>NC_140086.1:43197037-44583506 GCF_964237585.1 Gallinula chloropus
TGTACCCAACATATAGTTGCAAAGATTTAATGCTGCCAAACAGCTTGCTTGGATGCCTTTCCAATGATTTGCAAAGCCTTAAGGATTTCATAGTGATTAACTCTACCATATGCTTTTTTGAAAGGTCAGTTTTTGCCAGGCTACCACTTTATATGCAGATTAAACTGGCAAGTGTGAGCAAACTTTCCAAATCAAGTGAAGTAAATGTTAATTGCTCATGACTACTTTTGGTTATCTTCTTGTAATAGAAAAGTTACAAAATAAGGAGGGTAGATGTGTAATAAATGAAATTCCTATTTGGAATGACAGCCGGAGTAGAAGAAAATTCTCTTCTTGTCATGGGTTATTGCTACCAGTTATTTTGCATATAAATTGTTTCACTCATCCCTGGTTGGCAAGTTTTCTTGGCACCACCAATATTTACAGAGCTAATTCTCTAAGTGAATGCTGAGAAATATTTGCCTCTCCAGCTGCTTATGAATGACTCGCATTTGGCACCAGAACAAAGGCAGATTTCTAAACACACATTAGAGGTTTTGGGCCCTGGAAATGGACAGAAACAGTCAGGAATTAATAAATATGCCAACATTTAGCTAAGGAAGATGGTTAGAGAAACCTTGCTTCTGCAGCAGCCACTGATCCAACAAGACGGTAGTTACAGACTTCCCTCTCTGACCATGGATTATGGAGTGAAGCAGAACGGACACTGGTTTGTATGAAAAAGCAAGGTGTCTGTCATAGTAGACTTCAAACCAGGGTCAGGAAGTCATGTATCTAAAAATGTCTTTCATTACAGCTGTGCCTCACTCAAATAAAAACAGCACACATAATTTCTGCATCTAGTGTAGATTTACAATTTATAGGAAGGTTGGTCTTTGCCCTGGGATCTCAATCCCTCTGCCAGAAGGGAAAGAACTGTGCTCTCAGAAGGTTGAGGAACTGTTTATATCTGGTTACAGATGGCTTCACTTAGCCAATAATGTTTACTAAATTTAAGGGTATGTGAGGAGGTTTCCCTCAGGAAAGTGCGAAGTTCAAAGTCCAGACTGATTTCTGTTCTCAGAAATCTTGAAGTAGACACTGGGAAAAGGTACAAATCTGAAGGGAAAAAAAAACCCACCAGAACCACCACCACCAAAACCAAACCAACACCCACCACCAAGACCCAGAGAGATATATTTAGGCTTAGAATTTACCCGTGTCCTCTGGTTGCAGTACCCTGCTTGCATATCAGACCTAGTATTTATCTAAGAGTAGATGCACAGCTGAACTTGTTAACTAGATGGCAAGAGGGGAGAGATCTTGCACTGAGACTGATGAAAGCTTGCAGAATTTTTAATTTGGTGAATCTACTCAAAAACCTTTCTAACTCCGTTGTCTACTTCTGGACTGTGAAAATAAATTCCTAGTATATATACTTCCTAATATATATACTTATCCTCAGTTCTTGGCTAAACGCATGTGAACAACTCTACTCAATACAACTTCTAAGATACCTATGGGAAAAAGGGGAGATGCTCTTGCCTAGAGGAGCTGCAACAGCTTCTCTGTGGTGGGAATATCTTCATGTGATGAGATTCAATGGTGACTCCCTGATGATGGGACAAGCTGCCTGAAATTCAAGGGCTGTAGTAGGCACGCTGCACTTTAAGAACTGAAGAGATCTAGGACAGCCACTGAAATCTAAAGTCAGTCCTGGTTTACACTAGTAGAATCTGTCATTGTTTGTTTCAAGAAGTTTCCATCCTGAGCAGGTAATGCATGCTTAGAAATTAGGGGAATAAGAATTTTATGCCTCCTAAGTGAAGCTTGCTTATCCGTGTTAGTATCCACCATGGTGAAACAACTAAGCTGGATCCTAAGTTTTGTCTGGAGGAGAGAGGTAGGAAGTCTGAAGAATAAAATAGATACAGCTTAACGATGGTCAAAAATTTAAGTTAGGGGAGCAAATTAACACAGAACACTGAAGAGGAAAAGACACTAAAATAGATAGCAAGGAAATGGAAGGATTAGTCATAATGAAATACTTATCAGGGAGAGACAAGAAACTGAAGAAAGGCCGAAGTGAGGGAATGATTTTTTTAGTATTAATCAAAGGAGCTAGGGGAAATCAATAAATGCATCAGGGTGATACATCCTAGAAAGAAGAAACTGCACAGCCACGAATATAAATGACTCAATAAGCAAGCAGACAGTGAACAAATGCTGAGTGTCTAAATAAACAGGAGGTGAGTTATATATCATTGAAGACCAGGTGTAGGAGTACTTGGAAACACTGTGAACATGCTCATATTGACCATTTGAGACAGTATACACTTCCCATGATACTGGTAAACTAAATTCATTAGCACCGAAAAGTCTTTGAGCATAGGGTAAGTGGCAAATAATCAAGATTCTCTTTGGACTATGGGTAGATACTTACTGCATTTCTTTTGTGTGTATTTGTTCACCAAAAGGACAAAGTGTGGCTGTGGCAGCTTTTTATTCTTTGCATTTCTGTCACTTTTTCTTCATCATGACATTGAGAGAAGGATCAGTAAGAAAAGACAGTAAAGAAAAATTTTGCTCTGTGTCACTGATCATTGCCATGTTCTAGGAAACAAAAAAGTTTTTTCATTCTGTAAATACTGCATGTAGTTTTTTTATAGAACTTTATGAATAACAGCATATAACAGCTCTTAAAGGGAATGGATAACTTATTGATAAAACTTCTTTAGATGTTTAATGCTTTGGGATGTGGAAAGAACAAATAAAATGAACCATAAAGGTTTCCCAAATATAACTACCAGTATAAATATTAAAATTGGAATAAGATAGATATCAGGACATATTTAGAGCTACACATCTTAAGGTTGTAATAAACTTAGTTAAAAGTTGTGAACTTTGTTTTGCCTTGGCAAAATATGTTGCCAAATATAAGAAATTTGCCACATCTCAAGAACCTTTACAGAGCTGGTTTGTTGGGGTTTCTTATAGTTATTTGTTGTGTGAATATAAAAGTGGAGATTCCTTGAGTCCTTTCTTAGATGATGTTAATAAACACTCTTTTTTCCCCTGTTGGACAATAGGATTTTTACTGGGCTAACCAGAAGGTGGGGAAGGCAGGTTACTAACTCTGAAGAAACCTTTGTTGCATGAAGGAATCAAACAACAGAGAAGGAAGATTTCCTGAAGCTCTTCCTTGGAGACAATATGGGAGAAAGAATGAGGGATACAGGAAATCAAATGACTGACCTTCAATATTTCCATGCTACCCATGTTTGCTATCAAGGAAGGTGGAAGATTTCTTATTCTTAATCCTTTAGAAAGTTTGTTCCTTTCTCGCTATGTGTAGACATGTATGCCAAGACAGAAAATATGACACTTGGAAAAAAGGTAGCAAGGAATAAAGGAGGAAATAGAATTAAAATGACAATAAAGATAAATATTTTGTAGAAAAAGATAGGATGCAAGTCTAGCGGACTGATATATTTTTGTAATTTCCTAATGTTAGCCCCTGTGTTAGAAGAGTAGCTTTTAAGGGTGCAACAGGCTTAAACACTGCCTTTTTTTCCTTGTTATCCTCA
Organism: Gallinula chloropus; assembly: GCF_964237585.1. Lineage (NCBI taxonomy): Eukaryota > Metazoa > Chordata > Aves > Gruiformes > Rallidae > Gallinula > Gallinula chloropus. Next base: position 43,200,604 of record NC_140086.1, read on the forward strand.
GAATAAGGGTTAGAAAACCCCCTGCTCTCTCTCTCTCTCTCAGACTGATTTTGTGCAGTCTTTGATTTCTCCTGAAAACTTTTCTACATGTCCTAACAAATGTAAGGACATCAGGACACTGTGAATAACAAACTTCTACAGGACAAGAAGTCTTATCAGAGCTAAAACAAGTGAGGCTAAAAATTCGAATCCATTGGAATAGTGCTGCATGAGCACAAGCTACTGTTTACTGTCTGCTTTTACAGCGATAATACACAGGAGTAAATCTTCCATTCGCATCGGGACCCAGCCTTGGTGGAAAGGGAACGATACACACAGAGTCTAGTGTAGCCCAGATTTAATTTAGCATCTGCTTGATATTGCAAATTAATCAGTCCACATCTTGAAAAAGCAGGTGTATCTGAAATAAATTCTATCGATTGCAGACTAAATAACAGGAAATTGTTCAGACATGCAAACAGTTAGATGAATGGTACCTATTTCCATGCAACCACTATGAAAACAATTAAGATAGGTGTGACTATGAAAACAGACAAAACCTTTAGACTCTCATCACCACTGACCCTAAAAAGTTGTTAATGTTGCTGATATGGAGATATATTCACAGAACAAGCCTTCTTATAATTTGACAACCATTTACAGTTTCAATGACAAGCACAGCATTCTACTTTTATTTATGGAATTCTGTCAATTCTATTGAAATCACTTTTCATGATTTTCTTACTAGAGGAAGTTTGTATCAGATATTATATGCTGTTGCTAGTAGATCTTTATTCTTAGAGAAAGTCTGTGTACAGACTGAAAAGCAAAAGGACATCTTGTTGCTGTTGTTAATTTTTCCCCTTTTATTTTAATACAGGATTATTTTTTTCAGCTATCTCCATGTTTTCTTTTTCTTTTTTCTTCTAGTCCCGTTCTGAGTCCATCAAAATTAAACACTTTAAATTCTTAAGGCAAACATACTGAATCTGGAAGTAAAATGGAAACATTGCTAGCTCCCAGCTACGGTGAATTATTATTAACATCACTTTCATCTTTGATCATAAAACCTAAGCATAATCATACACGAAGCCAAAGTCTGATCCAAAAAAACCCCAAACATTGATGATTTTTTCTTACATTAAAGCAGAATTTCTTATGTTTCAGTTTGTGCCTATTGCCCCTTGTCCTTTCACTGGATGCCAGTGAGAAGAGCTTGTCCCAGTCGTCTTTAGTTCCTCTACTCCCTCCCATCAGGTATTTCTATGCAAAGTAAACGTCTCCCTGAACCTTCTATTCTATGGCCTAAACAGTCCAAGTTCCCATGGCCTTGAATGACACTTGATCTATCTACTGTGAGGACACATATCTGGCATATGCTCCACCTGGTGTCCACAAACTGCTTTCCTGCTGTCTCCCAGCCTGTGCTCATGTCTGGTGCTATTCATACCCAGGGGCAGGACTTTGCAAAAGTCTTATTAGAAGTTCCATGATTACAACTATATTATAGTTTTCTAGCTACACAATGGCTTCCAACTCCTCCTATTTGTTGACCATAGTGTCTACATTAACAAGATAGGAGGGGGAAGGAGGGGAAAGCATTAGTTCTGGGTAGATTTTATTTTACCCCAAAGGAAAGTGGTTTTGTTTTTAATACTTTTGATTGAGCCTGCACTCTTTTTAGACTGATAATTTAGAATTAAAATTTTGAAGAGACTTTCCAATTTGAAGAGCAGTTACCAAACACACTTCCAAGTAACCTTTTGAGAAAAACAGAATTATGATTTAATGAAGTGATGTAGTTTTCTTCCACAGTTGAATTATAATTAAAATTATTTTTCAAAATAAAAAATGTTAAATAAAGAATAAACATTATTAAAAAATAGTCAAAAGGCAGTTATTTAGACACAGCCTCCAATCTCAAGCTTCTCTTGCTCTCAGATACCTGCATTCTGAACCTAAGGAAAATTCTGCTTTCTCTACTGTTATTATTTTAATGATAGACTTCCACAATAAGTCTTTTCATAAATTTGAATTTTTAAGTCCTTATATATCAATTTGTCAAATAATCACTATTAAAATATAGCATATGCTTTATTTGAAATCATAATGATGCCAGATATTTATGGAAATTCCGTTCTCTGTTTTATCAGGCTTTTCCTTCCACATGTACATACCATATTTCAGAGCACAGCAGGACTGCATAAAATAAAAGGGCTGGGTACTGGTTAATATTGAAGGCTATCATTAGTGAAAATGAAATTAATTGGATTATGCATTATGTGCTGTTGGTTCTTACGGAAATGCCAGAATAAAACAGCAGGCTTTCTTGAGAAGGGAGTAATCATGTAAACAAAGCATCAAAAACCTCACCAGGAAGCATTAAACTTCTGAAAAGTAGAACAAAATTAAACATAATTGCTAGCCTACTGGGGATGTCATAACCACAGCCTCTTAAATATTGTCTGCACTTTTACAAGAAAATACACTTTTTCCTGAGAGATGTGAGATCTACTGATGTGGCTGCTGATGCCCATCCAATGGCAGAGAACCCCTGTAGCCACATGTAACTCAAAGTAAGGACCCGTGGTATTTATTCCATTGACCTCAGTGTCAAACAGGCTGCTTGATTTGCAACCAGAATCACCAGCGGCTTCTGACATGAGAAGCATGGGACAGGGACGTGGTGTGGTACTGAGTCAGGGGCTCACTGCCTTGCAGGACCCCCTCTGTGTGTGTCTGTGTCTCTGTGTGTGTGTGTGATTGTGTGTGTTTTGTGGATTTTTTTTTTTATTTAATGTTATCTATGGGGTTTAGTAAAATTTGCTGCCCTAGCAGTTCCCATTTCAGGACTTGGGAGAAATTTCTGAAGTTAAAAGATGTCAAATGTATTTTTAATGAATATGTGGTTGCTGGGAGCTTTCTTGTGGGCTCATCTAGCTCCATGCGACGTTGTCTGCAGTGAAAATGGCACAGAACTAGCACGGATACTTGGCTTCCCTGTTACTGCACCCCAGAGAGATGCCTCCACTGAACCTTCCATATTCCTTTGTGGAGATTGTGTCTTTGCCACAGTTACACATCTTTTACCGTGTGGAGTACAGCCTACTCTTTAGTGCTCATTAATTTTACTTCAATTAATTTGCTTAGTCTTTTCAGGCTCTTGCTGTGAAATTCGGGTTTTCTTCAGAGTAACTTCTTGTCACCACAGAAACATCCTTCAGACCCTGGTCAACTGTATGGGACTACACAGATCATATTTTAGCACAGTGCTCAGACTGTTTGTCAATTATTTCATTCTGCTTAAGAAATTCCTGAAAGTTTTTGAAAACAGTTTTTCTCTTCAATTTATAAATATCCAGCAAGACTAGATTGCAAAAATCTAGCAGAAGGAATTGTTCCTCTTTATCCAATTATAAAATTTTCCCTTTTTTGTGTGTGCATAATTTTTTATCATTTACATGTATATCAAACTTACCCAGGAATTTTTAGTACATTGATTGCTTTGGTTTCTAGAATGTGCATAAACTAATGAGAGGTTAGCAAAATTTGTGGTTGTTCAGCAAAACTATCCTTAGTGTTTGAAAAGCATTCCAACTTAGTTTAACAGTTTACAGGCATAGAGATTTAGTGAGTTACATTTGTACAGTGCCAAATGAAGCAGATAAAAGGTTTTTTAAGGCATTACAAGGTCTTGCAGAGTGCTCTAATCTGAAGCCTGCAAGATATACAGGCCATAAACAACTTGTGAGCATTTACAAATTTACTTCTGTTTGGAAAAGTCATCAGAAGGGAACATATCTCATCTGATGCTTTTTCCAAATAGAAATGAGCCTGAAGCTTCTACTAACACTTCTCAGTTTTTGTGAAACCTTTAATATAATATTGGTACATAATGTTCACCAAAATGTCAAAGTTTAAATAGTTAGGCTGTTCAATTCAGGTGTTCAATTCAGGTGAACATCAAGAAAATGAAAATACTCTTTCTTTGCAGATGAGTATTAATGTAAACCAGGCAGTAAAATAGAAGTATTTCTATTTTTTAGTAATTTTTCCTCAGGTATTTAGTTTGGTGATTTACTTCATTAGCTCTTCAGCTGCAAGTTGCCTTGAAAATGTGTACTAATTTGTTTTTTCTTCCCTGCTCAAATCTTGAACAATCTGCTGAAGGCTCTCCGAATGGGAAGATTCTTTTCTGCCCTGGAAGACCACGCAGAACTGCTGATCGTACCCTAGCTGATACGAATTTCATTTGAAGGAAGGTTGGCAACAGCCTTTCTTTCAGAGACAGGTCAGTCAGTCTAGAAAGAATCAACCTGTATCCTAAAAGATGGCCTAAGTCTGTAAGGAAACTTAAAACAAGGATTACAATATTGGATTTTGACTTATCCCCCCACCCCCCATTTATATATATATATGTATGTACAGTGCTGAGAAATGGTATTTAGGATGTGGCTTCCCTACATGCTTTTATAATACAAAATAATTTATCTAATTATATGAATGTTTCTTGAAACCAGCCTGCTTATCTCATTGGAAATTATAGAACTTTGCAAGCTTTCCTGCAAACTGGACTGAAAAGTGTATGTTTCATAATTAAAAAAGGAATAGGTGTTTGAACTGGAGAACAGTACATCCCATGATGAACTGGGCTTGTTCAGCCTGGAGAAGAGAAGGCTGCGGGGGGACCTCATTGCAGCCTTCCAGTACCTGAAGGGAGCTTATAGGCAGGAGGGGATTCGACTTTTTAAAAGAGCAGGTAATGGCAGGACAAGGGGGAATGGACTAAAGCTAAAGGAGGGAAGGTTTAGATTAGATATTAGGGGGAAGTTTTTTACAGAAAGAGTGGTGAGGTGCTGGAACAGGCTGCCCAGAGAGGTAGTGGATTCCCCGTCCCTGGAGGTGTTCAAGGCCAGGTTGGATGGGGCCCTGGGCAGCCTTGTGTAGATCCAGGCCTGGAGGTTGGTGGCCCTGCCTGTGGCAGGGGGGTTGGAACTCTATGATCCTTGGGGTCCCTTCCAACCCAGACCATTCTATGATTCTATGATTCTATGATACATTTTAAATAATTCCAGGACATTAGAATTTAAAAAGTGGAAATTTTATAAATGGTTATAACAATATTTTCTTCCTTAATTAAAGATTCTCCTAATTATTTTTTTGGTTTCTTTTTTATTTTTTTGAGATGTGATGGATGCAAAACTCATTAAATCCCCTTTTCTGACAATGTGAAGAAAAAAACCAATAAATCCACATCTAGTATTCATGCCAAGAACAAATGTATTAGTAACAGTTCACTGACAATAAATATTTACTCATAAGTATGTTCTAAATACAAAGAATGTGTGGTATATTCTGTGATATGTTAATTTGCAAAGTCACTTGCATGGATAAAACTAGTCTCAGCTTTTAGCACAGTTTTAGACTGTACATGAAATGTCTTCTCAGGAAAAAGTTCCTGCTCTTTACTTTGATAACACGGAATGAATGGTGGCTTGTTTCAAGGGTCCTTAGCTTATCCCAGCTGCTGGACTGTGAGGGGACACCAATCCAGCACATTAGTAGTAGCTATGTAAAAAAGGGGGCTTTGCTGAAGCCTCATGGCACAGTATTTATATGTATGACATGGGACAAATGTTTTTTCTTCTTTAGAATTAAAAAAGACCTCTGCTACCTCTCTTAGAGGTTGTTTGAACTAGGAAATTAGTGTTTCCATCTAATGCCACTGCATACTTTTTAGGAAAAAATCCTTGCCCTGTTGTACATTTGTGGTACTGCACACTTAGCAGACGTAGCACAGATACTAATGCAAGCTGAGACACTGGGTTATAATTGTCAAGTGTGGCTCCTGGGATTTACATACTGGACTTGGTACATTAGAGCTTTTAATATCCAAATAAAATTCTTTCCCCTTTGCCACAAAATCACATATCATATATTTTTTATCAGGAGAGTATATCTAGAATTGAAATTGAATTATATTCATGGATAGCTTGTTCCAAAAAGCTTTGATTTTATGCAGTATTTCTCATTACAGATGCTAAAGCATGTAAATAATATTGCAGTCTTAACTCCACTGGTTAAGCCTGTGTCATTATCTACAGGACATCTAATTGATCATCAAAAGCAATCACCCAAAATGGAGATTTCAGCTTACAGCTGGTTTGAAGAGACAAATGAGAGACATACGATAGCACAGAGTAAAGTTTTAAAGGTGAGAATGTATGTGGTGGAAACTGAGCTATGAAGTGAAGTTGGAAGGTAGGTTTTAGTACAGTGAAATACAGTAACATCACTGGGAGATGGGGGTGAAATTTCGAATGGCCTTGAAGCAGCAGTGTGGATCAGCTTGGGAATCAAGGACTTTGCTGAGACATTTAAAGAGAAGCAAAACAGCACCTTATAGTGGAACGTGAAGGTGACCGAGAGTTGGTCAAGCAGAACAACAGGAGATGAGTTAGAGCAGAAAAAGACAAGAACTGTAAAAAGTGTCTGTGATGCAGGTGGAAAACAGGAAGCTGTAAACCAATGCCCTTGACCTAAAACTATGGAGTGAGCTTGGAGTAAAAGGTGCTAACCAGGATAGCAGGTTATGCCATACTGCATAACTTGATGAAAGGTATGACAGCTAGAGACACCTGGGACATGGATTTGGTCTTCATGTAGAGACAAATATTTCAAAAAAAGAAACCCAAATAAATAATAAAAAAGGAGCCTTTTATAGAAAGAGGACAAATCATCGATAAAATGCTGTTAGGAAGCTTTTAACTCCCAGCTGATTCAATGGAATTGTTTGATTTCTTTTTTCCCAAATGACTAAGCCGGCATGAGCAAAACAAAACTTCCAGAAGCAAAATGAAAAACCTTTCTTTTCTGGAATTGGTGATCACTAAAAGGCGTGTTACATAAAGTACTTTTACAAGTTTTTGAAGATAATTAGGTCTCTGGTGTTTGTGGGAGTGCTTTGTGCATTCAACTGTTTGGAGGCTGATCTATCAGTGACTAACCCAGGAAAGGAGGTGGGACGTTGTGCCGCGTGGTTTTTAGTGATACCACAGCTAACAAAGGGGGAAGAAAACAACAACAACAAATGTTACCTCTTGGGGTTTGTTTTTTGAGGGAAAAAATCCCCACACTTGTTCAAACTAAACAATGTGATTTCTGCAATTTTTTTTCCCTCTCTTAGACGGAATTTGTTAGGGCCAAGGGTGCATTTGGGTGACTGCTAATAGCAACTTAAGAGATTTTTTGGGATATGCAGATTTACATCAGGCTTAAGAAGGTGTATATATTCTATTTGGTCATATTTCCAATACTGTGCTTCATAAGATAAGAAACCTTTAAAGATGTCTTAGACAGTGCTATACACAGCTTAACAGCGTTGGTTTAAACAACCATCCAAAGTATCAGACTCACCTGAATCAGAACTTCTGACCTTTTCTTTGGGTTAATATAAGGTGAAGAAGGTTAAGGATGCATTTAATGCATCCTTGTATCATGACTTTTTAAATTAAAAGGAATGCCTCAGGTATAAACATGTATTTAAGTTGGGCCTGAATGCCTTCCGTAAATTACCAGCCATCTTACCAAAAGGTGGCATCTAGGTGAAGCAAATGAGTAATAAATACCTCTTTTAGGCATTGCAAGGTTCAGAATTAAAACGGTAGTCTGTGGTACGGGCATTTTTGGAGCATTCCCAATATTTTTATAGGAACAGCAGGATATTGCAACACAAGTTCAGTGATACTAATTCAGACCCAGTGAGGTTACTCTCTGCGGCAGACAGGAAGACGCTGACTATTGTGCACAGAGGCATGTACCCCTCAGACATCATAGAATCACAGAATATCCTGAGATGGAAGGGACCCAACTCCTGGCTCCACACAGGACCAGCCAAGTCAAAGCATGGGACTGAATGCATTGTCTAGATACTTCTTGAACTCAGTCAAACTCGGTGCTGTGATCACTTCCCTGGGAAGCCAGTTCCACTGCCCGACCACCCTCTCAGGAAAGAACCTCTTCCTGATATCAAACCTAAACCTCCTGTCTCAGCTTCCTACCATTCCCTTGGGTTCTATCACATCTTTGGTATCTTTCTCTTCACTCCCACTTATTCTAGCATCTCCTATCCTGTTTTGAAATTGGTTAAGCTTTCTGCTTTACTGCTGTTTGTGAAAGTGAAGGTAAGCATGCTGGACATCCACTTATTCTGTCAGAATTCCTAATTTCTGCTGTGAAATGCGAATTTTTTGCTTTCAGTTTCATGTACTAGCTAGTGACTCTCACCTTGGCTTTTTAGGCTCATCTAGCTTTCCCTGGGTATGTTCAAAATCTTTGTGTGTATGGCATTATAATGACCCAAAATACAGACTTTATTGTATCATATCTACACTTCCTTTGACAAATGATGCACATCCCTAATCTGCTACCTCTGGAGTGGTTTAGTTTAAATAGTCTTTGCAAGAAAGAGGCAAGCTTCAGTCTTGAAATATTGTATGTGCTTAAATACATTGGATCTATGCCTAAATCAAATAATGAGCTTGCATAAAAGGCTTGGGCATTGGCTTGGAAAATGCTAATGGGCAAGGATCATTAAACAAGGCAATAGTCACACAAAGGTAATTGTCCCAATACTTTTCCATTGCTTTTCCATGGCTACATAAATGTAATGCTGTAACAATTTCAGTTACACTGAAATGTAATTTCACTTTGAAATTACATTTTAATTTAATTTCAGTTCATGAAAATTCAAATTCAGTTCCCTTCAGTTTCCTTTTTTCTCTCTTGTGTAGGTCTGAAAAGCTGTATCTCTGGTCCCCATTTCTTCATGTTAACTCACTCCTCATGTTCACGGTGCTATCACTACCCTTGTTCACAGATTTAATAGTACGATACCAGATGGATTAAAGCAGATGGGCTAGCTTTATCTCTTTCTCTTTTTCTCTCTCTCTGAGCCTCTAAATAAGGGTAAATTTCTTACACCTAGTAAGTTGCCCATACTTTTGCATGGGGAAAAAAAACCAACAAACAACCTTTCACAGAGTAATTCTTTAGCCATAATTAGTGATTTGTGCCTGAAAATTTAGGAACACTCAGAAGGATGTTCATAGAAATCAAGCTGCAAAATCCATAATTCAAGGAAAGATGGATTTTCCTTCAATGAACTGTATAAAACAATTTAAATGTAAACTCATAGTTTTTTTTCAGAAACCCTTTATTTAAACTTCTAGCTTACCGTATTGCTAATAGATTTCAGAAATTCAAAAGAACACTTTTTATTTATTGCTGTTAACAATACTGTTAGAAAAGGTTTGCTGTACAAAACTGTGTGAAATCTTACATTTTTGTTGCCAGTAAATTCAGATTTGTGACTAAGAAAACAACTACAGGAGCAAAAGCAGTAAAAAAACACTGAAGTAAACACACATTGGATTTTTTTTTTAGCAGCATATTTGCAAAAGCAGCGAAGTGCTGCAAAAGAATATGCAGAAAGGTTTTGTATCCAGAGGAACATTTCTGCCCCAGACACCCCAACCCCATAGTAAATGATAAAAGACAAAAGCTTTTTGGGAAGAGTGCTGGCTTGAAATGAAGCAGAGCCTCCTCAGTCATTGCTATATTTAGGGCAACAAGGAATGGATTAAAGCTAAAGGAGGGAAGGTTTCGATTAGATATTAGGGAGAAGTTCTTTACAGAGAGAGTGGTAAGGTGCTGGAACAGGCTGCCCAGAGAGGCGGTGGATGCCCTGTCCCTGGAGGTGTTCAAGGCCAGGTTGGATGGGGCCCTGGGCAACCTTGTGTCGATCCAGACATGGAGGTTGGTGGCCCTGCCTGTGGCAGGGAGGTTGGAACTCTATGATCCTTAGTGTCCCTTCCAACCCAGACCATTGATTCTATGATTCATGTTTTAATAATGTTTGGGGTTTTTTTTAAGTAACAAACAAGTTTTTGTGTTCTTTTTCTTTTTGGAAAACCTCACAAGACCTTCAATCTGTTTTAACGATGGGAATTGGCAGGGTGATGTTATAAATGAAACCAAGTTATAAATGAACCCTCTTATGAAACCTGTACCTATCCATCAAAAGTGGAATAATGGCTTTTGTTCACCCTTCCAGTTGCAAATGGTGTACTTAAAATCCATTTTATAAGTGTGAAGTTTTTGGCACAGGTAACAGGCACAGCCTGTGACTGTTCTTTGAGCTTTCCAAGTGTGGGATTCGCATTCAGTGACGTATCAACACTATTGTGAGCTCATCTTTCACCAAGCCTTCAAGCCTTTTAAAATATGTCAATATTAAATCCTTCCAAATTTCACAGCAGATCTCTTAAGAAGACATGGTACCATCAATAGGTGTAGTAATAAGATGTTGTAATACTAATTTAATAGAGAAAAAATGAGGTTTTCTAATTTTAGGTGCAAAGCAGCATGAACTTCAGGAAGGATTCTCTTATAAACGAACATGCTATGATGTAAAAATGTGCACAGGTATAAGGAAAGAGGGAGACGCAGCAAATCCAGGAATTTCACTTTAAGACAAAAAAGTTTTTGCTTTTAACAAGAACCTTTACAGGACAGGATAGCACTGGGTTAAGTTGTAGAAGATGAAGAGCCTGGGGTGACCGTGGTGCTATGCAAAATCCTTCCAGTTGAGTGGAAGTTTAACAGCATTGGGATGTTTTTGGAATTGTATAGCACTATTGCAAACCTGTGTTTTCAGAAACACTAAGCTTTATCTTTCAGAAAGATTTCTAGGGATAAAATTGATCCAAATTTCTCTAACATATCAAGTCATTCCCTTCCTACCAATATTAAAATCCCTAAAAACATGCTGTGGGGAAAGCTCTTGCGGTCCAGGGCATTACAGAAAAAGCCTCCAAGGGTACCCAAACATACAGTTGTGCCCTCAACTGCTTTCTCAAGTACATTTAAGAGCTGCTACAACAGCCCTGTGTAAAGCTTCTGCTTGAAATGTAGTTATAATGATGACAACTGTATTGAACTTGTGCTACAGAGGGACTCCAGTATTTCTAATACATTCAAAAATGCCTTCTCCTTAACCTTTCTGGGCATAATTCTCACGTATTCCTTTTTGCAACTGTCCACTTTATTTGCATTTCAGTCTTGTCAGTTTGAATTTATTTCCTGTATTTCCTATGTGCTATGTATTAGCGGGATGGGGAATTTTGTTTTCTCAGTTTTCACTTCAGCTCAACAAGCAGAGTTTAAATTGAAAGGGCTTTCTTTCTGTTGTGAGTGTTAAAATGCGTTAAAATAATTTCCCATTATCATTCACATTCATGTATTTGTATTTTCCTTCTCTTCAGCCTTTTGCCTGTCCACTTCCATGGTAAAGACTGTTCTCCTTTCTTGAATTTTATTCACCTTGACTTGTGTCTCATCTTTCTAGATTTAAAATTAACCACCTTTTTACTTTTTACTGACCATATCGGAAGCCAGTTTTCAGATCCAGAGGCAATATGTCATCATTTGGGTACGGGGTAATTATTGTGATTATTAAGTGATTATTAATTTTATCATAAACATATGCAGGAAAATGCAACATAAACCATTTGTTAGAAATGCAAAATATATTTAAGAGGATGAACTACAGGTTCAACTCACCTGTCTACAAATGTTAATGACATTGCTAATCTGCTGCTTGCTCAGAAAACAAAAATCAGAGCTGATTGCAGTCATTATGCACACAATTTTCAGTGGCGGAAAAAAATTACAGGGAAGCAAAGTCTACAACAGTCCAGATTTGGTTTAGAACATAGAATTTATCTCCCCACCCACACTCAATTAAACAGTATGGTATGAGGCTCGTCTAATTTCCTTGTTCCAACACACAGACACCCACCACTGAAGTTAATGGGTTTTGTTTTTTATTTTTATTTTTATTTTATTTTACGGAGTTATTCTGGCTAAGCTAAATTAGCAGGAACTTTCAATCAAAGCTTGCAGTAGATAGTCCCTTGCCAGTCTCAGGGGGATTACAGTTTGGTGAATGCGGAGGGTGTGTTTGCATCTATATGATCATATATGGTCAACCCACCTCATGAACATAGACAGACTGGCTAAACTGTACTATTTGATTATGGCTCTGACAAGCTTAAGTTACTCTCAATGTTACCTTTCTTCCTTCTGTGCAGCCTGCAGAATGAAAGTCCAACCTGAGTATTTGGAAGACCATGCAGATTGTTGACCTGTGGAGAAGGCAAAGCAAAGCTTGAAATCATGGCATCTTCTTTGCCTCACTGTAGTTGCTCCAGCAGAAGAGTGTAGTTTAGTTCTCAGTGAGTTGGACGTGCTGTGTATTACGAAACATTTGATGTTTACTTTATGGCAAGGTTTAGGAATAGGTTACCTCGATTGGACATCTCATTTTCAAGTTCATTTGTTCAGCAGGAGTGTTCTTGTGAGGCCTGTTTCACTGGAGAAATGAAGTGGCATGGGATGTACAGTCTTTAGTTTCAAAAGCATAGGACTCTTCAGCTCACAGCCCTGAGCTGTCAGTAAGAGATGACTCTTCTCATCAACCTGCCAAAGGCTGCCGTCCTTACACACACACTGAGAAAGGCCCATACTAGGTCTGGCTGGGATGGAGTTGACTTTCTTCATAGCAGCCCATATGGTGCTGTATTTTGGATTTGGGACTAGAAAGGTGTTGAAAACACACTGATATTTTGGCTATTGCTGAGATATTGCACAGCATCAAGGCACTCACTTCTTCCTGCTCTCCCCCCACTGCAGCAAGCAAAAAGTTGTGGGGGAACACAGCCAGGACAGTTGACCCCAACTGGCCAAAGGGATAGTCTGTAGCAATATTGTGATGCTCAGCAATAAAAAATGGGGGTAGAAGAAAAAGGGGGTGGGGATTTGGGACCATTGCTTAGACAGTAGTTGGGCCTGTGTCTGCTTGAAGGAGTGACTGCCTTTGTGTTGCTTGTTTTATTCCTCCTTCCTCCACTTATTAAGCTCTCTTTATCTCAATCCAATATCTTTTCTTGCTTTTTCTCTTCCTATTCTCTCCCTATCCTGCTGGGGAAGGGAGAGTGATCAAGCAGCTGTGGGGGTGCTTGGCTGCTGGCTGGGGTCAACCCACAACAATGTCTTTTTACGTATTTTTTCAATACTGTGAGGAGATATTACCAGACTCCAGGGTAGGTATTTTAAGCAGGGTTTTAAATGAAAAGGGAGTTAGAATTCAAATGTGCAAGAAAATTGCTAAAACAAATTACAGGATTTTGAATATATGACTTTTGACTTCAGCAGTCACTAACCATGGCAGGGTTAGGTTGTAATTGGATTATTTTTTAAGAAATGGATTCTGAAAGCAAACTGCGTAGAGCTAGTTGCCATCACAGATCTAAACACCCACTTGGTGATGACAAGATGGGTTTCTTTGACTTTGCCTTCTCCAATGTAATGAACAGTATCACATAGGTTTTTCTTTCTTTCTATAGTGTAAAGGAGAACAAAATATATTGTCCTACAAAACAAGACATAGTTCACACCTGATACCCATGGCTGAGGACAGCATGATGCAACAATTAGTAAATTATATATTCTAGCCACAGTGTGAACTTTGAGGCAGCTGCCTTAAGTATTGTGATGTATTCCCTGTGAGATAAGCACTTTTCTCTGACTTCAGTCTTTGGTACTGCTATAGGACTTGCACTCAGAAATATTGAAAATTGCATATTCTGTGGGCTAATGTGGGGGGTGGGGGTCAGGAAGTGGCAGTAATACCTTTAATCCTTTCCTTTAGCACTGTACTCTTTTGTAAGAGGAACTGAGGAATCTCAATGTTTATAAGAAAATATTTAGTGCAGGTGCCTGCCATATGATATCACACACTTCCTACTGACATAGATAGCTGTGAAGAAAACTAGTGTATGCTGATTAATTTTTCATTTTCTAGCATGGTTCTCCAAACACCATTTTTGGCACCTCAAGCAAGTAATAACAGCCGTTAGCCTGTCTGGGAGCACGTTTGGCTTTGACAGGTCTGTTGCATGCCAAAGTAGAGAGTATGTTTTGTCCCCAGTGGTATCTGGGTCTTTGCTTTGCTCTTTGCCAGACGCTAAAAGGGAAAATGCTGAAAATGTTGAATGATTTTTGGATGGAACACAACATGATGTTTCTTTCTTCTAGAATTTATAAGCTAAGTAGTTTAAAAACAAAAACACCTTAGTGATGATTTAGATAACCAAAACAGATGGAAGGGACTACGTGTGAACATTTTGTTTATACATTTTGAAAGGCATTTAAGAAACCCTCATGTATTGCTGTATGCCGATCTAAAAGAAGAGAGAATTTCACTTCTCTACCATAAGATATCTGCTATTTTTTTCTCTTAATAGCCTCTTCCCTTCATTCTTGTATAATAGAAATAATTTCATTTGAGAAATTTTCACATGAAAAGTGTCTCAGTGGAATTTCTCTGAAGAAATGACATTAAGGTTGCACTGTATTGACTTAAAATGTGCTCTGAATTTTAGATTTTGTCAATATTAATCAATATGTCCAGGTCAACTGCTGTTGTATTTCATGAAAATTCTTCTTCCTTCACTCCTTTTTCTCTCAAGAGATCAATTTATCTCAGCTTGCCAAGTATCTAACACAGTATACCTATCCTCAGTGTACCATGGACTTTCCCTCTGGTTGAGATAGGAGATGATCTGATGTGGAATGAAATTAAAGGAGATTCATTTTGGAATTTTCTGTGGAATGGGATTTCCTTTTTTCAGGAAATACCTACCCAGCCATAGTCTCCTCCACGTTTCTTCCTGGTCACAATCTCAGAGGAAAAATAATTTTGTGTCAAGTGTCATAGATGGATCTCAAATGCTGAAAAAATACTAGTGAAGAAAAATCAGCAGATGGAAAACATTCTAAGTAGATGCCCAAGTACAAGAATTGGAGCTGGGTTTAACTATGAGACTTCCCGTGTCTTGCACGTTCCAGATGCCAAACTGTGCTCTCACCTCCAGGTATTGCTATTAGGACATTTCAGTCAATGAAAGAGTAAACTCCTTTCAGCCCTGTTCCTTGCTCCTGTCCTACTGTCTTATGTATATATTGCGATCACCTGGAAGGGGCTGCAAATTAAGCCATTAGAGGACAAAGGCTTATTTAAACTTCTTATTGCTGTTCCCTGCCTATCACACAGCTCCACAAACAATTGTGGTGGTGGAACTCAAGCTGTGACACTGGAGCAGTAGCTGACCAGACTGTTCAAGGAAATATAAACATATGATTTTCCTTGCAATGAGACAAGTACTAGTGCTTGTGAGCCTGCTTTAGCTTTCTGAAATAATCTTTGTGAGAACAGTGAACAGTCAATATATCTTAAAGAAACATGTTAAGAGTAGAAGTCATACTGAACATTGCTTCATCACTTACCAGAGCAGAAGCAGCCATCTGACAGGATCCTCTCACAAACTTGCATTTCCCCTTGAATTAGCTGGAAACCAAACACACATAAAACATTTAGCAAAAAAAATCTCAGGTCCCTGTTCCCTCACTCTATTTCTTTCCACACTTCATGTGTGTGTCTGTTACTAAAAAACTGAAAACATGAACATTTCCTAAATACATATATATATATGGTGAGATGGATCATAGAATCACAGAATCATAGAATGGTTTGTGTTAGAAGGGACCTTAAAGATCATCAAGTTCCAACCTCACTGCCATTTTAGTTTCCTCAGCTTTTCAAGTTTCATTTTTCTTGCTGTTTAATATTATTCTTGAATTGTCTTGGTGTCTGTATATTTCAAAACAACAGCGAGCACCTGGCACCAAGGAAAAGACAGGTAAGAAACTAAGATGGTTTCTTTATACTCACAATGACTTGCAGCTCTGAGGTCCACTAAGCCTGGATAAAAGCCTCACTGGATGTATTCACTGAACACAAAGAAAACATGTGAGTGCTTCACTAAAATAATACAGTATTTCTTAATGTTACCAAGACATATTTCTTACTGAAAATGTAAAAGCTCTTATTCAGAGAACCCTTAAATACTTCCACTATGAAAATTAGTTCTACTTGGAAATGGATACTGTTCTCTTTCCAGTAGTATTTTGTAACTCAGAAAGTAGTTCACCTGACTTTCTACTGTAAAATTTAAATTTCGGTAAATGGTCAGGTTTATTACAATTAAATCAAATGCACACAGGAGTAGGACCAGAGATTTTTAATGGGTTTTGATTGAGAAATTAGTTTTGAGGGAAAGCAGTCTGTTTTGCTCACATATACTGGATGCAACCATAAATCGTCAGTCAGTGATGGTTTGCAAAAGTACAACATAGTTGGTTTACGGTCTGGCCATATCTGTACAGAGTAACTCTCCTCTGCTTCTTCCACGTTTGCCTCTCTTTCCCTCTGTGCTTTCTGCAAGTTCTATGTTACTACAGTTTATTCCCTGTATTTCTCAAAAATTATCTCATGTTTAGAGTGAAGGTGTTTTTTTGTTGTTTGTTTGTTTTTTTAAAGAACAGGTTTGAAAATGCTTTTTCTGAGCATTTCTTTAATGCTGGAATTTGAACGAGTATAATTACAGTTTTCAGGTTTTCATATACTTAAATAAATCCATTTAGGAAGTTGGAACAAGAAGCCATCCAAATTATTTTAACTATTGGTTAAAAACAACAGAGAAAGATTTTTAAAAAAATAATTTTCCCCTTTTAATAAAAATTTTCTATGTCTGGATCTGTATCCAATCCTTTTCCTAAAACTATGTTCATGGGAAGACAAAATCTTTTTAGCAATTAGTTCTCAGTTGCTCCCTATTTTGACATCTCTAAACCAATTTGAGCATGACTTTCAACAGCAAGAAGTTATTTTCCACTGAGCTGAGCTTCATTCACCTTTAGTAGTGGCAGGGTGAATAACTGGCGGGGAGGGAAAACATGCTTGTAAATGGATTTTGTGCTCAGGGGTGAGAAATGAAGATAGCCAGTTGTCACAGTTACAGTTCAACTTTTTCATTTCTCATTATGTGGCTGCTTTTGAACTTGCAGGCTAGCTTTAGATGCTTCCATGCAGGCAGCAATTTGGGAAGAGTTAGCCATGGGCTTTAGTGGGTCTATTTGCCTGATACCAACCTCATAGGAGGGATTTCTTGTGCTAGTTGCTTTAGCACCAAAACTAATTGCTTCCCCTTAATTTTTTCCACTCTTACACATTTTTTTTTCTCATAGCTTGCCAAGTCAAGACTCTGGATTTAATCAGCGAATGTGCCTTTTTCTTCACACACACACACACACATTATGGCTTTTGGTTTTCCATTGCCATGGGCTCATCTCCTGCAGGAAGGCGGCTTTTTCTCGCCAGCACTGCTCCAAGGTGCAGCTGTACGAAGGGAAGGTTATTCAGGTTAACAACCACTCGTTGTTGCTATACCAACCCAGCTGATGGCGTAGCCTCATTGCTGAGCAGCTGGCTTGGTTCAAATAGAGGTTTTACAAGCTAAAGCACAAGCAGCTGGCTCTGTTCAAATAGGGGCCTTACAAGACAATCCACAGCTCCTGAAGTTTGCATTAACACATTTGCTGAACTATGAAGCAAGCGGTTAGAAATGTGTTCAGGTCTAATTCTAAAACTGTAAGTTTCAGTTTTAATGGTGCAGCTTCAATCCTCATTAAATGTAAGCTGTATTTATGAAATCTAGCTAACAAAATGTGAGCATTCTGTAACCAAACTCCCTACTCTGATTTTCATGATCTGTCAAGATGCTTGACATTAAAATTTTTATGTATAATTTGGAGAAAAGTATGATATGCTCTTGTAAAATTCTCTGCTCTTCCACCACCTAGTAACTCATTTAATAAAATTTCCATAGGAGAATAAGATAGTGTTTCTGAATCTCAATTAGACCTGATTCACTTAAGCAAAACCAATTTTGTAATCTTATTTCTTAATCAAATATTGGGGTTTATTTCTGCTACGTGATAAAGGATGTGCGGATTACAATAAAAGTGTTATTCTTTGATGCAATTCTTAGATATTTTTTGTACTTGGGTTGACTTCTTTTATATAATTCACAGTAGTACCTCTATAAACTCTTGTCACCACAGACACAAACATAGAAATTAAAGCCTTCCTCAGAACACCAGAGGGCTGCTGATCAAGCCTTTTTCTGAATTTGTCCGTTTGTTACCACGAAGTGTTATGCAGGTCATGTAGTACTGCAAGAATATTCCATTTCTGATGGCAAATAATCTACAGAAGCAGCAAAGTGGCCATAATATAATTTCCTGTTTTGAAAGTGAACCAGAATCTAGATTATGAGGAAGCAGAAAGATAAATATTGTACCAGTACCAGGCAAGGGGGATGGTGTAGGTTGCTCAGCATCACCCCTTCCTCTGGGACCATTTTTGAGCAAATCAGCCTGGAAACTGTTTCCTGGCATAGGCTGGGCAAGCAGATGACCAGAAGCAGCCAGCAGGGCTTCATCAAGGAAGCTGGCCAGCCTTCTTCACTTCCATGAGGAATGGACTGTCTCCATGAACAAGGGGAAAACCAGTCAGCTTTGTTTACCTTGACTTTAGCCAGGCCTTCAACACCATCTGCCACAGCATCCTTACAAACAAAGTAGAGGGAGAAAGTTTGGATAGGTGCATGGTAAGGCCAGTGCAAAATTATCAAGACTTGCAGACTGAAAACCGAGTCCACAGTTTGCAGCCTGGCAGTGGCTACTGCCAAGCAGTGTTCCCAAGAACTGATTATGGTGTAGATAGTGTTTAACATCTCCATTTATGACCTTAATGATGGGACACATACTGTGCACCCTCAACAAGCTTGCAGGTGGGAAGCAGTCAACATGCTGGTAGAAAGGTCTGCCAGTCAGAGAGACTTTGACATGCATGAGGAACAGATTTCCTGGGAGAAATCTCAGGAAGTTCAGCAAAGATCAAGGGGACATCCAGCGCCTGGGACAAAATAATCCCATGCAACAGTAGAGGTTGGATTCTGACTGACTGGGAATCAGCCCTCAGAAAACAGCCTGTGATGCTGGTAGACAAGAAGTTATGTGGAGGTGAACTGTGCCCCTGCAGTGATGATATGGGTGCATTACCAAGAGTGTATCAAGAAGTCAAGGGACAAGATCATTCCTTTATAGTAAGCGTTTGTGATCTACTATATCCTCTTTTGTGTCTTCTTCCTCCCCAGTACAAAAGACAGATTGAGAAACTGGAGGAAGTCGAGCAGAAAGGCTCTAAGCAAATAAGGCTGGGGACGTTGGAGAGGGCTGGATGCCAGAAGTCTAACCTAAATTATTCTGTGATTCTAAGCTCAATATAAGCAGAGGGAATCCCTTTTCTTTCCCAAGAGCATAATAAATGACTATATTTAGTCACTCTTGATAAGGTACACGAAAGCAATATATGCCTTCTTAGAACCGCTGAAAATGGATTAAATGTTCCCCCAGCTCACCCAACGTTAGAGCTACCACTTTGGCATTCACTTCCCAGTGACACATTTTGGCAATGGTGATGTATTAGATAAATATATTAATTTCAGGGCTAAAACTTGTTCCGTTTAGTGATCCTTCCCTGAACATCTTGAGGCATGCCCTACTGGCAACCTCTGTGCTACGTTTACAATTGGTCTGTCTCAGAGTTGAAGGGTTTTGTGCTTCTCCTCCATTTTAAAAGCTACGATGCAAGCACTGTTGTACTGCATTATACTATCAGTTATGGATATGGGATTATTCACACTGACTGGATTTATCTCAAGATCAAGATGTTTATTTTAGATAAGATATGGTCATTTAATGCATTTGTTTTGACTGAATGTCAAATTAGAACTAATAATTCTCTCATTGTTAACTGTGACT
This sequence comes from Gallinula chloropus, assembly GCF_964237585.1. NCBI lineage: Eukaryota > Metazoa > Chordata > Aves > Gruiformes > Rallidae > Gallinula > Gallinula chloropus. The sequence goes on from NC_140086.1 coordinate 43,220,431, forward strand.
CATGAAATGTCTGGAGTATTTCCAGATACTGGTTTACCATTATAGCTTATGACAAGGGATAGAATTTAAAGATATGTACCACACAACCTGCTGTTAGAAATACTTGCAGCAGTGCAGAGAAAAAGTGTCTGCTGAAACTACCACTTCTGTGATCTTCTGCAACCACAGTGAGATGTTCAGCGCTCTCTTTGCAATGCAACATCTTTATCTGCTAACCTCAGACTGTTTCTTTCCTTCCATGGCAATTAGAATCAACATCAACAAAATACCACAATATCAATGCTCATAATGCAACGCCTTTCCTCTTGCAATAGAAAATGCTAATCTTACGGTAAGCTTTTATTTGCTGAGGCCTGTATTAGTTCTTGCAGAGGGAAAAAATGTCCATCTTGATCTAAAATATAAGGGTGTGTGTGTGTGTGTGTGGGTGTGTGTACATATATATATATATCTTCATGGCTTATGAAATGTGTTATCTATATCTGCTATCTGTTAAAATCACTGGATTCTTTTAGACCTCTGAAAAACTGCTACCATGCTTTTTATCAACTGGTTCAGATAATGAGTAATACAGGCTATTTGATTTAGAGCTTACATTCAGATTTTAGATTACACTGATTAAATCCAGCACTTGTATCTCTATATGCTGTATTACTTCTATGTTATTCCTATTATACTAAAAAATGAAAATTTATTTTTAAGAATATGAGATGAATGGCAGGCATATTCTCAAATATTTTATTCAATAAATGCCTAATCAGAAGACCATTTCTATTAATGTGTGGTTAGGGACTGCTGATGACTAAATTAGACAAATAAAACTTCTGTGGGCATGCATGTAAGTCTCTCACTACTTAAAAACAGCCTCACACAGCTTATATCCAACTCTGCTTTACATGCTATAATTTGAATTTCAAACTAAAAATTGACTCCTGCATCACAGAATTGTCAATAGGTGCTAATCTTGTATTTTGCAACACTGTAAACACATTTAACAGGTCTGTAGAAAGAAAAATATTTCTGAGCATCGTGACACTAAAAATGAATGTCCATGAGAGTCTGGTGCTCTCCTTATATACCAGTACTTCAAGAAAGTTCTTGGCAGATTTTTCATCTTAGAATTGACAACTAGTGTGGCTGCTTCAAACCTGAAATGCATGTGAAATTATAGTTCTACTGCATGAGCTCACAGCAGTACTTCTTGGTCCAGATTCTGTATTAATTCTGACATTCAAGAGCACTGGCCTTTGACAGCAGCAAGGGCAAAGACCAATACAAGAGAAAAAAAACAGAAAGGTGTTTTTTCTTAATCTAAATATTTACAATGGTGTCCTTGCTGAGGTACCAAAGTTCGAGGTTTATGTTGTGTAAATTAGCAAGGAAAAAAAAAAAGTTTAGGCCAATTTCTTCAAAATAGTTCTTGGTGTCAGTTCTCAGCAGCAAGAATTGTGGCCCTCTGCAAATGTCTAATAGAAAAATATATGCAGCTAATAAAAATAATATGAATAGATGAAAACAAGAACAAATATTTTTACTGAATGACTGAATGACTGAATGAAATTTGCATTTTTTTAGATTCCATGTGGGTTAGAAACTTTCGGTTCCCTTTCCATGGAAATTGTGGAAGCTCAGAAATACCCATAAGCAAAAATCTGGTTTTGTCAAGCTATGGAAATGAGGAATAAAAATATTGTTTCCTTAATATCCATATAGAAACTTTTTTCTGTTATCAATCTCCTGTCAAGTCTAATATGAAAGTGGAGGATGGGTTCTGCCCTTTTAGTGCAATGATCCTATTATCATTTTGTTATGCAAGTTCGGTTTTTAACTCTGCCAGAAAACCAAAAATCCCATCAATCTTCAAAATAAACACTACATAACTTTATTAGAAAAGAAAGAAATTTGGGGCAATAACATTCTAAATAGTAAAAGAAAATTAAGCCAAGCTGACAAGATCAATATTCCCTGGTACCTGCAAAATATCTAAATAACATTCATGGTATATCAGTGATCATAACATGGGCCCTTAAACTGAACATGTGTTTCCAGTTATGTCCTACATCAAAATCCTGTTTGCAGTTATTATCTTCCACTGTCATCTAGTGTCCAAAAAACTTTCTGCAAGTGTTTGGTGATTACATGGAAGAATGTATTGTGACATTGTCCAACTCAATTTAAAAACTTTTAATCAGAAAGTAATTCCTAAAGGTTGTATATTCACGGTTTATTCTGTCATATAGTTACTAAGTCTTGAAAAAGTCTATGCAGCTGAACATGCATGTCTAGCAAGGAAATGTGAAATGGAGGGATATACAGAGTTTTTTTAAAAAATACCATTACAGAACGTGGTGGAAGGAACAGGGACTGCAGGTCCCAGTTGTGTCAGGGATTTAAGGGAACTGTGGACTAGAAGAAAACACAGTCAAAACATCTCAGTACAACTGCAGAGAAGAAACAAGTAAATGTATCTAGTGGAGCACATATTGCTAAAAAGTACCCAAATAAACCCAACTAAACCTCTAAATGGCCAAAACAAGAACATGCATGAAACACATTTCATACTTTCCCATCCCCTCTTTCCTACCTAAAGTAAAAAGAAAGCAAACATGACAATTTGAGTCATGGAGTCTAGGGCACTTGTATTTCAGTGAGCACGCTGTGTCAGCTTGCACAGTGAAGAACAGAGCCATATTTGTAGTTACTATGTTTGTCTTACTCTTTATAAATGTTTATATAATGTTTATATATGTTTATAATTTTGAGTAATAATATTGCACTGATAATATCTGATCACCTTTCCAGGGCAATATTTGTTAGTCTTCAAAGTGAAAGATCATATGAAACTATTGTTTCTACTTACCTGCCACAGTCACATTATCAAATTCAATTTTTATTTCACAACATTCAAATACTGCACAAGATATTCCGTAAAATGTGGGGACTATGTTCACATATCCAAAAAGAAATAGCATTAAAAATAAATGTCCATAACCTGAGAAGTTGTTAACGTTTTTAGCGCTGCTGAAATTAGCCTCAAGGAACAATAGCCCCAGACTTAAAATGACAAAATTAACACAGGGTGTTAATATCTGTTATCAAAAATGTACATTATCGTTTACTTTGTAAATGTTATTCCAAGGGTAAAAGGCAGTACAGTGAGGCTAAATAATCTGAAATTACAAAACATATTAATAAAAGGGTGTTTAAAAAAAAGATGTAAAAAGTTGCCTTTATCCCCAAAAAACCCCAAAATAATCCCCCCCAAAAAAGATTTGTTTTTGTAGGTGAGTGGGTCATTCAAATAGAGAAACAACTTTAGCTCCACCCTCTTATTACCTATGAACAATATGAAGATTTTAAATTAAACCTTCAGTCTTTATAAATTAGATTCACACCACCTTAGATTGCAAAAATATTGGTCAGAATATCACTATTATTACCTGAATAATAATAGTTAAAGAACAGGTAAATGTTGCACTGATTTGAAGGTGTAAAAAGAACAGATCCAGATTAATCTGATTATCCTCCCAATGTGGCAGCAATATTCTTACAAGTTCAGCTCACGAAATCTTGCTGTCCACATAATTCAAGAGTAAAAAAATGGTAATGCTCTCACAAGAATTTAATTTTTAAATACTTATTTGGCAGTTAGTGAAAGAGTACAAAAAACTTGCTGTTCTTCACTAGGGTAGATACTGAACTTAAGTGGGTGAGGAGAATAAAGGCTTCAACCTGTTTAACAGGACTTTTAAGTTTTCTTCCTGTCTTTACTACACACATAAATAATCAACCATGTTTACCAGTTCTTAGTGTGGAAAGTACAGAACTCACTGTTGTTCTCTTTCAGTTGGCAGCTTACAGTAACTAGTGGTGATGTCTTGATTATAGAATTCTTGTTGGTACTAGAATAAGATGAATAGAAAGTGATGTTTAAGTCCCTGTATGTCATCAGAGACATCCATATGACAAATGCAAAGACATTTGGAACCCAATTAAATATGCACATTATTTATTATCCTGTTATTGTCTGGTGACCTTCTATGATGGAGTGACAGCATCGGTAGATAAAGGGAAGGCGACCGATGTCATCTACCTGGACTTGTGCAAGGCCTTTGACACAGTCCTCCACCACACCCTTATCTCTAAATTGGAGAGAAGTGGATTTGATGGGTGGACCATCCAGTGGCTAAGAAACTGGTTGACAGACCGTAGCCAAAGGGGGGTGGTCAATGGGTCTATGTCTAGGTGGAGGCCGGTGACAAGCGGTGTCCCCCAGGGGTCTGTCTTGGGACCGGTGCTCTTTAACATCTTTATCAATGACATCGATGATGGAATTGAGTGCACCCTCAGCAAGTCTGCAGATGACACCAAGCTGAGTGGTGTGGTTGACACAACAGAAGGAAAGGAAGCCATCCAGAGGGATCTTGACAGGCTGGAAAGGTGGGCCTGGGTGAACCTAATGAGGTTCAACACTGCCAAGTGTCAGGTGTTGCACTTGAGCCGGAAGAATCCCAGACATAGATACAGACTGGGAGAAGAGCTTATTGAGAGTAGCCCTGCTGAGAAGGACTTGGGGATTCTGGTGGGTGAGAAACTTAACATGAGCCAGCAGTGTGCTCTGCAGCTTGCAAGGCCAATGGTATCCTGGGCTCCATTAGAAGAGGGGTGGCCAGCAGGGAGAGGGAGGTGATTGTCCCTCTCTACTCTGCCCTCGCGAGGCCCCATCTGGAGTACTGTGTCCAGACCTGGGGCCCGCAACAAAAGAAAGATGTAGAACTGTTGGAGAGGGTTCAGGGGAGGGCCACAAAGATGATTAGAGGGCTGGAGCACCTGGCCTACAAAGAGAGGCTGAGGGAACTGGGCTTGTTCAGCCTGGAGAAGAGAAGGTTGCGGGGGTCCTCATTGCAGCCTTCCAGTACCTGAAGGGAGCATACAAACAGGAGGGGATTCAACTTTCTAAAAGGGTAGATAATGGCAGGACAAAGGGGAATGGATTAAAGCTAAAGGAGGGAAGGTTTAGATTAGATATTAGCAGGAAGTTTTTTACAGAGAGAGTGGTGAGGGGCTGGAACAGGCTGCCCAGAGAGGCCCAGAGAGGTGGTGGATGCCCCATTCCTGGAAGTGTTCAAGGCCAGGTTGGATGGGGCCCTGGGCAACCTTGTGTTCGTGGCCCTGCCTGTGGCAGGGGGCTTGAAACTGTATGGTTCCTGGGGTCCCTTCAAACCCATGCCATTCTATGATTCTATGATTCTATTGTCCACCTAGCAACTAACAAATTTTCAGTAGTTCAGGGTTCTGAAGGAATTTTAACTCCTTTTCTGTAAACAATTTATTCTGTAGATTTGATCTATTATTTCCTTGCATTGAAGTGTGCTGAAAGAAAACCTAAAAGTAAATTTGGAACTCAGCAGCAAATAACCATGCCAGAAATGACTGTCACACCTAAAATGTTGCTTTAAGAATACAAAAATTTTGTTGAAAAATTTTTTTGTTGTTATGGTCATCTTTGATATTTGAACACAGTCATTTTCAATTGGAGCATCTCATGAATGCAGTAAGCAGTTCCAACAACTACAATCATTTGTGAAATGCAGTATATGTGTCTTAATCACAGACGGTATATGTACTTAATCATTTGAAATCACACTAAATTTCTACTTGCTCTTCTTCAGAGAATCAGAAATATTTAAGGATATGTGTTTTTGCATATAGTGAAAGACTTTCAGACAACTTTACAATTGTTGGAGTGTAAAAAAATGATAAAATTTCTTTCTGAGAACCCTCCTAGCCTCATAAAGTATTCTACATGCTATATTCTGCATCCTTATTTAGTAGAAATTCCTAATATTGGCCTTTAATGAAAAATATCAAAAGGCAAATTAATCCTTGTTAAGTGACAGATTGGGGAAATAATTAAAAACCAATTACAGGATAAGAAATAAATCATATAGAACTGACATGCAGGTTGCTAGACCACTGTGCTGGTTTTAATGTATACATTCACCTGTCTGTTTTGGGATTGCCGTCCTATTTCCTATTTTTTTTTCCTAAAAGCAAATTCTGAAATGAAATGTGAAAAATTATGAAACCACATGTCAAGTGCAGATTTGGATCCCAGGTGTACTTCACACCATGTGTGATTTAAAAAACAGAAAAAGGTCATTCCTACAGGTAAACTATGAGAGCTCCAACACTTGCTTCAATGCTTTGGTTCTAAATGTAAAGACTAGCAATGACCTCTAGCGATGTGGTTTAAGTACTGCAAAATAGCACTGGTAGCAATAACCCATGAAACAGGTAATTCTGAAATGTATTATTCAACTATGTTGTGTAACACAGATGAAGGTTCTTTTAAAGAATATAAAAAGCTTTATCTATTAACTAAAGGCAGCAGTAGCAGAAATACTCTTGCCATTTTCAAAAGAACCTAGTAAACATTAGTGAAATACTGTCTGAACTGATTGCTTCTGTTTCTGACTACGAGGCAGGGGAAGTTTCTGTTCTCATCTTTGCACCTGGTTCAAGAACAAGGATTATGAATGTGATGAGATTTCACTCCATACTCATATGCCCACAACAGGTAGGACAACAGGTGAGGGAGAAAGTGAATTAAATCCCAACAAGAACAGTAAATGAGAGGCTATAATATTTCATACTATTGCTGGATATGAATCCTTTGTACTGTTTGTGGAAAAAGGACAGAGCAGTGTTGCTTTCTAAAATGACCTTCATGCAAGGATAAGGCGATTATTGTACCCTACGGAAGCAAATATCCTTGTTGCATATTGGCTTCATCAGCCATAGGTGTGAACAGAGGAAGCCTAGATGCACAGATGTGGTTTAAAAAACGCAGTACTAGGACCTAAAGCGATTGCCCATTTCGGCTTGAGAGGAAACACAATACTTCTCTTTGGCAACACCACAGAATTCTTGGCCTAAATCTTATAGCTCAGACCTTGCTTTTCAATTTCTTGTGCAATTATTTAACAAGTGGGATCAATTTATTTCTACTAAATATTTTTAAAAATAATAATCTAAAGCTTCAGTGAATTACAAAAAATTGCCTTCAGGGTGAAATCAACACAGCAGAATTGTTTAAAAGACCATATGAAATCTGCTGTGAAACCATTGTGTGGCACACCTGGGCAGTCACAAGTACTTCACAGGTGTAGTTGAACTGAAATAACCAAACTACCTTAACAGATTTTTTCAGGGCTTGCTCTAGCCATCAAGCACCAGAGAGTGTAACACTTCTGTGCTTAATTCTGCTTTTGGACCTGGCTTGCTCACACTTGCTCCTCACTTTTTTTCTTAACATTTCTTTCCTTCTGTACAATGACAATGTTAAGCACACTGCTGAGTTAGTCCTTGCATCTGAAAGTGTTTTCACATGCTATTTAGCTCTTTTTATTGCTACCAGATTTTACTGCTAGTTAATCAAGGTGGATATGGGTTTTTTTCAGAGTACACATCTGCAGTACTCTAGCCAGTCACCATCTGCAACTTGAGATGATTTTTATCATAGACTTTCACAAATGTAATCCTGTAATTAGAGGGAAAGTCACCATAAAACCTCTTGTGAAAGGCTAGCCCTAAATTGCTTGCAGCACTGCCGGTGGCATAGCCACAGCAGCACAAGGCTCAGGCTGGGTTAGCCCACTGTGAGTTTCCCCTTGGCTGGTTTTGCAGCCTTGGCTGAAGCCTGCCATGTCTCAGCTGTGCTGTCACCGATAAAAGAGACAGTTGTGTAAAGTGAGTTCCGCTCCTCTTCTACAATCTGAAATCCTGTACGGAGCATGAGCACTGTGTTACGATTCTAAGATGAGCTGCCTGAAGTGAAATCACAAAACACCCTGATTCATACTCAAATTACAGAATATTAAGCAGCACAACAGGGTGTGTGGAAAACAAAGAGTCTTTGAGATCATAGTCTGCAGTATTTCAGACTTAAAGATTATTAAAGGAAATACTTGAATTTCTACATGTCTCTGGAGAGCATAATGCAAAAGCAAGCATAAGCAAGATTTTAAGAAGCATTTGGGACAGACATTGGGGTTTTCTTTCTTCAGCATCCTAAGCAAACTCCAAAGTTGAGTTAGTACTTAGAGAAATATCAAACAATTTTTTTTATGACAGTTTCTCCAGCTGTCTTTCCAGCATAATCTCGTATAATTAAGATGGAAAAAAAAACATTTTCTCCTGCAGATAAATCTAGATTAAATATTTCTTAGAACTATAGAATAGTTTAGTTGGAAGAGATCTTTAAGGTCATTGAGTCCAATCACTAAACTAGTACTGCCAAGTCCACCACTAAACCATGTCCCTAGTGCCACATCTACACATCTTTTAAATACCTCCAGCGATGGAGTCCAACCAATTCCCTGGGCAGCCTGTTCCAATACTTCACAACACTTTCAGTAAAGAAATTCTTGCTGATATCTAACCTAAATCTCCCCTGGTGCAATTTGAAACCGTTTCCTCTTGCCCTATCACTTGTTATTTGAGAGAAGAGACCAGCACCCCTAGCTACAGCCTCTTTCAGGGAGTTGTAGAAAGTGATAAGGTCTCCCCTCAGCTTCCTTTTCTTCACACCAAACCACCCCAGTTCCCTCAGCTGCTCCTCGTAAGACTTGTGCTCTAGACCCTTCACCAGCTTTGTTGCCCTTCTCCGGACACACTCCAGCACCTCAATGTCTTTCTCAAACTGAGGGACCCAAAACTGAGCACAGCACTCACGGTGTGGCCTAACTAGTGCAGAGTCTAGGGGGACCATCCCTTCCCTAGTCCCACTGGCCACACTGTTTCTGATACAAGCCAGGATGCTGTTGGCCTTCTTGGCCACCTCGGCACACTGCTGGCTCATATTCAGCACGCCCAGGTCCTTTTTCTCTGGGCAGCTTTACAGCCACTCTTCCCCAAGCCTACAGTGTTGCACAGGGTTGTTGTGACCCAAATGAAGGACCTGACACTCAGCCTTGTTGAACCTCATACAGTTGGCCTTATTCCATTGATCCAGCCTGTGAAGATCCCTCTGTGGAGCCTTCCTGCCCTCAAGCAGATCAGCTTGGTGTTGCCTGCAAACTTGATGAGCTTGATCCCCTCATCTGGATCATTAAGATATTAAACAGAACTGGCCCCATTCAGACCCCTGGGGAACACCACTTGTGACCAACCGCCAACTGGATGTTAACTCCATTTACCACAACTCTTTGGGCTCAGCCATTCAGACATTTTTTTGCCAGTGAAGAGTACACCCATCCAAGACATGGGCAGCAAGTTTCTCCAGGAGAATGCAGTGGGAAATGGTGTCAAAGGCTTTTCTTCAGCCTTTTCCTCATCCATCAAGCAGGTTACATTGTCACAGGAGATAAGGCTGGTCAATCAGGACCAGCCTTTCATGAACCCACACTGACTAGGCCTAATTGCCTGGTTGTCCTGTATGTACAATGGCACTCAAGATGATCAGCTCCATAACTTTCCCTGGTACTGAGATCACACTGATAGGACTGTAGTCCCCTGGATCCTCTTCCAGCCCTTCTTGTAGATAAGTCACATTTGCTAACCTTCAGTCAACAGGGTCTTGCCCAGTTAGCCAGGATTTCTGATAAATGATGGAAAGTGGCTTGGTGAGCACTTCCACCAGTTCCCTCAGTACCCTCAGGTGGATCCCATCTGGCCCCATAGACCTGTGCATATCTAAGCAGTATAGCAAGTTGCTGTTTACTCTTGGATTGTGGGGGCTTCATTCTGATCCCTGGCCCTGTCTTCCAGCTCAGGGGGCTCAGTACCCTGAGAACAGTTGGTCTCAGGCCTTATAAAGACTGAGGCAAAGGAGGAATTAAACACCTCATCCTTTGTCTCTATGTTTTCCCCTGTATCCAGTAAAGGACTTTTGACTGTTGTATGACCACAAATAGTTTTTGTCTCACATTCAGAACAGATATATTTGCTCAGATTAGGGGAGATATGTAAACTTGGCAATTCCTTTTCCTAGTTTTACAGAGATAAAAACTGATCTGAAAAAAACCCCATGCAACGAAGAGTGGATGAAAATGAAGTATTCTCTCAAAGGATTTGATAAGCAGACAAAAAGCCCCAACTTTGCAATTTAGAGAGCACTGCTGCTAACAGCCTATCCAGATTCTCCAGTTGTATAAAAGGCATAGTTCGAAATTAAGCAACAGCAGCAAGAAAACTAATCAGTATTAGATAACTCACTAGAGGACAAGAGAAATAGATCGGAGTAATCTGTACTGGGAGCTATGAACACGAAACATTGAAAAGCTAAAGTCATTGCAAGGGTCAATTGCTCTTTTGTTTCCGAATTTCTAGGTCTAATATTATAACAAAGGGGGAATGTTCAAAAAGGGCAACTAGATAAAATTGCTCAGTCTAGTTTGATGTGAAGCCTATATAATACTATCTCCAGTTCGTTTATGTTAGTAGCACATGTTAATTTCCATTTTGGAAAACAATTTCCATTTTGGAAAAGAATGACAGCCCAGAATATATAGCACAAACAATACAAACCTTTTTCTTTACCAATTATGGGATATTACCTATGACATTACCTATATGACAGGGACACCACATTTGCCTCCAGTCCAGGCCATAGTGGAACATATGGATGAAACTCTCAAGCATTAGCTTCATGAACAAAAAGGGGAGAGAAGGAGATCTCTCCAGCTGATTGATTAAACAAAGCTATTTATTTTTTGAACTATTTATGTCTGCCACAGGACAGTTTGGTCCAGCAGGGCACCTTCCCTAGTTGTTTCACTCACCAGCTCTGTCAGGAAGTTATCTCACACACACTCCAAGAACTTCCTGGATTGATCCCTTTCAGCTTTAGTGTCTATCCCGGAGATATCTGGGAGGTTGAAGTCACCCTTGAGAACAAGGACCAGTGATCATGGTGCTACTCTCAGCTGCCCGAAGAAGATTTAATCTACCTCTTCATCCTGGTTGGGTGGTCTATAACAGACCCCCACCGGGATGTCTGCCTTGTTGTCCTTCCCCCTGATTCTAACCCATTGATATCAGGTTCTCAAGTACTTCCATTTCAGGTATCTTCTATGAATCCTGTGCCTTATCAAGAGCAGACAGCATTGGAATGGTGTTACTGGTGTTGAGAACCCAACACTGAATTGAAGTGCAGTCTGAAAAAGCACAAACCATAGCTCCTCAGTGTTTGTGGGTAGTTACTCCCTTGAGAAGACTAAGGGGGGACCTAATTAAAGTTTATAATTATCTAAAGCAGGGGTTGCAGGGGGAATCAGCCAGCCCCTTTTCAGTGGTCTGTGGGGACAGGACTAGGGGCAATGGCTGCAAGTTGGAACATAGGAAGTTCCGCACCAACATGCAGAACTTTTTCACAGTGAGGGTGACAGAGCACTGGGACAGGCTGCCCAGGGAGGTGGTGGAGTCTCCTTCACTGGAGATATTCAAGACCTGTCTGGACGCCTATCTGAGTGATATGTCCTAGGGAGCTGCTTTGGCAGGGGGTTGGATCCAATGATCTCTCGAGGTCCCTTCCAACCCCTACAATTCTATGATTCTATGATACTCCACATCTCGTTATCACTCCTCAGTCTTTGTGGGCAGTTACTCCACATCTCGTTACCAAACCCGTAGTGGTATTAGCTGAAGGAGCCAGAGCAATGGTGTATGCATTACTGGAAGGAGATGACACTCCTGTTTTCCTCCTTTATCACAGGTTGGCTCATTGTACTTTGTAGTCTTGTATTGCAAGCACATGTCCTGGACAGGAGATCAACATGTAAATGCTTGGATCTGACTGGTCTCAGCTGTCACTAACTCATCTGCCTTTGGTATGAATGAGGATTAACAGCTGCAGATGTTATGACAACACATTTCAGTGGTGTGAGAACCCCAGTAGCTGTGTGACAGAATTGCACTATGCTAAGTGCTTCTGATATTAATGTTCCTCATCGCTATTTTTTTCTGAGCAGTACACCAAGGAGCATTATGGAATCGATTGGTGTTGGACTGTCTCCTTTGATACCATAAATGCTGCTCCAATTTTGAAGGCATGTGTTGCTTCAACATAACTGATGAATCAGCCAGCATAAACCTTCAGTATCTCCAGGACTTAATGTATCAAATGAAGCAATCTGTGCTGGTGCCTGGCTGGCTGAGTAGTTTATTTCCCTGACAGGATGATTGGGGCACCCGATTCAAAGCATTATTGTAGAAGTGCTTTCTTTTCCTCTATGTCCTTGTAATGTGCTTCTGTAAATTTCTCTACCCTACAGCCCGCAAGCCCAAATGGACACCTCAAACTCTTCCAGCCCCAGCAGGTCATGCCTTAAATGAGTTGGTGGAATGTGGGAAAATAACAGAAGATTGGCGAGGAGGATTGCAAACATGCTCAAAGTGACTTGCAGCTGGGGTGTAGAAAAACACACATCACACTAACTGTTGTCTAGCCTTGTGTGCTGGGCAAGCAGAACATCTGTGCTCAGGTAACACAGGCCTGTGGTAAACTCCGAGGAGCCCCAGTGAACATGCTTGAGATTCCTGCCTGCTGTGGGAGAGCTCAGAGCACAGTGCCATACTCTGCCTGCATGAATCCTTGAAATATGGGTGAAAACAGCAGCCTCTATCATCCTCTAACACGGACCGAGCTCTGCTCTGCCTACCTTCCTGCTTGTGTGCCACTGCTCGGGTGCTGCTTTAGGGATCCCCCGGTTGTCGGGGTAACGAAGATAAATTTACTCTTTGCATTTCATCTGTGGTTTTGTGGTTGTTCTTCATCCTGCCTGTGCTGGCTCACACAGCTCATGATTTCAGTTTACACAGTTAATTGAGGTCAATGACTAATTCTTTGAATTGAGACTCTGGGAGCTGAGAATTAAAAAAAAAAAAAAAAGATGGCTTGGTTTCTATTTCATTCAGGAATAAAAATGAAACAAAAAAGGCTGAATGTTGTAAGTTACTAGAACAAAAGACAAAAGTTAATTCAATATGGTATTTTTGTGTAACAATTCATCTCCATGTAAGCACATAGTGGGTTTTATACACTTGGTTTAAGGTTCTTAGTAGTTTATTTAAAGGCAGTTAGTAAAATATATTAAATGAAGAGGTTCTGTGTCTTGAAATTCCAGTGTGTGTTGCCAGAAAGCTTGGGGAGGAGAGAAGACTTTATGTGCTTATTTGAAAAGGCAATTAGTCTTTATTAACAAAATGTAAAAAACCCCAAATGTCTCAATTAGTGACTTAGATTAAATATAATCATAGTTTTCTAGCCTTTAAAATAACAGACTGCAGATCAAAAACTAAATATAGGAGGAGTGGACATAGTCTAGAAGCATCTGAGCCTGTCTCACTGGAGTGCCTGACTAGGTACATTTCCAGGCCAGCTGCTGTGATGTTGACTGGCTTCTGGCCTGAGGTTTCAGCTGGAGGCGCCCCAAATCCCTGTTCCTGGAACAATACTGCCACTTGCATCTGGCATCTCGTACTGTTCTGGGGGTTATAGTGAAAGTTCACTGTCAGGGCTAAGGGAGGAGCTGAACCTCGCAGGTGTGCCTGCACCCCTTGCTTTATAAACTCTGTCCTTACGGTTACCAAACCAGGAGAGTGACTGATGCAAATTGGGAAAGGATCCATGTCTGAGAACAGAAAGACCAGTAGATGTTTAGAATGTTCTTTTGCAAATGGGGACAGCATATCCTCTGCCACAGCTGTGAAAAGAAAAATAAATCAGGTTTCCAGTAATGTAAGCCAAATTAATTCTTAATATAATTTATTCAACTGAAATAACTGCTTATCTAATAATTTTATTGTTTACAAGAATTAGAATTAACATTTGAAACTCTGAATGTGTATGTTAAGTGACTTAAATACTTTGTTAAAAAAACCCTGCAACAGTAAAAAAATGTAACTGTCTTCTCAGGAACATTAAATATTTAGTAGTGCTAATACAGCATTACCTTTCTATAGATGTCATATTGCAGGATTTCCATGTAGTCTTCAGTTTATTACTCATTTGTCCTTGTTGCATTCAGTATCACCTGTGTGTTGTGGAGAGGTGGTGTGGGAAAGTCCAGTTGCTACATGACACAAATGGGGTCTCTTAAAACAAAACGGGCAGCAGGGGGCTTTTATAGGATCACTCAGGCTGCCTTAAGAGTCTCAGCTCTTAACCATTTCTGAGGGCATGTCCACCCTGACTGTTTTATCTGAGATTTAAATGTCCTTTGCATATTTCTGCTCAGGACCAAGAACTGATCTCATGACCTAGATGTTAAATTGAAGCTAACTATCCTCTTCCTGCAAGGTGCTCAGGCAATAAACAAGAAAAATCACTTATGAATTCAAAACCTGTGTAGTCAGAATTTCTGAAACTTACTGGGATGCCACACAAGGTTAAAATCACTGGTTAGGAATGATCCATAAAAGGGTCACAGGGAGTGGTGTGCTTTCAAAAAAGGCATCAGCTGCTCCTGAGTCACTGACCATTCAAAAACAAATTACTGGGAGCTTATGGATCAGTCAGTGCTCTGGAAAAGAAGCAAGAGACAAGATAGTATTTGGTGTTTCCTATGGACTGCCAGGATACATCAAAGCACAACTGAAGTTCTTGAAATATATCTCCCTAACACACAGGAGAACTTGTTGGAGAGTGTTATGCACTGTGTATGTTCCACATCAGAACAGTCACACATACTTTGTGTTTTTTTAAAAAAGCCACTGATTTTTAAAGTGACTACACTCTTTAGTTCTAGGAAAAATAAACTGAAAATTAATACTTGTTCAAGGATCCTTTACAAAATGCCACAAACCCTCAACATAAAAGGAAGGAACTTGGTCTTAAAACATCACCCTGGGCTTAGCAGGGACCTGAATGCAGTTGTTTCACATATTAAAAAGAAAATAAGGCAAGACAAAAAAGAAAGGGAAGTTGATGCAAATAGTAGCTGTAAGGGAAGTAGAATTACACAGGGAGAGTTCATGGCAAGTAGAGCTAAAGAAAATAGGAAGATGAGGTTTTTCAAGTACATTTGGAACTAAATACTGACAGTATTGGTTCATTACTGTCACAGGAGATTACAACCATAAAGATTGATGTGCTACTTCTGTGTTTGATACTGAAATAACATTTCTGACCTGGTGTGGTTGGTGGGTAAGTATTGAAGATGAACTATGGGAATAAAATCTTAAGGCAAAACTCAGGCTTAGTTGATTTGGTGCCATGGAGAAAACTAAGCAGTGTTAAGGAACCACATGCGAACTGACATTTCCAGAGAAACACACAACACATTAAACATCTGGCAGTGAAACTGCCCAGCTGACGTATTAATATGATGCTAATTAGCCAGTGTAGCCCTTGAAAGTTTAGATTCACACTAAATCAAACAGGATTTTTCTCAGTCTGGTCCTATTTATTTCCAGAAGAAAGTGAAGAGCTCAGACTAACTCCCATCCCTCAGATAATTTTGGAATTGAATGAATATAGTAATTTGGTTTGGTTCTTCTCTCTAAAGCATTATCTCAAAAAACACTCTTGACTCCAAGAAATCTACCACCCCCACTTCCAATTTTTTATATGCATGATTTTGGTTTGCATTTGGAATTTTTATTTATAAATCCCATTTACAGTATCCAGTTTAATATTAAAAAAAAATCTACTGAGAAGGGTATACCTAAATTAAAAGAAACCAAGTCACTGCCATAAGCCAAAAGGGGTCATGAATTCCACAGCTAAGGAAGAGTGGACTCCCATGTTCAGGTGGTAGGTTGGATGTAATTTGACAATAATTTGGGCAATGAGTGCTCCTAACAGATAAATCAATTTTGGGATCGACTATAAGAAGGAAACACTAATGTATATCAGAAATAGGTTTACCTGTTTCACGTTAGGTTCTCTATGTACACTGTGTTTTAACTTTGCATATAAATCTTCTTCCAGTCATGGCAGCTGCCACAGCCCTGGAAGGACCAAAAGGCTCTGCTACCCCTTCTGCCCCTCTAAGGGGCCTGTCTGCCCCTGCTCAACACTGTCTCTGATGCAGTGTGACTGTTGGACCTGGTCAGTATGCTGTTAAGAGAGCTGTGTGGGGGCTGCTTCCCCTTTGCTCAGGAATTACACTCAAGCTTCAGCCCCTAATCTTCTTCAGCTAGCTAGGCTGCAGCTGTGACCCCACTGGCCCTGCTGCACTGGGCTGACTCTACCCCAGACCTGCTTTCTCACTGTGGACTTGTCCACCAGTCATTGAACTGGTGCCTAAACTGGGTTTTTATCACCAAACCTCACTCCAGTACTGTAGGACTGCACTACTTGTCCATAAGAGTGCTGCTGCCTGCTCTCCCGGCAGCCCTGGCTCCCAGCTCTGCCTTCCCTTCCAGAGCAGCCTGTTCTTTTTGCTCCCTGACTGCAAGCGGCACAAACATGTAGTTTAAAAGAGATACATTCCTTGGTGTACCAGATTTAACACCCAAAGTTAAAAGCACACAGTGAAAAACTCCTTCAAGCTCCTTGTCTGTTTTCCAGCATGTGAAAAAATACCATGCAGGTGAATCCTAACAAGTACCCCGAAAGAGTAATAACCTACATTATGTACAGCACTTGGAAAATGTGAACAATTACCAGCAACCCTGATTTAATGCTTTCTTTTCCTATATTCTGAAGCAAAATAGTCTTCATAAAATACTGCTTTTTCAGGATAGAAGTGGTAGAGAAGTTACATTTTTGTTTTTGTTCAGACAGGCTCACGAAAACCCCTGTAATTAGTTGCTCATCACCACTTTGAGAGGAAGCAACATAATGAAATGTTCCAAGAACAAGCCAGACCAACCTGCTCTGCTGGTAGTGCTTTGCTTACTCCTCAGTTCCTGTTTCAGTCCTGCCTGAGCTGCCTCTCAAATCAACAGTTGTCCCACACATACTGTGAAAAACCTGAACAGTGCTTAAGTGCCCAGAGCCTCATTTTATATAACTGCTTAGAGCCCGAGTGGCAGAGGTGCTTTGCCAGAGAACCACACCCCTGGTCGATGCTGCAGCTTCAGCGTTTGAACAGTTGGCGCTGCTTCTCTTGCTGATCTCTCAGCTCCTCCAACTGCAAGAGGTCTCTCTCAGTAGTATCTGAGTATCACTCTCAGTAGCAAGACAAGTTTAAATTAGACTCACTGGTGCTTCAGGCTTACAAAACCTCAAAGTTGTTGTTTTACCTCTGGCTTACCTCTCTGCTTATAGCATGTATGGCGCCTGTTTTGTGAAGTTCTAGCAGGATGCCATTCCCTTCACACTAAAGGTTACTCCTTCACATCACATTCAAAGAGCTTATGAAGACAACCATTTAAGGAGATGAAAAACATTCAGTTTTGACATAGTGAATGTTCTATTACACAATGCTGCCTTGAATTGCTTTGTTAGAAACTTGTACTGAATTTCCCATTACATCTGTTCACCTGCGTGCCGGTCTCTGCAGCTCCATTCAGTTGTAGTCTCAAGTGCCAAAGACGTCTTTCAGAATATGGGTTATTAGGACACATCTTTCAACTAGATGCAAAATTGGAGAGCGTTTATCAGGTGCCACAAGGTGGCAACTGGGGGCAGCAAAGCCATGTTTACTTTCAAAAGACAAAGGACAGCAGCGTTTTCCAAGAACCTGTTTGGATAGGCTGTGACCATTCAACATTGCCTTCAGTACTACGGGTAGGAAACTCTTCAACGAGACAGAAGTAGCTATTAAGAGTTTACTATGAAAACCGTAAGCCTAGTTTAGCTAGAAGTGGGTAAACAAAATTAGGTGAAGGTGTGTTTTAAACAGGACTAAGAGAAAACTTTAGGGGAGGGTAAGAAAACGCTTTATATAACGAACTTAACTGAACTGAGAAGCTTGCACTCCCTTTTGCATTCCTCTTCCAACGCACTTGCTTTATACTATGGCCACAACATTGTGCTTTTAATATCTTATGCTCTGTGACCTGCGGTGTATGCTACAGAAGGAGAGGTCACGATGAGGCAGCAGAAACAGTATGACCCAGCCATACACCGTGATGAGGTATGCTGGAGAACGCCAGCCTTGCAGTTTGAAACGAGCCAGTTCTTCGCACCCCTCTCCAAACCGCCCTCCTGATTTACGCGGCTACGCGGTCCTCTCAAGGAAAAGCGGCCTCTGAGGAAACACACAGCGAAAGAGAAAGCCGAACGCGACATGCGCGAGGTTCTTTCGTTTTCTCTGGAGAGGAGTTGAGAGGCCGGCTCCAACCCCACAGCTTGCGCTCTGCATCGAGAGCTCTGCGAGCCGCCACAGGGGCCTGTCCGTCCCCGCGGCCCTGGCAGAGAGGCAGCGGGAGCCCGGCCCGGGCGGTGAGTACGCGCCGCGTCTCTCTCCTCCTGCGTCGGAGGCTAAAGCTGAGCGGGGGAGCAGGGCGGCTGCCGCCCGCCTCGTTGCCGTGTTGGGGCAAGGCCTGGGCGGCCCGAGGCTCTGGGCGCCAGGACGGGCGTCCCCGCGGGCCCGGCCGGGTAACGCTGCCCGCCCCGCGCTTCAACGCGCTCCGGAGCCCGCCGGGGTGAGCGCGAGGGCGCCACTTCCGCCTCCCCCGCGCGCCGCCGCCGCCACTTCCGCCCGGCGGTTCCTCCTCCGGGCCGCCCTCTCCCGGCATGCACTCGCGCCGGAAGCGGCGAGCGACAATAACAAACATCGGCGGCGGCGGCTGCGCCAGGGCTGCCCGTCCCTGCGCCTCGCAGCCCGCCCCGCCGGCCCCGCGCCGCCCGACAGCCCGCCGCCTCTCCCCGCTCGGGCGCGGCGACTGCTGAGGCGGTGCGTTCCCCCGCGAAGCTGCCGGGCTCGGCCGCGCTGTAGGGGGTGGGGGGGCGCTGCCGCCACCGCCGCCGCAGGATGCGCGGCGCTGCCGCGGGACGCTGGGGTGAGTGGCGTCGGGCGGGGGGCGGGCTCCCCGCCCTGCCCCGCTCCTTGTCTCGGCCCCTCCCCAGCGGGGGAGAAGGGGCGGGGGTCCCCCCTCCACGGGGACTCCGTTACCGGGAACGCGGCCTTGACAGGGGGCGGCGGTGCCGACTCCGGACGCGGGGCTACACCCGCGGGGCGGACGACAAAGAGCTGGAAAGGGGAGGCGGGGGGGGGGAGGGGGGGTGGCGGTCGGCATCCCGCTTCTGGCTCCGGTCCCGGAGTGACGGGTTGACCCCCGCGGAATTGGACTGGGAGGGGAGTGGGGGCGGCGGCGGCGGCCCTCGTCGGGGAGCTGCGGTGGTGGGGCAGTGCCGGGCGGCCGGGGAGCTCCCTCCCTCCCTCTCTCCCTGCCCAGGGCTCCGCTGCCAGGGCGAGGGACTCGCGGTGAAGTTACTCCAAGGAATGACTCAGCCTGGCTGCACCTCCGTGCTCGCCGCCGGCAGCGCTCGGACGAGCGCCGTGCAGAAGCGTTGTGTTTATAAGCGTCGCTCTGGCTTTCCCTCGGTTGTTTACTTGTTTCTGCTCCCGAGGAAGCATATGTCGTGTGCTGGGCTTTCCCATCGGTTTCTCGACATTGCTTTCCTGTTCGCTTTCAGGCTGGTGTGTTGATCTGTGCTGGCGTTTTCTTCTCGGTGCCTCCCCCCCAGACTTGTGGCTGACAGTGATCCAGATGTAGACATGCTAATAGGAGTCCTGGGAAATGTAAATTAACCAATTATGGTAACACTCATGGTCCTTACTTAAGTTCATCTAGAGATGGGGGGGGGTGAAGTAGGGGGCTCATGCTTAAACCTGAGATATTTGGAACCAACACAGAAATTCTAGTTTTAGTGCTCTTGTAGCCATAACTTTTGTTACACTGTCATCGTTTTTTGGTTTGGGGTTTGGGTTTTTTTTTTGATCTGAGGTAATTAAGTGGTGTGTTCTGACCATTAGACGTTCCCCATGGTCTGTATTTAAAGCTTTCACCTTTATTTCTTCATAGCCAAGAATGAGGAGACAGAGTGGGGGTTTTTCTGCGGCTCATGTAAATGTGTTAGAAGTACCTCGTGCAAGCGGCTTTGTGGAAGATCTTGCACATTTGAAGTTATTTGGTTGGCTGCATGGTAAAAGAAACTTCAGCAGTGCTGGGGAAATGACGAGGACAGAAAAAGTTGAAGCTCACACAGCTGGGAAGTACTGTGAGGAATACTGCACACTGTAAATACTTTCTAAAGAAAAGGTGCACTATTATGGTAGAGTTGTTATGAATGTGTAGCATCTAGTGCCTTGGGAAGTTTTTAGAACATGAAGCACACGAAGAAAGGACTTTATGCTAAAAGGCTAGGTAACAGTAAATTTCAGTGCCAAGAAGCAAATGTTAACCGACAGACATTAGATGTTTAAATGAAAGTGTGCAGAAGATATATTTGTACTTACTCTCAATGCTGTTAGGAACTCAAAGTGGCTTTATTGTGTTGGGAGCAGTAAAGAAAATGACTTACTTTAGAATGTGAGGTAAGGGGCTTCAGCTGTGCTAGTTAGAGATGGAAGTACAAACAGGATCTTTTGGTATAATGGGTTAGTGTAAGATAGACCTAGTTGCACTTTGAAATTATAGTGTTTGTTTTGGGGTTTTTTGGTACCCTTGGTATAAGTAGCTACATGTTTTATTGATTTAAAAAAACCCCTTACGCTGTGTTGTGTTTGTTTAGCCTTATGCTCAGCACAGATCTGGGTTATTAGTGTCTGAGATCATATTTGAGGGGTTGGCTCTCTCCCCATGTCATGTTACCATATTTATAATTAGAAGCGTATGCAGCAGATTTGCACTCTGGAGAAGAGGGCAAGGATTATTTTGAGTTTTTTGTGGTGTCTGTTTTAAACATTGTTTGTCCCTGAACTTGTTGGAACACAGCTAAGGTTACATAGTCTTGCAAAAAATGAAAGTGAAAAACATAAACCTGTAGCACATTTCTTAGAATTTCAGTTACTGTGGTTGAGTAGGGGGTGAGCATATGTGGGGGGATGGGAGTTGCACATGTGGATTTGTTAGTACATGTCTTTTGATAAGAGAGTGGTAGTTACAGTAAGGTGGTTTGAAAGTTTTTTCTCTTTACATTGTTCTGTTGGGGAGGTTATCAGTGTGTTCTTAAGTCTTTATTTGGTTTTAAGCTAGCAGTTAGTTTCTGGGGAAGACTCTCTTGAGTCCTGTAAAGGTCTTGTCACTTACTGCACAGGTTGGGTTCATTCACTTATGGTGGTAAAATGAAGCAAGTCAAAATGGAAAGAAAAATAAAGCATGCATACCTGGCTGTCACAGGAGCTACTTCGGAGTCTCTTGGACAGTGTCCAAGCAGTCATGCCTCTGTCTCCTCCTGCATATGCATATTGCTCAAGAAAGTTGTGCTCCTGATTTTGGTCCGCAGCTCAGTGGCATTATAGGATGAGTTTTTGAAGAGAAAAGAAATTGTAAATACTCTATTACTTTTGGGAACTCTACTAATAATTGGTGTTCTGATGTAAGGTTGATAATCAGTATTATTGAGTAGCTAACACTTGATTATAAGATGCAACTTAGGTAGTTTATTGTAATATACTGCAGGACCTGATTGAACATAATGATGCCAGGCAGGCAAAAAATGTGTCAATAATATGTAAATTACTAATCTTATTGCTAGAATTACAAAGCAGTGGCTTTTTTGTCAGAGTAGTTTATAGCTTATTTGTCAGAGTAATGATCTCAGTGTACAAGCTGCAAGATCTTTACATGAATTCTTTGTCATAAAAGCCTACAGCATGATTAATGGTGATAAATTGCCAGTAAGGAGTTTTGTCAGCTAATTAGGATTCTGCGGTTGTTGTGAAAGTTGCTTCCCTATTTGAGAGTTAATTCACCTCACAGATCCATTTTAAATTTAGTTTTGAGTTCAGTTTAGAGAGAAGTTGGAAGACCTCATTGCCAGGGATCGGTGAGTTCCATCCCAGAGAGGTGGTGGATGCCCTGTCCCTGGAAGTGTTCTAGGCCAGGTTGGATGGGGCCCTGTGCAACCTTGTGTAGATCCAGGCCTGGAGGTTGGTGGCCCTGCCTGTGGCAGGGGGTTTGGAGCTCTGTGATCCTTGGGGTCCCTTCCAACCCAGACCATTCTATGGTTCTATGATCTCCATTTGTAAGCAGGGCTGGAAGTGGATATGCTTTGGTAATGTTTGTTCTAAGGGGATTTGAGCGTAACTAAATTGTTAATAATGTGTAAATAATATCTACATTGTTGGCACTTTTTGATTTCTTGATCCAAAATTTTCAATCAGAGGTTCAGATGGGGCTGGCTGGTCAGGAGAACCACCTGAAGTGTCAGGGTAATTATTGCACATCTTCTGTATGTCTCCAGGTGTGTATTTTCCTTTTGTGGTTCAGGTTTGCAGTCCCTATGTGGCTGCAGTAGGGTCCTGAGCTCAAGCAACAGCTAGCATAGCTTTGTACGTGCATCCAAGACATTGGCAGTTCCTTTTTGGAACAGGTATTGCAGCTGGGCCTGCTGTCTTTATTGCATCCAGGTGAAATGATTACAGTGTACGGTATACAGATCGCTGGTAGTTTGTACATGAAGAAAATCAGCTGCTGTAGAATGTGGTAGCCTGCTTTCTATGTGAAATGTCTTAAGCGTTGCTAGGAATTCCTCTCTGACCTGTATTGGTTACCTGTTGATTAAGAGCAAAATGTAAAACTGCTTTGTTGACTAGTTGGATTCCAATTGTCCTGCATCTGTACTCAAGCAAGGAGAATGGTGTGCAAATATTTGAGACTAGTTCTAATGGGACTCTGAGTGAAGAACATGCTTTTATTTTCTTGTTATGAAATAGCTCATATTTTCTGACCTTCTAAGACTTACTTTTGAAACAGCACTTTTGATCTTTTTGGGAGTGTAGGGAAATGGTGGTGGTGAAATAATGTGTTTAGTATTTCAGTTGCCTGTTTTTTTTTTTTTTACTGGGAGGGATTAATTGAAGCTAGTGTCTGTATGGTAGAAATGCAATATATCAATCTTCATTATTCTTGAAGATGTGTTTGAAAGGCTAGTATGCTGTTTTCAGTTTGAACAGACTGAAAACTGTATTTTATAGGTAGAAAGCAGCATTGAAGAACTGATTAAAGAGAAAGTTTTACTTCTGTCAGGGATTGAAAAAAATCAGACAACTTTTAGTGAAATTAAAAGATAAATTCTGTTAAGAATGACACTTTGCTGAGATCTGACTTCTTAACATTTGAGGCAGCTGCTTCTAAATTCACAAATGTTGTTCTGATTTAGTGTTCAGGTTCTTTATTGTTACTGGTTTATCACTTTTTGGTATAATTGAATATTTTACAGAATGCAGCATGAACATATATGTTCTTTTGTCTGTTACATATAGTCTAGATATGGCTGCAGCAATTTTTGCTGTTTATTATTTGAATGGTGGTGTTTCCCTGATATTGCAGGGACTCTAAATGCCAGTAGTTTATCTCAGATTTTATTCTGGGTTCGTTGATGCCAAGTAGCAGTGCTGGTATGTCGCAAGTGTGACTACCAAACCCTTATTTAGTGTAGTTGTGCCTGGGATAAACAGTTCGTGCTGACAAAATGGTGCTCTTACACAGTTTTCCTTCCATCCTCCAGAGTGTGTATTTTTATTAAATTCAGATGAAGTGGAGATTCTTATGTAAGAATATATTGTGTAACTGGACTAGCAGCTCACTTCTAATACATTATGCTTATGCTATACTGCAAGTATTCTGCTAGTAAACTCAAGATGATTTATTTGCCTATTGTAATTAAAAAATATTCCTTACGAATACTTGTGTTGTCTACTGATCGAAGGAGACTTGATTCAAACCCAGCGAATGGTTATTTAAACAAGAAATGAAAATGTGACTCAAAACCCTCAGTTCTGTCTGAACGGAAAGAGGGGGTGTAACGTGTAAACTTTACTTACGTTATGTGAAAGACTCAGGAGATAAAATAACTGCAAATTTCAAAAGGCAGATGTAATGTAACAGAGATTTCACATGTGTGTTGTGGCTGCAAGCAGCACAACCTGGGTTCTGAAAGGGAGGAGGACAAATTGCAGTACCTTGACATTTGTGGGTTTGTGTTTTTGGTTTTTTGGGTGGGGTTGTGTAGTTCTTAGGTTGGTGATACTCCCTGAAGGGATGTATTAGTGTACTTTGTTAGCTGTTTTAAACAACCAAAGATTTATCCCAGAAGGGTAAAGGACAGTTGAAAATTACTAAAGGTTTTTTTTTCAGATAAGATAAAAATGTAATATTCTTCAAACCCTTCCTGCAGCTTTTTTTATTTCTCAATACATTGCTCTTACCTTCTCTATGCTAATAGAGATCTGAAGGTGATTTGTAATTATGTATCGTTGACAAAAATACAGACTTTTGAGTTTGTATTCATAGAGAGGGTGGGGGTTATATTGACTCTGCTTGTCACTGGTGGTCCTTTACTTCTCTGTTTCAGATCCCACTGAAATAAAATAACGTTGATAAATATAAGGAGGTCATAGGTGACGTGAATTTATAAGGAACTTAAAAATGAGAAATTAGTGAATTTCCATCATGAAAGTGCATGTGTTAAATTTCTAAACATCCATGTGAATATGAAAAATTTGAAACAAGTTTGAAAGTTGCTCATCATTTGAACAGCTTACCAAGATGATAGTGTGTTTATTAGTGGAAAACGTTAATGTTATTCTAAAATATGGTTGCTTATGAATAGAAATTAAGGAAGGACCTGTGATTTATGTAGGTAATCAGACTAAATCTCAAGGAACTTTACTTATCTTACATTTCATCATTATCTATCTTTTACTTTCTTTTCTATCTGTAGTGTTTTCATTCCTGTGAAATAAATGCCATTTAATCAGTCTTACTTTCTGTATTTTTATCCTTTCAAGTAGGTTTGTCTGAGTTACCTCGTACTATCCACATAAAAAGGCGTGTGGGGGAATCCCTTGTTGAATGATGATTGTGTGTCTGGGGAGGGCAGGGCAAGAGAAGTTGACTCGTAGTCTGTGTTATGACAAACTCTCATGGGTTGCATCTGTAGTAATTGCTGATTTTTTAGTTACCTTACTCTGTTCTTTAAGAGAATAGAGACTTTTTTTTTTAACAGGTTACCATTTATCAGAAGTTACCTATTAATAACTGCTGATGGCATGTGCAGTTAGGAATGTGAATGATGCCTTCTGGAAAGTCTCACTTGTCTTCTTGGATAACGGTGCTGACGTTCAGGCCCCCCTTGTGTTCATCAGCCTCTTTCCAGCCTTAGTTGTAGCGTAACGTGGTTTGTGTGGCTGTGTAGGGAACTGGATTGTGGAACTAACTTGAGCTAGTAGTAAGCTGGGGAAATGTGCCTTTTCTGACTTGTTATGTCAGAGTAATCCAGTTTACTCCATAGAAGTATGGAAAGTTGCACCACTAGAAGTTTGTGCAGGGAGAGAATTGGAAGAAGAATTGGCTGAGGAAAGGGACTTGTAAGTCTGATGCTCTTACTATAACCAGTGCTTATGTGGTTGTGGCCTTGGTTAACCAGGGAGAGTGTCAGTGAAAGAAGCATTGGTGCCCACTTGTCTGAGTTTGATGTAAGAAACAAAGGAATTTTGTTGGCTGTTTCTTGCAGAATTGTTTGCAAACACTGTAAGATTTTTAAAGAGTATATGTTTACAGGGAGAACCTTCTCACCAGTATGGAGTCAGTAACTTGAATAAAACCACCTGAAGCTCTACCTACCCAAGAACACCATTCTTTGCAAAGTGAATATGTTAATCTCTGTAATTGGAGGGAGACTAGTAGTCTACAAATGCTTTTGAAATAGCAAAATTGCACATTAAAAGAAGCTGACAAAGCCTTCAGTTAGCTTTGTCAAAGACCAAGTTTCAGACAGCTGTGGAAAGACTGTTTCTATCAATTAAAAACAAAGAAGAAAGAAAAAAAGGTACTTCTGCAGGCTGTGGGCTGTTTCCTAGCAATAAGAATGTCAGAGAACCTTGGTGTTCTGAGGTACAGAAATCTCAGTTTCTGTCAGCTAAGAGACACGGGGTTTTGAAAGATGTGAAGTTGGGGTTTTTTTACTGTTGGAGGCAAATAACTTTTGGCTGGTCCATTGTACAGATTGTGATTTGGCAGCAGCTCCTCAAATAAGTGGAGAGTGCAGTGTAAATAGAAGCAAACCCTCAAATCTGTAGCTTCATAATTATGTACATATGGAATCATGATACAATGCCTAATAATGGGCTTGTTGCCTCATAAACATACTTGAAACTATTGCTTTTATAGAACTCATGGTGTATATTGTTTCTAAACTTGTAAGAAGCTGCACTGTTTTGGGCCATGCCAATTTCAGAGCTACACAGGGTTTTCTCACTAGCATGGATGCAAATGTTTTTGATCTGCTCTTCCACCATTAATGTTGTTGAGGATCTCTGAAGGAATTTCAGCACTTTCTTTGCTGTGTGAGGAGCTTTCATGGAATTCAGAATTTTCATTGAATGCAGGAGCAACTCTAAATATTGGGGTCATATATATAACTCCACAGTTTTAAGTTGGTACTGTGTAGTACTTACTACCCATTACTGATTTTCCAGTTGGGTGGTGAGGAAGCTGTGACCTTGTAGTCTGCAAGCAGTAGAGAGACTTCAGGGTGTTGGGATGGCTAGTGAGACACTCTGGGGCGCATGTGTGTTTTTCATCCCTCCTTTCAGTTGCAAGTACTGCCAGGAGTTGGAGGATACATTTTTACATACACGTCTGGTACATTTTTACATACTACATGTCTGGTGTCACTGCTACATGTTGGGTTTTTTTGATCATGGGGTGACCAACATGGTAGCAGGTATGCCAGCATCTAGTGGGAGACACATTTCTCAAAGGGGGAAGAGGGTCTTTGCCCAAGAAATGGGAGGGCTGATTGTCAGGGCTTTAAACTAGATGTGAAGGGGGAGGGACATAATATCAAGAGTGTCTGTGATGAGCAGCAGGATGACATGCCAGGGATGGAGGGGTGGGATGATAGAAAGGGTCCCCAACCTGTTGCCCTGAGGCATGTGGTGGGGGGCACTGTGTCACAGGCAGAGTCTTAGAGACAAGCCAGAGGCTCCTGTTGTAATAGGAGACAACAGGGCAGTTTCCATGGAGTGCCCTGGGGAATAAAGGGGTGTCCCTCTAAGAAGGTGACACAGCCATTGGCACAGCTGAAGTGCCTCTACATGAAGGCATGCAGTACAGGCAACAAATAGGAGGGGCTGGAGGCTACCATGCTCCTAGAAAGCTACGACATAGTGGCCATTACTGAAACTTGGTGGGATGAATCCCATGACTGGAGTGTGGTTATCGATGGTTGCAAGCTGTTCAGAAAGGGCAGGAGAAAAAAGGAGGGGTTGAAGGTATGGCCCTCCACGTTAAGAAATGGATAGAGTGTGAAGAGATATCCCTAAAGAATAGTCATGAGCAGGTTGAAAGCTTGTGGGTAAGAATTGGGGATCGTGACAAGGGGAGCCCTGTGGTTGGTGTCTACTACAGGCTGCCCAGTCAGGGGGAGCCTATGAAGCTTTCTTGCTCCAGCTCCAGGAGGCATTGACCTCTCGGGCTCTTACCCTGCTTAAGGGGTTTCAACCACCCTGACATCTGTTGGAAAAGTAGCATGACAAGCTGTATGCAATCGAAGAGACTCCTGGAGTGCCTAGAGGAAAACTTCCTGAGACAGGAAATAGCCCTACTCAGGGGAAGTGATATTGGACCTGATGGTCACCAATGCTAGTGAGCTCATCAGGGATGTCAAGATTGGAGGCAGCTTGGACTGCAGTGATCATGCACTGATGCAGTTCAATGTCCTAAGGCATATGAACTAAATAAGAAGTATAGTCAGGATAATGAATTTCAGGAAAACTGACTTCCAGCTCTTCAAGGAGTTGGCCAGTAGCACCTCCTGGGAAACAGCCCTTAAGGACAAAAGGGTGAAACAAACCTGGCAGATCTTTAAGGTCACTTTCAACAAAGCGCAAGAGCTCTTGATCCTCAGGTGTAAGAAACTGGGCAAGAAAGGCAACAGACTGGCATGGCTGAGTCAAGACCTGCTGCTCAAACTAAAAGGCAAGGTGGAACCACACAGTCAGTGGAAGTGGGGCAGATTTCCTGAGAAAAGTACAGGGACATTGCCTGGTTGTGTAGGGATGACATCAGGAAGGCTGAGGTGCAGCCGAGGCTGAACTTGGCAAGGGATGCTTGCCCACCCTGCCCCCTCCCTCACTGATGAGCAACTATGATGAACTGGTAACACCAGATGAGGAAAAGGCTGAGGTTCTCAACTTTTTTGCCTTGGTCTTCGCTGGTGAACTCTTCCCTCACCACTTTCAAGTTGATGGCCTGCAAGGTGGGAACTGGGGACACAGAAGGACAAAAGTCCCTTGCATTGTAAGTGAAGGTAAGGTTCATGACCATCTGAGGAACCTGAACTTACCCATGTCCACGGGACCTGATGAGATGCATCACAGAGTTCTGAAGGAATTGGCTCGTGTAGTTGCCAAGCCACTCTCCATGATACTTGAAAAGTCATGGTGATCAGATGAAATCCCTAGTGACTGAAAAAGAGGAAACATCATGGCCATTTTAAAAAAGGGTAGGAAGGAGGACCCTGGAAACTACCGACCTGTAAGCCTCACCTCTGTGCCTGGGTAGGTCATGAAACAGATTCTGTTAGAAGGCACAGATTCATTCTGTTGAGGTACATAAGGGTAGGGAGATGATTTGAGTCAGCCAGCATGTCCCCTCTTTGGCAGTGTTCAAGGCCAGGTGGGATGGGACCTTGAGCATCCTGGTCTAGTAAGAAGTGTCCCTGCCCATGGCAGGGGGCTTGGAACTTGATGATCTTTAAGGTCCCTTCCAACCCAAACCATTCTGTCATTCTAAGTCCCACCTGACCAATCTAGTGGCTTTCTACAATGGAGTAACTGCCTCAGTAGACAAGGGAGGAGGTATGGATTTCATCTGTCTGCCTTTCTGCAAGGCCTTTGATAGGGTCCCCTCAGCATCCTTCTCTCTAAATTTGAGAGATATGGATTTGATGGGTGGACTCTTCAGTGGATAGGAAATTGTCTGTATGGTCTCATCCGGAGGGTGGTGGTCAATGGCTCCAAGTCCACAGGGACAAGCAGAGTTCCTCAAGGGTCTGTGCTGGGACTGGTGTTGTTTAACATCTTTATTAATGATGTTGACAGTGGGATTGAGTGCAGCCTCAGGCAGGTTTGCTTATTACACCAAGCTGAGTGGTGAGGTTAATGTGCCAGAGGGATGGGATGCCATCCAGAGGGACCTGGACAGGCTGGAGAAGTGGGCCCAGGTGAACCTCATGAGGTTCAACAGAGACAAGTGCAGGGTCCTGCACCTGGGTCGGGACAACCCCCAGTGTCCATTCAGGTTAGGAGATGATGTGCTGGAAAGCAGCCCTGAGGAAAATGACTTGGGAGTACTCATGGATGAGAGGCTGGACATGAGCCACCAATGTGCATCTGCAGCTCAGAAGGCCAACCGCATCCTGGGCTGCATCAAAAGAAGTGTGG
This sequence comes from Gallinula chloropus, assembly GCF_964237585.1. Lineage (NCBI taxonomy): Eukaryota > Metazoa > Chordata > Aves > Gruiformes > Rallidae > Gallinula > Gallinula chloropus. The sequence continues at coordinate 43,249,944 of NC_140086.1, forward strand.
GCAGCAGGTGGAGAGAGGTGATTCTGCCCCTCTGCTCTGCTCTGGTGAGACCTCACCTGAAGTACTGTGTCCAATCCTTGGAGCCCTGAACACATGAAGGAAATGGACCTGTTGGAGCACATCCAGAGCAGGGCCACAAAAACAATGAATTGGCTGGAGCACCTCTACTATGAAGACAGGCCTAGGGAGTTGGGCTTCTTCAGCTTGGAGAAGAGAAGGCTCTGGGGGGACTTTATAGAAGCCTTCCAATACTTGAGAGGAGCCTGTAAGAAAGCTGGGGAAAAACTATTCACAAGGATATGTAGCAGTAGGACAAGGGGTAATGTTTTTAAACTAGAAGAGAGTAGATTCAGGTGGCATATTAGGAAAAAGTTCTTCAATATGAGGGTGGTAGATCACTGGAACAGGTTGCCCAGAGAGGTGGTGGAGACCCCATCCCTGAAGATACTCATTGTCAGGCTTGATGGGGCTTTGAGCAGCCTGATCTAATGGAAATGTCCCTGTTTACTGCAGGAGGGTTGGACTTGATGACCTCCAAAGGTCCTTTCCAACCTCACACATTCTACCATTCCAAATGATTCTTCTTAAAGAGGAAGAATAAAATAACCTCTTATATACTATGAGTTACTGTATGCTGAATTCCTGAGTTTTGAAATTCCTCTTCAGTGAATTGGGATTTAGAGGGCTGAGGCATGTTCCCTGGTTGCTCTGCAGAATCACGGCTTTGTTCAGCTTGAAAGACTTCCCTTACTGACCAGCAGCTGAGTTTGAGAGCTGCTAACACCACAGAGACAGGTGAAGATGCTGTAATTAAGTAACTGCCTCTGTGCCTGATGCACATCTCAAGAGTATAAATAGAGCTCCAGATGGCACCTTACAGGTGTCAGGGATTGACAGCCTTTCTTTAAGACTACAGTGTCTTGAACATGAGGTTTAAAGGCTTTGATTAAGTTGGTAATGGGAGATAGGATCTTCACCTGGAGTAGTATGTATCTCTGTTATTAGATGTGGTCTTCTGTTTTAAATTTATTTTGGAGGAGCAGGGCATGAAATTATTTTCTGCAACTGGGTCAGGAGGAGCCCCTCGTATTCATTCATTCATCACATAGTTTAGGATTTAATTATTTTTAAGTCTTTATGTGCCTTTTAAAGCACGCTCTATTTCAACAATGGGTTGCCTAGATAAGGGTGGGCATTTGCATTGTGTTTTAGAAACTAAACCATTTCTGTTATTATGAGGTCATACATTCTTTACTGAGGTCATTCTGTCTGTTCTTCTGATGGTGGTAGTAGTCTTGTGTAAAATTAAGGTATTTCTGCTTTGATGTGTTGGTTGCAATACGGAAGAAACCTGCTTGAAGTCTGTCTTGAGAGGTGATCTTACAACTAACATGAAGGAGTTTGGTTCCTTAAATTCAGCTTCAGTCTTTTAAGTTCCTTTTGCTTTGATACTAGGACAAATGTAGGATCTAAAATCCTTTGTTTGAGGCAAGGTGTGCAAGTTAGAGCAAGAGAGCATTTATTTTTGAGAAGGGCATTTGAAAAAGCGAGGGAAATAGAGGTAGAAGACAAGTTAATAGAAGAAAGTGACTTGTGTTGAAAGGAACATTTTGTGCTAGTCTCACGTGTTTGTCTTTTATGGAGCCACCTCAGCTGAAATGAAACAGGAAATCCTGCTCTAAGAGGAGATAAGAGAAAGTTGAAATCACAGGAATTGCAGCATCTCAAAGGCTGAGCTTAAGATGTGCTGCGTGGAAATGAAGCCCAAATTAATAAAATGTTAGCATGCCCCAAAGTTTGCTCTGCATCTCCATAGCTAATAAAGGTATATGCCCCTCAAGGGGAGATGCTCTCCAAATGAGTTTAGTGAAGGAGGAATAGCACTTCAGTCTGTTAAGGACGTGATGGATTTGCCAGCCTTTGCCTCAGATGAATTGACCTTTTGACAGGCAGGAATTCTGCAGTGATCTCTCCTGTGAGAAGCCTGACCCCTGTAATCAGGGGTGACATTTATGACTCATCCTGGAGGCACTATCTGTTACCTGCACTATAGCATCGACTTGTCTGCAGTAGCAGAAATGTCCTTTATTAGCAGCACACGGATGTTGATCCTACAGAGTTATGTGAATGCCTCATAATTAGCGATGTGGAATTGCAGGCTTCTGAGTGGGCAGTAAGAGTCTTGCCTTGCTTGGGTAGTTAAGCTGGTCTGCTTGCAGAGTTGAATCCTTTCCAACCTGGAGGTACGCATGGAAGGTGGGGAAGAGTTTGGGCCTCTTGGTTCCCTCTGACCTGGGAGATGAAGCAACAGTAGTACAACATTTACTGTACAGGTGTGCAGCAGTACTTCCCCAGGCACAAAAAGCAGGGTACCTTACAGTGTTGGTGTGTTGCTGTTGTGGAAGTGTTTTAAACACTTAAAGGAAAGCCATGGCTTTGCCATAGCTCAGTTTAAATTCCAGGGGGTTAAAGAAAAATGTATTAATTACTTGGTTTGCTTAAGTTTGGCTTGTAATCCAGTTTATAAGGGAGGTGTGGGAAATGAGATGTCAAAAACATGTGCACAAACTTAAATGCTGGAATACTGTAGAGGAAACTGAACTTTAAAGTGAAGTTGATAATTCACCTTTAAACCAAACCAGTATAAATAAATGTTAATTTCTGTCTTTGTCCAACCCTGAATACTGTACTTCAGTGTTTGAGTTTCTGAAGTTGGAGAGAATTATGCTGTGAAACAGAGGATTTGGAATTGGATAATGGAGTGTGCATGGATACTGCACTTAATGTCAGAAATGGATGGGTAATGCAGCTGTAGAGTGGAGTGCTGTGAAACCCATGACACCTTGTACTGTAGTTACAAAAAAGGAAAGGCCTATAAACAGAGGTTTATTTCCTTCTACAGATGTAACAGTGAGCATGTTCTGAACTAAATAAGATACATTTCAAAACTACTAAATGGCAAGCATTGAAAGTATTGATCAATACAGACGTCAGATGTACCTAGTTGTAGAAGAATTTGTATTCATAGGTCATAGAATGTGTTAGGTTGGAAGGGACCTTTAAAGGTCATGTAGTCCAACCCCCCTGTCATAAACAGGGACATCTTTACTAGGTCAGGTATTGGACAGGAAAAGCTTGCAATACTTCCATGAGGTAAAGCAGATGTAGTAATTGCATTGCAATGTAAACTAAATGTTAGAGGAGTGAAATAAATTTTACAACCAGCATAACACATTCGTGGCTGGTTTTGTTGTTTTGTTGGCTAAGGTAACAAAATATACATATTCTGAATTAATTCCGGAAGCTTTTTCTACTTACTTTCATTTTTGTCATCTCGTTCGTGTTTACCGTAATCTGTCTGCTCTGGCAACTGCTACAGAAACTTCCTTTTCAAATTTTCAGCTATGTTTTTAATGTTGTTACTGATAATTCATAGTTGCTCATCATACGAGCTTCCATCCTATAATTTGAAGGATCTAGTTTATACAGTAGCGTGGATCAAATGTTGCAGGTCACACAGTTCAAACAAATTAGTTGTGTGGATTAGTCTTTTTGTTACATTTTAGCAGTTGTCAAATTTTGTAATTACTCAACTTCTGTTAAATGAATCGAAATAATTTCAGCAGTGTAACAGTAAAAAGCTTGAACTGGTCACACTGTAATGCTGAAAAAGCCTGAAATTCTCTCAATCACCTGTTGTAATGCAAAGGAGAATAAAATCTATGAGATTATGGATATATACTATTGAAGCTTCATGGTACCTGACTTTGACTCCAAGCTTATGTTAAAAGCTTGTGTTACTGCTGAAACACAATATTCTTGAATATGTGGAACAACCTTAAAAGCTAATTTAGGTAGCTGGCTCTGCTAGTAGTAATCTGCTGTAACCTGGCATTTGAACTGTGGTCGCTTTTCATACATCTTCCCCTTTAACTAAACTTGGTTGTGGTTGGCCAGATGCAGACAGATGTCACCCAGAGATGCAAGCTCTCAAAATCCAGTTTCTTCTAGTAACAGGAGTTGGAGAGAGCTCCTGCTGAAGGGAGGGCTGCAGCCTGCCTTTACTGGGCACCAGCAAAACTGCAGGAGAGCTTGGTGTCAAAGGCAGGTATTCTCTGAATCCTTGTTTCATGCAATCCCTCCGTGTCCACTGAATTTTGTGGCAAGCTTGGGAGTGGGTTAATTCTACTTTTCCTTTTCTTGCTTTGCTTTTGAAATAGTAACCTAAAGACCGTACAGAGTTGTCCTGCCTATATGAGTGTAGTTCTCTTCCCACAGGATTGTTTGTTGAAATGTTGGGTGGAAGAAACACCACTTGGGTTTTTTTGACTTCTTAATAGTTGAAAAAGAATTAGAAGAACAGAAATTAAAGTGTTGTAATCCTAGAAGTTTTTCAGTAGTTTCTTGTTATTCATGTTAATGTGCATTACTTTGATCTAAAGCAAGTATTCATAAACTTATCTTGCTCAAGTACAACTACTGACTGCTGATAAACTGGAAGAGGACACTTGAGCTGCTGGTGTTCCAGTGGTGGTACTTTAAACACACTGCTTTTTTCCCTTTAATTGCACCTTTGCTTCTGACAGTGTGATGTGTGTGCATCGTGCATAGGGGGAAAGAGGGAGTGGACAGGAGAGAGGAAGATAAGTGATGGCACAGATGTGTTGTCTATTCCAATTGCATAGAATACATGTAATAGGGTTATTTTTCCTCCCCTTATCATAAGGGTTTTGAGTTTGGGATAAAGTGCTTTTTATCTACTGTTAGTAACATGAGTTGTATATAATGATTTACACATTCTAAGGGTTTTCAGGCTTCAGCAAACCTATATTTAGTAATGGATTATCACCTTTTATAGTGCCCGATCATCATCTTGGAAAGCTTGCTAGGGCATTAACATCATAGAAATAACGTTTATTTGCAGTTGGGAGTCTGATTGTGAACTTGCTTGCCTGTCCTAAGCCCAACTGCTTTTTGCCACCTTCCTTGTACTGGGCTGCCCTCCTTTGGTGCTGCTACTTATCTGACAACAGTTGCAATGAACTAGCGTAGCCAAAAAAAGAGTACCTTTGCAGATCTGGCTCACTGTGATTGTTGCAGTTGCCATTGTATTTTAGATAGCAGTTCTGGGAGAGGAAGACCCTGGCAAGGACGGTGGAAGAAGCAGCTGGGAACAGTAACACCTTCAGTTTACTTAAAAATGAAACAAAAACTGAAAAATGTTTTGCAAGTAGGTGAATGGATAAACAAGCAAGATTACCGTATTTCAGGTAAAGAAGGTGATGCTGATCTGTTGGATACAGCAGCAGGATAAGACTCTCCATTCAACAGCAGTAATGTGTGCCTTTTTGTAATGAATTGTGTTTTGATATGGCTTTCTGTATTGCTCTTAAATCAGCCATCTGCACCACTTCTGAAAAATACTTTCAGTTAATGGACATACAAGCAGTTCTTGGGGAGCTACATCTGCCTCCCTGTAAATACTGAAGAGTAACACTAAGGGTTACTTTAAACCAAATTTATGGTCAAAAATACTCAAATGTGTAGCAGTTTTGAGCAGACTTGTAACTGTGCAGCATTGTTAATTGAAAAAAATACTACCACATAACTATTCTTTCTGGTGTTGGCATACACGTGTGGGTTAGAAGCAATGCTGATCCTAAAATCCTGACACTTTAATACCTGTAATTGCATTCAGTATCTTTTTTTTTTTCCAGATCTTCTCTGGCTTTGAACAACCATGCTACTCTGTTGCCAAAAAACAAGTAAAGCAAATGTGTGCATCTATTCTCCTCTTGAATTTGAAGAAGGTGGTAGCTTTGTATAGTGCCTGAAGGTAATTCTTTCTTTGCTTGAAGCTAAAAAGTTTTAGACTGCTGATGCGTGTGTGGCAGATGCTGTCATAAATATTTTTGGACTTGATAATGCTTTTTTTTTTTTCTGTGTTTTAAATAGTTACCTTTAGTGTTAAGGTATGGAGGGGGAAGTATTGATTAAAAATTCACTTTATGTGCATGAGGCTTCTGAACAGATTCTCAGCTTGGAAAGTAATGTTTATTTGAAAACTACTAGGTACTGTATAAGCCTTTTTCTTTGCTTAGGTGGAAAAGAGCGCTTTTTTTTTGGTAGGTGCTCTGTGGTGCTTCTTTTAAGCATTGTATTTAACACACTTGTTTCTGATTCTACCTGGACCATGCTCACACATACTCTTTATGAAAAGGGTGTATATGAGACTAAATTCTTTGAGGAAGGTTTCAGCATTACTAATAAGTTATTGCTAGTTTGTTCTTGGTGTTCAGCCATTTTTGTCTATCTAATAACTTTGTTTATAGATTATATTGTGTTTTTCCAGTATAAGTTGGAGCTGGTGCTGTTGAGCACAGTAAAGTGCAAGTGTAAAGGACAACAAAATTCAATTCAGATCAAATTATTTAACTAGAGGCTTTTTATTTGATATAGTTCAGCTTTTGAAGCCTTGCTGTAAAAATGCATGTTTTCATTAGTTTATGTACAATGTTCAATGCTTGATAAGTATCTGGAAAGCCACTCTCTTGAAAGAAAGCTCTTCTGATTTTTCTGGAATTATTATTCTGGTAAAACATCTTTTAGTTATTTTTTTTTCCTATGGTTTGTCAGTTTTTTCTGTGTAGGCAAAGAGATAAATGCAAATTCAGACTAATTTTAGAACAGCTGCATAGACCTTGTGTGTGTGTGTCCTGTTCATATTTCAAGGAAAGGGAGATTGCTTCTATTTCCTGTGAAGTAATTTAATCCAAGAAGTCACTTTTGTAATGGTATGAGAATATTTCTGAGTGGCTAAAACTCTTACAGTTCAACACTTCGTAACTCTTTCCACATTTAAAAAAAAAAATAAATCAGGTCCTTGGTGACCAAAGTGCTCTTTGTACTTCTGCAGCAGCTTTGTTAGTGTGGAGGAAATTATTCAGAAACTTCTTAGCTCCTATAGAGGAGAAGAGAAAAAGGCTCAGAAGTATGGAGTATTTCAGTGATAAAATCTCAGGCTAAATATAAGCATTTTACAAAGCAGTTGGATGTTTTTAATCTGTGCTGTACAGTAGAAAAACATCTGCTTGTGGTTGCTCATCCAGATGCTTGTAGGACACGGGATTGAAAATGTCCAGTGTGTTGGACTGCATGTTCACGATTACTCTGTGTTTGTTATTGATGATGAAGGAAGTAGCTAAACATTTAGCTAGGGATTAAAACAGAGGAAAACTTTTTTGTTTAAAACTATCTCTCCATAATTAAATTATGCAAAAAGAAAGACCTACATAATAGCTATTTTTTAATCTTTTTTTTTTTTAATGCTTCCATATGTGGCAGTAAAAAAAATGTGGATAGGGATAGTAGTGAGTGGATAGACTTTGTAAACGTAAGTTGAGGAATTAATACATAGTCATGATGCTGTCTGTAAAATCTAGAAAAGATTTCTGGGCATAACTATCTTGAAAAATGTGCTTTATAATTGAGAAAAGACAGGTGATTATCTGGTATGGTGGCCTCTGCAATTGAAAGTCATCTTGTCTCTTTATCTCATTTGCTCTGTTCTCTGCTCTCTCTTCATGTGTTCTTGTAACCATCTGCATCTGTGGAGGCTTACCTTCCACACTTACATACAGAAGCATCTTTATGTTTAGTAATGGATAAAGAACTGTGGAATATGAGAGCTGGTATATTTACCCACTGTATTTTTTCTAAAGTTTGTACATGCCTTTTTTGTAACTCATGCTTAAAACTGACATTGAATTTTTTTTTTTTTTTTTCCCAGTTTATAAATGGTTTTAGCTGTGGAAGTTACAAACTTCAGAGACCTAAAGAAATCATCATGAAGCTATATGTATTTCTGGTCAACACTGGAACTACCCTTACCTTTGACACAGAACTTGCTGTACAAAAGTAAGAAAGTAAATTAATTACAGATTGTTTGGGGTTTTTATTAAAAAGATGGGTATGTATACTTTTTGTATACTGAGTTCTAGAGAGATGATACTTGGTTGTCTTTTAATGTGTCAATGTAGCTCTTGTCTATTTGAGTGATTGTGCTGAACTTTTTTTTAATTATAGTTTTCAGTGCCTTGTAGATAGTTGTGTTGAGGTCCCATGAAGTGGTGGACAGGTTGGTTAGTTACTGGGGCACTGACAGAGGATGTTCTGCTTGTTATATGAGTTTGGTGCTATGTTGGGCTGCTTTTTGGAAAAACTGTCAGAATGACTTCTAATCTTCTGTGACCTTTTACTGGATAGCATTTTTATTTGGGGTTCTTCTGCAAATGGTTTATTTTCTACTGACTGCTGTGTAAAGAGTTCTGCAGATTGTTCTTTCTTCTGTCAGTATATACTTATCCTAAAGAAAATGAGTGCTCTGTGATGTTTCTAGATGGGATGCTAAAGAGTTTTTGTCCCATGTGCAGAATGGGTAACAGTTGGTTCTGTCCTATGTTGTAAGGCTCTGAAACGTTTTACAGGATTTTACATATAAAAAAATGAACTTTGGAATTCACAAATCCCTGAAACTTGAGCAATGTTACAGAATTACAGTGAGGTCCCAGAAACTTTGCTAATTGTATTTTTTTCTTTTGCTGCACATTAGACGCATCTTTTCATTTGCTAGATGCTTTTTGAGAGGTTTAGTTCAGTGGTTGTATTGTATTTTTTCCCTTGTTCTCATGGAGGACTGTGATCTAGTAAGTAAACAGTGTATAGCCTGTGCACCTTGGAGCTAGCAAGAGCCAAGCTTACCTGCTGTCTTTATATTCTGTCACTGAGGAATGAGTTACAAATACCTGTGCTTGAAAGACTTCTACCATAGATTTTTGTGCCTACATCTGTTGTTTCCTTTCTCCTGAACTCCTGTTTGTAATTTTCATGGTTAAACAAGTGTTTAGATTGTCTACGCTGAGTGGTTCCGTATGCTCCTATGCAAATCCCACCGATGCGCAGGGTATTACTGAGCACGAAATAGTGATCATCTTGGCCATTCTGGATCTACTGGGTTGTTTGCAGATGTGTCAGCACCCCTGTGTGCTGGCTGGTACATTGAGACATTCTGTTTCTAAATCATGGTGAGGTATGGCATCAGAACTGCTAGACCAGGGACGACAATCTCTTACTGGCTGACTTTTTATTCAATTGGATAGGTCTTTGAGAGAGAAACTTTTTAACAACAGGTGAACCTTACGAAATCCAAGGCTCTTCAGTTGGACAGTTTAATTTCACAAAGACCATAGGAATAATAGGTCAATGCTTACTCTAATGCAGATAGTAAATACAAGCTTGTGCTCATGAGATGTTTGTTGGGAATTCATGATATCATATTGGATCTTGGTTATTTCAAAAAAGTGATTGTTATTTTGCAATTACCATATACCCTGTTACATTATTATACTTCCTGCCAGTGAATATCAAAACCATTGATGCTTATGTTGATTATTCACTTGGAACTCTAAAGCTTTCTAATACCTTTGCACAGGTGCTACCCCTGTGTGTTATAGTTTGGGTCAGTTACTGTATGATATTAGCGGTTTCTTGTTTCATTCTATTTCCCTGCGTCAAGACAAAGTCTAGAACTGCCTAAGCAGTGATGTGAAGGTGTCATCACTAAGAATTAAAGGTACAAGGACGATGAACGCAAATAGGGATGTCTTTTTGATCATGATTCTGCATTAAAAGTGTCTATGTCTGTATTAATTTATTGCACATATACCGATTGTTTAATTTCTTGTTAAGTGCTCTACTGTCAGAGTTGATTAGGTGAAATTGTGATTAAGTTGTGTGATGAAGTGTTAATACTCTTGTCACCTTCTATGGTTTCAGTAACTCAACTGTTTGCTCATAACATATATGCTCAAAGAACATGAGTCTTACAATTACTGTCCTAAATGGTTGATGTGACTTATGTAAATATGCAGATAGTGTCATCTTCCCACTTTTTTTTTCTAGTGTGGCTGATCTAAAACATGCAATTCAAACAAAGTACAAGATTGCCATTCAGCACCAAGTACTGGTTGTCAATGGAGGAGAGTGCATGGCACCAGATAGAAGAGTGTGTAGTTACAGTGCTGGAACAGTAAGTGCATACTCTATTCTTCATCTAAACTGTCATTTGTTGGGAAAGAAAAAGATGTTTTGCTAAGGGATTTCCAAGTGTTTTTCTGTAGTGTAATTTAATGTGATGGGTTTCCTTCTTTTGACAAACATGTTTGTGTTAAGCTTATACCTTTAGATTTTAATGTGTTGTTAAGACATGTTGCCCACATAATGAAATAATTAGTGACTGTGCAGTGTGTTGCTTTTACTCAGTGCTTGGTTTTGTTTTGTTTTTGAGTGTAGGACACCAATCCAATTTTTTTATTCAACAAAGAAATGATCTTGTGTGAACGTCCACCAGCTATCCCCAAAACCACATTTTCAGCAGAGAATGAGATGGAATTAAAAGTAGAAGAATCTCTCATGATGCCTGCAGTGTTTCATACAGTAGCATCACGGACACAGCTTGCTGTGGTAAGTAAATTCTCTCTGTACTTGCACATCGCATCAAAAGAACCTTTCTGTTCAGGGAGGAAGCTTGATGTAAGTTACAATATAGCTTGTTTTCGGAGGTGGTAAGAATGGTGTATTGGCAATGATGTGTTTTTTCAGAGCTTTTCTCTTGGAAGTTTCAAGGTAGGTATTGATGAAAACGTGCTTGCTTCTTCAGTGTTCAGAGCTTCTTTCCAAAGCATATTGTAATACAGCTTGTGAATGCGTATGTTTACAGCTTTTGCAAACTAAAAGCAATCTGGCTGCTTTGGACCCGTGCCTTAATGCTCTGCCTTTATTTTCAGTGTCTTCAGTCTGCCTCAACCTGAAAACATAAAACTTTGTTGCTTTGGAAATAATGTTAACCCAAGTAGAAAATTAGCAGTATAATTATTGCACCTTGCCAAGCTTCTGTATCATCTTGTATGTATAAACAACTGGTGAGGAAGTAATAAAACTAAGCTTCCTTTTCCTAAAATTCAGGGTTATTGTGGTGTTTTTTATTGAGTCCTGGCTTTTACTTGCATAGAAACCAAGTTTGTCGGAATTCCAGTTGGATTACTTTTGTATTACTTTGGAGGAACTAGTCATGCAGCATGGTCAGTCAGTAAGATCTAAGTGTGCATGCGGTAGAAAGGGCTGTGTTTTCAAGAGTGACACTGTGCCTTCAATAGCTGGCCTGATTGCTTTTCTCCATGTTAGGAAATACTTCCTTCATTTTCCTTTTCACATGCTGCATTCTGAATTCATGTGTCGAAAGATTTAAACTTCCAATGGCTGCAGTTGGGGGAGTGGTTATGTGTAGCACTTGGCACAAAATAGAGAGTAATATCCGTTTTTAGCATGTTGTCTTGGTTATAAAGTTTTTGTGTCAGTACCAACTTTCATGCAGCCCAAAAGAGTATTTAGCATTTGAAGTGACTAGTTTTTAATACTGTATTGCTGAAGTAATAACAAGGTGTTAAGTTTTGCATATAATGCAGTGTATTTTGTTGTGTTGTGTGTCTCCTGTGTTTCCTCCAGCCCTGCCTTGGCCTCCTGACCTGTCAGGAGGAGAAAAGTTAGCCTGAGTAATCTGACCTTTACATACTGTCTGATTTAAGGCAGGGATTGAGTCCCGTGGACTCTCTTCCTCGCTTTGCCACCTGTTGACAGTTACTGCTGACTTAGTAAATTGGACCTTGAGTTATTAGGGATCTGTGAATCATATGACTGTCATACAGAGAAGAATGGATATCAGTGTGAGTTCAGCTAGGAGTGGGAGGTTTTCATTTGTGCTCCTTGAAGGGTGTGAGGCTTCTGGTTTTAGCAGCTGAAACCAAGGGCTTTAAAGAAATTTTTTTTGTGAGGTGTTGAGAGGATCTTAGAAAAATCAGCAAGACTGATACCTGTTAAATGCTTAACATACAGATTGATTTGATATCAAAGGGGGGAGCTGTAGTAATGATACTGTCTTCATGTTTACTTAAGGTGATAAAGTGAAGTGTGATGGTACCCAGTCTCACACTTCTCATTGATATTTTATATTATTACTCCATTGCATCCCTGACAACTGTGGTCTCGAATATTATTAATTTTTGTTTTGTTCTGGTGAAGTTAGTATACCTTTTCACAGCAGATTTAATTCCTTTGGAGGCAGCTTTTTATAAGAGGAGTTTTATAAGAAGTGCTCTTGCTTAGACTTCAGAAGAATTGTTAGTGCGACCTTCCCTTCCCCTGGATTTGAAAGATTGTATTAATATGCAGAGCAAGCAAGTTTATTACAGTATTGGGAAGCCTTCTGTCAGGGAAGCCAGTATTTCAGAAATAGTCTTAAAAGCCTCTGCACGAAGTACAGCTTCTATTGGCCAACTGGAACTAGAGACTGAAAAATTCACCTGAAGAAGGTGGTCCTGGGCTAATTTGCAAGAAGAAAAACTTTCTATACTTGATGGCACCTATTAATATTATTTCAGGATGGAGGAAGTATTTAAAGGTCTAGATCTAGGTAGAATGGAAGGGGTTTTAGCCTACAGATTTATCTAAAAAAAAGATTATTTTTTGTTCGTCATTTCTTTCAGTTCTTCAGTGCTAGTAAAGAGCTACAGTGATAGTAGATTCTTAGGTGATAATCTGACAAATTTCTAAAGAATAAAGAGGTAGTAATATTCTTAAATCTCATATTCCTTTTTTTGTACCCAAACATAATTTTATCCAAAAATCTTAAACCTTTCAAAATCATAGGTTCTGTGTTTAGGGTATGGAAAAGCATTGGGTACTTCTGTGGGAGGTCAGGGGAATGACAAAGTTATCACTTGTGGTGGAAGATTAGTAGATAGGCTATTATTGCTTTAGATGCACCAGGGTGTGAATATTGTATAAAAGAGTACTTCAGTATTGTACCAAATCAGTTTTTAATGATGCCCATTTGAAGCATGTTGGGCAGTAATTCAGAAGAAACTGAGAGAGGACTGAGAATATGGTTAGAACATTAATCTTCTTCAAGGTTCACCATAAACTTATTGGCTGGGAGAAGAGGGAACATGGGATATTAATCCTTTTCAAAATTGATTAAGTTCTGGGGAGAATTAAGCTGTAAACCTCTGTAGTTTTTTGCATCCAAGGGTGAGAGTACTGTATGGGAGACTTCCTGCAAATTGGGCATGAAAAATCTGCCTTAAATCCAAGCTTTGTCTTTCTACTAATTTTAGAGACATTAACCAGCCTTACAAGAAAAGCAGAGTGGCAGTACTTGATGGAGGTTTTTTGTCTGTTGTAGTTATTTAGGGTAATTAATTAAACTGGTATTTACCACTAATACATCATTAAAATGTTTTGTATTGGGAAAATAAATACTACAATCTAAATCACTGCTCCTGATAGTCATGCCTATTCTTGTCAGCAATAACAAACAGTAGAATATAACTGTGAAAAAGGAGGGGAGAAGACTTGATAGCTACCAGTTTAATTGCTCTCTTTTCTGTTCTGAGGATATACAGTATGATTTCTATATTCAGACTTGATATGAAATTGTATATAGCATATGAAATAGTAAAAATTGCATAGAAGACAGCTGTTACCTTACTATGCAGGAATTCTTGGTGATCTCTAGTTCCTTGTGCCCAATGTCTATCTTAATAATAGGAAAACTTGTGTTGAAGATGATGGGTATTTCAGGCTGTGAAGTTCTTATTTCAATCTTGCTTCTCCCTCATTTTAAACCTGCCTGGAAACTGTTGTATTTAATCAAGTTTTTTAGCATCTTGAACTGTATATTCCTTGGCAACTATGCTGTAGAACTGTGTAAGAACTGGTGTTTTTTTTTTTCTACCTTACATTATTTCAAACCTTACTTGTACTGTGGAGAAAAGTGGGAAGATATTTCTGATCTGTACTTTGTCCACATAGGTATATAGCTTTCAACGTTTTTTCCACAATAACAAGTAGTTCTAGATTCTCCTTTAAAAGGTATTTTTATTAATCCATGCCTTTATTTGCACTCCACTGTTTTTTGCCTATCTGAAGCTGACCATTAATAATTTAAATTTTTCTTTTGCTCAGGACTTTCCCCCCCATAATTTTCCTGTAACCTTAGTTATTATATGGGTGTACAAAGAAGTCATCTTTTAGTTCACAGTAGAGTCCCTGGAATACTTAGAGCCTTTTGTTCATATATGTATAGGATAAATAAGAGAAACCTTTTTTTTTTGTCAATTTAAACTAATATCTTGAACTTGTATATAGCTATTTTTAGGGTTTAATACCACTTAATTAAAAATTATTCCTCTGAGAAACTTACTACCTCCTGCTTGGTTTTCCACTGTACTGTAATTATTACATCAAGAGATCTAATTTTTCTTTTCTTTTTTTTGCTTTAATGGTTTTAACATCTATACAGATCCTGTTGATTACACAAGACCTCCTTATGTAGATAGAATTCACAGTATAAGGACTTGGTAGCTTGAAGGAAGCTGTCTGTTGCCTTAAGCTGTTCCTTTACCAATTAAACTGAAATTCTTGTTGTAGGTTTTGTCACATGTGACAGAATGTCTTTGTTTTATAAACTTTTTTTATCAGGTTCTTTTTGGTCAGTGTTCATTGCAACTACTGTCTGGCTTTTAAATCTCAGTTAAACCAACTTTCTAAGCCTGTTTTCATTTTCTGTCCCAGTACCCTGTTTTTCCTTTTGACTGAAAACTTAACCTTTGAGTCTGTGCCTAAAGGGTCACAGCTTGCCTTTTTTACAGCTAGCCTAGTTTCCCACTTCTCTTCCAGTTCAGCTGTTTTGGCCTTCACCAGTATGTGGACAATGAGGAGGACAGAGTGTTTACAAAAAGTTACACACACAACAGCTTAGGAGAAGACAAGCTGTTCTCTAAACAGCATATTGAGCAATAAAATGTGTTGAGTGAATCTTGTCTGATCGTGTGTCTTTTAATACTATGACTTAAAATACTTTTTGGTATCTTAGCCTTTAGTAAAGAATTATGTTGGGGTTTTTAGTGATCTAACTGAACTTCCAGTATTATTTGTCCCAGAATAAGGATGTTGGTAACTTGAACTTCTTGTTATTGGATATGTTTCACATTTCATGTGATCCTGTTGCTGTTGTCAAACTGTCAATTCTGGTCAGTTTTATTTTGAGAGATGGGAATGAGGATGAGAAACTGTGGTTGTTCACTTAATTGCCTAAAACTCATGGCTGTAGTCCTTGTACCTAGATCATTTTTGTCTTGGTTCCAAATGCTTCATAATACTGAAGCCAAGAAGTATAGTCATGCTTCCTGAAAGCTGCCTATCTGCTGTTAGGAAAAATACTCTTTCACTTCTGCTATAAAGCTGTTTCTGACCCTCTGGAAAAGAGTAGCTTTAAAATTTTATGTTAAGTTGTAATTACTGTAATGGTTGTGTAACTAAATTACTGTTACTCATTCCTTTTGGCTGAATTATCAGTCTAGTAGTCAGACATACTTCTAGTTCCTCCACAGGGGTCCAGAATTCTTTTTAACTTGAATTAGTGATCAATCTGATAACCTGACCTAGCTTTATTACTTTAAACATTTAAAATGGAGTAGGTGTTGGCAGTGTGGTATGCCAGAAAATAATAGCATTTATTTTGGCTGGTCTCTGTAACCAGAACTGTTAGATTAAGCTTTTAGAAAATTCACCAGGAGAAAGAGACCTGAGTGGTTTGGGATCAGGATGGTGGAAGTTATCACTTCCTTTGTACCATGGGTTCGTTTGCTGGCTGTGGTGGCGTATGTCAGCTTCTCAGTATTTTTTTGGTGTTAAATACTGTCACTTCCCCTTGCCTGTTTTTAATGGAGTGAGGAGCTGGTGAAAACAGTACTGAAGAAAAAAAAAATCATTGATCTATGGCTTACAGAATGACTTGATCTCTTATGCTTATTTCATAAGTACTTTCCAGTTCTGTAGTAGGCTGTAAACTCTGTGGATGAATGTCCAAAGGATGCAGGCACCAAAAATGACCAATGTTAAAGGAAAAAGGAATAATTAGCTGTCTGAGAGAAAATGCCATGAAATATAAAAGTCTCCCTCTCAGTGAAGCTAACTTACCTAATTACAGGTTTTAAAAGCTGAAATCTTGACGGTTAATCAGTAACTTAAATGTTTTAACTGGAGGTGTATGCATTAGGGGTAATGGTTTTGGTTACTAATATTGGTAAGCAAGGTGATGGTTACCCTTTGCAGAAGCTGTTAAGAGTGTATGGGCCTGTGTAATTACACCTGAAGGATATCTTTTTCTTTGGTGGTGGGTTGTTTGTTGGTTTTTTTTTTTTTTTGGCCCAAGGTTGATTTTTAGGATGACTGAAACCTATGAGGTGTCCTTTTTACAAGATTTTGGACACATGGCCATAGAGGACTTTGATGACTTGTTTCCTTTTACCACAGGGTTGTAGAGAATGGAAAGAACCCTTCATTTCCTGAGAACTTTTGTTCTTTAGAGGTAAGTCCAAAGACCACTTCAGGCAAACAGACCTTCCCCAGATTCTTCATTCAGATGAACAGAATTAGGACAGTAGGATGCAAAGACAAAGTTTTGAAATTGATGGGAGATGCTTTACCAGTTATTCTCTATGTACTTTGCTGCTTCTGATTTTTTGATTGAAACATACTGAACAGGAGTTACTGCAGTCAGAAGGATTGCCTTCATTTAAGTGATGTTGTTTGAAGAAAATAGTAACTCCCGCTAACATTCTATACAAGCACCCAGCCAAAGAGGAAAAGTCTTTCTGGTGAGCCTATTGAACTTTTTGACAAATTCGAAATTGAAGATGCCTTTATCTGTCTTGCTGTTCTGTTGAAGAATAAGGTTAGCCTTGGTTTGTCTAGTCTTTTACTGGTATTGGTGCTTCTTGAGGTCAATGTTCCAATGGTGTGATAAAGCTGTTGATGTCCTAGGTATGCCCATATAGCTGAGTAAGATGGACATAACTCTACAAGGCAAATGAGGTTAATTTTTATGCTCTGTGAACTATTGGGTGTCTGCCAATTACCCTTGAGTAGATTTGTGAAAAATCAGTAACAAAAGCAAGCCTGTTGTTAGACAGGCTTAATTTTCAGTGCTGGAGCTGGCACCTCCACTAAGAAGTGCGAAAGCGTATGTTGAATTGCAGGCCTTTATTTATATGCCTGACATAGCTGAGTTTTTAGACTTTACTAATTTAGCAGAGAGCTGCTTGGTGGTTTTTTTTCTGCATGCAGACATAGCAGATATGTGGAATAGATTGGTCTTGATCCTTCTAGAATAGTTTGAAGAGGTCTCCTCACAAATGTTGTCAAAAGAGTTGGTGAAGAACAAGGCAAATCACTCAAAGATGTACTTCAGTAGTGATGGAATAATAAGGATACGTGTACTTTTAAATTTCTTAACTACTTTCAAGCTGCATAGATATTTCAAAAGGAGCAGAAAGTTTAACTGCTTCATCTTTTTGCTACGCACCCTCACGTTTTGGAAGCAGGGGTGTAGGATTGATAAAACAGTGCTTTCTTCTTGACCCTGACATGCAGTATTAAAAAATCAGTGTAACACAGTGTTCTTGTTACCTGTAGTGGCATCTGTCTAGTAAGATTGAAAGCGTTTTGATAAGTGGACAAATAGTTATTCCATGTGGTTTGTACTTTATTATAACAGTCTGCTTGGACCTCTTGAATTCAATGTAATATTCCTCACTATTTGAATATAATGAGCTTATTTCATGATACTGCTGAAGGAACCAGCATCAGAATCAGTACTGAGCTCCTGCGGACTCTAATTTCCTCCAGGTTCATCTGTGCAGAGAGAATTCTGTGTTCCTCAGAGGTTGGTATTGGGACTGGTTCTGTGTTAATGTTTTTGTCAGAGACATTGACAGTGGGATCAAATGCACCCTCAGCAAGTTTGCCAACGACATCAAACTCTATAGTATGGTTGTCATGCTGGAGGGAAGAGATGTCATCCAGAGGGCCCTTACTGTGTCCAACTCTGGGGTCCCCTGTAGAAGACAGACGTGGAGCTGTTGGAACGAGTCTAGAGGAGGGCCACAAAGATAATCAGAGGGCTGGAGCACTGGTCCTATGAGGACAGGCAGAGAAAGTTGAGTTTGTTCAGGCTGGAGAAGAGAAGGCTCCAGGGAGACCTTATAGCAGCCTTCCAATAACTGAAGGGGCCTACAGGAAAGCTAGAGAGGGACTGTTTACTTGGACTTGTAGTGATACATGGGGCAATGGATTTAAACTAAAAGTGGGTAGATTAAGATTAGGTGTTAGGAATAAAATACTTACTGTGAGGGTGGCAAGACACTGGGACAAGCTGCCCTGAGAAGCTGGGACTGCCCCCTTCCTGGCAGTGTTCAAAGCCAAGTTGAATGAGGCTTTGGGCAACCTGGTATAGTGGAAGATGTCTCTGCTCGTGGCAGGGGGTTGAAACTAGATTGTCTTTGAGGTCACTTCCAACCCAAACCAGACTGTGATTCTATGATTGCCCTTACCACCCAGAGAGAACTTCTTTGGCACGTGGAATGCACATGTAAAAATAACTTTGGGAGGATGATAGTATGGAATGCTTGCATATGTGCATATGTACCCTGAAACATGGGGGTCTCTTTAGTTGTGCAATTTGACTTTAGTATATCAGCTTGCCCTTAACTTTTTGAAAACATATTATTTGAAAGCAACTTAGCTATGTTTTCAGGCTGATGAATTTTGAGCTTAGCATTAGTTCGGGCTGAGCTCTAAACAGTTCAGGAAAACAATCATTTGTGGCTCAGTATTGTCTTTGTGATTGTGTTCACAGAGGGATTTTTTGCTGTCATCTTCAAATCTGGGCATACAATAATGAGCTCCAGCTCATCTGTCAGTGAATATCTGGTTGAATACTTAAATAGCACTGGGGTGTTTTTTATTTTTCTGTAATGGTTCTTTTGGGCATGTCTCTGTTATATGACAGATCCTGACACTTAATGGAATGCACTTCTGTTTACTTGGTTTCTAAAAAAACAAAATAAGGAAATACTCATGTGCAACTCTGGGATACACTGATGTTTACCCTCACGTTTCTAGGAGTCATACTGCTATGACACAAGCTTCTGGTTTGTCAAAGTCACCACACTTTAGACCCCTAGATGCAGAGTGTCAGTGCTGCTTATCAATAGTGTCGCAAGTGATCTTAATTGTAATGATTTTTTTTCCCTTAGTAAAGTTTTGTAACTTGTGATTTCTGTTTTGTATTTTTGTTGAGGAAACAACCTGGTTAAAACTAAAATCTGATGTAGACAACACTTAGGTTGTTAAGGGAGCATCAACAATAGCATGTAATAAAGCTTCATAGGACACACTACATTGTAACTTACAATTTATGTTATGAATAGAATAAATGGATCTAAAAATTGAGCTAAAAAACAGCAAGCACTGGCCTTTAGATATGAGTATGTCTCACGGTGGAAGATTTGGTCATATCAAGTCTATCAATCTCATTATTACATGATTGAACTCTGCCAGCCAGTGTAGATGAGCTTGTCAAAAGGAAAATAGAACTAACAAAAACCTCTACCCAGGGCCTTTAAAGAAATAATTTTGTTTGGAGGTAGAAGTACAGTTGTTGCTTTACCCAGCAACCTGCGATACTCATTTGAAGGAATTGCATGAAACCCCTTTATGATCATTTTGATGTTGTAGATGGCTTCTGTTGTTTTAGTCTTCAAACTAACTTGTGCTTTGCATATGCTCTCACATCTGGACTTACTACCAGTAGATTGGTTGACTTTGGGAAGGTAATAGTGTTTGAGAGTTGAAAGTAAAATGCTTGTGTGTATTTCCAGGACATACATTAAAACACAATGAGGACATTCATTCACCTTTTCAGCTTCGTTTTTTCTGGTGTATTGTTTAGATATCTTAAGGTAAAACAGACTGTTCTATTGGCTCTTAATGTGATACTTGAGGAAGCAGTGTTTTTATATGCTCTGGAATTTGCCTTAGTAACTTATATACAAAGTGAATTTAGGAAAATAATATAAAAAAAATTGTTCAAGCTGTCAATGTTGTATATGTGAATCTACATTATATAGCTGAAGCAAATGAGTTGCAGGTTTTGTCACTCTCTGGATGCTGTCCCAGTTGTGTTATCAGTTGATTTTGAGTTAGGAAGTGAGAGCTCATGCAGCAAATAAAATAATTGTCCTTTCAGACTGGAAATCCTTATTCACATGTGCACAGAAAGTGACCAAAGTTCAGAAAACGAGGTGACAAGTAATGCCTTTACTGCCAAGTGATAAAATTTGTAATAGCTTTTGATTTCTGTGAAACTGTGTGTGTACGTGTGTTCGTATTTGTCATTGGTCTGCTGATAGCTTAAATACCAGTAATTTGACAAGTGGTGGAATTTTGTTGTGCTCCTTGAGACAAGGCTTGGACTTTTTTTTTTTTAAAAAAAAAAAGGATGTTCATAAATTTAAGGTTTTGGCAATATTGATTCTGAAATATTTGGATAAAATGCTCTGCAGTTTTGTGGTTTATTTCAGGAGGATAAGTGTTGGACTTCATTTTTTTTTTTTGGGTGTATGCATATGTGCTGCTAACCATGTGTTCTGCAGCAAAAGCATTCTGAAATATACTGACATGCTGGGTTTTTAACACTGCTTTCTCACTGTCTTTGTATAACTTGTTTCTCCATACATAACTTTCTCACTTGTGCTGTAGCACAGGAAAATTATATGTTCAGTCCGAGTTCAACAGTATGCTCAACCTGCAAGAAGTCATGAGCTTTTCTTTCTAAGAGTCAGTTGATACTAAAACCCAACATACAAGGAGAACGTTTTCCATGTAGTATGTTGTTTGTAAAGTATTGAGCTGAAGGGTTTATTGTATGACTTTTGGCTTTACTTTCTCATTTTGGTGTTTGAGTAGTAGGCCCTTTGAGGGGGAAAGTGGTTTTTGAAGTTTGTAATCTTAATGTAGCTACTCTTCCTGCTAATTAGAAGTTTGGAGTTGAATATAATAGGCATTACTGTTTGTGCACTTTCAGGAAGAGATGATACTTGCCATACATAGGCCTCTCTTAACTACTAAGTTGAGTGGTAATTGAATGGTGGTAAAATGCTTCTGTGTCATCTTTAACAGAAGAAAAACTTCCACATTGGCTTGCATATGCCAAGATTCAAGGAGTGTGTTAGAGCTTTGTGGACTCTCTGTACTGCTTCTCATCATGTTGCATTGGGTTTGTTAATCAATGGGAGGCTTCTGTTAATTATCTTTCCTGCTGTTTTCCTCACGCATCTCTTCTTGTGACTGATGCACCTACACTTCTGCTGACTGATCCTGCAAGTCATTGTCTTGTTCTGAGCTTCTGCTTGACACATTAATAGTTTTCTCCTTAATGGACCTTGTCTGCAAGCTCCTATCAGATCAGTACAAATGTTGTTGCTCATGTATGCATGCACTGAATATTTTAGATTTGGAGCATTTAATTAATTTTACAAATTCCTTTGGAACTGCAATTTTCACCTGCCTGTTTAAGAAGTTTCTCAGTAAATCATTCATATGTTTTTTGTCATCTACTTGAATTTTTTTATTTAAGAATAAAGGAAGTTTTGTTATTTTTGAGGAAGTTTTAAGGTGTATAACTTTTTAGCTATTTAAACTTAACACTTTTCACATTAGTGTTTTCTAAATGTCTCACTTTGCAGTTAGTATATAAAACTTTAGTAATAATCTGGAGTGATTTGCATTTTGATGGATTTTTTTATATTTTTCCCAGGAAATGTATGAGGTTGCCAAGAAACTTTGCTCCTTTTGTGAAGGACTTGTACATGATGAACATCTTCAGCATCAAGGCTGGGCTGCCATAATGGCCAACTTGGAAGATTGTACATACTCTTACCAAAAGCTACTTTTCAAGTTTGAAAATGTATATTCAAGCTATTTGCAGTCCATAGAAGATATCAAGTTGAAACTTACACAGTAGGTTTGCCATTAACCTTCGGCTTTGGTCTCTGAAGTTACTATATCTCAAACTTACCTTCTTGAGCGTTCTATGTCTGGTGCTAGTTCTAATTAATCAAGTATGTACTTGTCTGAGTATATGTCAGGGAGGACATTCTTTTTGTTCTGTGCTAGTAATTTTTTAACTGACGCTTTTTCCTTGTATTCATCAGCACAAAGAACCTGTATTGAATTATGTGAATGATATGTGTGTTAATGAACAGCTGGTTAAGTGCTGGAGTCCTTCCAAATGTGCATTAGAAATGGTTAGATAATAAATTAGATGTTAACATTATTAAATACATACTGGCGCTTTTTAATTATTTGCTTTTTAATACACTTGAGGTGATATTACGTATGAAATAACACAAGTTTTGTGTGTATATATGTACCTTTGAGGGTGTGTGTATGCTTGTATCCTGCAAACTCTGGATATTATTTCAAGGAAGGTCTTTGATATCCAGAAATACATTTCTGGACATTATAGTGTTCTGAAATTTCCATGAGTGCATTGCCTAATAGAATGTAAGTGAATGTTGGATACTTAAAGAAATGAAGCATAAGTATGTTTGACCTTTAAAAAAATTGAAAGTTGAAATTCATAACTTTTCCAAATATATAGAGAGTACTCACTCTGCAGAAGTAGTTGGCCAGAGGGTGCTCACTCTTTGCTAATAGTCACTGATAGCCATGCAGGTTGCAAGTGTAAAAGTCTGAGTTATATGTTTAAAAACACAAAAGCGCATGTCTCAGTATCAGACTTTGCTGTTTTTCATTATACTAAGGACACTGGCTTACTTGGAAGTCTAGGAGCTCGTATTCTAGCAATGGAAGACAGCAAAAATTTAAGTACCTTGGCTGTCCTCTCATAGTGTTGATACAGAACACAGCATTTTGACAGGGTAGCTACCCTCAATTCTAGAGTAAATAGTATTTTACAAGTGGCTTGTATCAAAGTTTTTGGGTTTTGTATTTTTTGTCACATTCACTTCTAGATGCTGATGTTGTTTTTCTTTTCACCCTTTTTAAAAAAAGCTTGGGCTCTGCTGTTTCTGTCATGGCCAAGATACCGCTGCTGGAGTGCCTAACGAGGCATAGTTACAGAGAGTGTTTAGGAAGACTGGATTCTTCAACTGAGCATGGAGGGGCAGAAAGTGAAGAAACTGAGGATGGGAAGTCTGCTGAATTGGTGGTTTATTCTGAAATACCTAAAGTGAACAGTAAATCAATGTTAGCTTCGTTTTGTAAGTCAGTTGAACATTCAGCCTTGGAAGGCACAGATCCTGAAAATGTAAAAGATAAGGAATCTGGTCCAGGTGCTGCTGTCCAGGACAACGAAACATCAGTAGAATTGAAAGATGATGAACAGCCTTCCTTCAATGTGTCTTTGTTAGACTGGATAAATGTTCAAGATAGACCTAATGATGTGGAATCGCTGGTCAGAAAATGTTTTGATTCTATGAGCAGGGTAAGTTAACAGGTTTTTTTAAAAATCAAGTTGTATTGCATTGAATGTTGCCACTTATGCTGGTGCTTCTGAAGTGACTCAGCTTTTTGTAGTTCCTTGTTTCTCAGATAACTTTCAGCATGAAGAGCAAAGCAGAGGCTGGTGGAGGGGTGTGGAGGGCTGAGAAGTATTTTTAGGAGTTCTTGAGTGTTAAGAATTTGACCTTCAGAAAATGTATAATTTCACAATGAGTGCTTGTGACAGAGAAAAATGAAAAACAAACATGTTTTAATTAAATACTTATTGTACCTGTTTTGATCAGCTTGTAGTCTTATCTGCCTTGTCACATGTTTTAGACTATCTACTAATTGTGTGCTTTTTCTATCCTTGCCTTATTTGAGACTAGTCAGAAATTTTTTAACTGTTGTATTTGTTTTGAAATTTTTTTGTAGGAAAAAGTGTGATTGGCTTCTGTAAAAATAGTGTGGTGTTTTGCTTTGTGTGGGTTTTTTCTGGTGTGGTGTTCTTTTTTTTTTCTTGGCATAAGCAGAATTGGCAGGTAGGGAAAATGCTTTAGTCAGACTGTTCTGGCCACCACTAGAACAACTGTGATTGATCAATCTTGATCTATTTTGGTTCACAAAAAACAAAGCTTTGAAGTAATAGGTCAGTGTTTTCCTAAGGAAAACATTCATTTGCTCTATTTTGTTAGCAGCACAAAGGATCGAATGTTTGCCTGCCATTGATTTCTAATTGGTTGGAAAACACAATTGGCCTGTAGGTGAAAAAGTAAAGAAAAACCTTAAACTTCTTGCAACACAGTTGTGTTTGTAATTTTTACTTGAGATGATACTTAAACATATCAAGCTAGAATAAAACAGCATTATTTGTGCTTTCCCCATGTTCTTCCTATGCCCTTTCTGTCTTGGAAATATGAACTGTACAGAGGGTTTGTGATTGTAGTTCTTACTTGAAACTCTGAATTCAGGTAAGGCTTTCATGAAAATGTAAAGAATCAGAGAATCAGCTTTCTACTGTTAACAGTGGTAGTTTGGGCAGAACCAGTGTGATGCACAGAGTGCTGTTGGGTATATGGTTCTTCTAGCCTTTATGTTCTACTAAATGATGCTTCCAATTGCAGAAACCAAGGCTGCAGTAAAAGTTGTGGGTAAGTAGGAGCTAACCAGGTGTGTTTGAGTGCTGTCATAGCCACTTAAATAAAAGGCTAGAAAAGAAAACTTAGAAATGAGGAGAGCAATATTATCTACCAGTGAAAGTAGGGTTGAGTGCTGCAAATGCAATTAGGTCAAAGATGAGATAAAAGGAATGGATGGAGGAAATAAATTATAAGATGGAATGAGATGAATAAATAGTCTTTTTACAGAGAAAAAAACCCCAGTTTGTGAAAGTAAGAAGGTAAAGAAGAAAACTCACATAAACCTTTTTAGTATTTTGTCTGTTAAGAAACTGTGCTGGATGCTGCAGGGGAGTAATTGAGGATGCCAGGAGGAGTATTCCTGAGTAGGATGGCAGTCCAGGTGATGCTATAAAAACAATCTGGTTTAATCCTACGGACTACTTTTATTATTGTTGGTTTTAAGATTGACAATGCACTTGAGAGAAACTAAGATTCTTAAGACTATTCATAACATGTGGCCTTTCCCATTTTCAGAGAACTTTCATGTATTTTTTTCATGTTGTTAGTCTAATTAGTTGCTTATTCTGATAAATTCTGGACTAATTACCATGTTTTAATACTTTCCTTTGTGGTCCTGTTTGTTTGCTTGGTTTTGGTTGGGTGTTGTGTTTGGAGAGAATGAAAGACTTATTCTTTGCATTTGTTACTTAATTCACAATGCTTTTCCTCCACACTTCTCTCTATACCCAGAGGGGAGTGTCCAGGATAAAAAAGTGCCGTCTGTGAAAGCTTTTATACTGTTAAATAATAGATTGAGGGGAAAATAGTATGTTATTTATGTTTATATATTATATAAAGTGACTTCTTGTTTGAGGGTTAATTTGTGTGCTAAGTAGCATACAACCTGCATGCTGACAAAAAAGGCAGTGATACGACAGCTAATAGGACCTCACAGGGCAGTGAGTGTCCTTTTCACTGAATACCCACACAGTAAATGGTATACTGTAAGTGTTTGGGGTAAATTTGGCCAAATTTTTTCATACCCTAACACCTAATGCCTCTTCCTATTATCTGAAGCAATATATTCCAGGTTTACACTAAGATTTGTCCCACATAAGCTGTTGCAACTACCTATGTTGGCTTTAGAAGTAAAGATTCTAACTTATTTCACTACTCTTACAGTGAAACTTGAAGAGAGCCACCCTTAGTAGCTGTAAATATCGTTAGCCTCTTAACGTTTCAGATTTTTTTCCCATAGTGGCCTATGAAGGAATATGATTAAACAATTTTTCAAGTGTGTTTTTATTAGGCAAAACATTAGTAAAAAGTATTAGAAATGTATTGTTTTTCTATAGCTTGTTTTCCAGTTACTTAGAACGGATCTGCTTGTCTAAGGAATGAATGAAGTAGTGTGATGTCTGTGATGGTCTGGTTGGAATACTTCAAAGAAATTCGTGCTGTGATACAAAATCCACAGACTAATTAACTCAAAATTCTGAAAGAGATGACAGATGCAGGCACATGTTACATTAAAAAAAAAAATAATGAAGTGTTAAAAACTCATGTAGCTAGCTCGTGTCATCTTTCAATATGTCAACTGCTGATAAACATTTTTTTATTTTTACTTTTTAAGCTTGATCCAAAGATCATCCAGCCCTTTCTGGCAGAATGTCGACAAACGATTGCCAAACTAGATAATCAGAACATGAAGGCTATTAAAGGCCTTGAGGATAGGCTCTATGCATTGGACCAGATGATAGCAAGCTGCAGCAGACTGGTGAATGAACAAAAAGAACTTGCTCAGGTAATACTTATTTGTGTGCTTGACATTAGAAGATGGTAGATTTTTTTTGATTTGTGTATGCTGTTAAAGACTACAATGAAACAACTGTATGCCTTAATGCAAGGTAATTTATGAATTTATCAAACTGGACATGCTCAATAGGTGCTATATTCATAACAACTTGGTATTTGGTAGTTTTTACATCTTATGGTCCAACTACCACATTAATTTAAATACTTTTTTTAAACATCAATCTAGTTGAAAATGCAGCAGTGGATGGGGGACAGTACCAGAACTTAAGTATAGGGTTTACATTTATGTTGCTTTATCTATATTGGTAAAAGTCACTCTACAAAATAAAAATGTCTGTCTTAAAATATCCTAGATGTAATGCACTAGGAACATGAAGAGCTGTAGGTCGCTGCAGCTTTGTCAACTGCATATTAATCGGTATTTCTGTCCACATTTTCTTGGTTATCTTTAATACCAATTCAGTCAGCGTTCTCACAAAAACACCAGTGTAAGATTGCTGTCTTCTGAGATACATTAGGACATGGCATTCTTTTTCTGGGATGTAATGCATCTAGTTTATATTTTAAAAATTAGATTTTATGTGTATGAGTAAGAATTGCTTAGAAAACAATAGAATTTAAATATTAACTAAAAGAAAAAAACTAAAATATCTTTTAAGGTGTTTCTTATTGTCTTAAGGTGTATTTTGTTAAATCTGTTTTGTTGTGGTTCTGCCCCCAGCCAGTAGCTGGGCACCACACAGCTGCTCGCTCTGGGGGAGAAGGGGGAAAAGGGAAAAGAAACCAAAAGTGAACTTCGTGAATCAGTATAAGGATAGTTTACTAAGACAGCACAGAGAGAAATAACAATAATAGGACTTTTATAGCAAAAAATACATGAAGCTGGTGATAATCAAATGCACCTTCTCACTGAACCACACAACTCAGGTCGTACAGCTCAGAGCTGACCTGAAGCTGGACTCCCCCCAAAAACTGCATGTCCTGGAGCTGTGTGCCCCTCCCCTCACCAGTCCCCATTTATGCAGAGCATGATGTAATTGGCATGGAACACCCTTGTTGGCCAGTTTGGATGACCTGGCCCAGCTCTATCCCCTCCCAGCTTCCTGGGTGCCCACTGCCACCTTATTAGCAGGGAAGTAGGAGCAGCTGAAAAGTCCTTGACTGTTTAGCAACAACTAAATCATTAGTGTGCTATCAGCACTGCTGTCATCCTCACTCCGAAACATGGCATTCCACTGGCTGCTAGAAAGAAATTAACTCTATCCTGGTAAAACTGGGACATTATCCACCCCTAGATTCAACGTTTCCCTTAGGCATGACCAGTTTCCTGGTTTTTGTCACACACACAAATATATATGCACACACATGCAGATATCATTCCCTTAGTCTACAGGCCATCCCTCTAAAATGTATATTGAGTTCATTGAATCCATGCTTTGGGCTCCATCTGTCATAACAGTCTCTCAGGGCAGGAGTGATGTATGCTGTTGGATTGTTGCATGCTACCTCCCAGACATCGCAGGTTGATTTTATTTTTTTTTAATTTCTCTCCCCCTCCCCACCCCTGCCCCCTCCTCCTGCCCTAAAGTTTGTGGGTGCCAGTTCCTGAGGTCCGTTCTAGTCCCATCATCATGGCAGTTACGCTTCATTAATTTGTGTGATTTTTCATTGGCGCAACATGCAAGAATTGTAGCACTGACACAAATATACAGTAGCGGGGCTATTTGGCAGTTAATGTCATGTGTTTTCTACTTTATTGATTATACTGACTATTTTCACCCAAAATCAAATCCCCTTGAGGTACACATCGGACTTCCCCATCCTTCTGCATTACCCACCAAGTGCAGCCAGGTCCTTGAGCAAAACCAATCCTGAACATGGGTTTGCCTTTGCCTGAAGTAGAGATATTCCAAACTGTCTTCCCCAACATTTTCTTTATGCACTACTGAGACACTATCTCCTTCTACAGTGTGTGGAAATTTTCACTGGGCAGGGCCAGCTCAATTGGTAGATCCCCTAGAGTTAACTAACCATGGCCTTTGCTATAATGTGTATCCTAATATTGGAAGGTACATGGCTCTCAGTGTAGACTTTAGTAGTCCATTCTATCTTTCAGTTTTCCCAGAGGCTCATACATGATAAGGAATGTGATATACCCACTCAATGCCATGCCCTTTGGCCCAGATGTCTTTGAGTGTGTTTCAGAAATGAGTCTCCTCTGACTCAATTCTTTCTGGGGTGCTGTGTTGCCATAGGACTTGCTTTTTGAGGCCCAGGATTGTGTTCTGGGCAGTGGCATGGGGCATGGGTTGTGTTTCCAGATAACTAGTGGTTGCCTCCACCATTGTAAGCATGTAACGTTTGCCATGGTGAGTTTGTGGGAGTGTGTAATCAATCTGCCAGGCCTCCCCATACTTACATTTCAGCCACTGTCCTCTATATCAAAGAGGCTTTAACCATTTGGCTTGTTTAATTGCAGCACATCTTGCATTCATGGATGATCTGTGAGATAGCATCCATGGTCAAATTCACCCCCTCTATCATGAGCCCATTTATAGGTTGCATCTCTTCCTTGATGACCTGAGGTGTCATGGGCCTGTTGGGTTAGGAATAATTCACCCTTATGTTGCCAGTCTAGATCTACCTGAGCCACTTTAATCCTAGCAGCCTTATCCATCTGATAGTTGTTTTGATTTTCCTCCTCTATGGCTTGACTTTTAGGTACATGGGTGTCTACATGATGTACTTCTACAACAAGCTTCTCTAGCCAGGCAGCAATATCTTCCCCTAAGTCAGCAGCCCAGATGGGTTTGCCTCTACGCTGCCAGTTACTCTGTTCCCATTGCTGCAACCACCCCCACAAGGCATTTGCAGCCTTATCCATCTGATAGTTGTTTTGATTTTCCTCCTCTATGGCTTGACTTTTAGGTACATGGGTGTCTACATGATGTACTTCTACAACAAGCTTCTCTAGCCAGGCAGCAATATCTTCCCCTAAGTCAGCAGCCCAGATGGGTTTGCCTCTACGCTGCCAGTTACTCTGTTCCCATTGCTGCAACCACCCCCACAAGGCATTTGCCACCATCCCTGAGTCAGTATAGAGGTAGAGGATGGCACACTTCTGTCTTTCAGCAATGTCTAGGGCTGAAACCAGATAGGTTTACCAACAGGTTGTGCTGTATTAGTGTAACACATTAATGTAGAAAGCTGCTAATAAAAATAGGATCTCAGGAAAATGTCTAATGGCTATAAACACCATAGATATTTATTTTAAAGCTTATTTGAAAACTGGTATTTTTAATTGGAATTTTGAGTTTAAGGAAAATAACTGGCTTAAATATCATCTTAGGAACTGCCCATAATTATCTCTGTCAAATCTGTCTAAATTCTACATGGTTGTACAGCTGCATTAAAGGCCCACAAATTTTTGGTGATGATAGATGGTTAGAGACTGCCAGTAGTTTACAGTTGCTTGTATGTTAGAGATGAGGATGCTGTGAACTGGTTGATCTTTGTGAAATTGTCCAGTCTGTCATTAAACAGAAGGTAGAAATGGGGAAAATGATGCATGAAACTGACATCGTGTCAAAGTTGCATGTCCTGAACACTACCTGTCACACCAACTGTTTTGTTGTTTTGGTCTTAATATTTTGTCATCTTCTGACCTTCAACTAGTTCCAGAGTCAAACAAATAAAACCAGACAGTTGAACCATTCCACTGCATCTTTATCCTTTCTTTTAGAAGTGTTATTTCACTCATGTGCCACTCCAGTTAGGTTTTCTTGTTCTGAGGGGGCAGGTTTTGTTTTTCTGAGCTGAAAAGGGGAATTATAATCCTGCTGCATTATATTGTTCAGGAGTTAGAAAAATTAGGGAACTTCAGGTTTGAGTTGTGGAAGGGTTTTCTGTTGCGGTCTACAAAAAACAGCTAGAACTGCAGTTGGAGAGTAGGTTAAATTTAGTTCTGAAGAGAAATACTGAGCCCTTGGTAACTTGTCACTCAAGGATAAAGGACCAGTGAAGATGCAATGTGTCTACTGGTTGATCACAAGGTTATATGAGGAGAGAGAGCAGTGTGCTTGCACTAGACAGTGAAGTGATTAGAAATTTGATTAAATATATTTTACATTCCAAGTAGTCTAGCTTTTATTTTTAAATACATTAGAGTGCCATATCAAAGCTTCTGTATTAAATACAACTTCTGTGATGAGCTTCAGTTAACCTTATATCTAAGGCTGTACTTTAATGCCTTGTTTGCAACTGGAAGTATGTTAAAATCTGTGCATGGCCATTATTTGATACTCAGGTTTTCACCATTACATCAGAGTTGGGACCATAAAGGAAGCGTGAGTTTCTTATATACCAGTGTGCAATCAGAGCTCGTTAGTAGGAGTAAGTGAACAATGCTGACACCTTATCTTGGGATAGTTAGATTTTCTCCTTTGGAGGAGGAAAGAACTGGGCTGATAATCACACAAGACCCGGGCTTCCTGCTCCATCTTCTGGCTGGTACGTAAGGGTGGGTGCTACCGGTACTTCTGGCAGTGTAATTTAAAAGTGGAGCCTGTCTTCAGATGACTTCAGTGAGCCAGTTTAGAAGTAAGCTTCTGCTAAATCTCAGTCTTGCAGTGTTTATATTGTAGGCCAGTGCTAAACCCAAGGGAATTCAGCATAATGGAAAAGCTACTCTTTCATCCCTATGCTTGATTGCCCAAGAATGGATGTGGTGGTGTTAGCCATGTGCTCCCTGTTACTTGAATGAAGAGCCTACCTCAAGTTTAACAATCCCACTTTTGAATGAGATGCCCGAAAGTAATTTGGAAAGGTACTTTGGCACCTTCTTTTCCTGCCACTGTAAATTTACAGTTTGTACCTTGTAACTTGTACCTTGTTAGGCTTGTAACTTTCAGATCTTCATATTTGTGTTTGCTTTTTGTAAATTGCCTATTGTTATAGGGGTTTTTAAAAAGTCAGAATGTTACAGTGTGTCTGGCTTTTTCATTCTGTGAAGGCTTTTCAAGCTTCAATTAATTAAATATTTGTGGTTAAACAAGTGATTAAGTAATCTACCAGATGCTTTTAGTCCTTAATATTATATTTAAGCCTTACAGAAGCATTTTAGTAACAGTCTTAGCAGTTGTTTGGAT
Source organism: Gallinula chloropus (assembly GCF_964237585.1). Taxonomy (NCBI): domain Eukaryota; kingdom Metazoa; phylum Chordata; class Aves; order Gruiformes; family Rallidae; genus Gallinula; species Gallinula chloropus. Next base: position 43,281,490 of record NC_140086.1, read on the forward strand.
ACTGTTGGAAAACAATTAGATGCTTCTAAGATATTAGGGCTGTGTTGTGTTACTCCCTCAAATTATCTAAGAATGATGAAGAGGGTTTAATTTATCTTTAAAAATACAGAACCATGGAATGATTTGGGTTCGAAGAGACCTCAAAGATCATCTAGTTCCAACCCCTCGCTATGAACAGGGGTTGGCTGTTCACTAGACCAGGGTGCCCAAAGCCCCATCCAGCCTTAAACGCTGCTAGGGAGGGGGCAGCCACAGCTTCTCTGGGCAGCCTGTGCCAGGGCCTCACCACCCTCGCAGGTAAAATTTTCTTCCTAATGTCTAATCTAAACCTACCCTTCTTCAGTTTAAGGCCATTACCCCTGGTGCTATCACTACATGTTCTCCAGATTTTGTTTGACCTTTTTTTTCTTTTAATTCCTCTAAAGGTAGTATAGCTTTTCAAATGTTACATCCAAATGCATTTCTATCAATTAGGTTGATAGAATTGTTACTCCTCTAACAGCTCTGTTTAAACATAGACAAAAATAAGGGTTTGCAGGTGACCACTTTGTTTTCTTCCTGTTTCTTGGTAAATAAAATTAAACCCTAGGTTTACAGTGATTTGGGGTCTTCTTGCCTGCGTATTATATCACTGATTGCAGTCCTTTCCTGTTGGTTGATGGAACTTCAGACTAAAAAGCCTTAAATATTCTTTATTGTTACTTCTTTAAATTGGAAATAGTCATTGGGAGAAATGACTAAGCATTATCATACCTGTCTTTCAGCACCTTTATTAGTTTGTTTGTGATGCTGGTGTCATGAATTCTGTCACCCGAGGGCTAGAAAGGCAAGATCTTGGATATGTCCAAATTTATTGGATTATCCCCAGATTTTTTTGTCTGTTTACTGCAGTTTTTCTTAGTTGGCCTTTTTCTAGCATGCTGATTTGCATACTAGGGTAATTTAAGTTTTATCTTAAAGATGGGTCCACAGATTAAGAAATAGCAGCAAATAGTAAAATTTATGAATAGCCTTTTGGAAATAAGAGTAAAGCTGGAAGGATTTTTGTGTCTTACTGCATCCAGTTTTGTGTCATTTCAGGCTTCATGCCATGTGATTCATTTAGAAAGCTTACTGAGCTGCTATTTAAAAGCAATTATTTTCTTGAGTTCTATATTCCTTTTAGAAAGTTGTGTAGTGTCTGATTGCCCTGATGTTTATAAACATCCATTAATTACATATATGAAAAAAGTCTTGGCTAGTTTAAATCTGTATGTTCTTATGCCTGTACTGCTTTTGATTTTGGTGCTTGGCAATTCCCTAAAGATTATCACAGTTTGTTTCTTCAATGTCTTGGTCTTCCTTGGTGAAATAACCTGAGTATTTTTTAATGGGACTGATCTCTTGTTTATCATCTCAATTTAACCCCAGCTGCCAACTAGGCATCTCATAAGTCTCTTGCTTGCTCCTCCCCAGTGGGTTGGGGGAGAGAGTGAAAAAAAGACATTTTAATAGGTGAAGTAAAAGCAGCACATACACAAGCAGAGCAAACCAAGGAATTAATTTGCCAGGTGTTCAGCCATCCCCAGGAAAGCAGGGAGCTGTCACATTTAACAATTACTTAGGGAGACAAATGCCATCACTCCAAACACACCCACTCACACGCCCCCGCTTCCTTCTCCCCAGGCTTTATAAGATGATCATGACATCATATGGTATGGAATATCCCTTTGGATATCCAGTTGGGGTCAACTGTCCCATCTGTGTCCTCTCCCAGCTTCTTGTACAGCCCAAATCTACTCACTGTTGGGGTGGTATGAGAAGCAGAGAAGCACTGATCAGCAGAAACAAGAACATCCCTGGGTTATCAACTCTGTTTTCAGCACAAATCCAAAACATGGCTCCATGCTGGCTATTGTGAAGAAAGTTAACTACCCCAGACAAACCAGCACACAGTTCTTCCCACCTTTTCTGGTTTCCATTTGCTTGGCTCAGATAATACATACAGTTAAAATGTTTCCAGCTTGCTTGTGTTTCCCAGCAGGTCCTTTCTCATTCAGTACATGGTTGACTCTTCCAAGTACTCCTTTCCATCTTCAGAGTGCATCTCTTTCATTACACTTAATATACTTTTTTCCTTACTTTGATTTCTGTGCTGTTCTTACTAGGATAGAGCTATTTCTGGAGGGCTTTAGAAATGTGTTTTATAAGATCTTATTACAAGATTGCTTTACATTCAGTATCAAATCAGCCATGACAGCGGTTTCACTTTTCAGCAGTTCTGTATAACTTTCTATTGTTTATTTATTGTCCTCATCCACCTCAGCTTTGGAAAGAAACACTTAAAACTATTATCTAGTTTAGAATACTTTAAGAAAACAAAGGTTTAATACACAAGTTTGTGGAACTGTAAACATCCGTTTAAGACCTGTTTATCTAAGGCAGTCCATCTTCCCTGTTTCCTTCCTCAGCCTTTTAGAAATTGTCTGTTACCATCTACAATACATTATTTTTTTTTTTTTTGCCATGCCCATCTCTTATGTGCAAATAAGATGTATGGGTTCTATCTTGGCTCTTGAAGAATTAGTGTCATGTATGAATTTATTTACAAAAAAAGAGCTATAGTCTTTAGCCTACCGTAGTACTGAAAATGCTCGAAGTTGATGTGAAGTCTTGCATATACCAGAAGTTAACAAGCTGGTGGTTTGCAGAAATTAGAATGAAGGCTGATCCCTTCCATACTAGTAGGTACTTTTCTGTTGCGTTAACTTCAGTGATTTTTCACTGGTGTTGGCTAGTTGTGTAAAGCTCTTGAGTTGTGTTGGTGACTCTTTGGAAGAGAAATGGCAGATGAGATTGATTTAGATGGGATTATACAATGAAAAGAAAGCAACTTTGACGCTTCTCTATGTAGCACTGCTACACTCCTAACTGGTTACAGTAAGTTTATTGAAATGCTTCCACTCTTACAGAGAAGATGGATCCCTTTGTTTGATTTGTCACAAAACCTGTGTAACATGTGTTTCCTTCCTCTAGGGATTTTTGGCTAATCAGAAGAGAGCTGAAAACTTGAAAGATCCTTCTGTACTGCCTGATTTATGTTTAAGTCATGCAAATCAGCTGATGATTATGTTAACTAATCACAGAAAACTGTTAGATATTAAACAAAAATGTACCACTGCCAAACAGGAGCTTGCAAATAATCTACAAGTGAGACTGAAGTAAGTTACAACTTTCAACTTCCTATTGCTTCCACTTGCATCAGGACTGCTTAAAACATGTGTCATCTTTGGTAATGCGTAAAGTTTTTCTTAATAGGAGAGAAAATAAAAGTTGGATCACTTCAGTTCATATATGAAGCTATTTGTAAGTGTGAAACAAGTATTATTTTAAGAAAAACTTTTAGTAGAATTTAAATGGTCTTCATATCAATAAAACAATATCTAAGAACCTACAATTCCCTCTCCTCATCAACCTCAGAAGTTTTCAGTATCTTATCTAAAATGACTGGCAATTATATTGTGAAACACTCTTCGTTAGCATGTGATCACATCAAAGCAGAAGAAAAACATGCCAATAGTTTTATTTCCTTGTAGTTCATAAGAAATAATTATATCTAGATACAACCAGTAAAAATGTCATTTTCATATAAGCATTGTTACTATTCAGCATGGAAGGCAGTAAGTTTTTTACACTGCTACAGTTTAATTACTAAGCCTTAGATACTTGTCTGATGTATCTGACAAAAAACAGTTTAATTTTTGGAAGAAAATATTTGTTTATGCTAGCAGAAATACTTAGGTGACATTTTTACCTGGTTAGACTTTAACACTGGATATTCATCAAGTAGATTTATTGTATTCTTTCCTTGAAGAGATTTCAGTTTGTAGAGATGAAGCAGATGCAAGGTGGAGGAAGTAGTAGAACAGAATCAGTAGTGCACTATGGACAAAGATCTTCTTTTGCTTTTTAAAAGACAAACAAACAAACAAACCTGCTAGGTAAAGTGTGAATTTGTCTTTGCCTATGCATCTTTTCTTAGCACACCATTCTTCACTGCAGCAGGTATTAAGGAATAGTAAGTAGGACATAGGTTCACGTTCGCATCTTATATATTAAAATATTTGTGTTGTATATGTGTAATCCTTAAGTTGTTAGAAGAAAAGACTTGCATCCCTTTGAAAGGAACAAGCTAATGGAGTGTGAAGAGTGAATGTAAAGAGGATAGTTTTGAAGAGAAGAACAAAGCATAGGAAGAAAACCCAACCAACAGCCACAGACCCAAAACCACCACACACCAACAAAACAAACATACAAAAAGCCCCACTGTACAGTGGGTCAGGCTGAAGACCTTTTCTGGCTTGTCTTCAGTAGCAGTTAGTAGCAAATGGCCACAATGGGAACCCAATAATGAGGAAAGAGCATGACTGTATATAATTTGAAGAGAATATTCTTGTCTGATCTAGAAGCAGCTCTTCTTTGTTTATAGTGTGTGGGGGGATTTGTTGTGACATAAGCCAACTTCTTTTTGACTCCACGAATTCCAGGATTGTGTTTTTATTTTTGCAAGTTCCACAAATTAGCTATATGTTATAAACTGTGCTTCTTTTTGTGTTTTGAACTGGCCACTTACTGGCTTTGTATACTGCCTTTATTTTGTTTCCTACTATGCACTACTCTGAGAAAGTGAACAGTGCCTGTCTTTTAGTTTCTCTGTTAGTATAAGTTTCTGTTTGCTTAATGTTTACTGTTTGTATTTGTTCTTACGTTTTTACTTTTGTCAATTTTTTTTCTTATTTGTGGGATATACCTCAACCTTATGCCGTCTCTGATAGCAAAGTAGCTGTAATGTTTTACATCAATCATAGTGGTTGATTACCTTTTCAGTAGTTATCCTATGATTTAGCTATGTTAGTGGGTGTGCTTGAAATTAATATATTAATTTTATCAATAAGAGAATTGACGATGTGTGTGGTTACAAGGTGCAGGTAATTTTGTTTACATGTGCATTTGTAGTGCATGAGTAGATGGTGTGAACTTCCCCAACAGTGTTTTGAGCTTATTTCTTTGATAATATCCCTATCCTTAAGATCTCTTGCTAATGCTTTTCAAAAAGTAACTTAAAGATTTATAATCAGAAAGTAATCTCTATGTTCTAGCTTTTTTAAATTGTTCTGGAGAAAGTTACAGTACCATAGTTGCTAAAGTTATGTATGTATGACCTGCCAAAACCAATACCCTAACTTAAATGGTGATAAGTATTCTTTTTTTTTTTTTTTTGAACGCTGATATGTATATCTTACTGTGAGAAATTAATGGGGAACTACAAGGTGACTACTGAATTCTGAATTCGGGGATACTGCCAAATAGTTCGTTGTTGTCCCGTGCAAAATGATGTCATTGTTTAGTTCATCCAGACACGTTGCTAATCTTAGTGAAATTTAAATGCAGAAAAGATGACTAAGTTGTTATCTTCTAAAATGTCTAAAGTGTAACCTACTTTTGTAGGTGGTGTTGTTTTGTAATGCTTCATGCTGACCAAGATGGAGAGAAACTACAAGCATTACTTCGTCTTGTAACAGAGCTCCTAGAAAGGGTCAAGGTTGTAGAAGCTCTCAGTACTGTTCCTCAAATGTACTGTCTAGCTGTTGTTGAGGTTGTGAGGAGAAAAATGTTCATAAAACACTACAGGGAGGTAAGTAAGTAAAACTGAGACCAGGCTTTTGTGTCTACTTATAAATTAACAACTAATTATATATTTTCGCTTCCACAGTGGGCAGGTGCTTTAATAAAAGATGGGAAACACCTATATGAAGCTGAAAAGGCAAAAAGGGAATCTTTTGGTAAACTGTTCAGTAAGTACTTTCTCTTCTGTGAACTAAGAGTTGTGGTTACTTATGACTCTGCCTTCACAGTTAAAATAGTAATACTAAGGTATCTTTAAATACCTGTATATTTTTTTATTTTACTTATATAGGAAATACATGAAAAGTTCCAAATAGTCCTATTATGATTAAAATCTTTTTCTGTTAATCAAATAATTGAACTGCTTCATACCAATTATTCAAAGTACTGTGAAAGTTCCAATTAGTTTAATGTTTGTAAAAGGTAAAGTTTTTAGTTGTTAAATTCAAATTCAGCCTCTCGTTTTGAATGTGCTTTGCAAATTCTTTTAATTAACACTTTAAAACCCATTATTGAATATTAGGATTTTGCTACAATTTCCTCTGTACTTCGCGGGGGGGGGGGGGGGGTGTACCCAAGGCAAAAAACCTCACAAAAAAACCCTCACAAAACCAAGAATGACAAGACCTAGGTCTAAAGAGCTTGACCAGAAGTTCAGAAGTTTTAAGAAGAAAAAGTTAAAAAGTTCGTGGTAAAAAATAAAATTCTGCAAAGTCTGCAATTTATGTTCTGAATTAACTGCTAAAATAAGAAAATTAAGAAAAAAGTTATCAAAATTTTGGAAAGGTAATTGTAAAGATTACAAGGGCAGTTTGAAAAAGGAGTTGAGGCTTTTGCAGGTGTGAGCATTAAGCAAAAAAAGCCTCAATGAAACAAGAAGTTCTGCTTGGGTGGTGGGTGTTGTGTGAAGGTCTGTGCTCTATGTTTATGTTGTCAAGAAATGATGTAGTTAATGCTTTAAAGAATGAATTCAGCTGTTAAAACTGTAGCAGCTTAATTGTCTTCTCTAGAGGTTTTCTAAGTTACTTTTCTTTCTTTTAAATAACTGTTTTTTCTTTGCTCAGGGAAGTCTTTTCTAAGGAATCGCTTGTTTAGAGGACTTGATTCCTGGCCTCCATCCTTTTGTGTATGTATTCAATATTCTGGTTTTACTACATTTTTTTTATAAACAGTATTCTCATAAATTAGAAACCAAACCTTAATTCATTCTAGCTATAAGCCTGTCATGTTGCTCTGACACAGACAAGAAAGCAGCAGTTAGTGTTTGCTATTTCAAGTGGCCAGGTATTAACATTGGTTCACAACTTGCAGTGTGAGGGAGAGGAAATGTTGACTCAATACTCCTTTTTAACAAGGAGTCTGTAGTATTGAACAAAACATTGCTATTAATGATAAGAAAAGAAGAGGGATAATTTGATCATCTAATTCTCTCTTCTGAATAATAAAGCCATAAAATTAATTGGATGGCAAAAGCAAGTAAAAGGTTTTTATGTTTTTCTGTAATGACTGGATGAGTGGAAAAGCATTTTTGTCTCTTCGTTGGCTGATAACATGAAAGGGTGAAAAAGTGTAGCTGTAATTGAGCATTGCCTGTTAACCAAGCTGTATGAAATAAGTTAATTCAAGTAAGGTAACTCTCCCTTATTCATCATGTTCATGTCTCACGTTGCCTTGTTTAACCTCTGCAGTTGCTCCTTTGTAGCTTTTTGCTTAAGGATACTTCGAAAAATAGGAATGCTACTCATTTCAGGGTTTTCAATACTGAACTGAATTGCTGTATGTTTTACAGCACAATCAGTGAACATTCACTGTTGTCATCTCTTATCCCTTAAACATTAGGAATGTGCTAAAGTTATGAAACTTGTCGCTATAGAGTAAGTTGGACTAAATCATCATTGTAGGCCCCTTCCAACCATGAGACTATTCTGCTACTATTGGAGACACTGTGGATAGTTATGACTATAAACATAAATAAGTTTGGGTGTTTTTAGGGGTATGGGGTTGTTCAAAGAAAGTATGAAGTCTTTGGAGAGAGAGATACCAGTTTAACACCATCTTTTCTGTGTTACTGATGAAGGTATTTTTAATCCTTCCTTAGTTATCTTGATATTATTTACCTTAACAATGTGTAAACTGATTTCTTCTTAATACAGACACGAAAACCTCGCAGATTTGACAGTGAACTTCCAGATATCTCATTGAGTGACTTGCAGTTTTTGCAGTCTTTTTGTCCTTCAGAAGTACAGCCATTACTCAGGTAAAGCACTTTTTAAAAAACTTTGTATGCTATGGAAGTAGCTTCCCCCTTATCTTTTTCCCAGTTCATTTTTTTCCCAAGGAACAGGCAAGAACGCTTTTTTAATTAGTGGTCTTCACTGCCTTAATGCAGTGTTATCTATATGCTTCACTAGCTCAAGCTTGGGTGCTTTGAACATGTACCCTGTATTGAGATGTAGAGAATGTTAGATGTACCTCTGAACTGCCCCATAACTATAAACAAACAAACAAAAAAAGTCAGATTTACACTGAAATTAACTTTGTTTTCTCAGATCACAATTAGATTTTTTTTTTTCACTCTTTAAGTGATATTCTGGAGGAAATAAAACAAGTTTCTTCAGCTCAGCATGAGATCCTAGAGATTTCCTATTCTCAATCATTGTTTTTTCTCAAAGTGCTGCTGCTGTCTATGGAAATCCATCATTTTGAGCAGAGGCTCTAGTTCCGTGTTTCTTAACTCCCAACAATGAGGCAGACATACAAGTGTAGACAGGAAAGCTACTGTTTTGTCTCAAAGGGAACTTAACGTGTTTAGTTTCTTACCTAGAACTGGAGATTTTTTTTCTGGAAGGGTTGACTGTAAGTTGTCATAGCCATACATCTTAAACCTGTAGCAATCTGATAGAGAAATGTCAATCAAAATAATGGGCAGGAAACAGGCAGTAGCAAATTCTCATCAAGGTTCTGTCTAGGGAGAGACCTGTCTCTCAGTATAGCTGCCTGAATCAGTCTTAGTCTCCTAGAAGAGATCTGTAATTAGAGATAAGTGTAGGTGCCTTTTTCTTTTTTTTTCTTTTTTTTTTTTTTTTTTTTGTAGCCCCATGGTCACAGTCCCACAAAGGATGGGAAGTAAATCTTACAGGAGGATTCACTGCTGTCACCTGTCAGATTCACAAACAGTATCAGCCTGTTACTGGCACACAGTGGAGGAGCTGAATTCACTATTTTTTTCACCTCTATTTTGTACTGTCATTCCTTTTGATTCAGAATTCCTGGCCATCGTTAGGTATTTCTGCTTGAACTAGCAATAAATATAATGAGCTGACTCTGCTTGACGGTTCTAGATCATGATACAGCTGATGTACACTTTGAATTTCTCTTGTTATGCTTTTGGTGATTCTGTAGGGTAAAAATGCTAGCTGTAGTTTCATATTGCTGATGTCTGCCTGATTTTTGGGTCTGTGAGAATTTTACAACTTTCCTGGGAAGTCTGGACCGAATTCAGGAAGAATTTTGCCTTGCCATTGCCAGAAAACCAATCACTAACCAAGCTGGTGTAGTTGGTCTGAATTGTAGTGACATAGCTTTCCACTTGATGGCAACAGAGGTGGGATTATGTTACGTTCCTCCTGGTTTCTGGGCTAGGGATGCCTTTGATGGAAATACTGCTGATAGTGGTGCAACTGGAGTGGGCAGAGCTGTCACACGCCTTGGTAGACACTGAGCTTCAGAAGCAGCTTTGGATCAGTGCTTTCTTTAGCATTTTCGATTAACATTTAAAAAGCAAGTGATAAAGAAACAGCCCCATCACAATGTTCTTTCTGTCCTCACCGAACTCCTGAGCTGCATAATGAAAATCATGCTTCTATTTACTTTAAATACTTCAGTCTTCTTTCATGTCTGAGCAATTACTGAAATCTTAATTGTACAAAAATACGCTAAAAATAGCACTTGCCCTATATATTGCATAGCAAATGCAGAATATATTGGAATATAATCTATTTATATTATATTGGTAGCCTAAATGAGCTCCTGCTTCGATTTCAATGGAGCTATTCCTGGACAAATTAAAAATTCTGGATATATGAACTCTCGAGAAAAATTAAATGTTGCTTTTCCAGAAACTTAGAAAACTTATTTTGTGACACTTGCAATGTGATCATGGCACTTTAATCAGCCTTTTAATTTAGGTTGCCTATTATTAAAATAAAACAGTAGAGAATTAAAAGTGGCTTCAAAGAAAGAGCTGGGTTGGAGACAATCCAACTGGAGAGAAGAACAGTCATTTGCAAACATAAGTGCTTCAATTGCAGATCTAATCACTGTGTTGTTTCTGTTACTCTTGGTTTAACTCTAGGTATTACTGGTAATATTTGTTTCTCAGAAGGCAAGACTCTGACACATTACTACCCCATCACTGTATATCATTATCTACTGCTTAAAAGCTCTCAAGTTCTTACCTTAAATAGCATGTGGGTTTTAGATTTTCCCTGTGAAATAAACAAAATGAGGAAAGCACAGACCTTATACAGAGGGAAGCTTACTTTGGTTGAGTTAATATATTTGAGCATTAGGCTAACACTCTAGAAGAAAAATTGTAAAACTCTACTGTTTTTCAGGGTTCCCTTACTTTGTGACTTTGAACCTCTTCACCAGCATGTACGTGCTCTACATAACCTGGTAAAGGCAGCACAGAGTTTGGATGAAATGTCACAAACCATTACAGACCTGCTGAATGAACAAAAGGTATTTTTATTTTTCTTTACCAAGAAAAGGGAATATTTTATTTAAGAGTAGAATAAATTAATAATATTGCTTTTTATAAATCATTCTAGAAAGAAATTTTATTTTTCCAGATATAAAGATTCGTTGGTCTTGTAACTGCAAAAATAGTTTCCTTTCTAATCACATAGTAATAAATATTCTGAGAATTTTGAGCTCTGAGTAAAGTGGGTCTATCTAGAGAATAGCGACTAGATATTGAATATCATATCAACATTTAACATGATTATGTTGCGCAGAAATTGTAGAAGTTTCTGTTAATAGTTCTGGTTTATGCCATTTTCTCAAGCTTTGTGTGCAGGATATGTGCATTTTGCCTCTGTTGCTTTAGTTTGTATTTAATGAAGTTGTAACTTCACTAGAGGGTTTGGGTTTTTTTTGCATTGCTTCTTCAGTCCCTTTGGCACAAGCAGTTAAGGAGAATTTAGAGCCCTGGTTAGTTGTCCCCATTAGCCTGAATATTGATGTGTCACTTAGTCCTTTGTTGTAGCCCTGTTTTGGGGCGAAGGGAAGAAATCTATGCAGTTCATTTCTTTGAGTGTAGAAGGGACAGATGGCAAAAAGATCTCTTCCTAGTTTCAGTCTGCATGTCAAGCAGATCTTTCCCCTAGCGACTCTGTTAAGCAGCAGTCAAACTTCTCTTGGTTGCTTCTGTGCATTCAGCCTCTAACTTTCATAATACACCAAACAGGTTCCTTTTAGCTTCAGACTGTAGCCTGTCCCAGTGAAACTCCAGGTGAATTTAGCAATGCTTAAAATTTTACTTGCAGCTGGCTGCCTGAAATTTGATTTCTGTATTAGTTTTGCTATAGAAAAAAGGTGTCATTTTTGTGGAACTCCATGTTATCTATGGTGTGTTTGTATCCACTCTGCTGAATAGAAGTATCTGCCAAGGTTTCTGGACATATTTGATTTTGAATTCCTGCTTATATGAGGTAACATGAAGTCCTGTATTCCTGTTATTCTGGGACTTGAACAACAGATTTACTGGAATTCTTTCATATATGTAAAATGAGATCTGGGCTGCTTTTTGTTCTGCAATACAGAAAACGTGCATCAGTTAATTCTTAGCTCTCTATGTAGATTGCTTTTATATGAACAGCTGTTAAGAACAGGACTGTTAGGGCCTCACCACAGAATGGCTAGGAGTGGTGTAAATTTTCTGAAATCAGAGTTTTCTGAACATGCTCTTCCAGCAGACTGTGCTCTGAAGCACAGAACTCCGCCCCCAACTGCAGCATCCTGAAATTTCTCTCATGAGAAATCAGGATAGTGACAGGTGTTGTAATGAATTATTTTTTCACTCAGGCTTGTGTTGTGCTTTAGCCCCAGCTGGCAGCTGAGCACCACGCGGCTGCTTGCTCATTCTTCCCCCCCGCCCCCACCTTTCCCTTTGGTGGGATGGGGAGGAGAATTGGAAGAAAAAGGTAAAACTCATGCCTGGGGTAAGGAGGGTTTACTGCGACAGCAAAGGAAGTAGTAAATATTAATATTTAGGATACAATTTGCCCACTGTCCAGAATCTGATGCCTAGTCAGTCTCTGAGCAGTGACTTCTCTCTGGTCAGCTTCTACTCTTAAGTACTTAGCATGATGTCCTGTGGTGTGGAATATCCCTTTGACTAGTTTGGGTTAGCTGTGCTCTGTATGTACAGGCTTGTAATGACAGTAGTGTGTGAAATGATGGGAGTAAGTTTTAATTCAAAATATATTTAATAGCAGTAAAAAAGTAAACTAGAAGCGTGTCTTGTTTTAGGTCTGTATGGTTTGCCCTTTTTGGCTCAGACGTGCTTATCTGAGAAATTTTATTCAGTATCTGGCTCCACAAAAAAGGTGTTTGCCAGATTGGGACAAGTTGTTCTTTCCACTCTTCCCTTTTGCAGTGCTTTGACCAGTTTGAATTCTTGACTGACTCAGAAATGTCAAGTGTTTAGACAGATTTGGATAATTGTCTCTTTCCTTAGACTAAATTGCATTGCACAGAGTGGACCATTCATGATGTCACTTTAAAAGTGCCCATCAGTATGTGTAATTTCAGTGATTCATTTGAACTCTCTTTTTGGAATTGAAGCAAATAGATCTGTCAGATTAATATTTTTTTCTTTCTCAGCAACGGTGCTCTTGTTTTTACTTGATGAAAGATACTGTGTTCTACTCTGTGGTGCTATTTTCTGCAGATGATCTAGAAGTATTTTTTTTTTAATTATGCTAGTTTTACCTGTGGGTTTTTTGCATAGAATTACTGCAGTAATTTAAAATGTTCTTCTCTTATCCTTAGTATTGATAGGAGAAAGATGGATAAACATTTAGTAATAGTCCTGAAGATGCCTTCAGCTTCATGCACCTACACATTCTGTTGGTGAACTGTGAGATACCGCCCCAGTGCACTGCAGAGTTGGTGATGGCTGTGCAGGCATTGAGTGTTGCCCATGGAACAGAATGCTGCTCTTGCAGTCTCTCAGGGAGGCACTTTTGACACCAACCTCACATTCTATACAAGTGGCAGCAGAAGCCTTTTCATTTAAGTTGTACTGGGATCATTTCCCTGGCTTGTTGGTAGTGCAGTAGTTTGGCTCTGTCTGGATCAAGTGGGAATTCATCGTACTGCATCAACCACCACACCTTTTGATAGGTGCTTTAGGTAGAGGAGAAAAGCTGTTGCTGCAGACGAGCAAAGAGTGAGTCAGAGAGGAGATCCCATACCTTACTGGGGATGTTCATAGCATATCTTTTTAAGTGTCTACTCTTATTATTTCAGCTTTGATATTCATAGAACGTTAATGATGATTTGCTTCTCTGATAGCCAGTATCCTTTTATTTTTTTAGTATTACTTCAGAGTAAATAACACTGTTGCTGATTTTTGTTTAATTTGTTTCTACTTTGATATGTTTTCCTTTTTAAAAGCTTTCTGCTTATTCTTTGTAATGTAATGGTCTGACACCAAAGATATTGCTGCGCCCTCTCATTTCCATACATACTGACAAAGTTTGAGCAGATCAGTGATTGGGTTAAAGATGTCCAGGAGAAAGTTAAGGTGCCTGTAGGAGTCAGGTAAGATGATTATGCAATCCTTTGGTGTTGAAAGTTTCTCTTCTAAGAGAAGTTGGCTTTTCAAGTGAGAATATGAATCTACAATTTGTTCAAGGTGAAATTCAAACACTGTAATCCTTCCAAGAATTGCCCGATTCCCTGACTGTTTATCACATAATTAATCCAGCAACACCCAAGTACTTAAAAAATTAACTCAGCTTCTCTCCTTTTTTTTTCATTTGCTCTTGACTCCTCCTTTGTTATCACAGGACTCATTGTATGACACATTCATTGTTGCTTGTGGATTGTGAAGAGACTAGATGGCAGGCATCAGCTTCTCAGGAAAATAGACAACAATAAGCAAAGTCTTCCTATAATTTCAGCCACTCAAATGTGAGGTTTAACTCTTCACTAGGCAGTAAGCAGGTACTTTAATGAAGAGACTTGTCTCACAGCAGCCAATGCAAAGGCATGGAATTTGTTATAGCCCTGGGTCATGAGGAAGCTAAGCTCAGTAGAATATTACTCCACACAGTGACAGTTGTGGGGTTTTTGATTTGGTTTTTTTTTTCCTTTTCATGCAATATCCTTACTCTTCACCTTCTAGCATGATTCTACAGAGGTACCAGAAGTAGATATCTCTTGTCCTTTGCATGTGTAACACACCAAAGATAAAATCTGTAACAAAAGTGTAACCTTATAAATACATCATACTTAAACTGAATTTGTCACATACAGAAAGCTTGTGAGTTACAGACCACAGGCTGTTTGCATGGTCTCTAAGGCTGTGCTGAGGGGTTTTCGTTTGTTTTTTTTTCCAAAGCACTTCAAGATGTTGCTTTACTGAATTTCAGGTGCATAGAAATAAGTGCATGTAACAACTATTATAGCTATGATAAACTTCAGCTGAATTAACTTAAAATATGCATTCCGTGGCAGTATTAAAAAGCATAATGTCTTTAAAATAGCAAAGATTGATTTTCAAACACTGTACCTGAATTTCCACTATGCAGCAGAGTATTTACTGGATCTTGAGATCTTGCTGTATAATTCATATAGTAATGAACAAGAACTGATAAAGATGAGATTTAAACATGTTATTTAATGAAAATTTATTTGAAAACTGACTTAAAGGTAAGTTTTTAGTTTTTTAATAATCAAAAGCATTGACCAAAATTATGTGGGAACAGTTCTGGAAAGATACATTTTTCTTAATCTTTGCATTGGATTACAAGGTGCTGTTACTGGATGATTGATTATAGGTGATTATTCAAACCATTAGCTCTTCTCATTAGTATTGAAAGGATCTGATGCTCCAGAATCAGGTTTGGTGATACCCAAGGTCTAGAGGCAAAATGACAAAAATTGGGAGCAATGGAGGCAACATGGGGTCAGGGGGAGGAAATCCCTTCAGGCTCTGGTGTTTCTTGAATTCTGAAAAGTCAGAATGTTGCTTTAAATTATTCTGTAAGCTGCTACTACTATAGTCTCACAAGTAGAACAGATCTCGTGCATGATGTTAGTAGGTGACAGTTTAGTGACAGTAAAGCTTCTTGTAAACTTTCTTTGCTTATTATATTAATCGTGACTGGAGTATACTGATTTTTAATAGCAGTGTAAGCAACAGTAAAATAATTTAGTAACTAAATGATTAGATGAACTGAAATCAATAGGCTGTTAGAAAGCAAAGCCTATTTCTGATTGGTTACTTCCATTTTTTTATCAACCACACATGTTTCAAATACAATTATACATGATCTATATAAGAAGACTTTTGGATACAGTTACATGATTTACATAAGACTTGAATAAATGAACATGTATTAATATTTATGCATTTATAAATGGTGTTTTTTTGAAACTTGCTGGAAAACCTCTCTGAATTTCTGCAAATTTAACTTATATTTTAGTCATATTTTTGGACTGCTACAGAATATACGGCTGACTTTTCAAGTTCTCTTTTTGCCAGGTAATTTAAGTGATTGTTTCATATTTTATAACTTGTAGGCCTCCAATAGTCAAGCATCGCCACAATCTGCTACCACACCAAGGATGGAAAGTACAACAGGAACTGCAATTGCTACCTCTTCAAGAACTCCTCCATCGCTCAGTCTTCAGGGTCCCCTGTGTCCTCCTGTGTGTCCCCCAGCTCCATTAGAAGAATTGTCTCCAGACAGCATCGATGCTCATACGTTTGACTTTGAAACTATTGCCCACTCGAACTTGGAGCAAGCTCTTAAGCAAGGGTCATTGGACTTGGATTCACTAGCAGAAAGTCCAGAATCTGACTTTATGTCAGCAGTAAATGAATTTGTAATAGAAGAAAATCCAGCATCTCCTAATGTAATAAGTGATCCACAGAGTCCAGAAATGATGGTGGAATCTCTTTATTCTTCAGTTATCAATGCAATAGACAGCAGACGTATGCAAGACAAAAGTTCTTGTGTAAAGGACGTTTCAGTAGAAAATGCATCTCTCAACGTTTGCATGGAAAAGTGTAGGGTTATTGCCCAAGACTCAAAGGTACATTTAAGGGGTATAAAAGAAGATCTTTGCCACTTTAGAACACTTGTACATAGAGAACAGTGTGACTTTTCTAATTCTTTAAAATGCATTTCGCTAGAAATAATAAATACTATTGAAAAGGTAAAACTTTTACTTGAAAAAACACTAAAAGATAAACATCAAAAAGAATTACAGTCTTTGAAAAGTGAATATGAGACTAAAATTAATAAATTATTGGAGGATGGTGAAGAAAATAAAAAGAAGATTAAGAAGTTAAAAGGTGACTTACTAGGTCTCGAGGAAGTTCTGCAGAATAAGAATGATGAATTTGCAATGGTGAAAAATGAGAAAGAAGCCGTAGTTTGCCTTCAGAATGAAAAAGACCAGAAATTACTTGAATTGGAATGCCAAATGGAGACACAAAATTGTGAAATTAAAGAACTGAGACAGTCTCGTGAGGTAGTACTTGAAGACTTGAAAAAACTTCATGTTGAAAACAATGAAAAACTACAGCTCTTGAGGGCAGAACTTGAGAGTTTAGAGCAAAGCCATTTAAAAGAACTGGAAAGCAACCTACAAGCCAGGCATTTACAGGAATTTGAGAAGGTGCTAGCTGAGCACAAGGACTGTTTAGATAAATTAAAAAAAGAGAACCAGCATAGACTTGAACAAATGCAGGAATCTCATGCGGCAGTTGTGCAAGAGAAACAACAACAAGTAGAAGAGCTGCAACTGAAGGTTTCAGATCTGTCTGATTTGAGGTGTAAATTGGAAGTTGAACTTGCCCTGAAAGAGGCAGAAACTGATGAAATGAAGCTTCTTTTGGAAGAAAGCAAAAACCAGCAACAAGAGACCTTAAAATCTCAAATTGATAAGGAAACAGAAAGCTTAAAAAAGGAGATAGAGAAATTAAACAATAAAATACAGATTAACAGTGATGAATATCTAGTGGGCTTATCGGAACTAAGGACTCTGTTGACAATTGAGAAAGATCAGTGCATTTCTGAGCTAGTAAACAGATACGAAGAAGAATCAAATTTGCTTAGAACTGAACTAAATAAAGTAACACTTCTTCATCAAAAAACTTCTGAGGCAGAAAAAAGACTTTCAGGGCAAATAACGGAACTACAGAGTAAGTTAGAGTTGGAAGTGAGTGCCCTAGAAAAGGAAAAAACAGAAAAATTGTGTCTCTGTGAGCAGCAAGAAAAATATGAATCTATTATCCATAAGCTTAAAGAAGAGAAAGAACTGTTAGTGTCTAACCAAGAACAAGACAGACAGTTGCTCATTCAGAAGCTCACTTGTGAAAAAGAGGATGCAGTACAAACTGCTTGTAAAGAGTTTGAATTGCAGAGGGAAGCTGCTGAAAAAGGGCTTTTGGAAAAAATACAACAACTTGAGATGCAAGTAAACCGGAGGTACTGTAAGAATTGTTACTGTGTTTTCCTAGCATTTTAAAGTAATTAATACAGTGTATTCATGATGCAGTATGCAGTAAGTACAAATACATGGGTATTTTAATAGAGTTTATCTGGGTTGGTTTCTATACTCAAGTTTCAAGTTGCTGCCATTTTATAGTTAGTGATACTCGTGTGTCTGTTAATCTCAAAGATTGTGAAATATCTTACATAATATTATTTCCAGGCAGCAGTGAAGGTTTTATATGTCAGTCTCGTAATGTTGCATTGAAGGAATGTTTCTACAGTAGCATGTTGCTTGCACTTCTGATTTTGATGATCTCAGCCCTTCTCCATTTGCTCTGACACCAGCGCTGTGTGACCTTGTAGTAACTAGCTTTTGGTCTGGTAACTTTCTTTGGCTAGCTATACACTCTTGTTGATGCTAATATTGGCATGAAAATGTGGGAATATATATGATCAACTAAGAACTGTCCTATGGCTACCTGGACTTACACTGATTTTTAGCTGCCGGTTATGTATTCCAGGGTCTTCAGTTTGAGGTTTATAATGAAACACACATTGGCAACATCATTTTAAAGACCACCTAACATAATTGTTTTTCATTGTTAATGTCTGCAGTGTTTTTCCATTTTAAAAAGAAAAAAAAAAGAAAAATATACTTTCCCTTGCCATAAATTCCTAGAATTATTTGTGACTTATCATTTCTTATCGACTTACTAGTTTGTAATGCCAGCAGCAGCATGGTGTTACGGAACAGAAATAGTGGGCTTTTTCTCACTGATTTGCTGCTTGGAAACAGTATTCTATTTTGAATTTTTAAATTGTCATTTATGTTCTTGTGTGAAGGAATGCAGCAGATAGCTTTCTTGTACAATAGCTAAATAGAGCGGGGTTTTTTAAGTATTGTGATATACCAAGTATGTGAAATGAGAAAAGACCAATAAAAGGGACAGAATGGGCATACAAGCCAGAAGACTACTGCAGAACATGAATGCAGACTTAAGTTAGCATTTATTGAATGTCAATTTAATATTAAAATAAGAAAAGGAGAGTGAAGGTTATGCAGAGAGGCAAGCACATGCACCCAGTTCACACAGTGCAAGGAACTTCTGAATATCCACTGTATTTGAATCACCCATGTCAGTCCCGTTACCTCAGGATTTTGATATATAAGCAGATTGGTCACTAAATGATGTTACATTGGTGTCTGTTTTGTATGTCAGTGAATGGAAAATATATCAAGAGAATGTTGCATTTTTTGAATTAAGATTGGAATGTAATGAAATTAAGAACTGCCCTTCTTAATTGAACAAAATATTCTCGTAATGAAATACAGTAAAATGAGGAGGGAAAAGGTAAACTATGTTCTCTTCCTTTTATATGTATTATAACACTGTAGGTGTTTTAAAATTGACTCGAGGAAATGATGTAGCTGTGTCATCAGACTTGTTAAAAATCTGCCATCTGTACTTAAATTTGAACAGTTCTGAGCACAGCTGTGTGTATACTTACACAAGCAGGATAGAAGAGATAGTATTGTATTTGGAAAAAAAAAAACCCCTGTCTGCTTTAGTGTAAAAAATGGTTTGTAGCTTGTTATGGGTTCTGTCAATTTAACTTTCAGTGTGACTTTAAAGTGTGTATTGCTTTCTAAGACTCCTTTTTATGCCTTTAATCTGTTGTTAGTTTTTTTCCTCCATGGGGCATATATGTTATGTGAATCTGTCCTCATATTTCAAAGTCACTGTCTAGCTGTTTGATTTTGGAGTTCCTAAACCCCCAGGCTATGTCAGCAATTTCAGGTTGATTTGCCATCCTCACTCCGTCTTTGTGTAGCAGCTAACTTGTAATGGTAGAAACCAACTTTTATTTGGCATGTGCCTAATATGCTTGTCAGATAAATGTCCTTTTCTGGAAGAGTAGTGTTACATTAGCCATCTAGAAGGCAGGGACAGAGAGATGAATTGTTAAATTTGACCCAAATGTGGCACTGGCATCAGGAATTTGGGGTCTGAACTTCCATGAACACCAGCAGATAAATGTTTGTGACCCGTGTGTTACCAACATATGAAAATTAATGTGTCTTCGTTATAATGTGCCTGAAATTCAAGTCATTGTGATTAGAAAGACAAGAAAACTGAAAGGTGTTTTTAACTCCTGTTTAATCCTTCTACTGTAGTATGCACTAACAAAGATAAACTGAAAAACACAGGTGCTGTAATGACTTTCATTGTTAAGCAGTTTGCTAATTAGTTAAAAGATTTATTACATTGTAAAGAACATTAAAAATTGGATAGGAATCTCGACTGCATTGTCCAGCCACTTCTATCTCACCGCCATCAGTAGTGAAGCTTCTCTCTAAGAGCATGCACTTTCTCTCACAGTTAGGCTTGATTCTGGGCTTTTTGAATGCTTAGATACAGCATAATAGTTTGTATCTTCAGTCTGTGTTCATGTGGTAGAGCAGTGGTAATGCAGTGTTCCTAAATACATCCTTTGTCATCTTAAGAGTACAGTGTTTATGTGCAGAAGTGCCCCAGTCTCTAAAGAAATGACATTTTGGTATCTTCAGAACACTAAAGAAAGGCACTGTCACTGGTGCCCTGGTTGTTGAGACCTTTGCAGATGAAATCTGCAACCCCATTACCTGATACAGTCATGAGGTTTTAGAAACTAGGAATATGTTGCCATCCTTTGGAGAAAAACAATATCCTTTACTTGGGTGTCATTGGCAAACAGCAGTCCAGGCAGACTACCCAAGAGGCAGATGACTCCTGCTTTGGTTTAGTGCAGCTGACAGCCGTGGGTTTAGGCTGCATTTAGATAACGTGGGATAATGAACTTGTGTTGCTTGTGAAGTAAGGTGCAGGCATACCTCCTTTTGACACTTCTCAAACTTATCCTGTGCTCTTTAACTTGGAGAGAGAATTGATGGCAAAACAGAGATAAGCAGGTATGTGCTGGATGGTATGGTGAAGCAAAACCGCTGTAGTGATGGCTGGAATTGATGATTTCTTTCATGGATGCCCGAACTCCCACCCAGTGTTCAGCTGTTAGAAGTACAGGTTCCCTGCCTCCTCTGCAGTGCAGTTTTCATTGATATGCTAAATCTTCCTGGTGTCTCTGAGGTTCTGTAGGACCCCAGTCTTAAAAGAGAATCTTTACATTATGAAGCAAGAAAAATGCTTGGAGCATTTTTAGCAGCAGAAGCTGTGCTTGTGGGTGTTAGTGTATTAGCACATGTTGTTTGGATTTCAGCACAGCCTACCTAACTAACTAACATCAGGAGACCATACTTCAAGGCTGCTCTGACTAGAGAAAACCATTGATGTTTATGTAGATGAAGACTTAGGTTTTGGGGGATTTAATTTATATTAGATGTGATTCTGGTAGAGAAGAATAGCAGAAACTTAAAATGAATACTTTTTAACAAAAGTTGTCTGTCCCAGTGTTCTGCAGTGGTGGTTCCTGATAAATCGAGCCCAACCACAGAAGAGGGTTGTTAATGCTTTGGGTTCAATGATGGAAAATGTTTCAAGAGCCATTTAACGTCTTTATCCTTCCTGTCTCAATAACTGTGATCATTATTACTGTTCTCCAGACTCTGTAGCCAAGAGTTTTGAGTTTCATATCTGGATTGCTTAGCATAAGGTATATTGCTGAATTGTATTAATTCTGTGAAAGCTCTGGAGGCTTTGCCTTTTCACACACTGAGAATTTCAGGAAGGTGATGTGCCATTGGTCCTCTCTTTACCACTTTCTACACCTTCTGCTACATTACAAAAATAAAGCAAAAAATCCCTCTCCCCAACCAGAATATTAAAATGGGAGCCAGTGTAGTTCTCTAAAAAAGAGAATGTCCCGGAGAAGATTGGTGAGATGCTCGTGATTTAAAAGTAGAATTAAAGTTTAGCAATGGCTTAATTGGAATAATAATTATTTATTCAACGTTTCAGAAAAACACCTCAAAAGAACTTCTGACTTGTGTTGCTTATTTCTTGTATTCTGGGACTCTGTATATGCTGCAGATTTAAAGCCTAAACATTTTCTTTTAAGTCCTCCCACTGAATCATCTGCTGAATCAAGCCTGGTTGCTGAACTTCAAGAGAAGCTTCAGGAAGAAAAAATTAAGTTCTTGGAACAACTTGAAGAACAGGAGAAAAGAAAAAATGAAGAAATGCAGAACATCAGAACATCACTTACTGCAGAACAGCAAGTAAATTTTTTTATTATTTTTTGTTCCTGTGACAGTTATGTGTTCTTTTGCTGTTTTGAAGTTATGGAGATTTGTTAGTGGGTTTTGATTTTGCTGTGTAACACTTAAGCATTCTAAATTTGCACTACAGTCTAAAGCCAGGATTTGATATGTCAACTGACTCCAATGCTAAAGCAATTAAAAAAAAAAACAACCAATAACAAACCAACTCCAAAACCTTAAATATTTGTGAACTGGGTGATTCAGATTCAGTTTTTGTTATTTTGTGACTTCTTTTGCTTAAGTTGTAAGCTAGCACTTAAAGTCCTTATCCATTGTTCTTTGAACTCTGGGAAGATACTGGTTAAGTATCACTTAACTTAACTTATTTTTAAATACTAATTAATTTAGAATGCTACTTAATGGCTTTTAAACTTTATCAGCCCAGGCAGGTGGTATTTGAGATTCAAAACAAATGTGTTTTACTTAATAAAGTCTGAAAAACTGTGTATTCCACGCAGAAGCAAAAGCGATATTGCACTCATTTATTAACGCCAAGGAATTAACTCACAGCTTCACATTTTTAATTCAGATTCAGGTATACTCTAGTTTAATGATATTTCATTTTTATGACATATAGCATATCTTGGTAAAGGGCAGCTTTGGCTCAATAACCATTTTAGTCCTTAAAGTAACTGATTTTAATATGAAACACGGAACTGTCGCACATTAACTGGAATATAAACCCCTATTTAAGAAAAAAAACCCTAATTCACTCACTGTTATTTTTAATTACATTCTTTATAATTATAATACATGTGTATGTTGGGCTTATAGGAACCAGAAGGATGAAAACTTCTTAAAAACTGTTAGAGAACCATTTTGTCTCCTCATCAGTGTAACGTGTAAACAAGTTTTAATTCCTTGTTTAAGTATAATTTAGGAAACTGAAATATGTTATATCTCTTTATCTTGTTATACAGTACGTTTCTTCAGTAATACTTTTTATTTTCAGACCAACTTTAACACTGTTCTGGCAAGAGAGAAAATGAAAAAAGAAAATATAATTAATGATCTTAGTGACAAATTGAAAATGTTAACACTACAGCAAGAAAAAGATAAGGGTAAGCAAAGTTCTGAAAAAGTTTTCATCTTTTCTAATAGGGTAAATCCGTTCACTACAGATTGGTTTTGATCCTTAGTGCTGCTGTTTATTTGAATATTTGTGTCCTAGATTTGATTGAAACGCTTTCTGAAGATCGAGCTCGCCTGCTTGAAGAGAAGAAAAAGCTTGAAGAAGAAGTTAGTAAACTCAGAAGTAGTAATTTTTCTCCATCAGCCTACTCAGCAGCAGCTTCAGAACCTTGTGGAGCCTGTGCACCTGATATTCCCACTGACACAGATAGATTGGCTTCTGACATTGCATCTGAAGGGAGAATGGATTCTACAATGGAAACCAGTATGATGGCTGTGCAGTAAGTATGGGGCATTGTAGTAGAAATAAACAAAGCATGCTCTGTTGGGTGTTGTGAAGTAGAAGTGAGCATGTTTAATGTTCCTGCCTCTGTTCTTGTTAAAAATAATCCTTTAAATGTATGTGTGTGATTGTGGTGTCAAAGTCATCAGAAATGTGTGTTTTGATGACTTCAAAGTATGTGACTTAAAGGTGAAACTTGGCCCCTCAATTATGAGATGAAAAAATAGACCTAAATATAAGAAATACAAGTAAAATGGGAGAACAATTGAAATAGTGGTGTAGGATGGACTGGGTGGCTGCATGTTACTGGCTTATCTTATGAACTGTGATGACTCTCATTTAAAAAAACAACCTACCAACCCCTTTTCTCCTGTTGGTGGAGGTGGCTGCAATAAGATAGCATGATAACATGCCTCGATAAAGGGCAAGGGGTGATAACTCTGCTTGATAGAAATTAGGCTGAATCCTTAAGATTCCAAATAAGTAATGGGACTCAGGTTGATGACTGTGATGGATTGATGATTTATATTATGTGAGAGAAGGACAGGTATTCAGCATCCCTTTGTTTGCAAAACCTCTGAATCCAGTACTGTCAGCTGTGGTGTACTGCTGACATATGAGAAAGTAGTAATGGTTTAAACCCTTACTTGAGGAAATCGGCCAGGACAAGCAACTTACTTCAAACTAAGCTTTTCAATTAAAATTGGTTCTTTTTTGTTTGGATCTGTTAATAGTCTGTATTGAAAACAGATTCAAATAACATTATAGATGTCTGAAGCTATGCTTGACACCCAGAGGTGATTATATAGATCAGAGAATCATAGAATGCTTTGGGTTGGATGAGAAGCAACTTAATGGAGTTTTGTTGCAGTCATCATCTTCACTATATTCTCTATTTTGGCTGCCCTACAATAGCAATGCACTTTGGTATTGGCCTGTAATACCTTGTCTACTAAGAGTCTATCTTTAAAGCTAATAAACACTGATCTGCTCTCACTACGTTACTATGAAGTCTTCTGAACTTTAGTTCAGACTGGTATTAAGCTGTCCTGTTGGTATTTGTCAGAAATCCAGCCTGCTATGAATGTATCTTCTTTTTTTTCAATACTGAGTTCCATGAAAATATACATCAAGTTCAGAGCCTTGATTCTTAAAACAGACCCAAACTGATTTTGTTAAGGTTTTTTAATAGCAAAGACTGTTCCAACTGAAGGTCTTCTGATGATGATGTATGTGAAGTTTTATACAATTTTCATAGATTTCTCTTAACAAATGTAGTTAAATGTACTTAAAACATACTTATTTCAGAAGAGAATTTTTGTTACCAGTGCTTTCTGACTAGACTAAGACAAAATAAATAGGATATGGTACGAGTGCATTAAGTGGACTCGTTACTAGAAGATACTCAACTATTACAATACTCTGTGCAGTATGAAAATCCCTTCAAATTTCAGGAAGGGTATTCAGGAAAAAAACATGAAGACATTTTGTCCAAGGTATTCTGCTCTAGCAGAAGCAAAGAGAAGACTGGAATAGTCCAGAACTTAGTATATTTTTACTGATTCATGAGAAATGTTCTTTGTAGCAGTGTTCAAGGCCAGGTTGGATGGGGCTTTGTGCAACCTGGTCTAGCAGAGGGTGTCCCTGCCCATGGCAGGGGGGTTGGAACTAGATGGATTTGAGGCCCCTTCCAACCTAAACCGTTCTATGAACAAAATATTTTGGCTCATTGTACTCAAAGTCATGTAATAAATAGGCAGAAATTATTGCAGGTTTCTCTTGGCCTCTCCTACTGCATAAGAGCTAAACAGCCTTTTAACTGAAATAAAGTCATGATTAGCATGGCTTAATTGAAGTGTTAATTCTACTCAGTGTTTTGCTTGGGTTTATATCATATTTTGTCAGGCTAGATGAATGGACTACATGTCAAAAAAACTTGTCCATTTTTCCCCCAACCAAATCAGTTTGGACTACAGAATATATTGTTTCATTGTTAATCTGCCTTCAAAAATATATTTTAACTGTATTAGGAATTTTTCTCTGTTATTTAAAATGTTCTTATTAGGATGTTAATACTGTCATGCCCCAGTGTTCCCCTATGTCACATGTGGAGACAATTAAGAAGTTACATTAGTGTCTCTCCACTGGAGTCCCGGAGCACAGATTAGGAAAATACAGCATCATAGAGCTGAACCAGAGCATTAGGGGTTAACTTTCAAAGAATTTGGAGCTGTATCTTTCATCCTGATGTGTTGAAAACAATGCATAGTATGTAGAAATAGCCCCATCTATCTTTATGAACTAATCAGCAACTGAAAATTCACCGGCTTGTTGCAACAAGGAAGTTCCTTATGTTTAAACATGGAAAAAAAAAAATATCCCCCCAAACCTGCCAGAAATGTCAATACTGATTCTTACAGTATCTTTCTGTGCTGTTCCCTGTGTGCTAGCAAATACATGGCAGTCTTCAGTGAGTGAAGATGAGGAGGTGGGAACGATAATTTTTGGTTGTGAAAAAAGAATTCATTTCTAACTTAACAATTTTCTTCTTTCTTGTAGTGAAAATATCCATATGTCTGAAGAAAAGCAGAGGATAATGTTGCTAGAAAGAGTGAGTAGATTGTGTGGTTAAGCATTACAACTAAGCATTTATACATATGTATGAAGATGTGCTGTGGTTACTCTTATGCAATATACTATCTGCTTATAAATACTACTCCAGGAAATGGTTTTCCATTGTACTTATTTTGGGTCAGTACAGCAGTACTGCAAAATAAGTATTAATATTATATTTGGCCTAGCTTAAAGTTTATTTATTCTGCTTATGTAGACTTCAGTATGAGTGAGTTGAGTGTAAAATTTCGTCTTAGGAGTAACAGGTCATTGATCTAGGGATCAATACCATAGCAAAAAAAGTTCTGATTACGTTTTCAGGTTAAGGCATCTAAAGCAGTGGGACAGGAAATAAGATTGGTTTACTTGTTTCTTTTGGAAACAGGTAATTTCTTCTTTTGGGCTGCTGTTACTTAGATAACTTTCATTCTGCCTGGAGTGCATTACAGCCTTGACAGTATTGCTTCTGTAAATTTGAAATGACACTTGTTATGAATGTGCTTAAAATGACAATTTTGTGAAAAAACTGTCATGGTCCTACAGGCTAGAATTCTAAGTTTATGCTTCACACACATACACACACACCCCCTTTTCCCAAATACATAACCTTAAAAGTTACTGGAATCTGAAAAAATTAAGTTGTCCAGTCGTATCTATCTCCATTCCAGTTGCCTTTTTATTGCCTTTTCAGAGATAACTTTTGAAAAAAAAGTTATCTAGCTTTCAGCTTTCTAGGATCATTTAGACTAAAATCTGTGGAGATTTAGAGAACATGAGTGTTTTCTGTTAATGGATTGCAGTACTGCTTGGTTCAAGTGGCTGGATGTTTCTCACTAGGACCCCTTAAATGCTTTATTTTGTCATCTGCTTACAAAGGATTTGTCATGGTTAGAAGTTACAAAATAGTAATATATTACATTTATTTTGCTGCTCTATCAGTGAAAAGTTTTTCAAAGTTAAGGAGAATATTCAGCATGGAGATAAGCAAAGCTAAACAGTAGGTTTTGTAGCACTGCAGTAATTGCTAAGCTTTTTTTACATGTTTATACTACATGAAGTTATTAGTTAATCAGATAAGACTTTCTTTCAGACACTGCAGTTGAAAGAAGAGGAAAATAAGAGATTGAATCAAAGACTGGTAAGTATTTGTGCAGTGCATGTTCTAAGTCTCATGAATAAAATAAGTATAGCTCACATGTTAAGTTTGCACAAATCTAAAAATGTGTCTTCATTTTCAAAATGTTTTAAATGTTGAAACAAGTGACAAATAGGGAACCTTTCAGAGATACCTCAGGAGTCTTCTCATGGAAAAGATTCATGGGACTGTAGAGAAAGACCTTTTTCCAAGAAACATGGACCATCCATAGAATCATAGGGGTTGGAAGGGACCTCGAGAGATCGAGTCCAACCCCAGTGATCAACCCAGGCTTGGGACAGGGGGCGCTCACTTCAGTGGCACCATGGCTCAGTTTTTTACCTGAGCACTGAAGGCCAGTTTACAAGAAAGTCCATATGTCTGAACACTCAGTAACACACAATTAGGAGTGTTAGCAATAATTTAGAGACTGTTTTTGGAAAACCACATATGTCACTTCTGTAAGGTGTGAAATTTTAATTCTGCCTAGCAAATGGAAATACAAACAGACATAGTCTTAAACAGTAATTCACTACTACAAATAGTAGCTAATGCCCATGGGAAGAAAAAGAATACAGTGACCAAGTTCCTTTGATTCCTATACCATGAATTCTTCTCCTTTCATCGACACCTTTATCCTTGTTGGGGGGAGCTCATTGCAGCCTTCCAGGACCTGAAGGGAGCTTATAAACAGGAGGGGAATCAACTTTTTAAAAGGGTAGACAATGGCGGGACAAGGGGAAATGGACTAAAGCTAAAGGAGGGAAGGTTTAGATTAGATATTAGGGGGAATTTTTTTACAGAGAGAGTGGTGAGGTGCTGGAACAGGCTGCCCAGAGAGGTGGTGGTTGCCCCATCCCTGGAGGTGTTCAGGGCCAGGTTGGATGGGGCCTTAGGCAACCTTGTGTAGATCCAGGCCTGGAGGTTGGTGTCCCTGCCTGTGGCAGCGGGGTTGGAAGGGACACCAAGGATCATACAATTTCCAACCCAGAACATTCTATGATTCTATGGTTCTGTTTATCTTAATCATATTGTAACCTGCAATGTACATTTTGTTGTAGCTTGCCAACGCTTTATAACTCTGTTTTTTATAGATGTCCCAGAGCATGTCATCAGTATCCTCAAGACATTCTGAAAAAATAGCAATTAGAGAGTAAGTACATGTGATTATTTTTTTCCATATAAACAGATGGATATACCTTCAATACTAGGTATGTAGTTAGTGTAACAACTACTCTGTTCTTGCTCTGTGATGAAGAGGTGTATAGGTAATCTCTAATTTAGCTGTTACATTGAACCATTCCCGTTTGGGTATGAATCAAATATTCTAACCATTCTAATCTTTTTTTTTGGGGGGGGGAGAGTGGGGAGGTGAGTGGGAAGGCCTTTCTGAATTCTGTGTGTTACCCGTTTTTTTGAATTCTTTTAATTCAGTTTTTTCCTTGACACGGTTCATAAGGGTAATACCTTATGGGATTTATAGAATCCTCACAGAGTTTTCTTTTAGATTATTTTTGTTTACCTTTAGCTTTTCTGAAATCATGCTAAGAAGGAATCTTGTTCACTCTGAGTACTTCATGTGCTTTAACCTGAGCCTGCATCCAAACACTATACAGCTGCTCGATCACCCTCCCCCAGAGGGATCAGGGATAGAATTGGAAAAGTAAATATGAGCAAACTGGGTTGAGATAGGTAAAGCAAAAGGAGCAAGTGCAAGTAAACCAAGGAATTGATTCACCACTTCCCATGGGCAGGTAGTTATTCAGCCACCCCAGGGAAGCAGGGCTCCATCATGTATAATGGTGACTGGGGAAAACAAATGCCATCCCCCTTCTTGATAAAAGATGTACATTTCATCCCTTCTTTGTCCCGTGTGCTTAAAACTTTAGGATTGAATAGCTAGGTAAATGTTTTGATGCATTTTCTCTGTTTAAATTGGCTGGAACTTAAAACACAAAAGGAGTGTTTGTAAACACCAGTATAATGATTATTACCATCAGTATTGGTGAATAAAAATAATATTTAAATTCTAGTATTTCAAGTACTTCTGCTTGTATTTTAAAGTAAAGCCATTAAGTTCTTTAAAAAAAAAATTTGAGGTGATGTGCATAGAATAACATTTCAAAACAGTCTTTTTTAAAAGGTAGTGTCTTACTGACTTGAGTAACAAATAGAAATGTCTGTCCTGCTGTTGAGTGAGGTCTCAATCTCTGCAATACTTGGGAACATGGTGATGAAATTAATGTAGTTTTTAAGTATCTTTTTTTTTTTTCTCCCCAGTTTTCAGGTTGGCGATTTGGTTCTCATTATCTTGGATGAAAGACATGACAACTATGTGTTGTTTACTGTTAGTCCAACCTTGTATTTCTTGCACTCAGAATCTCTTGCTGCACTGGATCTCAAACCAGGTGAGTGTGGTAAGTGTCAGATTAATTCCAGTTATTATCTCCTCCTACAAATAATACTCTAAACTTTCTAACAGTAAGCAATTTTACAACTATTTATGTGAGAAGTATGAGAAACATGTAGTATAGATAGCTGTCAACAATCTTTGTCGCTTCTGCTGTTTATTTTGATCCAAAAAATTTTCCAAGGCAGAATGTTTTAAATTAAAAAATTATGTAGATGTTAATATCTTGGAAAAATAGTGAAAATATCTGTATCTTCAAAGTAGGCAGTAAACAAAAAAAGCCAATTTTGTACACGCAGGGTTTGATAACATGGGAAAAGCATTTCCATCAGGCTGCTTACTATGTAGTAGCTTGAAGAATAATAATATATAATTGTGTGGGACTTAGGCCGGTTTAACTGAACATTTCTTTCAAAACTGCGTGCTCAGTTCTTATTTTTAATACCTGATTTTAGCATGTTTTTTGACAATTACCTTTGGATAAAATTTGCTCTCTTTGTAGCTCATCTTCCACAAAGCACAAAGTTATTGGAATTTATGAACCCAAATACTTGTCTGAAATAACAAAACTTAGAGCACAGTATATAGTGGTTTGCAAGCACTGTTTTTTGTTGATTTTTTTTCCCCCCCCACTCACAGTTTAAAAGGTGTTTAGTGGGCTTATAAGTTTTCAGAGAAGTTTCGGTATGTTCAGGTTGATAGCACGTTTGCTGTTTTTGCTTCCTTAATTTTCATGTTATTTTTTGGTTGGTTTTGGCAGATAGGTAAACTTAGTTAAACTTAGTTCTAAGCTTTTTTAAGTGAGGAAAAATAACAGTGCTTTGCACTAAACTCTGTGCTACACGAAATAGGTGCATATAAATGTCTTTCAACTGTCACACATAACACTTTTTGCAAACTTACCTGTACACCCAACTTCATTGTGGAACCATCCATCCAAAGGAAATTGTTTTATGTCTAGCTTATCAGTAAAATTTTCTGTATGTTCTTGCATGTCAGAAGCTGTCAACTTACCCTCAATGAGCAGACTCCCTGTAGATTTCAGTTATGATGAAAGGATAATAGCTCTGAAATTACCGCATGGTTTGTAGAAGACCAGCAGGCTCCAACTGAATTCTGAGACTGCTGACGGCTATGCCACATGTGTTCTCCCAAACATTACAGACTCAGAAGTAATACTTTCTGAACTATGCCAATAGTAGCATGTACATAACTGAAATATGATTGATTTTATTACTGTTTTTTACATATATAAGGTAAAACACATGTCAGTTGGTGCCAAATCCACTGACCTGTTTTCCTATGGACCTGGCTTGCTTTGTTCCTTACCGCTTGCTAACTAGAGTTCATCTGAAATTTGAGAGAACTGCACATAAAACAAACATGAAGACTTACTATTTGCTTTAGGAACACATCTGTCTCTAGCTCAGTACTTCAGGAAACCTTGTCTTGGTTCTATTTCTGCATCAGGGAAGTGGGGAAAAATAAACCCAGAACACTGGTGGTGTTTGTGATAACTTAAAATTGATGTTGGAACTAGGTACTGCAAATTACTGTTGTAAGGGCTGCCAAAATCTTGCATCTAAATCATAGAATCATTTTGGTTGGAAGAGACCTTTACAATCATCAAGTCCTATGATTCACCATGTCCCTAATCCCCACATATACATCTTTCATACTTTCAGGGATGGTGACTCAGCTGCTTCCCTGGGCAGCCTGTTCCAATGATTGACAACCCTTCTGGTGAAGAAGCTTTCCTAATATCCAGTCTAAATCTCCCCAACTTGAGGCCATTTCCTCTTGTCCTATCTCTTATTACTTGGGAGAAGAGCTGGCACCTTGCCTGGCTACTACCTCCTTTCAGGGGGCTGTAGAGAGCAATAATGTCTCCTCTCAGGCTCCTTTTTTCACACCAAACCACTCTAGTTTCCTCAGATGCTCCTCATAAGACTTGTGCTATAGACCATTCACCAGCTTTGTTGCCCTTCTCTGGACACACTCCAGCACCTCAATGTCTGTCCTGTAGTGTGGGGCCCAAAACTGAACACAGCACTCAAGGTGAAGCCTTACAAGCACTGAGTCCAGGGGGTAAGGTCCTTTCCCCTGTCCTGCTGGTCACACTGTTTGACACAAGCCAGGATTCTAAGAGCACTTAGAATGCTGTGATAACACTGCAATTCGTTGAGGAGTAAGAGTAAAACTTCAAACTCTGGTTCTTGAATGACTCATGTTCGAGTCACTAGACACAGGTTCTCATAAATAGTCATGCTTACAAAAGCCTTGATTTGAGTATTATGCAGAGCATGAGTGAGGTGTTCCTTCTGTAAGATTTGATGTTTTCTTCATGCTGTGCTTAGTGATAATTACAAGAGAGCATATCTAGTAAAATGGATGTAATTTCTTGTAATACCAGACAAATAGGCATTTCTCTAGGGTTCGGAAACGGATGCAAGCTGCAAGTGGGCTTGTGCCCACTGCTGCTCTTCTGATCCCTCAGTTTATCATTGAGGCTTTTCACTTTCCTCCTTTCCAAATGATATCGGGTACTCTCAGACTGCAGCCAAAACGAGTAGACTTCTGGGGCTTTAGAATTATTATTTATGGGTAACTGATTTCCATGAACAATACAGAGAAATAATAAAATGTTTCAGTAAGGGCAATAGTAATAGCTGAGTAGAAGATTTTCTATCCTTTGAAATACTTTAGGAAATTCTCACCTTTATATAAGACCAAAATGCCAAGCTGAGTTGACTGGAATAATTTGGAATCATTAAATTGCTGTCAGTTTTGGTTGACATTAGAGAAAAACAAAAGCCAATTTTTAAAACAACTTAAAAGTCTCTTGAAATCTGAAATTATTTAGTTTTTGTTAGTTTGCTTTAGATTTTTTTTTAAGAATTTGTGATTTCAATGAAATAATTTTAGCAAATAATCTGTAATATACTGTAACCTGGAGCTGATTATGCGAAATAATATATTATCTCATTAGCTTCAGGTGCATCTAGGAGACCTTGGGTGCTAGGAAAAGTGATGGAAAAAGAATATTGCCAGGCAAAAAAGGTAAGGAAATAGGAATGGAAAGTCCTCTGATAAAAGTAATAGCAAAGAAAATAAATTTTAATGCTTGTAAAAACTGTGAAAAGTGTTTTCTGCATAATAAGTGTGATAAAACAGTTCTGCCACTCCTAATCTGGTTTTCAGTCAGTTAATAGCAAGAGAAGGGGAACTTTGGGGGTGGGGGGAAAGAGTAAACAAGCAGGCTCCAAAAGGCTCAATAT
The DNA here is from genome assembly GCF_964237585.1 of Gallinula chloropus. NCBI lineage: Eukaryota > Metazoa > Chordata > Aves > Gruiformes > Rallidae > Gallinula > Gallinula chloropus. Next base: position 43,313,997 of record NC_140086.1, read on the forward strand.
TTTGAGGGGGAAATCCATTTCTACTTGAAAATAAAAGCCAGAGGAATAATCCCATATTTCTAATATAATTTGTTGCTTGTTTGTTTTTTTTGTAGGCACAAAACAGATTCAAAGTTCCTTTGGGTACAAAATTCTACAGAGTGAAAGCAGTACCATGGAACAAGAAAGTATAACACAACAAAATTTTAGTTTGTTCTGTCTCCATTCTTTTTTGACTTGTCCTTCAGTGCTCGTTCATCGCTCCAAATACCAGGCCATCTTTTTATACTGAGGTCATGTGACAAGATACGTCATTGATGTACTGCTTTTACTTTTTAACAGGTCACATTTTAGAAAAAAAGAATTTCATCAAAAACTCTGGCCCTAACTGTTCCAATTTTTTACCCAGGTAACTTTAGGAGTGTGGACCAAATGAGTTCATTTTCTCAAAGGGCAGCCACATGGAACATGGTTTGTGAGCCATGTTAATTGCCTGTTAAATATACATTAGCTTGTATTTAGATGTTAAATGTTAGTTGCCATTATTACCAGCATACGTCCTTTTGTGAAATCATTATCAAAGTACTTGCACTCTTTAACAGATTCTTTATATGTGTAAAATTCATCAACTATTTAAAGAGGAGTGTTCATTGCATGCAGATAATCATATAATTTTTCTTCAACATGAGTTTGCCTCAGTAGATGAATAAAAATAACTACTGCAACTTGTTTCATTACATGAAAATGCTCTTTAATGTTTTAAAAAAAAAAAAGAAAACCTTGTAATTTGATAGACCGATTTTGAGAATCGGTCGGTTAGATCTGCAATCTTCAAAAGCACTTTCGATGGATTGATCGCAGGTTCTGAAGGGAAGGACACCTGTGCTGTTTGTTCCAAGTTGAAGCACTTGTTCTTCCCAGCAAAACAGAAATCTCGTATTAATCTATTTAGAAAAATCATATTGATGAAATTGTATTTCATGGTTGAGTTTCAGGAAAAAACTCATTGTACATTAACCATACGAGAGTCATTTAAGTAACAAATTATTGTAATTGTAAAAGACATGTAGAATTTTAAAACAATAAAGATTTGAAACTGTATGTGTTTGAAGTATTTGTGTGCCTTCTAAATACTATCTATGGTATTTGCTTCCTGTTGTTAATCTGTTGCAGGCTTTCTTTGATTCCTTCAGCAGTTTCATTACATAGAAGTACCTAACTTTTCTGAGAGGCATTAATATTCAACAGCGTTGAGGAGTTATAAGAATTACCTTGTAATGTTAAAGAGTTTAAGCAGACAGATATTAATGTTGCCAGCAAACTGAACTGATAAATGACATTTTTCACAACAGTTATACTGGCTACACTTTTAAAATGTAGCCTATTTTATTTTTTAATAACAGTATAAAAAGATGTACCATAAATTTGTAGACAAAGGAAAGGGAAATTCTGGATTCCGCTCTGAGCCTATGTCTAGTACTTAATCTGTTGAGTTACTCAACTATGATTTATCTTCAGAAGGTGTGGAGTGGAGGAGGAAACGAGAAATTGTCATGTGAAAATGTCAATGCTTCTGCCCATATGTTGCAAATAATATTCCTCCAGACTAACCAGTCCACTTGAATACCCAGAAACTTCTGTATATGCTTTATTTAAAATTTTGTTCCATAACAGTTTTAAGTTCAGACTCTTATGAAATGCACGGGCTTGCAATTGTATCACACCTGTGATGAAATAAATCTAAGACAGTTGATCTCTGGTAAACAGAATGTCATTTCGTCAAGTTGCATTCTTACCTCATCGTTAAAATTCCTGGCTGATGTACTGACTTTTTGCAGTTACTTACCAAAAAATGTGCCTTGTCCTTCAGGAACAGCATTGCCATAGCTGAGAACACCCAGCGTCAAATACGTAAATATAGATCTGTAGAACAGATTGGAGGGGAAAGGGGATCACGCTGCAGTATTTTTATTATAACTTAATTTTTGTACTTCAATTAAATGGGAATTTGGTTTAGTCTGCAGTTTGCATGCAGTCTCATTCCTTGAGTCAGCTGAGTCACAAGTGGTGTAATCGCATGTGAAGCACAATTTGTTCCTTTTAACAGGCAGTTTAGAAGGCTTTTGCTCCTCTGACAACATTTCCCAGCCTCAGATAACCTCTCTACTGCTTTGAATATTGTTTGTCCTTCAGGGACTAAATCTCCAGGAAGCCCCCAGGCCAAGCTGAGGCATGGAGTTTTCAGAAAACTAATGCTTTGGACTGATGATACAATTTGAATCAAACTAATGGTTCCTAAAACTTGTATGCTTACTGTGTTAAAGCAAAGAATTCTATAGACACTTGAATAGGAACGTAGATCACTGCTGTTTTCAGAGTTATGTGATAGAGTCCTTATTGTAAGGTATTAACTTTTTTTAAAAAGATTTTCATAGTTAAATCAGTAAATGGGAGGACAGTTATTCCCTGAGTAGCAGCCATGGATCTGTGTAGCAGTGGGCAATCCAAAGCTACCACGTAAGATGCCCTGATTCCAAAGACAAGCAAAAGGTATCCCAGAATTTTCTTCACAGAGGAAAGGATGTGTTGGTTAAGTTCTGAGTTGGACAAAACCCCATCTTATGATGGCCCTATAGGACCATGCGGCAACAAGTGGCTCCCCTTTTTGGGCATGCAAAAAATAAATCTCATTAAGCACCAAGGGCGGTGTGTCTCATTACTCTGTGTGTATGACATACTGTGAAGCTTCTGGCAGGCTCTGGGATGGTGTCTGGAGCACAGAAGTGAAGTGAGTACAAAACTACGTGCTGAGAGTTAAAAGGTAATTCCTTCATCTTTGAAAAAACCCCAAAACAGAAATCTAAGCTTTCTAGTTTCAGTTTATTGCTGCCCAGGTTAATATATATATATATATATATATATACACACACACACACTTGAGCTTATATGTGGACAGTAGCAGTGATGACTTATGATGATGTGACAGTTGTCTTGATTTCTAGCTTAAGCTAGACAAAGGCCTGACTGACATTTGTATAACTCAGAAACACGTGAGCAATATATGAAAGTGAACTTGTGAAGCACCTAAATAGATCCATTAAAATGAAATACTGTAATGCAAACCATGAGGGAAGAAAAAGTCCTTCCCTGCTGATATCTGCCACTTAAAAGTATACCAGGATGTATCTGTTATTGTTACGTGACATCATATTTTTAAAATATAAATAACCAGCAATGGCTTTGGTTTTTAGGAATATTTGTCATGTGTTTCATTTTATAATCTTTATGTATATCCAAAATGGAAATGCTGTCAAACAAACTCCCAACATACTCAGTAATGATTCTGAACAGCGTTGAAAAAAAAATGTAGTTTACATATTTTTTGTATGTCACAGCCTTACTAGTTCCTGAAACTATGCTTGCAATGCACCACCTATGTGCTTCGTCTTGCTTCATAATAAAACTTAGTCTATGGCTATGTAATTTGGGTAAGGAGCATGTTCAGAAGGGATAGAGGGTAGTCAGGGGATTAAGTTTAATCTGAGGTTCCTCTTAATTCTCCTGTGCAGCTGGATGTTGGAAACTTCCCGATTACTAAAAAAGCCTCATGTGCCACTGCTGATGTGTTTATTCCGTGAGTCTGGCTCTGGCCAAAGGGAACGGTATGGCAGAAAGGAACGTGAATGGTAGGGAAAGCTGATTGAAAGCAAATGTTATCCTACAGACTTAACACAGGGGTGTTATAATTTAAAAGGGATTTCTATTTTTTTCTTCTTCCCTAGTGTTCTTGGAAGGCTGTCCCCGTTTGAATACCCTGGGAAGCACATGGCTTTTTGCACGGCTCTGCAGTAGGTCTCAAGTCAGGAGGTTGTGCTGTTTATAATTCAGCTGTGGTTCTTTTGAGTCTTGAGATGGTCAATGAGTACGGCCCGTTTACACTTACATATATACACTTTCCCTAAATATAGATGCCATTACATACGTTGCGTAGCAGGACTGGAAAGTCTGGCCTCTGCCAAGCAAACCTACTCTGTGTCTTTTTGCAGCTCAGGTTTTCTCCTATTAGTGTCCTAATGTTGTCATCCTTTCTAGTTTCGTGGGGTTTTAGCTAGAAGACAGACTGGTTATAAACAGTCACAGCAAGACTTGAGTAGCACATCATGATGCTTATTCATTCCTGTTGTTTTTTCATTAAATAAGTGGTAATGCAGGGAATTATTTCTTAATGCCAAATTGATAATTTTAGAAACAAAAGCATTCACCAGGCAAGACCTATTGCTCTTTCAAGTACATTTGGCTATTGGCCTTCCATGAGCTATCTCTGTGCTGCATTTTAAGGTCATGGTTGTCTTTAGATGGCTTTATAAGCCATTCTGCAGTCTTAAAGCAGTGATAGTTACTTCCTATAGCACTGGCTGGAGTAACGCTTGCTCATAGTGACATCTGCATACAATACCTAGGAGTATGGGAAAGTCTACTCCCCAGACTCCAAACACTGGCTGGCTAAGAGGAGAGTTCAGTGTTGTCACACTCAAGTGGTGTCAGACTCCAAATGTTGAGGTTTGAAGGGACCTCCCAAGGTCATTTTGACCAACCCCCCTGCTTGTTTCTGTGACTTTTCTTCGCTAAAGGACTTGAGTTTACAACTAATTTGGGAAACAATCAGTTAGTCCTTTGAAGTTGATGGTATAATTTAAATGAACTTTACATTTTCAACTTTTCCTTTAAAAAAGAAAATAGTTATCTTAGGTAAGTGCTGGCTTTAAACGTGCTTTTACTATAAAAAGGTTTTTATAATTTTAAATACAGGAAATATCACAGCTATGAAACTTTTCTTATGCCTACTTCCAGCAAATGCACCGCATTTTTGTTCAGTACATTCATTGCTCATTGCAGAGGGTTGGACTCGATGGCCTTTAAAGGCTCGTTCCAACCCAAACTTTTCAATGATCCTACAAATTCCATTTCATAGGTGTAATACAATCTTTCATGTACCATGAATTATTTTTTTTTTTTTTTACAGAATTGTAGGGGTTGGAAGGGACCTCGAGAGATCATCGGGTCCAACCCCCCTGCCAAAGCAGGCTCCCTAGCTCATATTGCACAGATAGGTGTCCAGACAGGTTTTGAATATCTCCAGAGATGGAGACTCCACCACCTCCCTGGGCCGCCTGTCCCAGGGCTCTGTCACCCTCACTGTGAAAAAGTTCTTCCGCATGTTGGTGCGGAACTTCCTGTGTTACAACTTGCAGCCATTGCCCCTTGTCCTGTCTCCACAGACCACTGAAAAGGGGCTGGCTGATTCCCCCTGCATTCCATGCTTAAGATACTTACAGACATTAATTAGATCCCCCCTTAGTCTTCTCTTCTCAAGAATTTGTGGTACCTCACTGCGCTGCTGAACAGTTGCTCCATATCTTGGTCTCAGCTCTGTGAAACTGATTGTGCGTGGCAGCCTTTTGCTTTTCTTTCCTGAACTTCTTGCTTGTTGGACTTAGGTTTGCCTCTTACCTCTTTATCTTAACAGGTGGTTTTCAGTGTATATTTTTACCTTTTAGGCAAAATTACTGAGTAAGGAACAGATTTTTCTGCAACAGGAGGAGTGTGGCTAGTATCACCTAATGAAGAGGTTTGCCAAATGTTGTTAACGGAGAAACTTTGTCATTATGTCCATGTAGATTAAGAAATTCTCTCTCCCAGAGAGAATCTCTACACGAGATCTACCTACTCTAAACACTTGTGTTTGCATCTTAACAAATACTGATACTTGCCGCCAAAGCTGCTCCAGTGTTTTGGTGCTGTTTACCTGCACTGGGAGTACTAGAGGTCCAGAAAAAAAAAAATCAGAAAGTAAGAAATGCCTCAGGTTTTTCTATTTTTTAGTTTGTGAAAATTAGCTGCAGGACTGGGGCCTATGTATTTATATAACCAAGGCATTTCTGGTTTGCTAGCTTATCATTTATAAGCTTAGAGATTCTATAATCACTGTAGGAAAAATACCAAGAAAGAGCAAATAAAATAGCCTGAAGATGCTAGATACTTAAGGAGAAACAGTCAGTTTTAAGAACCTTTGCCTTGTATTAATTTAAGCAAGTGGAATGTTAGCATTTAATGTCTAATTAATTGTGGTTTTAAATGGGGGACTGCTGAGCTGTACCTCTCACAAGGTGCTGGTCAGCATTAGTTGACTACCATGGCCTGTGAATGCTGGGGTGCCTGTTTAGCAAAGCAGTTGAAATAGTAGAGAAAGCTGATGATGAATACTGAACTTAGCAAAGAAGCTCCTGATAATGTTTTAGAATACTGATTATTTTTTTTTAAACTTCAGAAAAGACCTATATTTTTACATAACTACTTTGTACACAGGAAAAAGGCATTTGTTTCAACTGGAAACAGCTGCCTAAAGTAATCTGTCTGCTTTTAAAAATGGCTCTAAGCCGGAAAGAACACTTCTTGGTAAACACAACTTTGTGGAATTGGATTGAAATAATTTTTCAGAGATTGTACCTTTGAAAGTATTTAGCCAAAAAAAAGCCAAGCATTAAAATACCCTCTTTATTTCAGATCTTGCAATACTCATTGTGTTTATAATCCTTGTGTTTGTAGCTCTTGTGTGTAAATGACTGTTGGTAAGCATGAATAATTTGGCAGAGAGATGCTGCACACAGTTGTATATGCTTCTGGTGACTTTCTAACAATACACTAGAGTTTGCAAAAAATTTCCAAACTACCAGTGAAATGTAAACACATATGCAGCATTGTGGTTCTTTTGTGGCTAGTCCAGAACACCAAACCTTTTGAATCGATGGATAGGATAGGGCAAGAGGTAATGGTTTAAAACTACAAGAAGGTAAATTTAGCCCAAATACAAGGAAGAAATTTTATTGCAATGATGGTGGTGAGACAGGCCCCATCCCTGGAGATATTCAAGGTCAGGCTTAGACTCATTTAAGTTGGAAAAGGCATTTAAGAGCATCAGGTCCAACTGTTACCCAACACTACCAAATCCACCACTAAACCATGTCCCTAAACACCACAGCTACACGTCTTCTAAATCCCTCCATGTGTGGTGACTCAGCCACTTCCCTGGGCAGTCTGGTCCAGCACTTGACAACTCTCTCAGTGAGGACATTTTTATTCTTATCTAAACCTGGGAAAACTTGAGGCCATTTCCTCTTGTCCTATTGCTTGTTACCCAGCAGAAGAGCAGAGCAACCTGATCTAGAAAAGATGTCCCTGCTTACTGCAGGGGTTTGGACTAGATGACCTTTAAAGGTCCCTTCCAACCATAACACATTCTATGATTCTGCAAAGCTCCTGACAGGACCTGCAGCCTGTGGAGAAGCAGAAGCAGGTTTGCTGGGGGGCTTGTGACTCAGGGAGACCAGGCTGGAGCAGTCTGGGCCTGAGAGACATTCTATGATTTGTGCCTACACCCCATAGCAGTGGTGAAGAGCTGAAGCCCTGTGGGAAAGGTCTCACGTTGAAGTTCGCACAGGACTGTGTCCCATGGGTGGGACCCTACACTGGAGCAAGGGAAGGGTGTGAGAAATGTGTAGTCATCGTCTTCCCCAACTAAGAAGGAAAGCAACTCATGAGGAACTGACCAAAACCCCAATTCCCCCAGTCCCAGCCCCAGCCCCTCCCCATGGCACAGTGGTGTGCGGTTAAGAAGGGAGAAAAATCATGAATAAAGTTGAGCCTGTGAGGAAGAGAGGGGTGGGAGGAGGTGTTTTTAGGATCTGGTTTTACTTCTTATTATACTAATCTGGTTTCTCTGTGTGTGGGGGGTGGGATGGGGTGGGTGAATGGATGAATGATTTTTTTTTTTTTAATTCCATGTTGGCTCCATGACACTAATTGCAGAATGATCTCTCCCTGTCCTTATCTCAACTCCTGAGCCTCTGCATATGTATTTTCTCCCCTGTCAAGCTGAAAAGGGGAGTGATAGAGCGACGCTGGGCGTCTGGCCTCCAGCCAGGGTCAAACCACCACACCCTGTATGGTTGAACGTTTGTCTCATTGTGTGGATGAATCATGTTTTCCATTGCACGTACATAGTTTAACCCATCCACTAGTGACAGAGAATAGTGTATGAGCTTTTAACGCCCTGGAGCTGCTTGGTAAGTTTTTAGTACAAAGTTCTTTTTAGGAAAATTGCAACTTCTTACAAACTTGAAGTGTCTCATAGAAGTACCTCTAACATTTATGAAACTTCTCATGAGTAGACAGACTGCTGTGTTCTGGTGTAGAGTCATTCACTGTTAAGGAAAGACACCTTGCTATCTGGCTTCTGGGCTGCTGATTAAACAGCTTTTCTCAAGGGGGTCCCAGCATTCATTTTTTCCTTAATTACAGGAATTAAGCATCAAAACTGCACCCCTTTCTATGCAATGGAACAGTGGCTTAGTAGCCATTAGTGGCATCAGACTCGCTCCCACCTATAAAACATTCTTATAATCAACCATTTTAATTGACACATTAAGAAATCATAAGGAGGAAAAGAGGTTAAGATTACTTTATTTTCTGTACCCATTAAGCGAAGTGTTCATGTTTTAAAATTTGCTATCAGCTTTTTTGTTATGCTGTGTTCCTTTACCTGTCAGGCAATGACTGACTTACTGGGTTTATTTCTCAGACCATTGAAATCAATACGTCCGTGTTGTATCTTTTGCTTTAAACAATAGGCTGCGTAGCAGTTCATTCTGCAGAAACATCTTGGGGTGTCATTGAATCTCATCCTACCTTGGTACTTCTGCTGTAATTTCACTGACAAATTTTGAGGCAGAAATTGATGTTTTAAGGATGGTGGTGTCTACGTGGTAATTACGCCAGTGAATGCATTTCTGCTTGCTTCTTATGACAAATACAGAAGAAGAAATTGTGAACCTGTGCAGATGCTCAATGCAGACTTTGATTTCTTTTTTTTTTCCCCAAGTTGGTAGAATATTTTGTTCAAGCATCATCAATATGGATAAGGAAAAATATTGTTTCTATTGTAAGGAAGAGCAATCTGTACAATGTGTCTTGTGCTTTTACGCATGAAGTCATCTAAATAAGAAGGAAATCTGATGATGTTCAATCATTGCCCAGTAGCTGTTCTTGGAAACCAGATTTAAACGATGAGAAAAATTACAAATCTGCTATGTTGTGCTAATGGCTACATTCCTTTCTTGCTGAACTTTATACGTTGACCAGTGAGAGAAGGATATTCTTAAAGAGTTTATGGTTACCATCTTCTCTGGTACTGAGAAATTAGTTGGAAACCTTTAAAACTGTTATTTTTCAGAGCCTAAAGAGTGGAAAGCCTTTGCTGAGAGCTTGCACTCACATGTGCTAAGTACAGGAACGCTACTGTTAATGACCAGTGGGGAGAATCTTATGCCAGTACAAAAAAGGAAAAGTGGGGAAGACATGTCAATCCTTTTGTTTTCTACTTGTCACGGAATTTACGCCATCTTCCATAAATTCTCTTTGATTGCTTGTCATGTTTTCAATTGCTCCATATTTGTTACATGTAACTTGCTTAATTATTTCTCTGTGTCTGAGATTTGTATCTTTCCACATAAGTTCCTTCTGCAGAAGCTGAATTATTTTGCTACAGGCTATTTTCCTTTACGGCCATACCTCCTCATCTTCAGTAAATATGGTGTCAACCTCCCTGCGTGCACTGTTTATACTTGTGATCCTCATGCTGAATTTACAGGTGGCAAATTAATGCCAGCACCACTTCGCTGTAGACCAAGTTCATTGTCTTCGGGCTGGGTTGTAATGGAAAGACCCAGCATAATGCTCTTGGCTCTCCAGCTGCCCTGTGCTGGTTTTATAGTGTTTTCACTTTCTTCGTCAATGGTACCTCGTGCACATTCCAGGGGAGCGATGCACCCGCCGTTTATGGCCAGTTCTGCGGCCCGGGTGATTTGTTTGATGTGTTTTCAAAGCAAGTTACTAGTCGGATGTTGAGGTTGCCTGCTTCATACTGTAATTTTTACGGCTTGCGTTAGCATTGTGGTGAATTAAATATTCCTTCCTAACAAAATGCTCGTTCCCACATGATGCTTCGAGGCTCGGGCCTGATGGCAAAATCCTGCTTTGTGGCTCTAGAGTTTTTGTTTCTGTGGTGCAACCCCCCCATCCCTGTCACTGGAGGCAGCCCCTCTACTGCTGAGGGGCAGTAGAACATGTTGAGGGGCAGTAGACTATGCTGAGACGAGAGCTCTGACTCTGCTCTTGACCTGTGTCCATGCTCATGATGTGGGGTCTTTAGGATGTTGTTTTGCCTCATGCCTTTCCTTGCATCAAGCCAGGTTGCGGTGGCTGCGTTGACCCCAGGATGTAAGTGTGAGAGAGAGGGTTGAAAAAGCTCTGCCAGATTCTTCTTGTGATTCTTCTTGACATGAATGCCAGGAATTGATACTTAGGCTGCCAAGGCCATTTCAGCAAATGTTTTAGGTTGGACAGCAGAACAATAAGTGATTCTGAAACTGTTGCACCTTTCAGCCCAGTACTGTGTCTTTGAAGGATCAGTAGTGAAGCGGTTCTGCACATGCTGTTCTCAAAGAAACTAAACCCAGCACATTCTTGGAAGCTTATGCCCTTTTCTTTCTTTTCTTGACCTTTGGAGGAGGTAGTGATTCATGAGCCCCACCCCAAAATTCAGCCTACTGCTCTACCAGCTTTTCCTGATCACAAATATTCAGAGTTCCAACCATTTGCACTTGTAGCATTTATGTATCTTTAATACACCTCCAGAAAGTACAATCTCCACATTTTCAGTTGCTTAAAATAGGTGAATAGTTTCTTCAGGGTGATGTCTGTCACTGTTTCATAACGTTCTTTGGGTTCTTTCCGAGGGAATATTTTTGTTAAGTCTATGAACACAGTTATTAGACAAAAGACAGAGCAACAGTAGCACTTCCGTTTCTGCATGCTTATCCTTTTTAAACAAGCATATGACTATAATATGGAAATTGAAGTAGTTAATTTAGTAGTTATTTTCATTTAAAATCCATTCTTGATGTGAACAAAAAAAAAATTAAAAGTGATGAAATGCCAGTGTGGGGGGAGGACTATTGTTAAACTTTGAAGGCATAAAATGGATCTTGGTAAGTTGCTATTTCAAGTGTGTCCCAGGAATCTAGGAGTCTTTTTATAACATGAAATCCGTGGGTTACTTCAATGAAAAGGGGAAAAGCAAACTATGGTTCTCATACAATTTTTTGACATCAGTAATGTTTAAATCTATTTTTAAATATATAGAATTAGAAACTTTCTTATTTTAAAATAAGAGTTTTAAAAAATCTAGGCTTTCTTTTTACTGAACAGCATTTGATTATGTATGCAGGGTATCTAAATAGTCATAGAGTCTTTTAGACACTATTTTGTGTGTTTATATGATGAGCAATAAAAGTAGACAATAAATATGCTAAAAGCTGAAATGAAATCACTTGCTTTCTTCCTTCTGTATTTCATCCTTTAGGAAATGATCGTGACTAAGGCAGTATGCCTGAGCTGTGTTAGTGCTCTGCCTCTAATGTATGTTTCTATATACTTTATGTAGCATAAAAACAGCAATGCAGTGTTGCTGTGTGGATAGCTGTATTTCTCTCTGTTTTGAATGTTCTTAATGTAAAGCTGATAATTCCTGTCACCCATTAATGTCTTAATGTGAGATTTATCTTTTCATTAGAGCAGCTTCCTCTAGGCCTGCTTTTTAAAATTGCACGTGTTCAAGGTAGACGTGGACAAAGTATTTTCCTGCAGGGAATTGGTTTAAGTAGCCAGTGATTCTTTCTACTAAGCTCTAGTTTTGCTTTGTGGCTGAATGTATCTTCCATTTAAGAAAAAAGAACCCAAACTCCATACACACACACACATATATATATACACACACATATATACACAAATCCTGGACTCTAAGAAGAGAAGGAACAGTGCTGTCCCAAGGATCTAAAGCTCATCTGCTGGTGGCTTGCTTCTGACCTTAAGTCTTCACAGTTTCAGTGCAATTTGAAGCAATTTGAAGGAGGAAAAGGCTCCTTCCATTTCAGGAAGATATTAAAACTGTGAAAACACAAGAAAAAATCTGCTGCCTTCAGGGTAAAAGCAAAAAACTGATTATTCATGGTATTAGCTGTTTGAGAAAGCTTCAGCACTTGTAGGAAATAGAGTGGAAGTTGTTACACAGGTTTGAGGTGGAAATTAGCAACGTGATGTAGATTCTAAAATAAACCTGAAAGTTCACAGATTGGGTATTCTTTTAAGAGAAATAGCTATTGGCTTTAAAAGGGGAAGGAAATTTTGATTTATTTTGCCACAGCCTAAAGGACAGTCGGGGGAAGATCGCTGGGTATAGACCGATGGAAAGAGTGAGCCTGGCAGTGGTGATGACCCCCAGAAAAGTGAGGCTTCAGGGGTCCAGTGGTATCTGCAGAGACACATCTGCTGATGTGCATTTCCACACCAAGAAGTTGCAGAAATTTCCACGTTGGTAGTATCAGCCACGCACACGGCCACGACGTGGGTCGATGTGAGCTGTGCTGCTTTTTGTTTGTGCTAAAGATGGTGGATGTTTTCTGAAGGTTCCCATGTGTGTGTTCCTAATACTCTGATGGATCTTGATTGTCCCACTATCTCTGGTTTTCTAGCATGGGGAAAGGTTGCCATAATCCTCACTGTTTGTAAGATGCAAATATACGAACTAGTGAATGAAAGACCACTGATTCTGCATGGGGCTCTATCTCCAGAGCAGAAAGATGTTCCCATTTGGGTTACATACTATATTAAGAGAATACATTAAAGTCTCTGATGAGCTCAGAGGTTTGAGAAGGCCTTTTCATACTGCTTTAACCAGAGTTATTAAAGAAATGCTCAAGGTTCTGCTGTATATGATAAAAATAAAGAGAAGTAAGAGAGCCCAAGCTGGTGGCTTAGGAAAGATAGAAGTTATTCTGACTCATTTGTGTTACATGAGGTAGGAGAGAAATAAGTACCTACCTTACTTACACTTTTACCCTTAGTTTCTTGTACCACTATCCTTGAGCTCTGCCCAAAGCCGTCACAGATCTAGGATCTTTCAAGTTATTTTGTCATTTTCTGATTTGATTAATAGCAAACTCCTAATAACCATGTTAAAAACATACCATGGTTCCTATAACACTGAAGTGACAAAACAGGCAATGGCTAAAAATAAAATAATATCTGTGGTTATTTAGGATGCCAGCAGCTGATACTGGAGTGGTAGTGTGATGCGTGCAGGGAGAAAGGTGGTGCTTTCTGATAACAGTGTTTATGAATAAGATAATCTCATAAGAAAATGAAAATATCTTCAGAGACCAGTAAATAGAGGATTAAGTGACTTCAAGAAACATGAGGAAGTGAATTAAAAATGCCAGCTCTTCTATCCTGGTGGAAGAAAACATCTCTCTTGCTTTGAGGTCCAGTGATGCCAGATGAAATGAATGTAATGCCTCCTGATTGCTCAGCAATGCTATATAAAGGAAGGACCTGCAAGTCTGGGCAACAGCAAAAATATTACCTAGAAGCTGAATTTAGTGGATTTGTCCTAACCATTCAGAGTTTGGAATGCTTTCTGTCAGTTTTTTAGGAGGCATGGTTTTGGTTTTTACTTTTTTTTTTTGTGTGTGGTAAGAAGTTGTGACTTTATACAACTGAATTTCTTGACTGACATGGGAAAGGGGTAGAGATTTTTCTAGATGAGTATCCATGAGGAAAGCAGATGTTACTTTGGTACTTTAAATTCCTGAATGTCACAGGTACAGCAGTGGGAAATGAAGTTACATGAAGTTATAAAACTAATAAAAAAATTCTGCTGTTGCTTGGAAATACCTTTTTCCAAATTAGGAAAGTCATCTGTGAAATTAGCCAAAAGACAACTGATGGGATTGCCTTTGATATTTTTTTCCCCATTATTCATGATCATTATCTTTAGTAAGAATTGTTTCTGTTAGCATCTTGCTGATATGAACCTTTGACTCCTCTAATATCCACAATGCCATGGACAAGGTAATCTATTAAGCAATGCACAGTGTTCTGCAAGAATTCAAAGAATTCTAGATAATAAATGTGTCATGGGAGATGTTGCAGGATCATGCAGTGGCCAACTTGGTCAGAAAAAAGTTGCTGGAACCTTTCTTCACCAACCTTAAATTAGTAAAAGGATCCAACAACTAACTACAAAGAAATACATGTCAAAATAAAAATAGGCCTAATGAGAAAGGCTGCCTTCTGGGGTTTTATTAAAGGTATTTCAATTTGCAGGTATTTTTTAAATCAGGTGTAAGCTAAAGCCCTAAATATCTATTCTACCTAATTTAATGTTTGTGTTTTCAAAAATTAAACAAAAATCTAATCTCACTTAAAATACTTTTAAAAATATTTATTCCAGATATGCCCTTAAAAACTCATTCAGCACCTCTGATACTTGAGGAAAGTACAGCTTTTGAAGGAGGGCGGAGAAGGGGATAGCTGATTCTAATTCTAATTTTTCTTGGGAAAACTAAAATAGTCATCCTGAAAATCTCTCAGCATTGTGCTGTAAGACTAAACAAAAGTACATTTATTATACTGAGCTAGAAAATGATTTTGGTAGTTGGCTCTTTAAAGTAGACTTCCACTACGCGCTAATTAGATGAAGTGCCTTAAAAACATCCATTGAGCTGTGAACTTCAGCTAGCAACTAATTTCTTAGAGTAATTTTCATGGTGAGAAATTGTCTCAATTATGGATAAATTGCTCTTAAATAATTCAATAGAGGCCCTCATATTAAAAAGTAAATAACTGGGGTTTGTTTAGACTGATCTATTTCTGCAGTGCTGGGGAAAGGCTTTAGAATAACTGTGTTCTCAGCTGGCATGAGCAATTCTTCCATCTGACAGAAAGGCTGAAGATGGCTTCTCTTGCTGCTGTTCTACTGAGTCTTTTCCTATGTTATAGTCATAAAGCCCATTAGAAGACCTAATCCGGCCTTAGTTTGGCCTGCTACAGGCCATTATATTTTTCTCAAATAGCACTGAATTGAACACAACCTGCCTTTATAAAATTAACATAAGCCTGTCTTCCACAAGGACACTTGGTCTTGGTGTCAAGACTGCCTCTGATTCCACTGTACAGGAGGAGGGTAGTGCTTTCACAGTGACTTTGTGAACAGGTGTTTAAGCTGTCCTAACTCCCACAGAAATGGGAATAGTTGGTGGTAGCGAGCCATGGTGAGAGGTCCCAGGATTGTCTAATGGGTTGGCTGGAGCTTTGGCTAAAGAAAACCCAGTTCCCTGAGACTCCTCATACTTTTCTTCTGCTTTTCCTTCTGAATCTATGTGAACCTCCACTATGGAGTTGGTTTCTGTGAGTTTATTTTATCATAGACATATATTACTGGCTGTCTTTAGCATTATTGAGGTTGTGACGTTTTTAGAGTGCAACAAAATAATTTGAGAACCTAGGTCCTTCTCACCAACCTTGCTTTCACACCCCACACTGGCATCTCATTTGCAGTGACGTGCTGTGATGAGTATGTCTCTGCCAACCAGCTGCTACTTGAAAACTGGAGAGACTAGAGGTCAGCTGGAGAATGAGACTGGGTTGTTCAGAAAAGAGAACAATGCAGAGTTTAAAATCATATAAAAAGCAATGCATGCAGTCTCTCAAAGTCTTAAGAAGTGGAAAACACAAGAGGGCTCAAAGCAATCAAGGCAGCAAGAGTTAATGATAAGTTTCACTACTACTGTAGACATAATGGTTTTATAGCTTTCAAAGGTATTTTTTTGCTGTTGGCTCAGTAAACCAAAACCTGATTTGATTTCTGCTTTTCGGACTCCTATTTAATGGCCGCTTTGGGCTGCTGCTCTTGAAGTGTCATGGACATGATATGTTTGGTTTGATTTTTAAGGGGGGGTGTGTTATGTTGTGGGGTTTTTTTCCCAACTTGGGTTGAAGCCACTTAGCACCTTTCAGTCTTCCTCTGATGTGGCTTTGCTAAATAAAATGATTACCAAAGCATTTTTGTGGTTTTGGTAAAATGAGGATTCATTAAAACACAGATGGTGTCTCTCTGACAGCTGCTCCTGGAAGCAGAGGCCCCGTGATAGATGATGAATGGGAAGGCTTCCCACACCTTAGGAATTGTGCCTAAGCTGGACGTACGTGATGCCAGCGCTGGGAACCAGCAGTTGAGCGGGAGGTACTGTACTCTGTGAGCGTCTCTTCAGCTTCTGCAGCTGCCGGATGTGGAGATATCTGCAAGCAGGTTACATCTCCTGCAACACTCATGCTGCAGAAAGCATCCAGCACAACCTCAAAGGTTTCCAGGAGTCATGAAAGGTAATAAACAAGCTTGAAGAAAGAAAAAAATCCAAAACCCACCAAACAACAACCCCCCCCCCCCCCCCCCCAAAACCCTAACCTTTCTCGGATATTAATCCAGCCAGAGAATTTGTCGCTGGGCTAGCAACAGCCCTGTTTAGCAGGGTATAAACTTCCCTTTTTCCTAAACATCCCACGCGTTATGGAATTTGCAGCTTAAACAGCTGAGAGGAGAGGAGCACAGCTGAAGTATTTGAGGAACTGCATTACATAGACAAGTAGGGTTATAACTTATAAAAACGTTTGCAAAACACATTCCATTGAGGCGAAGTTAGATGGCTAGAGCATCTTCCCGCATAACAAAAGCATGGGGGAGAAGAATGGGTAATCACGGAAATCAGCTGCCCAGGCGCATTTCTTGGATGGCTGAACTCACTTTTGATAACTCTGAACTCCCTATCATTGGCTTGCAGGGCAAATTCAATTGGTATTACAGTGTAAGTAATGCTGGAGCTTACGTAAGAATTTTTTCCTTCCTACGTCCCGCTGTATTTTGGAGCCGTACATGACCGTGGGCTGCCTCACAAGCATATGTTTGGGTCAGAAATAGTGTGCAGTATATACTTTTAACTGAAAGTGTTGCATGTAAGTAGTGCAGGTGGGAAAGTTGAACTTGGTTGTCCTCCAGTTCAATGGCAGTTTGAAAACTGGTCTGCCTGTCCTGGTGGAATGATGTAATATTAGCAGTAATATAGCCAGGGATTTCAATTTCATGCACAGAGACAGAGCTCCTATGCTGCTTCTCTGTGCCCTGCCCAGGATGCAATTAGTGCAACTGTATGGTCATAACTCTTTCCCCTCCCATCCATCCCTGTTAGCTATTTAATTTTGAGGGGCCAGAGCACTGGGTGGCATATTCCTTGAAGAAAATGCGGACTGGGTGGGAAAATTTGTGTCCCTCCTGTCACTTATTAGGAAACTGTGCAGCTACATGCAGTGAAGATGCTTGCCCTGCACACCTTTAACGACAATTTTAATGTTAATAGTGATGTGTGAAGGTGTCCTGTGGACAAAACTAAAAATTAGAAGTTTCTCAGAGTCCTTTGGTTGGCTGGAGCCACAAATCCCTTCAGAAAGCTGCAGGCGCTGTTCTTCAGGCAATAAGCATGTGTGCTAGGGCGGCTTTGTTCTGTCTCGTGTCACAAAATTGTTCTCATAATGCACAGGATTTATCCATACTCTGTACTTCCTCTATCAACCATTTAGCAGCACACAGAAAACCACCTGACCCACTAACTTGATAATTCACGTGCATCATCACTTGAAAACTTCTTTGAGTAATAGTCACACAGAATAATGAGTAAAATCTGCAGATAAATCAATGAATACTGTAACAGAAAGTGAGCAGTAAAGTGGGGACCCTCATTGTCATTGGACAGCCCCTTAATGAGCTGTGCAGATTTAGGATTAGTTATTTGTAAATCAGCACCCGCTTCTGCAAGGCTGAATGCTGGTAAACGTCACACGCTGTTGTATTAAGTGTGAAAAATTTATTGTTTTTCTGGCTGCAAGGCTAAATGCTATTAGCCCAAATGAGCTATCAAGGTGATGTGATAAAGGTCCTGCTGAATATTTATACAGAATTAAATTAAATACGCATGTGCCACTTGCTCTACAAAGAACTTAAGGGAAAATATGACTAATACATAAGAGCAAAGATTAGTTTACTTGTCGGTTCATGATCATGATATAGATGGAATTTCTTTCCATAAAAACAGCATGACAAAGAGTTCATGAATATTTTCATCAGTAGCTAATGTTTCCATTCCCGGAGGAGAGCTCTAAGCCCACAAACAAGAAAGGCTGTTACGTTTAAGATTCAAGGGAATGTCACCACAAAATGTAAACTGTCTGCGAGAAACTTTCAGCTTTGATAGTTTTATCACGTTAGAGACAAGTGCATCACAGCTGTGAAGCGCATCATAGCACAGACATGACCTGCATTTATAAAAACCTTTTGAGTAATATAGCATTTTTGTTATATTAGAAATCTGTGCTGTAACTGCACAGGTCTGGGCTCTGCTGAGAACAGTGAGAGTCTGTAGGCAGAGTGCAGTATTGTGTCTCTCGTTTTCTGTTGTTGTTTCCAGGTGAAAGGCGGAGCTTTTCCACTGCTGCAAGCGTGAGGACATAGTTTTGGGATGATGACATCATGAATTTAAACGTGGAGGCTGTTTGACATTTAAATTGTGTTCATAAATGCAATAGATTAAATTACAGATTGGTAACGCGTAGGTGCAGTGTGTATACATTTTTGAATATGGCTACGTCATAGAAATTATTTGCTGCCTTTAATAGCTTAAAATTATTCTCTTGGAATAAGAGTCTTCACAAGTGAACATGAATTAGGCAAATACAGTCTGATTTTGAGACCTTGTGTAAACAGTTTCTGTGCTGAGGTGATCTGAAATAGCCATATTGTGAGCTGTCACCTTCTGACACAGTGAAATCTGGGCATCATTCTGATCCTTCTTGTGTGCCATTCTCAGACTTTTTATCTATTCTTCTTGAAAATGCAAAGGATAGGCACACAAAATTGGAAGCAATGTTACCCAAATACGGTTAATAAAAAAGCAGTGCTGCAGCAGGTCGGCAGAAACTAGCATATAAGAGGAAACAGCCCTAACAAGCAAATGAAGTAAAACTGTGAGGCTGAAGTTAGAATAAGTGTCTTAAAAGTAGATACTTCACAGGATGAGTTAGAGAAGTCGTAGGTGGAGGAAATATTTTCCAAAATGTAATACTGGAAAAGACTTGCAGCCTTCAAAATGTGCGAATTAGAAAATCAGTAAGTTTCTATAAAGGGAAAATATCCACAACCATCTAGAAATATTTTTATTTTCAGTTAAGTGCTGTGACACCTTTTCCACAGAAGGAGTACAGCGATTCGGGAAGTTCTTATTATAGCTGTCAAGCAAACCCAAGTGGGCAAACATGTAGTTTTTTTCCAAGCACACACAGGTTCTACTGGCAAACAGCAAGGTTCTAAGAAAATGAGATAGTTAAACTATGGGATTACAGACATTTACTTCTAAGGAAGCTTTAATGCACACTTTACTATATTTCTATTGCTTTTTTAGCATTTCAACTTGAGAGACAGCTGGCCTAGGTTCGTAGACCATGTAATAAAATCTGTTTAATGCTCAGTGTGGTCCAGGAAGGGGCCAGGATGTCTCTGGAGTGGGATAGTGAATAACACCGTTCAATGCCCGAAAGCCTACAGGGGAAAGCAAGGGATGTCTGGGCTCTGTGCTTTCCTGATGCTTTGGGCTTAGGGTACATGTGGGGGCAGACCCTGTGCCACATTATGTTACCTGGTACCAGGTGTGTACTCGCTGTGCAACACATCATTACATGGGCAGTCATGTCTCTGATGCCCACTGATCTTGTGCCTCGTTGTCCAGGTCCCCAGACATCCAGCATCCTCCACTACTAAAATGCTAACTGGTGATCACTCAAGAAATACTGCTTATTCCCAAGTAAAGTTTCTCAGCATTTCGCCCCCAATGACTGTTATATAAAGTACCAGTGAGGGAATATTCACAGTTTATTCTATTTTGCTGTAGAACTTGATGGCAGTTCCACATAATACTGTGTGAATAGTCAAGGTTATTGGAAGAAAAAAGGCTCCTTTTTTTCGGGGGGGGGGGGGGTGGGGAGGGGGGGAGCGGTGGGGACACAGACAAGAAGGAAGTGGGAAATAGTAATGGGATGTTTGTTATGGAAGGAAGATATGTAAAAGGGAAGATATACACATACAAAGCATTGAGTGGTATGCTAGGAACTTCTCTGTCAACACAGAACTCAGGAAATGGAGTGTTACGGAAAGATACCATAAAGGCAGAGAGAATCTGGCAGTCCTTCTAATATCCCTTATAAGAGAGCAAACTTTGGCTTGTTTATGGGATGGCCAGGAAAAAAAATCTACTGAGAAGCTGCCATGGTGCCCAGAAAAGCAGTTTATTTTGGAAGAAAATGCCCTGAAAGCTCAGGAGTAAATCATGCAGTTTTACAGGAAGGCAGAGAATTCTGGCAAGAGGTCTGCTTGGCTGAGTAAGGAGCTTTTTGATGAACTGAAATGCAAAAGGGGACAGCATGAGAAGGGGAGACAATGCAACAGGCTGCAGAGATGCAGTTTAAAAGCATTGCATGGGCACATAGATATGAAATGGGGAAGACCAAAGCTCAGCTGGAGCTTTGAGTAGTAGGATGTATAAATGAAGCATTTTACAAGTTTGTTCACAGAGAAAATGTGAGGTTTTGGGAGAAAGACAAGGGAGGGAGAGAAGATACAGAGAAGGCTGAAGTACTCAGTATTTTTATACTTTTTTTTCCCTTTTCCTCCATCCTTCACAGGTTTCTGACCTACTGACTGAGTAGTGATGCCTGTATCAACCATGTTTAGCATGGTTGTGTCACTTCAGCACGCACTTGTACTGCAAGAACGTATCTTGTGGTTTAATTAAAGATGTGGATTAAGTTACAATGCTATTAAAATCTTAGGAAAGGGAACACTCATGTAATATGTGAAAATAACAGTTGTGAAGGTCAAAAGCAATCGTGAGAGAGTGGTAACCTCTAGGTACCTCTGGCCATTTTGCTAGATCTCAGTAGAAGTCTATTTTCTCTGCCTCAGTTCAGGCATAATTTGTTGCTAAATGGTGTGGTATGTTAGTGAGCAACAAGGTCCAAAACTAGAACACAAAAGAAAAGAACAAAATTGCATTCTTGCAATTAGAATGTGTTAATCTGTTATATATTCATGACTTGTTCAAAATAAAATAATTTTAGTGAATTTAATGACACAAAATTAATGGCAATTTGAAGACTAAAGCCTTCGTTTCTCATTTCATGCTGCCTTTTGTCCTCCTTCCTGAGCAGCAAGAATGATGCAGGTCTGTTGCAGTTTGGTCTGCTTTGTAAACCCTGGGCACATGCACTGGAAATTCACTTTATTTGGGGAATCTACACTGTTGAAGCATCTACTGAGGAAAAGCAGAAACTATCTCTAAATGCTTTTTCTATGCTTCCTAGCCTAAACATACAGACTGTGGCCTTCATTGAGCAACAGCAGCTGTTGGTCTGGACTAACAAAGTATGCTAGCAGTCGGGAAGTATCAAAAAAGGTGAAGATGAGTCTTCAGCAGCTCCAGAGGCAGCAAGGAAATTGGAAGAGAGGACAGATGTAATGTGTGCTTGCAAATAGGGCATGCAAAAGAGAAAAGAGAGGTACCATGTGAATTGCTTCATTTCGAATGATAAAGAACGTCTCCAGGAAAAAAAAGCAGAACATTGTGAGGGCCTGCTTATGCTTTTGTTTTCTTTAATCACATTCCTTATTTATAACAGAGTTGATGACTTAGAGGTTTCCCAGGAATCCTTTCATTGGTTCTGGATGTTGATTTGTACCGAATCTCATGGGTTTGCTATCAAGGGGATGTTGGATTAGCGGAACAATTGCTGCCTATAATTCTTGGCCATATTATAACAGTTAATGAGATGAAATTCTGGCTCCAGGAGATCAAATAGGATTTTTTTTTTGTTTGATGGTGGGACTTTGTCCTGTTTTTTTCTTTTTTTTTTTTTTTTCACAGCATGATATGGGCAGAGAAAAAAGAAAATTGTGCTGGCATGTTGACAGTTTCATAGCTGCAGTACAACTAAGAACTCCCAGCCCTTGTAATCTTGTGATTTTTTAAATTTTTTTAAACCTTGAAACATGGAATTTAACACTCTGTGTATAAATTTGGAACAATATCTTGACTAAATATTCTAATTTCAGAAGATAAATAGATTAAAAGTTAACTATCATTAAATTCTTATGTTTTTAAGCCTATGAACTGATGCTTTGGGATGCACCTGCAATATTGGAATGCTTGGAATAACAAATCTTGGATCTCCTCACATTTCTCAAATCTTGATGTATTTAAAAAAAACTTCTTTATGCTTCAGAAGTTGTCCAGAGATCTTTGCCCATTCCATCCAAGCCCAGCATTAAAAAAGAATAGAGATGAGAAACAATAATTAAATAGAAATGCATAGTTCAGACAACGTATTTGAACTTCTGAAAAGTTTTGCCTTGTTCCGTTTTTTCACTGAATGTTTGGTTCTCCATTTGCAGTGTTAAAAATTACAGAAGTGGGGAGATATTTTGATAGTGATTCCTCCTTGGGGAGAAGAATTCATTTCCTGACCCTTATATAATGCACTGTGCCTTTGGGTATCTTTAAGAACATCTTACTCCCAAGGTTGCAAGCTATGATGAATGAAGGGAACAGTTGTTTTGCTTCTGGACAACTTGAAAGGGGTTAGTAGAAAAGCTAAAAGCAGAACTGAGCAGGCATATAGGAAATACCATCCTGGATTAGGTTGAAAACCCACCTAATCCCATACCATGTCTTCCACAATGATTAGTGTCATATATTTCAGACAAAACTGGTATTACGTGGCATTTGCTCATCCACGGACGTTTGAAGGCTTATTCTGAGTTGTAATCATTTGAAATTGGCTTAAATCCTGAAGGCTGAGGTTTAACATTTCTTACACTGAACCAGTTGTAATGAATTACGATACTGTGGATGCTCCTGTCGTCCACAGAAATGACCACTCCTGCCTCAAACTTTGCAGATTTCTTGACCTTTACAGCTTTTCATGGCAGTATGTCATTCACACTCTAGTTGCACTTGAGGTCCAAAAAGCTTTGGAAGTCTATTTCATTCCTGGATTAATAGGGAAGGAGTAAATAAATTTCTTGTCTACATTCTCTGGAGCATCGGTTATTTCTGTGATAGTTATTTCTTATGCTGTTATCACAGCACCAAGTTTTAAACTTGCAATCTCACTTCATAAGATCAAGTGATTTGTTCATGCTCCATCATTTCTTGGACTTCCCATGTTTGGCTGTGTCTCTGACATTGATGTTCATAACTTCTTGTGGTAGGAGGAATGTGTGAAGTGAGAAACACTGCAGACATTAAATTCAGGGAAACTTCAAAGGCAGAGTAAGGGCTTTTTCACTAACTGAGTTGAAAAGCAGCAAAGTCAGTCTTGGATAGGAGACATTCTCTGTAGATTCTACTAAAATTACTTTTAGACCACAAGAAAAGCCATTTGAATAGGCTTGTTTTGTTTTGTTTTGTTTCCTCAGTGGATGTATTTCTATCTAGATTGTGGACCATTTTATGCAAATAAAATAAACTGAGAAATCAGTATGTGCCAGAGACTATTAAAATTTAAGGAACATAGTGATATCTATAAAAATGTGCAATTTTTAATACTACCCTTCCAGTATTATAAACCTAAAATTCACTGTAACTCAGAAAAAAAAAATCCCTCAGAATAATTTGGTCTTTCAAGCTGTCTCCACCCTTTATACAGATCAAACCATTCCCTCTAAGTGACCCCAACTTTTTGGAAAATTCAGCAAAAATGAAAGGACCCGTGCAGTTGTATGCGATGTGAAGTACAGCCTGCTCTGCTGTTTGATGAAGTGTTTAATATCCTTCCTTAGCTGGTTGCCCATTTACGTGCTGTGATACAGCAGCCCCATGTTCTGTGGGATTGTTTGAGCTCTTCCCTAAATGCAGCGCAGGTCTGATGCTTAAGCCTTATGATTTACGAATGGATGGGCAAAACAGCAAGTAGACAACCTCTAATTATTACCTCCTGGGCACTGCAGATGGTTTTTCAGAAGCTTGTGGGCTTGTTGCTCACCTTTAAACAGTGATTTAAGACTTCTTTATATCCATGCATGTTCTTTCAGCTGTAGCAGTAGCAGACAGAGCAGATTAAAATTCAGCTACGTATTCTTAATTGAATAAAAATCATGTCGCTGCTTTCACTAGGTTATAATTTTTTTGGTGCTGTTAAAAACATCTTTTTCCCAAACACCTTAAAATGTTCTTTTAGGGGAATTCAAATGTTTATTGACACTGTGAACCAGAATTGTTACGGTTAATTTGTGGGTTGGGGAAGGAATCTTCAGAAATATCATCTGTTTTTCTGTACAAGCAAAAAAGTAAAACAGGAACTTAATTGTTTTTCAGTAAATCATAAGTGCAAATGATTAAAGGAAGTTTAGGAGGAGAGATTCCAGCTGAGCTCTGTGTACTTGCATTTGATTGAAAAGAAAGCCTTTCCCAGGCAATCCTTCAGTATTTAAATTCTTTTAATTCTCTTATGAATCATAATAAACTGGGTAATTTCCTGCCATCATCTTGCTAGGTATAAGCTTCTGAGTTCTCTGTTAACTGAAGCAATTACACAATTTAGATTAATGGCTGAACCGGCTAAATTGATGTGTAAAAAATAAGTGTTTCTTTTCATGTGGGAAATTCATTATTTACCATCAGGGTGTTCTTAAAGTTAAAAGACCCTGTTTATCCTAATTGCTGGAATAAATAAAGTATTAACAGAACATTTATATATATATATATAATTTTTTTTTTTTACAATAGGAAAAGATGTCCTTTTTCACAAATTAAAAATGAAAAAAAGCTATAAGGGGGTTTTAATTGGTGTCCCTAACATTATTTGTTGTGGTGCTACAGGAATCTGCTTATCCTATGTAAGCAGATTCTTGTTTTAACACTACTATTCAAATATTCTTTGACAGGCAAAAAAAAAAAATTGTGAAATGTCTGATTTGGCCTCTCTATCAGGAAATTACATTTTATTCACACCATTTTTAATTTAACTTTTTGTCACCTTTTTACAAGATATGTTGGATGATGAAGTCAGTTTGGAAAGGAGACGAGATACAATTCCCCAGCTGGGGTATATAATACATAGTTCAGAGATATTTGTAGTCGTAATGGTTATTACTACCTCACCTGGGTGCTTCAACATCCACAAGATACTGTTTACAGGCTGATGACCATTTTCTTAGTATTCTTTATAAGTCAGGGTGTGCTGAAATGTTTGGGGATCTGCTTAGGGATATGGTGATTCTACAGTTCTGTGAACTTCACAGAATCACAGAATTACAAAGTTGGAAAAGACCTTTAAGATCATCAAGTCCAATCATTCCCATCCGATGCTAAACCATATCCCTAAGTACCTCACGTACCCTTTTTTTAAACGCATCCAGGGATGGTGACTCAACCCCCTCCCTGGGCAGCCTGTTCCAGGCCCTGACAACTCTTTCAGTAATTTTTTTTTTTCCTAACATCTAATGTAAACCTGCCCTGGCACAGCTTTGGCCATTTCCCCTTCCTTGTCCTATTTCCTGTCATCTGGCAGAACAGACCATCACCCACCTCTCTACAACCTCCTTTCACGTAATTGTAGGCGGTGATACAGTCTCGCCTCAGCCTCTTCTCCAAGCTAAACATCCCCAGCTCCCTCAGCCCTTCCTCATATGATTTTCCCTCCAGCCCCTTCACCAGCCTGGTTGCCCTTCTCTGGACTCGCTCAAGGACCTCAATGTCCTTCTTATGGTGAGGAGCCCAGAACTGCACACAGCACTTGAGGTGCGACTTCACCAATGCCGAGTACAGGGGCACAATCACCTCCCTAGACCTACTGGCCACACTGGTTTTGATACAAGCCAGGATGCCATTGGCCTTCCTGGGCACCTGAGCAAACATCTCCTGTATTTGCAAACCAACCTGGTTTCTTGGAAAAAGAGTCTACACCCTGCCCTGTCTCCTGTTTTCAGCAAAAAAATATATTTTAGACTCATTGGGAAAATAGCAAAAATGGACTCCTGAATTCTGGAAGCTGGTGTCTAGATAGGGAACAGGTATAAAATGGGAGAGTTTTACAAATCCAGATGATCTTGGGAGAATGGATCAAACCCAGCACAATGCAGTCAGCTCTTGGCCTCAAAGGATTGTAGTGGTCTGTTTCCTCTTCCTCAGCTGACACTGCTAATATTGCCTGGACTTAGTATTTTTAGGACTTATTCATCATGGATTAGTTGACACCGGATGAGGCCCTTTCTGCAAGGTTTATTCACAACTCGTCCTAATGACACCACTTTAAAGGGATTTTATTTTTATTTAAGTTCAAACTTAATCTCAAAGAAGCTGTAAAATTTGAAGTAGTGCCTGGTTCCTGAAGGCCCTGGTTCAGCTGGAGAGTTTGGTGATTGCTAGAGGTCATAAATAGTTCCAGGACAGGCAGCAGGACTGTGAATTTTCAGTAGATTTTGGGCTTTGAAGGCCTGAGGGGATTGTTGTCACTAACACACATTAATGTATCTGACTATAATGCCTTTAGAGTTCCATTTGACTGTTTGCTGTGAACATTGAGAGTTCCTGAATTTGTTTGCTCTGCTTTCAATTCAGTTGTGCTGATTCCTTGCCCCTAGACCGATGTTTAGCTGTAAACTTGCAGAACAGGTCTGAGTTGCACCTACTTCATATTTTTAACCTAGCAAGTGTTCCCCTCCTGGAGCCAAATGCTGTTGGGCTGGTCTCATTCACAGAGAGCAAGACCTGTCTTTGCACTACAGCACTGTCCCCAGCAGCAAGTGTCAGCAGGTAAAGCCAGAGCAAGAGAGGAGTGCCTGCAAGCCTGCTGGGCACTATTCAGCCTGCTGCGAAGTGGAAGTGCTGGCCTCACCTAACAGCAAGGCAAACCAGAACCAATTATTTATTTCAAAGGTCCCGATTCTTAAAATTGGCACAAGGTAATGGCTTGGATGACCGCTGACCCAGACTGCTCATTCATGGTAAGTTAAAGCTTTATTTTTGAAGTTTAAAGTTTATACACCTTCTGCTGAGTTTTTAACCCCGTAACATCATTCCTCTGGTCTCATACTGTGGTGAATGTACATAAACAAAGAGGTTTTAAGAATCACAAATCCTCCAGAGAAATTATCTTCCTGAACACATGTATCTGTCAGAAAAACAAATCTCAAACCAAGCTATTAGAAGTTCTCTGTCTGTAAGATCCATCGTGGTACCAAATGAGAAAGACCAAACAGTGACATCTCATTTTGCTTTTCTTGTTGCAAAAGCTGAATTATCCCCTCTGATGTCCCCAAGACACTCCTCTGCTGATGTGGAGCCCTGTACTGAAAGAGGAGAAAAGTGGATCCATTTGAGAACCTTACTGAATTTCAAGCTGTGATGAACTGTGTACTTGCTTTTGGGGCTCTCCTGCGAGGACATCTTTGTGTTTTCCCTCTCAGAGGAGCTAGGAGGAACCAGTGGGATGGTTTTTATAATAGGGATGAGCCACTTTGTTTATTCAGTGAAAGGAAGTGTCTAATATTATTAACCTGATGTGGCAACAGGAGATAAAAAATATAAACCAAAAGATAGTTTGGCTGAAATATGAGAAATAATTTGAATTTCTATATGTAAATCTGTGAAGATTTTGAGAAGTCCGTTATCAACAAATACATATTTATATACATCTGGTCATCTGTCTCTATGGACAGACAACCACAGGAAAATTCAGGGTTACATTTTATGAAAGTAAAATTAATTCAAAAGCCAGAGCCATCAACTTATCAAGAAACTGCCAAGAGTATTTGGTGGTAATGAGGTTTAAAGTCAGCCATTAAACGCTTTACACTGCATTTGGTTCCTGGAAGATGCAGGCTCATTGTCGTCATTGAAATATGAATTATATGCAAGTTTCCAGTTAGTTTGTAACTGCAATCATGGAAAAAAAGCAAAAAGCAATCTGTCTGGATTGTCTTTCCTGGGTTCTTGCAGCAGTTAACTAATTCTCATGTGATGATGGTGCTTTTTTTCAATTTACAACAAACAAAGCAGGGAAAAGAAGTTTCAGAAAAACATTTTATGACAGAGCCTTAGGCTTTCATGCCACTTTGCTGCCCATATAAGTAGAAATTAAAACACCAATGGTATGACAGCTTACTGCTCCAAGTAACAAACCAACAGGGTATGCGTATATAGGTCCAGGTAGATCCCATGCATTCCAGTGGTAAATGAAAAATAAAGAAAAAACTTCATAGGAGATCAACCAATCAATAATACCTCAATAAACTAATTTCTATCCCTTGGAGACCAGGTCATCATCATCAAAGATGAGATATTTTGTTCTCCTAGTTATCTTTCTCGGTTTCCTAGGTAAGAAGGATTTTTAGCTTCTAGTATTGATAATATTTCATTCTTCACAACTACTAGAATTTCTATTTTGATCACATTTGTTTTGACCACAATGCTAGTGCTATGACACACCCCTCACTCTTCCCATCCCTCAAGATCTATCTCTTAATGCTGAATTCTTACAAAATTAAAATAATGATAAATATTCCCTCCTCTCCAACCTATCCTCTTGCAGCACAGTAAACTTTAGCTTTGGTACCCATTTTTGAGAAGACATCTCCTGGTACATGGGGCAGGTGTGGCATTGGGAATGGAGCACTAAAATTAATAGATCATAGAATCAAATTGCTATTTAGGTGAAATTTTATCAAGCCAGCTGGGGATGCAATGGTTTTGGTAGAGTCAGGCACAGAAAAAAGTGCCTCTTCCTCCAACTTTCAGAACTGTGTGTGTTCTGTTACTTCTATTTTCTGTAACTTCTCATCAAAGTGACATGTTTTAAGCAGTAAAAGCATGTCGTTAGTTTCCATCTATTTTGCCATCAATTTCTTTGCAACACACCATTTACATGGTAGTTTACAGTGTGCTGTTCTGTTCTCTGAAGAGTTTTTCTTTATGCTCAGCTTCTGGTGTCTATCACAAAAAGAGTGAGAGCAAAGCCAAGAGGATGCTCCTTGGACATGTTATCTAGAGATCTGCAGTAAAACTGCTATGTGAAGGAAAATAGATCAGACAAAAGAGTCAGTACTTCAATATTCAGATATTTAATGAGGAAACCTGCTTTGTCGTTAAATATTTTCTCATCTCAGATGCAGAAAAGTTAATAAGAAATTGAAAGAAAAAAATGTAGATATATCCCTGATAACAAAATTTGATTTATTAAAAATGATTTGAAAAATTGAAGTGTTTTACATTAAAAGTATAGGAACTCTACGACTGTTAAATGCCACAAAACCCCCACCCTTGTTATGATATATTTTACAGATTACAAGTTTGTTTATCAGTATTGGAAACAAAATGCCTTTTTGATACAATTGAAATTTTGCATAGCAAGACTGTAGAAAATAAAACAGACTCATCATCAGCACAGACTACTTTTTTTGTGATTTCAGTGATGTGGAGGACAATCTCTTGCATGGTACGTGTCTGAGTGTTCTTTACACAAACTAGCCTACTTTTTCAAAAGTGAATTTAAAGGTGAGCTTAACTGACACTTTGGGTACTCAAAATTTAAGAGACAACTGATCTATTGCTTAGCTGGGGGCATTTTGCCCACAGTTCTTGTTTGCTGCTGAGCTAAATGACTCACGTGTCTAATTTGGTTCCTGATTTTGTTTGTAAATTTTTAGCTTATTGGTAGTTATGGGTGAATGTATGTGTAGATACCCAGGTTGCCAGATGGCCAGCATGTGACTTAGGAAATAACTTCTCTATGTCTTCTCACTTCTTACTGGGACCTCTATGAGCACCAGGGACACAAGGTTGGGCTTCTCCTACCCAACCACTTGGTAATGCACAGTAAAATGGTATGTGGCTGAAATACTTCCCATCTTAGCAGTTTTTAGGTCCAGCAGATTGTTTTGGGGCTTTCCTCCTGGGTGCAGTAGGATCAGGCAGCTCCAAGAAAACAGAGTGCATGTCTGGCAGCTTTCATGGAGAGCCTGCAGAAAGGAGGGGATGGATGGTGATTCCTTCTTTCACTCTGCCCCATCACCCCTCTCCCAAAAGGAGAGGGCAAGTAGTGCATTCAGTTGAGCAAAAGTGTATAGGCATGAACACATCAGCTGTAATGAATCCTTTGAAATGTCATGCTGAGAGTCACAGCAGCAGTGGTGGCCTAGACCCTTCAGAGTTTTGCCTCCACTATTCGTCAGCAGAAACACAACAAACACTGCAAAACACTGTTAAACAAGTGAACAACCTCTTTCTTCTGGGAGGAATGCCACAAGCAAATTAGGGGTATTGTAAGCAAAACTGGTTTTATGTGTTTGACATCACTGCTAAGTTTTTATTTAATTTTAACTGCTTATGTTATTTGATTCTCTCTGGAGCATTTAGCTGATACCTGCATGCTGCTGACAAAACAAACTGAATTTATGTTGCGGGAATCATCACAATGAGTCATTAAAATAATTTAAATGAGTCAATGAAATGAGTCATCAAGCAGGAGTTACACCTGCCTGCAATCAGCTCCTGTTCCTATGTTATGCAATTGAATTTTTGATGATGTACTTAAAACTTCTGGCTGTCATGTTGAAGTGTTCCTTAACAGCTCACTCTACAGTCTGAGTTCTACTATTTAGTACTGCTGAATGAGTCTTTGTAGTTGAATTAACATGTTATTCACAGAAAACAGAATCTTCCAAACAGAAAGGGAACATTGTTGCTTCAAAAGAAGTATTTATTTGGAAAAGTTTTCATAAGCATATCCTTGGGCAGAAATTACAATCTTCTTAGGTTCAGCCTTCCAAACTAGTGTATATTATGGAGATGTGAGCTTATTTACACCTTTGTTCTTGCACTAGTAATTTTTCAATTATGAGAATGAAAATGGTTTATTTTGGGGGTAGGAGGAAATGATATTTGACACTTTTATTTTTATATGTATTATTTATATGATATAAATGAAGCATTTGAGCTTTTTAAGGAGGGGATCACATATTATAGGTGTCCGTATAATGCTTGCAATACCTGTTTCTTCCTGTATAGTTGGTACCTTTATGATGTAAAGAAAAAAAAAATCTAAGTGGTACCCTTATTTATTATGCATTGGGTATTATTTTCCATATACTGAATATTAGAAAATGTTTCGGAACTTCTAGTGATTGAAGAAGCTTCATTCATTATGGGGAAGAATTTAATGAGTTCACTATTGGGTGTTCATTATTTTTCCGTGAATATAAGATACAATAGTTAAAAACCAGAATTATCAAACTTGATTACCTAAATACTGACTTCAAGTCTTTTTCTCTCTCCAGATTTGTTGCTTGATTTCAATAACTTTTGTTGCCTACCTTTACAAACCCATCCATGAAAGCTTTGGCCCTGGGTATTGGTAACATGTTTCAGGCAGGTTAGATTAGAGGGGAAAATTTGGATTTTGACCATCGTATTTTATGATTCTAGTAGTTTCTTTGCAACTTTTCCCAGTTAGTACTCTGATATGAACCAGCTTGTAGGAAAAACACATTTCCGTTTCCTGGCTGATTAAGAAGAAGTTCAGAAAGTTTTTTCCAGAAAGTACCAATACTACTACTACTACTACTACTACTACTACTATTTTAAGTAGTAGTATAATTACTACTACTACTAGATCCACAACTTATTAGCAGATTAATAATTCATTTTAAGTCCTGTGAGGCAGAATATTTAAAAAACCCTTATTCCTCTCATGGCGTATTATCAATCTTTATCCCAATTTTTCATCATGTAGACTTTTCCCCTTTCATTTCTGGACTACCATTTCAGGTTGACAGGACAAATAAGCAACATGCTGAAGATGAAGATGACCATTGCTGCAGGTACCTGTACAGATAGTATCAAAGGGCCAGGGGACATCAGCAGCTTAGCTGATTACAGCATGGGTACTGTAATTCACAGGTTTTCTGCACACTTGGCCCAGGACTGGGCTGAGTGCTAGGCCTCAAGAGGGGGATATGGGTTTTAGGAGACCTTTGGAGAAATGGCCCCTGCACCCACTTCTCAAACACATGCTTGAATTGCAATAGGAAGCAAAAAGACATTTTTGAAAGAAAAGAGGTTACAAACTGCATTTTAAAAGACATAAAATCACAGGGAGGAACACTGGGCATGCTGCTATGCTGCAGTTTCACAGCTGTCGAAGAACAAGACATGCAAGAGCTAGGCTGTGCTTCCCAGCAGGGCTTAGGATCATGGCGGCACCCAGTTATTTCAGTGCTTCAACTCAGAAAAGAGATGAAGAAGTCTGGTGGATCAATATCTTCTTTTTAAAGTGTTTGCCCTGTTTCATAAGCAGTGTAAGATGATGGAGGAGGAAAGTCACACCTCCTGCCTGCCTCACTGACCAGTTTATTTTTCTGAGCAGGCTTAAGAAGTTCGCTGAGGATTTAAAGGATTTTAGCCTTTCCTACAGGTTATTCAGTAGAAATTTATACCACGAAACAAAGTGCCTTTTCTAGTCTATTTCATAATCTGTCAGCTCACAGAGAGGTACCAATGGGAGCTGTCTTTTCTTCTGTGATAAGCTTCTATTTTAAAAATAATTTACAATTCCCAGACAGAAAACCAGAGCTTAAGAGCTGTAAAATTTATTATTGCGATTGTATCACCTTTCTCTGTGGCCATCTGAGTATTTAGTAAGTACAAGAGAGAAAATCCATCTTCTGCAGGTAGTAGATCATCTACACAGTGAAGGCAATCTTTCATCTTGCTTTAGCTTGCATGAACAGGGAGATACCATTTCTACGGGAAAACCTTAATCTCTTTCCTCTTCTAGTGAAAGATACCTCATTTGGAGCTTTCTAGAGAGAGCACTGTGCTGTTAGTCTGGTTTTCCAGCACATGGCAGAATGAAGGTTTGGTCCCTAAGTAATGACTTTTACTTCAAACATGCTGCCACCCACCCAAGCGTATTGTTTGTAGATGAACATGTACTGAAAAGCTGTGCTTGGGGTTGACGTCTAATACAATCTGGATAGAAGAGGAAAGGAGAAGGACGGCAATTTTGAGACATGTAGTTTTCAGATGAATGCATATCTCTTTATAAAGCTAGAGTCAGATTTGCTAACCTAAGGCAAGGCAAAACTAAGAGCCATGGATCTCTGAAGATGCTGCTACTTTTACCGTAAAATTCCCCCCCCCCGCCTTTTTTTTTCTAGCTGCCTGTGTCAGAATATTTCAATTAAATACATCCTCCAACAAATAATGCCTCCAGCTGAATTCACTGCCTTGCTTCATCTTTGTTTTCAAGTTAAATAACACAAGACAAAAATCAAGAGTAGCTTTCTACCCGTTTCTTTCTCAGTCTGTATGTTTCAAAAGTCTTGAGGGAAATTCCCCAAGGACTCTAATAGGCAATTTCAGTAATGCTGCAGTGTTATAGATTCTTGGCTTTTCTGTAAGGTGGACTGTGATTTAAGAGAAAGACTTTTTTTTTTTTCCTTAGTCTTCTATTAAGGAGTTTCTGCCTTCCTGGAAAAATGCTTATTTCTACCATTGATTGATGTCTTCAGTGAATCACAGTTTAAAACCTGGTTCAGGGGTTAGGTAATTCTTTGTGATATGATTTAATATTTCCAGACAATAACTTTTGCCTTTAAAATCTAAAATAATTATATATTTCAGGAGATGGTGCAGGCTTTGTTGTTGTACAAGCCATAACCAGTGCCAAGCCTGGTGCAATGGTCAGGATGATTCTCTTGCAGGAAAAAAAACCCCAATAAGATGGTAGAAAGTTTCTTCAGGGCTCTTATTATGCCACCGCACCTCAGAAAACCAGCAAAATCACTAGTCTTTTCCAAAGATGTGTGTTACTTAAGATAAGTGAAAGTTTGAGTAAGTTTTTATAGTAGTCTTCAATTACATTAAAGGTAGATGTGGAAGAATAAGCACACCCACCTTTTTGTAAGTGGGACTACAGATAATGTGTTTAAGTTATAATAAGTGACAATAAACTATATGGGAAGAAAACTTAGAGCACTGAAGTAGTTTGCTTATAGAGATGGGAAGCTCTCCTGCCACTGTGGGCTCTTCAGAATAGGCCAGGTGAGGTTTTGTCAAAAAAGCAAGTGCTGTGTTTTGGAGAAGGGTGACAGACCAGATGTTATGTGATAGTCGCTGCCAGGTCTACATTCCTACAAGAAGAGGGAGTTTGAGAACTGCAGGCTTAAAGAGTAACACTGATCTCCTCTAAAAGCAGACAGTAGAAAGCATGCTTCCCACAGTGGCAACGCTGAACCATCAACCCATACATAAGGCCAGTAGAAGACTAGCAATATGACTTGTAATGGAAGGATGACGGGGAAGACAGTGCCATTTCTCTGCTGTGCCTGTAAACGACAATCTCACTCTGCTTTCATCTTTGCTAATGGAAGAGGAAGCACTTAGTAGCTGTAGGCTACTTCCAGAGGAGACACTGACACAATTCTCTCACGTGCAGTGTGAGTCCTGCAGGCACCAGGCTTTGAGAGCTCAGGTATAACTTCGGACTTTCAGTAGTTACAAGAACTGCACTTAGGTAAAGTCTCTCAGATGAGGATCCCAGGGTGCTACTCAAGCAATTCTACCCCATTTTGCAAGTAAAGAAAATGGGTCACAAAATGTCTGAGTGGCAGTTCAAGATCACTCAGAGCTCCCTGTCAACCTTAGATAAAACAGGAGTTCAGTAGTTCTTGGGTGAATGAAGCAGGCTGTCTTCCCTACTGCTAAATGGACAGGCATTGTATTCCCAGGAGACCCTCAAGGAAAAACTTTGAGACTTCAAGTTTCCACATTCCTCAGCTGATTAATTTCAGTCCCGACAAACTCAGAGCAGTAAGTAACCTTCCAGAAGGGATGCTTTGTGTCTGTTGTTTTTTCATTATAACAGGTGGAGGACTGTCCATCAATTCCATTCTGGTCTTGATTCCATTTAAGATACCATAACAGTGAAGCCAAACAAATGCCCATTCTCTTTTCAAAGATAAGTGACGTTTTTTCTCCTGAGACAAACAGATTAAAGAATTCTGAAGACTCCACAGCTGCTTAAATATTTTATATCTCCTTTTGCTCAAGTGGACATTTTTGTTGACATGTCAATTGTCAGATCAGTGCAAGACCATTTTCCAGCCCTATGGATATGTGTTCATCTGTTATGTCATGTCAGTGATCATGTTGGCTGAATTATTATAGGGGTTAATCTAGACTGTCTAAACTTGATCATATTACTGAACAATGTTGATGTAAAAGGGTTATTCCAAGATTTGTTTAAACTGGCAGTGGAACCACAATAAAATCAGGGAAAATTAATTATTTTCTTTTAATAACTACTTAGTACATTGGAGTGATGGTGCTATAATTTTGAGAGAATAAATTAATGCTTAAATGTTTCACAGCCAGGGTTATCACCTTGTACAATCTATAATGCCTTGTTCCATATCCACTTGTGAGATTTACATTATTTGTGGTGGACTTCACCCAGTAAAACAGGTAAATTGGGATTAATGTCATCTTTAAATTAGAGCTTCTTTGAAAGTTTTTGATGAAATTGAAAACTAAGAGGTTTACAGAAAAGATCACTCTGTGAATTCAGAGTGAAATGAAAGTTTCCATTGTCAGAAATCCCATTTTTCCCTTGGCTGTTACTGCAGAGACCTTCCTTCACAAGGCAGATCAAACCTTTGTTTTTTAGGTATCAGCTGCTTGTGGTGGTACTTACTCTGTGACTCACAGTCAGCACAACAGGTACTTAAATGGGCGTAAAGCTGTTTCTGCTTTTGAATTTTGCATGCCTACCAGCTACTGAGGATAACTGTTGAGAAGACCCACTGTGGATCCCTTTGGAAAGAAAAGCATCAAGAGAAGTGAGTCAGAGGTAATGAGCGGGTTGTGAAGCTTATTTTCTCAGCATCTCCTCCCTGAAATGAAGAGCATCTGCTTTGACCATCCTCTTGATTGGATTGAGACAGACCTCAAAATTAAGTAGATCAGGAATGTTGCATTTTGAAGGGAATATACATATTTTCTACTAGAGAACCACTTTTTCTCCCAACATCCTATTTAGGGCACTTGCCTTCCCAAGTGAATGCTGGCATATGAGCCATGCAAAGTATTGGTATTTTTGCCATAAACTTGTATATCTCTACAGTCTGTGTCTCTAGTATTACTGTATTGATCACTTTTTCTATTTTGCATTGGCTTTTACTCTTAATAACTTGGGTAACTAGGTATAGTAGTTACCTGTGCCAGGGCAGGTTCAGAACACGTCAGAAAAAAGTTTTTTACTGAAAGAGATGTCAGGGCCTGGAGCAGGATGCCCAGGGAGGTGGTGGAGTCACCTTCCCTGGACGTGTTTAAAAAAAGGGTAAATGAGGTACTTAGGGATATGGTTTAGCATAGAATGGGAATGGTTGGACTTGATGATCTTGAAGGTCTTTTCCAACCTAGTCATTCTGTGATTCTGTGATAGTAATTTCCGAATTTAGTTAGAGCTGGTGATAAATTATTTTTCTCAGCTGACAATCTTGCATTAGTAGTTTCCACTTTGTTACATTTACCCTTTTTAAATTTCATAGGTTAAAACTGTGCACAGTGTTTTAGTAGAAAATACTTTGAGTTTGTTGCCCCTATTTATATGCCTATGTTTATTCTCCCAAGGTTTCATTGCTGTTTACAAAGAGATTGTACTTTATTTTAATACTTAGGTTTTACAAAATATTTTTTTCTAATCAGCATCATAGCAGGTTTGCCAGAAACTGGGAGAGTAAGGTATTATGTATCTGTCATGATTCAACAAATTCATGTTACCACTAAAATAACTATTCCAGAACAGAGTTGCAAATGATGGATGAAATATTAAAATGCAGTTGTTGCTTTATGGCATGTTGACTTTGACATTTTACTGTAGTAAATGCTACTTTACTATAGCCTCACCTTTGAAATTAATAGGTTTAAACCTAGCCCCAAGTATCCTGCAAACTTTTTTCTAGTTGTGTTAGTGAGTGGAATACAGCAGAGAGAAGGAATCTTAAAAAGCTACAAGAGGTGCTAAGTCATCTACAGTTACCAGGGTCAGCATCCACTGCAACTTCTCTATGTGACCTGGAAATGATCCCAACAGATCCCCACAGACTGTAACTCTCTATGTGTTAACTAAACTAATGCTTAAAGTAAGCATTTTACCAACTCAAACACAATGTCTCTTACAAAACAGAGAGAAAAATCAATAGACAGAGGAGATCTGATCTTTCAAACCAATGGGATGATTTGCTTTTCCAAAGAGAGATACCAACTAAGTACTGAAATACATTTCTTACAGCAAATAACTTCTCTGGGTTGATGTTATCTTAGGTCTGCATACTATGCATGGGGTGTCACTAATGAGGAAACTGTTCCTAATGCAAATATAGGTTATATCATTACTGAACTGCTGTTGTGTTCTCGCTCTTGACCTCTCACTAAATCAAGAAAGGGATGGTTAAAGCAACAGATTATTTGATGCAAGCTCAACAAATAATCTTGGTTTACTATTGTTTATTCTGAATGGATTCATTCTGTTACATGCATCATGACACATGCTTGTTAAAGATCTCATTCTGTAATTAAATATCTAATAATGGGGGGTTTTTTGGCTTTTCTAATAATTCAAAATAAAACAGTGTATTTTCAGCCACTTAATCACTTCTACTCCTTTCAGACCTATGAGGGAGGACAGCAATGAATCACCACAAAATTCGTCTGAAGCCAATTAGGTGAAGAGCTTAAATGTTTCAGAGCTACTGTAACAGATGAAAAAAAAATCAGGTAGTTTCTTATGTTTCTAAAATGAAAAACTCGTACAGATTTAAGGTAAGCAGCAATGGCTGGATTTATTCAGGAATGAATGGGAAGCCAATGAAATTTATAAGTAAGGTTGTTCTGGCAAATCTTCTGGCACTGACTGGAGACAAGAAATCATCAAGGCAGCCTGTAGCTGGAGTTCAGGAATGAACTTATTTCTAAAAAAATAAAAGAGAAATTGTTAATACCTATCAAGATTCACATGAAAAACATGTTCTGATCTGGGAAAGCTTCTGATGCCTTGTCTTGGTGGCATTAAATTCAGTGACATAAATACATTGTTTATGGATGTCATGCACTGAGTCAGCTGTGGAAGTCTGGGTCACAGCTGAGTTAAAAATTTACACTGGAATAAAAGCTAGTGAAATGCATACCAGAAAAATGATCTATTCTTCTGGAGTTTAGGCTGATACTTTAGACTTAAAGCAGAAAACAAAACTAATTCCAAATTAAACACAAATTTATATATGAAGTGAATCTATGCAATATATATACACTCATATTTAAAAGGTTCCTGGCTGATTAATTGACAGGAGGGCAGAGAAAATTCAACAATTTTTTTTCCTCTTCTGTTTCATATTCTATTATTTCTTTTCTATTCTTTTCTTTTGAAAAGACTGAGAACATTAAATGGGGTTGGTCTTAGTTTATCTGAGCTAAGGAGATCCTATGTATAACTTTTAATCTTCTGTGTATTTCATTGTGTGTTGTTTATGTGAGGATAAATTTAATTCAAGCCAAATTATTTATATTAATTAAATTTAATAATAATAAAGAAATAATTTATTATTAATAACTAAATAAATCAAATGCAAGGCAATTCTTTTATATTCAGTATTGTAACTGAAGCTGGAGTCAGCTGAAGTCTGCCTGCACATTTCCTAGCATTACTAAAACTAAAACTTTTAGAAGATAACCTAGAATGACATAACTTTCAAGCAAACAAAACTCAGCTAGGTTAAGACCAATAATCTATTCCACTCATATTGAAGAATTTTTTCCTAATATCCAACCTGAATCTACCCTCATCCAGTTTAAAACTGTTCCCCCTTGATCTATTGCTACAAGCCCTCATGAACAGTTCTTCCCCAGCTTTCTCACAAGCCCCTTTCAGGTATTGGAAGGCTGCTATAAGGTCACCCTGGAGCCTTCTCTTCTCCAAGCTGAACAAGCCCAACTCTCTCAGCCTGTCTTCGTAGGAGAGGTGCTCCAGCCTTTTGATAATTTCTGTGGCCCTCTTCTGGATGCACTCCAACAAGTCCATGTCCTTCTTGTGTTGAGGGCTCCAAAGCTGGACACAGTATTCCAGGTGAGGACACACCAGAGCAGAGTAGAGGGGCAGAATCACCTCTGTCTGATGTGGTTGGCCTTCTGAGCTGCAGATGCACATTGGTGGCTCATGTCCAGCTTCTCATCCACAACTACTCCCAAGTCCTTTTCCTCAGGGCTGCTTTCCAGCACATCATCTCCTAACCTGTATGAACAATGGGGATTGTCCCGACCCAAGTGCAGGATGTGGCTGTGTTAAACCCCATGAGGTTCACCTGGGCCCATTTCTTCAGCCTGTCCAGGTCCCTCTGGATGGCATCCCATCCCTCTGATACTTTAACTGTACCACCCAGCTTGGTGTAATAATCAAACTTGCTGAGGGTGCACTCAATCCCACTGTCAATATCATTAATAAGGATGTTAAACAGCACCAGTCCCAGCACAGACCCTTGAGGAACTCTATTTGTCACCATCTTCCATCTGGACATCGAGCCATTGACCACCAATGGAAGAACATCTTCACTTAGTCTACAGGAAAAAAATAGCTTGGGACAAGGCTACCTCCCTTTGGGCTTTTGTGTTCTGCTGGCTGATGAGTTTGTTCCCTTTTTCATTGTTTATGTGCTATTCTACAACACAATGGTAATTTGTGCTCTACAGCTTTCTTCTCTATTCCTTTCCTGCTTCCTAATAATTGGTTTGGATTTTGTCTGCCTGCTTCTGTGCTCTGAATTGCAGTTTCATGTAGCTATTATTCACAGCTCCGACATCTTACTGCTGAATGCTGATTGTCAGCTTAGAGCTTGATTTTATAAGCTGGAATTATTTTTCCCCATGAGAATCATCATCCATTTATTTATATTGAACTTCATCTGCCATTTTGTCATCCAGTCATGTAGCTCCTCTACAGTTCTTCACAGTTAACATTCATCTTTTCCATCTTAGATAACCTGGTATTAATTAATCCAGATTTCCAGCTCACTTATAACAGGAATAAAAATGTTGCTTCTCTTTTCCAGGAAGAAATACGAATGTGGTAATTATGGGGGCAGAAATGATGTTAAAGTTTCCTATATAACACTCATGTCTGTCGACCAACACTGGGTATGTTCTACATATTCACAACAGCTGCCATTTCCAGGCTGCCTTTGGGCCCCTGACCTCACTTGGAAATATTTCACTGTAAATGGTGTTTCACTTCTATGGTGTTGATTTAAGGTGGTGATGTGGAACTTCGGAGACCTTGGATCAGTTTCTATGGCTCCTAGGGGCATAAGTAGGCAAGACTTTTCATCATTTTGTACCTCAGTGTCTCATCTGTAAAATAGAGATAGCAACAGTTCCACCTTTTTTGTCTGTCTTGTCTATTTGTATAGAGAATCCCTTCGGGCAAGGTTTTGTTACCTATGTGACAAAAGTGTCTAGTACAAAAGAGCTCTTGCCTCATGTAGGGCTAGAAATGCTACTAGAAATAATCTTACTAGAAAAAAATATTAATCCTTACTGGAAAGCACAGCTTTCTTGTATATGAATGTGTTCACTGAATGAGGGGAATTGTGTGAACATTGAAACCTTTGAACAAAAATGAACCAGGCATATTTTTCTTTCTGCAGTATCTTTGACTTCCAGATGAATGCATGAGTGCAAATGCTGAAATAGGAGGAGCAGGTATTTTGGTGGTATTTCTGCTCTGAATGAAGAACCCACTCTATCAGCTGATGCATTGCTGAGCCACGCACTGAAAATTACCATCTCAGTGTTTGTAATAATGCAGTAGAAGCTCGGTAAGCGAGAAATGCCTGTTCATCCCTACTGTGATCAGCCTTAAAACCCCAAGATGTTCCTACTCTAAGACACTGTAACCAAAATTAGTAAATGGTTTTCCTTAGGTATTTACTGGTCCATGTTAATCAGTGTACTGCAGCTGAGATCTGAACAGCCTAATCCTTTGAGCAGAAGGCTTTTGCGAGTAGGGAAAATGTGCCAGATACAAATCCAGTCAGTTGTATGAGAAATAGAGTGGAAATTCAAGTTGGTACTCAGCATACTATAGGGAGACATCCCTTTTGTCTTTCCATAGGGCTCTGAAATGGATCTTCAACTGTCACTAGTTCCTCTAGGAAGGTAAGAGTTTAGCTCAAGGCTGGAAAGAGGGTATTTCTTTCTTAAACTGTTCATGTCCATGACATTTATCCTGTGGTTAGGAACATCTTCCTGCAATCCAAATGGTGGTGGGAAAGAGGGGTGGTGAAAAGAGAAAAACAGTAAATGGCTTAAGAAGCTTTTAGGGAAGGGGAGGATTTGGCTCAACTGTTCTTGTGAGTTTTCAGCTAGACAGATTGGAGCAGCTGGAAAATTTCAAAACTTTTTATAGCCTGGATTTAGGGCACTCTCTTCAGAGCTGTGGTCTGAACAGTTAACAGGTAGAAAAGGGAGTTAGCCTTTTTTTTCACCTTCCATTCCAAGTAAATTTGTAACTACTGTACGTGACTAAAAATGAGCTGTCACTGTTGTTTCTCCACTGAGGGGGGATGTGCATGTGGGGGTGTGTGTGTGTGTGTGTACGTGCATGTGTGCAAATACTGTTCTGAGAGTTGCCTCAGCAAGGGAAGTCTTTGTTTGTCAGTCTTGCTGGAGCTTTGGTACGGTGCTGATGTCTGGCTGATTATCAACGATTTAGAAGACTCTATGGAAACAGAAGTGCCTTCAGACTACAGATGGAACCATGGTTAGATGAGAGATAAGTGTGAGATTTTGAGGATCTACAGTTTGGATTTAGGTATTTAAAGCACAAGCTAAATGTCTAAGTCACTCAATGGATCTATGGTGATTAGTCAATTCAAAGAATCCTGAAGATTTGAGAAATGGTGGTTGGGAAAGGTCCATCTTACTTTAAGACACTGGAAATCAAATAACTGAGAGTTGCCATTCAAAACAAAAGAAGTAAAGTCCTTTGCCAAAGCTATGAGATGTTTTGATATGGACTGAAATATGCAGGGGAAGGCACAGTTGTCACT
The DNA here is from genome assembly GCF_964237585.1 of Gallinula chloropus. Taxonomy (NCBI): domain Eukaryota; kingdom Metazoa; phylum Chordata; class Aves; order Gruiformes; family Rallidae; genus Gallinula; species Gallinula chloropus. The sequence continues at coordinate 43,356,184 of NC_140086.1, forward strand.
GATGAGACGTGAGCTGAAGTCACCTTGTGTCTCTGCAAGCTCTGCAAGTGCTGGCTGAGAAAATTTTTAATGTGTTACATATTTCACCATTTACACACTCAGGCCTGTCAAGGATCTGACTGATCTTTGTAAGGAGTTCTGAGTCATTCCAGAAAATACATCCACACTGAGATCTACGGAGGAGTAAAGCCCAGTAAGTAGCATCTGGATCAGAAGACGACTGACAGTCACTTGGTGAAGATTTTCTTTCTGTTGCTTTCATGCTGATGGAAAAGCAAGCCTATGTGATTTGTTTTGGTCACAGGAAGTGAAAGGAGAAATTTTGAATCTATCTCATACACCAGCAAAGGAGGTTCTTTACATCACCAGTGGCATAAAACCATTTCTCAGGCAATTTGCCATTCTCATTCCCCAAAGCTTTTTGTCTATCAACTCTGCTTTTGAGCGTACCTTTCCAAAGAGACAATTGACTGCCTGCTGAGTCACCCTTAGTAGCTGTCCATTAAGCATGAGAGACATGTTGGAAAGCAGAAGGGGAAGGCTGGAGAGAAGAGATGCCTACAAACCGTGTAATATGTGGCAGCAGAGGATGTACACCCATCTGCTTGCCTTCTGTGAAGGGATGAGTGTCTCACTGTCAAGGCTTCAGTCCAGTAGGCTGATACCAGGACATGAAATTGATTTCAAAGTAGGCATCAAAAGAGGTTTCCTTAATCCAAGTACATATCAGAACATATGTTAAGTAAAGTTAAGTAACATTCTGGTTAAAAGTACAATAATAATAATAACAATAGCTTCAGGATTTACAGAAGTCACCACCTGAATACCTACCCATCTCCTGACACCTAATTTTAGTTCCACAATTTTTACTCCTGCAGGAAACTGAGTGATCACTGCCATCTATTGGCAACAAATAAGCTAACATTACTGTCCCACTAAGGTAATGCACTAGAAATTACATAATTTACCTGAAACTGAACATGCAACACTGTTAAAGATGATGACATATCTTCTCAGCCTACTGAGTCTCATGAGGATTGTTTTTTAAGCTAGGGTATTATACCACATGACATGTCCAACTTGTATGCTAGCTTTTCTTTATATTACTGAAATGTTTTTGTCTGTTACAACACAGCCCTCCATTTATATGATTCATGTGAGGCTGCACTCATTTTTTCAGCACAAAACACCTGGCTATAATAGCTCCAGGGAATTAACAAATTGGAATTCCCACGTATGAGATAGCTTGGTTGAAACTGGAGATATTCCTTGCTCATGGCACAAATCTTGTGAGACGTACCATGAGATTTTCTCAATGAAAGGCACCAATGACTATTTTTATCATCATCACACTGTCATTGATAGAAAAAGACACAGGGAAATGCTTGCCTCATGAGGGCTCTATCCATTTAAACATGTAAAGGAGAATTGGCCCTGTTGGCACCTACTAAATTAATCAAAAGCCAACAAAAAGAGACTAATAATGTCTAAAGCATTTGTCTCCAATGTCATGTCTGAATAGCCTTTAATAAGGGTATTAAGTGTTCAGAATTAACAAATGTAATAATTAAGTGATTTTCTTCAACATCTTTATTTTGATTTCTCAGCATTCGGAAGATCTGCACACCCATAAATAAATAAATCAAAGCTAATTTTAAGCACATCTTCAATGGTTCACTAACTTCATTTGCAGTACCACGAGTGATGCCATAATTGCACCTGTGTTATAAGTAGCACAAAATATATATACTTTTTTTTTTTTTTCTGTGTGCAGCTTTATAATTCAATTACATTATTTGGACTCTAGATCAGGGAATTTGACATAGTAAATTTGGAAGAAATTAATTTCCCCCCCCCATTTATTTTTGTAAATGGCTTATACATTTTCTAATCACATTGAGAGAAGTTAGGTCTTCTTAAAAATTAACTGATGTAACTTTTCAGAAGCCTCAAATTTCATCCATGATATTTGTGTGGCAAATTGTAGATTGAATCTGAATTACTTCAATTGGCATCTTTTTTCAATAAATAATCACTATATAATATTGACTCAAATAGATAACCTCAAATTTAATTTTTCATTCATTAAAATGAATATTTCCCGGGTCCTTGTACCAGTAAAGAAAACTTTGGATACTTGAGCCCCCCTTCCCCAAACAAAAAAAGTTAAGGCCAATCATAAGAAAATAAAATGTGCTGATTTGCAGTTCAAAAAACTGATGAAAAAAGCTGTTTCTGGCAATATTAAGCAGCTTTATGTCATAGGAACATATAGAAAACTGTAAGAGAATATTTATTGTATTCTTTTTTATATTGGCTACTTCCATTTGAGGCATGTTTGGCATTTTTCTGTGTCCAGGTGGAAGCATGTTAAGCTTCTACACCGACGCTGGGAACTGCAGGCAGCCTGGGGTGGGACTGGGGCCACTTGTTAGAGCTATGGGCTAAGCAGGGCTTGTGCATTCACAGTGACCAAAGGAGCACAGGAGGCGATGTCATGCTCGCAGTTCAACAGAGGAAGAGATTTTGGCATCATCTCGCAAGCAGCCTGAACTGCTACTTGCTTGCCTCAGCTCAGATCAAGGGTTTCTGAGTCATGTGCCATGGAAGTACAAGGCAAGCGAAGCCGCTTGACAAGCTTTATGAATGTTTGAATTTTGTAAGAGAGTATTTTCATAAAGTTGCAATAGTTTTATCTCAAAAGGATTGCTGCTTAAATTACTGTTAACAACATCAAAAGTGGGCGGCAACAGAGGCCTGCCAGTATTAAGATCAAAGCATGCTAGCATTGATAGCTGTATTTATGTTGCAGGTTTACCATATTAAATTATTTATGTACTTTAGAAGAGAAGAAACATTTCATCATCAATACAAGAAAGATTTCATTGTTAACTTCAATTTTTTTTCATGGGCGTCTTTAATTTGCCACTATCTAATAAATAAAATTTGAAATACAATTTATTTAAAAGCAAACAAAATATTATATTTTTCTCTACTTGTTTTAGGCTTAGGTAAATGAGTGATTTCCACATCCAAGGTAAGCAAGCACTGAATCAAGGAGGCTTCCTGCTTCTTTTGAAGCAGGAAGTAAGGACATAGAACTCCTTGAAAGAGTCCAGCGCAGGACTACCAAGATGTTTAAGGGAGTGGAACATCTTCCTTATGAGGAGAGGCTGAGAGACCTGGGCCTTTTTAGCTTGGAGAAGAGGAGACTGAGGGGTGACCTTATTAATGTTTATAAATATGTAAAGGACAAGAGTCAGGAGGACAGAGCCAGGCTCTTCTCAGTGATGGCCAGAGATAGGACAAGGGGCAATGGGTGCAAACTGGAGCACAGGAAGTTCCATATGAATATAAGGAGGAACTTTTTCACTGTGAGGGTGACAGAGCACTGGAACACACTGCCCAGAGAGGCTGTGGAGTCTCCTTCTCTGGAGCCATTCAAAATCCGTCTGGATGTGTTCCTGTGCAATTTACTCCAGGTGATCCTCTTGCAGGGGGGTGAACTAGATCATCTTTCGAGGTGCCATCTAACTCCTAATGTTCTGTGATTCTGTGATTCTTTTACGCTTCATTTCTTTCTTGTTATATTTTCTCCTTGTCATACTGGAAGAAAAGCTTTTAAAAAGCGTTAACTGTGGATTTGTATTGCTTGTCCTGGTCACTCAGCTGTGACCACCTGTGTGTCTTTGTCTCAGTCTTCCCTCTCTCCCCTACTGAGTACATTGGGCAGACAAAGCCAAGACGGTTGGTTCAGCCAGCCAAGACTGCACCCCTCAAAACACTACTCAAGCTTTCCACCAGCTGAAAGCAACATCCTCAGCAGATTCATGTGGCTCCACTGGCCACCTCCTTCAGCAGCTGCACAGACAGAGCTTGCTTCTCTCTCTGAAGCACTGATGCCCATCCTAGACAAACATCATGGTGTTTCCTGTCTTTGCTAGTCTTTTCTTTAATCTTTCTCTTAATATATCCCTTGGCTTAAAGAACAAGGATCAGAAAGTCCTCAGCCAGAGCTCAAGATCCTCTCAGCTTGCTTTAATTTTTTTTTTTTTCTGAAGGCAGACAGGATTTCTTTTCCTACAAAGAATAAGAGCAGGAGAAATGTGAGAACAAATATTGCTGACACAGAAGCCCTACTTCATATATATTTATAAATATAAATGTATTGCTCATATTTATTTCCTCTTGCCTTCCTATTTTCTTCATATTCGATAAAGCTTTAAAAACCATTCAGTGATGATCATTTAATGCAGAACTAGAAAAGCAACATTCTCTCAGTTTAATCCCATCCCTGAGCTCGAGTTTAATCATAATAATGTGCAGTGACAATGTCATGGCATTTCCTTTAACCTGCCGGGCTCCCTGAAATTAGCTCTCCTAATTTTGGCCTCTATTTGCCTACTTAGAAACTTCATTGTAGCCAGCTGGAAGAAGGATTTCATTCTTCACAAGAAATAGCATTTGAAGCTAGTTGTGCATATACATGTGTGTTCATATATATCAGCTTTTTTAACATATACATAGACAAAAGCACACATGCATCATTCCTCTTGGATCCAGATGGAAAGTCAGAAACTTGACACTTTTCATGGGAATGATATTCCTCTAATGTCTCGTTCGATTTGCCAGCTGCCAAACTCCTTTGCTTCCCACCTCTCTGCATTCCTGGATGCTCAGCTGCCCAGCTGCCGTGCTGGCTTGTTGGCTACCCAAGCAACCAGCTGCTCCGGCGGGGAAGTGGAGGATCCCAGGGAGCCGGCAACCTGCCCACCCCGCTGCCAGCCAACTGGCGAGTGTCTTGTCAAGGCAGGCAGCCTGGAAACCTGTTGAAAATTTTGATGGACTCCTGCAGGGTCCGTATGTCCTGTTTTATCAGTGCTCTCTGGTGGAGAAGTATTCCTTTGGGGACAAAACCTAACGAGCTTCACGTGTTTCTCTGGTATGTGAAAGTGCTCTTCTCAGATGTGTCCTTTAGGTATGGCTGCACTAAGGCGCTTGCAAGATGTACAGCTGTGTGAGAGCAGCGGTCAAACAGGGCTCAAGAAAAATGAAGGGAGAACCATGGAGTTACTGGAATCTGATGTCAGTGAGAAGCATGCAAGTATGACAAAAATGGAGCAAGTAGGCCATTTCAGGAGGGTAGGAATGATCTCAGAGAACAGACGGAATTTTTCAGGAATTCCTGATGAGCCCATGATTTTAGCTTTTAGACATTTGAAAGCTATGAATGTGTCATTCTCCAGAAATGCTCGGAGTCAATTTATAAAAGCTCAGGATTGTTGTATGAGTAGATAATAGCTAAAGAACATCATCTGTGGTTATGCAACAGCACAGCCAAGTTCATCGTCTTTCACGTACCTCAGTAGCAAGCCAAATGCCAATGTAATGCCCTATGCCAGAGAAAATGTTTTGCTTTGGGATTTTTTCAGCTAGTAAATAGCATAAAAAATCCGACTAACATACCAAACAGAATCTATTTAAGACAATTAATGTTTGAAAAGAATGTGTGAAATGTATCTGACTTATCTGTATGTGTTGCAGTAGGTATTTTGTGAAATTTTGATGATGGTTTTTCTCCATAAATTATTATATTTAAAGTAGTATTTCTCTTGTGAATGCCCCTCCTTCAGTTTGGTATTTTGGGTTTTTTTTTTTCTTTACTTCCCCTTTTCTGTTGTTTAATTCCAACTTAACTCTTCCTGTGGAAAAAACACTTCATTTTCTAGGAAAATAAGTCGAATATAATATTTAGACCAATGCTATATCTCTCAGCTTCTTCTCCTCCATTTATCAACCATGTTACTTTTAGATTTTTGAAATTTCCTCTCCTATCACAGCTCACAATCCTTTACCTCTTCTCTACCTAATCTATTCCAATTCTTTAATTTCTTCTTAATTTGCTTCAGTTTCTTCACATGTTAGAAAATGTGCAGAGTACAACTTACTTCCCTCAACCTATTCAGGATTTAATTCGTCTTTCTATCTCTTTCTCCCTGTTCTTCTGATTTCACTGTAACAAAATTCTTCCTTCCTTTTAACATTCAACTTTTTGATTTCTTCTTAATCACCTCCTCCTACTCTTCGTTGACTCAGACTTTCTTTTCCTCCTCTCTTAACCCTTCCATGCCTTGCATCTTTCCTCCTCCCTGCACTCACTCAACAGTCCTTTCAGCAATTTTTCTACCTCCTCCACTCAGCTTGTTATCTTTCCTACTTAAATTTTCTCCTTGACTCATTTGGTGTTATTATTGTTAATAGCAAGAGTAGAAAAGAAGCTTTCCACAGAGAGCAAAAGTGAAGGTCTCTGCCAATGAACTCGACAATGTAAAAAGAGATTATGAAGACAAAGGTGAGATGAATAGAACTGAAAAAGGCAATACCACCTAATGGGACAATGAAGTCCTTGTTTAGTTCTCCATCATTTTGTTGTTTAAGTAATCTACTAGAGGAAAATTGAGCTAGGGATTAAAGTACCTGTGAAGCTCATTTGAGATAGGCAGCTGCTTCAGATAACTGAGTGGGAGTGCTTCAACTGTGTCACTGGAGCCATTTGTCAGAGACATCTATATTCTTCTTTCTTTTCCAACACTGTCTGCAGTATTTATTCTTCTGCCTTACTGAGCTGACACTGTGTCATATAGCAGAAAAAGGGTATGTGTGGATATGTTTGTTTGTGGGTATTTTTTAAAACCTGAAGTACTCTCCAAATATTTAGTAGAGCTTGGATCCAAATAAGTTAAACCTGCTCAAATCAGATTTAGTAAAGGTCCATATGTTGCAGGCAGTCAGCATGAGAGGCTATTCCTGCTCTTAGTCTTCCTTCTCAAACAGCTAAAGGTCTTTGTCTAGGCTGAGATCTGCTTATCTTAGATCCACTAGCTTTAGTAACACATTTTTTCACAGTGTTTTATAGACCTTCTAAAGCATCATGTCTGGCATCTAAGATCTATTTTATAGTCTTTTCTTTAGAAGGAAAGGGAAGAAAGAACTTAGGAAACACAGCCTTTGCCTACCCTTCAGTGGGGTTTTGCACGACTCTGGTCTTGGTGCTACTGAACAGGTGAGTGCTAGAACAACTGCTGCAGGAGTCTTGAGCAGTCTGCCTAACAACTTATGCAAATTCCTGAGATGACAATGAAATGAGAATTGTGGAGGAGGGAAAACGGGCAATGAGACAGGAGAGATGGAGCTGTAACAAACACAGTACTAGGCTCACCTCCTGTTGAGTCAGTTCTCTCTTGACCTCCTAGGAAGCAGAGCAGAAGAACAGGGCATCCCTCACAAAGATTTTTAGCTCCTTTCACACTCCATGCACCAAGGAATTGCTGCCTCTGCCTTTGGCTTTTATGTTCACAGAAATATAAAAATATCTTTATCTAGTAGTACCCCTCTTTCAACATGGTTGAAATGGTCAGTGCTCTCAAATGCTGTTAGGATGGGCAGAGGCCATCACAGTCTTATCTTCAGCCACAAATTTGTGACCACTGTTAAGTCAGTCTTGCTTATGGAAGAGGCAGTTCCTCTCTCTCCCTTGCTACCAGCTCTCCACTGACATCTCCATGGTATCTGCTTCTTCACATTTACCAGAGCAGAATGGAGCTATATATTGGGCTGCATTGAGAAATGAGTGATTGGGAATCAGTCTTAGCTTGAGCAAGTACCCTGACCTAGCTCAGCAAGCAACTACCTGAACTATTGTTCCAACATAAAGAAGGCAGCAGCTCAAAGGCAGAAATCTGGTGGCCTTGGGCATACAGTGTATAGCATTGATCTTTTGGGCAGCCATTCCAAATTATATTGGTTTAAATTGTGCATGAAGCTACAGACAAATAATGTAATTGGGTGAGAATTCACTGCCTCGGGAAAACAGGCCAAACAAAGAAAGATTTTAGCAAAGTATAATTAATGTTCATGTTATTTTCCAGTTACGAAGAGTGGAATTGTGTTGAGAGGCAAAACTGAGCAGTGGGTAAATCACTGTGGGTGGACTTTGTAGGCTGTCCTCTCTGCCCTTCTGGTCAGGCCAGTAACTGCCATGGCCATTCTTGTAAAAAAGCCTCTTCAAATTGGCATTTATTATCCAAAAAAAGCAGTCAACAACCAAACTCAATAAATACTCTTCCCCAATGCTTTGGGATGTTCCCTGAGACAGGACAAACCTCTCCTATTTCTGTGCCTTTGATTCATCATCCGGGAATAATATGCCGTGGCACCACTTGGCAACACCCACACTGTCAGAGCAGGGTCAGCAGCTTCCCCGAGTCTGGGAAGGGGACACACGCAGGTAATGCTGCCTCTGAACAGCTCAGCAAGCACCTTTAGGGCTGTCTCAGACTCTAATGCACCATCATGGTGAGCTTCATATTAATCCTGCCAGAGATGGGGAAGATTGATTTACTGTATTTTTTTTTTTACTGCATCGTTTGGTCCTTTCTATGCCAGCAGAGTTCTTTGTTTGTTACAGGACCCCTGGCTCAAACAGAGGGATGATAATGATATAAAGCGAGTTACCTGAATTGAGGAGCTTCTTCAGTGGTGCACAGATCCAGCAGAAGCTACTAGACAGGCACGGCTCAGCTCCTGTGGAGTCATACTACCAGGACTTGTGGCAAAAGATGCAATAATTCAGAATAAGGAATGTACAACCTCAGCACAACTTCCAGTTTTAATATTGGTTTCAAATAAATTGAAAATAATCTCCAGCAACAATACACCATCTAATTGACACAGCTTGATTTTCTGTCAATCAGTCTTTATTCCCTTAAAAATGTCCAAGTCAATTTGGAAAGACAACCCCACAGAAAAAAGAAAAACATCTCAAACAACAGTAACAAATATTAAAAGTAAACCACTAAAATATAAAAAGTATTACTTTGGTTATTAAAGTGTCATAGTTCAAGTACCAAGAAACAAATCTTTAGCAGAAATTTTGTGTGTGCGTTTTGTATGGATTCTTTTTTTTTTTTCTGAAGGAATAGGTAAGGTGAATATTTCAAATGTCAAAATACCATGACAAAGGGGTTAAGAGAAGATGACAAAAAAGAGATGCAGTTGCCAAGAGTTAGGGTGGTTTTTTTTATGATTTTGGACCTGGGTTCTGCAATGATCCAGTCTTGCAGTATGAGAGAAGGGAAAGAAAAATTAAATGCTTGTTCTTTTCAAAATTACCAGAAAAAGCAAATGTTTACATAACAAGTAATTTATTAGTGTCACTCATGATCATCAAAAGCTTCAGTTGTCACAAAGGATATGGCAAGGTTTTTAAAAGGATTTCAAACCTGATGTTTGCAAATTAAACATTTTTTTCCTTTTGTTTATAAGACCTGAAGGCATTGATGCAATTTATTATAATGTGATTTTGTCTGTCATTTGCTATAGACCTTTAAAATTAACTTTTATTAAAGGATTAACATCTTAAAAATAGTCAAAATCTACTATCAATTATTCCTCCAAACTGTTATTTAATTTTGGAGAACTATTAATAAAGTGGGATGTGGTGTAGGTAAAGCCATTGGTGCCAGTGCCTCTATTAACAGAACCACGCCACACCTAGTAGTTTTTTAAAAATAACCAGCAGCTGTATCTAAGTGAATTTGGAAGTTACAGGATCACTGCTCAACTATTCCATTTCCAATACTTTAACCCCATATTTTCCCTAGCCACCCAGTGAAAATAGAGACTGCTCCTTAGGCATCTCTTCAATGGCTCCTTTCCTTGAGGACAGGGAGAGGAGGAAAGGATTGGTATTTCTCTGTTCCTTTGAGTCACTGGAGACTTTCATAGATGGAGACAGTATGTCAAAAAGAACCATTAGTAATTCATTAAATTCTCAGCTGCTTTGCTAGTGTATCATAATTACAGGCTCATATTTAAATCAGTCACCAGGGCTGGAGTCATCATGAATTTTTTCCTCTAGGTCAGATAGGCAGAAGCATTCTGACATTCATAGCAAGGGGATGACCAGCTTCCTCGGGTTGGTTTATTTTAAAAATTCCCTACTCCTGCATGGCCTTCAGGCTTTGGCATTCTTGATTTTTTTCTTTATGCTCCTTCAGACATTTCCTGGAAAGAGTCCAGCGGAGGGTCACAAAGATGATTAAGGGCCTAGAGCATCTCCCCTGCCAGGAAAGGCTGAGTGAACTGGGTCTCTTCAGTCTTGAGAAAAGAAGACTAAAGGGGGACCTTATTAATGTTTATAAATATCTGAAGTGTGGCAGACAGAGGGAAATAACCAGCCTCTTTTTAATGGTCTGTGGGGACAGGACAAGGGGCAATGCCCTCAAGTTGGAGCACAGCAAGTTCCACACCAATATGTGGAAGAACTTTTCCACAGTGAGGGTGACAAAGCACGGGGACAGGCTGCCCAGAGAGGTGGTGGAGTTTCCTTCTCTGGAGATATTCAAGACCCGTCCGGATGCCTATCTGTGCAATACGAGCTAGGGAGCCTGTTTTGGCAGGGGGGTTGGACCCAATGATCTCTTGAGGCCCCTTCCAACCCCTATGATTCTGTGATTCTAGATTTGTCTTTTAGCCTGTTAAAGGCATTTTAAATTTACTCTAGACTATTAAAAATACTGCATCATCCAAAGTCTCTGACAGCATGTGGAGTGCATGTTTTATAGTCTGTTCCAGGTGGGTTTCTATTGCACTCTTAGAAGTAATTTCAGGTTTACAGACTGCAAGACCATGATGGTCTTTTCCAAATTCATGTTTCAAAATTAAAGAATTCTTTAGCATCAGATTTATGGTTTCTGAGTAGGTACTTTTAAGCTAAGTGCAAGGTTCTCTCTGACAAGCTTTAGTCTTTTGCTTTAAGGTATTTTTTTCCAAAATTAAAAGTACATTCTTTATTAGTCTCCAGTTTGTTGTTACTCTTTCTGAGGTGTGAATTGGCAATTCAAGTACAAAATTTGAGCAGCAGTCTCGTTAGTAAGAAGTGGTATTAGTTGAGGATCTTCTGGACATCAAGAGCAATGGTAGGAAACCACACTCAGATGGCTTCACTCCCTGCATCTAGCTGCATCCTGTATGACCGTGCCCTTTTAGTCCCTGCACCCATATTGGCCTGAAGCAATGACCAGTTTTCTTTATCACTTGTCAGTCCACAAATTGATTCTTGATGAAAAATCCCTTCCCAAACCAACACCAATGTGCTTGGTATGCAACCACATGAGGATACTCCACTATCATTTTTAATTTGAAGCTTCTCAGTGAACTGGTTGTTTATCCATTCAGGCCACGTTAACTTTCAAAGCCCTTGATTAAACCATCATTAAGATTCTAAATGCTTCTTAGAAATCTCTTGCATTGACACCATCAGTGTATAGCAGGTCTGGAGACTTTGCCAGTGTACTGAGAAATCCCCAAGCGACCATTGTGTAAATCTATCCCTAATGTGAATACATCAGCAGAAAATGTCTTGGCTGCAGGGAATGAAATCAAATGTCTGGACATCTGCTCTGAAGGTGGCATGGATCTGAACTGGCTTACTTTCTTATTTGAGGGGGTCCCCACAGTTCATTTTTTTCTAAAACTTTTCAAGCCTCTTCTTTCATTCCTGACAGAACATTTCCATTAAAATTTTCTTTCTTTTAAAGCTGATTACCTCAGCAGAGAGAGTCAGTGAGCTCTAGACTTGGGTCACTCTGCTGCAGCACACATGCAATGACTCTCCACCTGTGATGAAGGCTGCCCTTGAGCCTTTCCCTCCAAAAATCCCTTGGTCCAGGTTCCCCGTATTGAAGGCCCTCAGTGTGAGAGGAAATTAAGCAATACTCCAGAATTTGAATGCAAGGTGTTTTGCTTGTTATTGCCCTATCTGCCAAGCCCTGAAAATGCCACTTAGTTTTTGTTTTTGCTGAAAGGAAATAAATTTCTCTCTTTATGTGGTGGTCCTCATGGTGGCCAAACAGAAGTCTTCAAGGAACCTGTGTCACTTGCACAGTAATTCTGGTCAGCAGTCAGCTCTTTGATGGTGTCAGTGAGTTCCTGTCTGCTGGTATGAAGGGGGCATTATGAAGATGTTTTCTGTGTCAGGGAAGAGGTTTATTTTTAACCCATTGCATCTGTAAATTACTTTTAATCACTATAGTGATAGGTATAATTACCTTAGAAACAAGACTTTGTCTTCTCTGGTACATCCGGCACAGCTGAAAATCCAGGATTGGGTTCAAAAGAAAAAACCTCAAACCAGTGAGAAGATTCGGTAACTAATTCTGATTTGAAGATGAGGTAAGACAACAGCAGGTATCTGCTACTCGCTTCCTACATATAATCCTGGCTAAAATCAGAAGCTGACAATAAACCAAGGAACTACTGGAGATTTTCTAAGATAAACTGTCAGTCTTCAGAGTCATGGTAATCCAAATAATTGCTTTCAAATCATTCATGTCATAACGTTTATGAAGGGCTGCAAGCAGTTCAAAAGTTTCCTTTGGTCAGACTGGTTATTGCCTGGTCCTTAAGATCTGTTCTTCTTGGTACACCACTTTTATGTTCTGCAAAATCTGTCCAGATTTTAAAGTCTTTCCATTTTTCTTTGTGAAGTTTGCAGAAGATCTTGTCCAGGGAACAATTTAAAAAGCAAGCAATGTTCATTTCTTGCTATTAAAGTCACGATCAATTGGCCTAAGACTAAAAGTCCTAAAAGGACTATTTGGATTAGGTCCTTGTGAAAAAACGCCTACAGACCCAGACTCTACCTGTCAAGGTGGTTGTTTCTCCCATCTGCCTTCTTCAGCTGAATAGTCCCAGCTACTGGCAGATGGTGCAGGAATGAAATCTTCACAACTGAAACTGTTTCAGGAAAAACATGAGGAAGAATGACTTATTTCACAATTATTTCACCTACTGAATGATTTACAAGTTAGGACTTTTATTTGGTTTTGTTGAAATATCATAGTCAGAAGATGCTTCATGTTTCCAGCTGAGCCTTCCAGAGCACAGGAGAGTCATGGATACTCCAAATGAGACTTGATATGTCGTAGTTGCATGTGAAAAATGCCCCCCAAACCCAAATGGGGGTGACTTCAAAATATAATTTCCTAATCATAAAGCTAGTAAAGATCATGATATCTCTGTAGTAAAAATATTTAGATATGTTACAAGGCAAATGTAGAGTCCTCTATGCAGGGAGGAATAAGCCTAAGCACCAGTACAGGTTCAGGGTTGACCTGCTGGAAGTTCTGCAGAGAAGGGCCTGGGTGTCCTGGTGGACAAGAAGTTAACCATGACCTAGCAGCATGTCCTCATGGCCAAGAAGGCCAATGGTACCCTGGGGTGAATTAAGAAGGGATTGGCCAGCAGGTTGAGAGAGGTTATCCTCTCCCGCTACTCGGCCCTGGTGAGGCCACATCTGGAGTCCTGTGTCCAGTTCTGGGCTCCCCTGTTCAGGAAAGATGGGGAACTACTGGAGAGAGTCCAGCAAGGGGCTACTAAGATGATAAGGGGAGCATCTCTAGTATGAGGAAAGGCTGAGAGAGCTGGGCTTGTTTAGGCTGGAGAAGAGAAGACTGAGAGGGGATCTCATTAATACTTATAAATATCTAAAGGATGGATTTCAATAGCATGGGGTCAAACTCTTTTCAGTGGTGCCCAGTGACAGGACAAGGGACAATGGGCCCAAACTGCAACACAGGAAGTTCCATCTCAACATGATGAAAAACTTCTTCACTGTGAGGGTGACAGAGCACTGGGACAGGCTGCTCAGACAGGCTGTGCAGTCTCCTTTTCTGAAGATATTCAAAACCCCCGTGGATGCTGTCTTGTCCAACCTGCTCTAGGTGGTTCTGCTTTGGCAGGGGGGGTGGACTAGATGATCTCTAGAGGTTGCTTACAGCCCATACTCTTCTCTGATTCTGTGATATGGTTGTAATAATAAAAATAACTTTTGTTTGAATTGGAAAGATGATGATATCTATTTTATGAAATAAGTATTTGAAGCTGCTATCTGAAATTCAGTTAAGAACATCCCACAGTTCTCTGCTGTGCTATTTCTACAGCAAATGCTGAAAAAATAGCATCAAGTTACGAGATGCATTGAGTTTTAAGTCATGATATATATATATAATTATGCTACACTGATTCTCACTTCTCTTTTCGTAATACAGTTTTATTTTAACTGTACAGACTTCCACTGTCAGGCACTTCATTAGCATGTCCTATGCCTTAAAAGCTGCTTGCAAAAAATCTATAGATACATATAAAGAACGGACTGCAAAAGGTATTCAGCAGATCATCTGATCAAGTCCTCTGCATTGAGGCAGGATCCAGTATATTTATATCAGCCTCAACAGGAGTGTACATATATGGCTGTTCAAAACTGCTGATTTTAAGAGAATAGTGTGGTCTGAAACCAGATGGATTCCTCTATTACTTATCAGAAATTACAGCAGCCATCTATAAATTACTGCCTTGGCTAATACATTCATATTTTTGAGGTAATTTTTCATTTCCTCGCCTCTCCTTTAGTAACAGCCCTGCATTAAATCCCAGCTTGACAAAGTCAACAAGAAAATTCCCATGGACTTCAACAGAACCAGGTTTTCCCTCTGTTTTTCTTCTTGATTTAGCTGAGTGGCCATGGAAATCTTTGGCTGACAGATTTATTTAGTAACAGTGAGACATCTAAATTTTAAATCTTTGCTTTAGCCTGTCTGCTGTTTGAGCGTGTGCTTTGGGAATGCATTTAGATAATTTTTACATTTCAGTGTAAATCCTGAGGTAAAATGTCACTACTAAACCAACATTTACCAATTGTTCATTTAAAGGATTTGCGTTGAGGCGTTGAGCTTGACGGGGGAAAAAAAATAAAAGTTAGTTTTCTTAGTGAGCCTTGATGCCAGAGGTACAGTTGGCTCCATGCTGGGCAATGGAAAGCACTAGATCATCCCTCCAAGTCCCTGTCAGCCCTATGATACTTTGATTTAACTAGTTTGGTTTTAACTTCAATCAGACATAGACTGGTGGCTAAGACAGGTCAGAAAATGAAAAGAACATGCCACAGGAAAAAGAATGGGATGCACTTGTTTAAATCCATTGGCTACAAGAAGCAAATAACCAGACTTATTTAGGCTCACTTGAACAGGTTTTCCATTCCTGAATAAGATACTGAGTGCAGTCTTAAGATGTTCTCTTTGATGTAAACCTCACGCTGAGGTTCTTTCTCCATATAATGATGAGGAGGCACATTAGGCCTACTAACAAAAAGGCCAGGGTAACTGTGACCTGAAAATGGGCTTTCAACCTGTCAGAATTGCCTGGGATTAGTAAAGCAGTTATCTTCCTTTGGTTGTCATTCTTTCAAATGCTCTCTGAAGAATTCAATTATCAAAACAATTTAGAAAGAGACAAGGCTTTGAGCAATAATAGAAAACAAATCTTTCTTTGGTTTTATTTTTAAATAAGTCTTTACGGCTCATGGGCATAGAAAGAATCAGGAAAAGCTACTTAAAACTTGTGATTTAGATTTGCTTTGGCTCTAATTAGGTCTTTTAATTTTAAGGCTCACTCCAACTCCCACAGCAGTGAATGGGAATCATTGCAGTAACTTCAGGGCCTGATAGATCTGTCTCTCAAGCTGCTCTGCAGGGACACCTACTCTTATTTCCTTGACTTCTTGTTTATTCTTTTGAAAATACAAAAAGGATAACGTTTAAAAAAAAAAAAAAGAAAGGAAAAAAGGTCCAGGTAACAAATGAAGCAACCAACTTGTCAGTTTGGTTTAATTTAAACCAGTAATTAAAACAGTTTACTGGCCTCCAGATGGGTATACTGGGAATCCAAGGAAAGGAGGATGCAGCCCTTCTGAGGAAGGGAAGCAAATGAGAGTGGAAATAAAGAAGGATAAACTGTGTAGCCCACAATGACAAAGGGTCTAGCTGGGTTCTGATACAGAGATAAAGCCCCAAACTCTCATCCTGTATGTTAAAGTACAAAACGTAAGGGCTTTTTTCTAACAATATTTGTATTGTAGAAACCCAGTGAGGGTGGGGAACATATTTGGCAATCTTTGCTCAAGAAGTCACCAACTTTCCCAAGCTAGGGGCTCCATCATATTGTCCATAGTCAGCTATAGTAGTTTGCAGACCTCTTCGATCCTTTGGGGGGTTGTGTGGGAGACAAGATGAACTATTTGATTGCCTGTTGCAATATTGCTTTTAAATCCTACGACTATTCTGCTACCTGTCTTGAACAGATGTCAAATAAAGACTTTGATTTTGTCATGAGCAGAGAAATTCTTCTGTCTCAGCAGTGCCACATGGATTTCCTTCCTGTGTGACTTGGTCCCAGGGCTACAAGATGCAAACCTAATCCGTGACTAGTTATGGTGGTGGGCAGAGGAGCTCAAGTCAAGGTAACAGTTTGGTCATTTCTAAAGAATTCAGCCCCATTCTGCACTGGCAGTGTGTGTCTCTGAGGGCAAAATAAAGCAACTGTAAATCAAATGGAGAGAAACTTTGAAATTTATTTTTGAGCTGATCATTTAATATGCTGCTTGATTTCTCAGCTCATCCCTGCTCTCCTATTTCCTCTTCATGCAACCTGACCACCAGCTTGACCAAGAAAAACTCCTTCTATGCCCCCAGTAAAGAGGAAGGCAGAAGACAGAAATCATGTAGTGAGAAAGAGATTGACACTACCCTTCTGTTAACCTGGAAATCCACAGGGCACACCAGTACTACTGCAGTACACTGACCTCTAAAAAATTTAGTATGATAAACCCCTTTGGAACGCTTCATTAGTTAAATTTGGTTTGATCCCTGATCCCTGTGGCATCCATCACCCTGCAAAAGGTGAGTGAGGATGGCAGAAGAGGAGGATAATGTGGGGAAGAAGCTGGCTTTCCTTCCCATCACCAGTGATGACACAGTCCCTGTAGGATACAGCCCCGAGGGTCCTCTGCCTGAGACAGCTAGAGAAGGGTACGAATGACTGAATTTTGGGGAAGAGACAGAGTTTGTAGGGAAATTCCATGTGTCAGACAGATGCAGAATAGTTTAAATCTGTTTCAAATCTAAATTCTCCGTATACTTGCTATACTAGCAAATTCTGTTAACAATGTGAAATATTGTCTGGTATAAATTTAAAAATCTGTATTGCTCTCCAGTCAATCTACACCCAGATCGCCTGTATGCACTGCAGCCCAAAAGCTGAGGACTCGACCACTAATTATTTGCTTCCATATTTATGGCTCTTGGAGGCATTTGACCCGTGTGTTTAATAGTTTCATTAGGTCAGTCCCTTTCTTTGCTACCTTCTCATTAAGTCTTGTGGTGAAAAAATTAAAATAGCTATTTTGGAGAACCCAGCTTTTCCAAGGTCCTAAC
Source organism: Gallinula chloropus (assembly GCF_964237585.1). NCBI lineage: Eukaryota > Metazoa > Chordata > Aves > Gruiformes > Rallidae > Gallinula > Gallinula chloropus. The sequence goes on from NC_140086.1 coordinate 43,373,514, forward strand.
TTGTGTCAGTCTACCACTTTGCCATCAAAACAGAACCAAATTTATACACACTTCAGGCTTCGCTTCTTCGTTCAATAAGAAAGGGGGAGTGGGTGTGGGGGGAGAATCTTTCTCTTGCTGTATTCCCAAAGGAATCCCGCTAAGTTAAAGCACATTTTAATCTCTTGAGCCGGCAGCTTTATTAGTAAGCGTTTCCCAATCTTCGGGGAAATCTAATTTCACAAATAGATTAGAGCCACTTCAAACGCAGCTTTCAGTTGCCATCCACCGGGGGACAAACGGGGAGGAGGAAGTTTGTCAGAAAAGACCTTCTCTGAGCCCAAGAGTGATTACCAGAGGTGTCTCCATCGGCTGCCACCCACCTAAAGTCGATAGTACTCAAATGAGTACGCCGGTGCGGACTATATAAGAGAAGCGCATGGCTCTGGAGGGCGCATACCCCCTCTCCGGGCGCAGCACCGACCGCCCTTCTCCGCGCCCGGCGGAGCCTCCGCGGGGACACGGGCTCTCCAGCGACGGCATAGGACGGCTCTCCCCGGCCCGCACGCACTCAGCGAGACTTGCCTCCGTTTGAAGGTAAGCGGCCGCCCGCCGGCTCTCCGGAGGGAGCTTTTGGCACAGAGCGAGGGGGTGTCGCTGCCCCTGCGGCGAAGCCCGGGTCGTTCCCCGGTTACTCCCCGGGTTTGCCGTACGCCCCGGCGGCGGCGGACTAGGGGAGAGCCCGCAGCCGTCGGGGAGAGCCGGCTGCCCGGCGGCGCCGATTAACTCTTTCGCCAAGGAGGATTTGCGAGGGAAGCCAAGTATAAAACAGTTTGTAAATAACAGAATTTCCCCCTCCTCCCCCTTAATCCTAGCCCTTTGCTATAATTAGAATAGCTTACTTAGGGGCATTAAGCGCTGCTCTCGAAGCCTCAGCCCGTTGTAATTATTTTTGCCCTTTACACCCTGATTTGCAGCAGTTCCCGACGTAACCCCTAACTGAACTCCGTCCCCTTGCCGGTTCTACTCACTCGCCCGAAGCCCGCCGTGCGGCAGTGCCCGGGCAGATGGAGGGCGGGGGGCGGGCTGAGCCCTCGGGGGGTCCCCCCGCCGCAAGCATCCACAAGCGCGGGAACGCTGGGGGCAAAGGGAGCCGAGCAAATCCCCCGCAAAGCCCAAGAGCGCAAATATGTGCGGCGGGGTTAATACCCTTCCCCTAATCCGTGTCTATAAATGCGCCCTCCTGGGCTGCTCGGGGGGCTGGCGGGCAGGCGCGGCGGGGTCTGCCGGTGGCGGCCCGTCGGGTCCCCGCACTGCGCCGCCTCTTGGCGGGGCTGCACCCGGCCCGGGCGTGCGGGAGCAGCGGGCGGGAGCGCACCGCCTCCGCGCCCGCGGGGGTGCCCCCGGGCCATGGGGGGCGGGCGGGCGGGGTGCGGGCCGGGCCCGGCGCTGACCGTCTTCGCTCTCTGCCTCCTCCCAGCGCCGCAGAGATGCGAGGGGCGAAGAAACGCCAGGCGCTGCCCGCCATCGTGCTCCTGCTGCTGGCCTCGGCCCCGCCGCCGCCGGGCGCCGAGGGCAGGGACCTGCCCGCCACCGGAGCCGAGCGGGGGGCGCTCCTCGACTTCCTCCTCCAAGCCCTGGGAGACGGCGACCGCCCGCTGCCGCCCCGCCCGCCGCGGAGGGACCGGGTGATCTCCCGGCGGTACAGCGGCGGCGGACCCCCGCCGCCCGACCCCCGCGCCATCGCCTCCGCCGCCGCCCCCCGGTCACCCCCGGCCGTCGCCGCCGCCCCGCCGCCGCCCCGGCTCTTCGCCGCTGCCCGCCACGGAGGTAAGAGCCACCGCGCTACCCGGCGCAGGGAGCCCGCCCGGGGATGCAGCCCGCGCTGGGTCCCGTCCCTACCGCCTCCTCCAGCGGAGAAGCCCGACGGCGCATCCGCCGGGAGAGCCCGCTGCAAGCGGGAGGGGGCGAGGGGAAGCGGAGCGGGGGGTGCTGTCCCGGGGAGGTTTCAGCCTTCACTTGGGTCGAGTCCCGCCGAGGGCAGCGCAGCCCAGCCCGGCTCCCGTGCCGGACCCAGCATCACGGGGGACGTGGAGCGGGAGCATCGTGATGCCCCAGCCCTGCAACCCAGCGGGAGTTCAACCGTGGGAGGTATCCGGGACACCAGGGAGGTGAGGGCCACTTGGCCTTCAGTACTTTCAGCTGGGAGTTCAGTTGTGGCCACAGTTGACCTACAGCTCCTCCGAGCAAGCCACCCAACTTCCCCGTGTTAGAGCGCTGCCAGCTCTGAGGAAGCCACGTTTCCTCCTGTTTGGGACCAAGTAATTTGTCACATTCCCGAACTCAGGACCTCCAGTTTACACAAGGAGGAGATACGACTGATTTGAGAGGCAGATGCCTGGGTTTACTCCTTTAAACTTTCTCTTCAACCTGACTGTTTCCCATGTGCTGCATTTCTCTAGGTTTGCAGGGGCAGGTGCTGGAGATGGGCAGTGCTGGGCATGGGGGCTTCAGGCAGGGAGCAGTCCCTCTGGTGCTGGCACCGGTCAGGCATGGCCGTGGCAGACAGGAGTAGTTGAGGGTCAAGCACAGCTGCCTGCCGATGTTGACAGACCGTGCTTGGCCAGGACACTGGTCAGTGGGTCAACTCTGCTGCAGCTGGTTTTGATACAGAGTCACGCAAGACATTTCCTAATGGACTGGAGCTTCCAGAGAGGTTTGTGTGGATTAGTCAGGATGGTGCAGTTCAGCAAGGAGGAGGTTATAGTGACTGTCTCTGGGTTGCGTAGCCCACTACCATTTTTCTCTTGTTGTCTGCCAGAGACCATACGGGAAAGGAAACAAGTTGAGGAGAGCTGTGGAAGTTTGGTGCCCCTGGAGAGCACCCTTGTGGCTGGTAATAGGTGGAATTAAGATGCAGCCCTCCCCATGTCTCACTGGTAGAGTTGCTTTTCTCTGTCCAGTGGTCTATTTTATAGGAAACTAAACCACATTTTGGAAAAAAACCTTGAATTCAGGTGGCATATTCAGGAGTTAATAGGTAACTGATTGGCAGGGAAAGCACTTGCACAGTCTGAGGAAACTGGACTAAAAAAAAAGACAAATCAAGCACAAAGTAATTAATATGCTGGCCTTGGAAGCTTCTGCTGAGTGTGTTCTGCCCCAAGTATTGAGCATCATGAGTAAGGGGTTGTAGTGTCCCAGTGAACTTACAGCTGTTCTTGCTTTTTCAGAGCATTAAGTCTCTGGTAGTTAAGGGAAATCCAGCCCAAACCAGATTGCCACAGATTTGTTTGCTGACGGGAAAAGATGCTGCTGGTTATCAACATGACTGGTCATGAGTGATTACTTACAGTGGCTTGAATTCTGTATCTGCTGTAAACAAACGCTCAGTGTACACTTTTCCAGGAAAAAATGAAAAAAAAAGGTAGAAGGGTCATTTAAGACAGAATAAAGAAAATTGAGCAGTCCAGTTGCTTCTTATGTTTGAAACAAAAAAAACCCATCCAGAACAATGCCATGTACAGAGCAGAGCATTCAAGAAGCATAATTTCTGTGTATTTTCTTTCTTTTCCCTTCTGAGGATGCTACTCTGTATTATCAGTGAGCTAAGTACTAGGGCTGAAATGTGCTTTCACTCCAGTTCTTCTCTCCCTCACTGTCAGAACTAGTTTCAGCTTTCAGTGTAGACACATGATGAGTTAATTCAACTCACTGAGTAGCACCTTTTTTTTATTTCATGTGGGGGCTTATTTAGCTGTTTGCTTAGTAAGGAGGGCTGGCTTGGAGGACTGGCTTGGAGTGCCACAGGTTGAATTTTAGGAGCAGCATAAGGCAAGTGGCTGGAGTACAGGATTGGGGGTGAGGTTTGAGAGGGGATGAGACCTTCTTACTGTGATGGGGACCTGCTTATTTAGCTCAGGCCATAATGGAAAAGCAGAGCATCACAGAGTGTTTTCAACGAGGCTGGAAAAAGAAAGGTGAGACACTAAGGGTTAGACATCCTACATGTACTACTCAGTTATAGACACATAAATAAGATATAAAAGGAGGAATGGTTGGTCCGTGGTGCCCTGTCTGAATGTGGCTTGTGGGCCATTCAAGGACAGGTCCTGGGCTAGAGGTATGTTATGGGCCTAACAGCTGGACTTGACTTCATGCAGGTTCGTAGGAGGGCAAAGGGACATGACAGCACTGAAATAGATCGGACAACAAAACCTGCCCTGCCCTGTTGGGGCAGTAAGCTGCTGTGACCTGCCTGCAAACAACTCTTTAGGTGTTCTTTTTCTCTTCATAATCAGGCAGATATTCTGTGCTGTGTGTTCTTTGGTCATATGAAATATTTTTTCATGTGCCCTGTAGGACCCAGAAGGAACACCCCCACACGCAGCAATAAAGATACCGCTTTCACCATCAGTGTAGTTGCCTTAACTTCTTATCTCTTTTATCCCTATCCCTTGTTCTAAAGTCTTATCTCGCACAGATTTGTCCCTGTTTTTCTTGGTGACCTGATTAATGAGAGTGAGCATTTGCTCTGAAGAGTATATTCAGAAGAAATAATGTATTCCAACTAACCAAAAAGCAATCTTCCATCTTTTGCTAGGATTTCTGGTAGGATGTCACTAAAAATACAAGTTGTTAGTGTGAATTATTATATCTAGTGGGATTAGATTTTCTGTCACAACATCCTTTACTTGCCTCATTTCCATGAAGTTCTATGCTTGAATGTGGTGTTTTAGTTTTTAAGCTTCACTGTGAAAGCTCTTCAATGGACAATCTTTTTCATAACTATCTCATTTCTGATGCATAACCGGTCAATTTTTATTTATTTCTTTTATGAAGAACCCAAGTACATGTTTTCACAAAGAGAGGATTCAGCATCAGGTTATTTTTGACTGTCATGTTGGGGGAACTAGAATTGCTTGTCATTCTCAGATTTTCTTTGTTACCTTTAACCAAACACTTTCTGCAGAACCAAAATAGCTTTCCTGTAATTAGATTCAAAGAAATCTTGGGAAATAAAAAAGTCTGCATTAACTGTTCTTTCATTACATATTCCCCAAGACAGTGGAGAAATGAGCTATCTAAATTTACAAGGGGTAAGGGGATGAAATTCGTCTTTGTGCTGGGAGACCAGTGAGACATTTTAAAACATTTTGATTAGTTATTTCTCAAGCATGAAGGAATGAAGATAAATATTGCTCTCAATTTAACAGTATGTTCAAATTAGCCTCCTGAGCATATCTACTTCAGATTTAGAATAACATATCAGAGAAGAGCATTTGGCCCTCAGACTATTTAAACTTTGTGGTTAAACTTAAAGAGTTCAGTTTTATGCCAAAATTTCTTACACATCAGCAGAAGAAAACTATAAGTTGTCCCATGACATGGTGCTAATTTATCCATTATTCACTATGAGTTAGATTTGAAAGATATGTTTGAGGTTTATTTTAGTTTACAGTTGAATCAAACCCATGTAAGTTTACAGAAAGTTTTGTTCTTTTTACTCACATAAAAAAAATCTCCTGAAGTGTAGTGATAGTTACGGCTGAAGTCCCTAATTCTGCAAAACCTGCTGTGCCTAAACTACTTCAGTGAATGTAATTACTGATCAGAAATAAAAAATGGAAAAAAAGGAGACCATTGAGGAATGTAAACCTTGTCCCTAGGAAATTAAAATGTATGGTATGGCAGAGTTCTTTGTAATACTTATGTCCAATTATTTTTCCTATTAATAAAATTACCTTTTTTTTTAAAGTATATTGTGTTAAAAAATAATTGCTGGGCATTCAGGAGGCTTAAAAGGAGATGACAGTTAATTATTTAAAAGAATAACTGTTACACTAAAAAAAAAACAACCCCAAAATAAATGTTGGCTCATAGTAATTATTCCTCATTCCACATCTGAAGGTTTTGAATGAATTCATTTTAAAGTTAAGTTGTTGGGCAGGCTTTTCTGGAATAGAACTAGGCAAATATATTCTGCTTTCAGGGGTTTAATGTAAACTATATTCCAAACAGTTAAAGGACTTGTTTTTCTTTATAGCATATTCAAGATTAAAATATATTCCAATAAATAACAAACTTAATGAAACATTACATACTGTTCCTCACAACAGAACATCAGTACAGCAGTCCAGGGAGAGTGCAGCTGGCTTGGGTACTGGAAGTAGTAAGGATTCCATGGGACATTGTGCTGCCCAGACCAGTGGTTGCTGAGGCAGGATTGGAGGGGCTGTGAGGATCTCACTGCACCACGGTGAAGTATGAACAGTCCCAATGAGTTCAGCAGAAATGTTACCTTGCCTTGTACCAAGATTAGGTGCCAGTTCTACCCCAAAAATATTGGTAGGCAGGATAGATCTCTGCTACACAGTGTTTCATTTAAATGAGGAGATTTACTTTAAATATATTTATATTATTCTAATCTCAAAACCATCCTCAAATTTTCCTTGATAAATTGTCCTAAACAAGTTGATATTGGCCAATTTTTAATGACCTGTTACTTTTTCACGTAACAAATACATAGTTCCACACACCCACAGGTTTAATTCTGCCAAGTGCATATTTGTAACTGTACTTGTATTTATAAGCATATTTAACTTTTTCCATCTTTTTTAAATGGGATTTTTAATGGCACAAGCATTTCATTCAGGTCAGCTGTTATTTGTCACCAGCATTTCCTTCCAGAAAGTGTTATCTTTGTATTGGTTCCCTAAACGGTGAGATGTCTGTGATCTCAGTGCCCCTAGTTTGTGTGCTGACTTTCTGAGTGCCTAATTAAGTCCCAAATGCAGCAGAGGGCGTATGTTCCTTCAGCCTTCAGTTCTGCTCAAGTGCTTGGATCTATCATCATGCCCGGCTCCTTCACGGTTACGGTACCTTTATGACCTGTAACTTTGCTGCTGTATTTGTTTCCTTGACTTATTGGGTTTTTAGGTGTATTGTGCAATATTCCTTGTAATAGCAATATTGTGTGCTTGGCAAGAATGGCTGCAGGCAGGAGATCCAGGCCACTGAGCAGAAAGCATCTGAAATCTAGGATAAGCCCCATGCGATGGTGGAGCTCATGGACCAACCCTGACAGCTGATCAGTGAGTGAGCGAAGACAAAATGTAGTTGTTGTGTACATTGAGATTTAAAATGTAATGAAGTCTACCAGAGTAGTCCTTAAAATGAAAAATGGGTCTGGGGCTTGTTTTAGTTTTGATTCATATTTCTTTAAAAATCATAGTCAGCGTGACAGGGCACACAATTACTAATGGGTAAAGTTTTAGCCCCAGGAAAGTGAATGTCAGAATTTTCAGTGAATTAACCAGGATTGGGCCTCAAGTACCCCAGGACTCCTCCAATACGCAGGCAAGTGAATAACAAAACAGAAGCTTCACTTCAAAGTAGACCCAAGCGCATAACTGTAACTCAGGAACTATAGCATGCATTTTGAATTAGTCTAGCTTGGCACTAAGCCTTTGAGCAAACTGAAGAGTCGATATATTTTGTAGGGGTTTTTTTTCTTTATTGCAGGCACAATTTGATTTTTCAATCAAGAAAGAATAGCAGCTCTCTGTGTTTTACTGGTTTGTTATTTCAGGTGTTAATCTGCCCGACTAAAGCCTCGGAGAGGTGGGAGAATGGTAGTATGCAGATATAAGGATTTGCAAGACCTTTACGATTTGGTTGATAAGCTTGAGTCTTGAAAATACAGGACATGATTTTGATCTTTAAATGTGTCTGTTTACAGGGAGAAAGATTTAAAATGATAAGTGTAACTATACATACATACACACGTGTATATAGGCGCAAATATCTTTTAATTAATGGGTTTTGAGGGCAATTTGAGGGAGAACAATGTGGTGTTTCAGATCTACACATGAAAGTTAAAAAGGTGGCTTATAAGTGTAGAGTGCATTTTTCAAAGTCCTTAAAATAACATAAAAATCATTGCATAGTGGTAGTCGCCATGCAAAGCAATAAGCAAAACCTCATAATCAGAGAGGGGCTCGAAGAAGATGCACCAGATCAGGAAACGGCGACAGGAAGGCTGCAGAGAGACGGGCAGTTTGGTTCCATCCCTAAAGTGTGTGCAGTTCCAGTGTTCGCTTTGGGATCATTTCATTATTAAAGATTTCTCCAAGTGCCCTGACAAGAGGGAGAAAATATCCCCTTTTATTAACACCTGTTTTCTAGAGAACTAAAGTTTTCAGTGGTGTTTATCGAGTAGTTTTTGCTAAAGTAAAGAAAAAAGAAATTACTCAAAGGTAGAGTGAATCTTATGTTAGTGTTTTGTAAGACTTGCTTTTAGACATACCAAGTAAGTGTACTTTAATAGCTGTAGGTAAGCATCTTCTTTTCCAGTAGCTGCATTATGCTTTGGTCATTTGTTGCTTACATTTGGTTTTGATGATGAGGAAGAATATTAAAGCAGACTGTTGGGAAAGAGTATAATGGTTTGTGAATGTAGGCACACATGAGCAGTGTTACACAGGGTAATGTATGTTTTTTCCGTTGGAAAAAAATGTGTTCCCTGGGACATTTTTTGTTTGTTTTGACTCTTAAGCATTCGCATGAACTCTCTGCCCTCAAGGCTACAACCAAAACTTAACTCTGGTGAAGAAAATATGCCAAAACTTGAAGAACGACTAGAAATCAGGAGAAGATAGATGCCAGAAAGCAGTTTGTGAGAAAACGTGCAGCTGATCTCCTGTGTGACCCTCAGTTGATGGTTAGGCTCTTCTGTTCAGGGCAAGGGTGACTGCTTCATTTTGTCACTTGTGAATTAGAGGTTACACCGTTAGTGGAAGTCCTACAGGCTGTTCATTGGTGTTTTGGGCATTTTTAATGTCGGTCAATTGGAAAACAGTTGCTCCAGTGAGGGAATTGATTGGCTATTGATTATATACTGAGGGTGCAATTCTTTATCTCTAGGGTATAAACAAGATTGGTTGATTAGTGGCCATTTTTATATTATCCTATGTTTTATTATGTCTGCTGGGCAACAAAAAAAAAATAATTGATGTGCAATGCTCCACTGATTTTGCTAAAGCAGTGCCTAAAAATGTGTTTGTTTAATACAGAGCTGGAGTTACAGAGTTTTGAATCATGGCTACATTTTAAACCTAATATTTTGGTTTTAAAAATGCAATTAAAATGGTCATGTAATCTAACAAAACCCATTTATGGTAAAGGCACAACTTTGTGTAGTAACTATGTTTAAACTTTTTTGTGAGTTTTTTTTTTTAAAGTCCGTTAGATATATCTTTGTTAATTCAAGTAAATTGGTTAGATTGCATTTTAGTACATGTTCTCTTGCTTACATGATTTGAAATCAGTGCCTTTGACTGAAGAAAAAGATTTAATGTTACATCAGTAAAGCAACTTGGTTTTGGACAACTTCAGGAGTAACATGGTGCAAAACTAATTAAGGCTTTGCTACTTAACTTATGTTCTCTCTTTTATCTGACCCTGTGAAATAAAGGTAAAAAGCAAAATAAAAAGCTACTGGAACAGTCAGACACCTTTTCTTTTAACTTAACCTTCACTGTTTATTATGTCAAGCTGTATGTGGTATGCTTCAGCAGAAGGAACCATTGAAATGATGTACTAGGAAATGCATTTTCATCAGTATATTTGGCAGGACTGGATGTATGAGCTAGATTAGTAAAACCCTTACATCCCCTTGGATGAAAATAGCTGAGAGGGTAGCGGTGTTATTAGTACTGTAACCATGATAGTGTAATTCCTTCTTCCTTGTCTGTTAATGGCATAGCACAACGAACACATGAAAGATTTTTACCTTGTCATTGAAATATTAATTTAGGATTTTTAGGAAAAATATTTTCAGAACTCATCTTTTACATGGTGGACAAAGACTTATTTATAGTCAAAACTTACCAATATGAGTATTTCTTGCCATCTCCAGATAAATCTTTTGGGTCAGAAGACAATCTAGAGCAGGCTAAGCACTTTCATTTCATGGTGTGGGTCTAAAGTTTGAACCGATCTGTTGGCCAGATTCATTGCTACTAATTTAGCAAGATAGCCTGTGCAATTTGTGCTTCCCATTATTTTATGATTAGATCCCTAGTTTGCATATAAAGATAACACAACGTAGATTTCCTCCCCGTATTCAGTTACAAGCCCCTTTTCCAGATGTCAAGCAAATTTCAGACTTTCAGAAGAGGGATTACTATACAACAAATCATTTGTGTGGATTAGACCAGCACAGTTACAGCAAATTTAACACCCAGGTTAAATTTCATGAACAGGGTAACTCTACATTACCTACATGGTGGAGTCACTCCATGTCTATGTATGTGATTTGGCTGCATGGCACTGTAGAGGATCCCTTTTCTAAGCTGCTGTCAGGGCTTTCAAAATCCTTAAAATTGATCCAAACTGCACATTTATACCAAAGTCCACTGACCCCAAACAGAGAAGCACCTCCAGAAGAGCCTTACTTCTTCTTTTGTTTTGGATAGCTATCCCTTTTCTGTCAGAACAAGGAATGAAACAAGGACTAGATCTGGAGATTAAATAGTAACAATAATAAGTGTTATTTTAGAATAGATAGAAATCCTATTGAATATCAAGGGCAACAGTTCATTTTCTTTGCAGTTATGGTCTCCATCTCCACGTACCAGAGTAGTAAGAGCACTGTAAAACAGAGAAATACTAAACTTGCCCAGCCCCAGCACATGGAAAGTAGGTTTTCTTTTGTTGTTGTTGTTGTGTGGTTTGGTTTTATTTAAGACCAGTGCTTTCTGCTTAGCACATTTGGGCCCACTGAAATACGTGGTTTGCATTTATTTTACACCTGCTTCTGACCTTTAAGATAAGACCTTGAATATCAGTATGTCTACATAGCTCACTACGTTTATGCATTTATATATAACACTACAATAAAAGATTTTAATCCCATTTATCATGTATAAGAATTCTCCTTATGTAACTGTGTTAGGGTAAAATGACCTTAGACTGAGTATAAACATGGGACACGTTTACTGGGATCGGAATTAAGGTAGAGGTTCAGAATAAAGTACTTAGAAGGGAGAAACTGCGGATTATTAATCTATTATGGTAATTCTGAATCTGTCCTAATTCAGAAAGGAATAGAAACATTTCTAAAATAAGCACAGGAAATGTAAAGTACAGTTAAACATTACCATTTGCACAGCAATCAACCTGGAGTCTATTCATATTTCAAAAAAGAGCAGGGTCTAATTAAGCTCTGGCAAACTCAATTCTATTTCCTTTCACTCAGATAGAGTTTGCCTGTTTGTCAGTGCTGAGTTTGGTTTGTATGCGGTTAAGCACATGTCATCAGCTTTCATTCAGATGGTTCTACTAGTTCATATATTGCTTTTGATGTATTGCAGCTGTTCTTGTGTTTAATTTATGCAAATATTGTAGAATCTACATTTCTTAGCAGCCATGATAGTTAGAATACTTGAATAGAGTGCTGCAGAATTGCAAGAAGTGAATTTCCTCTTCATATTTATCAATGTGTGGTCTCTGTATCTCATTCTAAGAGGGGTTCTGCCGTCAGTCAAAAGCTCTCCAATAACTTTGCAGGCATAATTTGGAGTCTTTGGATTCAAATGAAATATCTGCCTTGACAGTTTAGTGATTTTAAAATAGCTGGTAGATGAATGAATGGAAATTGTTATCTGTTACAGAAAAAAATATAATTATGAATGGGGAAAGACAGCTTCAGTAAATCAAGGTCTTTAATAGTTTGACCTAACTTATCTATATGTTTTACTATTTTCAGTTAATTATCCTTTCATAGTTTAAGGAACAATTAGTATTGTCATGCATCTTTCCTCTTGGAAAGAGTGAAGTACATATTCACAGTTTAGTATTCAAAATAGCAAGAGTTTCATAATGCCATGCACTTTCCCATTTGAATTGCTTGAGGGATATCCTACCCTGTTTACCTGAATCTCTTAGAAGAAAATATAGCTCTTTCCCATAAACTCATGCATCTGGTCTGTAAGTTTTTAGAGATTTTTTTCTTTTGCTTTTCAAAGTCTCAGTGTTTTCCATGTTCACATCTATGACAGAGGAGATAAGAAAAAGGATGCTTTAGAATTATGCACATAGTGCTTATCTGTATGTGTGTGCTGCTCTTCAAGAAGCTTACAATGCAAAATAAAGTTGCTAAATTATTTTTTTAAAATTTCTTTTTAAAATGTAAAACATGTTAATCTAGTTCTATATCCTTTCCAGTTCTGTTTACTAAAGTGATCCCTAATAGTAATAGCAGAAAAGCAATTGCATACACTATGTTTGGCTTATTTCTTGATCCCACAGCATTTTCTGATGAAAACAGGGATTTGCAGAGTGGGGAAAAAAAATCCATGCTTCTTAATGTTCTTTTGCCAAACAAATGTAAAGGTCTCCACAGGCAAGGATTAACTAATACAAATATGCTTTCTAAGCAGCTGTTGAAGAATTACTAATAAACATCATTATAGCTCAGTTCAAGATATTCAACCTTGTAAATATATCCTGTTATAATTTCATTATGGTTGGCTGATGCCCTAGGAGAAGCCAATGTTTCAACCTCTTTGTTCATGTCTTAATGAATTATTGGAAAGTGGCTGATTAGGAAGCGCTGAATCAGAAGGGGCTGCCACATTCTCAACGTTACACTCTTTGATGTTGTTTACCTCCCAAGTCGACTCTTTTCCTTCGCCAAAAATCTCGGCACACAAAGCTGTGAGCCTACTTTGCTGGGCAGTTGTATCCCAATACATGTCTGGAAGTCAAATCTGGTAGGTAGCTACTTGGGGAATGTTGTAAGTGTTCATCAAAACTCATACCTTAGAATAGGATGCTGCCCAGAAGTGGGGAACAACTATATTGTAGCTAAAGGGGATACAGCAAAAGAAGTGGGATTGTGTAAAGAAGTAAAAAAGTAGTAAAAGAAGTAAACTCAAGTAAGAGCAGTGATAAACTACAACCTGATAGTTTTCATCTCTGTTAAGCTAGTGTCATTTAAAGACATTTTCATTGGGTACATCACCTGAAATAATATAAAAGGAGCAGCCGTTAACCACAAAGTTCCCCACTGAGGCAATGGGTAAAAACCACTCTAATTCTTTTCAGCTTTGGGGTACTCCTTAACACAGAGTCTGCTCTCTTGGGGAGGAGAGAGGGAGTTAAAAAAATTGGCTTGCTTGGATTGAGGGTCTTTCTTTAAGGATGACCTTGAAATATGATTGAATTCTTAAGCATGGCATTCACACATAGGAGTGACCTATATTTTTAAGAGTTGAGAGCTTTTGAGATGTCTCATTGGTAACGCGTCTTTTTCTGAAATACCACAGGAAGAGCTTCATAGAGGACTATGTTTTCACTTCAGTTACAATAGCCTCTAGATTACTGAAAATTAAATGAGTGGCTTTAATTTGAAGAAGCAAGTATGCAGGTTAAGGATACTTGAAGTGATGAGTGGTGTAGCCAAGCCTCTTACTCTTTCCCAAAGATGTCGAAGATTCAGAGGGTGCAAAGGAGGAGGAAATATCACAAAAGCTGTTTTTACCAGACAGGTAAAGACTTATTCATGCTGGGAGAATCTCCAGCTGGGAAAATCCATGGTTGTTATAGCCTTTGTGCCACCAGAAAAGAAAAAAAAAAAAAAAGGGTTGGCTCATAGAACAGAATCTGGCTCAAAGAACTTAAAATAAATATCAGATGTCAGAGCTGTGACTTAATTGTTTAGCTAAGTAGATCATGTGAATTACACACAGATTGAAGACCTGTTTTTGCTTCTGTTGAAATCAAGGAGAACAGAATCAGGCCATACTCTCCTTTCAATGTCTTTCAGCCCTCAAAAATGTGTTATGTGAGAGTACAGCAGCTCCTAAATTAATTTCTTGTACCAGTTGTGAATTCAGAGAACTGCTAGTACACAACTGCTTTGAGTTTTATTATTGTAGATGTAAGCTACGACTGTAAACAGAAGGCATTTCCTTAGTTGCTCTTGGTTTATATTTCCAAGTTTAACATTCAAAAAATGGCTTCTGTCACTCCAACCCTAGAAATTGGAACTCCAGGTTAAGACATGGGTTTCTGACAGTAGATAATTTCAAAGAGATACCTCAAGGCATACGTGTATTTTCCTCCGTTTAATCCAGTCTCGGAATTAGAGCTATGCCCCCACTCAAAGGCGCTAGCTTATAAATATCCCTTTGAGGAACTGTAGTTCAGAAAGCCTTATAATTTACGGTGAAATTTTTTTTTTACTTCCTTAATGATCATATAAGAGATGTTTCTTACCTTTATGAGTATGAGGAAGTTATTTTTTCTCTGATCATTACAATATTGCACGTTTCCTTTAGTAGTTTAAAACTCTCTATCAAATACGAAAACCCCCTTGTTTAATTATGAAGGTCTTGCAGGAAGGAGGAAACTATCAGAAGAAAGACTGTGGCAACTAAAAATTTTAAAGTTTATTTATATAAGAAAAATTTAATTACCTGACTAACAATCTTAAATTCAGGAAGAAGGGAAAGGTTTTGGGAGAAGACATCACATGTGCAATTGAAAGTACATTTCCATTACCTGGCTAAGGGCCTTCACATAGTTGTACTGACAGAGTGAAATATTGGTAGACAGGTGACAGAAAGAAAAATGTTTGGAAAGATCTACAGCCAAATTCTGTACCTCTAGAAATTTTGCCTGTATGATGAATGTCTTTTGGTACAGTGTGTAACTGATGACATTATAAATGAACAAAGCATAGAGAAGTTACTTAGTATCGTATTTCTGGACCCACTTGGAAGGTACTGTGGGAAATATTCTGATTTAGATAAGGCAGTTTTCAGGTGCTGGTTTCTGTGTTCACACTGCAGAGAGCGTCCCTGTCCCCTGGCCAGCCAGGGTTCTGCCTCTGTGAGCTCATGCTGGTGATAATACCATTACTGCAGTCTTTCAAGCAGCAACCAGCTGTGATTTCTTTTTCTGAGAAATGAAAGTAGTGTCTGAGAGCTTAGCGAGCAATTACTTGCCCTTTACAAATGGTGAGTTAAGCAAAGACAAATCAGAGTTTGAGAGGGAGGGGAGGAACATAGTATCACCAGTGTTGAAAAACCTCAGTTGTTCACAGCAGGCAAAAGTATCCTCCCCATCCTGTCCACCTATCCTGACACTTCAGGTGTGATTAAATGCTGCTTCTGTAGCTCAAGGGGGTGAGCTCCTTCCAGCCTCAGGTTATGTCCTTGCCACAGCTCAGTGCCCAGGCTTGGAGTAGCCAACCCTAGGGATAATCTGTTGCCCTTAAGAGGGTGTTGAACTGGAGGCTGGCAACCCCTTTCAGGCTGTAAATAGTCATTGCTCTGCTGAGGTAGGAAGGCCTCCCTGGAATTACTGTTTGTGCTGTCGTCTTCACAGCAACGACTGCTGCTAACTATTCCTCTCACTCCCTGTTCCCGTTCACAGCTCAGCAGAGACCAGCCAAGATGAGGAGGCCAAGCAGAATGCAAGGAAGGAGAGTAGGCAAGGTGTGATGGCTGGGCAATAGCAAGGCATGGGCAGGGAAGAGTAGGGGCAGTGGCTGACTGGGTACTTCCTATGGATGTGAACAGGTTTTTATGATGCTCCCATGACTGCAAGTCAACCTTTTCTGCTGCTAAGACTAGTGGAGGGACTTCAAAGCAATTTTCGTCCATAGCTTCTGAAGAATCAACCTAGGTATGGGTGATGGTGGGAATGATAAGTATGTGTCCTTCTCCTGCATAGGTGCTCCAAGTAATACAATAGGTGTGCCAAATGCTTCCATGCCTGTTTTTCCTACTTTTGTTCTCTTACTTCTGGATGTGTTTTCCATCCTCCTTCCTTGTGCTGTCACAAGTGCTCACACTTTTGTATGATATGGTAACGTGCATCACAGGGAGTGGGAAACTGAGACAACGTGAGCAGTTGTGGCATCTCAAAGATGGTCCTGTAAACTCAAATCAGAAGGTTGGGTCATAAAGGAAAGAATCTCTGTATCCTTGCCAAATAGTAGCATAATACAATGAAAAAGAGCAAGCTCAAGTAAAATTAATATTTGCTTTGTTTGCTCTTACTATTCTGATTTTGTGAAAGTTTCTGTTGAAGGACCAATTACTCCTGAAGCACAAAAAAACCCTAGACACAAAAATTTGTCTCAGAGGACTTTGTGTCACTTCGTGTCTCCTCGCTTGCATGAAGAAAGGGAGATGTCCCATAGATTGTGCTTGGGAGGGACTGTGTTGGTAAGAGTGCCATGATACTAACTGGGCAGGAGCTTTGACCTGGGCACTCTGCTTTCATTATGTCCTGGGAGATCCAGTAGAGAAGAAGGAGGATTATGGCACTAAAGGTCTCACTTCCTTAAAAAAAGAAGACAAAATTCACTTTCATTCACTTTCTACCCCAGATGAATGGACAGAAAACTGCAGCAGTGAAAAAAATGTAGATTGCAAATAATAAGCACAAACTTAAAATACAAACTTAGAATAAAATTGAGCACATAATGACTTC
This sequence comes from Gallinula chloropus, assembly GCF_964237585.1. NCBI lineage: Eukaryota > Metazoa > Chordata > Aves > Gruiformes > Rallidae > Gallinula > Gallinula chloropus. The sequence goes on from NC_140086.1 coordinate 43,390,002, forward strand.
TGATGCAGCATTACAATTGTGGTTCTGGCATTTCAGAAAGAAAAACCTGAAAAAAGCAAACTGTTTTAAAAGCAATTGTCTCATAATGCACACCATTAATTACCTGTCATGAAAACAGCAGTGGTTTATGAACTGAAACATCAAAAAAGGAATTGGATAAGGGAAATTCTTTTCATAAAAACTAGCTGAATCAGTAGGATGCTACTTACGGATTTACTATGTGCTAGAAGTGTGTCGAGGTGCATGAGACATTTAATTTCTAATCCCATGTACTCCTTTGTAATGTAGTAATAAATAAGTTGAATTAATTCAGAAACGAATGCCATTTATTATTTTCCTGTAAACTTAGAATGAGTGAGGTAGCCATTAAACAGTATAACAAACAAATGTATTTATTCTCATAATAATGGACATGTTTTGCATGTCTCATTGTCATATATTTGCAAGTTTATATAGTCTTTAGGTAAGACATATCACTTAATCAAAAGCACTCTATGGGTGCAGGAGTAGTAGGGATTCCAGGAGAAATTCCTCCCTCCTAGGTGCTCACAGGCCATGACCCAATAGGACGTAACTGAGATAGCTATTTGTTGAATTAAAGCTACTATTTCATGCTTAGATGCATATGGCATAAATCTATTTGATTTATTAAATCCAGCCATCGGCTATTTCAGGCAACATGTCCTAGAACCTTGTTCATAACCTTTCTGAAGAACTAGAATGTGCCTAGCTAATGTAAGACTAGTCTTGCCCATTTATCAGTTAGCAGAGATAAATAAATATCCTTTTCTTATTGAAGAGTGATCCAGGTCACATTAACCTTGCGTTTTTGTGTTACTATTTATATTACAGCATGTGCAGAATCTTCCATACTATTTATAACTGTTGCTAAAGCTTACTGCCCTGTCCCTCAAATAAAGGGAACTGAAATCCAACTGAAATCAAGTGTCTAAAGTTAGTCACCTACTTCCTTGGTACCCACCTGAAGATCTCTGTAATAACAAAACAGCTGAAAAATATTTGGGTCCAAAACCCCTTCCATAATTCCTTTGCAATTGTATTAGTGGGGTGTTGATGACTGGGGGGCGGACTATACCCCATCAGCGCGAGTGGAATGTGACCTCAGTCACTATAAATTATTTCAGCGGCACTTTAAACTATTTCAAGACTATTTTTAAAAATCTTTAATATATATTTATATATTCCATTCCAAACAAAGGGCAAAGAGCTAGGAATTTGAAATACTTCAAATCTACTCCAAGCTGTACTCCACAGATGTCAATCCATCAAACAAATGTTATGAGGACATATAAACATATAGTTCTACAGACAAAACCAAGGCATGCTGAATTAGCAAGGCAGTATGCCTTTGCTCTCTATGTTTTTTAATCTGTTCATTTTCTCACTCTACTATAGTTTGTAGAAGGTGTCCTTGTCTGGTTTTATCATCAGTTTTAAGAATCTTTGTGCAATACTTCGTTCACTTTAAAAAATGTTCAGTGTTTGCTATACTGAAGTTTTGGTAGAATCAAAAAGATCGCAGTGACTCTCCTGTGAATAAAGACTTTTTAATTTTTATATATATGCAACACCAGATATTGTATTCATAACTCAAGTCGGGAGAATTTAAGGACATACCAATTACTCAGCGTTTAAGAGGAGTATTATTTGCCATGCTCACATCAGAAAAATATTACTGGAATGAGTATCAGGAAAAGTAAACGTTCAGTCACTAGTTTAAGTATCCTTAGAAGCACTGTTTAAAACCTGGACAAGTAAATAGGCATGGACGCATTTATTTGACATGGGAACAGAGCTAGCTTTTTAGGACTTGACTAATGAGGTACAATCATATATCACAATGTGCTTTCTAAATATTCTCTATAAATAAAGTTGAAATACTGAACAAAGATTTTATGGACAGCAAATAAATCCAGAGAGATTAGAATACTGTTTATGTCTACTCTTGGAGAAGCAGAAGATATATTGACCAAGTCATTCGTTATGAATTAATTGCACTCTGTTTGTAACCCTTAAGCTCTAGAGTACACTTTGTATTGCGAGAACTGAAAGGGCTCCTGTTAGATGGTGTAAATGGGCAGCCTAGTAAATTCCACTCTCAGAGTAGAAGGGTTTGCATGAGTACATTCAGCATTTTCTACATTCAGTAGATGGCACTGGTATGCAGTTGTAGATTAATTCAGGATTTTCTCTTGAGCAGATGCTCTCATCTTTGTGAATCCAAGAAGTGTTGATTTAGGTGCTTATTTGAGGTGCTTTTTTTCTTTCCCCCCCTCCCCAAAATATGAAAATATCAGATAATTTTTCACCTGATAGAGCAGACAGCAATAAAAAATGCAAAATATTTTGCTAATTTATTGTACTGTTCATTACACAACAGTTGGAAGAATCTGGCAAGTTTTGAATTTCAAACAGCAGTATTGCATGCAGAAAGGAATGCATCTGTCTGGAGTGTTGACTCATTTTCCATCTATGCCCCATGGAACTTGGTGTGTACTCATCAAAGTCTCAAAATAAAAGTATTCAGTAAGTGGGAACTGTGAGTGTTACTTAACAGAAGTAGGAACACAGAATAATGCACACAGAAATAGATCTTTTCCCTTGTCTAAAGGAATGAATTGCAGATATATTGGGGGAAGGAGTGTGTTTGTGGGGGGTTGTATGTGTGCACGAGAAGGAAGTTACTAAGAAAATTAGAAATTATTAGAAAGATTTTAATTACAGAAAACTGGAAGAAAAATAACAAATCAAAAGCAGAAATCCAGCTTATGTGGTAGAAACCGTAGATGAGGAGGATAAGACAATTAAATTACATCATTTAAGTATATATTTTCTCATATGGCAGTTATTTCTAACACAAATAATAGAAAATGTTTAATGATTTATGATTGTTAATGATGGAAGGAGTTGCTCTCTGTTGCACAAAGCAATGTTTTTTCTTGCCTCCCTATGGGAAACCCAGAATCAATTGGTGGTCCCCGAGTAGGGAATACAAATGTCACACATTTGCAGCTAAGACCTAACTGCATCCTCTGTTTCTCTGCTATATCAGACGGCACACTTAGATCCAGAGAAACATTTAGATCTATATTAATGTGTCTATTGTTTCCAGAACAAAAAGTAGTGCCATTCTGGTAGCAATGAAATATCAGCATTAAAGGAAGGAAGGGGGGAGAGGGGTGGTGGTAGGGAAAAAGCATTTCCAGCATAGTAAAAGCTTCTGAAAATCCTTGGTTGGGCCAGTAAGGACTTTGTCCAGCCACAGGACCAGAAGTAAGAGTTTTGTGCAATCCGATCACAGCCAAAATACAATAACCAAAGTAGGAAATTAAGACCTTTTAATTGGTTACGGTACTGAAGAAAGATGTATGCATTAAATGATTCAACTCTGCTTAGTGTCACCTGCTGCTGGGGGCTATTAGGAGCCATTGTCCTGAGTCTGTGAAACCTGATGTGACAAATACCCTAGCAAGGGAGGGGGATTGACTCCCTGTGACAGCTGCCCACAGTGGTGACCACATGTTTCTGTCTACATCTAGCCAGAATACCTGAATCAGGTCTCTAGATGCATGCTTCATGCTCCTTTTACCCACAAGGTATTTTACAGTGTGGTTCCCATGAATGGCACTGTGGTCAAACACTTGTGTTTTACTCAAGATTACACCATACTTGGCAAAATTTTACCACTGGGATGCCTTACTGCCTGATCTTTGCACTGTTTTCTATACTAATTGTTGATTTTGAGAAAAAAAAAAAAAATAAAAACCTCAGGCTCTACGTCTCTTCCTATCGTAGAAAAAAATAAGGCATACAGAGGAAGGATGGTTCCTGTCATTAAAGTTTCTGAACAAGTTATAAGTTTGGAGGTTTTTTTGGGAGTTTGAGGGGCTTTTTTTTTCTTCCTTTTTCTTCCAAGCATTGCTCTTTCTAAAGATTTAATGTATTTTTAAGACAATCATGCTGGGGATACTTCTATCCTGGCATTGCAATGTCATTCCATTCACTCATATTTCTAGTATATTGCATTACTTGGGTATTTTTCTCTTCTCCCTGTCTGTTTTCACCTCTGAAATACTTAAGATATCAATTTGAAAGATTTTATTATCATTTTCACCACCATAGTTTTTCCATAAACTAAATCCATCTTGGCATTGCGGAATTTATGCAAACCTACTGCTGCTGGTATTTCACCTGGTAGTATTGTCACAGTAGAAAAGGGTCTACTCCCCATCTTTAGGTACTATGGGGAATTGCTGGTAAAGAAAAAAATCCACCCAAAGAAACACTTGTTTTCTAAATGCCATAGTTACAAAATTGCTTTAAACAAATTATGTGGGAGTTAAGTTTTTTTGTAATATTGCATGTATGATGGGTTGTGGAAAATCAAGATTAATTGATATTAGACTAGGAAAAAATATTACAAGGTTGGTAATGCAAGACCTTCTAAAATGTATTTCTTTTTATGAAAATAAATGTGGGTTGAAAAGGATTATAAAATAAAATATGACTAGGAAAGCAGAATAAAAAGCAAAGAAAGAAGGGTAATTCTAACACATTGCCCATCTAAAAAACAGAAAAGTACATTAACTCAAAATGGCTTTACCAGAATGAATGAATGCCAGATAAAGATCATATAACTGTTATATGATATAATAAGGTGTATTACCATTGCTATGGACTATATCTTGGACTATGTATGTATTGTAAAAAAAAATTCTGTGAGGTTATAATCATTTGAACTGTCAAACTCTGTAACTTCTTGAAGTGCAGGACAACATGAAGCCATGAAACACCTATTATTCCATCATGTGACATGTCATTTCAAAGTATGTTGTACAAAATAACAGTGGTTATTTTGAATTAACAATGGATATTATGGGAAACAGATAGTTATTAAACCTGGCTAAAGATATTAAGCTTTAAATCCTGTAATGGAGAGCACTTTAGCACCTGCATGTGAATCTGACAAATACTTAGGTGGCAGACATAGTTATAATGTTAACTAACATGATTTCTGGTTTTATGATTATGTTTTCCTGAAGCATTTACCAGCTATGGAGAAGCTTTTCATAAATGGTTTAAGGCTTGATATTTATTTATTTATCTATCTGTTTATTTTTTTATTTATAATCATTGAGGAAAAATTGCTTTGGATTTTTTTGGAGTGGTTTTGTTTTTTTTTTTTTTAGATGCATGAATATTCTTACAAAAAGAGATACTGACTATGACTTTTATTTTTACATAGCAAGACTGAGACCTGGCCTGAGTTCTGCTACTGAGATACTGTAGATCCTCCTGGTGTAGACCTGAACTAGTGCATGATCTGAAGTAATTATTGCTGTCTGATTTACACAGCTTCTCTGAATAAGCTAAAAACAGACAAAGGCTGCCTGTTCGGACCATAAGTGAATCGATATCTTGATTTTTTTTTACCCAGGTGATATCACTTGAGGATATGGAGTTTTTATGTCCCAAGTAAACAAACTGTTGTGGGGATTTGGCTTATTTCAGTGTTGTGAGAACAGCTCTTTTTATTTATTTATGCTACAGCAGCACATGAATTTTCCAGGCACAGTTATGGTAATATGGTGCTGGAGATAGTGCAAGCACAAAGTAAAAATCAGCACCTGCTGTCACATGTCACAGCTTCACAGTCTGAACAGACAAAACACAGAGAGACCAATGGCAAAGAAAGGTGAAAAGCCTGATCCAAGGTGAAGAAACTATGTCGTATATTGCAGGTTAAGCATATGCCTGAGCCCAGGGCCCTGACGTATTTAGTCTACTACCTCTCTGTAATCGTGTTCAAATTAATGAAAAGTTAAACATTCATGTCAGCTACCAGGTGCTGAATAGCAACTGAAAAGTGCACAGAATAATTTTCTGGGGAATTAGCTTAAGAACAGTGATTTAAATCAACTTTGGAAAGTACAACAAAATGAGAGTGCAGAGCTGGAGCAGCTGTTGCTTGCTGCTTCTTAGCTCAGACCTTCTTAGCTGTCCCCATCATCTCACTGATCCTAGCATGGAATAGAAGTCAGGCAGATGCAGTCACCTTCTACCTAAAGCCATGACAACTTCTGTGAAGTGTCACAACTTGAGAACATTTACAGTATGGATGGTTTAGAACCAGATTTTCAGTGTAAATTTAACTATTCTGTCTGTGAAGCAGAGCTGTAAAATCCTTTAAATTAGTCTTGTCCCTAGATTTTTGCCATAAATACTCTTAGGGTTTTAGACAGAAAGTCCAGTGGCAGATATGTTCTAGCACCATTTATTAGCTGTCCATGGTCATTGCTGCTTCTGAAAGGGGTGTAAGATGGGCAGCATTTTGCCCAGATGAATAATCATCAGAGGACACACGTAGAGATAAATGAGAAAGAAATCCTTGGACAAAGATTATTTATGATTATAAACCAAGACTGTACCCAGGTCAAAGCCAGAGTTGATAGCACCAGTCCCTTTTTTCTCACATCTTCTCTCTCTGGTGAGCAGTGCAGGTTTTGTAAGCCTGAGCACAAGAATGTCACAGTTTGAATATTCTCCCAGCTGATTTTAAGCCAGTTATTATATCCCATGGGATGTGTACTGGCTTTATTTTACTAGTTTGTATGATGTGCTCTTCAGGCAAGAGTGGATTGAATATACTCTCTCCCCTCAGCATTTCCTGTTCATGTGGGTTTCATACTTAAAACATTTTTATTTCTTCATTTCCCTGTTTCTTTTGTGATTTTGCCCAGTGTAACTTTCAAGTGTTTTGATTCTAGTAATGCTTTGCCAATCCATCATATTGTATTCAAGTTTCTGCTTTTCCATTGTGAAATTAACATGCCAAAGGAATTTAACTCGCATTGTGAGGATGTGACTGTACATAGTGAGATTGGTTATTAAGCTATCTGTCTTAATAGGTGATAGATACCTCATGAGTTAACTAAGAGCTTGTTAGAAGTCACAAGAAGCTAGTGTAGAGGTCTTGTCGTGATGATTTTTTTCACTGCTTTATAAAAGCATCCTGTATGGACCTGAGATCCTGTTTCTGGCTGCAGCACGATCTGCTCAGGAGTCAGCATATTCTGTTCAAAAAGAAGTTCACCAGTTTGATTGACGTACTGAGTCCTTTGAGATCTCCACCTCACAGTTGTGTATCGACAGGAGGGTTTCCCTGTGCTGCTGGAAGATGGAAGAAAATGACTGCTTGTGTTGGGCAATTCATAGTTTAGGCGGAACTGCCCCTGCCCTTAGAGCCTGCAGACAGAAATGGTCCAGTAACCTGTGCTGCCCGTGATTTTCATACGAATGAGCCTAGGTTGGCTTTGTGGAGGGCTGGGGGTTCACCCATCGTGTTTTACCAAGTGAATGCCCTGTACTAGTAAGAAAACAAAAACTTGAAGAGATCTGCAGTGTGGGCACATGTTGAAAAGCAGATTGCTGCCTGGAGGGATGGCAGCCGCAGCAGGGGAGGAGCAGGCATGCACTCAATATCCTTCAGCCACTTTCCAACACACGACTGACCCAGTTTTCCCTACTGGGACAGGCGTAGATGAGCTGGTGTGAACCTTGGGCTGATGTAGGTTACTCGTGGGAAGCAGAGTCTGCAGCGTTCCTTCTCAGGGTTACTGACACAGCTGCAGCTGAAGTTTTATGCTTGCAATGCCTAGCTCCTTGCCTGAGCATCAAATCTGTTTTACCTTCTGTGTGTTTAGCACTGGGGTTTTGGCTGTGTACTGTTTGATGGGCTTCTCCTAAAGAATTGTGTCTGGCAAAAGGCAGCTACTGTTCCCACAGCAAATTCTAAAGACTTTGGATGGACCGGGATAGAAATGTTATTTCGAGCAGGAATGGCCTGTTCTTAGCTCAACCTCCACCAGGCTTTGGTTATTCATCAGTACTGGTCCACTTGAGGCATCTCATTCAAAACTCACACAATTTGACTGTTTTGTCTTTTCATTCTGTGTAATTTTAAACTACCTGACATGTCAGAAAAATTCTAAGTTTAATGGATAAACGGTGGTATTTCATTTGCAACGAGGAAACAACTTAGTTAAAACTGAGATTTTTGAGGAATCTTTGGTAAATGAGGTTCTGTAACCTTGTTAAATTGCAGTAAGATTTGGGCATTTCAGCTTAAAATCCCAGCCTAAAAATACACTCATGTGACCTCTGAGAGACTGCCTAAAGCCAGTGGTAAGAATGAGTTTTGGCAGATAACCAACATCTTCCTACAGTATGAAAGTAAACTTGCTCTCTTTTGAGTTGAAATATTAATTCAGGTGGGGACTTGGAAAAAAATAAATAATGTAGGATAATACAAAGAGCTGAAATGAGATTACCAGTAGGGAAATATATTAGTGAATAAATAGGTTTAGCAGCAGGTCCTAATGCTGTGAGTTAATCATGTTCCTTGTGCAGTGCTAAGAAAGACTTTTGTTTTGAATTGAACATAACATGCAGCTGTTATATACAGTAATAATAACTGCAGTTATCCAATAATTTTTAATACTGTATTTCAAGGGTAAATTTATGAGATTGAGGGGCAGTGGACTAGTTATGAGGATATTTACTTGCCCCAAAAGTTTCTGCTGTAAGCTACAGGCAGTGTCTCACTGAAAAAAATAAAGGTTTTGTGTTCGCTCCCGTTTCTGTTCTGCCCGATTCCTTGGGCTCTTCTGAGACTTGTGTTTTCTCTTACACTTTTTGGAAAAAATTCCATATATGGAAAGAGATTTTTTAAAATTCCACAGCAATTTTTGCAAGAGAGGAGTACTGTTTTTTGACTAATAGTGCAATGAAAATACGCTGGGCCCACATCTGTCTTAGCTGATCTGTAGGAGACTTTTCAGGTACCTGTTATTTCAAGACCCAAAATATGATATTTATCTATGTATTTTACATAATTTGCTTAGGTACTCAAATACTTGTCATAGATGATGCATTATTTATATAAATATTCATAAAATTATAGCTCAACTGAGACCTAAGATATTTAGAAATGATCTGTAGAAAATTTATTAGTGTGTGTTGTAGAATGGCCTTCTGGTATTCATCTGTGAATTACTTGGAACATTTCATATTATTGTTTACACAGACACACAAAGCTGTGAAAATGAAATTCATAGTTAATTTGGGAAGCTTTTGGGTCTCTTTACAGAAGACGTCTTGGCATATTATGCTTTCAGACTGTTTTATTGTAATTTCTATATTATATATGTATTTTTTTCTTCTCTCCTCAGAAATTTTTCCAAGAGATTCCAGTCTAAAAGACAAATTCATAAAACATTTTACAGGTAAGGCAGTTGCTTGCTCTTAATTTACCCACATATGCATATTCTAAGTAGCCATGAGTCACACCATTACCTTTTTTATGTTCTGAACCAAATTTAACGTGTTGTTAAATTTGCATTGCTTAGGATAGAGTTTTTTACAAAATTCTAACTAAATTTGAGTCTTTCTTTGAATAATCTAGTCTAAAATGACTTAAAACATGCTAATTTTCCATTCATGGTTTAAAACTTACTATTTTTATCATCCTATTGTTGCTTGTTGATTTGGAGCTATGCTAAAAGTTTTATAGTGGTAGGTATTGAATGCATACCAGTCTGTATGCTGTAGATATTCTATTGTGTATCTACATGCAAACAATTTCCAGAATGATGTTACAAATGTGGTATGTGTGAGCACCTATCTGCTGTCTCTGGCAGGTAATATTTTAGTAAGAGAACTCATTCAATTTTAAAGTTTTAAATCTATGTATTTTTTCTGTAATTTTTCTCAGTCCTGCCATATTTGTTTTCAAGGTCGCTAATTTTAAAACTACTCACTGGACTGCATGTATCTTTTAGAAACAGAAATATGTGGCCATGTAAATTTTCACTATATCAAGGAAACCTTTTGTCTTCTGTCTTCTGTCTTCTGTCTTGAGATGTATATGTGTGGATATTTATTTTAACATGGCAAACAAATAGAACAAGGAGGGATTAAACAGTGTAAATGAATCAGAAAAGCACTGTGCTATTTCAAATATGAAAGTTTAATATGATTAAGGTCAAGTACTTGTACTTGAAAACTGAGATGGTGTTGTATACTGTACTTAACTTTGGTACTGTTTTGTAACAACTGGAAAAATATTGTACCCTCTGAACATAAGCAAAAAGAGTTGCCAACAGCAAGATGCTTGCACTGCTGCTTTATTCTCCAGTTCCAAATGTTCTGTAATTAAGAAAAGCGAAGGTTTCAGAGTACGACACTGCAAATGTATAGGTGTTTTGAAATGTTATTTGGATTAGTGAAACTAAAAACTAGACAAATACTGTAAGTTGGTGGAAGAAAAAGATACTTGTAAATATAATTATGCATTTCCTTTTTGCTGGAAATTTCAGACAGGCCTTGGCAAGAAAAGTAAGATTTTGTTGTCTCTTTTGCATGGTGGAAGTCTCCTCAAAACTTTAGGATAAGCACAACTTTAAGGATCTTTCTGCCAGCCTCTAACTGCAGCCTAACAGCATCTTCAAGAAATGTGCTCCACCCAGCTGGCCTTTCGCTCTTAGAGTAAATGAGGAACTATGAACGTTACCATTTTCAGTCCATATGAGAAAGAAGTGAAAATAACAAGACATCCAACTATGCTAGCCTATGTAGCACAGGAATAATGGAAATTATTCTCCTTGGGAGGACAGACAAGATTTGCTTATATTACTAATTAATACATTTCCTTTTCATTTTGGACTTTGGAAACTGCTCAGCTACCATAAAAAGCTCAGCAAAAGAATCTAAGAAAATTAAATACTAAATACAGAACAAATTTAATTACTCAGAAACAACAGTGAAAAGCAGCCATGAGTTTTACAGAAGGCATTTTGAGAATACTAAATCATAGAAAAGAAAAAGCAAAAAATTAGTTGAAGGCCTGTTTCCAGAGCTATTCATTAAATTAATAGTGCTTTTCTGCATGACTAGTTGCCATCAAAATAGCTGAAATTATTTGACAAACTTTAGCTGGAATGAAAGAGGAAAGCAAGTTCATTCCAAAATTCTTGAAGTTTATTTCCTTGTTGGCTCAGTAGTTCTGCATGTATCCTTTTACTTTGGTTCTCTGTCTTTTTTCTTTTTGTTTTTCTTTCTTTTTTTTTTTTTTTTTCCGTGCTTGTGTGTTTAAATTATGCTCTTAAGATCTTCAGTGATTTTCTGCTTCTCTTAAAAAAATTAATTTATTTATTTATTTTCAGCATCTTTTTCTGTGTTTTCTTAAAAATAAAGCCTAACTTTGTTTTTCTTGATTCTGTTCAAATCATAATCCTTTTCTAAAATCATCCTTAGTTAAATAAGTTGTTCAGATAAATTCCTTTATTAGTTTATGTGTTAGAACATCCTAAATGAATGAAGTTCTGAAAATGAGGAGAAAGGGGAAAATCAACATTATCTTTACAGTCCATTTTCTTTACAGTTTCAGGGTTAAGAAAATTATTGTACACTTCTAGTATGCCAAGAATAGTAGACACATTTTAAAGCCAAATAAGAACCATATGTAACACTACTTGCTTATAGGAAAAATCATAAATAATCTTGTGAGTCATAAAGCTATCTATCAATTCAGCTTGAAAAGCCAGCTGACACAGAGTTCTCTGTAAAGCATAAATAAAATTAACAGCCTATTTTTGATGGCAAGGAAGACAGCTAGAAAACTATATGTTATTTAAAGGGACATGGAATTTATTTAGTGACAAAAGCTGACATTATCTCCTTATATCTTGGATAATTTCGATTTACATACTTTCTCTTCAGCCAAATTACTCAGATAAAAAATGGCAACAACCTTCCAGTTCAAAGTTGCAAAGGATACTTTGTCAGCTTACTGAAAAGCTTTTTTGTGGCTGAAAAATCTCATCAAATCTACATAATACTGTAAAATATATCTAAAGTTCAAGTGTGTTCACTGTCATAGAGAGGTATCTTCTCTCAGGCTTGTGGTAGTTTGGCTCCATTATCTAGACAGAATTGGACTGATATGTTTTACTAGGCTGATCAACTGCCTTTCAAATTGTGAAATAAATAAATTTTGCCCGGAAATGCTTACTATCTTCCTCTGACAGGAAAGTTAGTCAAAGCAGCGTGCTTCATGTGGAGCCCTTTGTAGCACTGCTTGAAACAAGCTATTCCTATTCAGGGTTCCTTTTTGTGGTGAATTTAGAAGATGCAAGTTAAATTGAGTCTTGTTCAGTTAGTGTCTGTTTGCGTCAGTGTTTTCTGTCCAAAGCACAGGAAACTCATCCTCAGCTGTCAGTGGCAATACTGTTAAGCAGCTTATGTGATGCAAATACTACAATTTTATTCTTTTTTTTTTTTTTCTAACTTGGATGCCCTCAGTAGTACCTTCCCAGGACCATCAGCAATTATGGCTCTTTGGCAACTTGTTATCTTTGAGCCATGTTTTGAAGACCAGTAGCTATATATTTTTATCACATATTAATGCAGGTAGATGATACTGATATCCAGAAGCAGAGGCTGGAAGAACAGAGACACGGCACAACACCCTGGGCACAGGGGGATTTGCCTCACCCAGCTGTTGAAACATGTGCTGCCCTTTGCACATCAGCATCCCTTCTTGCTAGGGCTAATTTAACAGGATATCAGGTTCCTAGATGCTATTCAGCTGTCATTTTTTCCTCAACACCCATACTGTACATTAAGAACTTCCTAAACCATCTCTCTGCAAATTAGAAGCATTAGTACACGAAACTGCTTCATCTTCTCAGGGCTTAGAAACTCGTATTTGCTTAAAATTATGCTTGTATTTATCTTTAGAAATAATACCAGTATTCCTTCCACATTATTCCTTCTGCATTTGAATACAGATGATGGCTGAGAAAACTAAATTCTGTTGTAGTTGCACCATTCTATTTTTTACCATACAAGAAATTTTACTGTTGATTTTGAATTACTGGAATTTCAAGGCTAAGACAGTCCATCATTTCAAAGGGCCATTTTTCTGTGATTCAGATAATGAGCATAACAGCATAGCAACAATATTTCTTTCTGTTATTTCAGTAGCGTTTTTGTACTTGTAGATGCTTAAGGTGTAGTAAAAATGAAATGTAAATTTGTCAAAATGCGTGGAAATTAATTCTGTGTGTTGATATCATTCACTGAAGCTGTGAAGTGGTGACACTGAAAGCTTGTGGTTAATTCCTGCTTACTTTCAAACAGGGCCAGTCACATTTTCTTCAGAGTGTAGCAAGCACTTTCATCGACTGTATCACAACACCAGGGATTGCTCAACACCAGCCTGTGAGTAGCAATTGAACTACTTTGTGATGCTAGTTGTAATGCTTGTTTAAAAGTAACCTACTTTTCTTACAACGTGTTTGATGAGTGGGTCCTTTTACATCTGTTGCTCTTTAGCACTACACTGCTAAATATACCCAAGGACTTCTGAGACACAAAGAATTTCTATCAATTGGCTTGCAGTCAGCAATGTATAATGGAGTTGCTTCAAAATGAAACCAACATAAGTGAAATGAAAGCTACTCTCTAAAAAAGCAGTCAGGCATGGTTATGGAAAAAGCAGATATGAAGCCGTATTATCCTTCCTTCTCCCTTTATCTTTAGTTACTAACTTGTGCAATAAGATAAAATCTAAACCATTTTATACTTTGTCTTAACAATCAATAGTATGCTTATATCTTGGGGTTTTAGTAGATTTCAGTTTGTAATTCTAGTGTTCAATGCCCATTGTTAAAGAACCTACAATCAATCATTTTTGTTATTGATACATGCAGTTCTTCTCAAACAATATTCTAGTATGAGATCCAAAGAAATTTTGCAGCCTGAATGTAATTGTCAGACACATTGAAAAATAAAACTGTTCTAAGGTGTTACAAAAAGGAATAAACCAACCAAACCAACCCAAACAAAATGGAAATACCTTAAAAAGAAATTACTTCAGCATTATCTAGTGCAATGGACAATTCAAATAAAGTGAGTGGAAAATAAGCAATAGCATTTAATTGGAAAAGGTGAAGCTTAGTGATGTGTAAGCACAAACTGTGGACCAAGGTGCTTTGGAAATATTTCAGGTTTTCACTTGAAAAAAATAACACTTCCTGTCTGCAACACTTAGAAAGATGGCAAGACCTTCCTGTACACGTCTGAGATACTCTCTCACCAAAGCTCAGCATCTTGGAGGACTGGGATTTTTTGAAGCAGTCCTTGCTTCCATACTCCCTCTTAAATTGAAATGTAGAAATCCATGGCTGATCCTCAAAAGGTAGACATACAGATTTGTAAGTAGACTTATGAGTGGGCTAGACATATATCTATTACATGCTGCATAACAAAAATACAATGAATGTTGCATGTTGTGTACCTTGATATATGGATTCAGGGTATATTATTTGGACTCCCTTATATTAGGCACCCAAGTGCTTCTCTTTATTTATGAAGAAACACAGTCATAAGATTTCTCATCTAATTAAATAACTTTTTTCCTAAATTTAAAAACAAGATTTGGGTTAGGACTGTGTGAAGAATTGATTAACTACAACTATAAAGATGAAATGTAAAATAAAAATAAAAAAAATTAAAACCAAAGCAGAGGGGTTTTTTTCTCCTTTACATCAACCAAACCCAAAGCAAATAATTATTTTCATTCAACCTAAAATATTCTATTGATCTAAGAAGGAGAGCTAATTATTCATAACTGATTCCACTGTATCCAGCTCTCAGGGTTTAGAGTAATTTTCAAGGGTGATGGTAGCCAGGATCTTTTCCTATCTCAAAGTATTTCTTGTTACCACATAGTCAGATCTTTCCATCAGAAAGAACAACAGTGGCTTATGGACCACTTGAACCAAGTGCACATTTGAACCAAGGATACCAGAGAGACACATAAAAAGTAGGACACTAGTGTGTCTAGTCTGACGATTAGGAGATATACATGGGAAGTATGGATTTCCATCAATGTGGAACAATACAATAGCTTGAAAGAGTCAGACCTCAAACTATCTCACAGTCTGCTGGTTAGAATAGCTTCCTGGTTAATGAGGTAAATTACTGGTCTGCTACATCTTAGGAGGAAACTACTTGGTAGAAAATTGATTGCTACCATCATTCACATTTCCTCTGGAGTCCTGGTTAGGATAAGGTAAAAATCTGATTTTGCATCTTGCACACATAATTTCATGAATTTACATCAGAGAATGTTTTTACTCTGTAGAGTCTGAAATTCTAGTACAAATTCTACATTTAATTTTATGCAGTTTTTTGAGGGTTTCTGGTAACTGAGATTCATTATTGCTGTGGGTAATTTTGTTTTACAGATTATAAAAGGTGTGCAAGGTTGCTAACAAGATTAGCAATGAGCCCTTTGTGTACACAGTCCTAGGATGTTTGCTATGTAAGTATCATTTTTCCCACTCATTTTCTTATTTGTTGAATGGTCTAGTGTTTTCCTTCATACTTGTACCTTGTTATCAGGTGTGCATACAGAAATGTGACATTAACAGAGTGCATCAACATGAAGCTCTGGCACTGCTGTAAGGACTGATTGGTTGGTTCCTCATGGAAATATATATAATCACAGATACAGGCCACACTGAAATTTCCTTCAAGTCACGTGTGGCACCATAGTGCACAATTATGCACATAATTGCACAATGGTGTTCAGAATTTAGGAAGGAGTCTGACTGGTGAAAGAAAAATGCATGAGAACTTCAACATGTTTGTTTCAGGTCTTCTAGAGGAGGGATTTGTTTTTAATCCATGGAAGAAGCAGAATGTCTTGGTCTCAGGTTTGCCAATTCAATCAATCTTCATAGATACCCTGTTACTTTGATCATATTTGGGACCACTTTTCATTCCCAGATTGTCTCCTGAGAACTTCTTTCTAGCTAATACCACTTCATGGTGATGAAAGTAAACTGAACATAAAGATGTGATGAAGCTAAAGGCTTCAAGTAACAGGCTGTGGGAGGAACCAATTCATTCTTGTTTATGAATAGCATGTTAAATGTGTTAATTAAACAGCTTTGTTGCTGATAAAATGAACATCATTGAGTGGGCTGTTTTCTCCAGTTGTTTGCATGTCAATAAGCTTCCAACAGCAAATAGAGAAACTGCACTGGTTATTATTGACCAATAAAATGTATAAAATCAGTGAATTTAATTCATTTCAATTTCTTCAAAGATGGTTTCCTTTCACCACCTCCTACGGAGAAATACTGCAAGCTTGGAGTTTGGGGGAGTTATGTATGTCACTTCTTCCTGCATCAAGACTTCAATTCATACTAATCAAGAATAAGAAAGGAAGAGTAGGATATGAGTCAGTGTTAGCTGATTTGATTTCCAAGTGGAGGTGGGATTCATTTGGTGGCTGTGAGAAAATGCTGTGAAGAATATGGCAATATTTCAGTGCTGAGAAGAAATGACATCATTTCTTTCTCATCTTCTTTTCATTTCTCAACTATTCTCGGTCTGTTTGGCCTCTTGCCTTGAAGTTCTTGCAGATGTCGTTTTGAATACATCGGGGGAACTGAACCAGAAACAGGCAAGGGATCCCATTACTTTGCCAGGATCTCCTTTTCACGACTCAGGACAGGAATCTTTTTCTGAGTGCCCTTTTAGAATATTTTTGTTGTTGTTTTGTAGTGCCTAAGTTCTTACTTGTTTTTCAGTGATGTCACTCAAATCTTATCTTTCTAAAACATCCCAGCACTCTCCCATTTTCTGCATTTTCACCTACTTAGTCTGGGGGTTTTGCCCCCATCTGTATCCCTTTACACCTCTGGCTCAGGTCTTCCAGAAAGATTTCTGGGTGTTCCAATACTTTTTTTTTTTTTTTCATTTTATTTCAAGAGGATGAGTCAAAGATCTATCTTCATAGCCACAGCCACAGTGCAGAAGTACCTATCTCATCTTATTTCCACCTTTAAAATACAAAGGGATCAAAAGTTGCTTTGATTTTCAAATCCAGGTGTTCTAATTTGCCTGCCAAAAATAACACTCAAAGAGATGACATGTGGGAAAGAGAGGGTTTAAATGGTAAGCAATACTAGCGGCTCGTGTGCACTGTGTTCACTTGAAGTTTTATCTAGGCTGATTTTCTCTCTGTTAAAAATTGAGAAACCATAGAAAAAAAAGTAGAGCTATGATCTGAGTGTTTCCCAGCTGCTTCTGTGCTCCTTCCCCCTCTTCCTCCAATAGTGGCTAATCCCAGTAGAATTAAAACAGTCTCATCTTTGTGTTTACTCATATCTTTTTTGGAATGGAAACATTTTCCTGAGCAGAATGAGGAGTGTCAAGAGTTGCTCTTTCTTCCCTTTAAATATGCTGGGCATCACAGGAGTTACATATGTTCATCCCTCAGTAACATTGCACTTCTAGCACAATTCTGGGATCGCTTCTGCTCCATCTTTTGGCACAGAGGATCTGTTTACCCCACCACGCTCACACTCACTTAGAAAGGACAAGGTCACAGTTCCTGTTTACTGCAAGGGACTTTGCCTTTGCTTTAGCATCTGAGAGTCTCAAGAGACTGTCGATTGTGGTGAAGAAGGTGTCTCTCCCACTGGAAGGATTCACAGCTATTTTTAGCCATTTCTCCTACGTACACTAAAGTAGGCTGCATTTTCCTCATTAAAATAAAAAAGAAAAGAAAAAAGAACTGCGGCGCTCTCATGCAAATATTTTCCCGTTAGAAATGAGGTTTTGGCTGTGAAAAAGCGATCACCCCACGGGAGTTGGTCGCCCAAGCTGTACCCGGACCTGCCGGGGAGCGGCCGCGGGCTGCTTCAGGACCATGGAGAAGGACACCGAGGGGGCTCGGCGCCGCGCCCCGGGCGGCTCCCGGGATGCGCGCAGGGCGCCGTCTCGGCTCCGGGGCTGGGCCGCGGGGCACACGCTTCCTAGCAGTTAAGTTACTAGACGTTACGGCTTGTAGAAGGGCTTTTGTTTGCTTTTGCCCTGTTTTGTTTTGTCCTTCCTCCTAATTCGGATCCTGGCAAATTTTGATGAAACGCCAGAATGGAGAAACGCACGTGACTCTGTGCCTGGGAAACTTCCCTGCAAGACACAGCAGCATGGACCACTCTGTGCTAAACATCTCAGCATCAGTGCCAAGGATTTGCCACGGCAAAACTCATTAGTGTGCGCAAGAGGGCAAGACCCACTGGCATTCTGGAGTTAATCTGAAAGATTTATGCAATCCACAGGAAACTGTGATTTATAAACAGAGTTATACTGAGCAGTCTGCCTCTGTGTTTTGAAACTAGATATAAAACAACATGTTCTTTTCTCTTGCAGACTTTCTACTAAGGAGAGAATTCTGATTTGCCAAGAAAGTGCCTTGAAATCTTCTGAGACAGAGAAGACATCTTTTACCTTTTTGATTTACAACGTTTTGTTACTAGATGCATTTTATTTTCATATATTTGTTGGACATTCCATATTTGTGTGAAACATTATTTTATTTTGATTTGTAAATTTGTTGCCTATAGTTCAGACAAGCCAATTATTTAAATACATTGTATATAAAGAATACTAATGATAAACTGATTAAATGTTATAATCATATGCAGGGAGTTGGTACCGTTTTGCTGTTTCTCTTGTTCCAGTGTATTTACATCATTCTGCTCAGGCTCTTACTTTCATTATTTGCACTAACTTGAAATGCAGAAGTCTGTGTAACTGAAATCTGAATAAGCTGTAAGTGGGGAAGTTTTACTTGCCATGGAAGAGATTTTATATTATGAAGCTTTGTTAATATATACATATATATTATTGCGCATCAGAAAAAAAAAATTGCTCAGAAATGCACCTTGCTTTCAGGAACATTTGTATGACTATTCTGGATTTTCATCAGTTACATTTGTACTGGCACTTATGGAAAGAGTTGCAAATAATGTAAATATAAAGACTGGAAAACTGCAATGCAGTTTTGGTGGAATAAAGAACATAAAAATAAACTATTTTTCAGGAGGGGTTATTTAAATTTATTAAGAGGTTGCTTATTTTATGTATAATTCAATTTACCTGGTGAACTTGAAATAATTTTCCACTCAGTGTTGCTTTAGGTTTTTTTACAGACTTTCATTTTCAAATGGCAAATTTTATTCAGATATTTATTTTTCAACTGAATGGGGTGCAAACAAAAATACATCGTGCAGAGAGGGTAATAAAATAGCCCAGTAGAAGAAAATACTTTAAAGTAGAATGTCATAAAACCAAGGGGTATAATGAATGAATTTGTCTGCTGATGCATCAAGTTTAACTGTTTGGAAAGCATCCAAAGCACAACTTCTGCATCTTTCTTGTTTAAAATCAAATGGTGATGATAACACTTGCTACCAATTTGCCTCAGCTCTTTCATGGCAAACTTACACAGTTGCTTTACAAAGAACCTAGTACAAAGTAAGGCTTTTATGGTCAGGCTGAGAGTAATTGGCAACACACGTTAACTACTGTGACCAAATCAAAATTCTTCTGCTTAACTGACCATTCAGACTAATGCCCTCAGATCAGATGTTGTCTCTATCCTTTCCCTCAACGTAGGCTTCATGTGCCCCTTAACTGTTCGGGACAGGACAGACAGAAGCTCTGCCCTGGGATTCCTTGTCAAATACTAAAAAGATGCTTTATTGTTCAAAGGGAATTTCTTTCTTCTCTTTACATTGTTCAGTGTGTTTCAGCACTGAAGTTGTACAGTGTCCTGTAACGCACCAGTTAGTCCATCCCACAGCTTCTGCAGGTACTACCATGTTCTGTCTGTGCAAAATTACAGCAGCTGTTTCTAACCAGGACCTTGGTAACAGCTGCTGATGGAGTTGCTCTACCTGCAGTCCTGGCTAGAAGGTTGCTCTGTACCATTTGTATTTATGCTTAACACAGTGGTTTCTCAAACCTTTTGCCATCATGTTCTTTTGATAAGAGCAGTTTTCCAGCCTTGTTCTAGACCGTGTTGGAGGCAGTATTCATAATGAAGATAGACTAACATATGGGAAATCATAGAATCATTGAATCATTGGGGTTGGAAGAGACCTCGAGGTCATCGGGTCCAATCAGGATCATTGGGTTCATCCTAGTGGCTGAATGGTGAGATGGATAGTCTTGTTCTTCTGTGTGCAGCATATTTCATAAGAGGATTATTGGCCAAAACAGAAGCACTGCAGCCAGAGGAGAAAGGATGAGGCCCAGAACAGAGATCACAGGCTCTGAAAAAAAGCTTCTGTCTTTAGTCGTGATTTTGTATTTCCACTCTGATTTGGTTTCTTCTCAATTTTTACAAAAGATCCCTCCTTTTGCTCCTCAAGAGGCTGAGAACAATGAAAGCAGAAGCAGTTTCATTCCAGTTAAATGATCACCTTTCTCAAACAACTTAATTGCTTCAGACTTCTGACTGTAAAGAAAATCACTGCAGGCAAATAGTATTATTCCTTCAGCATAATGAGGAGGGATTCACAAGGCCACCAGCAATGTAACCTTGGTCTGAGTGAATGAAGACTAGAAAGCAAAGTTTGATTTTCTCTATTTTTGAGACCATCTTACTTTTTTATCACAAAACTGTAGAAGGATATTCTAGTCTGTGTTTTAGGTGCTATGCAAATACACCACAAATACCCTATTCTTAAAGAGGTTAAAGCCATAAAGTAAAGCAGTTTGAGGAGGGTGTGTACGGAAGCAATGACCTTGTGATGATTGGTGATGTGAATAATGACTTGTAATCTCTCTAAAGGCACACTCAAAAGAGAGATTTGACAGCAGACAATACAACAGACAGACGTTTATAGGGAACTCTTCCCACCATGAGGGCTCTGGTTGGAGAGGGGGTTCATGGAAACTTTTCGAAAAACCAACAAACCAACTCTAAATCCACATGGGCAATAAGTGACAGTATAAAAACTTTATAAGGATCAGAGACTGAACTTTCAACGTGTAATGAGATATTAGCTTTAAAGAGAAAATTACAACCATTAAACACCTGGAAAATGAGGACACCTAAACAGGCAGAAAGCAAAAACCTGCAGAATCACATTGGACACAGGCAGTTGGTCACCTTTTATGAAGGTGAGATTTAAAATAGCAATATGAATATGTACTTAGATTGTATCTTAAAGGTTACATAAATGGCTATAGTGGTTGTCACCTGTGCAGGAGGAGAGGAGGGAAAGGATGATGTTTAGGCTTGATGCCCAGATTGATGAATACAGTAGGCATAGGAAAACCTTATTTTTTTTCAACCTGGCCAAAGAAACCAGCTTGATCCTCCTGCCCTGCCATAGGATCCCTAGCTTTTGTGGTTTTAACTCCAGCCAGTAACTAAGCACCATGTATGCCCATGGGGATGGGGAGGAGAATGGAAATAAAACACCTCTTGGGTTGAGATAAGGGAAGTGTAATAGGAGAACAGATGAAGATTATAATAATAACAAAAACAAAATAATGATAATAAAACCCAAGTGATGCACAAATGCAATTACGCAATTTCTCACCATATGTGGAAGGAAAAAAAAATCCTGATGCCCAGACTGTTTCCGAGTAGCAAAACTGCCTCCCAGCTAACTTGCCCAATCATACATGGAAAATTATGTTATATGGTAGGGAACATCCTTGTGGCCAACCTGTGTCAGTTGTCGGGGCTGTGCTTTCCCAGCTCCTTGTGCAGCTGGAAGAGTGTGGGACGCTAAAAAGTTCTTGCAACTACCAAGCAACAACCATCAGTGTGTTATCAATGTTATTCTCATGCTAAATCCCAAACACTATACTAGCTGCTGGAAAGAAAATTAACTCTATCTCAGACAAAACCAGGACAGTGACTCACCTGGGTCAGAAGCTTGCATTGTAGAAATGACTCCCAGACATGTCAGAACAACCCAGCAATGGGTGGCTTAGCGTGAGACTGTAAGCTGCAATATTTGGTTGTTGCAGAAGGCTAAAATGAGTGGCTGCTATGCTGGAAAAGCATGTATCTGCCTGATATATGCCCTACTGCACTCAGCATCCCATGGCCAGGTGCTACCTACGCTGGACCTGAGTGGGGAAAGATTGCTGAGTTAAACAGAAATAAAGGAGAAATGCAAATAGAAGGAGTATGGATAGGCAGCAGTTTTTTGCACTGGGGTATGATTGAACTCTGTATGCTAATATTTGCTGTTGGCTTACATTTCATCTCTTTTTTCATTAACTGTCTTAAAAGCTGAATTTATCACCCAGTCTTGGACATTTCACTGTCCCTGTGAATACAAAAGCCCTATCACCTGCTCACAGACAGGTGTTAAAAAATCAGATTAAGCTATCATTATTAAAAATCCAGTAGGTTGGGATTTATGAGGTCATAAAAGAGAGGAGTTCAGAGGAAAAACGGGGTAGAAAAATTGTGAAACTTTCGTTCAGCTTCACAGTAAGAAAATAATACACAAAGACTTTGACAGACAAGTTTGTACCATTTGATAGCATGTGTTTTGCTTTGGAAGGGTATTATTTTCAACCATATCAGCATCATTTTGCCATCCATGTAGAGTGTTATTGATGTAATTGCATTTCACTTGCAGTATCAGAAAATCTCTGTGCCCTTTTATCAAAGACATTTCTGCTAAGAAGAATATTCTTGTAATTGAAATTGCTGTGTGGTTTTACACTGACTATGGTAATTTTTGCATCTTGTACATGAAACAAGTTAATGGAATGATTACTACTTCAGTTACTACAAACAAAACGGGTACCCTTTATTTGAAATGTTCCTTGATGATCATAAACTCTTCATTGCGAAGCACGTTTTGCAACAGTCTTCTCTGCAATATGAACTCCATTTAACCGTTTGCCTCTGTTAAATGCATTGTCTAAATAGTACATATATTAAATGTTTCTGATTTATATAACTGATGTTCCTTTCCTAGTAACATTCACCCTGTTTATTTAACTACCGTCACACAATGAACTTATGTTTTCATGAAAACATTTCACTTCCAGGTTCACCTTTTGCTAACAAATGTTGGCTCAAAAGCCTATAATTAGATATCTGCATAAATATGCAATGACTATTGTCACGTGCATTAGTTTGTGATTATCCACACTGAATTTAATTATCTAGTCATTGCTGTTGTTCAGTATCATAAGGAAACTTTTAAAGGTCAACTTTCAGCTTTGATACTCACAGTGACTTCTTAGCAGCAACAAAAACATTTAAGATTGATCAATTTTTGATCTTGCTTCATAAGAGAGGGGTATATTTGGTCATAAGAGACACCTAGGAGGAGGAACAAACCAGTCTTTACACTTCCCTTTTGAAGCCTACTTCTCCCAATAAATATGCCTCTAGCTTGCAGTACTCTTACTGCTCCAACTAGAAGCTGTGAAAAGCCATATAATCACTTGCTTGCTACATGGCACCTTGCAGGCTTAGATAGAAATACGGGCGAACCCACCCTCTGTAGTTCCTTTGTAGATTGCTCAGATGAAGGGGTAGAGACATAAATACTGGTTTCTTCCAAGCATGCTTTATTTACAGAAGACAAGCTGATGTTTGCTCACCCAAATGTTCAAAACTAATAGGTCCAGCACCCAAGCCACTATATTTGCCAATTGTCTTCATTCTGTGCACAGATAGGACTGTACCGATGCCTAAAAACTGGAGCGTGAAGTTAAGCTGTGACAAGGGTTGCAGCTGATTGCATAGGGAACTGGACAGGACATACACCCACTCTGCCTATACTGCTGATAGTGGTCCTGTGTGTTACCTGCCCCAGTGCTACAGCATTCCCTCTGTCAGGGGGGCTGGATCTCAGCATGTTGTAGAATTTGTTGTAGAACTGGTATTCAGCGCTCTCTGGTAAGGGTTCCTGATAGCCGGGGTGAGGCTGTGCTAGAACAGAAGTAAAAATGAACCGAAAAGGAAGATGTCTCTATGAACCTTTAGTTGGAAATCAGGAAGTAGCAACGTTTGATGTGAAAGAAGGTAGAGAGCCATCTTTTTGGGATGTCTCGATTTTTATCCTGAAAGTTGCAATGAAGGAGCTCAGATGAAGTATAGAATAGGTACTATATAATTTCAATAATTTCCATCAGCATTACTTCACAGTCAAGAATGTTTCCAGTCATAATAAAAGAAAAGTTATCCTCAATCCTATATTATATTTTTACCATCTACACTGTGCTTTTGCAGCAAAGCTGGCACTATCAGTTCTATGACACCTTTAATAAAAAATTAGACAGCTTATTTCAGGGATTTCCTTTTTAACTGTTAGTTGTCTGCTTTTTACAAATAGCTTTGCTAAGTACATCTGAGTACCTCTAAGCACTAAGGGGAAATACTCTCAGAAGTGCATAGAAGAGCTTTCACAGGTAGAGAATTTCTCTGCATTTCAAAGTAAAATCTCCACTGAGCAAATGAAGTTATATGAACTGACTCAGTCATGAGGGTAGTGTATACTCAGGAATATTTTCATACCAAAGTGTCTTTATCCTTCCTTCCATCTGCTAAATATATGAACTTTTACCAAACAACCTACACGGCTTTATCTTTTTAATCAAGGTTATTGATACAATTATTGTCTCTTATTGCTTAAAGGTTTTGTGCATCTAAAGTTCTGCAAACTTGTACAGGAATGACAGTTTGTTATACTTCTTGATAAATCAACTCATTGGGAGGCGGTGTGGTTCTGCTCCCAGCTGGGGGCTGGGCACCATGCAGCCACTTGCTCGGTGCAGTGGGGAAGAGGAAAAGACAAACCTTGTGGTTTGGGGTAAGGATAGTTCACTATGGCAGCAGAGAGAGAAATAATAATAGGACTTCTATAACAAAAAAATGTATGAAACTGGTAATACACAATGCAGTTTCTCAACAAACTACACAACTCCGGCCGTACAGCTCAGAGGCACACTGGAGCTGGACTGCCCCCAAAAGCTGCACATCCTGGAGCTAGGCACTCCTCCCCTCACCAGCCCCTCTTCATGCTGAGCATGACATCATTGGTATGGAATACCCTCTTTGGCCAGTTTGTGTCACTTTTCCTGGCTGTGTCCCCTCCCAGGTTCCTGGGTGCCCCTGACTTCTTGTTAGCAGGGAAATACGAATAACTGAAAAGTCCTTGACTGCTTGGCAACAACTAAATCATCAGTGTGTTACCAGCATCCCTCTCATCCTGTCTCCCAAACACCATTACACCAGCTGCTAGAAAGAAATTAACTCTATCCTAGCCGAAACCAGGACAGGAAGGACAAGGAGAATGGGTTTTTCTCCCATCGAGGCACATCAAGCAGACTCACTGTGTATTTACAGGTGAAAACCAGGCACAAAGCACAAAAACACCGATTATGAACACTGGAGGTTTGAACAGGCCTAATCATACCCAAAACCAGGGTACACAACAGACTGACTTCGCACTTAAGTCACAGACTTAGATTTGGTTGCCACCTGAATAACAGCTTTTAAGTATATATAGGCCTGAACTCTTCTTGGTGAGACCAGAATTTGTCACTTTATGGAGTTACATTATATTTTCCCAAGCAAAATAAGATTAAACAAGATATCAAATGTATTCTTGCAGTTAATTCATACACACAGGCTCACATTGGAAAAGTGACACCAATACAAGTGCCAGACTGCTGAGAGAACTAGCTTGTCCTCCACTGTTTGATCTCCTCAGTCCAGGAGGCATAGTGGATCTTCAGGCTCTGTGGAAACTTAATGGCCAGTGGCAGAATCATAGTCATGGCTTGCTCAAAGAAGGCTTTGGATTAAAAGGTTTTTCTAGTAATTTTTTTCTTTAAGAGTTGAAGGCATACCAGTAGTAACAATCTGAGAGAATTTTCAATTTTAATTATAATCTACTTTGAGTAGTAACGAGAAGGATCAATTGAGTCACACTACATCATGAAACTGATTTTTGGAGAAGAAGTGAGTAACTCAGAGACATATTAGCATGAGAAAAAGCAGTGTATTTCAGGCATGGGTTCTAGCTAGAATCTGCCTAGACTCAAGAGATCCTGGAGACCTCACTTGAGGTGAAGACTGTGAAAGAGAAGTAAGCTTTGTTTTTGTATGAGTAAAATATTATTGGAAATAATAGAATGTAATAGTTTTTGTTTGAAAGGAGGGAATGATGTTTAGAACTCCCCAAATTAAATCATAACCCTTAAAATTTGTAAACAGAAAAGGAATGCAGATGCCAATGGAAAAACTTCTCTGAATAAGTCAGAGTTGAGGAAAGAAGCCTATATTCTTAACAGAACAAGTGATCATGGAAATGACAAAAGCTCCTTTTACAAGTTAAATATCTATATAGTAGCCATTCTTGAGCTCAGGAGGTAGAAATATGCAGAAATTATATTAAACAAAACAAAAAAACAATAGAGGGAGTCCCAGATGGTATGAGCAAGTGACAAAATGCATCATGAAGAATGCAGATATAAAATGTAGAGCATACTTATCTCTTTCCTAATTTTAAAAAAAAAAAGAATTAAATAGGAGTGTAAAAGCTTTTCCAGATATCCAAGGCAAGTCCACGTAGGAGTAGCTAGAAACCTGCTGTCTTGCATGTAAGCTCAGTAGCATACATCCTCTTCCAGTGAATAAACCACAGAAATTTTGGTTTGTTTTAATTTTAACTTTTCCAGCATAAAATATTGAACTACTTTATTATTTAATACTGCTAATACATGTAGTGGGAGAACAGGGAAGAGCAGAGGGATAGGTATGTGATGTTTTCAGTAAACTCTCTGGTGGACTAGGGAGTGCATATTCCAAGGCATCTTTCCAGTTGGGGCTCTGCCCAGAATAGAAAACCCTAAACCAGAACCACAATATGTGAAGCTGCTTCAATAAATCTGGCTTGCACAAGTGTTTAAGTTTATTAAGACTTCACTGCCTGAAAGCTACTTGGAATTATTGCTACAGCTGGATTATAACATTCTTTCACCAGTCCAGTATTCTTTCCTCCATGGAAATCTCATAACTTATGTCTACTCCATCATGATGATTACTAGCTTTGAGCCACAGGAGGCACATGTACGATAATATTTTTGTCATGTGGAATTTTTATTTTTAAATCAACATAAGGTCTAATAATAGCTTGCAACATGATGTTTGCAAAATATCTTAAGGAAGATGAGATATAGTCAAAACTTCCACTAGAAAAAGCTGTCTGTATGTAAAATCTGTCATTCCTAGATAGAATTCCTGTCACTTGTTAACTAAAGGAAATGTAGCAATAACAA
The DNA here is from genome assembly GCF_964237585.1 of Gallinula chloropus. NCBI lineage: Eukaryota > Metazoa > Chordata > Aves > Gruiformes > Rallidae > Gallinula > Gallinula chloropus. The sequence continues at coordinate 43,417,221 of NC_140086.1, forward strand.
AAAGAGCTGGACGTGATCTTGAGGCTTGATTCACTCTCTACAAGATTTAGCACTCTCCTTCACTGATAAAAGTTAGATTAATTTATTTTATCTTCTGGCATTTAATCATAGAAAAGAAGGGATCTGGCAAATGGGGAGAAAAATGATGTGATTTGCCCAGGCACAGCAGACTCAGTAACAGCTTTCAACCAAGATAGTCCGATCCTACCACATGTATGATAAAGTCCATTCTAGTGTCTGGATGCACTGTGTTTCTGTGGCTGTAGTCTCCACTAAAAAATACATGCTCTTTACCCTTTCACCATCTCCCAGTGCTAACCCGAGTGTATGAATAAGGAGAGAAATACAGTTTGTTTTAATATGCTGCCAGTCCGGAGAAAGTCAGGATTAGGAGTGGGAGAAGAACATGTCTATTCCCTTCATTGCCTCACAAGAGATGAGATCCTAACTGACAATGACTATATTAGAGGCACAACATGAAATAAAGACTCTTACTGTTTTTTCTGGATTTTTTTTTGTGTGTGTCTGTGTCCTGCCCCAAACTTCTAGACACATTTATCCAAATGGATTTTCTGTGCTAGATTAGGTATATTCAAGCACCTGATCTTAAAGACAGCAATATGTGGTCTTTCATAATTTTAATAAAGTTTATCATATGCATAGCAAGCACCACTTCTTCTGTGTTTTATATATTCTAGATTTTTGTCTGTAGAATCAAAGGCAAGTTTAGATAGATTAGAAGTTGCTAAACTATTGATCTTAAAGGAATTGTGAGTGACAATTTCTTATTAATTGGGAGAGTTGTTGAAAAGGGAAATTAATGCCTTTGAAGCCTATTAAGAATTTTTTATTTATGGTTTGTTAACAGTCATGTTAAATAATCACAAAAATGTGGCAATTATATGGAATATTTGGTGACCAAACTGATTTATAAGACAGGCTTGCTTTGACATTACTTTAATCTTAGCAAAATTAAGGCTGTACATCTAAAACTATGAAATGCAGACCTCATATACAGAGCAAAGAATTACTTCTGGAGAGAGTTCTAGGTTCATATTAGGTGTGCTAGGGAGCTTTTTCCTGACAGTCAAAAGTGGCACTACATATGTAGTAAGTTATCTCACAGTGTTTTTCTTCTCTTTATGGCTATCTGTATCTTCTCTGTAGAGCTCTAAGGTATGTAGGTTTCTTGCATTAGTGGAGAGACAGCATGGAAGGAATACAAATATCTGGGAGCTGGAAAGTACATGTTAGAATGACTGAATTAAAGTGCTTGGTCTGTCTAGTTGGTTTTTAAAGGCTACCAAGTAATGAATAAATCTACATGTTTAATTACTTTCCCAAGGGAAAAGCACAAATGGACTTCATAAATTTGTATGGAGAGCTACAATAAAGACCAAAAGTTGGAAGCTGGTGTTATGCAGATTCAGATTTGGAATGGCTGTAAATCACTAATCATCTGTTCAAAAAATTAATCTGTCGAGGAATGCTGGATTCTCTGGAAACATCAGGAAATAATTTAAGATGGAGGTTTTTCTAAAATATGCACTAGGTTAATTCATACGTTATTAGGCTTAGTAAGTAGCTAATCATATTAAGATGTCTTGGCCTGCAACACATAAGAAGTTGGATAATCTAATGATGTTTTCTGGCCTTAAACACTATGCTTTTCTTTCCGCCTGTTTCTTTCTAAACAGGAATTCAGGAGGAGAATGGCAATGACTACAGTCTGTAAATAGGTAGTCCTGTAAAACCTGGTAGGCCTGGCCTTTTCCACAAGAAAATGCAGTTTTATTGATGATGTACTTACACCATATAAATAACCTTGATGTATCTGAAATTTCCAATGAAAATAAACTATTGGAAACCAATAGTCAAGGGTAACGAATAAAACAATTTTTATTGACACTTCTCTCCTTCCATTCCCTAAACTATTGAAATGAAGGCTCTTTATTGACAGCTTTCTTCTAGGTACAGAACAGACATGAACAAGGCAAATATCCTGGTTATATGACTGAGTTATTAGGTAATGACACATCATGTAGTTTTGACTTCCCCTCTTAGTGGCTGTATATGTGATGGGAGGTCAGATAAAGGAAACAACTGTTCTGTGTAACTTTCTCTGAAGTTGACAGAACCCAGTGAATGTTTTTCTTTATTTAAAATATTCTAAAAACTTCCATGTTTTCTCAACATTATTCTAATGCTGTACTTGATATGTGTGTTTTGTGGCTATTAGCAGCTATGAGAGCTCTGTGCAATTGCTATGAAGAGAGAAATGGAAAAGGCAATGTCTTTCCTGAGAGATCCAAACTATAAAACACCCAGGAATTCTTGCTGTACTATGACATTGAACTGTCTGAGGATGAGAACCAGGCTATGATTAAAAATGCCAACCCAATAATTTTGTAAAAAATAAATTATTTTTATTTTAAAAGAGTTTTCAGATTTATCTTTTTTCTCTGCCTTCTTTCTTCTAATATGACATACCAAAAAAAGAAATATATAGCAGTCTTTGGCCTAAGTGGTCACTACAGGAGAGGATCACTGGCAACATTAAAGCAGTGCTAATGAATAGCAAGGTGGTATTTTATGCACTGAATTTATATATGTCACCAACAAATGGGCAAATGCTTATGATGTCTAGGACAAAAATAGAGAAATAAGGGAGTCCTGCTAGCACCGTTTACTTTGCCTGTCATAGAATAGGCTATACATCTTCATCCATGCTGAACTTCTACATAAAGGTCTGATAGTCTAGAACAGTTCCCACAGTCTTGGCTTGTGATGAAAGTGACCCTCTCTCTGTGTCCTGCATGGCCTGCTTCCCATTTGGCCAAATCTGAGTCCCTGCATTCCAGAGATCTGCGCCATATATCCTTTGTATATCTGAATCATGACAAGGATCAGCTGATATAAAACATGAGGAGAGACATGAAGGCCATTTTTGCAAGAGCCTCGTGACTGCAGGAGGCAGATTTGCACTAATTCACATCAGTGGTGTGTGTCTTCAAAGAATGTGAAGCTATGGTTATGTGCAGAAGAAGAATATCACATTAGCATTACGTTTACGCCATCTGGCACTCAGCAGCGCTTGTCCACAACTTTCACAGTGCCAGACTTACTTTGCAATAGCAACACGTATATCTTGACTGTTTCATCTTAAGGATAATTATGTAGATCATCACTAAGGGAAATGCTCCATTCTGTAGCACAGATGTGATTTGAAAAACAGTTAGTCAAGTTACACAGGTTACTCCAGCGTTCTGGATCATTGGGGTTGACTGCATTGCTTTATGAAGTATATTCTGACATGTCAGAAAGCTATAATAACAGTTAGATAGTCTAAACCAATAGCATAGTGTGGATTTTACCATGTTATTAAACTGCATATATGAGTAGTTCCACACACCTCTTTTGGTAATCTATGTAGAACTTGTGTTTTGCTGTTTTACAAGTGTCTTATTGTGTGTTACTGCCAACCAGAACTATCTGAGCACACTGCACAGCGATGCTTTCATGTAAGTGTCACCCCTGGCTCTTTGCTACCAACAGGTCATATGATAGAAGTTATTTACTTCCTCAGATTTGATCAACCACTAGGCCAGTGAGCTGGTATAAAGAATATATAGAACATCAATTGAAGTCCTGTGTTTGCTTAGTTATTCCCCCTTATTTTTAAAGGAAAGATTTTCTTCTGGAGTGATCAAGCAATGCTAAATGTTCCAGCTGCTATTTCCAAACAAAATTCTGCTGTCAGGCACCACTTGTCTTTCAAAGTAGTCTGAATTTATCTGGGCTGCTCAGAGTACTTTCCTGTTGTATGTTGGCAGAGAGATGAAAAGATTCGATTCTACTTGGAAAATGGTAAGGAAGTTTAGGAATTAAACTTATGCAGTAGTCAGAACTTAATACTCTGAGAGTTTGTCTCCAGGTATCTTTAATTAAGTATAGGAGAGGAGTCTCATATCTATGTAAGACAGTTACTGTTCAATATCTCAAAGGTACCTGAATGTGGTCTAAAAATTTCTTTATTTTGCCAGTGTACATAGAAATTATTGCCAGTATAGTCCATGCTGTGGGAGCTCAAAAGAAAATAAATTAATTTGTAACTGATGTTCTGGAAAATCCTTTGTATTCTTATGAAAAAGTAGTGGTAGTATTTGTTTCATGTCTTTATACTACACTGCATCCTTTATTTTATTTGTTTTATCGTTCTCTATCTATAGACAATCTTCAAAATCACCTTATTTTTTCTGTGCTGTGGGCTACAGAAATGAAAACCTTACGCAATCTGAGTGCTTTTTCTTTTTCTCTTTACATTTTACTTGTTGAATAACTCACAACTATTTTAAAGACAGTTAAATTATTGTTTCTAAATTCCCCAGGGTGGTTCAGCTTAAAATTTCAGTAGTGTCAACCACGTTGTTGCCTGTCTTGAGAAAGCTGCAAAGTCTGACAGTGCTTAGCTACCTTTGTCACTGGCTACTTTGCCCATAATCAATTAGTTAGGCTGGAAAAATGATTTGAGCAGTGTTTCTTTGGTTTATATTTCTATCCTCAAAAGCAATGCTTCAAATTCGATACACTGAAATACACATAAACATTTTCTAAATAGCGGCATTACTGCAGTTGTTGAGTTTACTCCTGGGGTTTGGTCATGTGTTCAGGGCTGAATCTAAATTAGGAGTAAATTTGTCTACTTTCCCTACATAGTAAAAGAAGAGAGAAAGAGAAACGTTCCATGAGTCCACATAAAACCAAAAACTACAATCTAACTCTAATTGGAGGAGCTTTATTTTTTCCACTCTTATTCAGGGAGTTTATAGTGAAAGCACTATTCTCTCAAACTGATGTTAGATAGGTAAATCCTGGTGCTGATGTGTAAAAAGAAATGAGAAATTACTGTTATCGTGAGGAAGATAAAAATGGAGGAGGGAGGAGGATAGAGGATTTTGTGTGTTGCTGTGAAAGTGTTCCCTCCTAAGTGAAGGAAGTAGGGGATGTTTTCGCATGTTGTAAAACATGTAGGAATTGGAGCAAATGGTTTCCACTTGTAAGATGGTTATATTAACACTGCCATTTGATACAGTGGATGTAAGACATGTTCCATTTTTGTATTCATGGGTTTTCTTTGGGTTTTTTTTTTCATTTATTTTTTATTTCCTGAGTAGAACAGCGGATTTCAAGCAGGGACAGAAATGAGAAAGGGATAAATGTGTTGAAAAAATGCATTTCCAGTGCGATGGGACATGATGCAAGCAGAAAGTGTTCATGACAGGAATGAGACTTGGGCATAGTGCAAGGTGTGGGAGGGGGGAAGGAGGAAAGAGGACCACGGCCATGGCACTTGCTGAACTCATATGGGAAGTCAGCTTGTAAGGGAGAAGGTAGTTTAACTATTCATGGTAAAAAGACACACAATGTATACTTCTGTGTGAGCAATTCAGAAAAGGAATCACTAGCTGTGCCCAGGTAAAACTCTTAACTGCTAAGGGAAAAAATTAATGGCTGAGGCGTAATGATATTGGCAAAGTGCAACACTTCGCTAGATTGGAGTTGGCACTAACAGAATCAGTGTGTCCCAGGTCAATTGGTAAAATGGAAATAAATAATAGTGGATGGCCTCTTTGGCTAACTGGGTAAGTAAAGATCACAGAATCACACAGAAATTTAATCTTTCTAGCAGCCAAGAAAGGTTGTATGCTGTGTCTTGATGCCATGTTAGCCTGGAATCTCCAAGCACAGCTGGTCTGGGTAAGTCTGCCCAAGACAGAAAGTTAATTATTCCTAAGGATGGAATAGTTTAGAAATAAGTACTCTTTGTGGTTTTTATTCATATTTCTGCCACCAGAAGATTCCGCACACCCTTCCTCTGCTGTGACCATTGCTGAAGGGCTCACCTTGGTCAGCAACTACTCTGGCCTTGAGCCAGCTGGTGTTTGCTCTCTCGGGCCTGCAGAGAACTTCTGGCTGCTTCTTGCAGAAGCCAGCCCTGCATCTCCCCGTTCTCCACCAGAACCCAGCCATGTAAAACTACAACACAGATTACCTGCTTTGCTTTTGGTTTTGGTTTGCGAGCAAAGTTTTGATAGTGGTGGGGCTACAGGGGTGGCTTTTGAAAGAAGGTGCTAGAAGCTTCCTCTGTGCCTGACATAACCAATACCAGCCAGCTCCAAGATGGACCCACTGCTGGCCAGGGCCGAGCCAATCAGTGACAGTCGTAGCTCTTGTGTGAAAACATATTTAAGAAGGAAAAAACCCCACTAAAATAGCAGCAGTTTTTACAGTCAGAGAGATGAGTGAGAAGATGTGAGACACTTTGCAGACAAAAAGTTCACTGAAGAAAAAAGGAGAGGAGGTGCTCCAGTGCCTGGAGCAGAGATTCTCTGGCAGCTTGTGGCAAAGGCTGTGGTGAAGACCATGGTGAAGCAGGCTGTTCCCCTGCAGCCCATGGACAAGGATGAGCAGACATTTGACCTGCAGCCCATGGAGAACCCCACAGTGGAGCAGGTACAGACACTTGAAGGACAATGTGACCTGGTGGGAAGTCCACACTGGAGCAAGCTCCTGGCAGGACCTGTGGCCCCATGGAGAGAGTAGCCCACGCTGGAGAGGTTTGTTGGCAGGACTTATGGCCCAATGGGGGACCCACATGGGAGCAGTCTGGTCCTGAAGGTCTGCACCCCATGGAAGGGACCCATATTGTGGCAGTTCATGAAGAACTGAAGGCCCTACAGGAAGGTCTCCTGTTGGAGAAGTTAGTGGAGTACTATCTTCCATGGGAAGGACCCCCACAATGGAGCAGGGAAAGAGTGTGAGGAGTCCTCTCCCTCAGGAGGAAGGAGTGGCAGAGACAGTGTGGGATGAACTGACCACAACACCCATTACCTCTCCCACTGTGCTGCTTGGGGGGAGGAGGTAGAGAGTTCATGAGCAAAGATGAGCTTGGGAAGAAGAGGAGTAGAAGGAAATGTTTTAAGGTTTGGTTTTATGTCTCATTAGTCTACTCTGATTTGTTTGGTAATAAATTAGGTGAATTTTATTCTTTGTTGAGTCTGTTTTGCCTGTTATAGAAATTGGTGAATGATCTTTCCCTATACTTATATCAACCCACAAGCCTTTTCTTGTATTTTCTCTCCCCTGTCCAGCTGAGAGGAGTGATAAAGTGGCTTTGGTGGGCATCTGGCCTCTAGTCAGGCTCAGCCAAACATAACTTTGTGTCTTTAGCATCCTTTGTATCCTACTTCTTTCTCTTCTGCATCCTGTCTGAATAACTATCCATCAGTAACCTTGCAGCTGTACGTACAAATACATATGCATATGTATACATATCTCTATGGTCTAGACTTGATCTCTATATTTACAGAACTGATTTAGTGTTTGCCATAGACCAGCTCTGAGAGGTTGGACTAGGCCTACGAAAGCTCCTTCTAGCTAATATTTCTGTGATTTTTACATTGCTATATGTATGTTACTGCACTCAGTTTTCTTCTTGCAGGTATCACTTTCTCCAGTATTTCCTGGCAGAAAGTCCAGCTGCCCACACAGAAATGCAGTTAATATTTTTCATGTGAAGAATCCAACTTTCTTACTCAGGGTGCTTATTCATTACAAATCCAGTTAAATGGAGAAGACAAAACTGAATCTATTTGCAGAACATTGAAACATTTTTTTACTGTGACATCTGACTACTTCTCAGCTTTTTAATTTATTCATCCTCACAATTAAATTTTGGAGGTAGAAAATCTGTGTTAACTGTATTATACCTCTAAGAAATGGAAATGCAGAGATAATGAGGACTTAGGGGCCTGTATTTGATCCTTAGATCCTCAGAGTTACTTTTTAGCTGTTGCCAGCCCTGGAAATGAGTATATTTCTGTTCCATTAAAGCCTATAGTTTAAACATGGAGCAGATCTGAAAAACAGACCTGAAACAACTCCTCCAGTCTCCCTGGACCATGCTTTTGTCTCTAGGCTTTGCTGTACCTTGTATATGAAATTATTATTAATAGGAAATGCCTGGAGCTTGATTATTTTCACTGTTGCCTTTCTGTATCTTGAGGAATTATTTTAGTTTGTTGTGTAGAGAGACAACTTCAAATATATAGATGAAGCCACCCACACTGAAAGATCCCTGTGAGCAATAGGTATGGATTGAAAATCTAGTAAGAAAAAAATGAAGAAGTAATACAATTTTTTTGGGGGGTTGTGAGTAAGATAAAACATTTCTATGTGCTGAACCTTGATAAAATTGCATCCTTTTCTTACCATCTTATACTTTGTAATGGAAAGATATAGGCTGGTGGCAAAATCTGATGCCAGAATAGGGAGTTTGGTTTTGAATTGCAGTTTAAGAGTAGTGCCTAAGTCATTCTCCTCAGTGTGCGTGCGTGTGTGTGTGTGTGTGAGGGGGTGTTGTAACTGTTTATTTACTTTTGCTTGTTTTTTAATGAAATCCAGATTTTTAGCCCTTTGCTTTATCCCTGTTTTGTAGCAAGTTTTTCTACTTCCTGACCTTTGTCACCTACCTTAGGTTTAACCTTAGCTTTAACTTCTCATTTTACATTATATTTTAGAACTGTCACAGAATTTGTTTTCAATGCTGTTAACAATATGGTAAATCTCAAGAGAAATCTGCATAGGTCAACAATTCAACATGCATTATGCAGAAGGAAAAAACCTTCCATGGTAATCAGTTTATGTGGAGAAAAGAGATTTGCAGAGCTGGTAGTGCCAGTTTTGTTTGTAAACCCCTCCTGTCTTCTGTGAACCTTTGAAAGAAGATTACTATTTGGTGGAAAATCCATTTACTCTGACAAATTTCAAAAATGTAGACGTGTATTTTAAATATCAATTTTGGAATAGTCCCTGGTTGAGGGAAGAAGTTTTGTGTTGGGTCAGCACTTTCCTTGGTCTTATGTAGGACTGTGCCACACCAGACTTTTCATGAAAGTCTGTTCTGGCCGTGTCAGGGAACTCCAGATCAGTCAGGCCCTAGCTGTTGAGGACTAGGAAAAACTGAAAAGTAGTTTAGGTCTATGAAATAGACACTTTCAGTATTTAGAGGATGTTGAAAAGTTGGTGAGGGTTAACATTAAGGATAAAAGATTTTGAATTGGTTCCATAGCTTTCAGAATGAAATTGATGCACAAGAAAATAATATACCCATAAAGAATTTAATTTTTTAACAGAGACTTTGATGCAAAATATAGTGTGTATATCTCAAGCCTGACTTGAACTACAAATGTCTAATTCAGGCACAGAAACCAAGCTATTGGTATAATTACTTTGGCAAGGATATAAACCTGAAATCTGTCTAAGTGCTGTAAGATTTACTTATTTCTCAGGGGATTAATTTTGCACACTAAACATTTAAGCATGGAATAAGTTAATAAAATGAAAATAGGATAACAGTAATATTTTCAAATATCACAAACCCAAGCTTTTAAATTTTCTTTCAGGGAAAAAAATACTTCTATTAAAACATTCAGAAATAATAAAATACCATTCAAAACAAATACAGATACTGAGCATATAATGGTTTATCTTTCATTTTCTGCCTCTTCTACGAATGTTTACTCATCAGTGCTTTTCTTCATTCATTGTCTTCAGTATTTTGTTACCAGTTAATATAACAGTATCTTCTAAATAGGACTTTTGTATGTGGCTGGTGTGGGATTTTTCTTACAAAGATTTATAAACCAATTTGCAAGTATTAACTATGAAGAACAGTAAAAGAGTACACACTAGCACCTTTGGTAGTGCTCTTTGCAGATTAAGCATGTTTGCCACCAAAAGCAAGGTTTTAGATGCTGCAAAAGACAACTGAAATTGCAACCTTACTGAGTGAACAGATTATTGCTTGAAAAGCAGAAAGAATTACACTGGGTTTTCTCTTCTGTAGTTTTATGTAGTTATCTTTTTGCTTACACTATCATGGAGATGATAAGTGGGCACATATGCTGAAAAAGACACACTTGCTTCACTGTGAATAAGGAGGATGCCACATGTGTGCTTTTCCATAGGGAGTGCATATAAATATTTGGGTACACTCTGCTAAGGCCAACCTTTCTTATTTCAGCCTTTTTTTTTTTTTTCAGCTTATCAGCTTCGCTGCTTGTTCTGTATCCTTTCTGCTTTAGGATATCTACTCTGTTTCTTCCTGTCTTAGGCATGTCTCCTTGTGAGTAACTGTACACATGTATCCATACAGGAAATATTACCATGTCACACTTTCTAGGGATAGTCATGTGCTAAATCAGTCCCTACAAGTACTGAGAGGAAGATAGAAAGAGGCAAAGAGTCATTCTCCGGAATCTTATTTTTCCTGCTTTTCTTCTCTCTTCAGAAGCTGGCTTGGAGCTACAGTAGGTGGTCAAGTGTTTTCAAAGCAGTATCATGTTAAAACCATTGAGTGATACAGCTGCATCCTAATTTTATTTTTTCAGCATTTGTATGACCATCTTTTATTTCAAATTAAGGAACGAGAAAAAACATAAAAAAGGAAAATGAATTGAATTGAGTTAATTCAAGTTTTCATTTTGTAGAGATTTCTGTAGAATAACTTTGCAAGAAATATGGTGTAAGCCTTAGTACTTGAATGTTTAAATGTTAATTGAACAAGCTTAGAAAAATACACTGTATGGAACATTCCTGCTTTAAAAAATTGGATGCCATGACCTAAAAGACAGTGCTTCTGAATTAGATTCTGCTCTGAGATGCTATCATCACCAACAAAATCTTGAAGAGCTAATGTCTGCTGCACCTAGTCTGTGTAGCGGACTTGAGCTGGGTATGTGCCTATGATTCGAGGGTTATTCAAAACAGTGGGATATCAATAGAATGTGTTATATACAGAATGGTCTTTATGAGAGTTTATAAGGGGTCTAATAAATATGCATTAATTTCTTTTAAATTTCTTTTTTTTCCGTGTGATGGTTCAACAGCAGCAGCTGATGAGTGGGTGACATACAATGTCAAAAAATAACAAAAAATGACACAAAGATCAGCGAGACAAATAAATGTTATTAGTATATTTAAGATTTAAAAACAGATGGTGCAGGGTTGAGCCGAAGGAGATTGGAAAAACACAGTTGGCAAGCAATGTCTCTATTTTGGTTAATAAGACATTCAAGATTGTACATGCTATTGCAGAGCTCAGTTTGATTACATGAGAAATGCAGAAGATGGATAAGGTTAAGCTTTTGCACACACTGGACTTATTCCTCAGCTGTCTCCACAGAGGCCTGAAGATAGATGCCCTGCTTTCTTCCTCAGCCCAAGTCCTCTTCCCAGTCCCTCCCCCAATTTACTCCAGTCCATCTTCCCAGTGTGCAGCAGAAATTAGAGCCAAAGGTTGATTGCATTTGCATTCCCTTGCCTAAGGGCCAGGCTTTTGGGATCACAGGACTTTCCCAAGATTTCCTGGTCATGCATTTTTCCCTGCCCAAATGCAAACCCATAGAGGCAATTCAGGGAGTAATGGCAGGAAGGAGAAATGGCAGTTGTCTGCTCCAGGATCTCTCACTCCTTGGAGCGCTTTGATTCTTGTTCTGTAATATGGGCCACACTTTTCCTAGACTTGTAGTCAGTGCTTTTGTTCTAGGCTCTCTGCTTATTTTGCTTATTCAGTAGTAGAATAAGCAGTTAAAATAGATCTTTCAAAATATACTTTTAAATTCTTAACAGCATGGGAATGTAAGAAACACTGTGAGAGCAATAGTTTCTGTGATTCAGTAGGGATCCATTCTTTAAGATATTCATTGCTCAATAATCTGTTTCATTCTTTTAACCACCTCACATAGGGTTATGTTCCTGAGTCTAAGTAGTAGTCTATTTTCAGTCATTTCTCATTACTACTGATCTGCAAAGTCATTCCATATTACCCTTCTTAGAGTGCTCATCATCTCCATCATTTTAGTATTTCCAAGTCCAGTAGTCAAACCCCTGCGTCCAGATACACGAGTAGTTTTTGGCCAGCTTAATAAAAATGTTGGAAATGTATTTGTGTCCACAATGTTGATATTGTATTAAGCTTATTTTGCTAGAATAAAAGAAATCTGTACTTCAGAAACTTCACCATTAGTATGATAGAAATATGATAGCAGAGTAGCAGTGTTAAAATTCCAGAAGAAATTGAAGTATATTATTTGTCTGGGTATATGGTGATGGTAGGATACCAGTTGGTTAGAAGCCTGGCAGAAGGTGAAGTCACAGAATAATGTGATTGTATTACTTACAGCACACCTATGTTTAAGGATTATTAAAATCAAATAAGAATTAATACCTGAGCTGAGATTGTGACAGACTCAAACACAAGCAGTAGCAAAGCTGAAGTTAAACTAATTAAAAACTTGTCTAAAGTTTCCCGATTAGAGAGTGTTTTTGTGCATATGATCAAGGACAGCAAAATATTCATGTGCTTCTGTTGTGGTTTAGCCCCAGCTGGCAACTGAAGACCACACAGCTGCTCACTCACTCCTTCCTGACAGGGTGGGGGAGAGAATCTAAAGAAGGAAAGTGAGAAAACTCAGGGGTTAAAATAAAGACAAGTCAATAGTTAAAGTAAAATCCCCACACACCAGCAAAGCAAACCAAGACATTAATTCTCCACTTCCCATGGACAGGCAGATGTCCAGCCATCTCTTGGAAAGCAGGGTTCCATCACACATAGCAGTTACTTGGGCAGAAAAATGTTATCACTCTGAATGCCCACCCTTGCCTTCTTCTTCCCCCAGCTTTATATGCTGTGCATGACATCATACGGTATGGAATATCCCTTTGGTCAGTTGGTGTCAGCTGCTTCAGCTACGTCTGCTCCCAACTCCTTGTGTACCCCCAGCCGACAGATTGGTGGGATGGGGAGAGAAACAGAGAAGGCCGTGGCTCTAAGCACTGCTCAGCAACAGCAAAAATATCACTGAATTATCAACACTATTTTCAGCACAAATTCAAAGCACAGCCACACATATCCAAATCTGTTTGGACCCACTGTATTGCTTGCAGCTTGTCAAGTTCTATTGAAATTATATTGCATAGCTAAACAAAAATTGTATTTGTTCTCCCATGATTCAAAACTATTTGTCAAGGTTTAACCCCAGCCAGCAGCTAAGCACCATGCAGCTGCTTGCTTATGTCTTCCCCACCAAGGGAATGGGGAGGACAATGAAAAAAAAATCACCTTGTGGGTTGAGATAAAGACAGTTTGATAGGATAATACAGGTAAAGAACAGTAATAGCAATAACTATAATAATAAGCAGCAGCAACAACAACAATACAAGCGATGCACAAATGCAATTGCTCACCACAAGTGAAAGGGAAAGAAAAAACAACCCAATGCTCTATCTGTTTCCAAGCAGCAATCCTGCCTCCCGGATTGTTCCCCTTTGGGCAGCCTGGGTCAGCTGTCCTGGCTGTGCTGTCCCAGCTCCTTGTGCAGCTGGCAGGTGGGAAGTTGAAAATTCCCTGACCCAGTGTAAGCACAACAATGACTTACCAACAAACAGAAATCATCAGTGTGTTATCAACATTATTCTTATTCTAAATTCAAAGCACATCACTGCACCAGCTACTAGAAAGGAAATTAACTCTATCTCAGCTGAAACAAATACATTATTTTATAAGCAGAAACATTAATTCATATTTGATTGGGTTACTAGCAGAATAGCACTGAGTTTTACTTTTTTAATGCTTTTGCACATGTATAGAACTGGAATCTCAGGTTTTAAAATATATTCCTATGACTAAATGATCCTTCCTGGTATTAAATAAATTGTATTTAGTAGTAACAAAATTAAAATCTCGTTTTGAAAATTCAACAAAATTCCTTTTCATGGAAATTTTGGTTGTTGTGAGCTTATTAATCATATTTCAATATTTAATTAGACATTAATTTGTGTTTTCAATCATTTTGTCTTCAGGGAATGAATAAATTATTATGAATGGTACATGTTTTCTTCTCACTTAGTAGTATAAGGAAGAACACAACTTATCTTGTATTAGAACAGTTTAAAATAAAGATAAACATCTGCTGAAAACCTATTTTGTATCTATTTCAGGTAGTATGAACAGGTATGCTGCTTATATTCATATGACTATTTATAAAACTTAGGAATATAGAAAATGATGGGAAAAGTTCATTGAAGGTTAATCAGTGAATTTTCAGATATTTATGGTGCTACCCCAGTAGTGTTTGGGTAAGCATAGTAAATTTAAAATAGTTTAAAATAGTACCATTCTGCCCTCTCATCCACATGCCTCATCACACATGAAATATAAAATACCTAAATTCCTTGCAATGATATCCTTACAGGTAATTCAAAATAGAGAAATGATAATGACAGCAATAGCTAATATATAAATCATGGTGTAGTAGCAATCAGTCTGTTTGTTTGGGTAATTTTCCTGAACACAATACTAAGAATAGTATGTGCACAGTTTAGATTATTAATGCTTTTTACTCAGATATCTGATATCCATGCAAACTTTAATCACACTATACTGTTGCTATCAAATTAAATAATTGTGATTTAGTTCATTACTACTTGCTTAATATAATGTACTAAAGAGAAAGTATTTGATCCCATTTATATAATATACATCAGGGCTGCAACACCTCCATATAGGCAAATAACATTCCAGCAGTAATCTAAGGCATATATGAAATGCTTGTGATCTACTAAGCAATTACACTAAAATTCAAGTATCTGTAGGCATTATTCTTCATTTTTGATCATCCACCTAAATTGTGAAGAAATTAATTACTGTTTAATCTGGTCACTGACAGATTTGGAACTGACTCTTGCAAGTAAAATCCCAGAACACTTGTTGGAACTGTCTCAGTCAGAAAAATTAGACATTTAATTTGTGTCAGCCATGTGACTAGGATGGCGTGTTGCCTGCATGCATTTTTTTAAAAAATCAAAAGCAAATACAGCTTCCCCTCAACTGACTCTGTATTCAGATTTATTCAGACAGTGTATTGGAAATGTCATCCTGTCTTGTCTGGGAAAATTCTGAAAACCTAGAGTATTCCTACCATATGTGTCTCACAAGGATATGCAGAAGTTGTGCACAAACTGGGTAGAAACAGAACAGTTTTTGTTTCATCTATCAATCTGATATTATCTTGAAATTTGCATCTTTTATATCCTAATTAGGCTGAGCAGAACACACTGGTTTATACACTCTATAAACAGAAAGCTTTGTCTAAATGCTCTTCAAGGATATAATACATTAGTGTGCCTTTAACCTAAGGTTATTCCACTGCTCACAAGGCTATGGATTAGAGGCACAAAGGAGGCAAAGACAGTCTTGTTCTGACACCAAAAACCTTTCCTATGCCTGGGGAAGACTAAATCTATCTAGGTGTTAGAGTTTTCAGCATACAATTCCCAGGAGTGCCTACCTACCTATTGCTTGTCACTGTTGAAATCTTGACAGAACTGGTGAACTCCATTAGCCTGAGTACCTGAGGGACTTGTCAACAGGGGTATGCCTCAAAGTCAAGAGATCTTGTGCTGCCCATACTACAACCGGTCATGTTTACCAGCTGCAGTCCAAAAGCCATCTAGGCTTTAACACAGCTCTGCTGGGGGAATATGTTTTACTTTAGGCTATGGCCATGCTAAAACAGATCTATAGCTTCCAGGCCACAGCTGGCTTGTGTCTGTGAGCTCAGAGGGCTGACAGAGGAACTCTCAGATGTCTAAGGCAAATGTGTGGGGTAGATTTATGTATGTTTCTTTGGATCCTGCAGAGAAGAGAGGCATTCTGTTAGATAAGCATACAATGCTTATCCCCAAATAAAACACAGCAGGGGAAAAAAATATAACCTCTTAGCTCAGTTCTGATCACTCTAAGGCCCAAACTGAAACCCCTCAATTTCTTGGGATGATTCATACTTCTCATTGCCAAATTCATACTCCTCATTGCCAAATTCATGCTCTTCACTGCCAAGTTAGAGGGCAAAGTTATATCTGGACAGGGTCTTTCAGCTCTTTTCCTTGAAACTGTTCCATTTAGTGGTGGGCTAATTGTACAGAGAAAAAAACAATCCAGTGATGTAACATTCAGAATTGCTGGTGTTGTGTGTTAGGTATTTCAAAGTGGGACAGCTTCACTTAAGAGATAATGAGTAAATTCCAACCTGGAATAACTTAGAGCTTTTAACAATCTGCACGCTTCTTCCTATGACATGCAAGAGTTGCAAGTAGGAATTTAAAAGAAAAAGGTGGTAGAAACCCAACTGTGATTTTCTGTGTTAGTACACAAGTTACCCAGCTCTCTTTCAATTTTAATGAAAAAAAAAAATACTGCATATCATTTTAGGAAAACTTAAGAAGTTCAGCTGTTATTTCCCTACCACACGTTTATATAGCTGAGTGGTAAATCTGTTTCTTTCCGTTACTAACTCTAGTTAATCACCCAGGGTTAAATCCCTCTATAGATGTTTTAACTTATATCAGCTTAGCATTTTGCCCCAAGGCTTTCATGCAAATTTTCAGTGTTTTGAGAACATTATGGGACTTGACTAAAAGCTCAACTTAGTCTTTATTAATCGGTTTAATAGCAAATACCTCCAGGAATGTTTGCCTCAAAACACTTCAGTACAAAAAACTCTCTAGCAACCAACATGACAGGCTCAGTTTTACAGTCTTTAAACTGTTAGCCATGTCATTCTTATTGCCTTTCATAACATAAGGTCAGCACGATCAACTCCTTTGTGAATTTGTCCATGAATGTAAAGTACCTGACACTTCTGACATGTTCAAACTCTTCTATGAAGCTTAATACCCTGCAGCAGCACTTAAATCTTGAGAGCTGTCATTCTTTTAATCTCTTTCCCACCATCAGGAAAGTGTTCTTCAAATGGTAGTGTGGCTAATTCACAAGTTTCAAATGAAGCTTTGAAACACACAACAGATTGGACCTAAATAGAACAGTGAATGTTGA
This sequence comes from Gallinula chloropus, assembly GCF_964237585.1. Taxonomy (NCBI): domain Eukaryota; kingdom Metazoa; phylum Chordata; class Aves; order Gruiformes; family Rallidae; genus Gallinula; species Gallinula chloropus. Next base: position 43,434,178 of record NC_140086.1, read on the forward strand.
ATGGAAGAAAAGAAATATTTCCTTTTGGTTTAGGGTTGAAAAAGAAAAAAAGAACCAGTTTCACAGGAAAAAATGCTCTCAGGTGTCGTTTGATCACAGACCTAAGGTACTGTTACAAAATGATGTAGAAGTATCTCAGACAAAAAGATTTATCTGGCCCTAGTTATGTCCTTAGACCTGAAAGAAGGGGAAGTATTATTAAAACAAAAATGGTATAATTCCACATGATGCAGCCCAACTAAAAATTCTTTTTCCACTGGCATGATTCCATGCAGTCCTTTTCTCCTATGACATGCATTTATAGCTTTTTAGACATGAGAAAGTCATCTATTTATGCTAAGCAGACATGACTCTGCAAGACCACCATTCAGTGTTTATAAAATGTATTGTGAATTAAGCATCTGTTAAAGGAGGAAATCTGCAAAAAGAACTTTGGGAGTCCTGGTTAGAAGAAAGTGAGGTTTTCTTTCCTTTCCTAGTGTGTAGCATTTTTCTGCTCTTAAAGGACAGGGGAGATCAGCATGTTCTGATAAAACAGATTTTTGAAAAAACATTAATTTGTAGCATCCCAAAAAGCTACAATCTAAACTTCTAGTAAGGCAATAGCAGGAATGAACTCTGTCTGGCAAGTTTAATTGATGGCAGCAGAAAAATACAGCTCAAGCAACACAACTGGCATTAGCGGCAATCCAGTCACCCTTAGAAACAGACTCCATACTTCTTTACATAGACTTGATCTGTCTTCTTGGTGCAGGGTATGAGTAAACACCAGGTTTTGGTGCTGCAACTTATAACTGAGGCTGAACTTTAGGGGAAATGGATGCACTTACAGGTGAAATTGGCACAGAGTAAACAGTCAATAAATGGATTTTTAATGGTGAAAAAACCCCAGAATATGCACTATACTGTAGGAAAAGTATTCTTTAACTATTTACAAAGTGTGAGGCTGCATGAATTTTTTTAGACAACTTTTTTATGATGATACAATTTGGCTGCACAATTGTTATACAGGAAAGGTAGGATTACTAAACTCTAGGAGGACAAGAGCAGCATGCTTCATATTGAGAAAAAAAAACCAACCCTGTCAAAGGGTCAAGTGCAGCTTGACTGCAAAATTCATATATAGAGAAACTATGCAGTTGCATTTTTCTAGTGATAGAAGAGTAAGCTGTTTTGATGCAGTCATAATCCACCTTTGGTTTTCTGCTTCCTCAGGAAAAAAAAAAAAACTGTAGAGGAGGTATAGGTGGAAATTTGGATTGATGTGTATACTGACAAAAGAAATAAGCCATCCCTTCATGGATTCAGTAATCATTCCAAGAAGATGCTTACCAGACTTGTTTTTTATTAAGAATTTTAGTTTCAACCACTTCTGTGTTACAGAAGTAATGCAGGGACTTTATAACTATGTAGTTTGCATATATTTTAGAGTTTAATAAGGTGATTAGAAGCACCTTTTTTCAAGCTGTGAAATGTATTGCTGAAGCTGGCAGGGACCTTTGGGTCATATAGTCCAACTCATGCTCCTTCATTAACTGCTTATGGAGCGAACAAGCAAGCAAGAAGATATGATCTAAATTAGGCAAATTCAATAGGAATATTAGTTAAGCTTGTGAGCAGAAAAAGAACTAATCCATTAAAGCATCCATTTGTAAATATCATCATGTTTCTTAATATTTTCTTAAGGATAGAAAAGCACAGCTGTCTGCCCCTCACATGGGCTGCACACTACGGAGAGGAAAATATGCCTTTTAATAACAGGAAGAGGAAACAGGTAGTGCTCAGCTTTTTGTGTTATGAGAGAAGGAAAAAGAGAGGAAAGGTTACATGACCAGTTTCACTTTTAGCCAAGAAGATGAGGTTCTTCAAATAGCCATGAATTGATAAACATAGTCTAGAACTGTGTTTTCTTGGTTTGTGGTTTTTTTTTGTAGTTGTTTCCACTATAGGGCACACATTACAGTCCAAACTTCATCAGAGCTAAATTCTTTTGCCCTATATATTAATGAATATAAAAATTATCCCAGTAACCTGTCAACAAGCAGTTCCATTCCCACAGCAGCAGAGCAAATATAATTAGGGTGCATTGATTACTCCTGAATGACAGGCAACACAGATCTAGAAAACCAAACAACCCACGGACCACTTCTCTGCCTTTTAATTGACTGTGCTAGAGTTGTGGAGGGAAGACTTTCCCTTAGTCAAATGGGATTGTTAATTAGAGGGGGAAAAAAAGTGATTTTTTTGAGAGTAATGCAATAGTGTGTCTTGTTCCAATATTTTTATGCATCCTGCAGTACTTGTGTGATTGTTACCCTTCAGGAAGAGAGGATATTTTTAAACTTGGGTATCTGATACTGAACTATATGATAAAAAGAGAGAGAGAGAAAAGCAATGAGAGAAAGCAAGCAAGCCTTCTCCTGTTCTAAGCACATCCAAACTATTTTCTTGAAACTGCAAACATTGCTGCTATTTGAAGATTCATTCAATGTGATATGATACATTGCATTGTTTAGAATTTTTCTGTATTTAAAGTATACTACAAAATCACAGAATCACAGAATTGTAGTGGTTGGAAAGGACCTCTGGAGATTATCTAGTTCAACCCTCCTTGCCAGAGCAGCGCCACCTAGAGCAGATTGCACAGGGCAGAGTCCTGGTGGGTTTTGACTGTCTTCAGAGATGGAGACCACGACCTCTCTGGGAAGACTATCTCACTGCTCTTCCACCCTCACAGTAAAGAAGTTCCTCCTCATGTCCAGGTGGAACTTCCTATATTCAAGTTTGTGCCCATTACCTCTTGTCCCGTCACTGGGTACAAATGAAAAAAATAGACTGATCTTATAGTATTTATAAGCATTGATAAGATCCCCCCTCAGTCTCTCTAGGCTAAAAAGTCCCAAATACCTCAGCATCTCTTCATAAGAGAGATGTTCTAGTCCCCTCATCATCTTTGTAGCCCTTTTTTGTACTGTCTTCAGTAGATCCCTGTCCTTCTTGGACCAGGGAGCCCAGAAATGCATGCAATATTTCAGATGAGGCCTCACCAGTGCAGAGTAGAGGGGTAGGAGAACCACGTTTCTTGATTCACTGAAAGAGTTGTCAGGGCCTGGAACAGGCTGCCCAGGGAGGTGGTTGAGAAACTTTTAAGGAATGATGTTTACAAAATTACCAAGGTCAGCTGAATTTCATGAGGAAAATAACAAAAATTAACCTGGATGATTTTGCTGGAAGAGATTACAAAGAGGTCACAGAATGCTTTCCAGAAGTGCACTGTATGTAGCAGAGGAGGGTTGGGAGATGGGGGAAGAGGAGAGGAGCAATAAGCATCTGGAGAATGTGCATTATCCAAGCAACACAACTGGGCCTTTGAGAAGATACGAGTCTTCATTGTGCTGGCAAGATCTGTGTGTGGCACATCCAGCAACAGCTGCTAAAGGTGCATCTACTGCCAGATGACACCACGGTCTAAGGAAATTGAATGTATGGGGTAGGAGAATTACCGCAGGAGGGAAGCAAAACTGAGCAGCGGGAGAGTAGCTGTCTCTGTACCCTGTTCCAGGAATAAATATTGTTGTTAATGAGCTCATTCCTATGTCACTATTCCAGGGAATTAAGTGCTAATCCACCAACGTTTGACCCTTCAACTGCACAGTATTTTTGTAGAATTTTATTTTGAGAATTCTGATATAGTATTGGAGGGAGGCAGAGCTAAGGCATGGCTGTTGTGACTCACTGCCCCTCCATGCTGCCTGGTTCTGCTTGCTGACCAGGGAGATTTTTGTTAACTTGATTCTGTAATGGATGGACCGGACAGATGAAGGTGGTCTAAATGGACCACCCCAAATCCTGATGATCAGTGTCTGATCTACATGGGAACGTTTAGATGAATACTTAGTTTGCTTCCATGATTCTGCAGATGCTATAGGGGCTGCAGTTAAGTTCTGAAGAATGTTCCATTACTTTTCTCTTCTTTTTTTCCTTTTTTTTTTTTAAAAAAAATTATGTTGTTCCTAATTTAGTTTGTGAAGCAAGGACTGTACTTTGAATCATTCAAGTAGCAAAATCCAATGACTGATCACTGTGTGCCCAGACGGCCAAGAAGGCCAATGACATCTTGGCTTGTATCAAAAACAGTGTGGCCAGTAGGTCTAGGGAGATAATTGTGCCCCTGTACTTGGCATTGGTGAGACCACACCTCGAGTACTGTGTCCAGTTCTGGGCTCCCCACCATAACAAGGACATTGAGGTCATCAAGCAAGACCAGAGAAGGGCAACCAGGCTGGTGAAAGGGCTGGAGGGCAAATCCTATGAAGAGCGGCACCTGTAACTAGCGGAGATATATCTATTTTCCAGAGTCACTAATTCTTCCTGCAGTAATTTATCCTCCTGTTCTGTTCACCGGTCTCTACCACATACTCACAAAATCACTTTCTCCCTCTCTTTTATCACTTCTTTAAAACACCCTGTGTTTTAAACTATCTATGTTGTCATCTTTAACATCTTGAAACAGAAGTTCATGCATCAGCTTATCTTAAGGCATGTTTCCCTGTGCTCCTACAGATCACTGAAACCTGTAGAATCGCACAAGTCCAACCCTCCCTCAGCACTAGGCTCATTACCAAAGTGGGGTACAGAAAGATAACTTTAGGCAAACTTCTGAGCTCAAATGAAGTAGAGCCATCCTCAGCATGCAGTAGCCATCCTTCTGGGATTTCCACATATCTCACACATCCTCCAAAGCAGGTGATTAATGTCTTGAACAAATGGTTATTGAAATTGGTGGGATTGTCAGGCCTGCTTCCAGGCTAAGAATGCTACATAATATGGATTTATTTAACAACCCTACTTAGCAGCTCTAGTAAATTTGAGGATTACTACATTTCTGCATGTCAGATGATCCATACTAACTAACCCTGTGTGCATGCTTCACCAAAAGTAGGTAAAATCTGTCAACTTCAGTGCAAGGTGACTCAATAAAACTTTAAAGGACTTAATCTCTTATTTTTCTCGGGTTATATGTGCATGCATCACTTACTGTGGCTTGGATAATGCACAGAAGTATGATTGTGCATCTTGTTCTTAAAGCTGTTCTTGTAAATTTAAATATCTAGTGAGAATGAAAAAAACAGAAACTTTGGGATTTGGCTGGTGGGTTGATTTTTTTTTTGCTTGTTTGCTAAACAACAGGCTTTTTAATAACAAAAAATATGTTCCTACAATATTCATCTATAGATTATGCCTATATTTTTTAGCCAGCCAAAGCAAGATACAGTCATACTAATATTCAGTAGTATACCTCATAATATACTTTTTCTCTCAGGTATAAGTATTTCAAAGAAAAGGATGAGTCTTTTTGAGCGTTTTGTTAAAACACGATCAATCCCTCACAGGAATGCTTTGAAGTCAAGCGTTTATGCTTAGTTAGATTTACAAATGTCTAACACAAATACATCAGTCCCCAAGATGTATGTTATGCTGCAACAAAATGATTAGTTATGAAATTGTGCATTAATAAAAACAGTTGGCTCTTTGTAGCTCAACTCCCTTTGGCCTCACTCTATATACAATAATGTCAAATAGCTCTCTGCAGTACTTTTGAATGAGTATAACTATACTCTAATCATAATATGTGAATTTATATTATGCATGAAAGGTCATGGCCTATGAGGAAGCCAGTTTCTGTTCATGCATGTATTCCTTAAGAGTTAGCACTTACGGAAGTGAGGCGAAAGGAAAAAAAAACAGGCACTGCAAGGAGTGTGATCTAAAACCTTGATCCTGTAAAAAAAGCACAAGTATAACAGGACATTTGGTGAATAATGGAAAATGTGCATAAAATATTCCCATAGATCAAGGAAAATATGTATTCCAATATCAAATAGAAGCCTGGATCTTGTAAACCTAGTGAAAAAAAAGGGCTGTTTCTTACCTCTATGAGACTGTCCATGTCAGACAGCAGAATTTACCTCCTTTATTGCTAATGTAAGAGATGGAAAGATTTACATTTGCATCTTTTATTCAAAATACATCAGAACATCACGGAACTTGTAAAGAAATAGCAGACCCAAACAGGACAGTAATTTAAATATTCTGACATATTATAAATGGTGTGATTTTGAGAGAAGTATTATTCTTCTTTATTTGAGTTGTCAGCTAAAAAATGTGTATCGTGGATATTTCCAGTTTGGAAAAGGAAATGAACATTGAATGAATACACTGGGTTTTGACAGTGCTGTTTATTTACTAGCAATTCATTTGCAACTATTCTTGACTTCCCCAAGCACTGAATAACAAAGGAGACAAAATCTCTATTTATGGCCATGGAAATTCAGTTCACAGATTTATCAGGGTCAAGTTCCCAGGGGTTCTTCTTATTGCCTCCTCCTTCCTAACAATATGCTTTTCCATTTGTCATTCACAGGCCTTTGAAAAATACGCATGGGAAACCCTGGATAAGAATGACCTTTTCATTTACCTTTATTTTCAGCAGTGACATGAGCCTGTGTTTGGAATAAGGCCTATTACTATTTAAAAATTATTTGAAGTCTTGTTTATAATAATTTTTAATTACAGAGGAGTGGTTACACTCTAATGTATAATACCAGTGCGACTTATCCTACTTTAAGTATCTCATATTTAACTTCTTTCCCAGATGCAGTTTAAAGAGCTTCAAGTGCCACAGATCTTATTGAATTAAATACATACTTTCATGTCATCCAGAAATGTCATTCAATATGATTTTGTAGCAGCACGGCTACTACATCCACTGTGGTAGATGTCCCATCTCTGGAAACATTCAAGGTAAGGTTTCATGGTGTTCTGAGCAACCTGATTTAGAAGATGTCCCTGCTTATTTCAGGGGTTTGGACTAGACCTTTAAAGGTCCCTTACAACCCAAACCATTCTATGATTCTTCGGGCTAGGAACAAACTGCCAGAGGACATCCAGAGGTGAGAATCTTCTGAGCAGTCACCTGAGACCTAAAGAACAGCTGCTACTGGCAAAAGGTATCCAGATCAAACCACTTGAGAAAGTCGAAGTGACAGGGAAGTTGCAACTCTTTGAAATATTATACTCCATTGGACAATGTGAGTAATCAAGCCCAAATGTTCACAGGAGACCAAAATACATATCCTTATAAGAAGTAGTTCATATGGAGATCCTGAGCCCAAAGTAGGCCTTGAAACTTTGTCTATCCTGTAGAAGAGACAATTATTAGCCTAACCTCATATTGTTTAACAAAGAGCAGGTTGCTCTCTTTGGGTAGGTGTGCAGAATAGGAGCTGTGGCTTGCTGAAGTGCCATAACCTGGAAACCGATGATTGTGCAGGACCCAGCCACAAAGGAGATAGTGAAAACGTTACTGATGGCATGCTGCTGTGGAGAAGCTACGGAGTAAGATTTGGTATTTGTAGTAGAAAAAACACACTGACTCAAGTAACTTGGCTAATCTACCTCCGGCTTCTACTGGAGACATCAGTGTATTATTGTGGCTTGCTGTCACTCTCAGGGGCTAAGTCTTTTTTTCCCAAATACAGTTTCCCTAAGAAAACAAGGCTTTTTTTTTTCCAAAATTTTACCTCCTGCTTAAAAATTTTAACTGAGGGAGATCTACTTATCTCCCTTACCTGAAGCCTTCCTGTCTCTCTGTCATTTTCATGTTTTCCAGGTCTGCTAGTTGTCCAGTCATCCTCATCTCTTCTTCAACTGAGTGGTATAAGATGGCTTTCACTATTCAGCCTACTTCCAGCATTACTACACATCCATTTTTAACTTTTCATGTTCTCCCTGCTCTTGCTCCCCATATCAATAGAACATCTCTTTCAATGGTTTGTGAAACTCATACACCTCATTGAACTATCTGCCCCTCCAAGGCAGAGACTAGGTCTGAGAGATTGTTAGCCTCATACTATTGATACATATGTGCTTGTCTAATTTCCTTGCAAACATCAACTATAAAAGGAAATGTGTTCAAATGCTGAAGTGAGACCAGAACTAAAAGAGAAATTAAATCGAGTCCTGAGGAGGAGCAGTCATCAATATATTTCAAACATTAATGTAGAAAATACATTAACACTTTTTCACAGTTGAATCACTTTTCCCCTTTGTGGCCACATCTCAGTCTAATACTTATTCTACAACTGCATCAATTAAGCATTAGAAGAATTTACAGCACCACGTCCCAAGATTCAGCAGAGGCTGGGAGAGACAGGTGGTGGAGAAGTCACTTATGTGGACACCAGAGGACATTTTTTTTTTTTTTTTGATTGCCAGCATAGATACTAAGTGTTAAAGAAACACCTACCTTTCATGCTTCTTAGGAAAATTCAACCCACTGTAGTCCTGAAATGGAATGTATGATTTAGTGGAGAGGATGATGGGGTTTGCAGTACAGTGATAAAGAGAGTCTGAAAAAATTCAGTGGGTAAGAGCTAGGTGAGGAGGAGAATTTCAAATTCCTAACAGTAGTAGACTGACTTTTCTGTGATGGAAGAGCTATAGTAAGCTTCTCTATCAATACATTTGTCCCTGTAGAGCTCAGGACTTCCACCTCTTGCTGCAGTCTCCTGTTGGCCCTCCCATCTCCTTTAACTGTAGTTTTCCTTTTTCTCTCCTGCCTCTGACTTTTACTCACCTGCTTCAGCTGGTCTGACACACTCTTCCAGGTTGCATTTAAAGAGATAGAGTGGCAAAGGACTTGGACTGGGACCACCGTTGCTGAGAAAAAAGCAGAACTAGGCTCTTCGCTGACTAGTAGGATCCTGCTCTTCCTTTCTCTCCACAATGCATCATAAAATCACAGAATGCTTTGGGTTGGAAGGGACCTCAAAGATCATCTAGTTCCAACCCCCCTGCCATGGGCAGGGAGACCCTCACTAGGCCAGGTTGCCCAAAGCCCCATCTAACTTGGCCTTAAACACCTCCAGAGATGGGGCTTCCTCTCTGGTCAACCTGTTCCTGTGCCTTACCACCCTCGTAGTAAAGAATTTCTTCCCAACATCTAACCTAAACCTACACTTTTTCAACTTAAAGCCATTGCCCCTTGTCCTGTGATTATACTCCCTGGTGAACAGTCGCCCTCCTACTTTCCTCTATGATCCCTTTAAGTGTTGGTACACATTCTCTTCTCCAGACTGAACAAGCCCAACTCCCTCAGCCTGTCTTCATGAGAGAGGTGCTTTAGCCTCTTGATCATACTCATGGTCCCCCTCTGGACTTGCTCCAAGAGCCCTACATCTTTCCTGTACTGGGGATCCCAGAGCTGGACACAGTACTCTAGGTGGGGTCTCATGAGAACAGAGGGGCAGAATCACCTCCCTCAATTTGCTGGCCACGCTCTTCTTGATGCAGCCCAGGACACGACTGGCCTTCTGAGTTGCTAGCACACAATGCTGACTCATGTTGAGCTTGTCATCAATCAGCACCCCAAAGTCCTTCTCTTCAGGGCTGCTCTCAATCCATTCTCTTCCCAGCCTGTAGTTGTGCTTGGGATTGAGCTGACCCACATGCAGGACCTTGCACTTGTCCTTGTTGAACTTCATGCAGTTCACATGGGCCCATCTCTCCAGTCTGTCAATATCCCTCTGGATGGCATCCCTTCCCTCCAGCATGTTGACTCACCACACAGATTGGTGTCATTGGCAAACTTGCTCAGGGTACCCTCAATCTCACTGTCCATGTGTCCGGCAAAGATATTGAACAGTGTCAGTCCTGGTACTGACCCTGAGGAGCACCACTTGTCACAGATCTCTACGTGGACATTGAGCCATTGACCACAACTCTTTGAGTGCAACCATCCAGCCAGTTCCTTATCCACTGAGTGGTACATCTGTCAAATCCATGTCTGTTCAATTTAGAGACAAGGATGTCGTGCTGGACAATGTTGAAAGCCTTGCACAAGTCCAGGAAGATGATGTCCATCATCCTTCCCTTGTCCACTGTCTCTGTTACTCTGTTAGACTGCAGAACCACCCCAGGTGCCACCAACCCTTTGGGTACCACTAGGAAAAGTAAATGCCCTGATGCCCAGGTAGCTATCTGCTTCACCCATGCTTCTGTGTGATCCTGATGGTAGTTGCCTTCAAGAACTTTGCAATGCACTGCCATAATAGGACTTTAGTTTGTAGTACTAAAAGAAGGTATACTCTGTTCATATGTTTTCTATGAAACTAAGTTTTCATTTTGGTTGGTACTGAGGGCTTATACAACAGTCTCAACATTGCAATTTTCTAAAAGCATGGTTTTTTGCAAACTATGAAGATAGGGATAAATTCATTTAAAGCTAAGGAAGAATTTGCTTCAAATTATATAAAAATATATGCCCTCTTGATATTTTAAATCTCCAGGTCATAAAGTTTTCATTTCAAGTAATAACTTCTCTGGCTTTTGCACTAATGTTTTAACCAAAACCATTAAAGTCAGGAAATAAATAAATGAAGGAAGGAAGGAAGGTAGGAAGCAACCATACTTTTACAGACAAATATACATAGATGCCAAGTTGACAAAAATTAACTAGCAGATTTTGGGTATGTGTGTGACTGGAAACATGCCAGATAGTTTGGCAGATAATGTGTAGGAGCAACACTTCCCACTGAGGAATAGGTAAGTGATATTCATTGGCTAAGGTACAGAAAAATCAGCTTACAGTTAGTGCAAAAGCTTACAAGAAAACATATTTTTGCAATCATTTCAGTTTTCAAAGCAGCAAATACATTTCAAAAGCTGTGTGCATACATGGGAAATACATAAATGAATAAGCTATTCAGTCACAGTTGCAAATTCCTTTTGCTTTTTTCTTTAGAGAAGTAAATATGATATTTTTCAGATGGTGTCTCAGATAACCATTAAGTGTTCTTCCATTTGAAAGTTTAACAAAAGTAACGCACAGCAATAACCAAATTACAATGTTAACTACAAAATACTTTTGCTGAAAAGCGTATTTTTTTCTTTATTAGGAAATGTGCATGTTTATGTGGTATAACATTCATTATGTCAACTTGTCAAAGGATCTAAACCAATTTATTTTTGTAGGTATTACTAGAAAGCATTATGCTGTTTATTTTTAATTATAAATAAATGTTGGTAATGTAAGTTATTCTAAAATCCACGCAGATATTCTAATTACTTACTCTACTCTTACTCTACCCTTTATTTCCATGTCATTTAATTATCTCCTTAGCTTTTATCCATCATTCCTCCAGAAATTATTGTCTGTTTTTCTTTGCTGTAATGAACTTGATTTTTTAACTTCCCCGTTACTGTTTTGATACAGTAGCTTCTCCTCTAAAACACAGAAGTTCATTTTTCAGAATATCCTCTAGAATCTTTAGATATAATTAAATATCAAGGAGCTCAGAAAGGCCTTCTCAAGGGACTCAGATGAGGCTGAAAACAGGTGAGTCCTGTATCTCCTCAGGTCCTCTTTCTTGCCTTTCTTCAGAACAGATGCAATGACTGCCTTTTTTCAACCACCAGGAACCCCTCACAATTACTCCAAACTCACAAAGATGACACAGAGCAGCCTTGCAACAACATAAGACTCTAACTCCCTTGGATGGATGTTCATCTGAGTTCACAGATTTGTCTATGTCCAGGTGGGTTAAGTGATGTCTTTATTCCTGTGGATAGTGCTTCACTCCCACAGCTCATGCTATGAGTCTCAAGCACCTGAGAAGCCTGAGCGTACACCTTACTAGTACAATCTGGTGCAAAGGCAGCACTGAGTACTTCAGCCTTTTCCCAAGCACTTTTCAGTACGTCCCCAGCCCTACTAAGTGATGGACCTACGCTTTCCTTACTTTTCCTTTTGCTAAAAGTGTATTTTTAGAAACCTTTGCCCCGGAGTTTCGGCTCCAGTTGAGCTTTGGCTTTCCCGAGTTCATCACTACAAAGAAATAGAATGGAATAGAATAATTTCATTTGGAAGAGACTACAACATCATCTAGTTGAACTACCTGACCACTTCAGGGCTGAACAAAAGTTACAGCATTTTGTTGAGGCTATTGTCCAAATGCCTCTTAAAAACTGACACACCTGGGGCATCAACCACCTTTGTAGGAAGCCTGAACAGTTTCTTTTCCACCTTCTTCTAATGTCAAATCTGTACCTGCCCTGGTGCAGTTTTGAACCATTCTCACATGTTCTGGACGCCACAGAGAAGAGCTCAGGACTTTCCTCTCCACTTCTCTCTCTCCTTTAGAGACCAATGGGGATCACCCCTCAGCCTCCTTTTCTCCAAACTAGATAAGCCCAAAATCCTTAGCCAGTCCCTACAAGACATGTCTTCCAGCACTTCCACCAGCTCTGTTGCCCTGCTTCAGATGGATTTAAGGACCTTCAAATCATTCTTAAATCATGGATCCCAGAAGTGCACAGAGTACTCAAGACAAGACTGCACCAAGGCTGAGTACAGTGTGATAATCACCTCTCTTGTCTGGCTGGTTACGCTGTATTTGATGCACCCCAGGATGGGGCTTGCCCTCTTGGCTGCCAGGGCATGCTGCTGGCTCATATAGAGCTGCTGTCAACCAGCATCCTCAGGCTGCTTTCTATGGGGATGCTCTCCAGCCACTCCTCACCCAATTATTCTTGTGCTAAGTCCTAAATGCTGGATCTAGCATTTTATCATTTTAAATTTTATCCCATTAATCATAGCCCAATGCTTTGATCTTTCAAAATCCCTCTGCGAGACATCTTGTCCCTCGAAAGAGTCAACAGCACTTCCCAGTTTGGTATAACGCACAAGCCCTCTCTTTATCTGCTAGGTGGACCACATTATAATAGAAAGATATCAAATTAGTTAAACAGAATTTTCCCTTTGTGAACACATGCTGACTGTGCCTGATGATTGCACTATTATTTAAATGCCTTTCATTAGTATTCAGCATAATCTTCTCTGCGATTTTTCCAGGAAAAAAAACACAAGTCTGTGGTTTTCTGGGTCTTCCCTTATGACCTTCTGGTAAATTCGAATAACATTGGCTAGCTTCTAGTCAGCAGAGACCTCCCCAGACTCCCAACATGATCCAGAGAGCAACGTCCTTGTATTCCTCCTCCAACACTTCTCCCTGTTTCTGCCTTCTGTCTACTTCCTTCTGCTGTTTCAGACCAGTGAGGAACAACATGTTCAAGCATGCTTGCCTTCTCCCATGCTTGTATGACTTTGTTTACATTGGAATGGACTGTTATTATGCTCTGAGGATTAGTCAGCTCTCCTTCCTAATCTGCTATGCCCTCTAGGACAGCTTCTTAGGGGATCCTACCAAGTCCCTGAAGTGGAAAAACTCTGTTCTTCTGAAGTCTAGGCTTGCAATTGAGCTGCTCAATTTGCTTACTCTTCTCCTACAATGGACTTGCAGAGCATCTCCCCAGTCAGCTCATTGATGACTCTATCAAGAAATTGCCTTTGATACGTTCCAGATATTTGTATTGCCTTTACAGCAGAAAATGTGATGAGAGTCACTCATGGTACCAGGGCATGCGACTGTGAGGCCTTTTCCAGCTGCTGAAAGAAGACTTCATCTGCCTGGTCTTCTTGACCAAGTCTGTAGCAGATATGTACTAAAATTTTACCTCTGCTGGTCTGTCCTCTAATCCTTGCTTACAGGCTCTCAGCTGCTCTGTCACTTGCTACACAAGTACTCTTTGCATTCAAGCCACACCTTTACAAAGAGCACAACCCTTCCTCTATGACCACCCACCCTATCTTTTTGAAAGTGCCCACATCCCTCTGTTGCAGCACTCCAGTCATGAGCTACCATCCCACATCTCCATAATCTCAATGAAGTCATACATCTGTAGCTATTCACAGTCTCATGTTTACTCCTGGTTGTTCCCCATGCTACATGCATTGATGTACAAGTGTTTGAAAAGATCCCTGAAGTCATTCCGGTTTTACACTTGCTTTGCATGGCTCAAGGTTTTTGTCAACCTCTTCACTTTTCCTGCATAAGCTGCTCACCTCTCCCTGCAGCTCCTCTGGATGGTGACTCACAGGTCACTTCTCATGGCTTTCCCAGTCCTAGGAGATGTCTCTTCTCTGTATTAATGCAGAAGCAAAGATCATATGCAGAAGCAAAGATAATTGCTGATAAGCAGGATTCCTTGCTGTTCATTCTTTCCATGTTTAGATTCCCTTGTCACATTGAAGGAAAAACAGATGTGACACATAACCAGCTAGAGAACACGAGTTTGGGAAGTGTGAGCTGAAAACTGAGGTGATATACAAGCAACTACAGATCACTAAGAGTAATTAGAAAATGTGTATATTCACAAAACCCAAAATTATTTTGCAGGAAACTAAATTACATTCATAAAGCATTGCATTCAAATGAAACAGACTGAAAGTGTCACACATATCCACCTGTAACTTCTGCAGAATAGAAAATTGAATAAAACACATAATAAGTTTCACATTTTTCTTTAGTTCAATTTCAGTATGTTAGATGGAATAGCATGTGGTTACTGTTTTCTTTGGATGCTTAGGAACAGTAGGTCAAACTAACCTTGTGAACTATTCCAAAAGTTTATAGCACAGAAACAGAAAGCCAGCAGTGGAAGACCAAAACTTACATCCTCTTTTCAGAACACAGTTGGCTAGCACCTCGGCTAGTCAAACAACTCTGAACTCCTACAGTTTAGCATCTCCTTTGAACAAAGTTCTGAATGACCTTCTCTTTCTCCTTTCACCAGTGAGAAGCCTAACAAAAGAAGTCTATTAAACCACAGCTTGTCCTTGTGAATGCTTCCCTCAATCAGATACACCAAGGATTAGGTTTCCAAGGTATACAGGCTGGATCTGTAGGAGAAACTTTTGCTACCAGCTAAAGGGGACCATAAAATAAAGATCCGTAACTGCACCAGTATAATGACATCACCTAGAAACACCAGGTTCAGTGGATAGCATGGTCTAAATCGACCCCTGGAGTGATGAGATACAACCTTTTAGGTCACTTTATAGGGATGGGGTATGATGAGATATTTGTGTAAAAGCTTTTGTACTTTGGAAAAATTTCTAAGATGACCAAAAATTTTCTTCAGTAGTTGTAGGGACATCAGCTATTTCTAAGATGAGCTAAGAAAGTCAAAAGAAAGGCTACTCTAAACTACAAAAGATATTGTTTACTATAAGTAAATGCTAGTATTCTATAGCACTTGAAAATACTGTATTCCTTTAAGAAATAAATGCTGTGCATTGGTTTGTCTATGATCTAATTACATAGTGTTAGATGTATATGGCTAATTTACTCTTTCAGTTTGTAAACAATAAGGAAGATTTTTAGGGTCTCCTTGTTTATCTTAACTTTACAGAAAACTCAGATGGGGTGAATTTGCTTTGTCTGTTCTTAAGCATGATGACAAATTCCAAACTCAAGCCCCTATTTATACTAAACACACTTTGTTCTTCCATGGCTTTCTCTCTACAGGTCCATAGGTCTTGCCAGTGTGGGCTTCCCATGGGGCCACAGCCTCCTTTGGACATTCACTTGCTCAGGCATATGGTCCTCCATGGGCTGCAGATGGCTATTGTCTCCCTCATCATCTTCCATGGGCTGCAGGGTGATAACCTGCCTCACCGTGGTCTTCTCCATGGGCTGCAGGGGTATCTTGCTCCAGTGTCTGGACCACCTCCTTCTTTACTGACCTTGGTTTCTGCAGAATTGTTCTCACATATTCTCACTATTCTGTGACTGCAGTTTCTGTTGCACAGTATTTTTCCAACTTCTTAAATATGCTGTCACAGAGGAGTTATTGCCATTGTTGATGGGCTTGGCCTTGGCCAGTGACAGGTCCATCTTGGAGACAACCTGTATGGGCTTCTTCTCACAGACACCACCACTAATAATAATTCCCCACACCTAAATCAAAATAACATAGTCACAACACCAAACAAAAGTGGATGGATTACACAGAATTCACCCCTTGTCCCCTTCACCACAATTATAACAACTGAAATCCCCCATGACCACTCTTCTCTCTAGTACTGTGCAGTCTGTGTTTTGCCTATTACCTCTTACTACCCTTATCTCAAATTACTTACGGATCACTTTGGGTGCCAGAAATGACTCAAGTGGGTTGACCTTGTCTGGATGTCACGTGTCCACAAAGCCAATCTATCAATCTCCTCCTCAGCAGGACAGAGCAGGGTCCAAGGGAAAACAGATGGAAGAAACCTGATGAGTCAAGATAAGGGCAGTTTAAGACAGCAAAAGGAAAGGCCAGACATGGAAGCAGAGGAAACCCAAAAGATTTATTTTTTATTTCCCATCAGCAGGTGATGTCCAGGAACTTCATAGGTAGTGGGACTTCAGAGGGCATAGTGGTTGCTCCAGAAGAAAAATGTAAATAATAAATGCTCCCCCTTCCTCCTCCACCCAGCATATGAGCTGGAAAAGACAGGGTTGGGGAGCAGCATGAAGCCCCCATAATCCAAGGGGAAATGATTAGCAAGCTACTATACCACTTAGACACACAAGTCTTATGAGGAGCAGCTGAGAGAACTGGGATTGTTTAGCCTGGAGAAGAGGAGGCTCAGGGGAGACCTTATTGTTCTCTACAACTACCTGTGGTGAGCTGGGGGTAAGCCTCTTCTCACAGGTAAGTAGCAATAGGACAAGAGGGAATGGCTGCAAGTTGTGCCAGGGAAGGTTCAGGTTAGAAATTAGGAGAAATTTCTTCTCAGAAAGAGTGGTCAGGCATTGGAATGGGTTGCCCAGTGAGGTGGTGGAGTCACAGTCCTTGCAGTGTTCAAGGAATGGTTCGATGAGCTACTTAGGGACATGTTTTAGTGAGTAATATAGGTGGTAGGGGGATGGTTAGACTAAATGATCTTGGAGGTCTTTTCCAACCTTAATGATTCTGTTCTATGATTCTATTCTATGGGACCAAATGAGATCCCCCAAGGGTACTGAGGGAGCTGGGGGAAGTCGTCATTAAGCCATTTTCATTAATGAAAATGTTAAACTGGTTTGGACCCTATTTCAACCTCTGTGGGACACTGCTATCGCTCGGCTTCCAGATGGACTTTATGCAGCTGATCACAAAAAATTCTTTGAGCCTGGCAGATTTCAGCCCACCTTACTGTTTGCTTATCTAGTCTCTACTTTCTCAGTTTTTCTGTGAGGTTGTTGTGGGAAACGGTGTCAGAAGCCTTACTAAAGTGGAAATAAGCAGCAACCACTGATTTCCCTCGTTCATCAAGCCACTAATTTTATTTTAGAAGGGAGAAAGTGGTTTCGGACAACTGGCAGTGGGAGTGAAACTGCAGATTAAAAATAATCAGATAAGTGTTTTGGCTCCTTTTTTTTTTTTTCCTTTTCAATAACGTGTCAAGAAGAGAAGCTATTTGTGAATGGTAAAAATTATTAGCAGAAGAATGCAAATTATTTTATTTTTAAATTGGATTTAAGTCTCCGTATTGAGCTCTGGATTTATATTCTTAAAGGTTTTTCCTGCTTGCTATTGAAAAATAAGCTACTGACTACTTTTAGTCTTTTCCAGGATACTAGCTGTGTTTCTTCCAAAGCCTTTATAAATAGAGAAGGAAGAGAAAATGTGAACTACTTTTTCTTTTTTCCCCACAAGTGGTCTCTGATGCATCAGCACACTATTTACAGAGAGATTCCACTTCTTAACCAAACCTTTGGCTTCAAGTGTTCTAATCTACTCTTTGGGAAAAGAACTCTTAGAATGTTTTCCTTCTGTGCTTGTCCACAAAGTGATTTTACAACCTTTCTAAAGAGTGCACAGCTCCAAGAGGCAGGAAATATAAATTCCATAATGCTCAAGGGGAAAAATTGGATTCTATTGAAGTTACTGACTGAAAAAGGCAGTTTTGGGTTATTTGCCAGCTAAAACTAGATCACTTAGAAAAACATTAAAAAGGGAGAATGATTAAACAAATTAAAAGCAAACAAAATATAATATCTGAAGAGATTTGCCAATCTATCATTTATCTATCTGCAATAAATATGCATAAATCAAATAGGAGAGCCAGATGCTAAAGTTTTTTATTTATGAACCCTGACTAATGCTAAGAGCAGTGCAAATACCTTCCTGCCCTTTGCTTTCTACTCTCTCCTTTTGCAGACTAGAATAAAAGGCTGAAGCTATCAGTGCATATAAGGTTATTTGATGACTGGATGGTCAGTTTGCATTCTCTGAGTGTCAAAGTGTTGGCAGCTGCAATCTGTTGAGGATTGAAGGAGATTAAAATATGCATTGATAAAAAAATTGCCATGTGTAGTATAGGCTTGACTGTTTTCATGAAGAAAATAAATCTGATTAAAAAAACTGACAACACCTCCTTTCTGAATCTGTTTGTAGTTGTGTTTTCTGAAATTATGCTAAGTACCTGGTTTTTAGGTGTAGTATCTCACTAAATGCCATTGGAATTGGGTACATATATCTCCTAATTTCAAGATCCCAACTGAATCTTTTAAAAGATGCAGGAGGATTATTCGCATATGGCAGAAAATCTTCTGGAATAGTTTGCTTTATTACTGTGTGACACATATTCATATGATAGAGAAACATGATACAAAACATACGATACAGGAACATGATACATATACGATGTTCTTGCAAGTCTAAGGTCTTTTTTAATTTGCAATTTAAAAATGCTTTTTAAATCTAGTGGTAGATGTATCTCAGTTACTTATTCTAGTTTGTTGTGGTTTAACCCCAGCCAGCAGCTAAGCACCATGGAGCTCTCGCTCGCTCACTCACTCACTCACTCACTCACTCACTCACTCACTCACTCACTCACTCACTCTCCCCTAGTGAGATGGGGAAGAGAATCAGAAGAAGAAAAA
Organism: Gallinula chloropus; assembly: GCF_964237585.1. NCBI lineage: Eukaryota > Metazoa > Chordata > Aves > Gruiformes > Rallidae > Gallinula > Gallinula chloropus. The sequence goes on from NC_140086.1 coordinate 43,452,993, forward strand.
TGAGAAATCTTTTGGGTTGAGATAAAGGCAGTTTAACAGGTAAAGCAAAAGCCATGCACACAAGCAGAGCAAACCAAGGAATTCATTCCCCATGTCCCATGTGCAGGCAGGTGTTCAGCTGTCCCCAGGAAAGCAGGGATCCGTCATGCATAATGGCTACTTGGGAAGACCAACACCATCACTCTGAATGCCCACGCTTTCCTTCTTCCCCAGTTTTATATGCTGTGCATGGCATCATATGTTATGGAATATCCTTTTGGTCAGTTGAGGTTGGCTGTCCCAGCTGTATCCCCTCCCAACTCCTTGTGCACCCCCAACCTACTCGCTGGTGGGGTGGTGTGCAAAGAAGGGAAGCCAAAGAAGGGAAGCCTTGGCTCCGTGTAAGCACTGCTCAGCAGTAACAAAAAGATCCCTGTGTTATCAACTGCTGTATTATCAGCACAAATCCGAACCAACACCATGCCAGCTACAATGTAGAAAATTAACTCTATCCCTGTGAAAACGAGCACAATGGTATAGAAGTGATTAAACTTCTGTAGATTACTGTGTTTCAGAATTATCTGCCACATATTCATCAGAAAATAACTTAGGTTAAACATCTGGGAGATAGATCTGTAAATACTTTTGCAGGTTCAGCTGTTATTTAAGATGAAGTATGGCAGAATATGTTATTGGAAATTTAAATGTTAAACTTAAAGAAAATATGGTTTCCTAGATAAGAAAACAGTTTTTCATTGCTGCTTGTATCAACTGTAGACAAAGGGCAGTTCATACAGGCAAAGTGTACATAGGAAACAAGTACCATAAACTTTAAAGAATAAAGAAGAAGGTAATTTTAGCTATTATTTATAATAATTAGCATTCTGGAACATAATTTTTTACATTGTACCTTAGTATTATACTTGATGTAGAACAAATACTTTCCCAAAGAATTGTGTTCCCAAGGTAGTCTAAATTGTAAGCATAGAACATAAGACTAATACCTGGATCACGACTGATGGGAAATTCCAGATGACAATGTTTGTTGGTGTAACAGGCAGTTGCTTTCACGTTTTATCAAGAACAAATGAATACTGGGAACAGTCACTTTGAGAAAGGTGGTCCCACCATTTGATTAAGCTGTTGACATTTGCTAACCAGGAATAGGAAAAATGAAAACACCATTTGTACCACCAGGAAATGGTGAGGACATATTATCTAAATGCAGATGAAAAATGCTGAAATTGTGATGCTTTGGTAGTCTGTAAGGATATCTAAACAAAATAGTGCATATAGTGTTACACCTATGCACATGTGAAAAAGGGGAAGAGTTACCTGTGACAAGAGCTATATAAGTGCAGAATTCGTGTGATGGAAGGATGAAATTCGTATCTGTCCCATAACTACAGCTGTGGTGCAGCAGGATATAAGGGCTGTGACTGAGTACAAACCCTGTGCACTGAGGTTGTTAAGTCACTGGGTAGTCCAGGAACTCCCCATCTACTCATTATGCAGATGAGACATTACACTTGAGACAAAGTGATTGGCAGAACTTCTAGTCACTTTCATAAACACTTGACTCTTACTGGGACAATCCAGGTGGGAATTTTGGGCGGTCCTGAAGATGACAGGTCATCTTTTCTTCTTAAAAGCATTGAGTGCCATCCTGTGTGGAGAATCTGCAGTGCCAGCAACACACACAGAGGGTTCCTGCTGATCAAACTGTACATGTAAGCAGTCAGTAGAAACTGTTTCTGAAGATGTAGAAATGGTCATGCAGGACAGTCTTTCGCACAGAGGTGGAGTAGTAATAGGATTTTTTATACATAACAAGATAAATCGTATGGATGGGTCAGGAAGTCACAGAGAACCACAGGTCAGCTGGGTTAAGAACTGAGCAGAACAGCAATTTGGAGGGTGTCATCCAGTCCAGCTGAAGACTAAGCTCTGAGGACCCTTCCAATGGAGGATTTCCCCGAACTAGCTATTAATTAGTTATTTGGTCATCTGCTTATGGTGATTCTTAAAGAATAAGTGTGATTACATATGATGACATAATGATGATTAAAACATGCTGTACTGTTGGTTATGAAGTATCTTCCAAAACAGCGATACCTTGGCATATATCGTTTTTAATAAAATTGGCACTTCCTCCAGTATTTACAGGCAGATATGTGTCCCAAAATCATGAAAAATGAATCAGTAACTACCCACACATTGCTGATTAGACTGTCAAAGCACTTCTTTTTAGATGCTGCTAAAGCTTCTCTGGCATTACCTTTAAGGACCTAAAATGTAGACTTATCTAACGGATAGTGTAACTGAAAAGAAAACTCTCATCTGTTTGCAATTTAGTTTCTTCCCTGAATCTTACTTCCAAAAAGATCTGAGCTTCCAGATAGTAGCTGCTATTCCAATTTCCTGCTGATGCAGACATTAGAAGTTATCTTCATTGGTTTTCCTGGAGAAGAATATTCCAGTCTTTGGAAAAGCACCACAGGTTATTCAGGGTTCAAATTGCACTTTTTTTAGTGGTTGTACATCTAAATAATTAGTTCTAAATTGGTTGGTATTAAGTCTATATTTGGAAGGGTAAGAATGTAGCATAGATAGTTGACTGTTTTAATTCTTTTTCTCATTTCTGTGAGAAACTCACAGCCTCTACTACTTTAGTAGTAAAGGGTTAAAATTCTTAGAAAGAAACAAAATGAAACTAACTTAGACTAATATATCTGTGAGGAGTCTTTCATATGGAGATAGGTGAAAATGAGCCTTTTCAATAAAATTATTGAACTTATCAAAAGGCAGGGAAGTTAAACAAATAACCAGTTTTCAAACCCTCAGAAAGAAACCTGGTATAAGGGAGGGTGGCCCTGCCCATGGCAGGGGTTTTGTCACTAGATGGTCTTTGAGGTCCCTTCCAACACAAGCCAGTCTGTGATTCTGTGGTTCAATGACACTATGATTCTGTATGTCAGCCTGGCAATTAATGCCATTCTTAAGGGAGGATTTAACTCAAAAGCAGTGGGCTAGACCCACAGCTGGAGTTAATTAGAGATGGATTTGTCAGTAATTTGGCCATATGCATTTTAGATGAACTTTCCACCTGGGGATATTCCTTCTCCTGTAGCACTGTACATAGGATTCACCAAAATGATTTAGTGACATAATTGCTATGTTTCAAGTTTCTTTCAGTTTTTGAAAATATGTAAGAGTATCTTTTATCTCATATCTTTTTCATGGGCCCTTGTTCAAACACAAATATATTTTATATGCCAACAGAAAACTCAGTATATTTAATCCTCTGTGAAGGGGGGGTGCTGCAGTTAGTGCTGGAAAATGTGAATATTGATCTGGATGGGTTTTGTGTGGTTTCCTATCTGTGGAACTCCCTAAATATTAGTGTGTAGAGCTCCTCTGAAAATTATGTGGGGTTTTTGTTATGTCTAATATGAATTTTATCTTCATTAATAACACGGGAGAGCTTTACAATGCATATAAGCAATATTTTAAGTTAAAATGACAATAAGGCAGTGTTTCTTAAGAAACAAAACTGCTTTAAAATGTTCTCCATAGTGAACTGCACAGCTGTGCAATGTTAAAATATAGGGCATGATATAAGCCATATGCTTAAGCATTCACCAAGACACAACTGGTCCCTGACCAAGCCCCTCATTTCACCTTGGAACTGTTTTATTATTCTCTTAATTTTTTTCTCATAATTATAGAGAACAAAATATGCAACACCAGAGTTTAAGTCTAGCAGTTTAGTTATAGCTAAATTATGTTAGAATAATATAAAACCTACTAACAATGTGCCACTCCCCCAAAGTCGTATAATGTAATATTATGAACTAGGGCTCATTAAATGCTGTAGGGCCATAAATTTCTAGCTTTCTGAAGTAAAACATCATAGAGGATTATCCAGATTGCCCATGAAATTACCTGATTTTGAAGACCCATTCAAGGCTATGAATATGTACTATTAGAACTCAGAAACTTCTTTCTAAATCCTATTATATTAAATTCAGATGTTCTTAATTGAACATTTCTCTAGTTATAAAAGAGTGCAAAGTGGTTGTTTTAAAGATATATTCCTTTTCTGGAACTTTAATGCTGTCAAGTAGATGGAATGCCATAAGAAATAAAAGGAGGAAAATATGTTCTGAGAATTAATTATTGTGTCTATATAAACATCTCCCTCAAAATTATATACTCACATGTTTATCTCTTTTGTGGTTTGGATTTGGGATTTTTTCATGAATGAGGAGCTTCTAGCACAGCAGCAAACAACATTAGATTTTCCTGAAATTTAAGGCTACTTGGGAATATATAAGGGGCATTTTTTAACATTCTTATTTTGCACAAAAATGTCCCTAGTGCTTCTCTTGTAAGGAAGGAAACAGGTCAAAATTGTGACCTTTGGAAAACAAGACTTATATTTTCCCTTGGGATGTCATTCTACTTGGAATATTTGGACTGGATGATGTTACTCACATTTCCAGTATTTATCATAAGTGGCTAATCCTAGCTCCAGCTTCTGTGTCTGTGATCAAAATTAAAGTTTTGTAATTCCAAATATGAAACTAATTCCATCTGCAGGCAGCCAGCTGTAAAGAGTATGGTACATTTCAGTTAATAATAAATGTGTTATTTATGCAGTGCCTGTATAGGACTGTAACTAAACTTTAGACTTCCATGAGATTCCCTGGTTTCCTTTTCAGCTGAAATTAATATAAACAGTTTCTGGGAAAAAGAGAAAATACTCTTGTAATATGTATCTTCTATTGTTCACATATGTATTGGAGATGTGTGTGTATGTTTTTTAAATCTGTATATCTACACATTTTCTGTCTATCTCAGCTAGTTATAGAGGATAGAAGCTTTCGAGGCTCTTTTGAAGCTGGATAGGTTTAATGCAACCTCAAAGAAACCATAAAACTTTTTTTTTTTGTTTAAATAACTATTTCATAGGCTATACATGTTTTACACACACTGGTTCCAAAAATGAGGGGGTAGAATTAGACTTTCAGCATCTTTTTTTTTCCAAAGAAGGTTACTTTATGTGTATAGTTGCTTTGTTTATAAGATAATTAAACCATAAGGACATTTTCTGCAGTTTTATTATATACTATTAAAGAAAAAAGACTATTCTTTTGGTTTAAAGGGCTACATTTCTAAGTGTACATTAAAGGACTCTGCCGAGTCAGTAGCCATATACCATATATTTGTGTGAAAAAGACATAAAATATGCCACATATGGAGAAATCCCATCAGATTTTAAATAGCGAGCATTAAAAAGACTTTTCCAGACCGTACAGAACCTCTCCAAACTGCTCTTTCCTGAGCAGTTAAAACTGATTTTAATTGTTTAATAGAATTTTAAGCAAACACAAGAAAATTCTAATATAAACTGCATCATATTTAATCCTTCTTGACTGATTGTCATTTGCCTTAATGCTATGAATTTTTGCAGTACTGTTTTTAGTGTTCTGATTCAGTCCAAAACTTCAATTTACTCTTGAAAAGCCTTTTGAAACTTCTCCAAACCAGGAATCCTGTGATTTAGCTAGCTCTCATTGGAGATCTGTCCTTAATATCAAACTTTAATCTCCTCTGTTGCAAATTCAGTAAATTATTGCTTGCCCTGTCCTTGGCAAACATGGACAACAGTTGATCATTGTCCTCTATAGAAAGGGTATTATACATATTTGAAGATTGTGATCATGTCCCAGTTCAGTCTTTACTCTTGTAGACTAAACAAGCTCCATTATTTTGACCTTTCCTCATAGTTCATTTTCTACACCTCTTATCATTTTTATTACTTTTCCCTGGACTATATCCAGTTTGTTTACATCTTTTGTAATGACTCAAGCCTGGTCTGTGTCCACTAACAGAACCACATTCTTCCTAATGTAGTTAAAACCTGGTTTTAAAACAAACAATTAAAGGCTAAATGGTTTGATCAAAAAGTGACTCAAGTGTAAAACATGTTTGTGTGAGAGCTACCTCTTCCTTACTAGGCCTAAAACAATGCTTGTGCGACCTTTTTAGCCAAGCCAAAAAAAAAAAAAAAAAAAAAAAGTATGATTTGTAACATATCGGAGTGATTAAACCAATTTGGGAATGATTATCGGCTTCATTCTTTCATTTCTGACTACCTCTGCCAACCAGGCGATGTCTACACAATTTTACTTCTTTTGTTGTGAAACATGATTGATGCAGTAGTCCTGACCCACTGCAAGGCTTAGTATCTACTGTTAAAATGCAGAGAGAAAGTCATTATCCAAATGTTGTAGCAATCACTTTCTCTGTAGGTCTAGAAAGTCATGATATGGTTTTTTAAAATAAAATAAAAATCTATGATAAATATTTTTAAAAAATCAGTTGGGATTTTAGAGCAAAATCATAGAATTCACAGTTGTGTGAAGTTAAACATTGCCTTTGAACAGGCATAAATGATAAGTACAACTTGATCTGGCTTTTGATATCTGTTCAGAAGAGTGAAAAAATGAATTAAGGCAACAAGTGACTTGAATATCATATTGCAGGTGCTCAAGAATTTACAATATTTTTTTTTACTAAAATCAGAAGGTGCCCTTCAGTTTTAAGTCTTATATAGCCCAGATAATTTTTTTTCCTCTTGCATGGAATTCAGTTCTAGAAAGAGCAATGTTTTTCCCCCCTGTGTCATCCATTTATTTTACGGGTTCTTACAGAAACCACAGAAGACTTTAGCATTCTTTTTGGACCATACTCGTTTAATGGTTGGGATTTAAAGCATGTCTATATTAAGCATGTCTCCACCAGCAAACGAATTGTGCAGAACTCCAAACAATTCCAAGACTTCAGTTTACCAGAAGTGAGCATACCAGAAGTATGCAGTAGGGATATCCAGGTACAGGTAACTGCCTGTGAACAAGAAGGTACTTCGGTTTTGATGCACCGCTGTGATGTTGTGTGCAGTTTTGTCCTGGTGCTTGGAGTAGCTGACTGTTGGAAATGTATTTGTCTGCTTTGGGTTTTCTTGGCGACTTCATAGAAAGATCTGCTTGTAACAGCTGATAACAGACTGAAATTTTACCCAGGAGACACTTTGGACTGAAAAAAATTTACTAGTCATCTCCATTTCCTTCCCCAGATTCCCCACATCCTAACTCTGTATTCATATCCCCTGGTATTTTCCCAGGTCTTTTCAAGCCTCTTTTCCTCAGAAGACTTTTGTGCACACACAGGTATAGAGTGCACCTTGGTACCCACAATCCTGAAGAACTGATCTGATGGCTTTTCTTCAACAAGTTTCTCAAAATTACAGCCTGACTCCTAGAGGTTAAGTCCATCTGTGCTGGTTAGTGGGCAGCTGAGGGGACACCCACCCCTCAGCTGCTTCAGGAAGGTCCTGTGACTCCTTTCGAATTTATTGGGAAATCTGTTTCTGAAACAATACATGTTCAGATCTTTATAGGGTACAGAAGACATGCTGCAGATGACTAGAAGTAGCAACGAAATGATTCACAAACTCCAGTGATGCCACAAATGTTCTTTAGACCTTATGGCTAGCAGACTGGTCTGATCAAGTCCAATGGCCAGTGCTAACTGCAGCCAAGAGTGGGGAGAGGGACAGAAGGGTTGAATGATTAGCAGAACCAGTAAAAATCTTAGAAAATGAAGGGAAGAAACCTAAAGAATTAACTACATTTTTTTTAATAATTACAGCTCACTTGTTTAATCTTTCTGTTTTTCAGCCTTCATCTGTCTGCTAGTAATAAATATGTAAAAATACAGGATTTTTTTTGTTTTTATTCTTCAAGCAGTCACTTGAGAACTGGAAAGCATGGCTACAGCAGGGAGTCAAAGGGATTTCATAACATTCTACTTTTGCAAATATTTGAAAAAGGCTAGTTTTCCCTCTGATCTCCAATGCTCAGCTTTTGACCCTGTGAGGCTGGTAGATTCCACTGAGGGCTAAATTTAGGATTTTACATCACCATTTCTAGCTCTCCTTATGTTCATACTTGTTTGTGCCAGGTTTACTATGGAATGTGGGTCAAATTCAACCGAGTACAATTACATTGGTAGCAAGTCCTTGAAAAGCAATTATTTCATTTTTATTTTATGTTACTTTATTTTTAATAATCATACCTAACTGATACTGTGTTTTATTAGTCCAGTGACATTTTGGTGATCTTTAATTCATGTATCTGCAAAACTGCTACAGCACTGACAGTTATTTAACAAGTTTTAGAGCCTTTTCTCTGTGTTCAGTGTAGCATGGGGTTCAGCTTGAGGCTTGCAGCTGATTTTAACTTTCTAAATCATCACTGGTCTTCCAGTACTGTAGAGGTGTAATCAGTATCAGTGAGGTCTTAGTCCTGAGCTGATTCTTACCCTTAATCATATCCAAGTTTTGAAACATTTACTCTGTACTTACTAAGACTTTAACTTGAAAGCCATTCTTAAATTTTGTCATGGTTTAACCCATCAGGCAGCTAAAACAGCCACACAGTCATTTGCTTGTTCCAACCCTCCCAGTGGCTTGGGAGATAGAATAAAGACAAGGAAAGAAAAAAAAAAGGAAAAAAAGCAAAACTGATGGCTTGAGATAAAGACAGTTTAATATGTCAGAAAAGGAAAATAATAACAGTAATAATAATAATATATGAAAAAATTGTGCATAATTCCTCACCACCTGAATCTGATGCTCTTGAGCCATGACACCTCCTGAGCAGCCCCCATTTATATACAGAGCATGATGTCATACTGCATGCAATCAATATGTTTGGGTCAGTTGTTTTGTGTCCCCTCCTAACCTGTTGGGTTCCCCCTCTCACTCAGGAGAGTGTGAGAAGCTGAAAAGTCCTTGACTGCTTGGCAATAACTAAAATATTGGTGTGTTATCAACATTGCCTTTATTCTAAATCCAAACCACAGCACTATAGCAGCTGATAGAGAAAAAAATTAACTCTATTCCTGCCAAACACAGGACAAGCTAGTGAATCTTTTCTCTAGGGAAAAAAACCAACCCAATATTAAACTAACAGAGAAGGAAAAGCTTTGGATTTTCCCTTCAGACTAGGGATCCAAAGATATCCAGTCACAACTTCCACCTCTCTCAAACTCATAAAATTAGAATAAGAAACTCCTTCCAAGTCTTCAGAGCATTTTGGCATTTCCCTGCTTAGTCAAAAATCTAAAGGCAAGTTCTACTGTGGAGGAAAAGTCTAAAGGCAGTATATCAGTCATCCACCCTCATGAATGTTTCATAATTCCAGTGGAGTGAATTTGTTCTTGATACTTGTTTTTTTACAGTATCATCTAAATAATGACAGTGATCATCTAAATAATGACAGTGATTGGTTTTGTTTTTATTTTCTAGAGTGCAGCTTCCTTTCTCTTTCCTTGTCTGCCTTCACTATTCACAATATCTTGACATTTGGAATGGTGTGTGGCCTATTTTTACCTTTCAGGAGCTTAAAAGTGACCTGAAATGGAGAGATTGATTTGGATACCCTGTGAGCAAAATGAAAAAGCAAGAGAGGGATCTGAGAACAAAGTAACGTTTAGTCTAAAACTATTGGCCTCAGTCCCTGTGAAAAAAGACTATCTAGATTTCATACAGTTCAACTTTTCTGCTGGCTCATAACTCAGTGCTGTCGTTACTTGAAACAAAGCACCAGGTTTTCCTTGAATCTGTCAGTTAGGAAAGATTTAAATGAAGTGTATATGGCAATGTATTCAAATGTAGTCAGACAGCTTAATGATCAGACAGATTTTTTTCCATTACTGTTAAACAGGAGGCAATGATGAGGGCCAGTGATACAACCAGGCAAGCTCATGTGTCTTGTAAGTAAGCTTTTTAGTCATGCTCTAGACCTTAAAATAATCCTGAATATTTTCCATTTTTAGCAATGAGGGGAAAAAAAATCCCTCAAGCTCTTCAATATTGTCTGTCCTTTCCCATTCTTCATTCCTCAGAGGTCTGGAAAGAGAGACCTACCATCTGCCTACCAGGCAACATGTCAAGGGACCCTTATCCTTTTTTCCCACTGCTTGCCAGAAACTGGGTTAAGACAAAAAGTAGGTGGAAGATGGGAATGAGCCCATTGCTTGCCAGTACAGTGCTGAGCAACCAAAGGCTCTCCTACCCAGAGCCCTGCACATTGCCATCACAGGGCTTAGTGCCTGTGCATTATATAGGTTTTGCCTATGTATCTCCTTTCTCACAAGCTTATCCTCTGCAATGCTTTTTATCCATAAATAGATGACAGCTGTGTATATGACCCAGTCAGCTTTAAAAGAAACAGGCACTCCATGTGCTAGTTTACTCGATGTGAGTAATATTGAGGTTAAGAACAGTGAGTCCTTTCGTAGTTCTACCAGCAGTCCACAAGATGTCATACTATAACAAAAATGGCAATTTCTGTGTACCTGGAAAGTACTGCAGTTTCTAACCTTCCAGAAAGAGCACAGTCTGTTCAGGCAGCTTCAGCTTAAGGTGTTCAGACAAGCAGAAGGCCACCCTTGAGCGAGAATGTTGTGAGACCTATTGCAGTCTCTTGCTGAGCACTGAGTTGCCAACTTGATTTTGTCTCTAAATCCTTAAAAGAACATGTGAAAAAATGCATCCTCAAGCTATAACTCATAGCTGTACGCAACTTTAAGATTTAGTGGAAGGGAAAAAAATTGTACTGAGTTGCCCAGCTAGAAACTCGATTTTGTTGTCTAACTTGAAAGTATACTATGGTTAGCAAAAGAGGATCATAAACGTACCAAAACCAAGAAAGTTTATTGCAACTCTCAAACCTCTTACTTTATGCAATGAGTATTTTATTGAATACTTCTAGAAGTTGCTGAGCTTTTAAATAAAAAATAATTATTTTGCTGCTGCACAGTTTACTCCTCAGAGCAAAATTAACTTTTTTCACCTTTAAAAAAGTCATAATATTTTTATTTTAGTCTGGTTTGTGCCCTGTGTCGAGGTTTTGTTCTCTTTACACTTTTATAGGTTTTAAACTAATTTCTAAGAGTTTTATTTCTTGATTGCAAAAAAAATCTCTACAATCAGAATATAAACACTGAGTGGAATAGCTTTCTCTAGTGTTTGTGAAGAAAAAGAGAAAAATTCAAAGTGGAGTTGACAGACACTGAAGTCATAGAAGCATTTTGTGCTGATTAAATAGCAGGTCTAAATGGACTGGTGAAAAGGATCAACCCCCCCTTGGCAGTAAGCAGAATAGCTATGAGCATCTGTCCATGCAAACACTCTGAAGCTTGACTGCATTTCAGAAAAGTCAATGCTCCAAACAGTAATAACTCTCACACACTAACACCAGAGGCTTTAGGTAAGATTCATACCAGTTGCACATATTAGGCTGCGAGTGACATGACAAAGACAGGAAAGGAAATTAATGTAGAAGTAATGGCATGAGATTAGGAGAAGATGACTGCTGGCATTTTGTATTGCTTATGTTCCAGTTTTGGTCACTGTTTATGCACTGTTGTTTCTTGGGGTTTTATTTGGTAATTTCTAAAGTTTAGAACATAGAACATGGTAATTAAATGTGAAAGGAGAGTAAAATCTGGGGTTTGTATTGGGATAAGATACTTATTTAGTAAAACATTTTTTTTTCTTTTCAAAGAAGTATAAAGTGGAGATGAATTTGCATAAAACGAGATAACAAAGAAGAAAAGTAGATATAAATCAACATAACTTACTCCTCCTTCTTTATACCAGAAAAAAACTTTCACTAACAAAATCCTTCTTTAGCTGAAACTAGCAACTACATCTCCATTGTCAAGAGTGCAAGAGCTATGAAAACATGCAGCTGAGTTTTGGCGTTATACACAAGAAAATCAGGAATGGTTGAACTGCTGTTAGAATTATTCTAGATCCATTGCAGTAATGACTATGGTATTTGTTTAAAAAAACTCACAATATCTGTGATATCAATATATATTACAAAAATTAAATTTATCTTACTCCAACTCAAGGCTGAAGGATTACTTACCACCTCACTGCCCTTCAGTATTTGTTACCAATTTATGTATGACTTTCAAGGCCATTATCACTTTTTTTTTTTTTTTTTAAACTGTGAGCTGAAGCACTGCTGTTAGAGGAGTTAGTAGTCAGTGTGGCAAGGATTTCAGCCAGCCTTTATTCAGGTAATTTATCCATGAACTCTTAATGGGCTTTCTATGGATCCCAGCTTCATTGAAGATTTTAGCTCCAGGTCTTTTAATGGCCATTGATGGTGTGAGAAAAAGGTAGCTGGGTACTGTTTTGTGTCAGGTTGTATAAACCTACCCAACCAGACAGTTTGTGGCATCTTTAAAGGAAGCCATTGAAATTTGATTGGCAGAGCTTACGTATTCCCTGATTATTCTGAGTTTCTGTAGACCGAATACTAATGTGACAACTGTGTATTAATGTGCTGACTACTAATGCTTGCTGAAAAAACCCTTTGAAAAATAATGTAAATGTAGAAACATTAGAATGCATAGGGTTTTTTTTAAAATATCCTTCCTATTTACTATCATGGAATATGATAGCAAGTAATACGGTTTTCAATGTGCTGTTTACCATTTAAATGCTTGAAGTCCAGCATAAGGAGTACATGATAACTAATATTCAGATTTATTTTTGCAAATATGTTTCTCAGACTGACTAAAAATTTGTTCTAGAGGTAGTGATATGCTTATTAACTTCACATCTATTTTATGTATTTCTGTCAGGACTTATTTCCAAGTGTTAAAATGTGTCAAATGTTAAGGTAAGTCTTTGTTCCTGTCCTGATCTATTTCTTTCCTTGATCATTCACTGACCAAACGTAGGTTTGAAAACCTTTTGCTATGGAAAAGCTGTTGATAAGTTTTTTCACATGAAGGAAAATGGGAGGCTGTAGCAATTTGTTAATTATGTAATGATCTGTTCAGTACAGGACAGATTGAACCTGGTTGGAAAGTGATAATGAATAAAACTATTGAAATTATTTATATTACACCTTTTATATATTTGTAACTAAATACTTACAAAAAGAAATTATAGAAGTAACTGATACTTTGAAGGAAAGTTCCATCTTTCTAATGAATAGAATTAAGTTGAAAATTAGGACCAAATTCTTTGGTTTACCTTTACCTTTTTTTTTGCCAAGAAGACATTTATTGGTTATTAAACAGATACTGACAATTTTACATACACCAAATAACAGTACTGGAGGGATGCAATAGATCTACCAGTCTGAATTGCCATGAGGGAGGTACTATTTGTAGGAACAAGTGAAATACATACAATGTTCTACTGGAAAAACTCTTTATTTGGCGTATTTTGATACACATAAAACCTGTTCTTTGAATAATGACGATAAAAGCTTGTTTGGCCTCTTCCTGAAAGTTGCAATGTTTGTGTGTTTCCCCTTATGTCCATGCTCAGATCAGCTGACTGAATAAGAAATATTAACCTTTCCTAAAGCCTTATCTCATGACATTTTTAAGCCACTAAGACCAAAACTTCAGTCTGTTATGAGGACATAGAATATTAGATTCTTGATCGTAACATGGTTTAGGAGCCAGCTAATGAGGAGGGTAAGGCTGGCAGTAATGAAAGATGAGTATTGATTGCAAGAAAAGGTATTATTAAACAGAATCCTCAGGGAGCTTAACTCTGCTATTTCACTTGCTGAGTGTGCCAGTGAAATTCACTGAGGATGCAGGTCTAGAAGATGTGGTCAATATAAAGGACATCTGAGATCTCAAAGATAACTAATATCTAGATGATCTGGAAGCCTCAAAGAATAGAATTGGAATAAAAGTGGTTAGTATAAAATGTAATATTTAAGCTGAGAAGTTACTAAGAGCAGATGTAAAGTGGGCACTTTTTGGCTTTTAACAGCTGGAGAGAAGGACATGAAGCAGTGATTCAGTTATCTTGTGAGCATGAGTCATGTCATAGGGCCATGAGATGGTAAATTCAATTTCTGTTTACCTCAGCAGAGGTAGGCACATGCAGCATCACTGTAGACAGGAGAGATATGAGTTCCTCTGAAATCATCTGTAAGATTATGGCCACTGATATTATGAACTCGGCTTAGAGTATGTGCTTGGAGGGGTTACTTGGATGAAGCAGAGGAGAAATCTGGCTGTTATTGTTTGACCACATCTTTATCAAATTTAATTTTTCCTAACACAGTCTAAAAATAAATTATTAGAAGGAGGGGTAAACGAGGTAGTGTGCAATAAGTTTATTGGCCGTAACCAGAAAATCAGTCTATTTCAAAGACCTTGCTCATCCAGCCCATTGGTTTTAACAAAGGTAGACATAGGGTTCCACGTTCTTTTGGATTATGCAGACATGCTGAAGATTATCCAAACTAATGTTCTTAAGAACTTTGTTCATGTTTTTTCAGTATTTTAGACTCCTTGAGAAGTGTCCTATGCAGAACACTTAACAAAACATAAACTTTCCTTCTGTCCAGGTGCTTTCCTTCTGTCTAGGAAGTCAAAGTAGATATTGGGAAGAGACTGACTTAAATGGATGAATGGCATTCTTCCAAGTCACAAGGACTCATAATTTCTAGTTTCCTATAGAAGGCCTGGGATTATGACAACAATGACTGCAATACATTTCACTGGCATATGTAAATATCCAGGGTTTTATTTTTCTGCCTTTCAGACTTCCAAGTTCCACGTACATCCAAGTACTTGTCATTCTGCAAGAAAGAAATTCTTTGACATCCTATGCACTTAGTCAGACAAACACCTCTAAATTAGCTAATTGGGTGGCCTGGTTGCTTTAAAAAATGTTTTTAAATTTACTGGCAAAGGTCTGAAACTCAAACTTTTCTACCTACTTGGCAGAAAGAAAAGTAAACTTGCTTAATGTTTAGGGGTTTCTTCTTATGACTAAAACCATCCTTGTGTGCAGTTTGAAAATCATGATTCAGAACTCTGGTCCAAATGTTGAAAGGTCTTAGTTTAGACTTGGGTTTCATACCTCTCAGGGGAGAATCCAAAATCTGAAGTATCATTTAAGATCCTCCATTACTTCCTTCTGCCAGTACTATTCCACAGCGTACTCTTAGGAGTTTTACACAGAGATTTCAATTAAAAGTTTGATTATGAAAACATGGAACAGAGTCAGAAGAAGCACTTGAAAGCACTCAGCTGTCCTGCCCAATGAACAAGGCTTTCCTGTGGATCAGTTCGCCATCATCTAACAGAAGATGAACCCTAAGCTCCTGTGCTGTGTGTGGGTCTTTAACAGAAAGCTACAGACTGAGGTGGAAAGGCAGTCTGACTCCCTAGCTTAAATCATTAACATTTTGGGTTTTGTTAGTGTTTTGGGAGGTGTTTTGTTTTGGTTTGGTTTGGTTTTTGTCAAGAAAATGTCATCATTTTGAACTGTGATGGAAAATGTTAAAGCCAGGTTCCTTTTACGTCATGAAAATAGGAACAAATCTTTAAATAATCCTTATTTTCCTAAATTTCGCATCTGTGCTTTAACCTCTTGCTTAGAACAGTTGAGAATCTAATAATAAATGATTCTTCATTAGCGAAAGCAATGTTGTTAGTGAGGTATGATTTGTTTAGAACTTTCATGACTCAACAGCTGTGATGTCCTGGCTGGTTGCAAGACTTCCTTAAAAGCTTTTTCCCCAATCTACACAGTAAATATTTGTTTTATTGCCAATGTACAATAGAATTACAAATTTTGATGGATCGGGAGACAGAGACAAATGAGTACTTAAGCCTGACTGCAGGTGATAAAAGCTCTGGAATATTTCAACTTTCTGTATAGTCATTTTTATTGCTTACTACTTTCCAGTCCCTGAATGACAGTGAATTGGAAGAATTAGCCTCTCCTAATTTTTTAAAGAAAGTAAATGAATCTGAACTTCAGTATTTATAAGAGACCTGTAATCCATAGGGCTGTTGGAAGGAGTTTTTTTGAAAAAAACTTAGTATCTTCAGAAATGTGACTTTGAATACAGGAAACCCACAGAGTTTAAAGAAGTCCCCATTTTAAAAGGAAAAGGGATTACCTGTTTCTCAAGAGTCTAACAAAGAACTGGCAATATTAGGCAAATGGGATGAAAAGCTGCTAAATTTCTTGTGAGGACTAGAAATCTGAATAAAATTCAGATCAAAGTTTTGGGGCAGAGAGAATCTTGTTCCACACTGCTGGGGAAGATCGGATTAAATAAATTCAATGTAAGTGGGTGTAATGGTGGCTTTTTTGTATTATAAAAAGAGCAAACACGTTTTCTAAGAATTCACAGATTCTATAATATTTATTCTTCTATAATTCTGCATATGATATCATGGAGACTTTGGCTAAGAAGATCAGTCTAGCTTGAATGTTAAAGTAAAGATTTCAGAGACTTGCTTTAGATTTTGACTTACACCATATGGTACTAAATCCAGCAGGCGAACTTGACAACATTTGTAAGAAACTCTTGCAAGTATTTGAATCATAATAGGATGAAATGGTATAAACTTCAATAAACATTGCTTTCCCTTTGAGGGACCTCTTTTAACATGTACAGTTATCAGCCATCCCACACACATTTTGTTTATGTGCATGAAACTTTCACGTCTGAAACATGAGTGGGTCAGAAAAGTCTGTGCAGAAGTCAGTTTTGGCAGTAACTTGCCAGGCATGCATCAGCTTTTCCTCTAATGCAGTAACTCCAATGCAGGTGCACCTGCCGAACCATTTCAAAGAGGCAGTTAGTTCCCTCTCTCTTTCCCCTGCTCCCCAATACTGCTCTGCAGACCCTCTGACTTCTGTAATATTCTTCAAAACTGTTCAAAATGTTCTGCTGCTGTTTAGTCCATCTGTTCCTTGCTGACATTTGTCTGACCCCCTCTGCTCACCATGTTGGCAATGGTTACACTAATGCCAAAAATGGCAAAAGCGTGTTGCCTTATTCTCCTGCAGACCTGTTTATCTCCCCCTTGTTTACCATTCTTTAAATTAGAAAGTGAAATCCTTCCTCCAGGTGCAGCCAAATTCATCACTGATCCTACTAATAATGGGGGAAAAAAAAAGTGATAAGTGTGATACTTCAGTAAATATGGATTCTGGTAGTGCTTAGTGCTTTCCAAACGTATTTTGGAGTTTGTTCAGCAGAAGGGTTTAATTTTCCCAAGGGCTCATATCACAGAAGCCCAGAAGTAAAATATGAAATAACATAAATAAAACATGACGTTTCAATGGCATATAAATATTATCAACTCTTGCTTTTGTGGGACACGATTACAGAAGGCACCTCCAAAATCCCCTGAAACAATGGTAATGTGAATCGCTAATCGTTCTGACTAGTCTTGGGTCTTAATAGGAAAGAGATACAAATATAGAGTTTTGCTTTGGATCAGCTGTAGATTAACATTTCTGTCAGTTTAAAGCTAAATCAGACAAGGTTTGGGTTTGGCTATGGCTGAGGAAAATATTCTCCTGAGCTCTTTTCAGGAGAATTTAGCCATCTTGAATTGGCAAAATTAAAAGATTTCCAAAATTCTTAAATATCAGCAATCTTGGGGAATAAGACTTAAAGGAAAAAAACTTTTTTTATGATTTTATGATGGATTTCAACCTAGAGAGAGACACAGGAATTCCACAATAATGATTTTTGCAAATGTAAAAATCAAGGAAAGAAAATATGGCTCAATAATAAATTCATTCTTCTAACAGGAAACATTTTCAGAATATTATCCTAAAATATCATGCTTGATGATAAAAGTGGGTTACAGAGAATGAATGAATGATGAAATGACTGTCCTAGTTTCAGCTGGGATAGAGTTAATTTTATTCCTAGAAGCTGGTATGGTGCTACTTTTTTGATTTAGGAAAAAATAATGTTGATAACACACTGATGTCTTTAGTTGTTGCTGAGCAGTGCTTACACCAAACCAAGGACCTTTCAGCTTCTCATACTGCCCTGCCAGCAAGTAGGCTGTGGGTACACAAGAAGCTGGAAGGGGACACAGCTGGAGCAGCTGACCCCAGCTGGCCAAAGGGATATTCGATACCATGTGATGTCATGCTACACCAAAAAAAAATTCGCTTGGCATGGGTCAGCAAGTGATGAGCAATTGCATTGAGGACCACTCAGGGGGTTGTGGTTTTTCATTTTATTTTATTTTATTTTATTTTATTTTATTTTATTTTATTTTATTTTATTTTATTTTATTTTATTTTATTTTATTTTCCTTTTTTGTCCTATTAAACTGCCTTTTTTTCAACCCCAGAGTTTTACAATTTTTTTCCCAGTTCTTTCCCTCATCCCACTGGGGCGGGGAGGGAGTGAGCGAAGAGCCACGTGGTGTTTAGCTCTATGCAGGGTTAAAGTACGACATTGACATACTCTGTTATTCTTAATGGAGTTTTTTAAAAGAGAAATTTTAAAAGCATGAAAGAAATGGAAATGAGGAAGACAGTTTATATTGTTTTTTCTCAGAAGATGTTGTAGACATCTCACAGGTTTCTGCCATTCCAAACAGCTGCAATAAGTGTTTCCTTTTTTGTACCTCTGTAGTTTTGGGCTTCAGCAGAACTTCAGCATTGGAATGGCTTTTTTGTTTGGTTTACTTTGTGTTTCTATATGTGTTTTTCATCCATGATGATTGAATATATCATGACCGATTTAGCTGTGCAGGGTGGGATTTCTAGTTAGGAAGTGAGTATAATTTTAATTCTTAAGTATCAAAGAAACCAGAACTTCTCATCACAGTTGTTGGACAGCTTCCTGGAAATCTCGATGCTGTTAATTTATTGGTGACCTTCAGGAGAGTGAGTGGATGTTTAATCGTACTTTCTTCATTAGGGACTGTAATTCCAAACCCCCCATTTCCCTGATGAATTTCCATAAGTATCATTAAGACCTTTTCATTCACTCAACTGTTCCAATCCCAAATTCTTTCTTCCCTTGACGCTCAAGTTTCAACTGGTCCCTAAGATCAACAACCAGATGCTGATTGCTATAGTTTTCACTGTGTGCTATAGTAATCACTGTCAGGGAGGGACTACCAGCTTTTGGCCTGCAAGATAATGAGAGGTATTCCTCATAAGGAAAGGGAAGAGAGGTTTGTTCTGCTAAGGATCTTTTGCTCTAATCAGACAGCCAGCACACTGTCAGAAGCAGAGGTAAAAACACTAGTGAGTATAGGAAAATAATGAATTAGAAAATAATTACTTGCTCTAATAATCTCTTGAACTGATTCTGCAAGTATGGAGAATGCTCAATGTCAATTTCTGGTAAAAATCCCCAAACCAACAGAGGAAATTTTTGTCAGGCATCCAGGCAATGAAACTTGTCAAGAACTAACCAGGTTAAGCTAATCTAGCATTCCTCTAAAACACACTAACAGGCTTTTTGTATGGAAGACAAACAATTTGTACAATGTTTTGGCTGTGAAAAGCATTTTGACACAGTTGCTGTGTACACTGTCATAAGCGATGAATACCTGATAAAAATAAAACACAACATCTCTTATGCAAGTACAGAAATTGAGAGGGGGCACACACTTTTAAAATTACCTATTGAGTGGTCTCTCCTGCTTCCAGTATTTTTCAATACTTTCCATTTTTGACTTGGGGATGGAACAGGAAATTATTATGCAGTTATCATTACATTAGGAATTGAAACACCTTTTAAGAGTAAAGTAACATTCAAATGACCTTTCTTGTAGTGAACAGTACTTGGTTTTGCTTTGCTTTTTCCAGCTACAGGACTAATTAGTCAAATGTATGAAATCACATGCAGGTAGTAATAATCGGCAGTTTATGAAAAGGTTGCTGGTTGCATTTGGAGGCATGCTATTTAAGAAAAGTTTTGTAGAGGGAGTTGAGTTGAGGAATAATGAGTAAGATCAGGTGTCTGGAAATGGCCATTGTGAGGACCAGTTGCAAGAATTAGAATAGTTAACATTGGAGAAGACTGAAGGGACTCCTGGAGTAGCGTGTGCAGTTTTGGGCTCCACAGTGCAAGAGGGACAGGAAACTGTTGGAGGGAGTCCAGTGGAGTGCAACAAGGATGGTGAAGGGTCTGGAGGGGAAGTCTTATAAGGAGAGGCTGAAGTCCCTTGGTTTGTTCAGCCTGAAGAAGGGAAAGCTGGGGGGAGAGCTCATCACAGCCTATGGGTTCCTTATGAGGGAGACAGAGGGGGCAGATGCTGATCTCCTCTCTTTGGTGTCCAGTGACACATCCTGAAGGAATGGAATGAAGCTGTGACAAGGGAGGTGTAGGTTGGATATTAGGAAGAGGTTCTTTACTGGGAGGGTGGTTGGCTATTGGAACAGGCTCCCCAGGGAAGTGGGTACAGCATCGAGCTTGACTGAGTTCAAGAAGCGTCTGAATGATGCGTTCAGTCCTATGCTCTGACTTGTCTGGCCCTGTGTGGAGCCAGGAGTTGGGCTTGATGATCCTTATGGGTCCCTTCCAACTCAGGAGATTCTCTGATTCTCTTAAAAACTTTAAAAGTTGTTAAAAAAAGACACTTCCCCATAAAATCTATGGAAAGAATAAAAAGTGGTGTCCTGGTTTTGGTCAGGATGGAGTTAATTTCATTTGTAGCAGCAGATGAATGCTGTGTTTGAGAGTAAAATGGGAATAGTGCTGATAACACCCTGATGTTTCTAGTTGCTGTCAGACAGTCAAGGACTTTCTCAGCTCTTCATGAGAAAGGAGGGGCGAAGCCAGGACAGGTGACCCAACTGACCAAAGAGAGTATTCCATGCCAGTTACGTCCTGCCCAGGATATCGGGGGCTGACGGGAGGAAGGCCTGGGGCGGCTCCGGGACGTGCGGTTCTTGGGGGATGGTCGGGTTCTGGGTGGCACGGCCTGAGTTGTGTGGTTCGGTGAGAAACTGCATTGTGTATCAACAGCTTCACATATTTTGCTTTGAAGTCCTGTTAGTATTGTTACATTGTATCTTCCTGTTATCTTAGTAAACTATCCTTATCCCAACCCACGGGCCTCTTAATTTCTTGATCTTGGGGTTATTTGCCCCTTTCTCTTCCTTTTTCCCTTCCCTTACTTCTCACCCCCCCCTCCCCTTCCCTTTAACCTGCTCTTTTCCTTTAAGGAGCAGGCAGCTGCGTGGATCTTGGCCCTCAGCCGGGTGAAACCACGACAAGTGGTCTTGAGCTTAATTTACTCTGAGGAACATTTAGGTTAGCAGGCTGAAAACACCTTTCCAGAAGAAAGGAATATTAGACTGCGAAATAGGCTCTTATGATCTCAAAAGATCACAAAGTGATATTCTATTCAGAAACTTCAGTCATGGTTGGTGGGCTTCTTAGCGGCAGCTCAACAGATACTTATTTGCAATTAATTAACGTTGTGTTGGTAGCAGAGGGTGGAAAAGGTCTTTAAGGCCCTCCCACTTTTGTGCCTATCATTCTCCCAAATGTTTGACATAAACTAGCCTGCACATATCCTTGTAGCATTTTTATTTTTAATTGGGATCGCCTTCACCTGGAGTCTAAAAGCTTTGGGGTTTTTGACCTCACTTCCCTCATCCTGCCAGTGGTACCACTGATACGCACGTAGCTTGACAGTGTTAATAAGTATGGTCGGCTCTCCCTCTAGTGGCGTCACTCGGTTGGGACTTTCTCGGTGGGAATGACCACTTTGTCCTCGGCCTGATCCTCACAGGCACGGGGAGTCTGGGGACAGATGTGTTGCAGCCTCGTATGAGGTTTAACATTTCCCATCACAATTCTCGATGTCCCTTATACCGCTGCTGCGATCACTTGGACAATCCTCTGCAAGTCCCAGTTGCAGCAGGCACTGTGAAGGGAACTGCTTAACGGGGAAGGTTTCCTAAAGTCAAATTCATGTTAGCCCTGATGGCAAGAGATAGTATCTCACATTTTCTCACACTTTTTAATTTTAAATGGACAATGTAACTGTGTCTCCAATAGCTTTCTAAGGAGTAGGCACAGTTTTTGAAAGGAAGGCAGATTTGTTTGGGTTTTTTTTAAGTCATCCTCAAAAAAGGTAATGTTGATCAGGAACATTGCAGATGGTTTCCAGACACCGAAAATCAGTTTATAAATTGATATTAGGGATTAAAATGGTTTGACCAGCTACTCAACTCAGCTTTCCAGCCACACTTACAGTGACAAGCCCCGGTGTTTCGCCATCTCCTCATTCCTGTCACCCAACTTTAGATGGAGGCCGTGGTCCTTTTTATTTAGGGCAAGGAGACCCTGATGCCACTTGTTCTGATGGAGTTAAGCTCACCAGATACACATTTCTACTTTGTCCTGGTTGGGAGAGAGGTGATATCTAATTATCTCTTGGGGGGCTTTGACGTCCTGTTTTCCATCTTTCTCACTACTCTGTTCCCTGTGTTGTAAGAGCAGGAAGTTCAGTAGTTTGACTTTCTAATTTCTCAATAAAACTGTAGCATTGTACTTTTAAACTTGTGCAGTATCGTACACCAAAGAATTGTACCCAGTGCAGGGGCTTTGGTCTGCATGAGTGTATTAGACAAGGCACCACTAGACTGGTGGTGCCCATTCAGCATTTGTCTTGCTGTCGTGTACTCTGTGCTTTTTATCCAGAAAATTTCCTATAGATTTGGAGGGGGGAAAACAATCAATCAATCAATCAATCAATGAAACAAACAAATAAACAAACAAGGTCCAGGCACCTAATTGCGGTTATGCATTGGGCTTTTTTGTAAAAAGCTGTAGTGAAATTCATCTGTAGAAACATTACACCCTCAGGGAGAAATGTGCAGTTTAGAAACTGTTCTGAAACCAAGTTAATTTTTTAGGTGCAAATGTAGGTTGTTCCCAAAAAAGATATATTCATTGTATTACTCCACAATTATCTTTTCTCTCTGAACTGCAAAATTATCATAGTTCATTTCCTTCTTTCTTTCTTTGGCAACTGCAAGTAAACTTAACCTTGGAGTGAAGTTTAAGATGTAAGAGGAAGGTTTTATAAACTGGACGATTATATAGCTCAGAAACTACCAAATTTTTACTGAGCTTCTCAAGGAAGCTGAGGATTTGGTATTTTTAACCTTTCTACTGAGCAAAGGTTTCAAGAATATATTATTCTTCTTTAGTAAGATTTTGTGATTTTACTGTTCATTATTGTACATATAACTTATAAGGGAGAAAGATTACAGATTCATGCATAAAATCAAAGCCTTGAAATATGAATATATCTGAGTCTTATATTAAAAGTGAGGAAATTGTACAGTAATACAAGGCTTTTAGACAGGAAACCTGTTAGACAATAAACTTAATGTAAATGTTTGAATTATATTGCATTCTGTCACTGAAGTTCAGCCATCTGATTGAATTATTTTCTTCAGTTTCACTCTAAGGAATTATTAATAATGAGTCATTCTAGGAGCTAAAACTCACTATCTCTACACCATAAATCAGAATTCTCAGGCTAGCTACTCATTTATAAATCCTTGTGAACTCTGGTAGGGTCATGACAGCAACAGAAGTCATGTTTTCTGACTGCTGAACCCAGTAGTTTTTGTTTTGCATTTCTGTAAGTAATAATTTTACTTTCAGAGTACAGCTCCTGGGCTTCTGGTCTGGGCTTCTACAGAGTTGGAGTAATATTATGTATTAAAATTTGTTTACATCGTATTTCCAAAGTGACATGAAATGAAAATGTTGCAGCCCACATGTTGTTTGATTGCCCATTTATGTCATAAATAATGATTAAAAATCCCCACTTAGTAATTAATGTGTGGAAGATGATACAAAAAAATCTGTTCTGTTTACAAAAAGATCAGAGATTTTCTTTTCTACAGGAAGGTTATTTCTGATTAAAGTAGTTGACAATTACAATATTGCAATTGAATGCTGAATGAGAGAAGATATAAAACGTTACTTTCTTGTGACTGATTATATTAGTCACGCAGACTATAAATTACTGATGATTAATGTGCACCTGTTCTGAACAAAATAGAACAGCATTTTATCAACACTTGCTATAATCCTCTCAGAAATGTGGAAACATCTTTCTTAATGCTCCAAATGTACTTTTAGCACACTTCAAATATTTTAATTTTAAAGCACTCTTAACTGCTCCACAATGATAGAGGATCTTCAATAGTTATGGTGAAATATGCTTAATAAATGAGGGTGAAATAACACTATCTGTATTGTGTCAACACAATTAATCCCTATCTCAGCAAGTGGCAGTATGATATGTGTTTTCTTTGCATTTTGTTTGCATTATAAATCAGTCAGAGTGTTGCACACGCACAGTGAACTTCAGACCTACTGCAAGAGGGCAAAATGTGAGGACTATATGAAGGCTTTCAATTAGTGAATTTAGCAATGGAAAATTATTTGGTTCATAACTGAGGGGAAAAGATAACATAAAAAAAATAACAGTGAGGTGTTATGTTGTGTCTATATTTTGTTTATTACCAATGATTAATGACACGTTCCAATTTTGCATCTTTTGTTTAAAAATGCATTTTCAGCAGTAACAAGAAAGTCCCAGATAATTTCTGAACTTCATGATCACAGGATCAAGCCTTAAGACATTACCTAAAGGTTTAAAAGGTGAAAAATAGATACACTGAAGCTTTTTTACCTTAGTTCCTTATTTATGGCTTTTTAGGAATTCTGCTAAGCTCAGTTGTCAAGAAGTTGTGTGTTTAGGCTATATACCATGTACTTATGGTCTGCAGTAGTAGAGAAAGGGCTTATCTCCAGGGAATTAAAATTTATATTATGATTAAATAAATCAAACATAAACCTAATTCAAAATTACATCGCTAGCAAATTCCAGTAACTGAATTTAAACACACTAGGACACAGCTTGGAGTCCCTGAGACACTCTCCTTGTGACCCACAGGTCATGCTGACAAATGTGAGGGACATCTTAGCACCATTAAGAGCCACTGGAATGCACTTTTGCCTGCCTTGACTCCTGTGGTGCCCACAGGGAGCCCTGTTTAGATGCAGTGGGGAGCACACTTGTGCCACAGGCCTGGTTGAAGGACTCAGGACAGTCTTGGATGAAGAGCATGCTTTGTTTTCTAACTTCAAAAAATGGTATTTTGTCCAAGTTGGGTTGAAGTCTACATACATATACCTGGACTTATTTCCAACAACTAAAAATTACAATTTTTTTTAACTTTGCAAGGTGATGTGAGTGGATAAATAAACCCCCTGATTAACTTGCTTTTACCAAGTCTCTTTTTTAACCCATCACCCATCACTTTCCTTCTTGGTCCCATAATGCTGAGGGTCTTAGCCTCTGCATTTCTCCTTCCCCTTGCAGGATATTTTAGTTTTTACAACCTCTATACTGCTTCAAGCCTTCCAGACCATGTGGCTGCTGCTTCTTGCTGCCTACAGAGGAGGTTTGTGATTTCTGTTATAGTAAGAATCACGTTATGAATTTCCTGGTTAGTAAGCATACCTTTGCTTCTCACTTTTTATTAGGTAACTATTTAGTATTTCTCACTGATGGAAGTATCTTTCGCTCGAACTTATGTAATATATAAATGCTTAGATTAACAGGTTTTACAGACAATTTAAGAAAAGTCAATGGTAGACAGTTGCAAGCCATTTGATGACTATTGTTTGTGGATTTTAAATAGCAGCTGGATATGCAAACCCAGTGAAACTGTGAACTTTCAGGTTTTGCATATAGGCAAAACCCAAAAGGTTTTCATGAAAAGGAACCCTGTGTACTCAGAATGAAATCACCTGTGGAAGGAGGAAAAAAGTGTTATTTCATGTCTTGCAGTGTCTTGTACTATTTTCCAACAATAGTACATCACACTAATTTCCTAGCCAGGGAAGTATGAATTAGCAGAGTCTGTTGAAGGCCAGCTAGCAGTTCAGGGAAACATTGATGACTCTTCAGAGAAGGGTGTTTATGTTTGATGTCTTAGTTTTTCCTCTCTTATGATTACTGGCAGCATGAGGAATGTGTGCATTTTGCTTTCTGTGGGGCTTATATTCCTTGCAGTATTTTGATTTATTGCTGTGAAAGCAGTTAGGTGTCATGCATACAGTTATGATTTCAAAAAAGGAATAATAGTCCTCATTAAGAAAATTAAAATCCAACCATCCAAGCAACAACAAAAAAACTTTTTCAACTGAAATGTCTAAAGCTTTGGTTAAATGGAAACACCCAAATTAACTAAATTACTTAAGGCTATGATGGCTAATATTTTAGTATATCTCAAAAGTAAGAAATTATCAAAGTATACTTGGTTGAAATATATACCTTTTTTAATTGTTATTTTAAAACCTATGCTGATTGATTTAACTTTTGACCCAGAGGCATTTCTCACAATGTTCAAGTTCACGCAATCGTTCTCTAGTTCCAGGGCTTTGGCTATTAAGTGCTATGGTAGTAGGCAGAAGTTTAAAGCAGGAAACAAAGACAGCATTAATGGACTGTTTATAAATTACTCAACATTTAGCATCTTTTGGGGGTTGAGTTCATTACTTTTACTCTTTAAAAACAATGGATCACACACCAGGAGATTTAAAGTCTTATATTTTGATCTGTTTTCTCTATGTCCCTTGCTTGCTGTAAAAAAAAAAACCCACAAAAGAAGCATATATACAATTGGAAGAGCTCCTAACATCTGTAGATTTTGTCTTCCTGTGGTGCAACCTCCTTAGAAAACACATCTGTACAAAGCCGTAAGGAGACAGTACCTATCTTGAAAGGTGCAAAGTGACCAATATGGTGATAAGTCTGTGTTTTGGCAGCTGGAAATGAGAGGGGCTGTAATCTTACGAAGGCCCAGCAGACATCCATTAAACAGACTGCTTGGAAGAGATCTTATCATCAACTGAAACATTTGAAAACTTGTAAACTCTTCATTATTGTCTTAAAACTCAGGTTGTTCATCATTCTTTCTCCCATGTGTGCAGACATGAAGCTTTGAGAATGAAAGAGAGCTTTATTAAATCGAAGTGAAAGAATTTATTGACCTCTTTTGCTGGGGTTGAAATGAAGAGTGAATCTGTATATTTTTATGATATTCTTACAGGGAAATTAAATCTTAATTATATATATACACAACAAAAATGCAATAGCTGGATAAAAAGATCTGTATTTCATTTTAAAAATCATGTTTTCTTTAAAAAATCTAGCTATTATGCAGACATAAGATTTTTTATCAAAGCATTTTGTTACAATGTTGGGATCACAATCTTTGGATACTGCAGATCTCTTCTCTGGTGTATAAGTGAATGCTGCAGTAAAGCAGTCCTCCTTTGAATGAGCTAGCCCACTAAAGAGTATAATATAGGCATTATCAAGTAATTACAGACCATTGAAACAGAAATTAAACAATGGGAATGAAAAACCTGTGGACCTGATAGGCCTAGTTATAATCCACCTTTATTTTGGATCATTTGGAAGGATAGATACTTTTCCACAGGCATCTGAGTTGTGACCAGGAGAATTTCTATGATATTGAATATTCTAGGATGGTGTGCTATTAGTTTGTGCGCTCAGCTATTAATTTTAAGGTGATTGAACAGGATTAATGTCACTTACCCCGTGAAGTATCTGTTAAGAGTGAGCATGATTCTCAATTTTCATGGCTAGGATGTTCCTATGGAGGAGACATAGGGTTCAGTTCTTTTGCATAGTGGTATTATCTTGTCGTTGAAACAGAGTACAGCCATCAATGTATCCACTTGGAAGATGGTATTGCAAATCTTCTCAGCCTGAACAGGCAACAGAACCCTGGTCTTATGAATAGCTAAATGTGCTGTTAATCCATTTTTAAGTGATTCAGGATAAACGCAGAATAGGGAAGTGCCACTGCTTTATGCAGTTATTTTACAGAGTAGGATTACATTTTGACATTCTATGATCCTTCCACTGCTGCAAGACAAACCATCACCTTCCCACATGTATTCTTACTCCAAGTACTTAACTTTTCCATGAGGCCCACGAAGATTGATAATAGCATTTTAAGACATATTGGAGTAAAAAAAAAATAACCTCTATTCAGAAACTGTTACTTTAATTCTACTTTCCATCTGAGATGTTTTCTATAGTTTCACCATCTTTTTCCATTGCATGGTATTCTTTATAGTGCCTGTGAGGTCTGTTCTGTTCATAAAGTCAGTCATAAATAACATCCTTATTTTTAAACTGTGGGTTTAATTTCTCTTACTGTGGAAGCCATTAAGGAGTGTCTTGCTTTCAGTAAGCCTACGTTAATAATAATAATAATAACAATAACAATAATAATAATAATGTTTTATGGAGATTAACTTGTCTAAGAGAACTGTGAGTAACCTTCACTTTTGTATAAATCCAAAGTGATTTTTACTCCAATAAAATTAACTTTAATTTCCTATCAAAAAATGTCTCTGTTCTGTCCAGAGCATAAATCTTGAAAGCAAATTTGGGCAAACGAAGTTCTCTCTTTAAAAGAGGGCCTTTTTTTTTTTTTAATTTGAGAATTTTTGTCTAAGAAGATATTATCCACAATGTGGAAGGTTGTTCAATCTCTTCTTTATACACCACCAGTGTAGAAACTTAGCATCTGTGCACAGCAGAGGTTGTAGGAGCTCTAGTGGTAAGTCTTCAATTAACCTGTAATTGCAAGCAATTGCCAGACATATGCAGAATGCAAGTATCTAATGAATAACTGATTTACTGAAACAACTCATATCCTGTGTATCACAAACTACAGCACAAGAATGCAGGTAGGTGAAAAGAATCTGTGTACACCAGGTTTTGAACACATATCATTATTCCAAACCACAGTTCCCTTTGCAACATCAACCTGCATGCCAGAACTGCCAGTGCTTGACTCTAACTGGGAAGGCTGATGGTGCCTTGCTATTTCTCACAGATGCCCTCGAGTTTTTGCTGGCCCATGGAATGTTGTCAGAGGCCCTTTAACAATAACATTCAGATAAAATGTTATTTTATCAGATATTCCATATAATGGCACTCTCTGGTGACTATCTAGTGACTCCAGTGTCTAAATATACTAAATATAATAAAATATACTCTGAACAATCAAAGAGGAATGACCAAACAGAAGTGAAATTATCCCCCCCACTCCGCTAGAGAGGTAGGATTTGATTCTTAATTTCAGTAGTGCCCAATGCAGTAGATACAGGTTATAAACATTCATTTGTGAAATTAATTTATCAGAGTTGTTGCATATATTCTCACTAGGCATTGGTTCTCATTAAAAATAAAGTTTGAATTTCCTCGATATGACTTCGTTCCTTTAAGCTTCAGTCTTAAGTATTCTGTTTAAATGCATAAACCCAACATTGCTGTGGTAACACCTGCATAACCTAATGTTGCTTTTTATTGTGTAGATCTGAGTGCTAGGGTGACAGAAACAAACGCAAAGAAACATTACAGAAAGCAAGTTTTCGATGAGGTAGAAATGAGCTGGAGCAGTGCCAGGCACACTTTGTCAGCACTAAAAGTCATCTTGAAAAATTCAGAAACTCCAAATCCCAATCTACAAAGCAGAGGATGAGTGAAAAGGCATCAGTACCATTTATAACGTAGAGAGTTCAGGGAACAAAAGACAGATCTTCAGTAACACTGTATTGTGACAAGCAAATAGATGCCTCAGGGAGTAGTCCAGTTAAGAACTAGAAAACATTTAAATGTACAACAGAAATGTTAGCAAATGTCAGGATTAGTCCCATATAAACTGTTGATGCAAGATTTTGTTCTTTTTTAAAGGTTTATGATCCTGATTCCTTTACTGACAGCAGGAAATGCACAATTCCTTAACTCTAAAAGTAAACACATATCAGAGTAGTACAAAATGTTTCTAGTGTTTCCAAATTATATATTTTCCTGATCAATTTTTTAGTTGACAATTTCATGTTTTCCATGTTTCTTTTGGGTTACTGATGCATTTAGTTTCTACCAGACTTTAGTAAGAAAGGAGACCTATTCACTTTTCTGGAATATTTTTTTTTTGATCTTGCTACAGTACAACAATATCACATTCCTTAAGATGTATGCAATCTTTATACATATGTATAATTTTAAAGAGCAGGCAGACTTTCTGTTAGCTATATATTTGACTTCTGTTTTATTCCAAACTTCTTGCAATCCCAGTGATCCTTGAATTGAAATCACTAATCTGTATAGAAGTGCAGATGAAATTAAAGTTTGATTCTCAAAATCACAGTATGAGAGTCTGCTAAAGTTTATCTGTATCTCCACCCAAAGTCAGGACCCTCAGAGAACATGGTTATTAAACTAAACTAAGGAATTCTTTGTAGTATTTCACTAAAGGGAACAGTTCAGAATTATAGGCCAGAGCATAATTTCTTAGAGAGGAAAATCTGCATCTCTATAGTACTTTCTGTAGTCAACTCAGATAAACATACAATAAATCAGTAAAAAGAGTAGTCCTGAAAGGCAAAGAGTTCCACTGACTCACCAGGCAAACAAAAAATTTTTAAACACAGAAGTGGCATAAAAGTGTGCTTTCTTTCCTATGTTAAATCTGGTTTATATTGAAAAAGTTGTCTCATTTCACAGTGCACTGGGGCAAAGTAATTGCAGGACTACGTGTTCTTCATTTTTCTGTCTACTTCAAGGTGTCTCAGGGGGACAGTCAGAAGCATTGGCATTTTGCAGGCCCTTTTTTGGCTGTGGAGCTGACCTAATAGCCTCTCTATTTCAAGCTGTCAGTGGAACCACCAGAAATTCAGGAGGGAGAGCGGAGGTCATATATGAGAAGATTAAGTCAAAGTGCATACTTAGGAAAGAAGGAGGCATATAGATCCTTCACCCAGATACATGCTTGAGTAAGTCTAGGAACAGAGCAAGTCTGCTGCAGTGCTGTTGCCAGATAGGTAAGTAAAAGGATGAATCCCTCTTTCCTCCTTGTAGAGCATGAATAATTAGCAATTATGAAGAGAGCTGTGTTAATTTAGCAACAAGAAATAGAAAATTTTATCTCCTCTAGTAAATTTTATTTTTATTTAATAGTTTTTAATGAACAATTTAATTTTTAATGTCTAATTAATTTATCAAATCATTCTTTTGGAGGGCTAGGTAAATGAAAATGAAGATTAAGAAAAACTTGTCATCTATTTGACCTTTCCCTTACTTCATTTACATGGAATATTGTCAGCTCCTCATGACTCTGTAAGAAAGGGAGGAACTGCTATAGGGTTAATACTGCCAAGATGCACTGTAGTGCCTCAGAAAATGTAACGATGTGTATTTTATTCCAACTATGATTCTGGTTTTGTAATTCTGGACTGGATTTATACCAATGTATTTGTGTTAATTTCTTCTCTCTTCAAGGTAACAACAGTTTCTGGTTCGGATCTCTGACAACTTAATTCTGGGACAAGGAAATGAAAGACTTCAAAAAAATGTGGAGTATATTGTACTTCTTGTCCTATGATCCTAGGGTGCCTTTTGGAAGTTGGTGTAGCTTGCTGCAAATTTTTTTAATTTTTTTTTTTAAAGTGACTGGAAAGAATGATAATATTTCATTCCTCATGTACGAAAAATTGCTGCTTTGGGGATTTTTGAGGAACTGTTCTAGAGGAGCAGCCTGCTAGAGAGTTCTGAAGAATATGATCTGCAATTCTGAGGTTTTGTTTTGCACAACTTAGCAAAAGTAATGAGGGTAAGAATCCAATCTGCTACTGACAAAGAGCCACTTCCTCCCATAAGAGCATTTCCTTTCCTTCTCTCACCAAATCCCACAAAAGCCTAGACATTTTAGAAGCTGTCAGTTACTTTCACAGAAATGTTGTACTCCACAGCAACAATAAAACCTATGGGAACATCAGAAAACAGAAATAATAAAGCAGGTGGGGCCACTTGTTTATCTCACAATTTTTAAATATGACGTTTTCCTAAACAAATTTAGGAGTGATTTTAATGAAATTTGTATATGTGTGTTTTATGTTCAATGAATTCACTTTCAAATTCAAAGCTTAAACTTTGCACCTTGTGCTCATCTTTACATATGCATGCACCTGTCAAATAGCAGTTTGAGTACAGGCTGTGCCTACTTTACAGAAAAAGTTCTTTTTAATTAAATTTAAAGAAATGTGTATCACTTATGAACAAACATCTGGCTGTACATAGAACAGAATAGAATAGAATAGAATAGAATAGAATAGAATAGAATAGAATCATCAAGGTTGGAAAAGACCTTCAAGGTCATCAAGTCCAACCGTCAGCCCTACACCACCATAACCACTAAACCATTTCCTGAAGCACCTCGTCTACCTGTACTTAGAACACCCTCAGGAAAGATGACTCTACCACCTCCCTAGGAAGCCTGTTCCAATGCTTCAGCACTCCTTCAATGAGGAATATTTTTCCTAATATCCAATCTGAACTTCCACTGGCACAACTTGAGGCCATTGTTAATCTTCTTTATACTGGTAGTTCTTGCTTTGTCCTATTGTCCTTTCTAAAAGCCAAATCCATAACTGATTGACATTTATTCTTGTCTCTTCATTTTTATCTTCCACTACTGCATAAGCATGTTTTCACTTTGCTAAAATACTTGCTCCTCTTCTTATTTCTCACTCTTCCTTTTTACTAATTTATGATTGCTTGGTGTTCTCTGTTTATTTATTTCTGCAGCTGCTATCACTATTACTTTGAGTCTTGATTTTGACTTTTCGAGGCTTCACTTCAATTAACCTCTATTTAATGAAGTTTTCCATTTAAAGTTCCACTGTCTCTTTTTCAATGACTTCTAACACCCCAATTATGTGTTTATTACCATACTGTGCTAATTACGCAGTAAGGCCTGTTAGTCTCGCTCCTGTTTGTGACTTCAGTACAGTCACCATCACACGTGACATCGGGTAATCACAGTGATGTATGCCAACACAAATACCCACAGTATAAATCTGCAAAGAGCTGGGAATTTTGCTTGGTGAAGGCTAGAAAAGGTATCATCAGACTAGTTCCCTTTTGACAATAATGTGTTATATGTCTTATTCTGTCAATAATCCCCAGTAGCTTTACTCAGAAGGTTGGGTTTTTTCCACCCAAAGTTATTTCCACTGAGTGTTATGTTAGTCATCATTTGGTCATAGCCAGCACTAAACCAGGACTACATGCTACACAACAGGATTTTTGAACAACCTTTGTAGAAGCAAACGCTGAGCATATAATCACCACCAATGCAAAACTCTTCATGCAAATGTTCTGGAAAGCAGATGGATGCTTTGGTTGTTGTTACACGGAGTATTTCCTAATTCCCAGTTGCCATTGATTTTAGTGTATTTCAAGTTTCTTTCCCAAGCTTCCTTCATTATACTCTGGTCCTGGTGTCCAGACTTCCAAAGTGTTCCTCTCCTCATCTTATAGCTCCATCTTCCATTTAAAGAGCCTCAGTGCTGAAGACTGGAAAGTCTGTTTGACCAGTTTTCTCCTCACAGTTGCCTCTGAGAGTGTGCACTTGCATTTGCCAGAAGTGTGTGACATAACTGTTTCTCAGACTAGTTTGGCCACCACATTTTTAACTAGCCCCCTGTTACTGTAGACATTAAATCCCTTTTAATTCTTTACTGTCTGGGAGGAAATTAGAAGATAATAGATTAAAAGTGTTCTTTTTAGCCTTTGATAGTTCTCAATTTGATAGTTCTCTTGATAGTTCTCAATAGCCAAAAATTTTGTATTTTTCTGTTCATTAATAAAGTGCTGGTAATAAGATGGCAAATATCTGCTAAGCTTGTGGGATAGTCTGGTTTTGTCATGAATGCTGTGGAACGCCTCTAAACTGACCCTTAATTTGTGACATTTTTTATTTGTGTTTGAGATATACAAACAGATAGATGTTTGCCTCAGATAAGCACCAAATTCCCAGTTGCTGGCAGCCTAGAGTTCTGTTGCCAAAACAGGGGGAGCTATAAGACTTTTCACGTGTTTACTTTACATTTCATTTTAAATTACGTTCAGAAGACCTGATGGAGAGTATGTTTAGTCCTGCAGGTTCACCTAAATGCTTGTATTTAGAGATTAAAAATTACTTCCCATACTTTATCCGCAAAGAAACACTATAAATGAAAGCCTTTGAGGGTGGGTGACAAGGGACGGTCCAAAACCTTTTAAATTTACTCTCTTTCTTTGAAGTTTTTTTCCAACACTCCCCCACTGATATACTAATAACTTTGTGTTGCTTTCTTTATGTGCAACATGCACTCAAGAGTCTGTGCCCAACATGACTAAGACGACAGTAAATATAATCAGAGCCCTGGAGTGAGAAGGAAGTAACACAGAATTTCAGACATTACTTTTCAAATTCTGGTTCTTTGTAAAGGTCACTTTCAGGAACACAAATGTTATTTTAATTCCTCTATGACAATTTGTGTTATTTGTATTAGCTGAGTGCATGAGATACACAAAGTCAAAGTGCTGAAACTTATCCCTGTGCACTTTCAACAAAGAAGCAAAGTTTCCTGGAAAGGGAAACCCTCTACATAAAGGCAATTCCAGCACTGTCAATGGAAGAGATCTTGTATTTTATATCAAACAATAACAGATCAGTCACTTCTAAATCATTCTAAATCAATATGATTACTTTTAGCCATGGCTTAATAAGAAAATACAATGGAAGCAATTCTAGTTAGTGATACTCAGATAAGGATGTATGAATGTGTCTATTTTTGCCCTCTAGGTGTGTTGCAGTATACTCATATGATGTGCTGTGGTGATGCTTAAACTCTGGTGTAGACCAGTTTGGACATAAGAAGAGTTCCACAAAACGGGGTACATCGTTATAGTGCAGGTGTGAGACAAGAATTTTATGTTAATTGCTATAGACAGACACGGACACTGAAACCAGACGAGGGAAATCAGACCATAGTTCTATGCCTTGAAAAAATGAACTCAACATATGCATAATAGCACTTGAAATTCACAGTTCATTAAACTTTTTCAGCCCCATATTTCTCTCAAGAGTATAAAATAACCAAGATGGGATTGTCAAGGAAAAGATATTGGGAGGAATTTCTAAAGAACATAAAACTGAAAGTGTTTTCTGAGGGATGATCTATATCTCACATAAACCAACTATAAAATCAAGTATTAACCTCACTAATAAAATTATAATTTCTAAAACATATTCGGTATTGAATTTAAGATAACACCAAGGAGACATTTACATTCGACTTTCAAAGTGCACTTCTAAGGCAGTTTATGGGAATATTATCATCAAAAGATATCCAGGATTTTATCTTCTATTTTGCTTGGAATATTTTAAAGAAAAGTGTAGTATCGTAGAATCATTTAGGTTGGAAAAGACTTTTAAGATCACAGAGTCCTATGCAAAAGTAATTTTTAACCACATAAGAAAAGTTTAGTGATTTTGCTTCTACTTGCCTAAGATGTAATATCCAAAAGCCTACAGTTACTTAGGAGACAATTATTAGGTAAATAGTGTACTTCATCCAAATATGTAAGTATTTGCAGAGCTGAAGGACTAGAAGTAAACAATAAAGATCACAAGGAGGAAGTAAATGCAAAGTTACCTGCATGAGTACGTAAATCTGTGTACATTGGAGTGGAAGTTTTGAATATGAGTACACGAAAAAAGGAGAAGCTGCTGCTGAGGATAAAGTTGGTCACATGAGTTCAAAGATTGTGGAAACTTTTGTGTGTGTGTCTGTGTAAGGGTCAGGTTTTAAGATCAGAGTTCTTCAAAAGTTTGTCACTATAAACTTCCCTTCTGCATAATATCTCCGTGCCTTTGGAGCTGTTTTTCTAACTTCTAACAAGTAAGATACTTTTTGTTTTTAAAGGAAAAGAAATTTAGTGTGAAGTGGTGCTATTATGGGTGTTTAAGAGAAGAAAGTGGGAGTTGGGGAAAAAAGCTAAGGAAAGAAGGGGAAAAGTTAATGTGAAACATAGCAACCTGGTGATTTTATAATAACATGACAGAAATTGTAACACTGTCTTTGTTTTTTGGTGGTGATTGTGACTGAAAGGTGTTACATAGATCCAGACAGGAAATCTTATGTTTTCTGAATGAATGGGATCTGGTGTTTCTCAGATAATAAAACATGAACACATGACCTATGGTGCTGGACTGGTAACTTCCCCTTTGGATATTACTGAAGGAAAGCTGTACTTGTTTTAATTTTTGAGTTTGACAGATATCAGCAGAAAGCTTTCTCCTGGAGTTGAGATACTGGTTCAGACAGTGTGAACTGAAATACAAAAGAGGGATTTCCAAAAGTTAAATATTCTTTTTTGGTGAAATTTCTTTTGTCACTATGCTTCAGTTCCAAGTGAAAATTTGTGGACACCTGAGGAGGACAAGTTGCTCACTATTCTCCCTTTCTTTCAATTAGTTTGAGAAATTAAAAGTATTTTTATAGCACTCAATGTACAAGTTTTATTTATAGATATCTTTGGAAAAGTGTCCAGAAAATCTCTCAGAGAAAAAGACACCATTGACTAATCTTTGTGCTAAAGAGTATTTGTAGATTGTACTTGCTTAGAATTTTAATCAGCCTTCAGTGGACTTACAAATTATTTTTTTAATCATAACAGGTGATTGATTTGAGCTATTGAGGAACTTATTCCTATTATCACTTGTAGAAATCATGATGATGATGATGATGATGATCCGTTTTCTTAGAAATGAGTTAGATGTTTGCCTTGAAGATACTTTTTAAAAAATTCTACAAGAATGTGTCCAAAAATATGAAATATCATGACTAGTTGGAGATGCCACTCCTGAAAATTCTTGGACCAAGTGACTACTGAGGATCATAAAGAGACATACATGGTTTATATTCAATTTTGTGCAGAGGACAATTTAGTTGCAAAGGAGAGTTGAAAACTTCAAGTGCAAATAAAATGATTAGGGATATATGGTCTAGGTTTTGCATGGCAGTAATGTTTTGCAAATCAAATTAGTCCTTTTTTTGTTTTGGTTTGGGTTTTTTTAAATAAATTTTGAGTTATCGACTCTCCCTTCTGCACTATAATCAGAGCTGAAACTATGTTCACTACTTTAGCAAAAGCAGCTATATGGATTTTTCATGACTGCAAAAAATCCCAGCTGCAGCCCTGTTAAAACTGTGTTCAGTAAATTTCTTTCTCTGCTGTGCAAGATGCTTTTACAGAAATAGGCTAACTGATAACCTGTGTTATTAGTGGCAAGAGAGGTAGTATTGCAGTTGAATCAAGTAAGGGAATGAGAGGAAACTGCCAGACCTGTGAAGATGGATTGCCAGACTCTGCCACCTGCACATATTAACTTTTTGCCTTGGAAAATCTTCCCCATCATACAGTGCAAAATCTCAAAAATGTTATTTTTACTTGCAGATTAATAATTTTTCAGGACCCTTAAAGTTGAACAGTGGGTACTGGCTGCTTTATGGTGTTTAAAATAATGACAACAATGATTGTAATGTGAAGCATATCTTTGTCCCCCCTACCTAGCATCCCCCAGCCCAGGAAAGTGGATGAAATAAAAGCACCTTCCCTATCCCTTCTGATTGTGTTGGAGAAGTGGGGGAATTACCATTTTTTAATTATACACTTAGACAACATTTTCAACTCCATCCTGATCCCTCTCTTGACATGACCCTGCTTACATACCAGTCCTTCATGTATAGTCATCTCTGCTTCACATTTTGTTACTGCTGGTGGTCTCTTAATGACCATGCGAACAAAATGATGATGGGCAGAGTTTCTGCTAAGTGCTAGTAGACTTACTAATATCAGAGTTCAAAATCAGCACACTCAGAAAGTTTAGCTTTGCTAAATATTAAATAAAATTAGCAGAAATAGCACATGCACAATTTCATCCTATTTGCAGAGCTATTATTAAGGACTTTCCTGTAGATGTCCTCTTTCTCAACACCCACTCTGCCGAGTACTGTTCTCTCCTGTCTGTTAAGGTGTTGTTGAGTCAGCTAGAATTAGTGTCACCCTGCAAGATTTCACACCATCTGTGAGATACAGAGTTTTGAGACAGTAGTCTGACACACTTGCATGGATCCACCACTTTTATGTTAGGCTGAAACCCAAACCAGCTTTACTCAGTCACCTTTGGTCAGCGAGCATTCAGCATCTGTTCTGCCTCTGCGTGAAGCTGTATGTTTCAGTAACTTCCATCTGCAGGTGTGGGTATCTAAGTGGTAATGTCAAGTGCCATTTTTGTTAGTGGGTGTTTGAAGGGAGTAGTCAGGAAATTCAGTTTCCCCTGACATCAGACAGCAGCAGGATGAGGTATTACAATTTGCCAAACAGGTCAGAAATGTGAAGGATTCAAATTTATATTCTGGGAAAGAAGCAGCTGCCTCAGATCAGTGTCACCACAATGAATAATACTTTAGCACCACTTGCCTTCTAAGGCTGGGCTTTGCTTTTCTACTCAAACGTGTATTTGTATCCCTAATGTTCACTGATGCAGTATTGAATTACAGAGATTGTCTTTCCTTTCTGATTTGTCACCTGTCTTGTCTTTAATAACAAGCATCTCAAACAGTTCCCAATCTCATCATCATTTCTTAACTAAATTGTCCCTGCAGAGTTTAGTTCCTCTAAAACACCCTAGTACTGTAAAATGAAAAATATTTTTAAGATATTTCACTCTGACTGTTGCAACTCATTTGGCTTCTGCACATTTTGTTTTGCATTGCCTGACTTCATCCTGTGTTTCTATCTTTTAAGCCTGGATTCTAAGTGTTCGTAAGGAAACACATAACTACTTTTTCAACCTTGCTTCATGGGGTTTATTATACAGTATTTGATTTCTTCATGCACTGGCAGTTGTTCTGGTAGGCTTTGGTCTGGCTTAAAAAACAAACCCAAAAATCTCTCTGCCTTTGATGACTTTCCTTCTTGAGAACCCAAAGGAAGCTGATGGAGATTCTGAGCAGAAACAAGCTCTGTGAGTGCAGCATGTTCCTCTTATATCAAAATTCCTGTTAGTCTTGTCAGAATCACCCTTTCAGAGGTAATGCTGATTGTGTTGAGGAGTTCCTTTTGGAAAAGGAGTCAAATGTGGAGATGGGAATTAAATGTCCAGACATGGTTGTTTATACTTTGCACAGACATAAATGCACACTACTGTATCAAATGTGCATTTATTTTTTCTAAATGTGTTAAACTATAATAGAAATAGCTAATTGCTACTACTTCCATCAGTTTATTAGGTCAGTAAATGCTGATACATCAGAAAATCACAATTATTTTTACTGGTATTTGTATAATAAATGTCTCTTGGCACTTTTTTCTGGTCCTAACTATCAGTACCCCCTGTACAATGCTATGCATATGCATGTCTTTGGTGACATGAACTGCATCACTGTGTGGGTTTCCATTCTTATATCCCTGGTATCACATAGGAGAAAAGGCAATGAACTTTATAATATAAATTTCTGCAGAGGTCAGAGGGCATAAATGTTGAGTTCTGCCTCAGTGTTCAGTATTTTATTGGGGTTTTATCCCTCAAAGTCCACAAGATAGCAAGATTAATGACAGGCTAGTTAATGGAATGATTTTGTTTGGACGAACAATTCTTGTTCCTTTTGTAAAGAAATTTTCATGGTTAATTTTCCATCATGGCATAGCTCTGCAACTTCCTCTTTACAGAGAGATGGCAGTGCTTTATTTAGATCAATATATTGCAAATAACTACTTTTACCTCAGTCCTGGTGGAAACATTTGCCTTTACAAGGCAACTAAATCAAGGAAAACACAACAGAATATTTTTCATGGTGTACTGAGGAATTCTGAATAGGTCCTGTCATCTAGCAAAGAGACTCTAAAGCCATGAGAAAGCAAGTCAAGCACTGCTTACTCTTACAGAGAAAAGCAGGAAGAGTGTTGGGACACCTCTGCCACTGTTTTTCTTTGATGCCTTAGACATGCATGATGGCTACACAAAGGCAAAGGTTTGCAAGGCCTGTCAGTGTTGTTTTGAGCTAAGAGACCCAATGCTATGCTCTAGAAAATGGTCATGCATACATTGGTTCATCTTCACTAGGGATAAAAGCCTCTGTAGCTTCTGTTGGTGATGAAATATATTTTTATTATTTTTCTTTCAGTGTTTCTTACCCTTAGATATCTTATTTAATCTGAGTTCTGTCCTGTGTGCATTTAAAGAGATGGAGAGATTTTTGTCATAAACTCCTTGGGGAACTATGAGAGTCCATTTGTGAACGCTTCTGCTCAAAGCGTGCACTGCTCAGATGTGTGATGGTTGCATTCCCTGACTCTGGCAGATATATAACTTGGTTTGACAAGGTAAGAGAGGCAGTGTGAAGTCACTAGCTGATTGTATTTTGGGTTAGTTTTCGTTTCTTGAAATAAAATTCATACGATGTTGGGGAAAAAAAGCCCCACACACCAATGTATATTTGCTGACAGGAATTATTGTATGCAATCTCAGTACAATATACATTGGACCTCTCGATCACCCAGATATCATTTAGGTAAATGCTCTACTGTATTTTTTAAAATGGTACTTGATCTTGCACAAGTTTTTCTAACAACTGCTGTGAACTGTCGTGAATTATAATTAGCAAAACTCATACTCTTCACAGATTATCTCTTTCAATTTTGATATCAGCACTTTTATATTGGTGGAAAATATTTGAGCATCACAGATTTTTTTTTAAAAAATCTTGTGACTTTTTAAAGTTAGCAGCAGTGTATTTGCAGTTTATGGCCTTTACTTCTGGTTTTCTCAGATAATATTGTTAGATGCTGGAAAGTTAATGTAGTGAAGCATCCTTTGGCTTGGAGGAGACTGAAGGGTGACCTTATTAATGTTTATAAATATGTAAAAGGGCGAGAGTCAGGATGGAGCCAGGCTCAGTGATGGCCAGCGATAGGACAAGGGGCAACACGTGCAAGCTGGGGCATAGGAAGTTCCATGTGAATATAAGGAGGAACATTTTCACTGTGAGGGTGACAGAGCACTGGCACAGGCTGCCCAGAGAGGTTGTGGTGTCTTCTTCTCTGAACACGTTCAAACCCTGTTTGGATGTGTTCCTGTGTGATCTAGTCTAGGTGATCCTGTGCTGGCACGGGGGTTGGGCTAGATGATCTTTCAAGGACCTAATGTTCTGTGATTCTGTGATTAATAACCTTCTAATTGTTAAGATACAGTCTGAAACAAAGTTTTGTCCTTGCAGAACTCAGGAATGTCTAAAATGTGAACAAGTAAACAAGAGTGTCTGGGTTAAAATAGTTGTTCAGCATTAACTAGGTTGGGTGGTCTCTGCAGCCTCTGGATAGGAGCATAGACTGGGCCCTTAAAAGAAAATAGTTTACCATTTTCCTTGCTGCTCCCTTCCTGATCCATCTGCATGCTCCATTTTCCTCCACTGGTTCTCTGAGCAGTGTCAGTGGAGGCAAAGAAATGGTGAAGTGTTTTCTGAAGTTAAAAACAACAACTAAAAAAGACTTTTCTATTTCCATCCCAAAGCTTCTGTGCTTCTTGTTTTTCATAGTTGCTGAGATGATCAGGACAGGAAGCAGTAAAGCAGAACCACACTCAATGTCAGCTTATCATGACAGGGAGTAAATATCTATGCAGCCTTCTGAGTATAACCAAGTTTTCAGTATTCTGTATGCCATCAACAGAAATTTGTGAAAGTTCCTTTTGTTCTAGTCCCTTTCAGAATCTGCTTCCCGTTCTCATAAGACATTTCTTGTTCACATAGTTATGCCTGAGAAGATACAAAAAGTTGGGGTTTTTTGAGTGTTCTTCCGTGAGCAACAGCAATTACAGTGTTAATGGATTTTCCAGACAATATCTAGTGTCATTACTCTTTAGGCTTGTAATCAGCCTTGTCATTAATTCCTGCTCAGTAAATGTAGTGAGATTTAAATAAAAACTTACTTTGAGTAATTCATTAATACTAGGTTTTAATATATAACAGGTAAATTTATATATATATCATTTTAACATTGACTGCATAAAATAATACAGTCCAGATAGCTAGCTAAAGACGAGTAAAATTCTGAAAACTTTTGGAGATGTATATATATATATATGCACACACATACACATACACACATATGTTCCTTTGGTACTAGACT
This sequence comes from Gallinula chloropus, assembly GCF_964237585.1. Classification (NCBI taxonomy): domain Eukaryota; kingdom Metazoa; phylum Chordata; class Aves; order Gruiformes; family Rallidae; genus Gallinula; species Gallinula chloropus. The sequence goes on from NC_140086.1 coordinate 43,494,996, forward strand.
GAACCGAAGCCTCTCATAATGACAGTCAATTGTTCAAGCTGATTGTGACACGAACTGTAAACTATGGCATGATTTTAAATGAAATCTGCTTCTTCATGCATGGGCCACCCACGTTTTTGGATGATTTGGCTGTGCTCTTTCAAAAAACATTTAGTGCGCACACAGAAGTTCTAGCACCCTCTTGTAGTTTTGTGTGGTGGGGTTCTGGTGGAGAAGTGGGGGCTGCAGGGGTGGCTTCTGCAAGAAGCAGCCAGAAGCTCTCTGCAGGCCCGACAGAGTAAACCAGCTGGCTCAAGGCCAGAACTGCTGCTGACCAAGGCCGAGCCCATCAGCGATGGTCACAGTGCCTCTAACATTTAGGAGAAAAAAAAAAGCAAGCAGATGCTTTTTGCCACCAGAGAAGGGAGTGAGAAGATGTAAGAAACTGTGCAGACACCAAGATCAGGGAGAGGAGAGGAGGGAAGGGGAAGGGAGGGGAGAGAAGGGGAAGGGAGGGGAGGAGGCGCCCCAGATGTCACGGCAGCCCATGGAGAGAACCCACGCTGGAGCAGGTAGATACATACAAATGATGTTGTGACCCATGTTGGAGCAAGCGTCTCTCAGCACTTGCAGCCCATGAACAGAGAAAGAGAAAAAGAGATGAGCGAGTCAGCCATGCTAGAGCAAGGTTGCTGGGGAGGAGAGGGGCTTGTGACTCCATGAGGAATAAGGATGGAGCAGTCTGGGCTTCAGAGACTGAAAGACATTCTGTGATTTATGATGGCACCCCATAGAAGTGACCCATGCTGGAGCAGCTGGAGGAGAGCTGAAGCCCTGTGGGAAAGGACACACGTTAGAGAAGTTCATGGAGGACTGTCTCCCATGGGTGGGACCCCATGCTGCAGCAGGAGAAGGGTGTGAGGAATGCCCCCTACCCCTGGCTAAGAAGGAACGCAACTAATGAGGAACTGACCGAAACCCCCAGTACCCCAGTCCCTGCACCCTCCATGTGCCAGAGTGGGGAGGGGGGTGGGGGGAAGAAGGGAGCAAAATCAAGAAGTGAAGTCTGCTAAGAAGGGAGGGGTGGGGGGAGGTGTGTTAAGATCTGGTCACACTTCTCATTATCTCGTTTCACTGTGTGTGCAGTGTGGTGTAATAAGTTAGAGAGTTTTCTTTCCTTTCTTCTGTGTTGAGTCTGTTTTGCCTGTGACGCTGATTGCGGAATGATCTCTCCCTGCCCTTATCTGACTCCTGAGCCTCTCAATATCCCCTGTCCAGCTGAAAAGGGGAGTGATAGAGCAACTTTGGTGGGTGTCTGTCGTCCAGCCAGGGTCAAACCACCGCACACCTGACAGTGAACACATTGCTGATGTACCTGCTGCCTTTAACAAACCAGCCCACCAAACCTCTGATATTTTACTTGAAGCCATAGAACTTGAATAGTGTGTAAAGTGGTATAATATAGAAGTGCATATAAGATTTCTGCCAAAGGCCTTGTCTGCTTAAGTAGGTGACAACAGGTTCTGTTTGTGTGAGTAATCTGTCCTTTGTGCAGGAAAATTGAAACATACAAATTCAGTAAAAAAGAAGAAAACTATCCACTAGTACTTGAGGACCTAGTGACCAAGTGTTGTGTGGTCATTTACGGTTGTATGTGCTCCTGCAAATAAATATCACAAAGAAAAAATACTACATATTTATGAAAGCATGAACATGACTGTGTATTAAATCAACACACTCCAGGGTGTTTTCTATATTAATGCAGTGTCACTGGCAGAAGTGCCTTATTACCTGTCTATATTAATGTAAAAGGTCTGTGTAGTTTCTCAGCTTCAGTGAAGTTCTTCATCATAAGAAAATAAATTAAAAACTATTGTCATGAAACCCAGAAGTCATTGCCAAATCCTGTGAGGGTGAAACTTAAAGTGGCCACATTTAGTAGCAGGTGTTGTATTAAAGGACGTCATTTGTGTTTACTTGCAGTCAGGGTCATGATTAAAAAGATACTAATTCCTTGCTTCTGCTATTATTCCTAGGTTCAGTCCTAACCCCTTTCATCAAAGTCTGTCTCTATTTCTCTCACTGACAGTAGTTTGTTTACTGGGAGCTATTAGTAAGGCTCCAGTCACTGTCACAGGCTGTTAGCTCACATTTGCACTGACTCAGAGCTCCTGCATTAGCAGGGCTTGCAACAGATAAACATGGTGGCTCCATCAGTCAGTTTTGAAACGGTGAGAACAGATTTACTCATTATGCTCAGCAATAAAAGGATAAGACTTCTTTTTCCCCTCTACCCCCAAAAGGCAATCAAATCCTGCACTCCTATTTAGCTGCTGGCCTTGTAAGCCTGCGGGCTTTCAATTCTCTGTTGTGGTGTGTGTGTCGGTATGAAGTCCCTTGATTTTTTGCAATACTTCTTCAGATTTAAAAGTACTGCTAGTCATCACTTGGAAGAGAGGAGAATCCACAGTGGCCAAGGGAGTCTGTTCCATCCCATGGCCATCTTCATCCTCAAGTGGAGTTTCTATATACAGAGTGTGTATTCATTTTAGATTGTAAATTTATATACATGTGCACTTACGGGCCCTGAAAAACTGAGAGCTGATTTCAAAAGTATTTTCAGTATCTGATGGTATTTATTAGTAGAAGATAAATTTCTCTAGAAACAACATGTTTCCCCATGCACCTTGTGGTTCTGAAATTGGATTTTGTTTTTGTTCTGTTTACTTTTTTTTTTTCAATCCATTCTGGGGCTACAAGGGCAAAGGTTGAAAGTTTTGCTGTGTGGCCTGAAGGTGGCAAACTTCTGCTGAATGAATGTTCAGATATTACTCTTCTGGTAAGTTAAAACAGAGACAGCTCTGTAGTGAAAGCCAAGCTCAGATTTAATGCCTGATCTTTCCAAGCAATGCAACTCTTGCTATCTTCAGGTCACAAGACAAGACTGTGCCACAGAGAACCAAGATAGAAGATGAGCAAGAAATCAGAAATTTCTAGGCAAGGCTGCTCAAGGCCTAACATTTTGTCTTGAACACAGAAACAGAGAAAACTGCTGCAGCTTTTCCTTTTCTAGTATTTTGACTCAGACTGGCATCATCCATCCCACAGTGCCAGGTTCCTTAACATTGTTCTCTTTTAACTAAATCAGTTCAAATATGCACATGGAGTAGCTGAATCACATGTGAATCATTGAATATATGGAGCTTGTCCAGCAATTCTCTTCAGGTTCTTCTCTTCATGTGGGAAGTCATGATAGGAATTTTACCAACTTGTGTGGCTTAAATCAAATTGGGAATTAAACATTTTATGACTAATTAATGACATAGCATTAACTAGAAATCAGTGAACCAATTCTGGATCAATACCAGCAGCACAGCAGGTATGCCTCACTTGATACTTACAAAATGCTTACTAGGTTCTAAATATCCTTTAAAAAATAATGCAAAAAACTGTAATCTTGCACACATGCTTCTCCCTCTGCTTATATACACACCTTATACAAATGGTTATTCACATGCCCACTCTCAATGAAAGTGAGTTTCCCTGTCTGCTTACTCTGCTGGAGACGGTTTTGCTCCTGCTTTGTGCAGCTCCTTACAATCTGCTAATCTGTGTGGTAGTGAGATGCCAACCTGTGAGTTCCTGCAGGCACCCTGAGCTGTGGGTCCTTCTGCCACTGCACCCCCTACTTTGTTTAAATTTTGGTAAATTAAATAATTGGATTAAATCACATTTTCACAGGCTTGTCAAAACTGCATATAGTTTCTTAGGCACTCTTAGGCACAAAATTTAAGCAAAATTTTATTCAGATAATAATCTTTAGATATTACTCAATACTATTTTCAAAGTAACATTCCAGGAACTCTTTCTAAACAAATTGGTCAAAAAGCTGGAAGGTATGTCCTGCACAAAATTTCATTATGGTTGTCAGCACAGCCTGGGAATCTACCATGAGTTACCATACTGTATTTTCTGGGGTACCTCTGCATTGCTGTGCTATTATATATTGAAAGAAAGATCTGTTCACGGACACATGGAATCCTACTGCAGGTGTTTTATGATTTTGACCGGTGCATTTTTCTTAGGAGAGACAGTGATTATAGTGGGCTGACCTTGGCTGACTGTCAGATGCCTACCCAGATGCCCTCTCACACCCTCTCCTCAACACAGCTTAGGGATGGGGCTATGAAAATAAGATGAAAAAGCTTTTGGGCTCAGATAAAGACAGGGAGATCCCTCACCAGTTACTGTCATGGGCAAAACAGGAAATTATGAAAATGACCTTGACCTTGAGGTGGGCCTGTGCGAACTGTATGAAGTTCATCAAGGCCAAGTGGAAGGTCCTGCACATCAGTCAGGGCAATCCCAAGTGGAAACACAGGCTGAGCAGAGAATAGATTGAGAACAGCCCTGAGGAGAAAGACTTGGAGGTGTTGATTGATGTAAAATTCAACATGAGTCAGCAATGTGCACTAACAGCCCAGAAAGCCATCTGTGTGCTGGACTGCATCAAAAGTAGCATGACCAGCAGATCAGGGGAGGTAAAGCTGCCTGTCTACTCTGCTCTCATGAGACCCCATCTGAAGTACTGCATCCAGCTCTGGTGTCCCCAGTACAAGAAAGATATTGAGCTGCTGGAGCAAATGCAGAGGAGTGGCCATGAAGATGGTCAGAGTGCTGGAGTACCCTTCCTCCGAGGATATGAAGAGTGAGTTGGTCTTTTTCAGCCTGGATATGAGAAGACTCCTGGTAGACCTTATTATAGCCTGCCAGTACCTAAAGGGGGCCTACAGAAAAACTGGAGAGGGACTGTTTGTCAGGGAGTGGAGTAATAGGGCAAGGGGTAATGGGTTTAAACTAAAAGAGGGTAAATTTAGATTAGACATTATGAAAAAAATCTTCCCTGTGAGCATTATGAGGCCCTGGCACAGGCTGCCCAGAGAAGCTGTGGCTGCCCCCACCCTGACAGTGTTCAAGGCCAGGTTGGATGGGCCTTTAAGCAACCTCGTCTAGTGAAGGTATCCCTGTCCATGGCAGGGGGTTGGAACTAGTTGGTCCCTTCCAACCCAAACCATTCTAAGATTCTATGAAAATTAATTTATTTAATTCATCAACCTACTATGAAAGCATGGTTTGAAGTGTTTAGTTCTGTTTTGTGTTTTCTCAGACCCAGATTTTGAAGAGACACGTTTTGAAGAGACACGTTTTGAAGAGGCCTGGGAAACTTTCTTGAAGCTTGATGGAGAGGAAGGAAAGAAATGGCAGCTACAGCAGAAACCTGGAATCTTGGGTCTAAAATACAGGTGCAGTTGGGCAGCAACTGACTCTATAAAAGCTAAGCCAAGCCTGCTAGCACAGCCTTCAAAACTGTGCTTCATTAGTGCCTTTTTTCAGCATACAGCGTGCTTCTACTTTTCTAATCCATTTCTTGTGTTCGTCTGAGCACATACTGGGTAGCTTCCTGGCAATAACTTGATATTCAGTTCCTTTTGCTGATGGTGCAATAAGGACATATATAGGTCATCAGCTCCTAATTGTAACTTGAAGGATGCCTGCCTCTGTGCATCTTCAGATGGTGAGGAAAGGCTCAGAGATTTTGCTAGATGAGAGGTAAACCTGATGTAGGTTGGAAGGAAGGTAGAAAAGAATATAAAGTGTTTTTTTCTGGTGAAATGGAGCACTCATCTATTTAATGGTGATCCACAAGTCTGGAAAAATGTTATGGAAACCAAGAAGAACCAACTGCAGAAAACACAGTCAAAGGGAAGACACTTGGGTTCTTCATAAACAAATAAAGGGGATTTCTAGGTTCAGTAGGGGATTGATATTACACTTGGGGGAATTTTTTCTCTTTTATGAGACTTCTCTTTCCAGAAAAATGCTGCCCTTTTTATCTATTTGCATTTCCTCACTGCTTTCTGTAACATCTTGAAGAAGTTGTGTTTAAGATTTGCAATAAGAGTGAATGTTCCTTGGTAGTCAACCAGGAGAAAAATAAAATTAATGGAACAGTCATTGGGGATTACAGATATATTTTGTCTGTAATATCTAGTTATAGGCCTCAAAACCATATTTAAAATTATGCTCTTTCTCAGAAGTTGACGTTATAAAATTAAAAAGTTTATTTGTGGGTTATTTTTGCCTTTAGCGGCAGGGCACATTTATGAAAATCACACTGAAGTTTAAGTTGTGAAGAATCTGAGGCTTTTGGTTCTAGCTCATCTATCCCCTCTCTTTTTTAACCTGATATTAAATTTGGAATCTTTATAATTGGCATTGAAATATATGCATTGGTAATGTTTCTACTGTATTATTTACACTACTCTAAATGCTACTAGTGTTTTCTATTGTAGTATTTAGAAAGTGAAACTTTCTTGCAGCACTTTCATAAACATCTTATTTTTTTCATAGCTGGGCACTACTTTATTTGTCAGGTTCTCTGTTAATCAACAACATAATAAAATGTTATAGACCTTGTCTGAATACTTTTTCCTTATAACATCAGTATTTCAAGTCTATAAAGAAAAAAATCTAGATTAAAAATGGAGATCATGAAAAATTAAATTCACCAAAGCAATTTTCCCTGCACTATTTTACCATCACTGGTTTCAATTTCATAGTAAAGTGTTTCAGTGCTTTCAAACCCAACCATTCCCATTTAAAAAGTCCTGATGGAGCTGCATTGTTTGTCTTCTTTCCCTCCTCCCCCTTAATGTGTTTCTGTCAAGACAAAGCATGTCTTTTCATTCAGCCCTCTGAGCAACTTAATTTCAGTTTGCAATCATTAGTGACCTCTTTGAAACACATTGTAATAATACCAAATCCTGATGTAGAAATATCTCAAAAATCTGTAAGGATTTCTTTCAAGAGGCTAATTTATTTCACTGTTAACAAATGCTTTTGCAAGGCAGAGCAACTTATTATGTTAAGGACCTTTGAGAACAAGTTGGATAACTCCAGAGTTTATATCCTTTTTAAAAGAACACAGGCCTATATCATTTAATGTATAAAATGAAGGGGTTTCCTGTATTGAAATAATATACAAGGCAAACCAGTTTTGTTACATGTTCAAACATAAAATTGTTGAACAATGCCCAGTGTTAGCTCTGTACTGATTTTTATAGAGAGTATCATTCTCTTCGAGAACAGGGGAATATAAAATAATTTTAAGATTATTAAGCTCCATGTGATGATTGCAGGGAAGGGGCTGCCCTAGTTTCTTAGTAACTCACATCAGCAGTGCTTGTTTTGCCTTTTACATTTTCCCGCTCTCTGCCTTACAATATTCTTTCTTTCTTATCTGGTTCTTTAATCAGCTTACATTGTTAGAAATTACACAGATGTGAGTTTCAACAGTTGCCAGAACAGCTGCATTCTTTAGGTCAGCCTTGTCAAGTGTCTGGGCTAAATTCTTTATTTGAACTCATGTGTTGCTGTCGACACAACTGTCCAATACCCTGGTGTCCCCTTACCTCAGTTTCTTTACTGTTTTGCAGATACTTCAGTGTATGTAGTGCATCTTTTAATCTGTTTGGGTTTTTTGGGGGGTTGGTAAGGGGTTTTTTTGGGGGGAGGGGGTCGTTTGGGGTTTTTTTTTTTGTTTTTATTTATTTGATTAGAAATTTTTAAGTATTTAACAACACTGAGACAAAATGCAGTGCTGAAGAACAAATACTGCTGAAATTCATTTGACTGGCATCACAGAGCAGCCCAGTTAGCTAAAAAAGTGGTAGATAAATTAATTTCAAGGCATTGTCTTGAGGCAAACCAGCTTTAGAGCTAGTCACATGCTGAGTGGTTCTGCTTTCTTGAAGACTGAGTTGTTCCATTAACAGAAATTTACATATAAATGACTAATTACTGTATTTGATGCTTATGTTAACAGCATCACACAACTCCTAGAACTTTTCTTCTCTTACAATTATAAAAGCATTTTTTCTTATCATGGCAGTTTAAAACACTTTCCCTTATGGCTAAAATAAAATACTGGTCCCATAACTAATCGACTTTATAGGTAACAAGACCAATTTAATTGGAACTAACTTTTTCAACAACTTTTTTCAACATATAAATTCTTAGGAGAAATTCCCAATCTTCTTGGAGAAAAGCTTAGAAGTTCAGCTTAGGATTTTCTTATTCATTTTATCTCTGTGAAAATGTAATGACCCTTAAATTTACTTCTGTTTTCTATAATTTGGTAGTATGAAGTAGAAACTCCTCTATGCCAGCCTCCATTTCCAAACCTGGTACTGTGTTCATGAGAGGGAAATCGGCAAGACAGCTTTCCCGGTAAATGTAATTTCCAGGATGTTAACGCATTGCCTTCATTTTTAATGAAGAAATTATATGCCTCTGTCTCCCTCTTGTGGCATAAAAATACTTCGACCAGAAGCTCAGATAGTAAAAGACCATCATCAGCTATCCTGGTTTCAGGTTTCCCATCGCCAATAATTTTTTAATGCTCAGGTGGTGTGGTATGAACTGTTAAGGATTTTCCTAGATGTGCAGTGAAAGCTTCAAATTAAAATATTCCAGAATTAAATTCCCTGGGTTTGTTTTTATGGTGGTTTGACCCTGGCTGGAGGCTAGACGCCCACCAAAGTCACTCTATCACTCCCCTTTTCAGCTGGACAGGGGAGAAAATATATATTGAGAGGCTCAGGAGTCCAGATATGGACAGGGAGAGATCATTCCGCAATCAGTGTCATGGGCAAAGCAGACTCAACACAGAAGAAAGGAAAGAAAACTCTCCAATTTATTGCACTGCACGGCACACACAGTGACACCAGAGTTGGATAATGAGAAGTGTGACCAGATCTTAATGCACCTCCCCCCACCCCTCCCTTCTTAGCAGACTTCACTTTAGTCATGATTTCACTCCCTTCTTCCTCCCTCCCCCAACTCTGGCACGTGGAGGGACAGGGACAGTGGGACTGGGGGTTTTGGTCAGTTCCTCATGAGTTGCTTTCCTTCTTAGCCAGGGGTAGGGGGCTTTCCTCACACCCTTCCCCTGCTGCAGCATAGAGTCCCACCAACGGGAGACAGTCCTCCATGAACTTCTCCAATGTGAGTCCTTTCCCACGGGGCTTCAGCTCTCCACCAGCTGCCCCAGCATGGGACACTTCTATGGGGTGCAGTCATAAATCACAGAATGTCTCTCAGTCTCTGAAGCCCAGACTGCTCCATCCTGGTTCCTCATGGAGTCACAAGCCCCCCTTCAGCAAACCTGCTCCAGTGTGAGTTTTTCTCTCTTTGTATCTCTCTCTCTATTCATGGGCTGCAAGTGCTGAGAGAGGCTTGCTGCAACATCGGTCAAAGCATCATCTGTATGTCGTATGTCTCCACTTGTTTCAGTGTGGGGCCTCTCCATGGGCTGCAGGTGGGGTTTTTGCTCCCCGTCCTCTTCCAGGGGCTATGGGGGAGCACCCACTCCACAGGTTGCAGGGACATCTTTCTCTCCGGCAATTGGGGCACCTCCACCCCCACCATATTCACTGACCTTTGTGTCTGCAGAGTTTCTTACATGTTCTCACTCCCTTCTCTGGCGGCATAAAGCAGGTGATTGCTTTTTTCTTAACTCTTAAATGTGATTCCCAGAGGCGCTGTGAACATCACTGATGGGCGCAGCCTTGGTCAACGACTCTGGCTTTGAGTCGATAGGTGATTGCTCTGTTGGGCCTACAGAAAGCTTCTAGCTGCTTCTTGCAGAATCCACCCCTGTAGCTCTCCTCCTCCACCGTAACCTTGCCATGCAAACCCATGAAAGTACTGTACTGTCAAAATAAACTTAGCATAAACATGGCTAACTTAGAACATTTTTTTTTCCTGCACTGATTTCAGCCACAGTTTTTAAGGTTCATTTAATAGAAAGACCTCTATTTTCTCATGGAAAGAATACTTTATGATCTCTGTGTCATGATAGGTAAACTCTACTGTCCTGTTTCTGGATCAAGGTTGTTTGCATGCACCTTACTCCAGTGTCCCTGCAACATTTGTCCCAGGACTTCTATTTCCAAGATATCAAACACCAAATTCGGTGCATCTGCTCTGCACTTCTTGAAGCGTAAAAAACCCCATTCCCTCTCATGTAGCTAAGAAGAACCTTTCAAAAAAGGGAAAGCTGGGAGGTAAGAAACCAAAGAAGGTTCAACAAAAGCAAGTGTAGAGTCTTGCACCCGGGAAGAAATAACCGTTTGAATCAGTACAGGCTGGGGGATGACCTGCTGGAGAGGAGCTCTGTGGAGAAGGACCTGGGGGTCCTGGTCGATGACAGGTTGGCCATGAGCCAGCAGTGTGCCCTGGTGGCTAAGAGACCCAATGGGATCCTGGGGTGCATCAGGAGTGTGGCAGCAGGTCGAAGGAGGTGATCCTCCCCTTCTACTCTGCCCTGGTCAGGCCCCACCTGGAGCATTGTGTCTAGTTCTGGGCTCCCTGGTATAAAAAAGACAGGGATCTCCTAGAGAGAGTCCAGAGGAGGGCTACAAGGATGATTAAGGGCCTGGAGCATCTCCCCTATGAGGAAAGGCTGAGTAAATTGGGACTCTTCAGCCTTGAGAAGACTAAGGAGGGACCTAATTAAAGTCTATAATTATCTAAAGCAGGGGATGCAGGGGGAATCAGCCAGCCCCTTTTCAGTGGTCTGTGGAGACAGGACAAGGGGCAATGGCTGCAAGTTGGAGCATAGGAAGTTCTGCACCAACATGCGGAAAAACTTTTTCACAGTGACGGTGACAGAGCCCTGGGACAGGCTGCCCAGGGAGGTGGTGGAGTCTCCTTCTCTGGAGATACTCAAGACCCGTCTGGATGCCTATCTGAGTGATATGTCCTAGGGAGCTGCTTTGGCAGGGGAGTCGGACCCTATGATCTCTCGAGGTCCCTTCCAATCCCTACAGTTCTGTGAAAATCTGCTTTTGCTTTGTTCTTAACATTTTGGTTTGTTTTGGTTTAATGTTAACTTCTGGTTTTTAAGTTCTGAGGATTCAATTGTCTATTGACTCATCAATACTCATCAGTTTTGACTTGATGGTCTGTCAGTTTTTACACACTGAGTAGTCCAAAGTAGTTGTCTGTTTAAGTGGAGGAGTATAATTTTTTTTCTTAGGAATGGCAGACATCACCTCAGAACTCAAGGAGCTTCTACCTAAGCATATCGGTATATATATAGCGGCAACCTTTATTGAAGATCCAGGAGGGCAAAAATCTATCTAAGGCTATATAGTTATTCCTGTTATTAAAGCCCATGTTATACAGAATGCTAAATGTCTTAAATCCTGTGCACATACATTGTCTTGCAAAAGTGACTGATAAGCAATACAGCCTATCAGTACTTTGGTAGACCACATTCTTGAATGTAGTTACTTAAATGCACTTGTTCCCCTCCAGCAAACAGGACTAAGAGTTACTAAGGATGTATCATCTCCTGGGAAGGTGGAGATGAACACAAAGCACAGCAAAGACCAAAATCAATTTAGATGTCTCTGTTAGAAGTGGGTTTCTTGCAGCATAACCTGCCTTTGGCAAAACAAAACAAAGCAAGCCAAACCAAACCACATCTTAGGAAATCACTACCATGTAGCTGAGTAGAGAGATTGTCCAAAGGTAATAAAATGTTTCTAAGTCCAAAGTCTATTGAAACAGCAGTGCAACTGGGAAGTATAGTTCAGAAGGAAGTGAAGGCACAGACCTGTCTTTCAAACATGACTGATAAGCATGTAGAATTAATCAGCAGCAGAGTCTTAGACTCCTAAATAACATTTGTCCTTGTGGGCCAAGGATTAGGACAGAAAAAATACATACCCAGAGTGTCCAGTGCAGTGGCAGAGTTTTAGTCTCTCATTTCAAAATATCAAGGAAAGTCTTTAGGGTGCTATTTTGTTCCAGACTTTAGAAACTACACAGCAAACAAAGAAGGATGTGGTTTCACTTTGGGCCAGAGTTTTCTATCTGTTTCTCCAGCTGCAGTCTTAAGGACTCACCTGTTCTGTTATGGCCAGAGAAGAGATATGTCCTCATATTCAGTAATGAGACCCAGAAGGGATGCTCTTGGGAACCTTTTCTAGATTTGTAGTGGTATTTTTTTAAACTACATGAGATAAGAGGCACCACTGAAAGAATGAGAGGTGAGTTTCAAAACAATTTGTCTTATTACAACAGAGACAAGAGTTTGAAGTTCCTGTGTCCCAGGTGAGTGGCTTAACCATACAGCTATAAAGTAGACAAATGTCACCTTGTCTGGTGAATAATTATCATAAGTAGAATGGCTTTTAACAGAAGAGGCTGCTAATGAACAAGTACAGGATTCCAAAGCTGGTAGCGGCAGGTATTTCAGATATCTAAACATCACTTGCTCTAAGTCAGATAAAGTGGAGATTGGAAAACAAAGCTAATGTCTGTAAGGAAATTGGTCATCTTCGCATAAAAGATTTGCACGCTTGTCAAACAAAGAGGAGGAAAATTAACATGTTTCCAGAAGCATTCCATAAAATCTCATATGAGTGGCCTGAGAATTGGGATTCCAGGATTGGGCACTGTAGGTAAGAGAAACAGCACTTTCATTTTCTGAGGGTATTATAGGTATCTCAGGGCTTTTGTAAACCTCAACACTCAGCAGCTATTATAAGTATTCTTATGATAACTTATTTATCTTTCTTTGCATCTATAAAATATGTCAGAAAAAAACTATTTTGGTTATGATAAGACAAAATACAGATTGAAGTACGCAGTTTTAATATCTCTTGTATGGAAAATCTTTAGATTTTTTTGAATTTTGCCACATTCACTGTTCTGTAAGACACAAGTTCTTTTTATTCTTTTCCCTGTAAGTTCCACTTTCTGGTACTTGTACACAAGAAGGTGGTTTCAGATACTATTTGAAATGCAGTGCCTTAGAAAAACAAGCCTAAAAAGAGAACCAGTTAGGAAATACGCTAGTTCTCATAGCAGGGCAGTGTGCTGGATAGGAGTTATTAGAGAGAAGAATGATGTAGCACTTATATAAATCAGCCTAGACATCGGACTGTGCCTAATTTTGTGCTGGTAAAAATACATTGCAAGTGATCCCATCTGTATAAAACCCACATATTTGGTTATAAATGGCAACTAGACTGCCAACGAAAATGTTGAAGAAAAGGTATGTTATCGCTGAAACCATAGTGTAACCAGTGTGTCGAAAGTATTTGTTTGGGAAGTTTATTCAGCAGTCTAATTTTGTCCTACAGAAGCTACTACTGCAGATATGCAGACAAACATTCAGCCTGACTCTAAGATCCTAGGACAGCATTTACAAAAGCCATCCTTAACTTCTAGAAGGAAAATGTCGATCCAGAATAACTGGTATGCAAGAAGCAATCGCACTGTCAAGTATTTTCTTTTCCTGCTATTGCTTGAGGAGCTACAGAGCTCGTGTGACTAAATCTGTACAGAATCGGTACCTGCCTCCACTGGGTGGCAGCCCAAGCTCTTCTCAAACCTGAAAGGATGGGTTTCTCTTCAGCGGAATAGAAGAGCATCACCATCACATCTCAGAACCTTGTAAAACTCGTGACAAGTTTTCTGTACATCTAGTAAATCTGGCATTGGCCTCTTCATCCTCAGGGACTCTCTGATTACTTGTAGCAAAATGACCTCTGCTAATGGCACTTCAAAATGCAGTTCCCATATTGGGTTTTAATTAGATTACTGTTAGTCGGTTAGTTCAAGCAAACTGTGTTTTAACAGGAGAATTTCTGAAATGAACACCTTCACTGCAAACAGTCACTACACACAGAATTCATTGAAGACATCTAATGGGTTTAAGTAGCCTATCTGGAAATTAAGGGGGAAATCATGTACTGTGTGTCACACGTAGCCTTATATTTTAAGTTTTGCTGAAGCACCACTGAAAAAAGTTAATTTTGACAGCTGTGAGAGAGAGCACTTTTGATCCTTTCCTTTACTATTATCTGCTCAGCTGTAGTCTTATAAGCAGGGTCAGTGCTTGGATGGGGAGTACAGAGGGGAACTGTTACTCTTTCTGGTAAGTATAATTTTCAAAGAGTTTGTCAGTCCCACTGCATATATCACATTTCAGTCGCTATTTCACCACAGATTAATGGTGTAATACAGGGAAAAAAATTTACAGGACTTGTGTACAAGCAACATTCCTTTCAACAGAAGACTGGTAGTTTAATCTAAGATGTGTAACTTTGGGTTATTTCAGGCCTTTCCCTAGACCCCTTTATGAATGATTGTACTCTTTAGCTCTGGAGGATAAATAAGGTGATGGATTTTTTTATTTCTTTTTATGGACAGGCCCGATAAGCTGTATATCACGGAAATATAATGCTAGCTTTGGAGTTTGCCCTGGTTTGATTTTAGAACCATGAGTCAGTGGGCTAGCAGCTTCAGAGCTATGTCATGCAGAAAGAGGCATTTTACACAACTTTTCAAAGTCTTTTGCACCTTGTATACTCACACTCAGCACCTGAGAGATTTACAAAATCTTACCTAGGAAACAATAACCAGGTGGGGAGAAAAATAATCTCCAAAGAACCTGTCTGCACCTTAATCTAGAAGATTTTTACTAAAGTCAGTGACTCTGAGCACTTAAGTGTCCTTGCAATGTTTTCAGTATAGCTTGTTTGGTGATTTTCACTGAAAGAGATGTTTTATATCAGAAATATATAAATGAAAGTTACCTTTAGTTTCATGGGATGAAATTTCAATTCTTATATAGAGATGCTTCTTAAACAGCTGCCCTCAGGTGATTTTGGTGGTGGTATTGTGGCAGTTAAGCTACAATGAAAACATCTTTTTACATCAATCTCTCTGATAGTGCAAACTGAGGTAGCTGCCAGGACAGTTAAGAGCCCTTCACGCTTCCTCCTTAACTGCACAGGAGACTTCTCATACCCAAAAAAGGGTTACATTCTTCCTAATTTCTAGGAATGGTGTCATGAGCTGTGAAAAACTCCAGCCAGAGCAAACTACAAAACATGTTTCTAGCAACAGAGGTCACCTTGGACATGCCACCAGTGATGACTGCATTGGCTCCTTACTGTGAATGCAGAACCTTATTTGCTGGCTTTTACTCAGCTTTGCACAAGTTACCTGAGGGTTTGCAATCACATCTGTGATGATGATTGATGATGATTGCTGAGGGAACAGTGTCTCAAACGATAGGAGGAGTTTTCTAGAGTGGGACCTAGACTATAATATTTGCTTATAAGAGGAAAGAGAGTGAACATGGACCTCAGCTTTGTCTCTGGATCATGCCTTCTAGCCAGACAAGTCACTTGATGCCTGTAGTGAAATAACATAGCATGCCAGGGGAAAGAGTAACCTTTCTGTGCCTGTTTCTCTGTAAGATGGTGTGCTATGAAAGGCTTTCTGGTCTTCCGTGGAAAACAGCTGTACAACCTGATCTCTCTTACTTGTCAGTGGGTCTCTGTCCCTCACGTACTTCATGAAAGAGGGCTGTCAGAGTTAATTTTTGTGAAGTGCTTCACAATTGCTACCTGACAGATGCCTAAATATGGAGCATGGTTAATATAATAGAGTAGCTAAAAGGACCTTAACAGAACCCTTTCTGCATTAAAAATCTCTTCTCTCTCTCAGTGCTCTCTATTGTAATGTTCCCATATTCTTTCCATTTAATCCTCATCTTGTACCTTTTGTTTCTTTTCATTGGCCCTTCTGGACAACTGTTTTTGGGAAAGCCTTTTTGTATCTCTCTCTTTCCCTTGCTCTCTAATAGATACCATCATCTTTTAAAGAGCAGCCACTCCCTCCCTCAGCTAAGTACTATCTTGGCAGGCAACTATGGAGGAGGAGTCTTCTTTAAAAGGCTTTGAAATTGTGTTGTTAAAAATATATATAAATAAAGCAACAAACCTTTTAATAGGGCTTTGAACAATTGTCCTTTTCATTCCCTTATGGCCTATTGTGCTTCTGGCTTTTTTGTTATTTAGTGTGGATCAAAAAAAAAAAAAATCCAAATGTTTTCTGCTAAGCCATTAGGAGTTTATTTGGGTTGAAAATAAATAAATAAATGGGATGCTAGCGGTTGGGACTGTGAGCACATGCACAGTTGCCTGGCAGAGGCAACCTATAGGAGGCACATCAGAGGGTCAAAATAAGCTCCTGTGAAAGACCAGAACAAAAGCATCAGCAGCATTTGTTTCTGGTTAAGTACTTTTGCATGAGCCTGACTACTGGAGTGGTTTACCCAGCTTTTATGTTTCAAATTCACCTCACTCTCCCCGCCCCTCTCTGCAACATCACCCCCTGCTGTAACTCATGGTAATTACATGGAAAAGGAGGAAACAGGATTTTTTCAATCCTCTTTTGTTTGGTTGTTTTTGTTTGTTTTTTTTAAACCACCTGATGGGAGCATGTGATGGGTTGGTATCCAACATTGCTCCTGGAATTATTAGACACCGAACTAAATGTTTTCTGCATGACCCATCTGGCTTTTTAGTGCTTTTAAATTTGCTTTTTTAAAGTGGTGGGTATATTTTGTGAATAGACAGAAAAAAAAAAAAAAACCATGTTATTTCTTTCTTCTACCCCCTTCCACTTTTGTTGGCCAACTCTGCCTGTTATCCACAGAGAATTCTGCAGCAGTCTGGCAATTGCAGCTAGGGCTCCTCTGTGTGCATAATTAGAATCAACCTATTTGGGCTCATTTCCCTCATGGGACTATTGGGAAGGGAGACAAGATTCTTTGCCATTAAATGCATTGTTAGGTCTACATCTTAGCTCCTGTGTGACCTACATTTGGCAAATAAACATAAAAACTTATGATAATTTTTGAAAAGCACACATATAGACTGCTGTTGGTACTGTTAGCAAATTAATAGATGGCAAGAGGTAGATAGGGGGCAACTTCTGAGAATCTGAGCTTGACTTTGCTGTCTCAGTTTTGAGACTCAGAAATAAAGCAATCCAATACTCCTTGTTAAGTTGAATGGAGCCAGTGACAGTTCAGAGCCCAGAAAATCAAGGGAAAGGTATTAATCTCCAATCAGGCTCCAAAGAGGGGATGGTGCCTGATGGGTGCCCTTCAATGAATGCCATTGCATGTGTTGGGCATGGAATGTCAGGTTGCAAATGACGGTTTCTCACAAACATCGTCTCAGGTGCATCAAAGCCAACGGAACAGAAATGTACTCACAGCATAAAATAAAAAGGATAATGAAACTACCCCCATTACACAGTGGCATTTTCACTTATTCCTCTTTTTTAAATTATAATGCTGATTTTAACAAAACAAAACAAAGCAATAAAAGAGATACTCTCTCTTATAATAGTGCAGGAAAGGAGTATGATCTGAACATAATTCTAAAATGCGTGACTCCTTTAACTCACATAGTTTGGTAGATTTCCCTGTGAAAGCAAGGTGTACCTTTCAAAATCTAGTTGCAGCATCAATAAGAGAAGAAAAATCAGTCAGATATCTGGACTTAGGATGCTGAATGTTCTGTGGACCTTGCTGTTGAGTACAGCCTTCTGCATGCTGGGTCTGACCTATTGAAAAATAGGTATTAGAGCCCAGGAAGGTCTCAAGAGCAAGACCTAACTGAGGTTTTCCCAGTTCATAAAACAGGGGTTATACGCTTTCTGACCTGATGGTGATACTGTGGAAATACCTAACCAGTATGCTCCAGTATTTTAGTAGGCAGAATATGTGTTCCTGAAATACAGATAAGTAGAACAGGGAGGTTATTGGGAAAAAGGAAGAATATACATATACTGTTCAATTATGTATTGCCAATTTCAATGAGCTAAGAAGACCTTATAATGTAAACTTGGACTTACAAATAAAACAAAAATACAAAGATCTGTGGACAACCTCCTCTTGGCTTTGATGCATTTTAAAGTCCATATTAAAAAGCAAGAGCAATAGTTGGAGGTATCTTCAGCTGTTACAGAGAAGTGAAGATTCACATGATCTCTGTAAGTAATTAATTTTGTACAACGGTGCTGCCTGACAAAGCACAAGTACAGACTCTGACCAAAGACTGGGTGTTTGTTGAGTACTAAGAAACAATCCCATTTGTTTTAAAAATCCTGAGGGATACATAGACAAAGATCATTCATATTTTAAAGGCATTATTTTCCAGTATTGATAAAAGAAATACAGCTAGGTAGTTTAAGGTTTTATGTATTTCTAGAAAACTTTTACATTTTTAAAAACTATAAATTTGTCATCCAATTATTTGTCATGAATTAGTATTTGTCAGTTATTAAAGCACATCAGCAGTTGAATCTCCTTTATGTCATATGTGGGATGATCCTTATTCCCGGAATAAAGATTTGGAGGAACCTACATCACAAACCTGTGGAACCTTCCACAAGTATTTCACTTGGGATGAGATTATAATATATATTTATGCTGCAGAACTGGCCCCCACAAAAGTAAAAGCAGAGTAGTGTTTATTGTACAACATAATGTCACCGTGTATCACATTGTCCCCTCACAAACATACATGGCAGGTGTTTTCTAACACCTGTCTTTTAGACCTTTGAAAGCACAGGAAAAATATTTACCAGGAAGTTGTAAAAAAAAAAAAAAAAACAACAAAAAAAAAGCGAGCATGGCAAGGACTGCAATATAGATAAGAAGGAAGGATGGTTTAGACTGGATGTCAGAAAGAGGATTCCAATGCTGGTCTGACAGTTAAAGAATGAAATTACAAATGGATAAATGAGAACAACATTTCATCTTTCCACATCTGGAAATAGATGTTGTCTGTGATTTATCTGAAGTGTGAAGAAAAACACTTGAGAGTCTTGGTGCTGCCTGACAAAGCACAGAGGTGCAGAGGCCAGCAGCCAGTACTGATAGACTGGGTCTATATGGTACTTCTCTTCCTGTGGAGAGCTGCAGAATTTTTCTGCCTCTCTATCAAAGTGTGGCTTTGTGACTAGTGACTAGGTAAAAATTTTCAAGGATCAGATGGACTTAAAATAATGAAAGTGAGTGTGTGTTATGATTTTAGGGATACTCGAAATCTGCAAAATCTAAAGTTGCTCTGATTTTTTAGATTAATCCCAAATTACTTACAAAATTCAGTTGTATAATGAGGCAAAGTCATGAAGCTGGGTCAGAATCCTTCCTTTGAGCTTTGGGAATACTGACAGCTTGAAACTTGGGTATGACTTCTATAACTGAGTCCTATTTCTTTAATGAACCAAAGCAAGACTCTCCACAGATGTTTAAAATTTTGCTGGGTATGAAGAAGGGGTAAGCCATTGACTTTCTTTGTCTGTTTCTGTGATGGGTCTGGAAGACTCTGAATTTGCTTCCGCTGCTTAACCTGGCTGCAGGGTTCTAAATCTAGATCCCACACTAGTTACAGATGTTTCTTTCAAATCTCTTCTGGAAAAAACTTCGAAGTTTATAGTGAAGAAAATATCATACAGGTATTAGAATAAGTGCACCTGGTAGACTAAGCAGGGTTGAAGTCCTGAGATGATAAAGCAAATATAGCCTAATGTTAAGACAGAGGAAAAGTAACATCCGTCTCCTCCTCCTCCTCCTCATTCTCCTCCTCCTCCTCCTTCTCCTCCTCCTCCTCTGCACACACATACAACTTGTTTACAAAAGTGCCTTGTAGTGACTGCTGGTGGTGTCACTCCGTCCCATGCCCCAGAGCTATCACCGGGCCTCATGGGAGATGTGACTACAGCATCGGACATGGGACTGTTTGTTCACTCACTTTCTGTGAAGAGAGTTTTGAACTGTGTTTTGAATAGACAGCATTTTCTTTGTGTGGTTGGTAAATAACACAGAGCAAAGTTAGTCAGCAAGTTGCATAGCTTCTGCATTCTGATTCTTTGGAGCCCTTTTGTACCAAGCTTGACAGGATGTTTTCAACAGAATGTGACCTCACTGGGATACTGGAGGTAAGGAAAAAAAGTTATTTGGGCTGCTGTGGAATATTTTGCACAGAGCTGGCCAAAAGTACAGCTGTAATATGCCTTTTGGAAAGAAGATGGTTTCATGGTGATCCAGGCAGCTCCTAGTTCAGTGAAAATCAATGTCTTTCACTCCTTCGTAAGTTATAGGAAGTCTTAATAAGATTTTCTATTTCCCGCTTACGGAAAAAGACGCTGATTTGCAAATCTCAGAACGATTATGTACTTGCTTTAATGTGTTGAGCAAAGGCCCAGTTCTAGTGACAGAACATCAAAATGTTTTCTTTCTAACATAGAACAGAATAAGCAAATCAGATCCAGTTGTTCATTCAAGCCCTAGAAGCAGCAGTGCGAGAATCGGAGCAGTGGCAAACCCAGCAAGACCAGGCGACAGGTAAAGGTAAGAAGGAAACAGACCCCAAACTGGCATCAGTGCATTTTCTGGGTAAAATCACATGTGGGTTTTCACCACAGGCATTAAAATTGGGGCAGCTGCTCCTAATTTTCCTTGGAAGTAGAGCAAAGAGGGCTGTGGTACCCAGGGGGATGTGGGTCAGTGCGGGCACCCCCTCCCCTCCCTCTGCTGGTCAGCACCCGGGGAAACGCGGCCACTACCCAGGGGAAGGGGGCAGGAGGGGGCACCCGGCACCTTTCTGCTGCGGTGGGAGAAAGCCCTGCTTGGCTAGAGGCTCCTCTGCATTACTTTAGTGTGTTCTTGATCGTGGTTCTGAGCACTGTCAGCCTTCTGATGAAGTGATGCAAGGCTCAGCAGCTGCCAAAGAAGGGAGAGAAATCTGAGTGTTCTAAAACTTGGGGAAGATGGTTAAAAAAGATAAAGAAACAAAAGAAGGCTGTCTTTTAGATATTTATTTATAGAGTATAAAATATTATAGATTCATGCTGAATATCTCATTTGTTTATATTCAGGATCTAAAAAGCCTTTTATGAAAAATGAAAGAAAAATGCATTATTAGACAAAATAGCTTCATGAATAATAGGCATCTTGCTGTTATGAAACTGAATCAACAATATGTGATCTGCTTTATTCTTGTATACAAACAGAACAGCAAAGCTTCATTGTTTTTGTAGTCAACAGTAATTTTTTCTCCAGCCATACAGGTGACATTAAAAAAAACCCAAAAAGCAAAAAGCAAGCAAACAAACAAAACAATTGGTTTGGAGTCACGGGTGAAGCAGTGGGAGGAAATCAAGTTCTCACGATATGTAAAACTGTTATTCATACTTATAGACTTGCATAACAAAGAAATCTAAAAATAAGCCTTTAAAATTGGAAAGTTTTGGGTGATACTGACAATGAAAGTGTTCTTTGGTAAACGAGGATGGAAAAGTTTGTTCATTTACTTATGACTAACTAGAGTTGCTTTTTACTGTAAGGCACATAAAGAACTGGGGATTTTTTATCTTTTTTCTTGCGGTCAGTAAGAAAGGGGAAGGGTTGAACTTCATTTATCAGTATAGGAGATGCAGTGAGCACATCACTGCTCCCAGTAAACAGGGTAATGACTTTGGTTTGACAAAGTACAGTGATACTTTTATAGTGTCAATCTTACTACTGTATATTGATCCATTGGTGTGTCGTAGACAAACTGTAAACTTTTTCCTAATTAAAGCAAATATTTCTTCTGAAAAAGCTTCTAGAGGCAAGTGTGTTTCCTGAAGCAGAAGTCTGTCAAATTGGGAAGATTGAAGATGGTGAATTTATATTCACAACTTTGGTCTTTGTGTTGCAGTAAAATTTCTGGTTCCTCATCATGGGTCACAAGCTGGGTATTGTTCAATACAAAACCAGATGCTATAAACTAAACAGCTAATGATGCAGACATGAGGCAGCAGCTGAATAAAACAAATGTGATAAGTCATTTAGTCATAAAAAATACACCCAAAGTATTAGGATGGAGTTTTCTGATTTTAATATCTTTCTACAGTTGTGTACGTACTCTTAGGGCTTTTTTAACCAATGACTTTTCATAGTGTCTAGCTCACCACAGGTAAATGGCCACCAAGAGTTGGAAACTTGATCACCTTTTGACCTTCAGTCAGGGAGAGGTTGGCAGGGAGGAATACAGTTTACTCTATCCTTGAATTCGAACAAGAGAGGGCAAAAGTTCAATAAAAGTAAGCTGTTTAATATTTATGAAAGCTATGATGAATAAACCAGTAGAGGTCAGTACAGAGTGCTGAAATAGAAGTGGGGTGCCAAAGCTTTGTGTATTTATTCTCTACTTTCAATCTTTAACTTTTCCTTTAATGGTAAGGGCTTACAGTGGTTTACAGTCAATATCCCTGTCCCCTTTAAACACAGATTAAAAATACTTGGAACAATGTGATAATGATAGACTGCTTAGGTAATTTCAGCAACAACAGGCATTTTGCAGCATGTCATGACTTGTAGGGGGATGCAAAACCTTATTTTGTGGAATCACTATTAAAACCAATGTGTAATCCTTATTACATAAATTGCAATGAAAAATACATCTAAGCTGATAGTTATGTTGCAAAAAATTGGGAGAAAGAGGACAACTTTTAGGAACCAAGTTGTCATATACTTAGAAGGTAAAGTAACAAACTAATATTTCTTAATTTAGGCAACAAGTTTGGATAATTATCATTAAGTGATATTTTAAAGGTCTTTTCTTTGTGCATATACACATACATACAGTGAGAAAGAGGGGGAGATTCAGAAAGACTGTATATAAAGTTGAATTATCTTTTGTTTGACTTTTTAAAGCCATTGTTTGCTCGTGGTTTCCTTTTGTGATTTAAAGCAAGGAAAAGAATCATCGCGTATAGTCCGTGCATGAAAAGATCCTTCAACATATATTAGCTGCAAAAGCTCATCTCTGAAAAGGTTCTTTTCGAGCTGCTTTCTGTAGATCTAGAAAGAGCAACCTGCCTGTCCCTATTCTGCTTCCTTGCACTTTAACTAAGTACTTTGAAAACTAACTTGCTGTTAAATTGTAACTGTTGAATATTAAAGATTTTTTAAAAATAGGTATGTTCTACTGACTTGCATCTGCTGTCTGTGAGCTTAGGAAGATATTTTACAGTATGTTCAGAGATAATAAAACTGTACAAATGGGGAAAATTTTTGAAAAATCCTTCTCACTTGGTCTGCTTACCTTTCGTGCTCTTATGATTATGGAGGCATTGGAAACCATAGTTTCTTTTTATGTGATTTATCATGCACTTAAAAGTGATAAGTACTAGACAGACTTTTTGCATCTTTCTCACAGGCACTTGTGTGCTGTAGAGTCAGACAGCATAAGTGTGAACACAATTCAGAGGGCTGTAGGAGAGGATTACTGCCGAGAAGGGATTCCCTGATAAGTCTAACAGCTATAAGGAGTATAAACTGTGCTAGGAAGGAGTCATAAACTCCTGTTGCATATCTGACTTGTGTGATATGTTTTTTTCCACACTTTTGACACTGCAGTATCATGACACAGATCTTGCAAAAGATCTCCCTTTACATGTGTAGTGTGCAATCCTGGGTTTGGCAAAGTCAATGGAAGTATTGATATCTGAATCAGTGCTGAGACCAGGAGCTCCACAAGCTTCTTTCAACATTTATTTTTTTTTATCCCTGAAGCAAAGGAAACAACTTCTAGTACTGATTTCACTTGTGGCTTTGATTTCATTTTGAGAAAATAGGTTCAAGTACAAAAGTAAACCTACATCCTTTACCAGGTAGACTATGATGTCCATACCATATTGACACACAATATATTCCTATTGCCTTTTCCACATCTCTGTCATTTTTTTTATTGGGTAAAAATGGGTGTAAGAAGTTGTATTTTGCTGATCCATAGTGGAGCTGCTCATTTACAGTAACTGATATTCTTTGTTAGTTGTTGTGTGGAGGGAGCCTTCCTCAAATATTTTTCCTGAAAAGTAGTGCAAAGGTTGAAGTTAAGTAGGTTTTTGTAATACTAAATGCTCTGGTTTTAGCTAGTCAAGGTTGAAGTTCAAAAGTCCAAGTATTTCTATTGCTTCAGTGAAGTTTGTTTACATGTTAAATTTTGTGAACATCTGGTCTGCCTTTTTTTCTGTAACATATGGGATATAAACCCCTAAAATTCAGTGACCAAAATACTGTTGCTGGAAATGTGTAGTTCGATCAAGTATAGCGTTATGCTAGAAGTTTGCTATTCTTGTCAGTATGCAGACCAAAGATAGAAGATTAAAGCAGAGCTGTTCGTAATTAAGGAACAGAAGGTCTATCTAATCACTGAAGTTCTTAGTCTCTTGGTAGATTAATGTTTGATATTTTCTTTATTGTGGTATTGCATTCATATATTTTTACAGGTATCATAACACTATATTCTCATTTTGTCCCTCTTTTCTGAGGTCATTGATTTTTTGTTTGTGGATTTAAAAAAATTCTTCCCTGCAAAGTATTTATGCATAGTTCAGTTATCACTATACAGCTGGGTTTTATGTTTATTTGCATTTCAAGTCAGGGATAAATTTCTCAATTCTTAGTATATAGTTGTATATAGGGGTGACTTCCAACACTTTTGCATTACCTGATATGAAGATATCTGTCATTTAACTATAAAGCTGCATGTTCTCTTTAAGCATATATCAAAAAATTGTGGGCTTGTGTCCAGGTGGAAATAGTACTAATTCAGACAGTGGTGATCAGAATTTGAGATAGCAGTACTAATGAAAATCTCTTCATATAAAGAAGGAAACTGTGGCATCTGCACCAGAAATTAAGTAAGGTTCCTTACCTGTAATTTTTTTTTCAGTTTGCAAATTGAAAAACAAAGTAAAAATTAGAGACAATATATATTGTAACTTCAAATATTCCACAGGGAGAAAAAAGAGAGGCATATTTTTCTCCTATTTTAGAAATGAAAGAACAGCCTGAGCAATTGGTATAGTTCTGAAAAATGGACCTTTAATCACAAGAAAACATCAATATAATGTTTTCCTTGTTGGTGGTTCTACCATTTTAGCAAGGCATGTCTGTGGAGGACACTTGGCTTCTGAGGTGCTCAAGGGATCAGAAATTAGGCTTTTCCCTAACTATATTCACTATATCCTGGAATTCTACTGTGAATTTGTTACCTGGTTTTTTTTTTCACTGTATAGCTGAAGTCAATACTAGGCTTTTATTTTTCATTTCCTCATTTTCTCCTCTGTCAAGAATAAACTTTGATCTCACGTGTATCCTTGATATTATTTAAATTCACTGAAATCAGTAGAATGCTGAACCCAAGTTTTGAGTGTGTAAGATACCCCAGTAATAGAAATATCCTGGATGTGTGGTCTGGCCTACAGCTGAGGACTTGTGGCATTTAAAATGTCACCATTAATCCTGAGGTATAGATGGGGTTAAGGCTTTCTAGAAACTCTGAAAATCACCTAATTTTCATAGAAAATCTCTCAATCATTTCTCTTATACATATGTATTGCTAAGAGATCAATATTCACATTGCAAATTTAGCTATAAACCAAATAATTTTGAATTCAGTTTCTGTAGTATATATTCATGATTATGCTTATAAGCGAAGTAATTTCTGAAGATCTTTATGTTTTTAAGAAGTCTCTTTTAAAAGTGAATCTTGTTTGGCTCTACATAATAACTCTTTTATGAACAAATTGTAATATATCAACACCTCTGTAGTATATGTTATTAAGTACAGACCACACAGAACAGAAAATATTTAACAAGTCCATAGTTTTAATTTTTTTTTTTCCCTTTTGTAGTCTAAGGGCAAATCTCAATTTCAATTGTATGCACTAGGCTTTCCCAATGCTGTAAAAATACAATGAATCACAATATTATTTGAGCATATTATTTGACTGTTCTTTGGGGATTTTATGTTGGTCCAGAAAAATAAATAAGCCTTTCTGGAAAATATTTTATCTATATTTATATGTATTGTTTTTTATTAATATGTCATATTTTATATCTCTGTATGTGTATGAATATATACAGAACATTGCTGCAGGAAAATAGTAGTTGGGAGCTCATTAATATTTTTTTTTATCTCAACAAGTTCATATTGACATTGATTTTGTTCCAGGGAGGAAGATGTTAAACCTAAGAAAGTGTTTAATTAAAATTACATGAAATATGGATAAAAGTCTTAAAAAATCATTAGCTGTGACTTTAAAGAGCATAAAGCAGAAACACATGTTGTTTCGCATGAACTTGACTCACGGCAATATTTTATCTATTTTCCTCAGTAATAACTTTATTAGTAGTACTCCTATAGAAGTGTTAATCATGTGATTTAATGCGTGAAAAGTATTCCATTTTGCTAACAAATTTATACTACTTTCAGAGAAAATGTACGTGTAAAGACTTTCTGGTGGCCTAATGTTATTGGTAGAGATGACCACAGAGAATGTGAATGCTTACACCTGGTATACTTATACTAAGTTGTCTTGCAAAAAAGTGATGTAGACTAGCATGGATTTAAACTCTTGACCAGTTCAAATGCATTCTATGATGAGATGACTGCATTGAATAGATCTGTGTTTAAGGGAAGCAGGGGCTGTCATCTGCTTTGACTTCAGCAAGGTTTTTTCAACAATCTCCCACACAATCTTCATATTCAAGCAGGGTTGTTATGAAGAAGGTGGATGAACTACTAGCTGAGTAGAAAGCTGGATGGGTCATCGGACTCAGAGTAGTGGCTAATGTTAAATAGAAGACCCATCCTGTTTAAGTAACTTCATAAATATCTTGGTGGACAGTGGGTATAAACATTGTATGCTGGCAGTGAAAGCTAACAAAGAACTGGACTGTATCAATAACAGAATAGCTAGTAGATGAAAGGAAGTGATTTCCATTTCCTTTGTTCTAATTAGGCAACATCTAGAACACTGTATCCAGTGTGGGTGTCCCCAAAGACCAATGTAGATCAACTGGAGCAAGCTCACTGGAGAGCTACCAAGACGGTTGGAGGCAGAAGCACATTCCTTGTGAAGGCTCCAAGAAAACACGATTTATTTAATCTGGAGAAAAGATGCCTGAAAGAGGAAAAAAAAACCCAAAACCAAACATTTAGATAGAGAATTCCCAAGAAAATAATAGTGTTGCAACTTATGAAATAACATTTTCCTTTTAAGTGTGTAGTGCCTCTTGCATTCTAAGGAAGTTCACATGTTCCCGTGCATCAGGTGAGTTTGGGCTGTGTAAGGAGCTCTAATGAATCTCTAAAGGCAAGAGATTCCCTTGCAGTGAGGCAGTAGATGTAGTGATGCAGTACTTTCAAAGGGCAAAATATTGTTTTCACATGGGTAATCATGGAAAATATAAAAAAAAATACATTCTAGATAAAATCTGATGGCTTATTCAGGTCTCTGAACCTCCTGTATCTGCTGGGAGAATCCTTTCTGTGGAGCAGTCCTTGCCATCAACCCTAGGATATTGGAAATTTACTGATTGCAGGTGTTTGGTATGGATGGTGAATGCTGTTGGAAGGGAACTGCTAGCCTACCAGTTCTGAACTGTGCCTTGGTTTGATTTGATGGTGTTTTGTTTTTGTTATTTCCCCCTGAAATTATATGTCAGTATTTTTGGTTAGGAAGAAAGAAGTGTGTCAAGTCAGTCTACAGTGCAACCGATGCATTTTTGTTCAGATGAGGAAATAGTAGAAAAATAAGAGTGATTAGCAGATATTAGTATGCCTATCTTTTCCTTATGTCAAATCAACACAATTAACAATGAGGACAGGGGACTAAAAGGCCAAGGATAAGGTTCATGAAGTCTGTTGGGTCATTGGTAGAAAATAGTCTATGTGGACATGTGGAATAAATTGTAATCAATCTCTTTCTGTATGGATTTATACTCTGGAAGATATTAAGAAGATACCAGTGTGATCAGCCCTGGAATGGACACCAGCAAGGTGATACCAGGATGTTCAATCTGTTCCACCCTGGTGTTCTGTTAGTGCAAGGAAAGCACTTTTCCCTCCAACCCCACACCTTCTTCCTTCTGACTGCAGAAGCAAGTTTAGTAGATATGTTGTATGTTTACAAGTTTGGTTTGTTCCCCTGACTCAAACTGTGCTGATCAGAAGCAGAAGTACCAGAAGATACCCACAGGCAACACTGCTCACAGGACTTGCACAACTTTCATCACTTTATTTTTTTCCGTTTTCCTTTTCTATTTTCTCATGTTTCTTTTCACCTCTCTGGTTAATTCTTTCCTGTTTCAGCCTCCTCCCATAAAACAGCATACACCAGCTTCTTTCTCCCCCCTTGTCCCAGCTTTGCTATAGCTCTTTGCCAGTGGCCTTATACTGACTTTCTGCTGCAGTTGCTGGGGCTCTGTTGGCTTTGCATCACTGTACTCACCAGAAGGTCCTCAGTGGTCCCCCTTCAACTCTTGGGGTTTGGCCATTGATCACATAACTCTCCCTCAAATGTGAAATTCAGCCATGCAGTGCATTATGTACGGAGTTTGCTAGAGTCTTACTTTGTTTTCTTTCAATAGTTTCTCATTTTCTATTCATGTTTACATGGGTAGTGCTAGCATGGACTGTTCAGTGAGTTTTAACTCCATACAGATCGAGGTAGTGGCCTATTGCTTTCCTGAGCCCTAACAGCAAACACTATTGCCCTTAGTTGGTGCTATCAGTATGCAGCAGCAGGAAAGGTAGATAGCAAACCAATTAACTTAAAACTAATTGGTTCTTATATGTAGCTTCTTCACTTTCAGAAAAATGGTAACATATTTATATGATTTATCTATTTCAAATGTTGAATTTAAACGTTAACAGTAGTGTGGGACAGACATACTTCAGGATGTGATTACCATGACTGGGTGATCACCAACCAAAATGGCATTTAGGACAGGGTACAACCTGGAAATTAATGTAATGCAGGTTCCCTCTGATGTGTTCAGTCATTCCTGCCCCTCCCTGCTTCAGATCAGAAGGCAGCGGTGATTCCATGATGCGGATCTGCAGAGGGAATAAGGAGACTTTCTAGCAGCTCTAGAGGAAGGACCTCAGAGACAAGACCACACCTGTTGCCACTATCATGGTGAAGGGAATAGGAGATAAGGGCATGGTTGATGACCGATAGTGATGGATGGTTGCAACATCTTTAGGTTCCTTCCATATGTCCTGGTACAGGAAAGATGGAGAGGGACTGTTTACAAGGGCATGTAGTGATAGGACAAGTGGTAATGGATTTAAACCGAAGGCAGGTAGATTTCGATTAGATATTCAGAAGAAATTCCTTATTATGAGAGTGATGAGACACTGGCACAGATTTCCCAGAGAAATTGTGGATGGTCCCTCCCATGCAGTGTTCAAAGACAGGCATTTGGATGGGCATGTGGGCAACCTGGTCCCATGGAGGGTATCCCATCCAGTTGGAACTAGG
Source organism: Gallinula chloropus (assembly GCF_964237585.1). Taxonomy (NCBI): domain Eukaryota; kingdom Metazoa; phylum Chordata; class Aves; order Gruiformes; family Rallidae; genus Gallinula; species Gallinula chloropus. Next base: position 43,524,246 of record NC_140086.1, read on the forward strand.
TCATCTTTAAGGTCCCTTCCAACCCAACACATTCCATGATTCTATGATTCCATGATTCTATGTATAGATCATATTCAAACCCTTGCTTACTGGGTATGTATCTCTTAAAAATTAAAAACTATAGAACTTGAGGTTTTTGAATGATTCTTTAATATTTTGGAAATAATATTCAGTTGACTCATTTCTGCATTATTAAATCTTTACAGTACTTGGCTGCAAGTACAACAAAGAAATAGTGTGTGTAATAATTTCTGTGATTATGATGTCTGCTGCCCAGTTACAAAAAAATCTGTCCAGAATAAAGAGAAAAATTGGTATATCCTATTCACCCATTTATATAATCTTATGTGTAGTACTATCACAAGGACATCAGGTTTATTCAGTGATTTCTGGAGGTGAGATTTCATGAGTGAAATGAATTAAGACAATGGCCAATGCTGACTAAAGATGAAAAGATAATGCTTGTTCTTGTAGCAGAGAAAAAGTTCCAAATATTGTTACATGAATAAAATTACTTCTTTTTCTGAAACAACATTAGGGTTGACAAGAATTTCAGTGGGATTACACAGTTGGACTATGATGATCTTCTTAGATGCCTTTGGTTTCTTTGTTAAACTAGGAATCTAATGCTATCAAGCATTCCATCAAAAATGTATTTCATTTGGTCATAGTTTAAAAATTCTTTTGTAAGTGCTGCTAAAGAATTAACATCCCTCATTTAAGCATCTGGCAACCTGAGAAGTGCTTGTACAATTTCTACAAATGCATCAAAAAATGGCTGAAAAAGTTGAAATTCTGATTTCCACAGCTTTGAGATACAGGTGATTTGCTAACAAAAGAAGTGCCAGTTTCATCTGGAGATTAGTTTCACTTGGATGGATAGTTCTTAGAGACCTTTTTTGGTGGTCTGCTCCCATTTATCCCTGGATGTTTGGTTACTGTCCTGTAGTGATTGTGAAAGAAGATAACGGAAGATGAAACCCTTCTATAAAGTGTTTTCTGTGGTGTGTAGACATTGTCATGTACATAACCTACAGAGATATAGAGAACATATTAAAGATATTTAAGGATGAGAAACCTGTCTTATCTACAAGTGTTATCTAAAATTATTAGAGAGTGGTGGAAATTCTTTGCTTCTTATTGGAAAGTAACAGGATGATGTATTGGAATATGATTCTATGATTCTATGATTCTGTGCAGTTTTCCTTTCTGTTTACCTGGACTAAGAGAGAGAAGCACATTCACCTCCTTTTTATTAAGCTTTTTAGTGAACATTCCTCAAGCAAAATATGCCTTGAACCTAACAGATTCCATCTCCAAAGAGAAAACACACCCTCTTCTCAATACACAGTGGACTGACCCTTACTTTAAATAATTTGACTTCTTTCCCAAAATATCAATTAGATTTATTTAACTGAATAAAAACTAGTCCTGAATGCTCAAAATACTTTTGTGAAATAAAATGGATGTTATGAATGTACAATGACAGAGGGAAAGGAAGAAGCAGTGATTGCCAAGGACATTCTGAGAACATTTATTGATCGGAAACAAATCACTGGATTTTGTTTTGTTTTGTTTTGCTGTGGTTTTTTCTTTCCTTTTTTTTTTTTTTTTTTTTTTGTCTTCTCCATATTACATGAAGTGGTCTCAGTCTGGGTGTAATTTTTACTTTTTAGTGTCATCTGCACCTGTGGCCTTTGGACTTAATGCTTATGACAGATGGACTGGACTGTGTTTGCACCATTTAGTGTATAATCCTTCTGTATGTATCTATGCCATGCTAGGCAGTGGCACTGGCCCAATGGACATATTTATTAGTGCAGACTTCCTGTCTGCTTCCATTGTTCTGTTGCAGTGTCCTTTGAGCCTAATGGACCTTGCTTTGTGCTGGGCCCACCTACAAAATATTGTTCCTCTTTCATGCCAGATTATCTGTTGCAGACTCTTTTTTTTTCTTCCTTTTTTTTTTTTTTCCCTCTAACACGTTTGCCAACTAGAATGCTTAAAATGGATCGATTCCATATTGTAAATGCTCTTCCTCTCAGCCTGTGAGCCTCATTTTGGAACAAGCTTGTTAGCTTTGTTTCCTAGTATCAAGATGCTTCATAAAAAAGAACTGTTTCCTCTGAAAAATGTTGCTCATGTTACCTGAGCTCCCACTCTACTGGAAGCAGAAGTTGTTCCCAGCAAAGCGGTTCTTCCTGTAAAACAGGGTGTAATAAACGCAGCCCTGGCTGTAGGAGTCCATGGCTGGCAGCCTGTAGCTGTATGGCACATCCCATTCCTTCTGACTTCATCGGCGCTGTGCGGTGGGTGTGGGAAAAAGGACAGGCTACTATTGCACAAGTAATGTTGCCTTCTGTACCAGCAGAACAGCAAACCAAATGCCAAGCAAATGGAAAACTATACAACACTTAAGCACTTGCATTTCTTAATTTTTTGAAGGTTTGCAAATCCTACAGTTGACAGATGTGATATCATGGTAACAAAGAACAGTTTAGTATCATACATCTATCTCATAAAATCATGAGGTTGCCTCTTACATTTCTGTACCTATTACAGAAGTGCATGTAATGAACCTTGTGGTTTAGCTGTAGTCACATCAAATTAGTGGCCAATTTAAAGCAGACATACAATAATCGAAAGTACCCTTTTCTTACTGTCAACATATATATAATCCTAATTTAGAAGTTTAAAAGAATTTTAAGATATTGATATAGAAAATAATTATGCCCTTGTAAACCCTCTATTGAAAAGGTGATCACCTATATGACTTCTCACACTTCATAGTAAGACTGTATTCTGTGCTGATATTAACACGAACATGCAGAAAGGAGGTACATTTTGTGTCATATAGCTCAATTCTAACAGGGATAGTTTCTGGGGTTGTTATACCTTCCGACCAGATTTCTGCAGGACAAGAATGAAGACCTGAGAGGGAGAATTTATAATTTCATAAATAAAAACCCAATTATCAACAAAAATTTTTAATAATAAAAAGAAAATAGTAAAAAGAAAAGGGTTGATGATGTCATATTCATGACTGAGAAGTAGAAAAGGCAAAATTTTATTTTTCCTTTCAGCCATTTTAAATTTGGATTTCCTGGTTTGTAGTAAAAACCTCAACAATAAAATATCTATCCAGAGTGTGTAACTGAGTGTGCTTGGGCTTGAGATGAAAGCATGCTGAAGTACATACACAAATACTCATGTATGCTTTGAATACCTTACTTTTCCATTCACCTTTAATACTGTTGAATACTTAGCCCTTTTTAAGAACAGGTACCCAAACTGCAATGGTGAAACTCTATATCGTCAGTTTTGTGAAAGAATATATATATATTTTTAAATATTCCATAATTTAATATTAAAATACATTACTGAAATTTGCAAATCTCATGGCAGTATGTTTGGTAATCATCTTTTATACACTTTTTCCTTTTATTTTGTGATATCTGAAAGAGTTGCATCAATTTAGCCTCATAGTTGCACATCTTGAAGGAATATTTTTAAGAATGCAGTGTTGAAAATGTGCAAGCTAGTTGTGGGCAAATCCTGTTTAATACCCTTCAATTTGAATTAACTGTGTGACGGTTCTGAATTTTTTTCCTCTGCATTTGCTGTGGCAGTATCACAATTTGTTCCTGGTAGATTAGTGCTCACCTACTCCATGAAAAAGCAGTTTGCTAAGTTGCTTTTCCTTGCTTCCAGTCAGTGCAATGCTGCAGTATCTTCTCAAAACTATTATAAAAGCTTTGATATATCTTCTTTCTTTTTTTGTAAAAGACATTTTGAAAATTTTAAGGTGAGAGCAGTGGTTGGTATAGAAGTATACCACAGAAGGGACAGAATATTATTGAGTGCTTATTTTTTATTTGCTTTTCTTTCTTCTGCTGCTCATTGCAGCTATTCAGTTCAACAGTAGAGATACTATCTGAGTTTGCCAGGACAGAGAAATAATCTTCTTCTACAAAAGTCTGTCTGTTACGTGATAAGATTAGCTTTAAGGTTATTGTAATGTCTGAGTTTCTGATAGGAGTCCTCAGCAAATAATGACCTGAGGGCTTGTGTCATCATGTAGACAAGCTACATGACCATTCAGCTGTGATTATCGTGACTTCAGTGCCAGTAATATACAGTGCCCCAGAACTGCAGAGCTAGGTATCATGTCCTGCAAATGGAATTATTCAGTTAATCATGGAAGAGCCTGGGGACTGGGCTGATGGAAGCACGTAATAGCAAGGTTATGCGTGTCAAGGATACGCAGCCTAAATCTCCCAACTGTGAGGCACAGTACAGACAAGTGCTATGTGATGGCTCTCCCTCCTTGATCATAATCATATCCATTCCCTAGACGTTACCTGATTACTAGTGAAGCCAATGTAACCATACTACCATCATCTACTCTTTCATCTGCAGGATTGCAGGACAGATGCAGATGATCAAGGGGATTTTTCATTACCCTGAATTGCACTTATCTGTGAACACTGGAGCTTTATCTGATCTTCACTGAATTCTCACTTCTGTTAGAGGAACTGTAAGTCTGAAGAGCTTTGCAGAACATCCTAACTGGCTTATAACTAAATACATATCCTTGGGGACATGAGAAAGGATACTGCAGTTATCTGCAAACACCAGCTCAGGAATAGTTGCTCTCTATCTGTCAGCCTCTTGCCTCTACATGCACTTAGTGAAGATTCAGAAGCCTTCAATTCAAGTATGTTGTGTAGATGCAGAACCCAGGTAGAACCTCAATCAGCCTCTGTTACAGTGGAACTCTTTGTGTCTCACCTTCCACCTATGACTTATTAATACTATAATTTCATCATAGCTGCAGCATTTTTTCTGATATGTCTCGTTTGGAACTACAGGACCCATCTGATCCATCCATTTTCTGATGAAAGAGAATTCCACATTTGTGGTCCTGCAGATAGCTCTTGAAAAGATTTGCTGATCTCTGGATCAGTTTTCTGTCTAGTTTTATGATCATCTGCATCTGCAAAGAAATAAGACTGCCTTAGGATTTTCATCACAATTCTAGACAGAATTTCAATACTAGAAGAAGATAAAACTGACTTTCCCTATCCATGACTTTCCTGTGTCCAACCAATGGATTTAGCCACTAACTTCCTAATGTCTGACTGATCTTTGGATAGACCAATCACACCACCCCTAAGCTGCTGGGGGATTCCACTGTGGTCATTTGTTTTAAGATCTATTACACAAAACAGCTGCTCCTTTTGTCTGCTGAAACACTATTCCTTGCTGCTGGATCACCTGTGACTTGTGAAAGCCCCACAGGCAAAAGAGACTGCAGGTTACTGTGAGCCATACCTGGAAGCTCTCAGAGTGGTTCTGAGAAGGAACTGATGGAAGATCTGCAGCTTTCTGCTTCTCCACCAATTTTCTTTCCTAATATGTCTGCACAAATTATTCAATGCCAATGAATTATTCTGTCTTTGCAAGTTTTTTTTTTTTATTGTTGATACACTTCTGATGCTTTTTACCCAGATGTTAGGAGCAATTTGGTATCATTTGTGTTGCAGTTGAATTAGTCTTCATATCTGCTCCTTGCAAACCCAAACAATTTCTTCACTATTGAACACTACATAAAAGGATGAAGTGATAAATTCATCAAATATGATAGGCAGAAGAGAGCTCAAAGTGTCACACTTGGTTGCTAATATGAGTTTTTTTACAAATATCAGTCCAAAATTAAACTACAACATATGTTACTTGATTTTAATGACAACATAGGATATTGAACATGAAGAGGGTCCTGCGCTTGAAATGTTCTCTGGGTCCTGAGCAAGAAGAATATTCTGAGGAAATCTGTGGGTACTGTATTGTATAATGTGGAAGGGGAGACTGCAGACTAGTTGGAATCAGTTGTTTCTCTTTATAAGAACTTGAACAGACAGAGCTTGATTAGTGTCTTTAGCCAAACCCATGAAGCAGTTCAATAACTGATTTTTAAATCTATCTTGTGGTAGTCTTCAGTGATAGGCAGAATAGTTTTTCATATTTGGCAGCCTCACACGTGAACCTCACAACACAACTTCTCCATGTGTCTGAGGTCGATTTGGCTAGTAATGGGCTCTATGTGGGATTATTTCATTTGTCTCCCTCACTGCTCTGAATCCTTTTCTTCTGTCTGTTAGTTGTATTTCCATTCCACCAGTTAATACGGCGATCAGTGAGGATGAGAGAGTAATCCATCCTTTGTACAGGTCTTATGTCTTTCTTCCATCTACCTACATGTTTTCCCTAAATCCTGTGATTGCTCAGTAACTGGCAACAGAGACAGATGGAGGATGTCACACCTACATACAAATGATGAAGAAATTATGGCTGATGGCCATTGACTTGCAGTCACAGAGGTATCTTTAACTTGCACATCAAAGGAGCACTTTTTAAGGATAGTGTCACTGTCACTGGTTGCTGAAAATGGAAAAGAAGATCCTCAGCTGTCATGTACTCTATCATCGATACACTGTGCTACAACAGCTACTCAGTTACACAGCAAAACTGTCACATAAAACAAGCTAATCCAAAAAGAATGTGAGACAATGGGGAGGTATAAGGTATACACTGAAAGCGTCTTCCAAAACGTAATATTAATATAGAAATCGGAACTGAAATGTATCTTTCAGATGAGATAAATCTTAAGGCAGTCCTTGTTGTATATATGTATCACCAGAAATCTGACTTTGAGAATAAGTGACTACTTAATGTTTCCTTAACTGAAGCTGATATCAGAGTCAGGTTCTTTGTGATATTACTGGCAGATTTTATGAGGATCTAGATAATTCAGTGAAGGTGTCTCCAAAAATATCATAAGCTAAACTTGTAGATGATGATTTAGCCATGTTTCTGTAATGTAGGAAAAATAGCTGATCAGGTTGCTGTGGGAAAGAACAGTTTGAAGCATGACTGTGGAAGCTACAGTGTTGACTGCTTATAGATTTGTTAAGTAGCGTCTTCCCAGATTAGCAGTTTCTTCCATTTAAAATAGTAACTGAACTATGATTTCCCATTCATTAGTGGGAAAAAAGGTAGTTTTCAGGGGCAAAGGAGGGAAGGGAAACTCTAAGACACAGAATTTATTTTAGTTAATCAACTTCATTATAGAAAAACAATGGGTGAAATAGCATGAAAAATAAGGGTGTTTTGTGTTTATGGAATAAATGCAAATGTATTAAAAGACTGATTAATGCTAGGTTACCAGTTAAAAAAACCCTCTCTCTTTTGTACTCTGATATTTGCATTTATAGACTATACATCCTCTTCCTTCTACTTTGTAGTAATTTCTGTTAATTATCATCTGAAAGACTATATAATCCACTTCTTACTGATGTAAAAATGCAGTAATTCTCAGAAATTGTCCCACTGATGCCTGTGAAACTATTTGCAAGAGAAACTGCTGGTCAGAGTAAGCAAGGGCTCCATTAAAGGGTTCCAATGGAAGATAAAGTTAAATTTATGTTTACTTCATATATTCCAATTCTCTGACATTGCTCTTGTTTAAATCCTTATTTCTTCTTCTACTTATATTTCTATCTCCTCCTAACTCTCTGTTTCTTCTTCTTTTTAATTTTTTTATTTTTCTCTTTCCTCCTCCTAATATTCCATTTTAACAAGATTTTCTGAGTCACACTGATTCCAGGCAAACAAGCTGCTGTACTGTAAAATAAATAGCCTTGAAATGCTACAAAGTAAATCACTTGCCTTCAAGATTAAGCTAAAATGTTTGCTTCAGCTTCATGTCTGAACATCCTTCCACTTAACCAGATGATAGCAGACTTTTTGCCAACAAAACATATCTTTACTAAACCAGGGCCATCTTTCAATAAGAACAGAGCAGTGTGATGCCCTCTGCCATCAAAACATGCCTCTAGCCCTATTTATTTATGAGGAGCTTTGTACTGGATACAAACTGATCATGAATGTTATCCAGCTTTATATAAGACATCACATGGTATTGGTAATCTGATACAGGGTTTTAAATGGATAGCTACACTGCCAGTTTCAAGTGCCAGATTTTTTTCTTTCCCTTTTTTTTTTCCTCCTGTTCGCTATCAAGTGGTATAGCATGTCCTGCTAAGAAATACCCTAGCCTTCTTTGAGTTTCTGTTTCCTGGGGAAGAATCGCTCTGTCTTTATTTTGCCTTTTATCTTTATTTTTCTGAACAAAACTAGCTATTTATTATTCCCTGATGCAGCATCCTGGAAATAGATTATTCTTGTTGGAAGAATAATCTACATTTTACTCCTTGCTCCCAAATACATTTTTTGACAAGCTTGTGCTTCAGCATCTTTTTGCTATATGTTTATTAAAATAACTACGCTTGGCCTTTACAGGTCTGGAGGGTCTTAAGAAACAGATAGGGTTTCAGAGAAGAAATATTGGCTTTTCTTGTTGTTTATTCTTGTAGAATTCTATTTGGCCACCTATATTTGTACTTGTAAACCTGGAGAATCAGCTTAATGTGTGGATTTGGTATATAATTGACATTTGCTCCATACAGGCATGGAAAAATCTAACCTGGTATGAGAAACCTGAAGTGTGACTAACATCCCGAATTTTTGCTTTGCAACATAATCTAGAGGATGGATGAGCATTAACATGGAAAATTTAGCCTCTTTTTTCCCAGAGGGCACCTCTGTGTTATTGTAGCTGAAATGCTTCATGTACTGTATCACTTTGATCTGAAAGCAAAAAATCTGATGAACACTTGTTTGAGTATTTTAAAAGTAAAGACAGTAGCTTTGATCAGTCCCTCGAATCCCTAGGGTTTTTTTAAACCGTTTTAAGTCAAGTTAAATGAAGATTCTGGAGCTGGTTGTGCATGCTTAATGGAAGGAAAATAGGCTGATTCGTGGTTGACTTACTAGAAAGCAGATATGGGAAAAATATGGCAGAGTGAGCATTCACAGACGTGAAGAAAACCTATCTGAAAATTTTGTAAGCAGTTAGATGGTAGTACAGACAGAGGCACCTCAAACAGGCATTTCACTATCCAATTATTTACAAAAATATTAATTTGCAATTGAAATAATTTAAGCAGAGATGTGACTTGGAGCAGGGGTGTGTGTGGGGGTGGCATTGATAAGGAGAGTTGTGCACCAAGTATTTGTTTATATATTTCTTCGACCATGAGAGAGAGATCTGTAGTTTTGTATGCTTCCCTAACTTTGCGCATTAGAGAAATTGAATAGCATGACTGAGTTTAAAAGGGGTGACATTAATGTGAAGTCTAAGGATTCTTTATGTGCATAAAACCATGATGGTTCATTCTGTGAACAGATGCTATCCAACAAGCCTTTTAAAAAGCCTTTTGGAGATGACACTGAAAATCCAGAGTTCACACTCTCACTGCAGGATTTGTACATTGAATTTTCAAAATTAGGGAACCTCCAAGTACATTTTAAAGGGTAACCTAAATGTCTCTTTAGGACCCAATATTATATTAGCTGTATATCCAACATACTCTTGAACTCACTAGAACTTTATTTAGTACCTAATAGACCAGTTGTACAATATTAAGCCAATGAAATATATATAAAAATAATTGAGTTTCATGGCTTTAAAAATGTTTTTAGTTTGTAACCTGATTGTCCAAATGTACATTTGAGTGACAATGACTATTGAGTATTTTTACTCTAGACTTTGTGCAAGCAGAAAAATTATCAGTTTGTATGAGCATAGCATGATGTATGTAATAACTGAAGCCCACTAGTGAAACTATGTTAAAATTTCCAACAACCTGCCACTGGGCTTATTTTGTAAGGTTTTTTTTGGAGACTTCATTTTTACTCCACCTGCACATTGGTCTTGATTACTGTTTAGTGCTATGTTCTAAGAAATAAATAATAAAATCAATGGATTTGCTTATTCTTTGGGCAATTGCTGAAGATTCTGCAATATCATTCTTGATTTTTTAGCAGATAATAAAACAGTTACATCTGCGATTAGAATAACACACGTGTGTTCTTTTCTGCACTGAGAGAGTCTTAACAATTAAAAATGTGGCCCTGATAAGCCAGAGAAAAAAGATAAACAGTCTGTTTGTAATGCATACAACCAAAGAAATATGTTCAGAATGAAAATAAAATGTTTGAAACCTTCCTTCTCTCTTTCTCTGGTACAAATTTTTCTAGTAGCTTAAGAACTGGAGTGACAGTTCTAAACCACTACAGGTGTTGAGCAGGGCTGTAGAAAGGACCACCACATTTGAGGGTTCTACATTTATTACCAAGGGTTAAGGAACCAGATCTTAACAGCGGAGAGATGAGTGTGAGTTGGTGAAGGTACTATAGCTGCCTGAACATCATACACATATAAACAGAGTCAGTATTTATCTATATCTAAGCAAGATAGTTTAAAATACATTTCATTTTTAATCACATTAAAGCTATTTAAATTGTAAGGGTTTCTGAGACGGGTGTTCTACATGTCCTGAACAACACATGGGAAGAAAATTATATTCCACTTTAATGAAATTACAAAACATTTCCTCGAGATTTGATCCTGCTGCTTAATAGCATTGTCTCATCTTATGGACAACTTAGCTAATGCTGGTGTAATCAGAGATGGCTGTTGTAGCACATGAGTTGGAAATACGTCAGTTAAGAATCTAACAGCTGCACCTTCCTCTTAAAATTTGTCGTTGAATCTTGATACACAGACATTCAAAATGCAGTTTAAAAGATAATAGAAACTTCAGCTAAGTGATCTACACCGCTGAAATAGAATTAACAATAAAAATAATGATGAATATATAACTTCAACGGAACCGACAGATTCAGTTATAACAACTTTATGCTGCTCATTAGAAATTTGTCCCATGGTGTCTGATGACTGTAGTCATTAGGGCAGGAGAGAAGACCTTTAGTCACAGTCTTAAAATATATTTTGTGCTTCCTTTTGCACACTTGATTTGCCTTTTGTACACAAATATTACATTTACTATATATTGGAAAATTGTCTCCTATTAATCTGCGTTGATCTCATTTTGCAGATTGGATAATTTGGTTTGTGTAAGCTACATTGTAAGGACAGCATTAATGGTTGAATTAGATGGTCTGTTCACTTTTTACCGTACATTTTATTGGTCTAAATGTATGTTTGCCGGGCTTAAAACCAATACCTACAGATACCTTTTCAGCACAGTGCTCAGGAAATTAACCATGGAGCTTCATTAGCATTAATGGGCGCTTAGTGGCTAATTTACTGTGCACCACGCTTAAAACATACCCCCCAGGGTGCTCACCAGGCGGTGTGGGAGATTCCTCCCTGCTGATGGGATTATAATTGTAATTTATTAGATCAAGCCACAACTGAAAGATTTTGATTTCTATGACATCTATGCCTTACTCTGATTCAAAGAGAAAACATACACACCTGTAATTCTCTATCAATTAGCTGTGACAGCAAGATAAACTTATCAAGGAGTTCTGGCAGAAAGTCACTGTAGGAAAAATGATGTAATACCGATGCTTTGAATTTCTGATAAACCTGGAAGATTTCACAGAATATTTAATTATTAGACATTAAAACTATAAACTTTCAAAATAACTATTCAGAAATTTGGAGCTGATGTTGCAAATGCTGTGTTTTCAATTACAGGTGGAAAACTAAGAAATCGAGAGATATCAACTGGAATTGAGAGTTCTTACATTGCTAAAAAGCTAGTTTTCCCAGTCAAAGGTGCAAAAATTCCTTGGAATTCCCACTCCAGTGAAAGACAGAAAACTGTTGGGAATGCTTTCAAATTCTGTTCTGAATAGCAGATTTTAAAAAAACCACTAAGTTTATGCAGAAAACCTGTAAAAAATGGGAGAAATTAAAAATAGCAAAGAATGCTGTGGTTTGGGTCAATAGAAAACAGAAGGATAAGGCAAGACATAAAAACAGTTTGAGTTTTGCTTTAGAAAGATTATTAATCCTTTAACAGAAGAGAAAGAAAAATGTTGCCATGTACTTAAAATTATCTTTTACATAGTACAGATTCAAGAGGTTTTAAAGGAACAAATGCTGAGCTGGAAAGCAAAGGCACTCTTGCTAAAGCAAAGCTCACTGGGCTTAATGCATGTGTGCACAGGAGACAGGGAAAGATTACATCGTTCCCAAAAATCTGGACTATAAAATCACAGTCAGACAGAATCTATTAATGAATATGAGTGATACCATAATGTTGCAGGATAATATGAATAGTTACTATGTTTAAGATAAGAAAGAAAATAGGTAACAGGTTAATATAGACTTACCAGTGTTACTTAATCAAGCAAAACCTTGGAAAATACTGAAGATACAGAAGTGGTGGAAGTAAACAGCATAAAACAAAGGGCTGATAGATCATGTCAGATACGTCTGTTATCTATCTATCTCAGATAATTCTTTTTTTTGGCTAAGAGAAATGCGCAACAGTCTAATTTATCTGGACTTCAAAGCAACGTGGGAAATTGTTGATTGCACTGAAGAAAATGTGGATTAATAGGGAACTAGAGTAAGGAAGTCTCTAGAAGACACATGGGTAGTTTTTACACAACATGGGATTGTCATCAATGAGAGCCTTTGTTAGTAGCACATTGCTTGTGCCTTGCTCTTGTCTGATAGTATAGATCCCAAAATGTTATTTATCACACAAGTTCTTGGCTGCTGGTTTTGTGGGGTTTTTTTAAAAAACACCTTTTTCTCCAGCATCGTCTGTAATGCCATATTAAATAGAGAACACCTGCTACAGAGTCTGTAACTTAAACCCATGTTGTCCGTGTCTCAGATTCTCAGAATTCACAATGTCAGTATCATTCTTGTCCTTTACACTTTTTAGCATCACTAGTCTGTCATACCCAACTATTTTTTTTTTACAGTAACCCTCTTCCTCCTATTGCATAGACACATTCTAAACTGTTTACACTGTAAAGCAACCTGCCTATAGTCTGAGTCAGCAACACAAATCAAAAAGGAACATCAAAAATGTTAAGGACAAGGTTTTTGCTTCCTAATACCTTCTAAGAAAGGTATGAATAAAACTGAGCTTGGGTATCATTGTTCAGGAAGGACAATGCTACTGCCTCCATTAAAGGGTCTTTCATTTGTTGTAGATATGTTTACAGAATATTGTTGTAGGATCTGGCAGCATTTTTAAAACGCCTATCTGCCTAAAGATAACTAACAGATATATTACTATCTCCACTTGTGGAGGAGGTGTAAGAAATTTTATGAGGTAACTGGTGCAGGAAAACCACAGAATCAAATATGATATATCACAGTTGGAAGGCTGGTGTCTTCTTGCACTGATACACAGATTGATTGTATGTAGTCGTTCACAGCAAGAAAAGAAAGGTAGATGTGGTTTCACTTGGAGAAGGTGACTCCAAAGCAGCTTTGGTGGTCTGGGAATAAACCAGTTCTAGTCATACAGACAGAGGAAAACTGAAGGCTTTGCCTACCCTTCCTGTCCCTACCTGTAGCTGAAGACATCCACTATATTTTGGCTGTTTATTACAAAAATGCTGAGAAAGACTTCCACCTTTCATTATCAGAAATGTCTCCTATTTAAACACTGTCAACCTATCAATCAATATTTGTTTGTGAAAATGAGCCCACTTTTTGCACTAAGAAAAATGGTGACAAAATATTTATTGTAGAAGGTTTGTGCTGGTGCTCCTCAGTCAAGAATGCAAATCCATCCCTGTACTCCTCAGCACCAGCAGTTTCGTTAATTTATTTGTTTGAAGCTTAAGGGAAGACAAAATTCTTGTTGTGTGGGTGAGGCACTGAGCAAACAGTACTTGTAAGAAAGGGTAGCAGGCAACAGCCTGTTCTTAAACAGCACAAGAGGAAATAAAAAGTGCTACATCCACCACTGTTATTAATAAATCTGGAAAGACTACTGAGAGAGGCTCCTAGAATTGCAAACCAGTTTCCTTACATCGTGAAAATATATATATGTATCTTTTTCAGAAGTTTGACACTTCTGGAGTAGGCTGTGTATGAAGGGGCATCTTTAGCTCCATGAATATGCCCACCCTCATTCCCACTAGATGAACACAACCTGCCTCCTATCAGATGTAAAAATAAAGTGCAACCAATGGCCAGAAAACAGAAGCCTAGCCTGAGCCTGACTTTATCATTAGCAAAAAGTGAACTGAAAATATAGGTAAAACCTGATGTACTTCTTGTCAAAGTTCAGGTGCATTTACAGCTTTTAAAGAAAGTGAGGACTGAATCACTATTCACAGTAAATGAAAATGTTTAAGTGTGTAAGGACATACAAATGAGACGGTACAATTAATGATACAAAGGAAGATGTAGCATCAGTCAGCATATTTTGTACATTTGGTTTGATGCTGAAGAATGCTATGGTTCAAAAAAAAAAAAAGACTAGCATCATTATACTTCCTACTTACAAATAAATCTCTGTATGATATACTTTCGTAGTTTACTAATAAAATAATTTAGATGACTTAATCTGTTAGGAAAGAAAGTATTAAAAGTTTTTCCGTCAGAAGCTGTGCATCTAATGAAATTGAAGCATATTGGGGGATGGACAGATACATGACAGCTAAATTTACCTCAATCAAGACAATGATATGCACAGTATTTTTTTCCAAATTATGAAATGCTACTTGACAAAAATAAAGCCAAAAATAGTTTCACTGTGATGAAAAAGAATACTTGTCGTGTTTTCACCCTGGCTGGAGACCAGACGTCTACCAAAGTCAATTACTCCCCTTAGTTGGACAGGGGAGAAAATATATATATTAAGAGGCTCAGGAGTCAAAATAAGGACAGGGAGAGATCATTCTGTCATCAACGACGTGGGCAAAACAGACTCAACACAAAGTGAAGAAGAGAAAAACTACTCTACTTTATTACACTACGCTACAACTACAAAGAACAGCGAAGAAACCGGAGTTGAGAGCACGACCAGATCTTAAAACAAACGTAATCAGATCTTAAAACACTTTCCCCCACCATTCCCTTCTTAGCAGACTTTAGTCAGGATTTTGCTCCCTTCTTCCCCACTGTTTGCAGCACAGGGGGAGCAGGGACTAGGGAAGATGGGGTTCTCGGTAGCACCTTCCCCCCCCACTCCTTTCTAAGCAGACTTCGCTTTAGCCATCATCTTGCTCCCTTCTTCCCCCTGCTCGCAGTACAGGGGGAGGGACTGGGAGATGGGGGCTTCGGTCAGTCCCTTGCAAGTTGGTTTCCCTCTTGGCTGGGGGGGGTGTGGGGGGCATTCATTCCACACCCTCCCCCTGCTGCATTGTGGGGTCTCACCCACAGGAGACAGTCCTCCATGAACTTCTCCAACATGAATCCTTTCCCCAGGGCTTTATCTATTCACCAGCTGCCCTGGCGTGGGTCACTGCTATGGCGGGCAGCCATAAATCACAATGTCTCTCCGTCCCAGTCCTCTGTGGGGTCACCAACCTCCCCCAGCAAACCTGTTCTGGTGCAAATCTCTCTCACTCATCTCTGTGTCTCTGTTTCTCCTCATGGCTGCAAGTGCTGGCACGGGTTTGTTCCAACGTAGGGTCACAGCGTCTCCTACATGCCTCTGATTCTCCTCATGGCTGCAGGTGCCAGCAGTGGCTTGTTCCAACGTAGGGTCACAGCATCTCCTCTATGTCTCCACCTGCTCCATCCAGCGTGGATCCCCTCCACGGGCTGCAGGTGGGGGTCTCAGCCTTTTCCATGTGTTTCTCCATGGGCTGCAGGGGCATCTTTTTCTCCGGCACCTGGGCTGCCTCCTCCCCTGCCCTTTGGTGTCTGCACAGCTCGTTACATCTTCTCGCTCTCTTCTCCGGTGGCAAAATGCAGCTGCTTCCAGGTTGTTTTCTCCTGTATGTGATTCTCAGAGGCGCTCGACTATCTCTCGGGCTGCGACTTTGGCCTTGCATTGCTTGTTGTTTATAGTTTAGGCTGGCAGAAAACTGCTGCTTAAAGAAACCGTCTCAGCAGCACAGCCTCACAAAACTGCAACAATATTTTAATATCTTTGACATTTCCAAGGTTATTATTTAGTTTGACTTTCTCTTGTTTCTCTTTTATTTTCTTATAAATGGATTTCTGTTGTCCTTGCACTGTGGGCTTAAAAGGAAGACGCAAGTTTTCTGAGAAGTAAGATTCTAATTTTTAGCAATGTTCAGAGGCTCACTTAGAAGATTAGATTGGACATATATTCAGTGGATGCAGGCATCCAATTTTGGTTTTATTCCTGGACGTTCAGGTAGAACACCCATTCTACTGCAACTGCTGCAAATTGTTTGCCAATTGTCTAACTGCACTTTTTATTTTAAGCAATAATGTATATATTATATTATATATATAATGGTCTCAATTTGCAGCAGAAGAGGTTCAGATTAGATAATAGGAAAATCTTAACTGAAAGAGTGGTGGTGCATTGGAACAGGCTGCCCAGGGAGGTGGTGGAATTGCCATCCCTAAGAGTATTTAAAAAATGGGTAGATCAGGCGCTTCAGGAGATGGTTTAGTGGTTATGGTGGTGTAGGACTAATGGTTGGACTTGATGATCTTGAAGGTCTTTTCTAACCTTGATGATACTATGTAAATATATATAGAATCCTATCTGGCGTTATTAGTGCCTGATAAATCTAGAACACAGAGGTTGTTGTTGGGGAAAATGCATGTTAGTAGGCTGAATTCTGTACTAGAAACACTGATATATGTTTAGTAGGTATCTTAATTCTTTTTTTAAATTACATCTACGTGACATGCTGCTATCCTGCATGGAGCTGCCAAAACTGTCTATTACTAGAATCTGGGCTCCATATGAGCTGCCCTATATTAGTGTGACTGATGGCAGCTGATAGCACATTCATATTGTTTCATGCTGGTCGCATCCTCATTTACAACTTCGTATGTACGTATGTCAGGCATGCCAGTGTCCTGTGTGATGTGGATATGTCTTTAGGTTGTTGCAGACATGTACAAGTTGCCAGCACACAGGTGTCTACATCTTAAATCCTTGACTCAGGTGATACTTTCTGGATATTCCTAAGAAGTCTATGGAACTTGAAAGACTGCTGCAGTCAGGGAACATGTATTTATAGATACAATTTCCATTTCTTTTCTTCTTGCTCCCCTTTAGCCCTCTTCCCACCACAAAATGAATTGTAAGTACTATCTTGTAGCACTAAAAATAAATGCCAGGCAATTTCGTATTATTTCCATATAGCATATGTATAGTATATGGGCTATACTCTCTTAAAATTTTTCCGCTCTCATACTGCATAAACCTGTGCATAACCGCAAATTTGTAGTGTTCTTTCCAATGAGCAAGTGAATAGTGGTTTTGCTACTTATATAAACTAAGTGATGCTGTAGCTGCATTGTATGACACAAATATCTCTCTTGTATATTTACAGGGAGCAGAATACAGTCTAGTTTAATTATGCAAAAATATTTATCTCTCCCTTATTACCATATCTGAAAAGTATATTTCCCACTCCCACAGTTAAATGTATCCTCATATCAATTTCTCATACGTAGTGCTCAGCACAGTGCTTTACATTTTCAAAGTGCTTTAGAAACATTAACTAATTAACTAATGCATGTCATTATGGGCCTGTGAATCCTGGATGTCAAAAGGCAAAAGGCAAGGCAACCATAGTGAATTAAATAAAGCACAGATTAAATTGCCGGCATAGCACCCTCAACATAGCAAATTTCTCTACCCTCTGCAAAACTACTCTCTGACCTGCACTACTGTTTCTAGCTTCTTTCTTCTGGTGTGAGATATCACCACTCACTGATAATCCTTCCCTTCAATTTAGGTACTATAATTCAAGGGGCCAGTGGCAGTCACATGGCACATGTCTGTTCCTGTTTTAATACATATAAACATAAGATTTTAATGAGCTTTGGTTAAGATAGCATTTATTCCAAAAGTCTTAGAATAGGAATCAATATAAATCCAGTAATCTTGACTTCTGATTCATTTAAAAAAATCTATTTTTCAATTTAGATCACAATTGTCTGCAAGTTAAAAGCTAAATATAAGACTTAATGATAGGAAATATTTATGCCCTTTGATACAGTTCTGATTGCTAAAGTATTATCTGTATAGTTGTGTTTGATGTGTTTCCTGTGTCCCTCATATAGTGGATGAAGACCACTAGAAAAAAAGGTCATTTGACTCACAGCTTATTCAGCACTATTCATTTTCCTTAGATCTCTTCAGAGAGGGGTAGAGTGAATTGTCTCGAAGAATTTTTATGGCTGTTGTTTTATGGGTCCCACCTCCTTCTTCCAAAGTTCCTCATGTCTACCCTGACATATTGATAGAAGGTATGTCCATCATATGACCTACCTAAAGGCCTTTCATTCAGGGAAGTGTTCCTGATATGAAACGGTGCTGTTGTGTCCTCTCATGGCTGGACCCAGCTTTTCTTTTCAACTGAATGCAACCTCTTACTTGACCAAAATAAAGACTATTTTTTACAGTGTGAGTGGACATGTTACAGTAACACTCAATACCAGCATTTGATGCACAGGACAGATGAATTCATAATTGCATGACAGGTGAAAAATCTGAGCATCTGGTGTCTTCATAAGAGACGGTGACGCCATTCTGTGTCAGGAGGCAGGTGGATTGTTTATCACAGTTCCACAACGTTGTGTTCCTCCTCTTGAAGAGGCGAGAGGCATCAGGTCTTACATGGTAGAGTGGTTTATTGACTCATCAAGAAAATCAGGTTGTACATTGCTCATTAAATTCCACTTACCAAAATAAAAGAGACTTAGTAGCTTCACTAAGGGAGAAAGAAGGGAGAATATCAGAACAGGCAGATTTCTAGGTGTGGCCATCAGGACAGTAACAGCAGGACACTGCCTTTTGTGATGAGTAGATAGAAAGGTTTGCTGAACTGATGTAAATTTGTAATACAACAGGGTTGAAAATGACTTGCTGAAGTTATTCATAAATTTCTGAAAAATGAGAACTTACTTCAGTGATTTTATTATCTTCTATTCTATATCTGCAAGCCCAACTCTTTAGTATTCTTAGGAGGCAAATTAAAGTGTAGGTAAAAGGCATCTTAATAACTGCTGGATAATAACAAAAGTTCTGACAATTTAAATGGATTTTGTACCTTAGTATTAATAACTATGCAGCTATTATACAGCTATTAATGATGATACAGCTATTATAATTACAACTATTGTAATAAATGAGGAAATGATTTCACTGGCTTAAGCAGAAACATTATAGTATCATCTATATGAAATGGCGTTTTCCCCCTCCTGCAGATACTCCATTAGCACAATCATACTTGTCTAGTAGTAGCACCTAGGAGTCCCTTATTGGTATGAAAGCGTTCCTGACAGCAGTGCCAAGTTGCCTTGCAGTTGATGTTAAGAGGCCTGAACTATAAATATTTTCATGACCTTTATGAATGCAACCAGATTGCTAATTTTAAATTATATTTAGACAGGTTGGAAAAGCTGGACTGTACCACTGAAATTTTGCTATTAACAATTTTTTTCCCTAGGAATGTATGTTCAAATGATTAATTACTTTATGTTACACTTGTCATAAATCTCCCTGGTGCATAGTTCTCCCCCATCTGCCTGTCTCATCACCACATTATCTATTGCTCTAGCTGTTAAGTATAGTTCCTTCCTTTCCTGATACATGGCTAGATAGGCACCCAGAAGGATTTTATGGAAAATGGGTGCAGAGCTCCATCAGAGTACAGTGTGCTGTCGATTAGGTTGTTACACAACAAGCTTTTAGAGACAGGGATTGTCTTTTAATGGTATGCATAGTGCCTCATTACATGGGCTTCTCCCAGACTTCACCACCCACATCTGAAGTTACTAATCTCTACTGAAACACAAAAATAACTGTATTCAGTTCAGACATGTTCCAGGTTTTAATTTATCTTTACAGAAAAGTCAATATATCAAATCTGCCATTTACATTATGGCTAATAGATAGTGCCCAAGTGCAGTGGCTCTAAATAAGTTATTTTGGCTGCTAAGATGGAGACACTTTTTCCAGAGCTATTGAAACTTTTATAAAGCTGGATTGGTCCCTGTCTATCCGATCTTGGGGGAGCATTTTATAATCAAGGCTTAACGATATAAATGTCTATGGTTGGTACATTCAAGGACATCTTTCGCAGCTTTGTGAATAAAAGATATTATCACCTCATATAAAGTAGGAAGGAGAGATGAGGTGCATGAACCTGAACTGTGCATCTGGGGCTAGTTTAAGACACAGTGCTTTGTAAAATCTGATAGTAAAACTAGACTTCCCTGAAGCTTTATTTGGCAGTTTAAAAAAGGCCTGCTTTACCTCTTTATGTAATATATGAACATCTAGCACATATATATGTATATATCTAGACCAGTGCTAGATGTAGGGGTTTAATTCATTGAAAACAGTCTGAAGTTCTTACAATAACTTTTATCTTGGAAACACGTGGGTGAATGTACAATTAGCCATGTATCTACTTATTAAAAATAACAACCATCTTTTACTCCTACTCTATATAACTTGTCCTTTCCCATTTCATTAACCTTTTAGATTCATAATTAAGCAGTGATTTTGCCTTTTTGATCTTGAACAGATCAGCAAAACTGGATCTTCCATTTAACTAGTTCATGCTTGTGTATACAAACACTTTCTTACCATACTGCTTAAGGATGATTCTTGTGATTCGTATTTTGGGTAAAATCCTTTGGTACTGCCTTTTTGCTCTTTCTGTCTCCTAAAAAACAAAACAAAACAAAACAAAAAAAACAAACCCACAGAAAAAAGTAATATATGTGGTTCAGTCTGAAGAGGAACGTCATTTACAATCACAACACACCCACAAAGACTTGTGTTTCCCCAATCATATTTCTACTTTATTTCCAGTGAGCAGGCAAACATATATTTTTTCCCATTTTCTCCCTAGAAATACTCTTTCTTATTTAAGTATACAGTGTGCATTGAAATGAGGTACATGTAAATAAGTTTTAACAGCTCTGACTGTAAAAAGATTAAAATGGAATACTAAATGTTTAGTCAATTGTTAGGCCCTTTGATTAGATTGAACAGATCAATAACTTGTTATTTTCATGAATTATTATAATTCTGTCAGTTTTGTGTTTGCTTATAGCATATGTTGTTTGCATTTATATTGTAATTTGCCTTGCAATTTGCAATATAATCTTAAGGAAACATTGAATGTTTCCTTGGTATACAGGGTTCCCTACAGTTAGGTTTTCAACAGTCAAGCTCAAATGAAACATTTGGATTTAAACAGAAGAAAGGAAATTAATAATGAGATATTAATATGAACTTTTCCAAGGAGTTTCAGAACTTTGGGAAGAAACTGTTTGAAATGTGTCTGTGTCGCAGACGCCCACAGCACAATATGACATCCCTAATAATTATCCTCTCGAAAGCTGACTATGTAGCATTTAAAAAGAAAGAATTCTGTCATTGACTGCATTGGGGCAATAATGACAACTGACTACAGTGGGTCTTCACGTGAGCCATAATCTCTCACCGCGAAGTTCACTGACCATGAGCAGGACCGTCAGGGTCCTGATGACCTAGAAACCACCAGGGCTTCTCAAGAACATATCAATTGGTAAACAGGGATTTGTTGTGACCAATGTTTCTATTAAGAGCAAAATTTAGATATTACTTTTTTCAGGAGTGAACTTTCTGATGAAAGTGGTGGATGAACAGCAGACCCTCAAGCTCAAACACCTAGCTTCACCAAAATTAGTGGGTACCCCATGTATGTGTAGTATCAAGTTAAGGCTTCCCATCTGGGGACTGGAACTTGGGCGGTTATGTGTTTCAAACTTTTCATTAACAGGGAATTACAGTACATCTACGTGACAAGGTCTAAACATGAGATCTCCTCTGCTTGTTTTCTACTGTATGATGGAAAATATATTCATTCTAACTCTATAGAGTGCTATGGTAACAGTGAAAATCCTAAACCAGAGATTTGTCTGCATATATTAATGCAGAAATACATTGTCTGCGCTTTTCAGAAACATCTCCTCTGACTCTCTCCCACCCACCAGCACCAAACTAGAATTATAAGCGTGGTATAAATAGTTAAATATTCAGTCACTTAAAGAGAAGCTGTCTAGGAAGTGTGTTTGGTATCTGGCTTGTAAAAGATGTAGTTCCAAATTTTTGTCCTGAATCAGATCCCAATTTCAGGTTTCCTGAAGTATTTTCCTATTCTCTCTGTTTCTCCTCTCTTATTTTGTTCCTTTCTTTCTTTGCCTGGTTGAAAATTGTCCCATAACATCATTTGATATCAAAGAGAAATTTGTTTTTTTGGGTAGGTGATACCAAAGATAGTCATCTTACTACATTACGTGAGGCATCTGAAGTGCTCTGGATCACCTTCTGAAGACTGTCTCCAGTAGTTGCTTGGGGAAGGGTAACTGTCCTTTGAAGTTGAATGGAGAGGTTCTGTAGGATAATAGGATGGTCTGCAGTATATATTGAGCTAACAGGAGGAACACAACAACACAAGAAAGGACGATAGCACTATAGTTGGAGAAGAGTGATTTACAGAGATTCAACTAAAACCCAAGTAGAATCCAAGCACACTGCAGGAAATTCAAAAGGAAAAGTCAGCAACTGGAAATCTTAGGATATGTCACTATATATTTACTGGTTGAAGAGTTTTTGCTTTTAGAATTTTAAAAAATATTAAATGCATTAGCTTTACTTTATGATTTCCAGTGTAGAAGCATGTGTTGGATATCTGCCTACTTGCAGTTCTTTTCAGACAGTTCCCTCCTATTTACCGGCTTTTTATCATTTTAATTACATGATAAATAGTACAGATTACAGATTTTTCCTGATTAATGTTGCTACTGAGGCATTCACTCTTGGAATACAATTACAAGAAAAATATCTATTTACTCCATCTTTAGGATTGCTTAAATAATAAAAAAAAAACTTGTCACTTTGTAAATCTCTTAGAAAAACATTTTTGTTTTGCCAGATCTTATGTTTCATACAGACGGCATGCACCATGCTAACAGTCAAAATACAGTATCCCTGTGATATCAATATTTTATACACAAGCCTTTCATAAGCTATAACCTTGCAACTTAAAACAATGATTCTCTGTCATAATAAAGATAATTAGGGATGAGCATCTCCATTCTGTTCATTTTTTATCTCCTCCTAATCTCTGTAAGTAAGATTATTAAACTCCAGTAATCTATAGATAATATGGTTGAGTGACTCACTACAGTGGTGGACTGTGATCGAATTAGTTACCTCAGAGACATTTCTTTTTCTACAAATGGAAGAACAATCCAGGAAAGGAGAACAAAATAACTAGTTTTCTTTTTTTTTTTTTCCACAGCCCCTCTTAGTGCAGTTCTGAATGATATATGGGGATTTAAATTAATTCTATCACAAAGGAGAAATTAATAGATTATAGAATTTTGACAAGTTAAAAGCAAAATAAAAAAATATTTTGGCACTTTTACTCTCATCTATTGAGCATGTAAGTGATATTTTTGTGGTGGACTTCATACATATAAAATATACACAGAAGAGTTTTGAAGATGTGGCATGTTGTCTTCGTAGCAGTGAACCTACACACCTGTCCTGAAGTTCAGAGGGTACCGTGTCACATGAAGCCTGTAAAACTCCACCAACTAACCTGTATTCTCTGAAATTTCTCACTTGTCCAAATTAAGCAAACTGACTTTCTTCAATCTTTATTTCTAAACCATGTTTTCTAAACCTAATTCATTTCTGTTGCTTTCCTCTGGACTCTTTCCAGCTGATCCACATTTCTCTGCCAAAAACTCCATGTGATACAGCCAGAACCAAGTAGAGTGGAAGGATGACTTCATGAATCTAACATGACACTCCTATTTGTACACTGACTCTCCATCATTGTATTTATATATCACAGTATGATGTTTGTTTTTTTCTTCATACCGCTGAGGTGCTTTTAAAAAATATTCATCTCATCTTCCTAACACTTACTTACGTGCTTAAATGGGCTTGAGTTTAAGGGGACAATTCACTCGTGTAAAGCAATGCACATACTTAAGCATTTCTATGGTCAAGGCCAAATATTCCTGAAGAGCCAACCTGAGTCAAATGCACAGTAAGCCAATGGCAGTGTTTGCTGCTGCAATTAAATCTTTCCTGATCTGTGCTTCAGATGTGGAATCCAAAATGTACACTGTATGAAAACCTAAAAATCATAATATTCTGCATCACTCCTGGATGTGTGTGTGTGGGGGGGGGGGATGTGTGTGGCATTATTTTATTTCTAAACCAGTTTTGGTTTACTTTTTCAATAACTGGAATATATTTTTTCACTCACTTGCAATGTTTTATTAAGATACACAGCAACATTTCCCTAGGCTGAGTGAAAGCAGACTACCAATTAAAAAATTTACAGAAGTGCTTTTCATATTCTAGTAATAGATTAAGCAACAATAGATTGCTCAAATAAAATGTGTTTATTTCAAATATGCTTCAGGAAAAAAAATCAAAATAATATCTGGTGTACAGTTTCCTTTGATTTTGTCACAGTGCAATTCAGTAGTTAATAAAAACTTTAATACTAATTGCTTATTTCTTAGTTCCTGTTATCCCAGGTGTGTTAATTTGGTGGGGTTTTTTCTTCTTTCTATCTATCGTCTTACTATTTTAATAGACATTGCCAAGAAGCTTTTCTTTTCATCACTGATTTCTGAATAATTAGTTCAAAATGTCTTTTAAAATGGTATTGCTTTTTTGTTTTGGTTTGTTGAGGTTTTTTATTTGGACATTTTAACCTATGTGATTATGTAAATAAACATTTAGTTAAAGGTACCATTATTGAACGGCTTTTAAGGTTGTTCGGTACACAACAGCTGACCCATCATGATGTGATTACTCATGTTGCCTTCATTTTCATTTCAACAAGAATGCAGGGGTTTCTTGGTCCTATTGTAAGAGCAGAAAAACAATTATTTTATGCATGACTGATGATAGTGATGGAGACTCTATATGGGACACAGCAGGAAGCTGAGAACTGCTTGATGCTTCAAAATACTGTGTACTTACAACACATTCAAATGCTGTAAACCCTAAGTATGCAGCTTTTATTTTATTTGAAACTTTATCATTTTTAATCTGCTTTTATATATATATTAACTCTAATGGCACACTGAAAAAAATAATACTTTTCAAAAAAATGTACGATGCATCAGTTTAAACGCACAAACGAATTCTGACTAAGTGGATGCTTTACTAGGCAAACTGGTGTTAGAAGTTAATTGGGTTTGACTAGCAAGTCCAGTTATTGGCACAATTTATAAGCTTTTACAGAATTGTGACCATTCTGCTATCATACAGTAATATGCACAATGTGAGGCCTGACAGTAAGTGCTTGCTATCTGACAGTAAGTAATGAATCCCGGTAAAAAATATCCTTATAAAATAGACCCCTTTTTGAAATGAAATGTAGTACAAGACTATTTTTCAGGATGCCTGAACATTTATTACATCAGCATATAATTAACTTTTCATTGTCTTTGTGTGCTGTGCCAAATCTGCTTCAGGAATGGTCAGTTGTTGCTTCTTAGTAGAGTAAAAACGCTTCCTAGAGCATAAAAGATTTGTTATAAAATATTATAGATATAACAATCATTCTATAATTTGGGAGACTTCATTGTTCTCTCTGAAACACAATGCTATAACTTTAAATCCTAAATCCTACTGCTGTCTTGCATTATAATTTTTTTTCTTCATGTGCTTGAAGTGATTTCTGCAAATGTTTAGACATGCAACTGATTTAATCACTTCACTAGTTCCTTTAACATCTAGCATAAATTTGAAATCACTGTAGAAAATCATGCATATGCGAAGTGCTGTGTGATGCACTTTGTTTTTATTTAGGATTGAGTTAATCTAAAGAAGCATTTAACCACTGTAGATGTAATCATTACTGTGAAGTGAATAAAGTTTTGCAACTAAACACAGTTTCTTCAAGGAGAAAAATCTGATTTGCCAATACTTGTGTGACAACAATGTTTCTAATTCTATATGGGCATTGTATGCGTCAGAGGTTTTTGTACCCCCCTGCTATTTTTTCTTTAATTATTTCAGTCCTCAAAAAACCTACCTCCCTTGAGAGTTTAAGTATTGTTAAAATCCCTGTTTTCCTGCAGGATAACCAACTCTTGGCAATTGCCCTGGAGCCTGGAGTTTGCCTTTGCAGGCTCATGCGTGCACATCACACCACCCGGCTCTTCCCCTGACTGCCAATTCCATCCCAATGAGCTGGCAGGGTGCTGAAATTCACATCAATTTTGTTCCGTGATATTTTCATCAAATTGCCAAGCCTTAATTGCATAAGTGGTCTACATGGGTTTTTTTGTGCTTGCACACCATTGTAAATAGGACTAGCTACATGATGCTGTCTGTAGGATATTTAACATTTCAATGTTCTCATTTTTGTGCAGGGGATCACTTTCTGTTCACCCCTTCATAGATTGCTTTTTTGGGTTTCTCCCTCCTGTTTCCATCAGAGACTATACTTTGTCCTTGACTTTACATGTTAGACAGATGATTTTGTCACTTTATCAGAGAATTCAGATGATTCTCAGAAAATCTGCAGAAGGCCAAGTCCTTTATTGTTTCGTTTCACTGGCACTTGGTGAATCACGAGTCAACCAAATGTTATTCTACTGAGGGACTGATTCACCATCCACAGCTGTACCTGGAATTACGGTCTGAGTCCTCTGCTATACGTTCTCAAGCCTGAAATCAGCTGCCAGGGTGATGCCAACAGCTGTTTTGGTATCAATTCAATACAGAGGGTTTGGGAAGGAAGGTGCTGGTGGTGGTGGAGAAGTGGTCTAACTGCTGACTGGAGAAACTTGAGAACTAGCTTTAGGATTTCGCCTAATATAATAGAGCTTATGTTCTCTACTTCTTTTTCTGGTTGATCAGTTAGTTCAAAGACTGATGTTCCAAAGTGTGTTACTATGATTTTTCTCTGGCAGAGTCTTTCTTAAGGAGTAAGGGGAGTAACTGTATTGTAGTTAAAATTTAGGTCATGGGAAAAGTAGAACTGCAGATTCTGATATTGATGTGCAAAATTAAGTCAAAGTCTGTGTTTATAATTTTCTTTCAGTGCACACAATATGCATGTAATAGATCCTCAGTGTAAAGTTCTGCAGTAGAACCCATCTTTTAAAAAGTCCTTTCATTGGTCACACCGTGATCCACAATACTGCAATAAAAATGGGGGGGTGGGGGGAGAGGGGTTGGATGCTGATCTAACAGCAGAATTTCAGGAAACTAGTTTATATAAAGCTTAGATACAAAACTTGTTTATTAAAAAGTTTTATGATTCTATTACCCTGAAAATACATCACAAAAAACTAAAGGGTCTATATCCTCTATGTAAGGAGTCCAATTCTTGCTGAAAAATTACATTCTTAAGGAAACTTCTGATTTTGCATCAGAAACAGTCAGACATGTTTTGAATCTGGATTTCTGAAGATCCAAAGGTCTCACCATCCTCCACTGTCTTCAGCTGGCTGTGGGTGAGGAAGCTACTGCTGTCCTTTTACCTCTGGCTGCCGTTCGCTAGCCTTGCAAGTGAATATAGTTACACCGTCTCAAATGAAATTTTTATTTACTGTCACTGGGTACTTGAATGGAACGAAATGTTGAGCTCAAACACATGCTCTTATGTTGAGTATTGATTTTTAACGGCAAGAAATTGTTAATTAGTCTGTTTCCATGGTAATATGAAATAGCAACCCATAACCTTTCAGTGTTTAGTAACTGTTTTTCTTTGTATTTCTACATTTCCCTGAAGATTTAACTGCTGACCACAGTTCAGTTTCTGCTTCACCAGGTACTTTAGTAGTCCAAAGAAAGACCCCATCAACTAGCTAGTTTTGCTGATGGTGTTAGACCTCATGAGAAGACCATCTCTCCCAAGGTACTCCAAAACTGTATAGGATCACTCAGTGAGTCCAGCAAGCTATTCAGTCTCATAAAGTAACATTCATCTAATTTTATGCTTTCATTCACTGCTTAAGGAATATTTTATGGCTGACATTCCCTGGCAGTACTGTCCTAAAAAAATAAAATCCCAATTGCTGATCTCATAAATGTAGAGCCAGATTATTTTCTTTTTAAAATTCTCATTTGTGCTCTTAGAGATTTATCTCAAAATTTTGCTATATAGATTTTTGAAAGTATTTTATTCTCAGTCCTACGTGGAGAACTCAGTGCTTTTGGACACCTGGCTGTGTTCAGAAAAGTGAGTGTGTTAAAAGGATGAGACAAAGGAATTAGACTGACGAACCCAACTAGACAGGTTGTTCCTTTGTTCCTTTGCAGTCTCTGGGCAAGCAAGGTGTTATGCAAACCAGGAAGTTCTCTTTCCTCTCAGTCGTGTGTTAAAATAATTATTGACTTTTCTCCTTGCTGCTGTTCATGTGGAGACACATGGCACCATATTTCTGCAGTGCATAAGCTGTTTTCATGAAAAATCACTATTAACCTCTTCGATGCTGCGAGGACAGAGGCACGACCTAGCAGCGACAACAGCTCTGAATAAATTGTTCACTCATTTGGACAGAATATCAAAACGTACAGTAACCTATACATCCACCTGCATCAGAGGAATACATTTCACATGCCCATTGGTTACATCACAAAGCGTTGAAGTGATCAGTGACCACCACTGACTATATCACTTGCCCTGGTGTCACATAAACGTGCTCAGATTATTCAGTAATTTGGTTGAGGGGGAGGGCGGGCATCAAGTAATGTATAACAGTACATAGTCATGATACGGAAGGTGTGTACTAGAAGGTATTATTATGCCCCTTTGAGGCAGTATTCTTGCTGGAGTAATGAAACATAGCTCTGAGTCGAGAGAAGAGGCACATCTTCACACCAACTCACAGTTTAAACTTTTAAACAAGCCTTCTGTCCTTCCTCTCAACGGTTTGTCATGAATGTCGTGGGCGCCAGCAGTACCCAAGGTTTGAATGGTTCCTGCATAACTAGTCAGAGAGCGGCATTTGGGGGTTTTGCAGGAGTGAAGTCCTGGCTGGCTGCCCAGCCTTCCCTCTCTTTTCCTGGGGGTTGGAACTGTCAGGGGATTCCCCAATAACAATCAATGACCTGCTGGCTCTTCTGGCAGCGTGCCACCAAGTTGTGAAACTGCTGAGAATTACATGTCCTGATTCACCCTCACATATGCCAGGGAGCTTCCAGCCAGGAGAATATTCTAACCTGTTAAACAAAGATAATGCACATATTCTGCCTCCATTCAACCATTTTTTTCCCTCCCTTTTTAATGCAGGGCAAAATACGTGCTTTGGCTGTCAGACTCTTATGCAAGCACACGCTGAGGTCTGCTTTCGTGTTACATTTTATCAATTCAACAGGGATTCTGTGTAATATCTTTCACACCATTTTTTTGTTTCATTTTCATGTGAATACCAGCAAAATCTTAATTCAGTCTCCATCTTTTAGTGTTTGTGTTAATGCTAAACAGTTCTTGGCAGATTTTAATCAAAGGTGATGATAATGATAGCATCTATTTTACCTCAGCCTTCATTTCTCATTTTAACTATTACCTTCAACTGTCTTCAGGCTACATAGACCAACTCGTTCCACTCTGTATACCATTCTTCTTTGCAGTTAATTTTTTATGCTACTTTTTTTGCGGTGGAATCTTGGGTCAAATAATGACTGTTTTATACTTATCTAGCCCTTTCCTGCAGAAATTTAATTTATGTAAGGGTTTCAGGATTAGCCCTTATGGAAGTGAGAGTTTAATTAAATCTTTTACTGGGACCACAGCTAAGATTCCTTTAAAAGCAGGTCTGAAACCCTTGTACAGCTTGTCTTCTGGTAAAGCATCCTAGGAGAAGACTGAGCTATAGGAGTTTATGTAGATTGAGACTTTCTGCTGTGGACATTAATATAGTGGCTTACACTTAATCACATCTCATTCTTCAGGGCCTAGGTAGGTACTTAATTAGGGTTCAAAGATATTTTCCTTGATGATTTTATGGTGTCCAAACAGAATTATAGAAATCTTGAAACCCTTTTAGGTCTAGTAGCTACAGATGATAGATAAAGCAGGATACCATATCTAGGTGGATCAATACTGTAGTCCCATTCAGTCATTCACATGTAGCTAGTACTACTTTCAAACTTTTAGAACAAAAGATGCTGTAAACAGGATTTAGCCCTTACAAATAATGTCTTCCAAAATGCAAATTCTCCAAAGATTTCTAACACATATTTTATTATGGGTCCATTTCTGGACAATTTTTAATTTTAATGCAAAGCTTGACATTTTTATAGCT
Organism: Gallinula chloropus; assembly: GCF_964237585.1. Lineage (NCBI taxonomy): Eukaryota > Metazoa > Chordata > Aves > Gruiformes > Rallidae > Gallinula > Gallinula chloropus. Next base: position 43,554,616 of record NC_140086.1, read on the forward strand.
TGTTTTTTTTTTAATTGATGCCTACTGAAAAAATGCTTTTAGAGAGAATAATTGTAATCCTGTATATTTATTAATTATCTAACACCTTTTAACATGTGTACAATGGACATTCCTGCATTTGCTGTAAATAGAATATCATGATAACTCTCTATTTTTAGTCTCATCTTAGACACAAGGACTTAGTAACTTGTTTAATGATACATGTGAGTAACAAACCCTTATTATCTAACCAGTAGAATGACTAATTTCCCCTTTAAAAAGGGCTGATAACTTGGATCAAACAACATATAGCTAATCCATTAAGTTTAGTTAAAATCACATTCTCAGATTAAAGGAAGTGCGTGTCCAAAATTGTTCAGAAGCTCTCAAACAACTTAAGTGATTTCACTAATCTTTCACAATTTTTGCAAATATGCCTGTCTCCATATTTTGCCTTTTTCCATACTTTTTGATACTTGCTAAGAAATTAAAATTGAATTATGTAATCACTCCACCACTTTTATTATTGTACTTTATGCATGCATCCTGATTAAAAGTCTAAGAAACACACAAATTAAAATACAAAAACCCCACAAGCTGTGTTTCTAAGTAGTGACACAGATGTGGATGTGGCCTCTTCAAGGAGCTTCCTTCAAACTTTTCCAGTCTTATTGTGCTAGATTTTTGGCTAGCCATCTTGTGAAAAGGTAGCTATGTACCATCTCTTCTAACATCCTGAATCATGTTGCAGATGCCAGACTGTCCCCTGAACACAGGAGGAAGAGCAAACAGTGTAGTCTGCACCATATGTTTTCCCACTGGCCTCACACCTTGTTCCACCCAGAGGCGTTTACCTGTGAGTGCATAGGTCTGTGACTTCATTCTCCTCCATATGGCAGAGTTGCTCAGAACTATATGGCAACAGGCCTTTACAAGCTGCCAGACTTTTTTTCTCCCCATACATGAGTGACTGGACAGGGAATTGTGACTCCTTTTATTCATATTTCCTTGCTGGTACTGTTCCTCCAAATTTGGCCTAAGTGACCTCACATTGGAATATCCACTGGAGGAAAGTGCTTTAAGACACCTACTTACTAGTTAATGCTGTAAAGCGAGTGGTATCTACTTTTTTTTCCCAAGTATTATTCTTGCAAACACCACACAAATGAAATTCACATTTGAATTGAGATTTCACCTGTTTGCTTTGAGATCAAAGCAAGCAATTAAGATCACCTTGCAACATGCTGAAAAGAGGAACCTAATGAAAAACCCGAACTACTCTAACATACTGTGACACGCACTACATTGTAATAATTGGGTCCATGAAAAAACTGAATGCAACTGTATTGCTGTTTTGCTGTCACGAACAGAGATGGCATTAAATACCTCAGCAGCTTTACACATTGTATCTGTGCTACTAATACTAATGATATCGACACCGCAACCCAGAAGCATAATTACTTTGCCATCACCACTCCCATTATACTATATGAAAGAAAAATGAGACTCTAGATTTCTAAATTCCAGGCGTTGCAGTACCATGAACATGAAGCATAACTGTGGAACTGAGGAAACATATTGAATGGAATACAAATCAAGAACTCAATGACAAGCACAGCTCCTTCATGTGCTGACAGACGATGTCGTCGGCGATGACTTGCACATGATCTGAGCAAAATGCACTTTTGTTTTCAAATGCACTTTGCCCAGCAACACAGATGTGAAAGAGCCTGACGTGATTGTCTGAAGGTATGTGGTATTTAGTGATGTGTCATGGATGTATTGCCCCTCTAGCTTGGACAAATTTTTAGCACTTTTAAAACATCTACCCTAGTATCATATACTAACCGTGAGTCTGGTCATTCTGAAGATATGCTATTGCCAAAAGCACATGCATGCCTACTTAGTAACATCCCAAGTCACACAGCAAGGCTGTCTCTCAGCTAGAATGCTAGGGCATGCACTTCATTGTTTATGATCAACTGTGTAATTTCTCTTGGCCTGGCTGGGCATTCTGTATGCATGAGACTTGATGTAAATTTTTCTCTAGTGGTAAAAGAGTATTTTCTGCTGAGTAATAATATCTTTGCACTGTACGTTTTTGTATTGGAGTGTGACACAAATTCTGCCTCAAAAATTCGACCAAGAGTTTCCTTGTCTGTACAGGAGATAGATGAAGTCCTATATAACATAATATAACAGCATATGACATATATTATTGCAAGATATTCATAGTAGAATTTACCATCAGCCATGTTACAGGTCAATACTAACTAAACAGATTGATCATATCTGTAGTTAATTTCAGTAAAGACTTAAAAAACCCACACCAAGAAAACAGTTTATTCCTTCTCCCCACTTTTTTCTTTCTTTTTATTTCTTTTATTTTCTTTTCTTTTTGTCTACTTTTTTTTTTAAATGAAAGAATAAATGATTATATCTGGAACAGCTAATGCATTGACAAGGACTGTCGAGCTGCATTTCTTCAGTTACCATGAGCCCAGGTGTTAAACATGGCACATGACACTGGTGTGCACCATGCAGTGAGGCAGGGGCACTGTATGCTGACAGAGGATCAATAATGAAGTGGAAAAGACAATGACACTCTGTGGCATTGTCTCTCTTCCTGACAGATCTGTTCAGCCCCAGAAGTATTAATTCAATTATTTCACTAGCACCAGACTCTTTGATTTCATTCAGAAGTCGGCACTCATAGGGAGATTGAGAGCAGCATCTATAATGCGTAAATATGTTTCATAGTGCTTTCTTTCTAAATACTTAGTTATCTAAATTGCTGTTACAACTGATGAAGTCATATTAGGTTTCAATCTTTTCTTCTCAAGATAACTGTTTCTGCAGCAGAAATTTGATTTTGTTACAGATTCCCCTTGGCTTGACTTCCATACTTGAGCCTTTTAAGGACAATCTAGTCACAAATTTAGATAAAAATTACTGAAATCAGTTTAGAAAAAAAAAAACAAAACCAAAACTACCTTACTAGTAAACGTATAGTGACAAAGAAAGTTTATTCATTGCGATGACTACTGTAAATGTGCAGTATTTTCTACTTGTTGTTCACCACTGATAAACTCAATATTAATTTTTTCTGGGTCTCTGTTTGCTCCAAAAAGACAGCATCCATGTACTGAGAAATCTCAATCATCAAACACAAACCAGGAAAGACCTCTGTAATATTCTGGTATAACACATCTGAAGCATGTGGGCTGGAAAAGCTTAGGCAGCTTCTGAAATCAGTGTTCACTTGTTCGACAGATAAGTAGAGAAGTTGAATGTATTCCTTTTAAGCTACCAAAACTTTCAGAAGTGAAAGTTAATTACTTTTTTTAGATTAAAAAACTTAAACCATTTAATTTTGATTCATTACATTTTTGTTAGTTGCAATGTGCATCACACACTTTCAGCATTTTACTTTTTTAATTAAGATATTTATTCAGGTTACAAATTTTTTATTTGTGTTTCTGGCATTGAGAGATCATTCCTGAATACTTAGGCCTATATTTTATTGTGAGCATGGATGAAGAGGTGAGAATGGTGAATGTAGGCTGCTTCCATCAGACCCAGCAGTGCTTATGAACTGTCAGATCCAGAGTGCAATCATATTGGGCTTCAGGTCTCTCATCCATCCTCATGGTCCAGTTTCTAAGGAGGAAAACTTGGTCACATTGCACATTTCACTTTTATGCCATGCCAGTGTCAGATAGTGTTGTTCCAATATTGTAGAGTAAAAAAACACCAGTCCTGGAACTATATCTTGGGACATGTACTCACAGAGAAACTTTTAGAAGTAATCTAGGATGTAAATGTAATTTGCAAAAATGAATCGTACAGGACATTCTTACTCTCCACTTGAAGTATTTTTTTACATTTACCTAAATTCTGAAGACCAAAAAAGAATAAAATTTTTATGTAAAAAGCATACAGCTATCAGAACAAAATAAATATGAAAATGTGCTTGAGTAAACTTCTGCTGAAAAATCTAGGGAAGGAATGTGAATTTCAACCAGTCATAGGAACTTTATCTGAAGTAAAAAGGACACACTGAGATGTGCTAAGATTCTGTCTCATTGTTGGTTTAATTTTAGCTGACTATATGTATTTTCCATGTTGAAAATATATCCTGATGTGGAAAGACAATGTCCACAGACGGACCAGGGTGGAAATAGTACTTCCATTAAAGCCATTAGCGGGTATTTTGGATATTTCTCATAGTAAAACTGCCTTAATGCAGCCCTGTTCTGTAAAAATTCAGAGCTTTTAAAAGCTCTGTTTCTCTTTCTTGTGCTAAATCAGGAACCATGCAAGAGATACCAAAACAAGATGCCATTTTTAATTTTGAATCATAGAATTGTAGAATCATAGAATGGTCTAGGTTGGAAGGGACCCCAAGGATCGTAGAGTTTCAACCCTTCTGCCACAGGCAGGGCCACCAACTTCCAGGTCTTATCTGGACAAGGTTGCCCAGGGCCTCATCCAACCCAACCCTGAACACCTCCAGGGGCAGGGCATCCAAATGATGTAATGATGAATGAGCAAGAGAAGTAGATGTTTGCACTACAGTGTGAACACAGCTCTATTTAATAGAGGAAAACAAGATCACTTTTTACATCAGTAGTGGTTGGTTTTTTTTCTATTTTAAAATCTTTTCACCTATATTTACTTTAAAAGGAGTCCCTAAAAATGCCCTTAACATGACCCAGTGAGAGAAAGGTTCACGATGGAGACAGAGAAAGAGATAGAAGGGAAGAACTGTGACCTGCTATCATTTTCCTCTTGAATAGATAGTTCATCTTTTCAGTTAGTGCTTTTGTCCTTAACACATAATCTATTGAAAAATTGAAGCCACTTTATGAGCAAGCATCTACAGTCTTAATTCTCATAACAGAGAAACAAATATTACCCCACAGCATCCGAAGGCTGGGTGTGCTGTGTATAGCCTCATGTTACTCTGACAAGGGTTTCATGTCAAACTGGGGAAAATTACATTGTCCCAAATTTTCTCCAACAAGACATCACAGTAGATTATCTGGCTGCCACCACTCATCCGGCCGCAGCTGCTACCCTGCTCTGTTTGTCTGAACCAGCTCCCTATAGCTCTGCTGAAGTCAGACGGGATGCAGACCGTGCTGGGAAGCAGGTTGGATTAGCAATAATAAGGAGGCAGATTGAGCAGCCAGTAAAGAGTCAAACATGACTGGTGGTGCAAATCCAGGCTCACCCAGGCTTTTGTTTGCTGCTTCAGTACAAGGGCTGCTGGGGTTTATCGATTACAGCATTAAAAAAAAAAAAAAGGAAAAAAAAGGAAAAAAAAGAAAGAGTACAACGATGGTTTTGACCTCGACATTATCCCTTTGGTTTAACTTTGACCTCCTAATTTTACACCAAAGGGATGTGGTTCTGCTTAAGCATGCCAAGAATTGAGAATGGAGGGAATGCTAGCAAGAATTTTGTGGCAATGTGTGGAAACAGCGTATTGCTGGTAAACTGCTATAGTCTCCCTCTACTTCAAAAGGTTTCATAATTCTGCAGCTGTATACAAATGATCCATTTGGTTAATCTGAATTCCTAGGGTCATTAAAATTTTTTTCTCTCCTCTCTGAAGTAGTTTATTACTTTGAGAGAAAAAAAATCAGTTTAAATCCAGGTAAGGGAGGAAAGCTGACAAAAACATAAATTAGAGGAAGAACTTAATTTAAAAAGTGTCAAAAAGGATAGATAGTCTTAGTTCAATAATAAAGCCTGGTTCAAGAGCCTTCTATCTTTAAATAAAGCATTTGAGCACTCTATTACCTGTATACAACCAATCTTTGATTTCCAATCTAAGCCTATTTTTACTTCTTATGTGATTAGCATACAAATGCAACCAAAAAAAAAAAAAAAAGAAGTGGCTACCCTGGTGACACTTAGGACATGTTTTTGACTTTCATGTCAGCATCAGTGAGAGATTCTCAAAGATTTTGAAGGTGAGGTGAGTCTTACATAAAAACCTCCTATTTTGCTTGAATCAAAATATCATCACCACTGACTCAGGTTATATCTCCACTTCCTGGAATATTTCATGCTGTGATTTGTGCCGCTTTACAGAGACACTAAATTATTTTTAAGTATTTGATTTTTTCGGGACCACCACACTGTGGGCTGAGCATGAATATCTGCTGAAGTCACATGTGTGTAAATGAGGCAACTGTGCTTGGAGAGCAGAAAAACTTTATCCACAATCACAGAAGCAACTCCTGTTTCCCATGGGATTTAATACTTCCTGGCCTTCTCTCAGATCAGGCTGTCCCTTGGGGCAGTTAAGTATTTCAAAACAGTATATTTAAGTGCAATGTAAGTAACCCACTACAAAGTTGAGAAGAGAGTTGCACTTTGCATTGTTTTCTGATAAACATTTTGCTGTTCCTGATAGCAAAGACTAAGCACAACTTTATCTCCCAAGCCATGGCCTGTACAACCAGCAATCACAACTACCATGCCAAGGCAAGTCTGGGGCACCTCTGTTGGATTCAGCTGATTGCCTTTGAGTACATATTGATCCGCAGTGAGAGAAAAATGTGACTTGGTACATTCATCAAAATGAAAATAAGAAAAATATCCCTTTTTTGAAATTCCAAAATTTGGTGTAGAGGGATGACGGCAGCTTGAGAGTCAGATGTACAGTCCACTACTAACAAAAAAAAAATCAATGCAGAGAGTGAGAACTATGAATTTCTTCTTACTGATTCATGCCATCAGTTTGCTTTTCACTTTGCTTTTCATTTCCTCCAATTGTAAGGACGAGAGGTGCATAATTATGCCTCTGTGGTTTCTTTTGGCTTTCTACTGAGATTGAAAACAAAAATGCCTGTTATGATAGTGAGATTTGCAGGGTCTTTCATACTTTCTTTGGAATAGGACTAAGACAGCAAATTTATTTCATGTAGAACATCCATTGCAATTGTTTCTTTTTCCGAACTGAGAGCAGTGGGGTCGGAGGAGTTTGCAAATAACTCTAGTCTTCAAATCTCACAAAAAAACCCCAAACCAAAACCCCAAAACCAAAATTAAAGTTGTTGGCTATTTGGTTATTTAATTATCTTTATAGCAACAGCTGCATCATTTGCAAACACTCAAATCTGATTAAAATTAAAGATACTGAATTTACTAGCCAAATATTTCAGACTAATGATCACTGACATGGCAGTTAGCCAAAATATTTAACAATTTAATTTCTGGTAGTTCATACTGCTTGAGTTCTCTAGGATCCACTGCCTCATTAATATTTCATTTTTTATGAGTTTCTGAAGTTCTTTGTAACTAAGTTACAACATTATCAAGCTGGTTACTCTGCATTTTTTCTCATGAAGGAAATTGTCTCTTGAGGGATGATAATTGACTAATTGGGTAAGTCTCTGAGGATATTCAAGGTCTTTCAGGTTCTTTATAAGCTGTCACTTGTGTGTGTCTGTCATTTCTGTTGTTCTGAGACAAGCTGAGTGTCCAAATGGACTTGTGCTTTTAAGTTGCTCAGCTACAGTGAGGTGACAGGTCTCTTCAGGGAATGCTGAAACCCACTCTTCAGAAAAAACATCCCTTGGTGTGGGCATAGTTGCTCACTTTATCTCTAGTCCATCTCATTAAGAAATGTAACTGAGAGAGTGTTTGCCTTCTACAAATACCTAGGCCAAAACAGCTTTCATAGGTTCTACCTGAGCTTTATTTAGTTGTCTGTGTTATTGTTGCTGTCTTCCTTCACTGTGCTGCATCACTTCCTGTGCCACAGATTAATTCTTTCTTTTGCTTTGACTGTCTCTAAATTCCCTAGATCAGGAAGTCTGCTTGTGTTTCTGTGTACATGCACACTTAGTGGTGGGATAAGATGCTCTCAGAAAGAGACAAGAAGGTGTTAGTAGAATTGTAAATAATGAATAATGACCAATATAACTTCTCCCGTCTATTCCTTATTTCTTACATCACTTCTCACATAGTTCCATTTTCAGAGATTGTAATCTTAAACATTGTTACTTTCTTTCATTAGCTCTGTAGTGCACCATGATAATTTTGGTTGAAGGAACAGATGCTGACACATGCAAACTGTAAGAAAATATTCTGCATTTGCAATGGCAGTCCAGAAAGCATGTATGTGGTTTTCAATAGACTGAGACATGCTCATACCTTGAAAGCACTTTATTGCATGCACCAGAAGTAAGATCTTGCAGCATTGTCAGATTCTGACATTTTATTTTGTTGTCTGGCAGGATGATTCTTACCTAGACTTTTTATTTGTATGCGTCCAACTCTGTTTTTATTGTTCTTATATTCTAGCAGTCTTTATAAACTCTCTGTGTGAGGAGGAAGGAAGAGAAATGGAGGAAAGAAGAAGGAAAACATATAAAGCCAATAGGAGAAATAACTTCAGACTGTTTATTTTCCTCTCCGTTGTTTCTTATCTGTTTCTTTTCCCCAAGATTTTGACTATGACCTACCTGGTAACTTGTAATAAAAGGACGTAAAATAGTTATCTGTGGTGTACTTGGGTGGAGACAATACTTTTGCTCTGCTCTGTTTTTATCCAGGTTTCAGTGAGCTTTATGCTTATACTTTGCTGTTGCACTAGTTGTTGTTTGGGGCTGGGAAGAAATATTTCCCTCAGCACCGAACTTGTCCTTGGGACACCTTGTCCCACCTTGGGAGGTGATTGTCCCTCTCTACTCTGCCCTTGTGAGGCCCCATCTGGAGTACTGTATCCAGATCTGGGTCGCCCAATACAAGAAGGATGTGGAACTGTTGGAGAGGGTTCAGAGGAGGGCCACAAGGATGATTAGAGGGCTGGAGTACCTGCCCTACAAAGAGAGGCTGAGGGAGCTGGGCTTGTTCAGCCAGGAGAAGAGAAGGCTGCGGGGGGACCTCATTGCAGCCTTCCAGTACCTGAAGGGAGCTTATAAGCAGGAGGGGATTCAACTTTTTAAAAGAGCAGATAATGGCAGGACAAGGGGGAATGGACTAAAGCTAAAGGAGGGAAGGTTTAGATTAGATATTAGGGGGAAGTTTTTTACAGAAAGAGTGGTGAGGTGCTGGAACAGGCTGCCCAGAGAGGTAGCAGATTCCCCGTCCCTGTAGGTGTTGAAGGCCAGGTTGGATGGGGCCCTGGGCAGCCTTGTGTAGATCCAGGCCTGGAGGTTGGTGTCCCTACCTGGGGGGTTGGAGCTCTATGATCCTTGGGGTCCCTTCCAACCCAGACCATTCTATGATTCTATGATTTATCTATGGGGATAAGCTGTGTGAATGGTAAAGTTATGTTCAGATTAGTAGTGACAATGTTTAGCAGAGATGCTTGTTCCTCTCTAGTATGGCATTAAAAAAAAAAAAAAAAAAGGCTGGGAAAAAACACTGAAGGCTTGTGATGTTCATGCTGCCAAGAGACAGCCATAAGCAAACTTGCTGCTGTGGGACCAGGTCACGAGGCATTACTTGATTACTTGTAATTCATGCCTCCTGCCTAGTCATAACAATCTGTATCTAACTTGGAAGTTTCTCTCACCAAAATCTTTTAAACTAAGTCCATAAGTCAAATGGACTTTGAGAGGACTGGTTAAGGTCTTCCACCACACAGATAACATCTGGGTGGCCTTTTCTGATGCATTACTAAATTTAAATCTTCAGTAAGGTGCAGATTTCCAGTTGCCAGTATCTTATAGGATCCTGCATTTTTTGTGGAGACACCACCACATTTTACCCTACAATAGCAAAAGCTTCATATCTCTATTCATTTAAAAAGAAAAATAAATCTGACCAGGTTCTCGGCAGTGGAATATTTTAGGCAGAATCAGAGCCTAGTTTCAGTCTGAATAGCTAAGTTTTGTACTGAATGCATAGTTAATAATAGTAATTTCTACATTTACAGCAAATAAGGCAAGTTTGTAAATACAATAACCCACTGCATGAATACAATACCACCATGAATAGAATGTAGAACAGAAATGAGGGTTAATAAGGCAGACATTATATTAAGTATAGTTTTATGTGTAAATCAAAAGATCTAAAATATAAAAAATTACCATGCACGAGAATTGGCAGTAGAAACAACAGGACTTTAATCTAAAGTACACTAATGCAGCTCAAGTATAATCAGGGTTGAATAAATATTCATCATCTGTACTTTATTATACTGTACTCTGTAGAGGAAGGTACAGAAAAAGGTACAGGGCTATATTCAAATTCAGTTTTTGGCTTTGTGACCTAGTTCATGTCATTCATTTATATGCGGCTTTATAGCTAAGGGCTGACCAGTATTGCTGCTCTGAGAATGTGTGGTTCTGTCAAAGTCAAAATGCTTCTCTAAAGTGGCCAGTTTTGCATGAAATCTATTTGAAAGGGAAAGGTGTGTCTGGGAAATTCCATTTCTGTCAGAACAAGAAAGGTTAAAACATTAACTTCAAGCTGATTTTTCTTGTTGACATTTGGTATTGTGCCTTAATACAAAACAACACAGTTGCAACTGAATTCTGAATAATCAGAAATTAGCATTTGAGTTTTGAATTGTGTTAGCGTTAGCTTTGGATTAGAAAAGAGCTATACTTACAGTCTTAAACTTGTTTAAATATTTCTAGTGGCATCTTCAGACTTAAACAGACAACCACCTGACGTTATGAGAATAAAATCAGACTCTGTCAGGGCCTGAGAAACAATTTATTTTGCTTTTATTGTTTTACAACAACATATCTTTTTCTTAATTCAGTTTTCCTGTTGTGTTTCCAGTATCCTCTTTCTGCTGAGTAACGACAAACACCTCATGTGAATTATAGAACTGAGGTTGCTGAAGAGAATCAGGCAGGAATCCTTTATAAAATGTGCCATACCCTGGAAAGCTTTTTGTATTCACAAGGTGGACAATAATAATTACAGATGAAGGTCAGAGTGAAGAGCTGAATGCTACTTATACAGAGAAAAGTTGTTCACCATTTTCCAAACCCCTGCAGATAGTGTTCATAATGAAATCCTGCTGCATGTTCCTAAGACTGGTGTTTGCTCATAGGTAAGGACATTGGGAACTTGGCATTTTCGATGAACTGAGATTCCTGAAGGAAGGGATTTGTTCACTGTTGCTTCATAACCTTGGTTCCTTCACTGACTGCATAAAAAATGCCATCAGCTGAGGATGGTTTTCACAGATTTACTTTTGTGCTTCCAGTCACTTTGTTTTCATGCATTTCAGGTAGATTATTTATTTATATAAAATGTCAAGAAACATCAACAATCACTAAAGTTATCCACACTTAATCATTGATTTCACTCACTTGTGCAAGCTGCCATCTTAGCCTTTGGTGTGAAGTGAGAAACCTTGTAGAAATATTCTTTCTTTCAAGCATTCTATAATTCTGAGCATCAGTTGATTATACTGATGTTACTACAGTTGTCCTAACTCAAAGGTAGTTAAGGGTACTCATTTATTCACTGGACTGGAAATAAAGCTCATAGCTTTTCCTGAGGTGAAAATAATTAGCTCAGAAACAAGAAATTTCCACGTAGGGAGGTGAAAAGCCTGTGAAAATAATTGATGATAGGACTACAAGTAGAAACCAGGTCGTCTAGTACTTGGTTCTTTACCTAAAGTACAAGATTATTCTTCCTTCTGTGCTTTGAAATGTCATCCCATTCATCAAGTTAAATATACAGCAGATTAATGATATGAGTGTGTTCTACCCAAATTATTTCCCTTTTGAGGTTCTGTCATTGTAAATGACAGTATTATTTCAGTAAGCTTTCATATTCTTTGTAATAATAACAAATATTTTGGACAATATTGCAGATATTCATCAGATCCTTTTAATGTAGGTCTGATTTACAAATTGTTTGTTTCCTTTCTTCTGTAGATAGATGAATGTATTATTGGTGAATAAATGTTTCCATTATTCAATTAGTTGTATAGATAGTCAAATAATGTTTAATTATGTGACCTATTCACATTTTTCCATCAACTGATACTAAAATACTCATGACTAATTATTTTCATTATTCAACCAGCTCTTTAAATGATCAAATAATATTATTAAGTTAAATTCACTTATTATCAGCAAATGAAGTAATGAGTATTAGAGTATTGTTTTTCATTATTTGCCTCAATGCATTTACCTATGCCATGGACCTGTTTAGAGTTATTTTCTGTAACAATAAAATTTCTTGTGCGTTCACACCATGTTTCATCTTCAATTTAACAGTAAGATAAATTCATATCAATGAATAAACTTAATGGGCTGTAGGACAAGAGAAGTACTGCTCTCCCCACATCTCCACTGTTGGTGTGGAGGCTGACCACTTCCTGTGAACCACAGTTCTGCCAGTGGTTTAAGGGGTGTTCTTTTTTCTCCAATATGAAGAAGTGTAGACAGCTGAGTCCAGAGAAGGGCTATGAAGATGATTAAGGGCCTGGAACATCTCCCCTATGAGGAAAGGCTGAGTGAGCTGGGATTGTTCTGTCTAGAGAAAAGAAGACTAAGGGGGGACCTTATTAATATTTATAAATATCTTAAGTATGGGATGCAGGGGGAAATGGCCAGCCCCTTTTCAGTGGTCTGTGAGGACAGGACAAGGGGCAATGGCTGCAAGTTGGAGCACAGGAAGTTCCACATCAACATGCAGAAGAACTTTTTCACTGTGAGGGTGACAGCCCTGGGACAGGCTGCCCAGGGAGGTTGTGTAGTGTCCTTCTCTGGAGATATTCAAGACCCATCTGGACACCTATCTGTGCAATATGAGCTAGGGAGCTGCTTTGGCAGGGGGGTTGGACCCGATGATCTCTCGAGGTCCCTTCCAATCCCTATTATTCTGTGATTCTATGATTCTATGATTCTATGATCTCAATAAATAAACCCTAAATATTTGTATTTTAGTGATATTAATGTTATTAATTAGAATGAATTGTTCATCAGCCTCAAGACAGATTAGTTTGTAATTTAGTCTTTTTTTTTTTTTTTTCCAAGCCAGTTCCCTGGATTTTTCCACCTCAAAAAGTGGTTCAAAAACCACTGCTATAAATGTGAAAGAATATTAGTATAGGCACAAGAACGCTGCAGTGCACTTGACAGATGGAAAAGGTTTACGGTGAATCTATCATTGCCCTATGGTGGAGAACAACACTGTTCATAGATTAATGTTCATTTTATTACAGCCATATCTTACCCTCAATCTGTGTGTAGAACTCTCTCTGAAGTCATTTTGATCTGTGTGCATCAATCAAGGGTAGTATATGACACTTAGGGCCACATTTTCATATGTCAGCACTTGGCATCTGGAAATCCTGTATCTTGTATGCCCAAAATATTTTATTTATATGTGCAAATATGGGTGGTTACAGGATATTTTAGTGAGACAGTGAAGCTGGTGGGTTTTAAAAATTTGTTGATTAACTATTCAAGTTAAGTTTGGGCACAGGTTTAATGCAGGTGTCCCTGATTTAGACCAGTTCTACAATCTTTCCATTCATAGCTGTACTGATAGCCATTTCTACCTGGCTAAATCATTCTACTAGGATAATACAATGTTCTAGCTGTTTATTCCAGGATAGTATCTATAGTACAACAGTGTTATATACATGTGTATATATATAAACCCAGTTATCATACCCCCAATTCTGAACAAAGTCTTTGGGACCTATGAAGGCTGATATTAAAGATTATTTCTTAACTGCTGTTTGTCATCATTGCTGATAACTTAGACTGAAGATAATATTGGTTGAAAAGGGGTCCTGAAACAAGACTGTGATAATTTCATTCTTAATAGTGTACAGCCAAATGGAATAACAACTTGGTCCACACTTGCTCAGTATGACCTCTATGCTTTGTGAAATCAGCAATGACATAGGATTGTATTCTTTTGAATAGATATTATTAGAAAAGTCCTCTAACTCTTTAGATTTGAGACAAACAATTTTCCATCAATATTATTTCCTGCATCTCCCTTTGTGATGCTGTAATGAAGTTATTATAGTTTGGCCCTTCAGCCTATGACAGATTGAATTTTCCATGACTTGCTGATGTGACAAAGTCATTGCTCAAAGGCAAATATACTTTGAAACTGATAAACTAACGCAAATTAATTTATACTTCAAGTGAACTTTATAAAAAGACATCTTAGTTTATTTTTTAACTCAAATTAAAAGCCAAGCAAGATCATAATTTAGTGGTCTCAAGAAAGCAGTAAGTACAATCTGTGATGTGAAAAGAAGTATTACTGCAGGATTAGGGAAGTTTCAGAACTTTAATCTTTTATTTTCTATACTGTTGAACTATGATGATGATGACCTCTTTTAAGAAAGAGAACTGGGCACAAAAGTCATTTTCTCTTGTCATGTTCATACAAAGAGTATGTGAATTATTACTCTCAACAACGAAACCTGCATCCAGATCGTCAATTCACTTATTTCATTGCCTTTAGGCCAGAACTCTGGACAAGGGTTTGGTGCTGTCACATATCCTTTTCCATCTCATTTAAGTGATCTGGCCTCTGTTTTGGGAATGCATTTTTATTGTGCTGTTAAGCCCTGTGTCCCCTACATGAATATTTCATATATCTACTAAGTGCTTTCACTGAATATATTAGCCCCTGGTTTTCTCTCTCTATTTTTTTTTGTCATGCCTGTTGCAACAAATAAGATGGTAATCATGGCCTAAGCATACATGAATAATCCTTTATGGGATGGGAATTTTCAGATGCCAATAATAGCTACTTTGTCAGGTTTTGGCTAAGCTATTGAAAATATTTAAACAAAATCTGTCCGTCATATTACGTAAGCATTTTTCTATTTATATCTGCCTTTACCACCCCACAACAAACATAATGAGCAATAAATGAAGCAGTGGCCAAAAGACACGTTTATGACTCATGCAGATGCCAAGGGACCATCCTAATAAGGGCACTGCTTGGCATTTCTGCTAGCAACAGACCAGAGTGTAACTCTTATTTGACAGTATTTTATAAATTTATCGTTAAAGCCCATAGACTTTACTCATCTTAATGTAAAGTAATGTTCAAGCTTCAACTGACTTATTCCGCTTAATATGACAGATATCAAGGGGCAGGCAGCCCTGGCAGTTCAAACTAGTATTTTACATCGAAATCATAGAATAAACAAGAACAGACTTTGTCCTGTACTATGGCAAAAGGAAAACATGTAACATTTGCTAATGTTCAGACATCATCCTTTCTATCGGACTACACTACTGAACCTGAACCACACCTATTTTCTAAGAATTAAGCTTGACTATGGGAATGGCAAAGATTCATAACATCATTTCACACATTCTTGCGATGGCTAGAAAATTTCTCAACAGTGAATCTGCTGATGGTTTATGCAGATTTCATCTATAGAGCTGAAAATATATGTGCACCTTCCAAAAGAGATTTTGAGCTAAGGATGGAAATGGGACAAAGAAAGTGTTCCCAAAAGGCAACAAGAATGCCTTATGTCATGTCAGGCAGGAGGTGGTCTGTGTTTTTCTGCACATGCAGAAACCTCCTTGCCAGGTATGCTAGCCAGAGGTTTTAAAAGGATGTGCTAGGGAAATGTCAACTCATCCTTTTCTTCCATTGGCTCACTGGAATAATACGCCAAATGTACAGGTGCTCCAGGGGATGTTCTTAGACTCTCTGGATGTGGAGAGCCTGACAGATGAGCAGATTTACATAAGCTTTCTATCCTGTTAAATATTTCTTATTTCCTAAGCATAGTTATGTGTCCTTTTACTGTTGGAAACAGTGCCAGTCTCCCTCTTCAGAAGGTGCTGCAGGAATCACTTCACCATTACTTAAAATCATGGTAGTTTTCTCTGTAAAATGAAAGCTGTATGTGCAAGGCTTAGAAGTAATACAATGAGCTTGCTAATGAGCAGGTCTGAAATAACCTGTTTCTTGGCTACATAAAAGAAACCTATGCCAACCTTCTGAGTCCTTCTCCATTGGTACCAACCAACTCAAGATGAAGTCTGTTATCTGATAATACTTCTGCCTGACAGATAAGTGCTTTGTGTAAAGTCCTCTTATGCTGATACTAACTGCTTAATTGTTTCCCTGTACTTACAATGAGACCAGCCTCCTTTATTCCACAGACAGAACCCCCTCACCAAGAAGTTCATGTGGACCTACTGTAGGGTAGGTTGTGATGTTTTGTTAGACAGGGAGTCAACTAAGCAGGGTTGTTCACCAGAATAGAAAAGCCCATGTATCTACCACCCTGCACATTTGGGATTTATTGACATCTCTGCTTCACACTGGAGTTTTGCAGCCAGTTTGTACTGAAAGCTTGAAGCATGCTGAGTTCAATGGAAGCTTTTTTCATTAAAAGCTGAGTCCTGGATCTCAAGCCCTAGGTGTTTATTCCTTCACTTTTCAGAAATAAACACTATAAAAATTTGTTATAAGGATGCGGAAAGGCTCCAAATCACCAAATGACATTTTTATCTATATGTTTTATTTTGTATTCATTTTTCAATCATCTGCATATTAACATTTGATTAGCAACTGCTTGTTTAAGAGAGCATATCAGGTTATCTGGCTGGAGATAACAAAGCATGTTTTCCACAGAGGCTTCCAGACTAGAGGCTACACAGATGTGCCTGAGTTAAAAGGATCTCACTGTCTACTTTGAGAAGTGTAGATGGCTTCTGCATTTAGAGAAAACTCATCTGAAGCATCATAAAATAAAATGTACGGAAAATATAATATTCCATAATTAAGATTTCTAATGAATTGCCTTGTTAATCCATACAGTGTATGCATGTTGCAAAATTTTCCTGGCTTAATTAGTGCACTTGCTGATTATGTTTATTTCCTGATGTACACACTGATTAAGCATTGTCCATACAGTGAGGCTTGAAGCGGGATCAGTCTACAAAATAGTACCTAGTCGTTTAAACAGAGACTCAGAATGCAAATAGATCAACTTATGTAAAATTAAATTAGTTCTAATAGAACCCATTTTGACTGAGCAGCTGGTGACACATTATAAACAGAATTCTCTTGTTATGTGAAATAAGGGGCTTCTGCTAACAGATGCTTATATACTTTTAAGCCACAAAAAATATCGTATTATGTTTAAGGTCTAAAGTTAATGAAAGAAAATAAATTCTGAGCTTGTTAGGTAGCACTTCTGCACTGGGTCTCAGCATTGCTATTTCAATAGCGTGTAAGGTCAGCTAGCTCTTTGCAATGCTCCATGTGGGAACTTAAAAGTGAGTAACTGCTAAATCATTAGTCTCACAGCTAGCACATTAAACATGTTCTCTTTAACAAGCAGTGGCTATCAGCTGACTTCTGAAAAAAACTATTAAGATTTGGTACTGTCCCCTAAGCCCTTAATTATTTTGTTCTTTTAATAGAAAGTGACTGCTTTGTCTTTATTATTCTTTGAGAACACCATCTCAGATTGGTCATACCACTCGAACTATCCATTAAGAGTTACTGGTATGCTGTTCCTGGTCAATACTTGACAATGAACTGCACTTTTTTCCTAGGGATGCTGTCAGCCACACTGAAATGTGTTAAAGTCCCAGTGACAGGCCTTTTCTTAGTGACAGAAGGTCTAGTAGACTCTATGAATGAGGTAGGTGTGTTTTAAACTCCTGGATATAGAGGTTATTTATGGAAAATTTAAGCCTCCTAGACAAAGAACAGAATAATTTCAACAGAACTAAGTAATTAAACAAGTGACTAAGACATTAAAGGCCTAGATGTGCATTTTCTGGTTTTAATGGATTTAACTCTGATGATGGATATATTTGAAGATGACTTTTCGTGAAGAAATTATACTGGAACTTAGGGGCTCTTTGGTTCTTGTTCTATGTTTGACAGTGATTACCTCACCAGAGTTTCTGCCCTGAACTAAATACAATGGCATGCAAATTAATGCATATGGATGCTTCAAACCATTATACAATTACTTAAATCTTTAGTAAGTTATTTAGGAAAACAGTTAATCAAATGCTCCATCTTTACTCCACCCCTGGTGCATTTGTGATTTATTTTGGTTTTCTGTCAATGACACCTACTAAGCAGAATTAAAAATATCGGTTGATCCATTTCCAGTCTGTCAGTTTTTGCTGGTCTTATTGAATTTTAATTTGATATCAGTGGACTCTATGGAGTTAGAGGTCTAAAGAGCTTAAATCATATGTTAGGAAACTCTTGCAGAACCTAGATGAGTATGGATAAATGCAAATCATAGTGATTTAAATCTCTAAATCTTGCTATCATTTGAATAAAAGAGCAATAAATCTTATTCAAAAAATAGCATTGGAACTTACTTTCTAAATGCAAGATAGAACTATCAAGATGTGTATTTTCAACTAGCATGAATATTACATGAATATTATTACATGAATATATAGCATGAATATTAATACATTTGTTATTTTTTTGATGACCCAGAAGACACACTAACTTCACATTTAAAAAATATTCTCTAAACAAACATTTCTTCAATTAACCTATTTTGTGCATTTTATTTGAAAAAGGAGGATGACATTTATTTTTTATTTAAGGGACTTAATTGTTTACGCTCATAATTTGGGCCATGTTATTATTGAATGGAAAAGGGAATTTAATGTGGGACATATATAACCAGACATTGCTTTTACATTTACTACATAAAATTATGATTTAGGTACATTATAAAAATTATTGAAACGAACTGTATAAAAAGATGTTTTATGTAAAAAAAAGTTGTGGTCCATGTGTGTTTTAATATTTTAGGACTATTAAATGGTCTTTCACAAGTTTATTTGCACATAAGTTTGAAGAGAAAAACAAGTTTTATTGCTTCTTCAAGTCCTGATGGATTTTTTTTCCCACTTCACCGAAGCCAGAAAGCTAAAAGATACTCTAAAAAGCGTAACTCCAGTGTTCTCTACTAGAAATATGAGCACCCTTTTCAAGTGTGAAATACCACACACTTTTTTTTTTCTGAACAATGTATTTAAACAACAATATTACTTTTTTCACTAATATTTGAAGAGGAGAAAAGGCACAAAAGGCAATACTCATGATAAATACATGGCAACAAAATATACATGTTACATGTTCAGGCAGTAATATTAGGAAACACTGTTGAATAGGGTGTCAAAATGCAGTATGGATTATCTTTCAGACCTCTTAGGTGTTAAAGTATTTTTAATATTTTTAAAATCTTATTTTCAGATGCAGTTCTTAATTCCATCATCTCAATTTATGTGTGTCCGTGAAAATTTATTTTTTTAACTAATTTCCTCCATAGTCACTGAAGATTTTAATGCTTTAGAAATTAATTAAAATGCACGAGTCTTTTAGCAATATTATTGGTATAATACAGTTCTGTAAAATACAGTTCTCCAAAGAGTTTTCAGTCTAGGAGGAGAAAAAGCCTCCATTATACAAGTGAAGTTTTTTTACCTAGTGTCCCTAAGAAGGTGAGACCCTTTATGATCAGTAGGTGTGTTTATAGGTATGGTAGGGTCTTAAATTTATATGCCTTAGTGCAAGGCTCTTAAGTTTGGAAGCTTTGACCTATAAGTACAATGAAAGCATTTCCAAGTGTTATGTTCGCTCATCATAGACATAACAGAAATGTTAGCTTTATGAGATGTCGCAGATATAAATAACAAGGGAATAATAGATAAGAACGTAGTTGAGTCTACATCAAAGTTTTGGAGACTGAGGCATATGTCTGGATGTATATGTGCTTCAATCCTGTGCTCCATGGGTATTTTTTTTTATCAAGTCTCATCTCTTTTACACAAATGTACTTTTAAATATTTAAAACAATATGAATTTATGCTTACATAATCTCATTCTTTTACATAATCTTATTCTTTTACACACTGTTGGTCATTTTTCAGCAGCCTTTAATGGTGGTGCAACATTCAGCCAACTAAAAAACGTTTAATGCTACTTAAACCTTTTTGCAACAGAAACTGAGGCTAATAATCTCATACCTGGTCCCTGGTTATAATGATCACAGTTTACATTCCTGACACTGTCTCTGTGGTCTCCCCTATTTTCTGCCCAGAAAAAGGAAAAACAGCCAGCACTCATTCCAGACTGAAATTTAAACAGCCAAAAATCATTCTACCGTTAAGCAAGAAGACAATACAAAGCAAGCAAACTAAATCCAAATATGTTTAAATTGCTGCTTTAGCCTGCATGGCCTTTTCATATGATTCATGCAAAAAGAAAAAAAACAAACTAAATTAGGATCACAGCTCTGACAAAGTGCAAAGCTTCATATATTTTCCCCATTTCTAAAATGTATCAACTGCAAAATGTTGGTGTGCTAGATCAAAATTAAAACCACATGAAGTGAAATATCAAACTTCATGCTCAAAAGAACTAAGAAAGTTCCCGAGACACAACCTTAATTTAAAGAAGCAAAATTACAAGAAGTCACGCAGAGCAGTATTCTCCTCCTCTCCTTGGAAATGTGCAGCTCTTTATTATGGAAAGGCAGTAGCCCCTCTATAGTTAGGGTTGCAATCAACTTCCATTATAAAGCCCTATTTTAGCCCCCTGTAACTTTGGCTTGAAAAATTGGAATACAAATTGCCATATTTTCTCCAAAAGAAAAGAAGAATAGATGAGGATTTTTTGTTTATTTGGTGAGGTGGGAGGATTAGGTTTTATTTTTACTTTTTTGTATAAAATTGAGGGAAAAAATTGCTTAACAGTTACAAAGTTTAAGTTGCTAAAAAAAAAAAAAATTAACCTCACCCAAAATTTTCACTTTTTTTGTTGCTACCATATCTGTCCTTATTACTTGAATGATTTACAAATAATTTAGCAAAACAGTCCCATTTTCTTTTTGCTATTAGATGACAGAATATTTTGTTGGTGACTTGTGCGGACATGGCATTAGGCAATCAGAGCAACATTTTCAAAAGCAGTTAATGTCTGGTAGTGTGATATACGCCTCAAAGTGAAGTATAAAGCACATGTTGATCTACCTGGAGTTTTTGAGCAAGCTCTTCGTTTTTGGAGCTCCCTCATATACTTTGTTGAAATTTCCAACATGGAGGGAACGACTGAGTGTTAAAGGACTGCTTTTATAAAGGTGAGAAGTAAACATATACTTAGTTACTGAGGGCTACTGGCTAAAATCTAGAGGTTGCCTAATGACACTGTGGTGAACACTAGCCACTCCCAGCATTCAGCCTTATTTATCATGCTTGGCTCATTTCCTAGGATTAGGTCCAGAATAGCCTCTGGCCATGTAGGCTGTTCAACAAACTGTGTAAGAAAAGAAAGCAAGCATAGTCCGTGGAAACATGCTTCCCTCTTTTTTTCAGATAGTTGTTATCCCATGCTAGATCTAAGTATTTAAATTTTTTTATGATTAAGGACCTGACATTCTTGCAGACTTCATTGATTCACTGAGGGGGAAAAAAAAATAAAAAGGAAAAAAATCTCATGGCTTTCCATTACTTTCTTATAAACTGTTTAGAAACGGTTTATAGGACTATTACCTCTCTATTTGAATTATCTCTTCAGTGTTAGAAAGAAAACGTTTTTTCTTCCTGGAAAGCACAGTTGTATGAATAAAAGGTTGCATATGTGTGTTTATGTGTTTACATAAAATATGCATTTGTGTATAAATACTTGAAACTGGAGACTATTTTGCATATACCTATTTATAGGGCTTTGGACAACCCACAGTTTGTTGTACACTGTGGTGTAATATTAAATATTGCAATTATTTAGTGTATTAGCATGGAATTTTTAAATGCTGACAACATGCATAAGAATGCACATTTAGATGAAAGTATAACCTTATACACCCAATATTTCATACACAGGTGAATCTGACTTTGAGTTCTTTTCATGCAATGCTTAAGATGTCCATGTGAGATCACTGTGTGTTTCATGGTATAACTTAACTCTTTGAATATACTATTGTAAAGATATTCAAAGTTTAGGGAGACTGTTGCAAAACTATTAAAAAATAAGCTCTAAATCTAGATTTTGTTAACAACCATTAAAGTGTGACAAGGTTTTAAAATTAATATAGAAAAATCTGTTGTAGGAAGAGGGTTCTTCTGAGCCAGTCGGACTGGTTTTAGTAGGATATATCTATAAAATACATCCTAAAACTCTTGGAGTGGAAGGAAAAGTATTAACCCTGTACCAAAATACTTGGGAGTTAAAGAAAGGGAAAAGAAGACAATATTTTCTCTTTTAATCTCCACACAAGATCCTTTAAAAGATTCTGGGTTTTTTCATCATGATAATCAATGTTCAGACCCATTTTAATTTTACTTTGCCATTCAGAGTCCTTAAAACCTGGGAAGACTAAGATCATTGTTTCTACAATGTCATTAGGCTTTTAATAAGCACATGCTGCGCATAAGCAGAGATGAGAACAGAAAACGATACACAGGATTTCCCTGAAGGAAGCAGCTGTCAGGGATCAGGAAGGACATCCCTGGCAGTAGCTGTTAGAGATTTGTGTGCATTGCTGAGAGAGCAGAAGAGGTTCCCTATAGGCACTTTCCAAGACATGGCCTTCAGAATAAAAAAACTCCAAAGAATCACAGCTGGAAGCCTACAGACATCTGAGAACAAGAATTTAGGCTCAAAGGCAGGTGTTTAGCAGATGAGTGTTTGCCTGTTGACTTTTCTAACCTGAAAACAGTGGTATGTGAGCAACAGAAACAAAGGCAGGAGCTTGCCAGAGACAAGTCAAAATCAGAGAAAGTATGTTTCCCAAAGAGAACCTGGAATGCTCCTACTTTGAGGGTCATAGGTAGACTTCATTGAAAAGTGTGCAGAAAGACATGAAGGGAACTGTGGGAAAGACAGTTTTCACAGCTCAGGATATTTATACAACTCTGTTGAGTTTTGTACTTCTCAGGACTAGGTGGAGAGTGAGAAAAGTGAGCTTTGTGTTAAGATATCTAGGGATCATTTGCTTTGTTGTAAAAAATTACTTAGTCTGGTGCTGCAGATATTCATGAAGATTTTAGAGGCTGACATTGAAGGTGTTAGAGGTGTCACCCCTACTTCTAAGGACATTTGTCATGGTGCATGAAAAGTAGGAGTGACACATACAGGTGCAAATGCATAAAGTAGGCAGCAATGAGATCAATAATTTGGAAGTCAGAAGTTCTCTAACATAAGGCTGACCTAGAGTCACATTTTACTTTCTAAGACATATAACTTGAAAACTATTGAATTTTGACATGATCCAACATTGTGAGGCAAAAAGAATTTTTCTGGCTGATGAGCTATCTGAATTGCAAATGAAAATCTGGTAGTATCCATGATAGAAAGTTTCTTACCACAATAGCAATATGATTTTTATTTATGCATTTAATAATACAGTGATTAGGAGAAAGATGTGTTCAAGGGGTTTTTTTAATTAGCAGCAAGAGCTGAGAAAATTTGTTACTCTTAATATTTAGTCCTATTATGGGATTTTTTGGAAAGGCTTAATCCATATTTGACATCACCTACACCTAATTTTCAGAGCTTATTAAATAACTGCTTTCAGTAACTTATTAAGGCTATATATTAAAGTAAATAAGACTGCAAAGAGAAAAATATTTTCATTTTCCAGATTTAGATCAGCCTGAATTTCATAAAACTGTAACTCAAACCAGCAATATTTCGATCTCTCTTTCAGTGAGGAAAAATTCTGACACTATCACCCATTAAGGATTACATTCTTATGCCCTTTAAATAGAGAGTTGCCCACAGTTCCTTGGTCATTTTTGTAGAAAGCCTAAGAGAATTGAGTGCATGCTTGCACTGAGGCTTTGAGAAAACTCACCTTAAATGTCTGTTTTCAGCTTTCTGTGCTAGAATCCATCAGCAGGAAAGGAGTACTCCCGAATTTGCTGTCTTTCTCTAGGGCATTGTTAAGTAAACATTTAAGAAAGTAGGTGGCTAGAGAGAAGATTAAATCTTTCTGTTATTTCAGTGAACAGTGTATTTCAGAGAGAACATGCTGAAAACCTTTACGCTCCCATGAGCCAATGCATAATTTTATTTGGATTACCATTTTGTTGTTAATATTAGGTCAGGTATATTTTCTTCTTCATCCTTTTTAGTGCTATAAATTGACACTTTTGGAGTAATATGTTGTACAAACATGGTTAGTACATTTTTGAAATGTCATTTCAAAGTTGAATGCTTAATGACTTGTAGATTTTCTGCTATGTATATATCTGGCAGTTTTCCTCAGGGCAAGCCTGCTAACATAACACGCTCCAGGCTGATTTATTTATTTTTATTCAACCAGGTGCTACATGGGTTTGGCAATTTTGGCAATGCTATTGTCTATAATGACTCTGCACTGGTGCTTGATGATGCCAACACATACAATGAACTTACTGGCACCAGCAGAGAATATTTCATCCCCTTATCTCTTCATGAGAATCAAGCTTCATCTCCCATAATGCTTGTTATCCCGTATGTCTCATGTAATCTCTGATTTCTTTCATACTTCTCCATTTCCAGAATATTCAGTTATCATTCTGCTGTGCTAATATCTGTTCTTAGAAATATATTTGTTAAATTTTAAGTCCTTTTACAGTATTTTTTTCATTATTTATTTTTCCTGTCATGGGGTCTCTTAGGCATCATAATTAATTTTCTGTCTTTAAAATAGATCTGGAATAACATTTGGTAAGGTGTAGGAATATGGAGAGTATTTCTCTGTATTTCTACAGAGGAATGAAAACAAACTTTTCTTCTTCTAATTTCTCCTTTTCTTTTCTTTCTTTTCTTTTCTTTTCTTTTCTTTTCTTTTCTTTTCTTTTCTTTTCTTTTCTTTTCTTTTCTTTTCTTTTCTTTTCTTTTCTTTTCTTTTCTTTTCTTTTCTTTTCTTTTCTTTTCTTTTCTTTTCTTTTCTTTTCTTTTCTTTTCTTTTCTTTTCTTTCTCTTTTCTTTTTTCTTTTTCTTTTCTTTTTTCTTTTTTCTTTTCTTTTTTCTTTTCCTTTCTTTTATTTTCCTTTCTTTTTCTTTTCTTTTCTTTTCCTTTCTTTTCTTTTTTCTTTTCATTATTATTATTACTATTATTATAGCAGCCTCTTCTTCCTAACAGTGAAGATAAGCTGCATTCTGGTTTTACCAATTAATAAAATTTTAGTACTGTTGAATATAATATTCATAGTACTAATTTAAATTTACTTGCTGTTTTTGATGTTTTCGCTGAACTTGAGGAGCAGCTGAATAACTGCTGCAGAGTCCGTATAGAAATTTTCTGTCAGACTTCGCTGTGGTTCTCAGGTATATTGCAACAATTAATTTACAGTTTTCTTTATGCTCTTTGAAGAGGACTTTTCTATCAGTAGAAGACCTTAGAAGACTATAAAAAGTCTTGTACCTCCTGCACAATTTCTTACCATAACAAGTTTGAATAGTAGCTACTGCATATTCCAACACACATTTATTTCATTTGTTTTTCTGCAACAAGTCATCATTCCCCTATTACATTTAATTTTTTCCTAAGTGAATAGTATGAGGGATAGCTTCACCCTTTCTTTATCCTTTCCTTGTTATTCTTATAAATTTTTAACCTCTTGTTCCTTAGAGGGTGAAAATGGGATAACTGTTGGCAACTTAACATTTTTCTAACTTTGAAGCACTTCTAAGTAATTCTAAGTAATTTTTTAAAATAAATTCTCAACATAAACAAGTCAGTCTTTGCCAATTTGTCATTGCTTACTGCACTGTAATCCATGCTCAAAGCAAAGTTAAATCTGAACTTACTTAGGGTTGATTTCATGACAGTGTTTTTTTTCTTTTTTTTACGTATGCATCTCAGTGAAATGTAAGAAATACCTTCCAAACACATTTTTCACCAAGCAGATCTTAATGTCATGGCACTACAACCATATAAATAAGCATCAGGCAGGAAAAGTCTGTATCTACAAATTGTACTTATTCCCTCATTCCATGTTCTTCCCATGATATGAGACAATCTGAATAGCTTTGTCAAATCAGCTGTACCTTTAAGACAAATGAACAGTTCACAATCTACGCCTATACTTAATACTGGAAAATATAAAGACATTGACCTAAATGCCAATCTTACTCCATGATCAATTAGGGCCATGCACAGCAGATAAAAAAAAAAAAAAAAAAGAGAGAGAAAAAAGCTCCATCTGGTTCAGAAGACAGTGGCCAGTCCTATAAATAACACAAGCTGTCAGGAAAACATCATTCCTATAGTACTCTTTGTATTGGCTTTCTGTCCAACTACAGATCTACTACAAGGGGTTTCTGAGCTTTGCATGTGTTTGAACCACACTTCTGTCTTCAGGTCACCATAACAGCCACATTCATTAGTTATTCACAAATTAGCATGGTGCAGAAAGAAATGTAAAAGAAGTAAAGAACATGAACGTAGACACTTCTAGAATCCTATTGCACATGCACACACACAGACGTTATATACAAAATAAAAAAAAACACATGTAATAGCAAAATAAAAAAAACCACATGTAATAGCAAACTCCACACCAAAGTATAAGGCAAAGATGAACAATAAGATTATTTTGCATTTGTTTATACTTTCAATACTTCCATTGGTAGCTAATACCTAGTTGTCAATACTAAAGAGAGAAAAGAAACACTTTTCAGCCATACATTATTTCCATATTCAGAAGATTTTTTTCACAGTAGAAAAAGAAAGACCATTCTGTACTGTACATTCATATTCTGGTAGTATATTTTACTGGGGCAGAAGGTGAGTGCTGGGCGCTTTACAAGTTTGTGATAGATAACTAATAGTTCTGGAAGTTTAGAATATTAGTGCAAAACAGAGATGTGCGTGCATTCTATTTTTAGATGGAAACTTCACCTTTGGAGAAATTGACCACTGGAAATGCTAGTAGAAATGCTAATAGAGAACATGAGCAAGGCCCAGGTGGTACTGAGCCTTCCAAAACCAGAAAAATCCACAGACCCAGCGCTGTCTCTGGAGTTTCCTATCACTTGCTTCAAGTCTTGTCTTACCAGCCCAATTTTTGTCCAGATGGAGGGGTGGGAAGGGGGACGGGATGAAAATGCCACTCGATGTCTCCTCTCAGGCTTCAAATTTACATGCAACTTGTGTTCAAGATGTGTGGGCTCCAAGGAGAGGAGTGAAAGTTACTTTAAACAATCTCATCAATTTTGAGGAATTTTCTCATGTGACGGGTAGCAAATTTCCTTGATCCAGTGCTGCAATAAATCTCTAGCACATAATGGAGCCCCCACTTCCCAGTGTTTCATCAGTTTTACTTAACCATCCTCCCCTCTACTGCAGAGGGAGACAAAGGATTCTCCAGTTTTCAAAGGTGTCCCCTGGGGAAAAGAACAAAAGACACATATAGTTTCTGTACATGCATTTTCTTAGGTGAACATGGAGTTCATAGCTGAACTTTATTTCTGAGGAATCAAAACTTCACTCACATGCTCAAAGCATTAAAGGACGTGAAAACTGTGGCATGAACAAGGTGAAGAGAGGCTGTGGATACTTTGTTTGCTCAGAGGTAAAATGGCGATCCCCACTCCTTCCTGTCAATCTGTTGAAGATAAATAGCAAATTGGTGCCTTTATTTCTTCTCCCTGGTTTGCATTTAGAAGATGACACATAGAAAATTCCCTTTGAAACATTTCCTTAAAGGCACATGATAAATCCCTATGGAGAAATGCACAGCCTGAAGTGAGCCTTGTGCTTGGGTTTGATTGTGACAGATAGCAGTGGAAACACAGTACTTGGTGCTCCGAACTAAGAGACCATTATGTGTGCAACTCACAGTGAGACCATGGCAGAATAAAGCTTCCCCCAGCCCCACCCAGAAGTGTGGCTGCCTTTGTAATTTTAATTGGTCTGTGTTTGTGGAGTGGGGCCTCTATTTACTTATGGCTTGGGGCTTGTGTTTACCAAGCCTGGTGGAGGCCAAGTGTCATATCACTGAAGCTTAGTTCCTGCAAGCTCTCCTGCTATATCTTGAGGCACTTTTCTTTTCAGTATCTGTGCCTGTCTAATTCGCGAGCTTCTGTGAAACAAGCACAGGAGGGTACAAGGCCTACAGGGAGGAATTACACCTAATTACTCAAATAATTGCTAGGCTGTTGCCTTCTTAGTCACTGAAAATAATTTCCAGGTCCCTGGCTTTTATAGATAGTCTTCTAGAGGCAGGAGGACACAGCCCCCTTTTTAACTCAGCCCATTCACTCACAAAATCAGAACACTCGAGCCTGCAAAATTAATAAGCACCACTTCCATTACATATATTTTAGGTTGTTGTTGCCGTGGCGATAAAGTCAGGGACATTGAATCTCCTCTGTTGAGCCATTGTTATCATCCCTGGCCATCTGCTGCAGAGGAGTGATATTCCATCTCATTTGCATGATGACTGATATATGGGAGGTTTGGAAGGACATATGCCACAGCAATCATGTGATGAAAATTAAAGTGAAAGTTTTGGGCCCAGAGCCGAAAAAAATCTGTGTATGCGCATGAGGCTGTTGATGTGCAAATGTGAATCATATTGAGAAGGTTTGAATAGGGAGGTGTGACGTAAAGAGGGGACACAAACGCAGGTGCTTATCTCTAGGCAGTCAAAGGCACTGGATGTCATATCATGGGAACTACCTTTCAAAGACACAGCTTTAGTGCACAGTTCAGCACACAAGGGAGGAGAAACATATAAGTTTTGGAAACAAAAATAAAGTAAGTTTAACAACTTTTTCACACTATTCTGAACCCATTTATGTTTAAGCGACTTGTGCTATCAGTAACTTTCTGTCTTTTCTATTGTTTGTGCTCTTATTTTGCAAAAAGCAAAAAAATCCTGTCCATATATTGATGTTGAAAGCTTGAGAGATTTGTGTTAAGAAGTTTGAGGGGGTTTAATCCGTGTGTAAAATGCTTTCTGCAAACTTTTCTTTTTTGTTTAAATAACACTAATGCTGTTTCTTCCACAATGTATGCTTGGTCGTTATCTTAAATGCTATTTTGGGCCTCAATTAAAAAATAGCTACTTGTAACTGCTTTGAGAAAGCTTTCTGAATAAAATGTCATGGTGTAATTGCATTTATACTGCCTCAGTAAAGCCTTTGTTCATATACATTTTAGAATTGTGCAAATTTGCAGCTCTAGCTATTTGATTTGAGGAAATGATCAAAAGGACACTTTTCCTCTCATTTTGAAAAGTTACTAAACTTAAATGCTACCATTGAAAAAAAAGAGAGGGGGGAAAAACGAGACGGAAGAGGGACCAGTGTATTTGTAGGAACTGTTCGATGGATGCAGGTTCACTTGCAGTTATGTATTACACACCAAAGAGCTTTCTCATGATGTTTTAGAATGCTTTAAAATCATGTGTAATGTTTTTAAAATGAAGATTGTTGATCAATATATTTAATAGCATTGCTCTAAATGAAAGAGTCTTTCCAAGTGTGACGTTTCAGTCCTTTAAATTATTTGGAATTCAGAGAGTGAATTCAGAGATTCTGATTAAAAAGCGAATACTGCACTTCAGAATGAATGTTTGTGTCAGGAAAATCTTTAGAAAGTTAAATGACAGTAATATCAGGCAAGGTTGAAGAATGAAATGGACCTTCTGGGACAACATTTTGCAGGAGGATGATTTTTATGAAATAGCATTTGATGCTAGAGAAAGTCTGTTTAACACTGATCAGCAATAGCTCTCTCTCTCTCTCTGTGACTTTCTTTTGTCTTTAACAAAGCACTTAGTTCAGATGTTTGTCTTCCTTCATATGTAAATAGCAAGACAATCTTCTGCAAGGTGTTGTGAATTTTTCATTTAATAGGTTATAAAAGCACAAATCCTAGATTTTATCCTGAAACTGTATGGAGTGAACTTCGTTAGTTAAGGCTCTTTTTAGTATTCAAAATGACCATTTATTATCTCTTTTGTCAATTAAATTAGTTTAGTTAATTGCGTAGATGTGTCTTCTTTGGTTTGGCTGTGCAATGGTTTTGTAATTCCTGGGGAAAATTACAGCATTTGTGATGAAAGCTTTCTCTGAGACAATAATATATTTCTGCTATAAGGTAGCTAACAGATGATCTAGATTCGGAATGAGGAATTTAGACTTTGGAATATAGACTTCCCTGTTTGGAGGATTTTATTTTTTACTTGTAAATATCATCTGCGTATTATAGTACTTTCATGCCTGCAGGCTAAGATTACCAGTCCTCCTTTTTTTTCCTCCTCCTTCTAAATATTCAATTACTCAATGGTAATTATTATTATGTGGCCTTCTTGGCTTACTGCATTATTAGATTAATATAGATTTCTTGTGCCAAATTAGCGGAAATCACTGTTATACACAACAACAAATCACTTTTTTTTTTTTAGTTTTATTTACTTTGTTGAATAACAGGAAGACTTTGACATCATTAGGTTTTATTCTTCAGACTTTTAATGAGTCTTTGAAAGCTGAGCGGGAGAGGGCGTATTTTTTTTGGTTCGCTTTTTTTTTCCCCTGTAGGTTTCTAGTAAGAAACTTTCTTTAAATTCTAATATAGTTCGTTCAAAGATCTATAAATAGGGATATTTGTGAATGAAGTTACTGCTAAAATCCCCTGAGCTCTGGTTATTGTTTTAGAGGTGTGTAACAGGGGTAAGAAAAACTGAAAATGAAAGAAAAAGAGCTGTCCATGGTACTGCAGCTGATTAATATTTCCCCTTACTGTACAGAAAAAAAAATCTTTACTGAAGTGTTAGTAAAACTGCCACCATTTGCTACTGGTTTTGTTTTGTTTTGTTTTGTTTTGTTTTGTTTTGTTTTGTTGTGTTTTGTTTTTCTTCCTCTCAAATCTATATAAACCTTACACTGAAGTTAACTAGAAAATAAATAAAATAAAATCAAGTGCATGAAAAACTTATTTCAGGACCATGTCATGTTTCTGAGAATAGCAAGTCCTCAGATCACAATAACTTTCACAAATTCTATATTAAAACTATATTTTTCTGTGAAGGTTTTTGTCAAAGTTACAGACAATAAAACTTTTCCCGTCTAAATTAATCTTTGAGTATAACAGAAATGGTTTCTATGGCAGTGCTGCAATGTAAACAAAACAAACAAGCACAAAAAAACCCCAGATCCCAATCTTGCATTACTTGATTGCTTTTGAAATGAATTCTTGTCCTTATATGACCTGAAATGTGTGGTTACAAAGCTATAGAAATCCAAACGATCATATTTGTTTGATATGAAATGAAAAAAAATAGTTAAATTGAAAGTTTAACATCATGAAATTCAAAATCCCAAGCGGTATATAAACATTAAAAGAAACTTTGGACCGCTAATCCTAGGAAATGAGTTTTATGGATTGAATTCAACAAGGCTTCAGAAATGGTTCCATCTGCTGCCTAGCAGCTGGTGAAAGGATAAATTTAATTCATTAATTCATTTGGAAAAAAGGATCCAAGTAGTAAAGACTTCATTGCTCATAATGCACATAGGTGGAAATCAAAACTGAAATTAGGTCCAGTTGATCATCTTTGATAATGAGGAACATTTTCTTTGCTATTGTTATAATGATCTTGATCAGGCAGTTAACAATATATTGACTGTATGCTGTTAACTGGTATTTTTATGTCTCAAAAACTTGAGAACCATGTTAAAAGCACAAAACCTCTGATAGGAAGAACAACCTACATTAGGAGTTACAAATTATGTAGGTCTAAAAAGCTGACATGTTTCGCTGAAATATTTCTGCCCTTCTATGAATATTCACAACTTCATTCCTATTAAGTCAGTTTATCTATACAGATTCGGGTACGGAAAATAAACTTATTTTCATTTAAGTTACCATATTAGTCCAAAACCAGAATGTTAAATATAAAGTGTTTATTATTTTACTTTTCTATTGAAGTCACAAGCTTCATCTTTTTTGTCTTCATCCATTTCCATATTAAGAGCTAAAAACTTGTGCAAGTGTAAAAGGGAAAAAATAAAAGTTAACAACTGATAAATGGCAATATCAAAATATCCGGAGTATTAAAGGCAAAATTAATTGAATGAATGCTTCAATAATAACTTGACATTTAAGTTATCTAGATTATCACAACTCCAGATACAGACATTTTTAAAAAGTTGTTGCCTTTACTTTAAATTGTAAGTAGTAAGTGCAAAGTCACATAAGACTTTCAAACTGAGATGGTAAGTGGCAAAGCCTCTTCACCTTGTATCAGGCACACAGGTAAATGTGCACCTTATTACTTGCTGAAGGATACACAGGACGGATGAACCTATTATCCTGAAAGCAGCTAAATATCTGCCAATGCCTATTTTCAATGTTTCTGCTTGAGATGGCGATTTCATGAATGATATTTGGCTTTTCCCATTTCCTCTGTAGCCCATAGCTCACTGTGGTGGGTTTGTTGGATTTACTATAAAGGTTCTGTTCGCACCCTGTGGGTTGGGTTAAGAATTAGGATTTATGCATTTACTTCTACTGTTGCATTGTTTATACAGCTTTGGTTTAGTTTTGATCCCTTTTTTTTTGCCTTTGAGGCTCTTCCACAGTGTCAGCTGCTGACTGATAGTAGGAGAACGGCCTCGTGGTGTGAATGAAAGGGACCTAGCGGTTGGTAAACAGAGATAAGGAATAAATAGAGCACAGGCAAAAGGAGATAGTTCTGTGGGAGCCCAGATTGCCGCCAGTCTGTTCAAGTGAGATGCAGTGCCTGTCCTTTTCCCAGATTAAATTAGTGTGCGAAATCTCCAGTGACCTCCTCCCCTTCTCCCCATACTCTTTAGCCAAGCTGAACAGCCTCCGCTGTAAAGTATTCATTTTATCCAGGGACAAGTTGGACAATAGAACTCTCCCTGTTACTTATGGACAGCTGTCGTGATTCATAGGGCTTTTCAGCATTTCATTTTTCATAAGAGTTAAAAGGGTTTTACCTTGTAACTGACGAGAGGTTAGAAATGCAAAGACACCAGCCCTAAGGTTGCCTGTAGTAAGGAAGTTAATAAATAAATATTACACAGACACACACACCCCCCAACACACACATATCCCCTCCCCAATGTGTGAAAGGCTGTGTATTTTGTTAGTGTTGCTCCTCTTATTTAAAGGGGTTTAATTGTGATAACATGATTACACTGAAGCATGAACTGCATGGAGAAATTAACAAGCAGAGACACAGCGATCTGCAGGGCCCCCAAGGTTCCCTAAATTAAAGGTGACCAGTGCAAACCCAGTGAGTGCCCTTTTCCCTTCTTTGCCCTTGCTTTTGCCCACATCTCCTATCACTTTATTACCTGCAAATAACTCCCAGGAAAGAGTAAACCCTCACGAGATACCTCTGTGGTCCCGTAATTTTTTTAGTGATTTACTGCAAATATATTCAGCATTTTGACTGATTAAATAGACCTTCGGCAACCTTGAGGGTCACTGTGTAGAGTATGTACATAGAAAATGCATCAGCCCATTGTACCCTGGCAGCTAATGAGATTGGTCGTTAAGTAAATGACACAAAGCCTACAAAAAAAGCTTAGCAGCTCACTAGAGTATCACAGAGTGTCCCTGCACACCACACAACGACACAAACAGTGGACTAACCTAGCCCACCCCTGCTTTATTCTACATCACTGCTTCCCTGATGTCAGCGTGAGAGGCAGAACAAAGGCTAAAAGGCACACGGTAAGTCAGTCTGACAATTATGCCCTAGGGAGAAAGTAGAGCAAATCTTAGCCTAACCATGGGGTTGAAAGTCCGTTTCTAGACAAGTAGGTCATAATGAAGGGATTTTTTTTTTACCCCCCCTCCTGTCACTTCAGGAAGGGGAGAAAAATGTCTCTGGAATCAAGGTTGTGTTTGTTTCTTGTTTGTTTGTTTTCTTTCTCTGTCTGATTTGCCAGCTTACAAAAGTTTCTGGAATTCTGAAAGTAACGTGAAACAGTATGCTTTGTGAACTGGATATTGTAATTATAGTGTAATGAAAGAAATATTCTTTGTAAGAACTGACACACAATAAGCACCGCCTCAGATGTACATTGACATTTGATGAACTTTACAGACAGAAAGTTTTCTTTTTGCTTCTCTGTAAAAATCTGCTGGAAATGTGTTATGTGTATAAATACACATTTTCATCCACTAGCTAGCTACTTTCACCCTAATACCCAGTACAGTTTTTACAACTCTGTGGATATAAATTAAGGTGTTACTATAATTTTTTTGTTTTTTAAAAAACCCAGTTTTATACATGACGTCTCTCTCAGTGTTATCTTTTACGTGAGCTGAAATTAAAGAGTTGAAGATTTGCAGTTAAACAGTTGCACAGTCATTACTTATTTTCTTTGCACAGAAGAAAAATATATTCAGCTGGTATCTTAGTATAGCAGTGCCTGTGTATCCAATATTAAAATCTTTCCCAGCACTGTTTCAGTTTAGTACTTCAGGACCCTTTATTTTGCTGAAAAATGGCAACAGGAAGTTGACAGAAAGTCTTGTTTGCATTGCTAAAATGTTTCTGTCTGCATTGCACTTTGGAGGCTCAGGGGATGCAAGGTTCAAAACAACATTATATTATTACAAGATGCCTGTGTGAATTAAGTAATTCTTCTCCCTACTGCCCCCCCCCCCCCGAAAAACCTATGATCATGATGTTTTAAGAATGCTTCCTCAAATGCAAACAGTTAAAGAAATGACTTTTAGCTATCAGCATGCTTAAGGGTTGTTTTTTGTTGGAGTTTTTTTGTTGTTTTGGTTTGATTTTCTTTTCTTTTGGAAGAGTTATTTAATTTGGGAAAACATTTGTCAATATACATGTATCTAGATGTGTCAGGATAACCTGTTCACATAAAACTCTTCATAAAAGTCAGTTCACTGTGATATGTCACTTACCCAGGGACATCTTTTTTTACTGCATAGACAATAAAAGTATCATCACAACTTATAGAAACAAAGATAAAATGTGGTATTTTACCATACACCTTTGGTGATTCCTCGTAAAGGTGTGTGTCTCTGCATACATATATACAAATCTGCATGTGCCTCTTTATGCAAAAGTGTACATATGCAAAAAAACATGCTTACTCATATATCATCTCACTTTATTGAAACTCTGTATATATTAAGTATCAGTTATGTCTGCTTTTTCATTTCCCAATATTTCCAATTTAGGAAATTTCATGGGAAGAGCAAGTGAACAAACTCTTGTAAATTTTTGAATTCTTTTCTTTTCATATTTTTAAGGTGTTTGCATCTTAGCAACATGTTTTCCTCATGTCATCTCAGAAAATAGGAGATACGCAGGCATCAGAAAACAAGCTTGCTTTCTCAGCTAAGTCCTATAATTCATACCTCATTGCTAGGTCAGCAGAGATTTAGTAAACTACAGCGCTACAACATATTTCATCTTTGAACTTTGGTAATCGATATTAAGTTTTCAGTTCATTTTAACAGGTAAGATTTGAGGATATTTTATGCTCAGGTCCATCACCACAGCTTTATAAAATGAGCACACCCCTACACCCAGGTTTCGTGCTTTTCACATACCTATGTGAATGAGAGTAAACGGTATTTTGTATTTCAGCATTCACTGCATTAATGAATAAGTTCAGCTGTCCTTTATCCTTTTAAAAGTAGAGAGTGATTTCACTGTACATGCAGCAGTACTAGAAAAATGATACTGCTACTCTAATCCGACAGGTTGAGCCACAGTTAAGTGTCAATAGTTTTTCATAGATTCATTGCTTTTCCTCCAGTCTGTAATTTCTCTAATACACCTAAGAGAAACGGCAAAGAAAACTTGACTTCTGCTAATTAATGTTGTTCATCTGATTTCCCTGAAAAATACGTAATACAACAGATTTTTAGTGACCACTTTCAATAGACTTTTTGGACCTTACAGTCCGATATGAGGTACATATCTCTGTGCTAAGTTCCAGGGGACACTAATCTAGGTTGTGCATGTGGATCAGAAAAACTTTATGGCATTATACAGTTGATTTGAATAATTTGAATTCCTTTTTTTTTTTTCTTTTTTTTTGCATGGTTTTAGATTTTTCAAGCCAATAATCCTCAAATATCTGATATTCTTGATAAGGAAGTATCTATCTTCAAGGTCAGTCACAAACAATCCTACCGAAGGCCCGGAGCTGTTGCTCCAAAATAAAATATAGCTAATATCGTGAGAAGTAAACTTTATATTCTACTGCATCCATATCTATTTGTAGCATCTAGACCAAATTTTATCTGTTCCTTAGCTAATTCATTTTGGAAGTAAAAGTATATAACTGAGACTGGGTCACTTGTCCCGATAGTTGTGGATTATTAAAACTGCATAAGCAGAGTTGGTGCTTCTGAATTTTAATTACCTTGAATCACTTCAGATTAAAGATACCGTTTAATTAGTGATAAAAAAGATTGTCTCCCTCTTAACTTCTTTTACTACTTACATAAAATTCCTTTGGAGGAGAATTGCTCTCATTTTTGTTCATGGAAGACTTCACAAACTTCTGTCTTTCTAAATGATAGATTAGATGGTTCAAAATAAGTAACAATCTAACAGTAAAAGTTACTTTATAGTGAAGATGGGGTGGGGGTTGTGGGGAGGTTTGGAGGGGCTTGCCTTCTTGGGTAGGTGAACACTTAAACATTTGTACACATGAATGATTCCACTGAGGTGGAGTTGATGGCACTTCACTAGAGTAAAGCGGGTGTGGAAGTGTTTTTAAGACAAGGGGTTTGTTGATTTGCTTAATAGATTTGGGTAACAGTTTCTAGCTTGTTTTTCAGGTTTGGCTTCATATGTAAACTTTTCTCTCCATTAAGAAACTTTGGTTAAAAGGACCTTGTTTTTCATTTAAAGACATGTATTTGAACTCTGCTCCATGCAGGTGTTAGATTTAAAAACCCAATCTTTAGAACTTTTTCAAAATATCACTTCATGTGAGCATCAGACTTTTTAAGTTCTTCTTTACAGTGTTTCTTCAGGTGATAGTAAGAGTCACTAATTCAGTTCCTTAGGTCTCAGGGGAAAATTTGACACCACCCTTATAGCTCCCCCATCCAACTTAGAGTACATGTACAGCATCTGGATCATACAACAAAGTAGTAATGGCTCCAAAGGCACCGTTATGGGCTATCAGGTCAATAATCCTTATGCTAAGAAGGATTTACATGATACAGAATAATGGGTCTGTCATTTCTGAAGTAAAAATCCACTTTTTAATGAGCATCAAAATACTGTTTTGCATGCCTGGCTTCAGAGATACTATGGTAGTTTAAAAAAACCAACACACATACCTTCTTCAAATAAAAGTTCACATTTAAATGTTTGAATAAAATGAATGTTAAAATACTGCTGGTAAGCATCTAGAGTCTCCCAGGAGATTTTTTTTGAAAAAAAATGTACTTATTACTCTTCTCAAATATCTTCTCCCTTGCTATATCAGAAAAC
Source organism: Gallinula chloropus (assembly GCF_964237585.1). Classification (NCBI taxonomy): domain Eukaryota; kingdom Metazoa; phylum Chordata; class Aves; order Gruiformes; family Rallidae; genus Gallinula; species Gallinula chloropus. The sequence goes on from NC_140086.1 coordinate 43,591,992, forward strand.
TATGCAGCATTGCCATCATGTCTTCAAATAGCATTTTTGTGATGCAGTCCAGAAATAGATTTGGCTTAGGGGCCCTTTTGTTTGTTTTGTTTAATTTTTCTACTGTGTGGTTTTATCCTACTTTGGGCAGAAGTTTTACACAGTCTAACATAAACTATCTCGATCTTGTTACAATAGTTTGAAAGTAAAAGCAGTGGTCATAGGTCACAGAAAACCAAGGCTGTGATTTTTGTAATAATTATTTTTATCTATATATATTTCAATTTCTTGCAATTAAAAAAAACCTCAGAGAACATTTAAGAGGTTTTTCACATTTTGGGAAAAGAGAATTCTTCGCTTACAATTTGGTTAACTCAGCCTCCATATAAGATATGGAAAGTCACCAAATCCTAAACAGAAAGAACTACCATAGCTATACAAATGAAGAGACTGAGTACACATGACATTTTCATTGTACCTCTAATATTTTATAAAATTAAACACCATTTGAAGTATGGGTCTGATGGGAATCATCCTATATATAAGCATTAGACATTTAGTGAGCAAAGTGCCACTGAACACATAAATCACTCTAAATAACATTGACACTTGGTCAAAAGAAACATATATTTAAGGCTCAAGTGTATGGTCAAGCTACTTTATGGAGAGCTAGCTTTCCCATTATTTTTGTGAGAAACAGTACTGTCTACAAAAAGGGTTAAAGAAAATGCATTCTGTTGCATCTGCTTACTAAATCCCTTACTTTAGTAGAAATTCAAATTTTGTAAAGATTATTCGTTTTATTGATGCATATAATTATAATCACAAGCCATCTGCTGATTTGGCAGGCATGGTTAAAATTCTCTAACTCTCATAACCTTTCAAGTACAGTGCCCTTGGGACTCTATTTCACTTTTATATTTTGGAAAACATGTAGGGACAAACAAGAGAGGTCATCTGCCGAAAGTCAGACCTGTAAAACATTAAAAGAATAAAGATCGTGATGACTGCTCTTGTTTTAATAGAAAAGAAAGTATTTTCTATTTTATTTCTGACTTCAGGAAGGATTATGCTGGTTTCCATCACGCACTTTGGGAATTTGAATTTTTTCTAGGGATTAAAGCTCTCTCCTAGCACTCCTGGGATGTGGGTTCCAAGTCTAAACTAAAAGAACAAATATTGTTCAGTTTGATTGTCACAGGTGAATTAAACATATTTGACCTTGGCCTTAATTTTTTGTTTTATGTAATTTCCATTACATTTCTATTTGAAATGTTTTAACTAACATTTATTTTTTTAAAAAACTTGGTCGTACTGAGTTTCACAAAGATACACTTATCACATATTTAGCTTTTCCCCAAGAAGCTTGGAAGAGCATTTAAATTTGAGGACTGCATACAATAAGGCATAAAATGAGTGGCTAACATTCTTTGCCCTAGCCCTCTAGAAATGCCCGTCTCTATTTAGATTATCCTACCACCAACTGGCAGTTAGACACAGATAACAAATGTTTGGGCTTTGTGTCTATGAGAAGTCCTGTTCTCCATTTCTTTTGTTCTTCTCTATGTTTATCCAAGATATTTTCTTTCTTAATTATTCTTCCTTCATATTGCTGCTGTTGTGTTACATGTGGTGTTAGTCCGCTCCTTGTAGTAGAGAAAATCTGCAAGGGAAAAAAATCTAGATGATAGTCTCTCTGTCATAATACAAAACTGAAAGTGTTTCAACAAGTTTCTCTGAGTTAGGAAAAAGGATGTTTCAGAGACAAAATACATGAAGGTGGAAAATCTTGGTACAGAATGGGACAGTCCAGTGACTTCCTGATATTAGCAGAAGGTTAAGACAATCATCTCTCAGCACAACTGTCTTGCTTAATGCTGTATTGACGTGTATCCCGCAGGAACAAAAGATGCAACTCTCACTTCTGTTTAATTAGTGTATCTGAAGGCCTGTATACAGCATGCATGCTGCTTTACTCCTTTTGGAGGTTTGATTCTCACCCCACACCCTCATTATGACAAGCAGGAGGGAAATGCACATGTTTGAAAGTGTCTTCACAGCTGAAACTAGGGAAACAGGCCGAGAGTAGCTCTGGTTTATTTCACAACCAATTAAGTATGACATCTGTTGAAACTCAGGAAATAAGTCTCCCTTCCCCCTGTTCATATACTTACTTAAGCTGCCAGTCTTTTGTTTGGATATGGCGAATTTTACTCATAGGACTTTTTTTTTTAATTTGGAGTAAACAAAAGAGGGAAACCAAACTATTATTTTTTAAAAACTAGTTTTCACTGAGTGAATGTGAAAAAGCTGTGCTTGGCACTCGCAAATCAAACAAATGATTGTGTCAATAATTCTTTGCCTAAGCATGCACCTTACATGCTGAAAGAGAAGCATGTTTGTAGCAGGCAACATAGGCACAATAACATTTTCATTTTTAAAAATCTGGCTCTTCTTGTTGGCTCCCTAAGGCTAGCAAAAGTTGCTAGAAGGAATTTTGATTTTATTTTCTTTAATTTTATAGTTTAAAACATCACACAGAACAGATGACACCAAATAGAACAGGGCATGGGGCATTATGTATGGTTAAAACAGACTAAAAAACAAATTGAATGCATAGCTACTGTCACTAGTGACATCAGGTTTCTCAAGTATACAATAGTTCACATCATAAAACGAGGAAGAAACAGAGATAAGCTTAAATAGCAAACTTTGACTTAAGAAAACCACTGTATTTAGTATCAGATAATAACAGTTCAACCTGAGAGACATTGCCCATTTATCAGACATCAATCCATGTGATGCACTTACGTATCAGGAAAACTTTTATTCCTTCATAGAATATTGTCCAATACAAATATTAAAAAGATGGTATTTCAGTCTGTACCAACTGTTAAGAGTTCAGTTTCCTGCTGTTGTGCTTAAAACTTGATTGTCTTCTTTTTCCTTTATCTAGATAGAGAAATATTTGGCACATCATGCTGACTCTTTTCTTCCTCTGCCTCTTGACTCTATTCTCCTGCCGCTGTGAAGCCACACTGCTCATATCAAAGCTGTGGCTAACTCTTCTTCAATTTACACCATCCACTAGTGCTCCCTTTATTTGTCCGTCAGCTTTGTTTTGTTTGCCAGTTCTTTCCTACAAGGACTGGCACAGCCTTCATTCCTGGAGGATGTTTCTCTATTTCTCTTGCTTTTTTATCCCTATTTTAAAATACAGATCGGAAGTCACATAGGGTACATGTTATCTAAGCTGTAAAATGCTTCTCAGCGATTGCCATAGGTTTCTGGGTTAAGAATCCTCTGGTGAAATGTTCGTGTGAACAGTGGAAGTGTCTAGTCCTGAGCCAGTCATACAGATTCCCTTTCGAGTCAGTGGAAAGAGAGAGATGTTTCTTGGATGCAATTCATCGCGCCTTGAAGTAGATGTGTGAAATAAGTAAGACGTATCACACATCTAAACAGAGGCAGAAATGCTTGTGGGTTGACTACAGGCTTCCCAGAGACTATAGAAAAACCAGCGGTTACTACCGCTGAAATACGTATCTGCACCTCAGGCATGTAAAGTTATGAAGGTGAAATCCTGTCTTTCCTGTCCAGCATACAGGCTGGACTTGATTTCCTCCTATATTTTGTCTCTACAGAAACTCACTATTTCTCATAATTTCATACAAGATAATGATACAAATAATATGTCATAGCTTAGACCAAAAGTTTCATCTTTCATATGCATGGCATTGATGAAATTCATTGTGTACTCAGGTATTAAAGGAGAGCTGAATAGCAAAACTGAATATTGCTGTGCATATCAGAGGACAAAATTTTGCCCCTGAAATATGATAGTTGCAAAAGGGAAGGGGGAAATTCCCTGCTTTGTTCTTATATTCCTTGTCAGAAAAGTGTTTCTTTTCTCAAAAGTAGTTCTTAAAAGATAAGATTTGAGCTGTAAAGATTTAACAATATCCATTCAATTCAAAATATAGTAAAGATGTCTACATTAAGCCAGGTGAGATTTTTTTTAAAATGGTGGTAGAGGAATGTCCAGGCTTAGCTCCACATTTTCTTTCTCCCATTGGTCACTATCAGACTCTGTAGGCACTTTTAGGGGTGCATCTGTAATTTCTTTCTCTCTCCTAAGGCTTTCAAGACTGTTTCTCAAGGTTTAACATAACAGAAGAATAGATTAAATTATGGTTTTGCATTATTTCTATGGGTGGTTTTAGTGATTTCATGCTATCATAAAAACTACAAGCAAGCTTTCAGTTCAGAATTTCAGTTACTGTGTGTATTTTGCATAGATTCCAAGTATTTTTCTGTGTTTGAGGATATTTGATGACACAAATTTTGATTTTTAGAGGATTATTTACCATATTCATTGCTTTAGATCATAGATATGGGACTTTTTAAAAATAAAGTTCATCTTTTAAAACTCTAGGAACAGGTTCTCAATGTTTCTTCAGATCAAGGCAAAGTTCTTCAATTTTATTTCTTAGTAGACAATTCCTAATTCCTTTGGGGTTCAGAGCTAGATAGATCTCCACTAAGCTGTGCTAACCCTTACATACTTGATGGTCCCTATGGAACAACACGTGGCTATATATTACCCTAATCTATAGGATGGGAGGCACAGGTTGGCCTTGTAACCTGTAAAGGTTGCTGTCAGTCCTTTGCCTTTTCTCACCCTTTCCCTGAGGGAAGTAGTATACTCTGCTGTAAGATTATGTTCAGTTTGATCTAATTTAGTAAAAATGAGTTTCACAAAGGGTTAGTAACTATGTGTCTCCAATAGTACTTCCACAGATGAGGCTCAAAGTCAATGAAAATCATGACCAAATTTGTGCTCATGCCAAATTCATTGTGGTATAAATTGATACCAATTCAATAAAGATAGCCCTTTAGGCTGATTTAACATTTATCCTGGATATCTTGACCTGCTCACTTGTAATATTCTTAGTTTTCTTCTCCACAATCAACATTTTAGTCATTAAAAAATGTCTTCTTAAATATCCCTAACTTATTTTGAGTAGCGTGAGAGAATAAATAGCTTTAGCCCTGAGCGCTTTGGGCTCAATGTTATTTATAGCAACACCATTAATAATACCACTTATTTTTATTGTTATTAATGTGAATAATGTGCTACTATTTTGTGATCACAGGGAATAATACTGCAAAATTGCAGAAGTGCAAGTTGCTTTCAATCAATGAGTGCCAGCCTTCAAAAAGCAAGTTCAGCATGGTGGATACCCTTCAGGTCACACAGCTTGTTTCCTGATTTATTTGTTGTGTTTTCAGATTTATTTGTAGTTGCATGATGATCCTATCTTTTAATTTTAGAAGTTGCATGGCTAATCTAAAAAAAAATTCATCAAGTTTTAAGTGGGCACAGTATAAAAGATATCATGATTTTGGCCCTAAAATGTTCAGAGACAGTATTTTGTATGCCTCCTCCCTCCCAAGCCTTGAGGAATCCCCACAGTAGGACAATCATTAACCCAACAGACTATTGAGACAAGCTGTCCTCAAGCATCCCAGAAGCTTCAGTGTACAGCATGAAGTCTACTTCTAAGAGAGAGCTAGCAAGTCCTATTACTGACAGAGTTCAAGCAGACAGCATCCCAGGAAAGAGTGAAACTCAGTCCAAGGGTTAAGTTTTCCTGTGGACAGGGCATGTTCCCAGTTTTCCTGTCTGTGGATGAAGAAAGCATCTTGAGAACTGAAGAAAAGATGAGCCAGTAAAATATGAAGACCTTTGAGTAGAAGCACAATCCTCATGTTATCCCTGAGAATTTTCTTTTTTTTAACATTTGGAGTGAGATATGTTGTGTGGGAAGAAAGAATAGTCTTTTGAGCAGAGAGAAAACCTGAGACATTACATTATATGAGCTTTCCATGGCCTTGCCTGCCTGACCTCAGTGATCAGAGGATTCTGTAAATCATTAAGCCCAGTTAATGCACCTTCAGGAAATTTGCTTTCACACGAAATTCCAAAACTAAGCAGAAGAATTTGTTCTAATAAAGCAATAAATAAATATCTGCCTTTTAAAGGACCATAACCACACAGCTCACATTTTCTCATTGCTCAGTGTTTGGGGTTGTCAGTACAGCTTGCACAACTTAAGGTGCCTGAGAGAAAGAGGTGGTTCATTACAGTAGTATTCGAAGGAAATATTCATTTCCCAGATGACTATTCAAGTGATCCTGTGAAATTCCATTGTGCTTTTGGCTTGATATTTTCAAAAGCAAATTTATCATCTTTTGAGCGGCCAGTCCTGCAAGATTAACCTGGAAAGCTTATGTTTCTTTCTCCATCATCATATTCAGAAGACCATATTCATGCCTTAGGCTTGTCACACATCATCTCATGTAATTCATATAATTACATGCAAGTAAGACAGCAAGTAATGCAAGTAATGAGCAAGTAACTGAGCCTCAACTAAAACCTTCATGAACGGGTCTTTTGCAGATACAACTGCAAGTAGTTCATCTTATTCTTACAAAACATGTACTCTGAGGTGTCCTTTTGGTGTATGGTGGACATATACTTTCTCTGTTGACACCTACAGATCTTAGCCTGAGGAAATCTGCTCTGATCAGGGTAGTCTTTGTATAGACAATTTTAGCATAGAATCATGTTTTAAAGACAATGCCAGTTCAGAGACCTGCTGTGAGTTGTGTTTTCTGATTGTTAACCCAAATAGGACTTGATGTTTGGAAACTCTGTAACAATGCCCATCTTTATCCATAATGTTCATAGCCTACCACAAGAAAACTGGAATAACTGCTAGTGAGTAATGGTAGGTGATTGCTGCTGCTGTGGAGGAGGAGCCTGTTGCCTTACTTTCTTAACAAGAAAAGGATGTTCAAAAGTGATGCATGAGTGTCACTCTTGATCTTACACAGCTGTAAAGAACACATCCTGTTCACCCCAGTTCTATTTACTTGCTATTCAATTACCTGCTGGAATTATGTTAAAACATTAGCAGGTTGCTGAAAGCCTTAAATCATTGTCTCATTAGAGTTTGACAAAAATAATAAAAACTTTTCCCTTAAATGTATTAAATTTTGCACTATTATCTTTTCTGCTGCTTAAAGCAGTATTTTATGAAGAAGTTTTCTAGTTCATAGACCAGTAAGCTATGAATAAGTAAATATTCTCACCCAACAATCAGCTAAGACAAGCTTGATAGGTACATGGATCTAATTGTAACTATATAAACTATTATGCAATATATATAAAAAAGATTTTTTAGATTAGTTTTCATGTCCTCAGATTATTAGTCTTGTTGATTACTTTAGTAACCTTGAGAACACAATGCTGGCCTGAAAAATACAGTTGTTTCTGTAACAAGAGACATGGGAATGGAAGGAGTTTTACATTGGTGGGGTTTTTTTTTTATAAATATGCTTTGCAAATTCTTTGCACAACAAACCTCACCAATATGTAAACAGGGCTCTAGCTACTGTGTTTGTCCACAGCTAGAGCTACAGATGAACACAGTGTAGTTGTGTGATGACAGGAACAGCTGACTCATTAGTAGAGAGCAGTGAAAGGTAATTAACCCTGGGAAAAGTACAGCTGCCATGCGAGCTGTTCCTTTCTGTAGGATCTGATTAGAAATTAGTGTTAAACCACTGATTCTTTAAAAAAATGTCATTGATAATTCACTTTCTCTCTCAGGTGTGGCCCCTAAGAGGGGCCTAGGATGGAACTAGTGCACAAAAGGTCTTCTATCTAAAAAGGCCTTTTCTGAGAGAAGTACACACCTGTTTGCCTACTTCTGGACTTTACTTAACCATGAATATTGTCTCAGCTTTGATTGTTTTGAGGACACCCTCCAAGTCTGTAGGCAGTGCAGAGAATGCATTGTCAAAATGATTTAAGGTAGAACATTGTTGTTTGCCGTAACAGCACCTTTAGTAAGGCTGATTATTTACAAGTCGCAGCTACTACTTCTTGTATCAGGACGTACTTCTGATGCAAAATGATGCAGACCTCTTCAAAAGAAAACAAAAAACTGTCTCCTGGGTAGGTGAGCACAGACTACGAAAAAAGGCTTGCGCCCTGAGCATGAAAGCCACCCTCCAGCCCACCCCTTTTCCTTCATATCTTGGCATTTGAAGTGCCAGCAGAAGAGGCAGAACCCATGATTCAATGTGACATCCAAACAACAAGCCAGCCTATTACATATATATTCAGACACCTGATACAGGCGTACTTATCAAGAATGACATAACTGTCAACTAAAATGGGAAAATTTCATTAATTTGCTATTGGAATTTCTAAACTGCTGTTTATTATTTACAGCTGTCATATCCAAAATAGTTTTTAATCATCGTACTTAGTAAGATCTTCTGGCCAGCACTGTATCTTTGTATACCTGTCTGATTAATACCAAGTGTATGGGAGAGCTTTCACATGCAAATAGCATGTATTATTGAGGCCCACCAGAGTGTTGTGGTTGTTTTCAATGGAGCCAGGCTTACACTAGGGAGTCTGAAGGGTAACTGCTTAAAGTGATAAAGTTTGTAAGACATGTCTACTTAGGCTGATATTTTTCAACTTGCTTGAGTCAAATTTGCAGCAATAGGATGAATAGGATTATTTTAGGAATATAAAGTAATATTACAAAGATATCTTTCTGTAGTGTTATTTTTAACTCAGTATTGTTTAGTGGTACAGTGAGCCATTTTCTTAGTGCACATCTAATGTGCTTACATTGAAAGAAACGTTTTTTTTTAAACTTTTTGTCAGTGAAATACAGTGCTTGCTGGGTACAATATTTGAAGTTAACATTACCACAAACACGTGTATATGTATAAGCACACATCCATTTTTATATAAATAGACATATATTAGATAGATATAAATTAGATACAGATATAGCTATAGATATATACACCTTATTGACATTTCAACATTGAGAGCAAAAATAAAGCAAAAATAGTCAAACAAAATGATTGAAGATATTTTCTAGGAGAAAGTTTCTCTTTACAGCAAAACAAGAGAAACAGATTTTTAAGGTAAAGTCCTGACATGCCAAGAGTACAGTTAGTTCTAGATTGCCTAATATGTTAAGAGAAAACAGAAATACATTTTAAATTATTTTGCCATTCATCATGCATTACTTAGTACCCATTCTTCTCAGAACTGTCCTATTTTGTTTGGGTTTTTTGTTTTTTGGGGTTTTTTTTAGTAAAAAGGCTTGAAGAGAAAGAGGAAACTTTTTTTTTTCTTGGAAATCCCAAGTAATAACATACTCTTGAAGTATCAGGTTGAGTTTCAGAGGAAGTGAAACCATGAGCAGGCTATTAAATTGATGAACACATGAGCATGAAAATAATATTCACTACCTTAAAGCATGGTTAGAAATGCACAAAAGCACTTCACAGCACTCTACATCGTTACCCTCATTTAGCTGAAAGGTTAAGAGACTTCCTGGGGGCCACAGAACAGATCAGTGGCAGAGACAGGAACAGAGTTCCAGAATCCAGTTTTTCCAAATTATTTGCTCTGTCATGTTGCCTTGAGTTTGTGTCTATGACAGAAGACTGCTGTCATTTTATCAGTCCACTCTAGACTCATAAAAGGCTTCGAAAAAGACAATTAAAACTGCCACCTCTGGTGCCACTGGCCTCAATATAACTTTGGATAGACGAAACACTTTTTCCCTTGCTCCATGTACCTGATGCAAACTTTTGCTGAGCAAAATCTTTTCAGATAAGAAGTATATCCAGTGCTCATTTTACATGCACATATCGCTATCTGACAAATATTAACAATTTTTTTCCTCCTATTCTTTATGAGTCTGATTTTCAAGGTGGTATTTTTGTTCTCTGGTTTTTTCCTGTTCTCTTCAGACTGTGCCCAGGATCTTCAGGGCAGTTCAGCAGTGCAAGCAAGCCTCATTGTCTTTAGCAGTTAGGGTCATTACAAGTCTTTTAGATGGTGGCAGACTGTTCTTCACTTAGCACTCTTGAAGTTAATGAACATATGTGATTTGCATGTTGAGGGAAGGCACACTTCTTCCTTTGTGTGACTTTCCCTTTCTTAGGACATGTCTGTCATGCTTAATGAAGAGAGCTTGTTGTTCAGAAAGGGGAGGATGAATGCATAGGACAGCAGAATGGTGGTTATATTTCTTTTTTATAAAAATAGTTTGTATTTTTAGGTTCATTGTTCCTTTTGACTCCATGTCAGACAACATTCAATGAGCTAATTAGCCATGGATTTTGGCCAGCATAAGAATTGTGATGTCCTAATTTTGGCTATTAAATCAGTTCCCAAAATTTTGGTTGAAACAGTCAGAAATAATAGTGAAGGAATATAGTAACCTAGATTAAGCCTGTAAGTATTTGAGAAGTGACCACTTTTACTGAACCTAATCAGGTCCTGCACTTTTGTAGAAGTTCAATGAAACCATAATAGCACCCCCATAAAATTGCCCTTCAAACTCATTGATTCCTAACTAGCTTGCTGGAAACTGTGTAAGGTATAGGGACTGTAACAGTGATGGCTAAACACCAGGCATGTAACAATACCAGAGCCAGACCAGAATCTTTCTGATGTTGAAGGAAGTACAGAACAGAGTAATTAAACCCACACAGTTTCACTGCTCTTAGTTATACTGATCTGTGTGCTCAGACATCTTCCGCTGGCCTCAAGCCTTCAACAGCTTAAGCACCCCTTCGATGAGCATGGCACAGTCATCTTTTGCTGAAATCAGTACCCGTCCCCCCACACAGCACCTCACAACAGAGATGAGTCCATGCAGGAAAAGTCATCCAGGCTGAAAAAGAGTAAACATGTTTTAAAAGAAAACAAACCCTGTGTTCCAGAGTCAATGACACATGCTCTTTGAACTTTCTTTTAAAATTGCTCTGAAATCATAAGGTTGTTATGGTGTGGTTTTACTCAAAATAATGCATATCATTGTAACACAAGCCTTGAAGTTAAGTGGCTACTTTAATGAAACATAGTTACCATAGTTACAGCAGAAGAACAGAGAATAACTTTTAGTTCTTTTGAAGCTATGAATTAGTTTAAAAAGAGGAAAAGGAATAAACAAGCATGCAGAAGTTTATTATTCAGTGTTTCATGCCTGATCAACTCCAAAAAAGAAAAACTCTCCCCAGACTAGGGCATTAACATTTTCCAGCTGAAATCTATAATTGCCCATCAAAAAAACACAAAATCACATTTCAACTCTTCAGTATGTCTGTTTCTGTGGTTATTTTCCCTCACTCAGAGAAGAAACAGATTTTTCCTAAGTTCTGCTTTCAGCATTTTGTTAATAATTGACATTTTACAGCATCATGGTTGCTAAAAAAAAAAAAAAAAAAAAAAATAATAATGTCCTAAAGGCAATATTACATTGATTGCTAAACACAACTCATGAAATCTATGGTCTAGCTCCATTATTCATTATAAACACTATCTTAAGGCTGATGAGAGGGAAATGAGAATTTATCACAGTGAAGATGTCTTCTAGGACCAGCTTCATTGTTTTTCAGTTTAGCATTGAGATGTTCTCTATCCCTGAAGTGTTAATGGAGGTCACGGCTGTTGCTCTCCTTTACTGTGTCAAAGCAAAGGAGTTCCTACATAGTTGACTATTGAGAAACAAAATGATGTTCTTTCCAGTATATCACCTTCAGCTTATGAGCCTCTAGAGCAGCAGTGATTAACAGGACTTTTACAAAGTTTCTGTGTAGTTACAAGGACAGCTTCAATCTTCTGTCATTTTTTTGCATTAGCTATGATTATGCTTTTACCACCAAAATGCATTTATTTTAAAGGTAACAATACAGACTCAGAGAATAGCTTATGTTTCATCTATATTTATCAGCACTCACTGTACATTTGTGTCTTCATTACCAGGAAATATTAAGGGACATTGTGCCATCTATTCCTGTTTACAGTTTATTATGCAGAGATAGGAAACACTTAGCATGTAAAATGAATGTAGAAATTATTCCTGGATAGAAACACGGACATTTCCCACTCGTTGGCTCTTTCTCCTCCATCACCGGATCAGAGTGTAATTGTCAGTAATCAGGCCTGCTTGCTGCTGATAAAACCACTCTGAATGCTAGCAGCCTTCTTTGTGTGATGACTCAATTATTCCAGAAGTGCCTCATCAAATCTGCCCCATCAGCTGGGCTAATAAATAAGGAGAAGAAACTGGCCCCCCAAAGCAAATTATAAATCCATTTGCATTAACCATTTCGCTGGTCCATGATCTAGGCAGAAATAAGCATGGCAGATTGTGTTAAGCTTATTTGAATATGTTTATAATGTTTACAGCATGCAACCTTTTTCTTTTTTTTTTTTTTTTTTCACAAGGTGTTGGAATTATTGGTCATGAATAGCATCTAAATGCAGTTATGTTAATTACAGCAAAGCCTCAGGCATCTTTGAGGGATAGTTTGTTGCTTAAATCAGGTGAAAGTTAAACCCTTCTGCTAGGCAAAATGTGATCTTGCACATGGCATTCGAATTACTGCTGTTTTTAAAAGAGATGATGAGTGCAAGGGATCTGTATTTACAGGTACTGGAAGGACAACTGCCTGTGTTACAAGGCTGTCTCGTACCGGTAATGTGACCTCCTGATCATCTCAGGATAAAACTAAGTAAAATAAAGTTTAGCCTTATAGCTGGGAAATAAACTGCAATAGTCAAAGCAACAATAATTCTGTTTCCTGTGTACTCAGCACTTAGTAAGTCAAGTGTGAAGGAAGAGGGGTACTCTGCCCCAAGGAAATTTCTTTCTAAAGCCCACATTATATAAAAATGATGTTTCCCATTAGACTCCTTCAGATTTCCAAGGCTGCCCATGTATACCACAGTGAGGGTGCTAAAGTGATGCATCAGAAAGCCAAATGAAATTAGTTCGTTTACTTATGTCCTGAAAATCAAACATGCACTTAAGAGTCTCACTGAGGTGACCCAAAATTTGTGCAGAACTTTATGTGCAAAGTTTTATACTTCATCCTGCAAAGATCTGACTGCAGTCAAGAACTCAATATGTCTTAACTCACTTGTAATGACGTATTTTGCTTTCACTTTTTTTTTCTCAAATGTGAAATATGTTACAGTATTTTATCTTGAGAACAATAAATCACTGTCACTGTAGAAACACAAAAAATGTTCAAGGATCACAATGGTGAGCACATCAGATTTTGTTTCCTAAGCTGTTACTTCCATTCTGAATTAACAAATCACAAACTGTTGTGATAATTCATTTTCATATTTGCAATATATCAACTAGTGATGTGGTAAATGAGACAAAATCAAATTCATCTGTTGGAAATGATATCCATTATGCTCAAAAAAAGTTCTTAAGGGTCTTTTATAGACGTAGTATAGTCTTGTGTAGTGTATTTCTGACAAAGAAAACCTCAGACTTCTGGTGATGTAATTTTTAACTGCAGAATATGTCTTTTCTCATTATTAAATCTCAAGGAACTCTCTACTAATCTGACCTGAATGAGTGCACTTTTACCCATAGACAATGGGTCAACAGGAATGGTTTCTTGAAGGGATTTGTCACACGCATCTGACGTTGCGGATCAGGGCCCAAACGGTGATTCACATCAGTATCCTGGTATGACACATGGATCTCAGTGGGATGGCACTTCAGAGTCAGTACAAAATCATGTTGCACTGGAAATGGCTATAAACCAAAGAATGAATTGCAAAGGTTCCAGGTGACTTCACTGAACCATTACACTGACAAATCAAGCAACTCATTTATTCCATCTTTGTGGGTTTATAAAGTTTGTGATTCTAGTTGATTTGAGGTGGAGGTTTTCTTTGTAGGGAGACAAACTTCACCTTCAGGATTAAAAAATTCTGTTCAGACACATAGGGATCTGAAGTGTGGGCACAATTTGCTGTCTGTAAATCCTTTTGCAAACAAATGAGCTAATGCACGCTATGAATATGTTAGGCCAAATGAAGATACATGTGGACTGAAGGGGAATGATACTACCAAAAAGCCTTGGTTGACAAAGAAGTGAGTCCTATGTGATTTCCGTCAACATCAGTCTTAGTATCAAAGCTGCCTGTAACCAGGATAGATGTTCTTTATGGGCTCTTGAAGCTGAGAACTTAATTTTCCCAGTTGGCATTGCAGGCTTTTACCTGCACCTCCTGCAATGCCTTAAAATTTGGCCCATGAGTAATTTTAGAATTCATAAAATATACTAAAGTTTTTATCAATGTCTTATTGTAGAAGACCTTGATGTTATTGTAAAATCGGCACTAACTCTTGTTTGCTACCTGAAGTATCAAATCCCAGCACTTATATTTCTTCTTGGAGTGTGGACAGGGATGACACATAGTTTATATTCCATTAGGGGTACGTCATATCCCATGACACAGCATAATCCTACACACCCTGTTTATAACATGACAGATGCATGACATTGTATTGGACTTTTTTATGAAACACCATATCTTCAAACGTGGGTACTCACCCACGAATCAGCTGTATGGCAGCCAGCACCCTGTTATGTGAAAGAAATAGAAAATGGCATAGTTAAACTTATTAACTGATAACTTCTGTTGTGATTCAGCACAGAAGGGGGGCTTAGGGGTTGTGCTTTATATAAAGTCTTGCTTTTGTCCTGCTGCAGCACCCTCTCCTTTGCAAAGATAGCTGATGATGTTGCATGCAAGGCAGATGGGAGTAAAAGAGCAAATGGCACTGTTGCATCTAGTATTCCAGTACGATTTCAAACTCACCCCACCTCAGCCCCAGCCCAGCCCAGATTCCTTGTCTTAAAAGGAGGATTTTCAATGCATTACCTTATTATGTAAAGTCAAATGTGAAAAGTTTTGTATATTTTCCTGTCCTTTGTGCACTTTTCCAAGTGGATCTCAGCTGTGCTGTCTTAACTCCCGGTCCCTTAGGATGAGAGAGACAGCAGATGGGGTTAGGGCAGAGGGCTGATGCTTCTGACAGCAAACGGCCTGGTTGTTGAGTGGAAGCTGTGAGCGTCAGGAAGCTCCTTTTCCCCAGAGAACCAACTAACCACTGAAGAAAGTTGAAAATGAGCCCTTTGAGAAACGCTATTAAAAGTAGTAAAAAATTGCAATTGTGCAGATGATGTGCTGCTGTGTGGTTATTCGAATGCTAATGAGTTTGACATTAGGGAACTCAAAGGGTTTACAGCTACTCCCTTATGTGATTTTGTTCTTTATTGGCAATCTTTGAGAAAATAAATGAAAAATATATTGCTAATAAATACATAACATGATAGGAATTTAGACAAAAAGCTGCAAAGTTTTAGGCTTTAAAAAGACTCACCGTTGTAGCTGTTCTCAGAGATCTTTTGTTTTATGTTAGTGTGTTTTGAACAAAGAGGAAGAGGCAGGTAGAAAGATTTGACTCCTGTTGTTTTGTTGTTGTGGTTTTTAGGTTGTTTTTTTCATGAATGTTGAAATAGAGTAATGGGGGGAGAGGCCTTTGAGGATAAACAACATCTTTTTACAGCAACATATTGGCTAGAAAACTGCTTTAAAAATCTTGTCTTTATTGGGCTGTTCTGTTCTGGGTTTTGTCCCATCTTTATCATGCTGCATCTGTTGTCTGTTTTCTATTTAATAAAAACTTATTTATTTTAGTTAAAAGTTATTGATGGGATGCAACTAATATTCTATCTATTGGGACTCAAGCAGAAATTAGTCACTTGGTAAACTAGCTTACCCAAGAATGGGGTTAGAATGAGCCTTTCCAACTTCAGAAATGTAACATTACAAATTTTACTGGCAAAGCTTCATTAGATATCTTTAAATGGATAGTTGAAGTTTCTCCTTCAAGTTCTAAAAGTTTATCTGCAAACTTAGTTATAAGTGTCTTATGTTGAATGAATAGACCTATTTTACTTATTATACTGCATATTATTTGAAAAGGACCTTGGAAGTTGTAAATGATAGTAAATTTTTTGTATTTTGGTCACTAGAATAACTGCTCTCAGCCAGATTTTCCCAGGTTGAAAGTGCTTACAACTTCAAGTGTTCGAACGGTTTGGGAACTCATCATTTCTGACTACAGGGCCCTCAGTATTGTACACTCATATCTGAACTTCTGCAGCTCTTTTTCTTTCACTGTTACTGTTGATTTATCTGGAGTTTCCTCACAGAAATGAATAAAAATTGAACAGAGAGAAACGTCAAGTATTCCCTTCAGTTTGCTTATAGTGAGAACATTATCAGCCTGCCAAACTTTAATCTCTGATACTCAA
Source organism: Gallinula chloropus (assembly GCF_964237585.1). Taxonomy (NCBI): domain Eukaryota; kingdom Metazoa; phylum Chordata; class Aves; order Gruiformes; family Rallidae; genus Gallinula; species Gallinula chloropus. Next base: position 43,608,219 of record NC_140086.1, read on the forward strand.
AATAAGAAAAAAAATAAAACTGAGAGATTTTCTGCTATTAAATTTTTTTAGAATGCTTCTCATTTATTTGATACGATGTACTGAACTGTCCTACTCACTACAAAGGGGTTCTGTTACAGTAAAAACATTTGACTAAGGATTTCTACCTACAGAAACTGTGGATTTTTGTCTGTGCAAGAAGAAAAACTTTTCTCAGAGCAGGTCTATTTCATAAGGTATCAGAAAGAGTATTAAAAATATGAAGAAAATACCATAACAAAAGAAAAATTGACTTTATTTCTATCTTTTAGAAGCACACTTGATGCCTCTACATCTTTGAAAAACTGCTTGCAAGAAAGAAACACACCAAGATTATTCTCACATTTCATTTAAAGCATCCTCTTTCATCTATATTTTATTTAGTGTAGCAGGTTTGGGGTTTTTGGTTGTTTAAGGTGATGGGTGTTGGCGGTTGTTTTGGTAGGAGTTTTTTTCAGAGAATGAATTTCAGGATTATCTATTAAATTAGGCAAGGCATTTTGGGCTGAGTGACAAATTTGGTCCTTTGGAATCTGCACATATTTACACCTGGAAACACAAAAAAGGTGGGATAATTTATTTACAAGAATGTATCGAAGTTGATATATTTCTCTATATTAGTGCTAGAATCTGCTATGATTTCATGTGTTGTGTCTCATGCACATAACATCTACTTTTTTAAAATTAGCAGTCTTCATCAGTCAGGTATAACCATATTGAACAACTGAAAGAGATAAAAAACTTTGTAAATACATCAAGGTTCTAGATTTAAAGTTTTAGAACTACATTACATACAGACATAAACACAACTGTATTTGAATCTATATGACTCCAGGGGTGAGAATATGTAATGCACTGCTTAAATTTAATCTGTGAGTGGCATCTTATTTGTGAATCACTTTTTGGTGTATCATTCGTATTGAGATTTTTAACTATATATCAGGTGAGATAAAAACTTTGTTGTATTTGTAAAAGATATCAGGCTGTAAATGCAATTTTTTCTTTTTAAATGTTGACACTTTCTTTCTTCCTTCTAATATATATTGTATTTAATACATAATAGCCCAGGAAATAATGTCAAGGCATTGAATTTTGTCCAAAATACAAGTCCAGGACAAAAAGCCTCCAGAAAGTAGGATCACACATCAGCTTGTGTTGAGCTGCATTTCAGCATCGTAGACTATATAATTTTTCTCTACATTTAAAAAGCTAGCAGTTGCCCCTTAATTTCATAAAGCTGTGACTCTGCCCTCTAAAGCCTTGGTAAAGCAGACTAATAGAAATACTTGGCACACGTTGGTTACCTAAGGGAATAATAGAACTATTTGCTGTAGTCGTTTGGCAAAAGGACATAAACATATGGCTTTGGTTTATATTCAGCACTGCCAGTTGTGCAAAGTTGCATGGATGAAGTATACAACAGCAGTGACAACTCAGAAATCAGAAGTGAGAATCAAAATAAATCATCCTCATTACAAAGCTATTCAAGCTTGCCTCTGATTTAAGGTTTATTTTGTCGCTGCATATTTTCAAGTGGTGACTTAAATATAAAAAACATCGACTTCTCAGAAATATGTATACCATTCAACCATACTATGAAATGCCAAAAGTATTGATGATTTATATGTGTTGCAAACATACTTTAAAGTTTGAATTCAGTAGATGTACTTACTTCTTTTAATTTCTGAGAAACTAATACATCTGAACTAATTACTTTCACATTATTCAATTTTGTCCTAGAGAAGTCAATAATAATATTGCATAACCAAAGAAAAAAATTAAAAAATTAAAGAGATGACTCCTTGGTTAAGAATAATCAAGATCAGAAAACAAAGCATATTTTCACTAGTATTCTTTAAGAACACATGCAAGAAAATTTATCGTAGTACAAGTAACATTCCTGAAAATTTTGTCCTCATATTTTTGACTTTTTTACTGACAGTAATCAGAATATAAAAACTTTTTCTAGAAGTTGCTATGCGTGTACTTTGCATTTTCTTTTCACCCTGTAATTCTCACCATCAGTCTCCCATTAATACTTCATATTAAAAAAAGCTGTTGGTAGGTTTCAGAAAGATGCAGTCAGCACAAATATATAGACAGATAACCAAACAGTGGTCAGTAATTTGGGACGGGCGATGGATAATCCTCTTGTTCTCAGATTTATTTTTTAAAACATTTTTCTTTATTACAAAATTCCCTTTTATGTATTAGATTCTTAAATGAGTTACTGAAAAGAAACCTTGAAATATGAGTACCAAAAGCACTGAAAAGCTTGCTCTCAGGGTATTACTTAGTACAGGAAGGGGCACACTCAATTTCGTGTCACCCTGAGACACAGTGCGACATAGACATATCTGTAGTGCTTAGTAGTGCTACAAGTATTTGTAGTCTGATTTCAACTGAAGTTTGTAGCTTGTGTTTGAGTTTTGAGGATGTGTGCCTTAAAAATCATTAAGGTTTTTTTTCTTGGTTAATTTTATTAGCCACAGATGTGTGTGTTGCCTCTATACAAGCCAAAGTAGTTTACAAATTAAAAATAGTACCGCAAAGCCATTATTTTTCAGACCTTTCAAAATCAGCTAAGGTTTGTCATAAAGAAGTTGTTTGCCAGGTTTGATTTTGAAAATCACATGTAACTTTTAGTTGGAAAATCACATGGAAATGTCAACTTTTACACCCATTACCTCTAGATAAACTGATGATTTCTTTTCCTCTGGGTAGTTACATGAAAAAAACCCCAAACTGCCACTCCAGGAGTGTGAAACCAACTCCAGGAAAGTCATGCTTGCACCAAGACTAAAGTAGAGATTAGGAAGTGCACGGCTCTTATTTTAGCTCTTTTCAGGAGGTGCACTTCATTATTACCTATCAGCAGCAGCGGCTTCCCCAAGTCGTATCAAAGTTATGTGCTTTAAAAATATCTTACCAACATAGAAACATCAATTTAGTTTCTGAAATTCAGAATTAAAAATGTGCAAGCACACTGAAATATTATTTTTGCTATCATTATTATTATTACTGTTATTATCATTTACTGCACATGCCCTATTTTCAGCCGTTAGTCATATTCTTGGATCCCATTATAATATCAGTACATGCACATGTGCACAGATAGACTCCAGGCATACAAAAAACCAAATGCAGAGCCAAATCCTGATTCTCTTACTCAGGGAAGTATTTCCAGGTGCTGCTCTTGAGTCTGCTGACCTCACTGGGATATTGCAAACAGAAGAACTAACATTTGGTTTCTCCAGCCTGGAATACTGAATTTTGCTCAGAAAGTTTGATTACTTTTATTCCAACAGTAAATTTATCTGGAGAAACATGAATAACTGCATAGCAAGTTATTCCAGCTTCAGCTAAGCAGAATTTGTACTATCGTCAGTGACTCCAGTCAGTTTTCTGGGGGTCTACTTACTTGACTTACCCTTAAGTCGCAACCAATATTGGAGGAAATATGGAGGGAAGGTAATATTGAAATTCCTGAAGTCAGACAGAAAACATTCATAAACTTAGCGAGATTTGTTGGAACATGCTGTTAGAAAATAATTCAACACTGATGTCCTCAGTAAAATTTAAAATCACAGAAATATAGCATAACTGAAGAAACCCTAAGGCAAGTATTTATTTCTTAGCCTGATTAGCCTGATTTGGGACTGCAAAGCTGCCACCTTTCTGTCACTGTGCTACAGACTGTGTATCTCCCACTCATCCCTTTTGAATAATTTAGCTAGTTTCAACTAATTTGGAAAAGAAAATGTTTAGATGGGTTAAAAAACCATCAAGTCAGAGACTCTAGTTATAAAACACAAAAATAAAGTAGAATTAATTCCACTATTTACTTGTCATTAGTTCTGTGAAGCTTGCCTTTAAAAAAATATGGGACTGAACTGCCAATAAAATTTTCCTGGGAAATACTTAACTATTATCTTGATCATTCTGATGGATAAAAAAATCAGTTGTGAGACATTACATGAGAATTTTTTTGCAGACATGACCATTCTATTTATCTCTTATGGCTTATTGCCTCAAGACAAGATATGTTCTGGATTGGAGGTCTGACCATCCCCAGCTTGAAGCACCTTCCGGAATCCATCCAATCTTTACAGTACACAGCAGTAATAAGATATGTCTCTCAAAGTAACACCTTGATAACAATTACCTCTAAAAACTTTGGATAGAATTTCACCGATTCCATGGATGATTTAAAAGTTTGAATACTTTTTGCTCACCATCTGTGACTGTCATTTCATGTAAAACATTCACCATCTAGAAAAAACTCTGAGGTGACAAACTTTGTTCACTTTTTTTCAGTATCAGTCTCTGAAAGAACTATCAAACCCTAAAGATACTGTGTTTAAATGTTGGGCCTGAGGCACACTTACAAGGTTTCCCAGTTTTACTCAGTTACTTTTGAATTTTCAAGTTAATACATGTGACTTCCTGTAAGTTAAGGTCTTCCTTATGCAACACAAACATGATGATTATTTTAATACGTGATATGCGCCAGGATAAATAGTCCCATAAATTTTAGTTTTAAGCCGATTAAATGTTTCTCATCGTTTCAAATTATTTCAAGGAAAGAAAATCAATAGAAAAATCACCTGCATTGATTTTATTGTTGGTTTTCACTCATTGTGCAGTTTTTAAATATTCATCACAATGCAACACACAATTTAGAGCAAAGTAACTGCTGTTCACTTGAAGCAGTGGACACTTTTTGTTTCATAATTAAAAGAGCAGCACTGTGATTGGTGTGGTATTTATTATGAAATGATGACAAAGGAGTACCAGTGGTTTTAATAGTTTTAGCTTACAGGAGCTGTTGTTAATTTTGTCTGTAGAGTTGCAGGTGAAATAATGCACAGTGGATAAATAGTCTATATTGGTTTAACTGAACATAATATATAGTGTGTTCTGGAGTTGTTTGTCTCAATAGACTATAGTAATCAAAAGTAATGAACCTATTATGTGCAGGACCTTGGAGAGCATAGAATGGCAGTAAAAGTGTGGCACATAAAAGGTTTATTAAAGGAAATTAAAGTCCATCATTGCCACACCTGCTCCCCTATTATAAGTCTATGGCAGGTCAGTGCCTTCAATCACAACTCAGCATCAGAGAACAGAGCCATGTTTCCCATTACCATTGCAGTCACATTGCAAAAACTCGTTCTCCAGGTTTTAAGGATAGTAACAAGTAAAGGCTGCCATCAGCCCCACTACGTAAACACAAGCCACTTATGTTGCTTCCCTGCTAATAATCTACATCAGATGTAAATTTAAACAGAGAAAAGATATCATTGTCTGGCTTTGAGATGCATTTGAATTAATTTATACTTTCATTTCAGATATCGCTAACCTGTGTTCTAGAATTAGGCTTCTTCAGGTACACGAATACCATTTTCAGATGCTTATGTTCTCTCTTGCAAATAAGTATTTTGATTCCAGTCGCTGTATATTGAGTATAAACAACAAAAAGGGAAAAAAAGCCAAACCCAGGAAATTAGAGAAATTATTTTTCTCTTCTAGAAAGGCTAGGTTTATTCTTTTTCTTTCTTAGGTGAATTTTGTCATATTCTGCATGTTCTTTCTGATAAGACCTTCAAAACATCTCAATTATCTGAGTCATACAAAAGCTAAAAATAAAGCATCCTCAGATCTTCAAACTCTATAAATGGAAAAAGGCACAAACAGTGCCTTTGCTTCAGTGGGGCAAATCAGTTCGGCTGATCTCAGAAAGGAAGAGTGAAATAATAGGTTCTTCTGATGACATTGGTTTTTATCTTGTGGCCTTCTGCAGGGAAAGATGTCGGGCACAGGCAACTTCTGGTATCCACATAATTACCTATTAATGCAATTATATAAATCAGATGCTGGTGTCTGCATTTATTCATGTGTATTGGTCTGAGAATCATGTGGGAGTTGCTTTGTCTACAGATCATCACCAATTTGCAAAATGGGAACCTGAGGTTCAAAGAAAAGATAGATAGTGAGATACTGCCACCGTGTACCCTCGTATTTTGCCTAGGCAAAAAAATATTACTTAGGGAGATTCTTACTTACATAAAAAATTAAGAGTTACTTTTAGAAAGAAGAGGAGCTTGCCTCCCTGGACACAGCCATAATTACGCTGTTGTACAATCTGCAGTATGTCACTGCAGCTCTCCACACCAGAACATGAAATCTTAATCCCTTTGAATTTCAGGGGTCTGTAATAAAATCCATGGATTGAAAACCTGCCCCTACAATTATGGGTCTGGGCCAGATCCAAGACCAGAAGGTGCGTATTTTCAGAGCTGGTTTAGATGTAGCCAAAAAGTGTCATGAGAACAGCTGATCTTGAAAGGTGTCTCTTAGTTTAGTTATTTTACAGGAGTAACTGACTTTTTTTGGAGGGTTGGATCTTGGATTGGGGGGGGGGGGGGGGGAATGTTGATGGTGTGTGTTTTTTTCAGTGTGAAATGCAAACCTGGACACTAAATTTCTGCCTCCCCTCCCCCTCCTCCAACTCATACAAATCTGTAATTGTCTCTGACCAAAAGTTCTGTAAAAAGTAACTGGTTAAGTGGTGAGGTATTTCAAAACTGTACATGTGCAATTATGCACATTCAAGCAAGAAAGTTTCACATTTCAAGGAAGAAGTTGTCAGAAACGTAGGTTCCAAACACATCTGTTAAGTTACACTTCAGTTACAATAATGTAGAGTGCCTGTAAGCACTGTGGCTTTCTGGGACCTTTTCTTCCAGGAGGTGGATGCACTCATACAGCACTGCTTTTTCTAACCTTATGCCTTCAGCTAACACCTGTAGAGCTTGCCATTAAACCTTACGGAGTCTCTCATAACCATCACTTTATTAAACAAATCTGTATCATTAAAGGTATCTCCTAGGTATTTACTAGATATTCACAGATGGCTTTTTATCTCTTTGACAAGATTAATAAGGCATGATTATTCTTCTTTCTATTACTGTCTAGCATTTGGAAATGGGGGTGGGGGGAAGCATTTGAGATTTTTTTTCTCAATGGCAAAAAGAATGAATTAAAGACTTTGTGTTAATATTACAGATGGATGCAGATGGGGAAAATAAAAAGCTGCGCACACGCTCAAAAGGAACCAAGGGTGAGTTAGCAAGCATGTTCCATGACCCTGTGCCCTGCACACCATGAAATATGATAGTTCCTGTGCACAGTCCCTAATGTGCAGTAAGAGAGTGTGTAGCTTCCTTAGGGCTGCTTTTTTAATCAAGGCGGGACACAGACTGCTGGCATTAAGAGGCATGCTGTCATTAGCTATGGTTTAAAGAAAAGCAGAAAAAAATCTACTGTATGCTACTTTCCTTGAGCTATTTCTCAAAGAAAATGTTATCCTTTTCATTATGCAAATAATGATTTTCCATAGTGACTAGAGCTGGACCGTATTGAATGGATGCTTTCAAAATAAGGTACAAAACTTTGTCTCAGCCAACTGAATGTTTTTTTTCTGTCTATTGCCATTAATTATCTGTAAATTAGTGCGTAAATTTACTTTAATCAAAAGGTGCAGGTGTATGTGGCAGAGAAGAAGCCTGGGCTTTATTGAAGTGCGGGTTGGTGCTCGTGTTTCATTTTGCAAAGTTATGACATAGTTGTATGTCCCAGCTATTCCTCTCTTTTTGTAAAGAACAGATGGAAATGCAGTGCTGAGAGATAAACAGGCCCTTAATGATCTCAACATCTGGAAAACATGATTGACTAGCAATACAGCCCTTCCAGGAAAATAACTTTTTATTTTAATTCATAACACTTTTTGTGACTCTTGATAACAAGTGAAAAATTGAGATACGTAAAAATAAATGTCAAAGTTTTGCCTGCCTGCACTGTGAGCATTTTTACTGATGACTGCTTTCAAAGGTGCAAAACACCCATCCTTCACTCTGATTTTGATGTGAATTGTGCACTCTCAGGATTGTGCAAAACCAGACTGGTTTGATTCATTGTCCCAACCCAGTAGTTACGGATTGTTAATATTATGCCTTCGGCTGCAAGTTGTGTTCAGAATGAAAAACTAAAGAGTTGTTTGGCTTAGTTCTCTAGTTTCAAATAGCCAAAGAGGTGAAAAGTGCTAGACTCCACTTGAAAAGACAGAGGAAGGGGGTGGGACTGCCACAAAATGCCTGCAGACAAGGGGGTAAAAGCAGACAAGCCTTTCTAAAAAAACATAAATATTGCCGTATCAAATCTCTGATGTGTCCTTCAGTAATGTTCTATGCAATTAATGTATAAATTAATTATTTATTATAAATAAATTCATATCTGCTTCAAAAGTACCAGAATAAGTGACATGAACAATGTTATTGAATAGGGAAGTTATTGACACCTTAGCATTGGAGATGTCTTTTCTGCTGGACTGGACTGTGACTTAAAAAGGTCTGACTGGTTCAGCAGTCCTTAAGTGCATTTAATATGGGATTCAAACTCTTTTCACCCAAAAAGCTAATACACTTTTAAATTTATAGTTTTTCTTTCTCTACATTTTTTATACACATGCACACACATCTATAGGAATTAATAGATCAGGAACATTTTCCCAGAAGTGGAAACAACAAAAGATGCTTATGCAATATGACTAGTAGAAGAACCACCTGTTGGCTTTGTCAATATGCTGTATATCCTTGTGTGGGCAGGTATTTGTAAACACAAGCCTTTGTCATTCGCAAATTGAGTTAAAATTCAAAAAAAGCAGAGATTTTTCATTCTATTTTAAATAAAACCAAGTCCCTTCTCTTTTTTCTTAATTTTTTTCTTATTATTTTTCTTATTGTTCCACTGAATGTCATACTTCAGGTTTGATGCATCCTAAAATAACAGTGAGAATTATATGTTCAGTTAATGTTTGCCACTAGTAGCTGCAATCTTGCGGCTAGCATGAAATAATCACCTGTGCTTTGATAGCTGCTCCTCTGCCATCACAGATAGGCAGGTGCAAGGTTGCAGAAAGCACAAGTCTAGAAATATAAACTAATTCATTCTTTCCTGCTTTTATTAACAGTTCAAGTGGACTCTATAGCTCAAGAGCTCAGGTAAGAACTCACGTTGTTTATTTTTTCAGCTTTATTTTCTGATTATATTGATACATTCAGACCACTAGTCTTGCGTAAAATAAAATATCTAGCAAATGATGCATTATGTAGAGATTTAGCATAGATCTGACACAGGATACTTGATGCTGATTCACTCCAGAAATAGACCAAAAAGAAAGGAAAAATGTTAGCATTAATTATGAAAGCATAGTCAAAAGTAATGCAAAGTGCTCAGAATCCTGGTATGCTGCCTTTGTCTTCAGCCTGTGTTAGGATACACAACCAGATGTAGTTTCAGATCAGTCTTCAGTCATCTTTTTCCTGTAATAGATATTATTCTGGTTTAATGTCTGAACAACATGAGAGTTATTAACCTTTCTAAGATTTTGTTAGATTGAGTATATAAAACTTACAGTCTCTGTATACTCCTGTGGATTCTAAGTGCACTAATGGTTCATTCTTCCTTGAGTACTTGCTGAGGTTCCACATTTTATGGAAGTAGCAGTCAGTACTTTCCATATTTGCATATGGAATGCCAGTCCATTCAAACCCATATATTCTGCAGGGATTTTCCAGATCACCAATAATTTAGCAAAATTTTAACATTACTACAGTAATCCTACTAATGTCTACATCAACTCCTAAAAAGTGGTTAAAAAAAACCCTGGTTCCTAAAAAGTGGCTTAGAACAAATCCTGGAAAGACCAGTATATTATTCAGTTCCAAATCTTCAAAGAAGAACATGTGCCATCAAATTCAAGTTTTCCTGGAACAAGTTAATTTTTCATGTCCCTCAAGGAAAGTATTTACAGGTAGTTGCAAATTCATAGAGTTATTAATGACAATTAGAATGCACTACAGCTGTAATATAAATACTAAAAATGTTTTTGCAAAACTTCCAAATAGTTTTCCTTACATTAATTTTGCCTACGCTCACTTTTCATCACATGCTACTGAGCTGCATTCTTAACCACAGCAGGAATCCGAAATACATGATTGTGTGTTCATCCACCTAGGGAACAGAAACATCTCCATGTGATTTATTGAATCAATAAAAATGCCATTCTTAAGACTGGACATAACATACTTACAAGAAGTTATTTGCAGTGAAAACAAACAGTATTTTAAGCTTTTGTTTTATAATAAAACTGAGGGAATTATAAGCTTCTTCTAGATATTCCATAAAGAGAAATGGAGGTTTAACTTTTGGAAAATTATTCATGGTGAGTCACTCATTCAGCTCTACTACGAACCTCATTTTTCTGTATGGCTTCAGTTTCCTGAGATTTAGTGCTTCTCCTTTTTCCTCTGTGCATCCCTAATTTATGCACCAGAAGGATGCATTAATCCGAAGAGGCAGTCATCCAAAAATGAGGATGGTCCATGTGTTCCTAAGAGAAAAATGTTTGAAAAATAGAGGATGTGCAAGTTTCTGCAACATCAGGGAAGCTGTTATTTATGCGTTATCAATTACTATAGCTTTTCTCTAGCAATTTTGCGTTTCCCTGTGAAATCCATACTGCCTTAGGAACTACTGTGTAATGTATTAGTCTCTCTTGTCAGGTGTGGACTACCTTCATGAAGAATTACATTTCGGTTTAAAACAGTGAGCTAAACAGTCAACAAAGCTATTGTCCATTCTTAACTTGTTATTTGTAATTTTTAAAATTTAACAAATTTCATATTGGGTATCTCCACAGTCAAGTGGCTTTCCTGGCAGATAAGTCAAGTGATCAAATTTATTTGTATATGATAAACTAGAGGAAAAGAAGTGGGGGCTTCCTTTTGGAGATGTAGCCTACAAACTGCATTCTGATTTCTCATATCCATATTATTGTGGAAAAACTATTGAACATCCCTGAAGAATTAAAGACTGAAATAGTCTGTTTTGTTCCCTGGACACAGATATTGGAACCACTGTCTTTTTTGACCAAGGTTCTAAATGCTGTGTGGCTGACAAATTTAAATCCATGCTTAATTAATTTCCCCTTCTCCCCTGGCTTATCCTATCTGACAAAGCACTTTTGCACTCCTTATTGAGTTTCTGTTACAAAGTGCCTTGGGATACTTCTACATGAAAGGCACTACATAAGCTTACATGCTCATATTGTATTATTATTAGTTTCATAACATTGATTGGTTCTAGAGCATTTGTTAGCCTTTTCTTATTCTGCAAGTTGTGTTTCACAAAAGTAGAGAATGAAATAAATGGAAAGAAAAACAAAGAGCTGCAATCACCAGTTAGATTCAATAATGCATCAAATTTTCTATCTTCCAAATATCAGGTGTTTCATTCTTCCTTAATAGAATTCAATGTCAAAATATCTACCGCTTTTAAGAAAGCCAAGATTTCACCAAGGACCCTGTCTAATAGTTTTGCTATCATCTATCTTTTCTCAGAAATAGTACCACCTTTCTGCATAAAAAAAGTGTATTTTCAGGAAAACATCAACTTAATGGCCAAGTTGGGTGGTTTTTTTGGGGGTTTTTTTTAGTAAAATAACTAAAAATTCTCTTGCACTCTACTGAGTTTTTAGGGGACAGTACTTTTCTTCAAGATGCTGAACACCTATGCACAACTATTTAATTGTCAAACTTGCACTGATTTAATGTACTTATATACCTTAAGGAATCCCAAATGTTAATATCATATAAATAATTTTCTTTATATATAAATATATTAATACTGCAGTGCTATTACTTCAGATTTCTAAGACCTTTTATAAAACTATATTTACAGTATATTCTCTAGTGTTGAAGCACAATATACTAGCCTTAATTACTTCTTCAAAACTGAACAGTTTCTCCTTCCAGTCTTAATTATTTACATATGAAGAGCATGGTATAAATTTTTTTCTTTAGGAATGTAGTGCTGTGATGATTTCATCAGTAGCTAAGCTATCCACAGGAAAAGAATAATATTTTATCAAAACATAACATAGCAAAAGATGAGGTAGAAGTAAGTCCTGAATCCAGGATATCTCTGTCTCATACGTTCGAGTTTGAATTTGACACTTTTTGGACATAACAACTCTGCTATACCTTCTGCAAGAAGCAGAAATAAGAGGTCTTCTCTTAAATGATTTAGTCATGAACTACTGAAAGAACAAGGACTTTCAGCTGTGTTCAGGATTAGAATGGAAACCAAAGGGAAGTGAAGAATATTGGTGTGATGTATTCTCATTACTGTGTTCTATTTAACAGATGGGATACAGTACGATGAACCATCTGTAGGTTATGGAATGGCATCTGGGTCAGACCAAGGAAGAGCAAATTGGATTGATCAAAGCATGGGATTACAAAAGCATAGATAAGTTTGGGTATCTGAATAGAAAGGGTACTTTTCTAGGTTAGAGACAGGTGAAACCAAGTCTTTCTAGCTTCTGTAACGGTTAATAAACACACCACAAGGGTCTGGTGCTTAAAGTCATGTAGAGCAGTCCTGCTCTTTTGTGGGAATAGTTCCCCTTTCTGTAGTGTTAGGTCACTTCTTCAGAAGAATGCTGTCTTCAAAAGTAAGGGAAGTTATTTCTTGTCTGGAACTCTTGTTCCAGATATTGTGAGGCATTTTAGATATTCAGAGAAGTTGAACTGTTCGGTGTGAATGTATGGAGATGTGAATATCTTGAATGTTTTAGCAGAGAGAGAAGTAACAAAGTGGAACTGTCTGAAGATCTCTTTGATAAAAGGAGTAACTGGACCCTTCACCGTTTGCTGTTGTCTCTTGATTAGGAGGGTGAGAAACCAGAGAAGCAAATATTTGAAGCACAGGAAGTTCCACACCAACATGCGGAAGAACTTTTTCACAGTGAGGGTGACAGAACCCTGGGACAGGCTGCCCAGGGGGGTAGTGGAGTCTCCATCTCTGGAGATATTCAAGACCTGTCTGGACACCTATCTGTGCAATATGAGCTAGGGAGCCTGCTTTGGCAGGGGAGTTGGACCTGATGATCTCTGGAGGTCCCTTCCAATCCCTACAATTGTATGATTCTATGAAATCTGCAACCAGTTGTACTTAAATATTTCAGAAGGTTTATATTAGTAAAATGTATTCCTTAAATTTATCCTGAATGTTTGAGAGGTTTGTCAATAAAAGTAACAGTATTGACAACATACTAAAATGTGTTTTGCTTACTGAAGGAGTAATTACCTATTCTGTAATACTGAATATTTTGCTGGTTTCCTCTAACTATTGACAGATGATATGTATCCAGTTAGATCTGAACTCAGGTTTTGGACAGTAATGGAATGAAGGTAGACAGTTTGCTAGGTAGAAAATTTTTGGCCTCTCAGGAAAAGTTCATGGCATGAAATAAAACGGCTGCGCATGCCTAGCTGCATTTAGAAAGGAATGATTCATTGGTAACTTTTTCTGAGGGTCATAAAATAAGCAAGTTTTTTAGAAGTATTTTTATGAATGGAAAGCAGTAGTCTGGCAGATGACCTGAGAAAGAGATGATAGCAGTACTCAGATGATAGAATAAGTAGGCACATGAAACAAAATCACCAAAAAAAGGCTCAAAGATGTTCCTCAGTAAGAACTGAGATTATCATTGATTTGTGTAGCTGTCACCTCAGTAGTCATATCCCATAGGACTGCCTAAAAGTGAGACAGAGTCTGATGTCTGCTCCTAGCTGTATCTGGAAAAACTGTCAGGTTTGTCCTTTGGGCTTGGCTTCTGTTTCCACAGGAGTTGATCATAGACTGATTTTCTGGAAACTGCTGGGAAAAAACACATTCGGCATGATCCAGCGTCAGCACCTTTGGTATAGAACTGAGGTGGACTCTTGCATTTCCTGGTGATCCACCTGTCTCCCACTGGCAGAGTGTGGGACACTGACAGTCCTGAGAGTGCTTTGCTGAAACAAATGCTGCATACTCTCTAGCTTAGAAAAGTAACTTCCTCCCTGCCCTAGCCACTGTAGAAATTGAAATAGTCATGGGGCTTTGAAAATATTAACCTCTGCTTCTTACTTGGCATTACTTCTTTCTGGTATAATCAAGTCTGTCATGTTGTCATCAATCACATTCTTAAAATTCCAATAAATCTTATTAATTTCTTATTCTTTTCTTACAACATTGTTAGGTTCTTAAGGAGTTTAGACTGGCATGTTAGTCAGCACTCTCCTCCAAGAATCTGTAGAAATCTTTTATGCGAAGGAAAAAGAATTTTATAATTGATATTTGATAGTAAGCATTGAACAATCAAACATAAATAAACACTGGAAAGTCAGTACATGATACAGTTTACCGTGAGGCAAAGGTAGGTATATGCTGGTCATAGAACTAATAAAATAATAGTGCTGGAATTCACCTGTCTTTATCGTTATATCCTGTATGTCAACCAGCTTCATCATAACTAATAAAACAAGCATTAGTGTAAATTGTACTGGCAATCAAATTTGTAGGTCAGTCTTGTTTAAGTCCCTCCCTTGTTTCCTCCTTCATCTTCCAGTCCTCCTCTAATTAGCCATTATCTCGTGAAATCTACAGTGCTGTCATTCCTCCTCTCCCATTACTCCGCCTCTTCCTTTCCTTTCTAGAATTCTGATGAGTTGATGTACCTCAGGCTTTTAGCATTTTTTGTAATCCCATGTGCTTTTGTACTTAAGAAACAGGTTGTTCCTTCAGTACAGTTAAACCAGTAGACAAGAAACAGTAAACAAGAAACAAACTTGAAAAGAAATTCCCAATTAAAACACTTTCTGCCCCAATATTTCACATTCATTTGGGTGGGGTAAGGCTTGCATGAAATGTTTGGAACTGGTGTATAGAGAACACTAAATAAGAGATTTTTTTTTAAAGTAAAACATCTTTTTCATTAAAATATTCTATGAATGAGATAATGAAAGGTAATAAGAACCTCATCTATTAAAACCATTGTCATTGTTTCTGTGAAGAGAATCACAAAATCAGAGAATTGTTGGGGTTGGAAGTCACCTCAAGAGAGCATTGAGTCCAACCCCAAATAATGTTTCTGGGTGACCAGAAGTAATAACTTCAACATTTTGCAGGTAGCTCTGAGGTGGACAGTAATTTGACCTAACTAGTGTACTGTTTGGAATGACCGCTAAGATGGTTGAAATAGGAACTGTATCTCATACTCCTTTTCATGCACTTTTGGTTGGAGTTGTTAATTATGATGAATCGTTTGCCTAACTACTGCAGATATAAAGACCTTTTGATCTAAGCACTGTGATCTCTACCTGGATTTATTTAGAACATTTAAATCCTGTATTCTATGTTCAGATTTCAACTTTAGTTGGCGCTTTATGTGTAGTTGCTCTCTAGGTGGCTTCTTCAGCTTTCTTCAATAACAAATGCATAAAATAACTTTCTGACATATTACAGCCCTCTTTTACTGTCTACAATGTTCACTTCTAGCTAACTGCAGTCTCAGGGTCTCTTTTCTCTGCTGTTTCATATGACTGTGGTTTTACAATTTTTGAATTTAAAATCTCCATTTGATATTTAAAACAAAAAGCAAAACAAAACAAAAACCAATGATTATTTAGTTTCAATGTATGCTTTTCCATAATACTGACATACGTAATACGTATGTCAGATCCACATCACTTTAATTGTGGCTGCTAGATAGTCGTAATTTCCTTTTTTTTTTTTCTAACTGAGAGCTTGTTGTATCTTAAAACATCCCTTGCCTTGAACTAGAACTTGTACATTATTAATATAATACAGGAGTTGCTGTCTTCCCCATCACAACTTCTGTGTTCATCACCACACAGTAAACGTTATTGTCCCAACCCTATGCAGGAATTTAGAGTTGTATATGCTTTAATGCCTTCTGCTGGGTGGCAGAATGCATCAGAACTTTATATCCCCAAATGGTTGTTCTCTCTTATGGCAGATCTTTTCTCTGTAGATGACCACAAGTCATATAGAGATTGAAATGCCAGCCAGCGACTTCTGCCTCATGTATATCAATCATGAGTTAAATATTACCGCTGGCTGAATTGGTCTGTTTGATGTCAAGGGTGAGTTCAGCCAAGCAAAAGCAAGCCAAAACAGACCATGGGCAGCCTGTACATAGCAAGTAAAGGCAAAGAATGAAGCCATGGGATGTCCTGCTATGTTAAAGGGAGGTACTGACTCCTGTGAATTGCTTACAGTCCCATTGTCTGTTGTCAAAAAAAAAAAACAACAAAAAAATAAGGCTTATCTTCTTTATGCCTCCTTTAACCAGACTGTAGTTACCAGTATGCTTTTTATTTAAACATTTACTGGTGTTAGCAGACTGACTACTCACGTGCAAAGCTTTCTGGATGCAAAGGTTGTGTGGATGATCTGTAGATTTGCCTAGAAACTTAATCCATTCTAAGCCAAATTCTTGGCTTGGGTCCCATTGGAATTTATTGACCTACTGAACCTGGACAGATTGAGTGAGTAAATGAAAAAGAGGTTAGGGAGGCTGGATTCGGCCTAGATCTTGGGCATTCATTCATATTACTGAGTTTAAGAACTTCTTGAGCTCCATGCAATAAAAATTGTTTTCCCCAAACTGGCTTTTACTAAAAATAACTTTCCTGTTCGAAAAGGGTCCAAATATACAACTCTAGCAACATAGCATTCCTGATCCATGAGCTATAGAATGACACCATGACGTCATCCATTTCATTAATATAGTAGTTGAATTAGAGGGTATGCATTATATTTTATATTATCTAAATATTCTTATCATCTTACAAGTATTGTAAACTGAAAAACAAGAAAAACAGAGAAAATAATTTCAACCTGTCCTTCTCTGATTTGCCTTTCCTGTGGGGAAAACCCTTCTAAAATAGTAAACTAGAGTAAAAAACCCAAAACAAAAAAAACCAAAACAAAAAACATTTAATGAACCCATTGCAGCCTGAAATCGTGGTTCTTTAGCCCCAGGCATTACAGTGAGCTTGAGGCACGGGTGGATTTCACCATGCCTTTCTCTATGTTATTGCTGACTTACCATTGCTTCACTCTTTTTACTTGCTTCTTTTTATTTGCTCAATCATTTCACAGTCCAGTTGTTCTTTTTGGTCAGGTGGCCTATAACATTTAGTTTACTGTCTGAAACATCTCCAAGCTCAGTACATAATGACTCAACACCATTATGCATTTCTCCCCAGCCTCTTCTTATGGGGGCTAATAAATCCTTTTTCACCAACAAGGCTATGGCAGCTCCTTTACTTTCCTTGTATGTCTTTTATAAATAAAATATATCTTTTAATGTCATGCTCCAGCCAGCTTTCAGTTATGATACCATATTTTCTAAACATCATTATCTGTCCAGTTCTGTTCTTTTTTTCCTAGATAAACCTTTCATTTGTGTATATAGACAGACACTTTAATACCCTCAAGTTACTGAGCTTATTTTGCTCTGTATTAGTGTTCATAAATATGAATTTCCCTTTTATCTTTCTCCTATCTATACCCCATGTGTATTCCTTTCATCTTGGTTCAGCCCTGGACTGAACTTCTAGCAACTCTGACGTTTTTTAAAAAAAAAAAAAGCATGGACCATGTAAGGCAGTAAACTTTTCTACTTGTAGAAGGCACTTGTAAACCAAATGTACGGTTTTATTGGAAAGGGGTAAAATGTGTTGTTCTGTGTTGTGTACAAGGTTAAAAAATGATAAACATCCAGACTGTCTTTAAGTATCATTGAAGTAAGTTAGATTAGTTCTGAACTTCTAGTACAGCCAATTCACGTGGTCCAAATGATACGTGCTTTTTTTGACATATTTTGTTGGTTTAAGTTCTTACCATTTTAATGTTTAGCAATGTTACTGGAAAGGAATAAATTTTACCTGCTGAATTATCTCCAAAATGTCTTTTTTTTTTTTTTCAGGAATTCCCAATTTAAGGTCTTTTCCAGATTATATTTCATCTAGGCTGAAATCACTGAAATACACATAGTCAGTCATGGAGTCCAACTGTTACAGATTGTCTAAAAGCTACTGTGGGTTGGCTTACTTTGTAAATACAAGAAACCTTAATGTCAATAAATCTCATTCTGGATTAGCAATCAAGGCAAATATATGTTTAACATGACGATGATGAGAACTTAGGGGTCCTTTCCATGTTTAGCCTGCAAAATTTCACCTGTAAAGAGCTGTGTTAAAACATGATCTTTTGTAACATTTTCACATAGAGCAGCAATTTTTCATCAGCATAATGTTTGAATATATTTAAATACATATAGAATCATAGAATCATTTTAGTTGGAAAAGTTTTTCTAGATCCTCATGTCCAACCGATAATGTAGCACTGCTAAATTCACAACATCTACACGTCTGTAAATATCTCCAGGGATGGTGACTCAACCACTTCCCTCGGCAGCCTGTTCCAGTGATTAACAACCCTTTTGGTGAAGAAATTTTCTAATACCTAGTCAAAATCTCCTCTGCTGCAATTTGAGGCCATTTCCACTTGTCCTATTGCTTGTTACTTGGGAAAAGAGACCAACACCCCTTGGCTAGAACCTCCTTTCAGGGAGTGAGGTCTCTCTTCAATCTCCTTTTCTCCAGGCTAAACCATCCCAGTTCCCTCAGATGCTTCTTATAAGACTCTTGCTCTAGACTCTTCACCAGCTTTGTTGCCCTTTGAACAGGCTTCAGCACCTCAATGTCCTTCTTGTAGTGAAGGGCCCAAAACTGAACATAACATTCAAGATCTGGCCTCAGCAGTGCTGAATCCAGGGGGACCATCCCTTCCCTAGTCCCGCTGGCCACACTTTTTCTGACACAAGCCAGTATGTTTTTGGCCTTCATGGCCACCTGGCCAAACTCCCGGCTCCTATTCCACCCACTGTTGACTAATAGCCCCAGGTCCTTTTCCTCTGAGCAGCTTTCCAGCCACACTTCCCAAAGCCTGTAGCATTGCAACCTGTAAGGCTGCTGTGACCCAAGTGCTGGACTAGGCACCAAGCCTTGTTGAACCTCATGCAGCTGAACTCAGCTCTCTCTATATAAGAATTATTTATAAGAATTAGAAAGCAAATATTTTTTTCGGTTTAACTCAGTCTTAGATTGTCAATGAAATGTAGCTTACTCCTAGATTATAATTTTCTTGTTTGCACAGTGTTACACCTTGAAGTTCTTCAGCTAGTCAGTATATTGCTAATTATAACTTGTAAAACAAGCAGGTGCTCCTGGACATATGTGATTTCCCCACATGTGGTTAATTTACAAATCTTTCTCAGTTTTACTTTTTTAGATAGGTAGAATGGTCATTTCATCTAACTCATGTTCCAACATGTTTCACTATTTAGGGAGAAATATTTGGACATACAAAACATCTGTAAGCATATTTTCATACCCTACTACATAGAACAATATCTGGAAATGGGAAGTATGTTGCAGGATGAAGCATCAGAATACAATGTTATAGAAATTCAGAGAATGTATTTAGCCCATACAGCAGACAAGCTACATAGGATTCTAAATATTTCAGATCTTTCTAAGAATGAGATTTGAAGGGTACAGAGATGTGATGAAGTTATAAGAGCCTTCCCTTGAGTTACCTTCCCAACTCCTTGATGAAAATAATCTCATCTTTAAAAAAAAAAAGGGTTTGATCAAGAAGTCCTTATTCAATAAAAAAGTATTTTTCTTCATGTCCATTAAGAGACTATGCTTAGTTTTGCATCTAACATTTGCATGGATTTTAGAACAGAATTAAAGAAATTTAAGTACTGTTTAGTTGTCAATTTTCCAAAGTTATAAACCTTATAGATTTTGTATTCAAATATCCATGATCCAAAGAGATGCAATTTACTTCCTTTTAGAAAATATTTTTCTTCTGTATTTAGAAAATCTTATTAATCCATGTCTTTTAAAAGTAGTTCCTATAGATTTCTGAATTTCTGATATAGTCAGAGAATGTGAATTCTTTTATATTCAGTAAATAATTCCAAGGCATTGGAAACAACACAGTAGCCCTTGGTTGCTGATCAGTTCTTGCAGACAAGACTGATGCTGTGGATTTTGGAGTCTTTCTGTGAAGACTCCAAATTCTGGCTCTGATGAGACAATGGGTTAATACCATCTTCCTGACCTCACTTTTAGAGCAACCTGAGGTGAGAACACAATCACTCCAGCTTCCACTGAGCTATAAAATTTACATGCACTCCCTGCAAATGGTGAGGGTTACTTAAGGAAACAGAACATAAATCTGTCTTAACCTGGAGACAAAGTAAACGCCTGAGTCATGGTTATTCTCCACCTTCCTCCCCAACTACTGTTGCTCATCTGAAGTAGCTGTAATAATTAACAGCACTCATTTGGGCTTTCAATTGCAGTGATCAACTAACCAACATTCTCTTTCTTTGGACTCTGGTATTCCAGCATCATTTCAACAGTCATGATCCATACTAGGAAAAGGTCATCCCCTTTCTGTATCCAGTGCTAGTAATTTCTCCTGTTCATCGTCATCTTATGAGGTGCTCAGGATTTTATGTGATTTTTGTGGATCAGATACTGTCAGCTGTAGCCTGAACTGTTGGAAGCAATTGTGTGAGAGTGTTAGAAAAATCCAGCTAATACATTTCTTGGAGAAGAAAAGAGACATAAAAGAGGCCTTAGGTGGAGAGAGAATCAGAATTTTTGTTCTTTTTAGGTACCTCTGATTCAATACAGTCTTAAAATTCCTAGAAGAGAACCTGACCATTACAGACATTGAGCAGTAAGCTACTGGTTCACCTGTGAACAACAAATGTCCCTAAATCTTCAAAGACCAACTTTTTCCTCCTTTAAAGAAAATGTGGCATTTGTCTTACGCAGTAGCCTGTGGTGATTCCAAGTCTGTGAACAAAACCTGATCAAGACATAAAGCAGCAGGCAGTCTTACTCACAACTTGACTAAGGAGTAGTGAGGCTAACCTTCTTTTAACTACTGGTCTGAAATTAAAGTGTTCTGTAGATTGGAAGATGATATTTTAATTGTAATTTAATCACCTAACACTTGCTCTTGCAGTATAGTCAAAAGGCAATTCAGGCTAATAATTTAAAATTATTTTCTCCACAAACTAAAATGTTCCACTAATTATTCTTGCACAAACTCATTCACATGAGGAGTGGGGTCCTTAAATAGCTTTAAATAATAAATGTACATGCCTTGATATTCAAAGACATTTATTTTCTCTCTCAGAGCTAAGGAGTGTACATGAGATGCAATGTGTTCTGGTCTTATTATTTTTCATGGCATCCATTACAGGCATTAGCAAACACCAGTTGTCAGGCTGAATGTACCCTTGGTTTTACACACTATGGCAATTCTTAGCTCTGTTATCATGCTTTACCAACCACCAGGCTGTTGTGAATAAGAAAAAAAAATCCCCAGAGATCTGGAAGTCTTGCCAACAGATTAGCAAAAAAACCCAAAACAAAACCCAAACTTGCTGGCTACAAAGTGGTTAAAGGTCGGGTTATAGGTTTGACAAACACATCACTTAGATGAACCAATTACAATAAAAAAGAAGAGCATGACAATTTTCAGCAGTACGAAAAGCTTTATGTGGTTAGGACTGCTTAAAACCTCTCTCTTCTGTGGCATTGCTTTGTGGTGGGCTCAAAGCACTGTTCTGCTTCAATGCTACCCGTGTCTCCCCACAACATCCACGATGTATTTGAAACAGAAATAAAGGAAAAAGAAGAACCTAGTAAATTAAAAAAAAAAAAAAGTATTCAGGTGTGAAATCCATATTAAGCATTTATCATGTTAATTTTTTTTTTCCTAACTCATGCAACCAGGTCTTACAAGTCTTAGACTTTGCCTCCTGGTTCACACTACGACAACAGACACAACACTGGTTTTGGTAACCGAGTCATTGACTTAAAAAAATAATATTAAAAATCTGCTCATTGTGGACTGTACTAAAATGATTTTTAATTCATAAAATTTAAGTACAGTTAATTTAGGGAAAAAAAAAAACATGTATTCACTTTGGGCTTATAACAAAAAGAGCTTCTTCTGTTTTATGAGCCTCAGATTACCAAATAACCTTGACAGCTGAATCAGTGTTCCATGACAACAAGCAGGCCATTGATAAATAGCAACAAAACTATTAGACGTTGAATTTATGAGATGAGTAATAGAGAAGCTAAATTATAGGTTTACCATTTGACAAACTACAGCTTGACAAATCTGTGCTAACGTATGTGTGCAATGTGTGAATGTACATAATCAAAAGAAATAGAAACTTTTTAAAACAACAGTGAAATCGACATGCCATGAATGGTATGAAGACATAAATATATTCTTTTCATAATAGTTAAATTCCCAATGTCCATTATCAAATACTTAACAAATCACGTGTAAGTACTTGGAAAAGCTCCCACTTCTGAAGTTATTTTTCTGGTTTTATTTTCATTTTTATTTTTAAGCCCTGCATGGTACATGGTAGATCTTTAAACTGGTTCTTGCAAAATAATAGACTCCAGCTAAACTCAGAAAAGCTAGCAGTTTAAAAAGTCACCAGCAAAATCAAGATTATCTTTTCCTGGCTTATGGAAAGCAATTTGCACTTCCGAGCAAAGAAGCAACAACTGTGTTTTGTCATCTTCCTGTAATCAGAGTGGAAGGCAGCTGGAATGATTTTACTTAAACTTGAATCTCATCTATTCACTTATTTTAAAATCATCGTGTCCTGTTTTCAGCTGAGATGGAGTTAATTTTCTTCCTAGCAGCTGGTATAGAGCCGTGTTTTGGATTTAGGATGAGAGCAATGTTGATAACACACTGATGTTTTCAGTTGTTGCCAAGAAGTCAAGGACTTTTCAGCTTCTCGTCCTGGCCTGCCAATGAAAAGACAGGGGGTGCCAAGGAGCTGGGAGGGGACACAGCCAGGACAGCTGCCCCAAACTGACCAAAGGGATATTCCATATATATGATGTCGTGTTCTGTATATAACTCTGGAGTGGGCTGGGAGGTACTGTGGTTCAGGAATTAGCTGAGCACTGGCTCCAGGTGGTGAGCAATTGCATTGTGCATCTCTTGTTTACTGTATTACTATAATAATTATTTATATCTATTATTATTATATCTTTCGGTTCTGTTCTTAATCCACGAGCTCTAGCCTTTTTTCTCTCCCCCGTCCCACTGTGGTGGTGGAGTGAATAAAAAGCTGTGTGGTTACCTTAGCTGCCTGATGGGTTAAACCATGACAGCTGCTGTTCACAAATATGAATTAGGAAACTTGATTTTACTTTCTCAGACGTACATAATGCATTTTTTGTATGCACTACATACATCCCTGATGTCCATTACATTGCCACCATTTCCACGGGGGTGTTTCCACCCTTGTAATTCTGACCTTTTAATATGATATTCTTCTTATTTTCTATTATAAACAGAGAAATAGCAGAGAAGCCATAATATATTCAACTATAGCAGACACTTAGCGTCCAGCATTCCTGATCCCCATAGCATTTTAGCTTTCAGAAGATCAAGAATATCCACTGTATTTAAGATGCATATGGTAGAATTTTAACATTCTCCCTAAAATGCAGATCTTCATATTTCCATGTCCTTCATGTTTGCAATGATAGATTGCCAAAAAGGTGCTTAGCCAAAAATGGGTATTTTTTTCAACAAAAAGCTCAAGTTAGTCATATGCTTTCATCCAAAATAATCAGAACCTGAGCCAATTTAGTGCACATAAGATACCTTGGAAGGATTAATTTATGCTGTTTAGCTTCTAATATGTGTAACCAATAAGAGTTCCCTGCATACATGGATTTTTTGCAAATCTTACAGTTAAGTCAGTGAGCCAAATACAAAATCCAACACCTAAGGGCATCGTGTAGATTTGTAATGCACCCCGGGGGTGCCTGAGGTCGAGAAACCATTGAGTGGATTACACAGATTCATATATGTAGTTTTTTCAACTCTGACAGATATAATGTGAGCAGTATTATGCATACTACATAGATTTCTTAGAATACTTTGTGTGATAGAACAATGAAATCATGCCAAAAAGTTATTTTTTTTTAAGTTGGAGTTGAAGGTGCAGTGCAGGCCTCCAGAGAGATGTTGTATGTTGTAGCATCTGTACGCCATAACAAATCAGCTGCATGGTGGCAAGGGCTTTGCTTACTGCCTGTAGAAGTAAACTAATATGCAGATCAATATGTGGATCTTATGATATACTTCTTTCAACTCCTGTATCTGTGAAAAATCTCCCTCTGGACTGGGTAAGGCATGTCACAGGGAATGGCTCACCCTGTTTATCAGATACATCTAGCTTTTAGTGGGATGAATTGCCATCTGGAGGAGCCTTTTCCCAGAGTCTATACACAGACACCTGAGAAGAGCTTAAACTAGGCATTTTGTCTGGAGTTAGTTAAGTGAACCCAACGCTTGGGACTGATATTTAGAGTAATGAAAAATGTTCTGTAGGTACAGTGTGCTTCACACAGTTTTTGTGCTGCTGAACTCAAGGTGCATGACTGGATGTCCGTACAGATATAAAGGTAACAGAGCCAGAAGCTCTGGGTGTTGCAGTTACCAGTGGTGTGTTTTCCCCTTAGCTGTTTCTCTGAATTATCAACCCAGAATACAACTTTGTTCATTGTTTCTCAGGTGTACTTATTTTACAGTACAACAGGACATACTCAGGAATAAGGACATTGGGTTATGGGTTGTTTGGATTTTTCTTTCTCCTCATTCCCCTTCCCCTAAACAGATTTTGGCAGTAGTGAAATGACTCAACCATGCCCTGCACTTCAAGTACATGAGTTAAAATTAAATATCCACAAAACAAAACTTCCTGAAACTGCAAGTGAATTCATATTTTATCAGTCCTCATTTTTATATTTAGAAGGAAACTAGAGGATGGTGATATTTTTTAAACAATCTACCTCTAACTTTTCCCACTTTTTTCTCTGTCATTGCCTGTGGATTGTTGCAGTGCCTACAAATGCTCCATGGCTAAGAAAAGAAAAGCTGAAGAACAGCTATCAGGCATTCCTGTCAACAAAAGGAAGTCCCTGTTAATGAAACCCCGCCACTACAGCCCCAGCTTGGAATGCAAAGAAGAAAATGAAGACAGGACGGATCTACAGGAAGAGTTCAGCGTCCTCGAGAGCAGCTTAACTCCAGGTAGTCATGCAGTGGGGTTCCGCCTGTACCTGAATTCTACAGGAAGGGAGATATGAAGCAGTATTTTCAATGAGGACACAGAATCTGTTTGATTTCTAACAGAGTTGAAATAATGTTTAGGTTTAACCATCGTACTTCCAATTATTTTGCACAATAACTCCTCCTGGGGTCTAGTAAATGCTTTACGGGTCACACAGAGAGACAACTACTGCAGCGGGTCAGATACGGAGCAGCATCTGCTTCTCCACTAGCTCTGTCAAAGAACAAGGTTAAGCCCACCACTGAGAAAAACACATTTATGAAGAGCTGATTTTCACTGAAATATATAGAGCTCTTAGGAAAAAAAAAAACACCCTCAAAACGCTTAGCAAAACATTGTTGACTTTAACATTTAGCAATTTCATGCATGTGACTGCTACGTGTGTTCTGTTTAACACGATTATTAGACTCAGCACTTTTCTACTTGTTGTTCCAACTCTGCTAAGCCAAACATGTCCAACAAATTATAGAAACTTCTACAACGTGCATGCTGCAAAATATGGAGGATGGGTGGACAGAAAGATATAGCTACAGGATGTCTTAATTGCTCTTTCTTTGTAATATATGTTTATATATAGTCAAGGCGAACAAAAAATATCAAACTAAATTTGCTGTCAAGTATTTGTTAAAGAATTCCTGCACAAGTTGTTTATCAGTAAAGTGAGAAGAAGTCAGTATCTGCTTTAAAAGGAAGAGTCATCATTAGATATCACAGGCCAAGATAAAAGCAACCTTCTATGGGAAATTCGTAATCATAAATATTATGAAGAGAGAATGAATTTATATTCCATACAGTTTCTAGCTGCTACAGCAGTGTAAAAGGAATTTATTTTACACTTTCTTGTACCAACTTCTCAAATATTTTGGAAGGACAGCATGCTACCTAGTCTCATCAAGGCTTCTTCTCCAGATGATCTTTCAAAGTGTCTCCCAAACTGGGCTGATTTATGGTTCTGTGCTGAACTGAAATTAGGAATTTACACCTTTAACAAGGTAATGGCTAGTGTCTCTGTCTTTTGGATGATATTACTAAACTAAATTCACAAAGAATAAAGCTCCATGGTTCTCAGTGCCTGTCCAGTCTGCAAGGAGTATTTCCACCACCTAACACCAGAAATCTGAAGGGAAGCTGAGTGAGAGTTCTCGTATAGGTTGGATTTTTTTTTCTTTTTTGGTTGGTTGGTTTGGTTTTGGGTGGGATTTTTTTGAGATATATAGGTTTTAGCTCATTTTTCTTTAAATGATTCAGCCTGATTCCTGGCCATCCAGAGCTGCCCTACATAATGCATTTTAGTTTCCCTTGTGTCTGCCCTCTGAACAGCTTGAACACCTTGCTGAAGGGAAAGATATATGAGTGGTGTAAAGACAGACCTTGTGCAATATGCTGATTTATCTGGTTCTTTTTTTAAGAAAGGGCAAATGTTGGGCCAGGTCCATTGATATAAATATAGGGAACACTATTTGCACCTAGCCTTTTAGTCAAAAGAAGTCATGTTATTTCAAAAAGATATTTCTCATTCCAGTGAGATTTCTACACATGCACACATACCCACACACACCCCTACCTGCCTGTGTCAGTGATAATATGACATGTCCCTTTTGCATTAAATTTGCCAGCTATAAAACAGATTTCAGCTGAAGTATACAGCTGGTCTTGGTATGTAGGTTTATTTGAAATTTCTTAGTGCGATATAAACTCAAGATCCTTGTTGTTTGATCAGTTAATGCCTCAGTTCATGGATTGATGAAACTGTAAACTAAGCTGAGTTTTGATTATTTTTAAAGTAAATTTGCAGCCTGTGGAAGTGAAAAGCAAAGCTGGGACAGCTGAACCATTAAGACTGGTTCAACAACAAATTTGTAAACATTGTTGATTTTAAAATAGCTGATTATTTAAGGAGCAAAACTCTGCTATCATGTATTTGCATTATGTTTTAACTTTCACACAGAAAAATAAGTGAAAAGACCTGTTACTGTTATCAGGTTTTGTTCATTTGGTTTGAAGGGTAGATTTCTTTTAAAACTAGAACTTCTTGCTTTTTAAGTGACTTACTGATGTGATTCTGTTATTTTTCAAGTGGCAGAAGAACAAATAAAAAAACCTCCATTTGACTGAAGTTGGTAACAGAGTCAAATCGTTGTTCTTACTTGCTGAGATGTGAAAAGACAGCAGACTTCTTTATTCAGAATATTGCTATGTGTGTGGTATGACCAGCTGCTAAAAAGTTACATAAAGGTTTATAGACTTTTTTTTTAAACACAACTTTATGCACATAGTGCACAAGGCCACCTCTCACTGCATGAGTCCAATTTTCTGAAGAAGAATAAGAATTAATCAATATTTTCTTTTAGCATATAACAAACAGTTGAACCAAACAATTATGTAAACTGGAAATGACCCAAAATGCTAACAGTTTGGCAGCAGTAAAGTGAAATGCATTGTGGTGCACATGTGCATTTTTGTCCCCCTTTTCCCCTCCACAATAATCTGCACTTAATAGGAATATTTTAAACTATGTAGCTAAGCAACAGAGGTAATTGTTGCTTTCTAGAGCTTTTGTTAGGCACTCTAACACAGCCCAAATATGCATAATTAGGTATAATGTCTATAAATCATTATTGTACACATGTGGGTAGTTAAGTGGATTGAGAGAATAGTTCAATGAATTGGACATATTCACTGAAAATGCTTTTTATTTGTTTTCTGTAGTTCATAATACTTTAAAATTATCATAACCCTTTACACTTTCTCTTAATAGCTCGCTGTGTTATTGAGAGAAACTTCATTTGCATTTTAGACTATGCTTAATTTATTATTTAAACCTGGAGTTCTTCTGATTCAGGAGGGGACAGACACATCTTATGAAATAGTCTGTGCTTGTTTATTCATCCTCCTTTCTAGGAAGTAAAATGTTAAATTTTTCAGTTTATGTTGAATAGATCCCAACAAAAGAATGTACCCTATAATCAGCATTATTGAAGGGGCTAGTGTTGTGACTAAATTCTTCCCTTCATCCAAAAATGCTTTTAGTTACTATGGCAATATTTACTTGATCCTGGCAAACCAGTGTTGATTTTAGAGAGATAATTACCAGAAAGGAAGATGATGGAGATGTATTTTTGAGTGTCCTTGTCAGAGGAAATGTTTATAAAAAATTAAATGAGATACAAAAGGCATATTGTCTTCCACACCGACAACCTCTCCTACATGCAGCCTCTATTACCTGCTGGCTGCTGCTTTTCTTCTGAAGAAAGATGTTTATAAAGACAGGATGCACTTCAGTGGTGTCTTTAACAAGTCCTTTATGAGTCTGTACATAACAACCATTTCTGTTTGCCTGTGCATGACCTGATCTATCACTTAATGTGGCAATTGCAGTGGTGACCAGGAGCTTGCCCTTTGTGAAGTATTGAGGGTTTTTTCCACCAAGGTCTTTCATGGGATCTGGGGTGACTGGAAAAGTAATTAAGGTCTATTTTTGGAAAATATTTGGGAATCTTAGATGAAAGAAAAGTTAAAACAGATTAGAAGAACTTCAAAATGTGCATGTGTGCTCGTATGTATGTGTATGTATTGTACAGACTGTGCGTATATGCAAAGTATCTATCTATATATGGCACATTATATGGACATATACAAATGTGCGTGTGTTCTAAGATAATATGTCTTCCCCATCAGTGAAAAATGGCAACATATTTATTTTTCCTATAGCTTTGGAGCTATAATAAAAAGTAGACATAATCTTAGAAGGGCTTTTTCTGATGCTACGAGCAGTCGTTTCAAACACAGCCTTGGTGAATTCAATCATTTCAGAGTACCTTTGAGTAAAGAAGTGGAGATTGGTAAGTAAATGTCTTCGTATCACTACTACAAGACACAAAGAGTAGTTATTCTTACATATTTTTATCTTGTTTTGTTGATTGCTTTTTCATGCAGAGGAAAGTACTCCAAAATCATCCGAGGAAACACCTCATTCAGGTGGGCAAGAAAACTCCAGTCAAAGAAAAGATAACTACTCCAGCTATCAAGATGCCATGGCCAAGTCTTTGCTGAACATTGGAAAATTATCAAAAGATGCACCCAGTCAGACAGTGGCAGAAAATCTAAATGACAGTGGCATTCAATCCTTAAAAACAGAAAGCGATGACACTGATGAATGTTACATGATTAACTCGGCTGAAGGAAAGGAAAAGACCGTTATTTCTGACCCAAAATACTGTTCCTCTGAGGAAAATGAAAGTAACTCTGAAATTATGGAGAATGAGTGGGACAGTTCCTCAAATTTCTCAGAAGAAACCAGTGTAAAGCCCCACGTAACTCAGAAGTATATTTTAGAGTGTAATCAACCTGGCATCCTGGAAATCCCAGAAATTAAGAAGGAAGAGGTAGAATTTGGCACCTGTGAAACACTTTGTGACTCAGAAACAGAGCTAAGAGCCCCCCAGGACTCTCACACAGATCCTTTCGAGAAGAGAATTCAGAATCCCTTCCCTGAAAGCGAAGAAGATGACAACGAGTGCCTGTCAGAAACCACAGAAGTGTCAGTTGAGCTGGACAAAACAAAAGGGAACTTGAGTTTGCTAGAACAAGCAATCGCTCTGCAGGCAGAGCAAGGGCATGTGTTTCACAGCACCTACAAGGAACTGGATAGGTTTCTCCTGGAGCATCTAGCAGGGGAAAGGAGACAAACCAAAGTTATTGACATTGGTGGGAGACAGATATTTAGCAACAAACGTAAGGAAGCATTTTTTGGCTGTTCTTATTGGCTTAAGCATTTATCCTGTGACTGATAGAGGATTCTGAGCTGGGTTTTATAGCAACAGTAAAGAATCTGGAATTTAGCTGGTAATTTTGTTAATTATGTACCTTCACACTAGTGCCTTACATCTAACCAGGTTAAACGCTAGGTAATTGGCTTCCTGCCAAACCACTATGTGAAATGATCAGTAATGGCTACTAAAAGGGCTGTGTAGCTGGCACTGACACTCCTTCTCCTCCTTTTCCTCCTCCTCTGCCTCCTCTTCCATAGGGCGTTAATACATACCTCCTAAATTTCAGCAGCCAAAAGAGAAAGCATTAAAACGGTGCTTAAGGAAAGGTTAGGGTGAAAAATTGGCCTCTTCCAAACATACCACCTAATTCCTAAGCCATGTGTTTTCAGAGTTCAGGCTACTTCACGTGTCAACATTACATTTTGCTACAGCCAGCGCTTCTGAGCCAGGAAAGCACAAGCCGTGCTCTTCTGCCTCATTCACCATCAGAATGGCCAGCAAGTTCCAAAATCTTTATTGTTTCTGATGGTTTGTGGCATCCCACAGAGCTGTAGGAACATTGCTCCATTTTCAGTTGTTAATCAGGCTTCCAGAAGTGGGTATTTTAAAGATTTGGGTTTGATTTGTAAACTGGGCTGTCTCATATGAAACTCCTCGATTGAGGATAATTACAGAACATCAGGAGATGTCATTTTGTAAGCACACTCTCTGCTCTAGTAAGTAATGAAACATTCATCTGTCCTTTGACTTTTCCTTTTGGGCTTCCAAGTATACTGAGGTCACCCCAATATTGCTGCAACTTCTGCTCTGAATAAATGATTTATGGTTTATCTGGTGTTACATTAGAGTAGTCCCTGTGGACATCGCAAATATAGTAGTTTAATTATTTAAAACGTTTAATGCATAAGATAACTGACTTATACTTCCTGTAGCATTTGGGAGGAATATGCATGCATCTCACTTTTATGTCTCAAGCAGTACTTTCATTAGCATGCCTTAAGCTATGCAAGCAAAGTAGTACTCTACTTCCTTGCTAAACTACATGAATCTTTATTTGCTGAGATGACAACGGTATATGCAGGAATTTTACAGATAACTTTTCTTGTCCTGAGACCAGCTGTGTTCACCAGGTTCACATTGGAGTCAATGTGACTTTCTCACAGCACACACAGGAAGGAGCAGTGGTGGGTAAGCATGGCAGATTTTGGCCCTTCCTGATTTGCCTAATATTGTTATTAGATGCAGTTTGTAGGTGTGTTCAGAGGTAACACTCGTGGAGGGTCAAGCTTTGTTCAGGTTATATAAAAAACATATGATTTTTGCCAGTGTAGTATCAGGCACATAATTTTTTCACTTTACGTAATTAACTGGGTTTTATTTCAGAAAAATCCACCATCAAACCCATCAGCTCTTAATTTTCTGTCTTGGATACTACATCAGAAAAACATGGCTTCAATTTATATTTTTCCATCTTTTTAATGATAAACGTTTCCAATTAGTTGGGAAAAAATGAAATCGTATTTCAGGGTTCCTCTTTATTTTCTCTCCACTATTGCAGCACTTTCCATTTGCAGTGATTCTGAAAAGCATGTGGTCTCCTGTTGATGCTCAGTCTATTTTCTTTTCTTTTTTTTTTTTTTTTTTTTTTTTTTTCTTATTACCTAAAACCTCCTTGCCGGGAAGTTTAACCCTCAGCTGTCTCTGGCAATCCTGTCCCTAAGCATGCCCTACCTCACGGTCCAACAAAACAAGCTTGAAGGAGGCTGCTCCCTGTGCTGGCTGCAGCTGTTTTCTCCCCCAGCACCGAATGCTGTTGGCAGCCAATCACAGATGGAGCTAAAACCATCCTCAGCAATTTATGCGGCCACTTCCTCCAGATTTCTCACAAGAGAATTTCTGGACCAAAATTCATTCCTTTCTCGCCCAGACTTTTGATCCTGCATTGGAAATTGAATAAAGGCTTTCTGACCAGTGCTTCTTGCACAATTCTAGGTGCTTGAAACATAAATTGGGAATGCACTGCGGCCATTACAGACTGGTAGCTGTGGGGCTGGGCTGAGACCTCGCCTTTGAAAGGGTATCGGCTGCTCCATGTTTTCACTGTCATTGTGGGCTGCTCCACAAAGCAGCATTGCCATGTGTACCAGAGGGAGCTGCTTGCCTTGCCTCTCAAATGTAAAGTGGCATGTATTCAGTTTCCTAACAAAGAACCTACAGCCTAGAGATCTGCGATATTTAAGGAATGGCTTCTGGTTGAAACGCTTTTTGTTTGTTTGTTTGTTTGTTTCACACCTCAGCTTTTATTTGGTCGTCCCAGCTTCCCGGAGTCTGACATTAACGGAGTAAAAGATTGTTTCTGCTTTTTTATTTATTCCTTTATAGATCTTCCCGTTGGCTGATGCTGCCAGTTTTCTGGCTTATTGGATTGTGGCTTCTGTCCTGTTTGAAGCTCTGAATGGAATAAATGACACCACAGTCCTAAAGCTAAATAGTTTAGCACACAAATGGCATACTGGGGGCGTGGGATGTGGGGAGAAGACGTTGTTTAAAGGACACAATGTGAAAACCTGAGGTGATGCTTAAATCACATACGTCTCTTAAAACTTCGTGTGGGAATTACATCTGAAGTACAAAATAGAGAGTACCAAACTGCTAGGATAACTCAGCTGAGCGCAGACAGGGGCTAAAACAAAAAAAAAAACCCTTATCTGATTTCTCTGCAGATTCACCCAGGCCTGAAAAGAGAGAAACCAAATGTCCCATCCCAGGATGTGATGGCACAGGGCACGTGACTGGGCTGTACCCTCACCACCGCAGTCTCTCAGGCTGTCCACATAAAGTTAGAGTGCCACTAGAAAGTGAGTATCACCACCCTGTAGTCCAGAATAACAGCTGGATCTGGCCTGGTGTTGTGGGTATTGCATGCTCGAGCTGGACAAGAAGCCCACTTCATCTGGGTGAGATTGCAGAATGAGGCTGAGAGGAACCATTGCACCTTCTTTGTCCCCCACTCCCCAGATTTTAGTAATAGTTCTTCATTTTGTGAAGCTCAAGTACTCCTTAGTAGTAGGCTCCTCAGGTGGCCTGGGAAGAGTGAGAGCCAGACTATCCCCACACTGCCAGTAGACCTGCATGCTTTAGTCTCATGTGTCTTCAAGGTCTTTATTGCTAATGCCTTTGCTAAAGGCATGCAGCAGAGAAATCACCAGCCTGTTTCACAGCTGCAACCTGATTTGCCATAATCACACACCAAGGCTGCTGGTTTTCATTGCCAATAACCAAGAGGCCTGGGCACGCTTACTCAGAGATGTTTCCAGTCTTCCCCTTGCCACTGAGCTCCAAAAGGTCTCTTCCATCGGTACATCCCAGCGTTGGTCCACAGCATATCCCTTTCTTATGACTGCATCGTGCTAACCTTTTTATGCCCCGTCTAGCCTGAAATTCCCTGCTCATTTCAAACTGTGCTGTTCTCATTGTGTGTGTGTGTGTGTGTGTGTGTGTGCAATCCTGCAACGTGGTGCAATGAAATGCTGCATAATAAGCCAAAACCTGATGTGAAACTACTCATTTAAATAAACTAGTTAGTTTTTTTTTGTGGTGGAAAGCAAACCAACAAATTAAAAGGATACTTGCACTTTACCAACATCCTATTCCTCATTGTAACTCTCCCTTTTTAAAAATTTGGTACTAAACTGTATGGAAACATCTGCTGAGTTAAGCAGGCAGCTACATTTGGAAGGCCTTAGCAACACTAACTTTCTAAAAAGTTAAAATTGACAAGTCCTTGTTGATTATCACACTTCCAATCAGATACTTTCTGCTAAACAAAACCCCCCAAAAAATCATGATTTTGTTCATGACAAAACAAACCAGTTGACTGAACAGTCATCTTCTCTGAAGCACTGTGCACACAAAGGGGTAATGCAGCACTGAAGTCACGAGGGCAGATGTACACAGATCTATTCTGTTTTACACAGGTATACATCTCAGTCTTAGTAAAGATGGACAAAATTAAAGGGCATGAGAAACATACACACAAGAGGCTGTGACCACTGCTAAGCACATAAACCGTTGCTTGGGAGCATGACCTATTGGTGAAATGTAGTTTCAGTACAGCTCAGATTTTCAGAAGGTTATCAGGTTTCAAAGGAGACATGCTCAGATCAGATCATCTAATTCTGGCGCAAGGCAAAGAAGCTTCCTGTGCCTGAGAGCTTGCCCTCTCTGAGACAGAAAGGGACTCAGCTCTATGTAGCGTGACTGTCTGGCCCAAGGCTCCTATATCACCACCCTTTTCTAATTGACCGTGTTAGTGGTGTATGAACCATGGAGCAAAGGGTTTCATGATGTAATATCCTTACTAACCTCTGCTGTGGTTCTTTCGGAGTCCCTAAAAACTGTGATGTCCATGTGGGAAGCCACACTACAAACACATAGGTATAAACTTGCCTTGCTGTGTTGTAGGTCCTTTGCTTCTCCTTTTCTTCTGTTGTCACAGAATTGAGAATCCATGTTCGGAGGGAAATGTTCATATTTTTTAATATATGTATTTTTAATTGATATATGTTATTATCACTTTTTTTCTTTTTTTTTTTTCTTATCCCTCTTTAGTTCTTGCCATGCATGAAAATGTTTTGAAGTGCCCCACTCCTGGCTGCACTGGAAGAGGACATGTCAACAGCAATCGCAACACACACAGAAGGTAGATCAGAAAAGTTCCTGTCCATTTAAAATCTAACATGCACTCAGTGGTAAATTGATGGGCACACCTTGGAATCAGATTTTATGTACTATGCTGCAGAATGCCGATGAACTTCAAGGATAGCCTGTATTATTTATAACCAAATACTTGTTTTTAATTTCATTATATAAAAAATGGCTGCAGCGCTGATGATGGCAAATTCCACTAGTCTTTTTCACAGATGAGATTTCAAACTGCAGTTTCATTACAGTCTTCACTGTGAAACACCATCATGTAAAATGGGTAGGAATGAACAAATACATTAATATTGCTACCACTGGAAAACCCAGCGGAAACCAAAGACTCTTTGTTTTGCACCACATGCATGGTAGTCCTTGGCAGGAATTTCCCATTAAGGCACATTCCCTTTTAGCAAAACAGGAAATTTTAAGTGGAATAATTTAGAATCCCTGTAAAAACTAACTCCATTTATTATGCTCAGAAATGTCATCTTCCTGCTTGGAACACTCCTGTCTGTTTAACTTGCTGCCTGCAGGGAGAAAGTAAAACTGAGAAAAGCCTTCCAGATAGGCAGCTGTGGCATCACAGCTGGGCTGCAGGTGAGGCAGAGAGCCGACTCGCTCCATCTCCAGCAAGTCACTGCTGTCGGCACAGCTCTTGTCAGCACTGCTTTCTGCTGGAACCCAGCAAGCCAAAATATTCCATTATAGTCCCTCTGGAAAAATGCAATGTCAATCTTACAATCAAACTTGGGACAGAAAATTTTAAAAACCAACTTTCTTTGTTGAACTACCTTTAAGTGGGATTTTCTTTTTTATTGGTGATTGATTATTGTACGAGGTCACCAAAATCAATCATATTACTGTGCTCCCTGTAGTCTTAACCAGAGAGTTTGCAAGTCATCTACAAGAATATACAAGGAACCAGTAAATATTTTTTCATTTTAAATCCTCAGTCATCTTTGCAGTGCATCAACTGCATAAGCGACCCATGAATATGGTAAGAAAACATGTTCTAATCTAATAAAGCAAACAAAAATAAAACAAAGCATAACTTGAACTGATAAAATGTGTTCTTTGGTAACAGTCACTCACATACTCATTTTTTTTCCCAAATTCACTTTCCTTTTAATCAGCAGGAGGCTTATATGCATGGTTTAGCTGATAAAGTAAATGTCATTTGTCAAAAAATTTGCTAGTGACTTGCCAGCCACAAAACATCAAAGCTGAACTGTGGAAAACTCCTACATGATTCAGTTTCCAGATATATCACCTTAAATAAACAGATTTCACAGTATTGCATTAAGGATTGAAAAAAACCCTGAGTAATCTGGGCTATAATAGCAGCAGGTCCCAGAAATGCACAGGGAACTAGGGAGGTTCAGAGTGACTGGGTTCCACAGCGCACATGTCCTTTACTTAAGATTTAATTTTAATCTTCTTCTTCTTGTTTCTTTTCTTCACTTTGCTCTTAAACAGCCTTTCTGGTTGTCCAATTGCTGCAGCTGAAAAGTTGGCAATGTCCCAGGAAAAGAACCAGCTCGAGTCCCCAAAAGCTGGGCAGTGCCATGATCAGACTCACAGGTAGGAGTCCTCACAAACTGTCTCTAAAGTATTTCTGCAAAAACTCTGTCAATCACTCCTCACATCTCTCATTGATTTCAGATTTAGGTGCAGAGGTAAGTGGATGAACTTCGGCAAAGCTAAATGACATGAACCTGTCTCAAAATTAGCAACCAGCGTTCTGCTGGTTCTTTTGCATGTGACTGACATTAAAGACAACAGAGGCATCTTTTGAAAAGCAATCAAATATATTCTACTAGATTCAACTTCAACACAAACAGTCTAAACAGGGCATCTCAAGTGTCCTTCTCCTGTAAACCAGATCTCCTCTCTTGTTGAAAGGGTTTAAACAATTTTCAAGAACTTTTCCTTTGTGACAGTATTTTGGACATTGAAACTTGGCTAAATATCTC
Source organism: Gallinula chloropus (assembly GCF_964237585.1). Classification (NCBI taxonomy): domain Eukaryota; kingdom Metazoa; phylum Chordata; class Aves; order Gruiformes; family Rallidae; genus Gallinula; species Gallinula chloropus. The sequence goes on from NC_140086.1 coordinate 43,644,881, forward strand.
TTTGACCTTATTGCACTTTTAGCATAACAGTCTTCACTTATTTTGTGATTCTTTTCAGAGGAATCTTCTGTTCATCCCAAGTAGTGGGTGGTGGTGTCCCTGCAGTTATCTGGAAGGGTTCAGAATTCTGCTCACTCTGTTTCCCCACCATTGAATAATTCATACTTTGAGTTTCTTTATTTTAAGTTTATTGGTTTAATTAGTTTAATTTATTTTTTATTCAATGGTGTCAAAAAGGGGAAACATTTTTATTGCAATTGTATTTTGTTTGAGAGTTATATGGACCCTACAGACATGCATAATTTGCACATCATTGGCACCAGGACCATTACAACCTATTATATTCAGGTCTATTTGGGGACACTTTAATTTGTGGATTATTGACATGATCAGCTCTAATGGTTCCTTCAGAGCCATTACGGAATATTACGTCCATGTGTCTGCCAACTGCACGTGCCTTAACTCTACATATGAAAAGTCCTTAGGAAATTACTAAAGACAAGTAGTTACTGAACAGTAACTAAATGGAATAACACACCATAAATCATTCTTTCCTCCCAAATAACAGAAGCAATTACTTTGGATCATCTTATATTATATTTATACCATACTCATTCACAATAAAGTGAGTATAATAGTGAACCATAAAACTATAAGTCCTTTGACTAGCAAAAATTCAGACAATTTTTAGAAATAAAGGAAGCACAATGGTACAGTGGTAACTGAGAAGTAAATCAGTTTGTTTGGGTTTTTTTTTTTTTTGTAAATAGCCCACACCATCACTAGAGAATACTAGGTATTTTTGTGTCTATAGCTTTACAGCTGAATGAAGTCAATGTACATTTTGACTACTAGATCAGGCACCTTAATACATTATTTATTTCTGTGGCAGCAGCACAATTTCTGATATTGAGATGCAACCATACCTCATTTTCCAAGAAAAGTTTGTTTAAAGATATTCCTCTCTTTCTCACTGATTTTTCCCCTCATCTTTGCAGGACAAATTTAGCAAAGCAGCCAGAGGTAGCTCAGTACAATTACAGAACTTCACAGCCAGTCACCTCCTCCAGAGCCACCCTGATGAAAGAACAGGAGAAGTTTGGGAAAGTACCATTTGATTATGCCAGCTTTGATGCACAAGTCTTTGGCAAACGCACAATAGCACCCGTGGCACAAGGACGAAAAACACCCCCATTCCTTGAATGTAAGCTTGCAATTCCATTATATCTTGGGAAACAGGCAAAATGTCAATTGCTTTCTATTTTTCCTTTTATTTGTTCTGCTTTCAAATTTCTAGAATTAAAAAAAAATATATGTAGGAAGCATCTTTAACCACTCGTGGCCCAAATTTTCTGAATACAGAATGCTAGAATGCTAAATACAGTCACTATAAAATGCAACATATTTATGCTTCTCTTAAAAGAAATTATCAGGGGAAAGAGTAATAAAAAGGAATGGTTTATGTCTTATCTGCAACCTTTCTCCTTGGCTAAATTGCAGTATCCTTATGTGACAGGATGCTACCATGAGAATTCCCATAGAATGGGTCTGCACAAGACCTTATGAATTGTAGTACAGAGAAATTCAAGCTAGGTTTTAAAAAGGCTCTTCAGATACCTTGCAGATGCATCCATGTAGGTATTCCTCCTAAATGATCACCTTTCTTAGCTGCTTTATATCCAGGCCTGGATTGAATTTGTTTTGATATCACATATTTCTGTACTGCAGACAAATCCAGTGCATTAAATTGCTATCGAGATCCCCCTGCTTGCATCACTTACAGATTTGCTGAGGTACTACTCTGTACAAATGAGATACCACAGTGTGAACACTGATTATTTATTGCAGATGATCTTCACAGTCTGCATCAGAAATTTCACCACTATTCTGCCATTATATTGACCATTATAAAATGCTCTTTAGTTTAAAAAAACCGAATTATTCTCTTACTATTATTCAAATGGGAAAAAAAGGGTTTAATTGTACCATATTTGGGTACAGAAGAAAATAGATTAAAGTCTTTTATTCACGATTAAAAAAGTTAGTAAAGAAAAACAAAAAAACTGCAAATTGACCCCACTTATCCCAACAAAGTCGAACATTCATAGTAAGGTGAACAGAAAAGCACAAAATTATGTTCATATAGATATATATATACACACATACTTAAAACACAGCATGACATAACACTATATACTCAGTATACTATATGCTTTATATTTATAAAATATTTATCTGTGTATGTGTCTAAGTACACACACACATATATACATATATACATATATAGAGAGACATATATACATATATATACATTCATATATATTTGTAGGTATCGATGTGTTTGTGTGCATATATATATATATAAAAATACCCCATTTAAAATTGCAAATGAAAAGTAGATATTTATCTGGCCTGCAAAGTGCGCTTGTTCAAATGAAAGCAAATATGTGCATTGCCAGCTTCTTGGGTGGCAGCTTTTCCAATTTTGTTTGTAAAATTGAATATTCTCTATTAGCTGTCTCTCTGCACAGATGTATGTCTATTTCATAGGTTCATTTCAGGGAAAAAATGATTGAAATGTTTTTATACAAATGCAAATCCATACATATGCAATTTATGTATAATGTATATCAGGGCTGAAGTTTGCAGCCTGTTGTTCTTGCAAAGATTGCAGCATGCAGCTATTATTTTAATGGAAAGGTGAAAGTGAAAAAGCAGGTGAGTGCTTTAACTATGCAGATATACAGAAGTTGGCAGTAAGAAGCTGGTTATATAGTGATTGGTTCAGCATCCTATGTAAATACCTAGCTAGCCAAAAGCCCATCATTAGCCCTCTGTGGATTCTGCATTTGTAAACTTAATTTGTTAACAAAACATGGCCTGCTTTTTTGTGAGTTTTTTTGTTCTTGTTGTTGGTTTGGGGTTTTTTTTAGCTTTTAGGGCAGGTAATGGAAAATGCACTATTTTGCTCTTTAAATATAATTTGAAGTTGGCTATAGCAACTGCTAAAAATGTAGAGCTTCTTGCTTGTGCAACAATTTTACAGCAGGGTAGATAAATCCTTTGTCATTTGCTCTGGAGAAGGACTTTACCGTGTGGCTCTACTGAGATGACTCCAGTACGTAGGAAAACTCAGTATTGCACTCAGCTACAGTCAGAACACACAAAAAAGCATTTCTCTTAGAGTATCCCAAGTTTGAGGAAAGATGAGTTCTCTGATGTCTTGTGTAGGTCTAGGATTAAAGTGCACTCAGCCAAAGCTCTACATCCAAAGTGATCTGGAGCCTTGGGTCTCAGATCTTTATGGAGTGAGCAGATGGCCATACACAGAAACGTTCTTGATGTATCTGGGTGTAGGCTGCTTAGTTTATCTTTGTAGGACACTGTGAGGGCTACAGACAAAAGAAGTGATTGCTGCTTGCTAAGAGCTGAAATCATGGTTATGGGTTTTTTCCTTGCAAGAGTTAATGACATCACGGCTCCAAAATCCAGAACAGAGTTATTTCTACCTGTTTTAGAATCAGTGCTGCTGATCAAGCAGAAAACAAAAACCACACACACCACTTTTGTCTGTGAAAGTGCTTTTCTGTTCACCTGTTTTTCATTCTCAGCTGGCATCTTGTGTTTAATAAATCTGTGTATTATTCCAAATGACAGCCAACATAAGACAGTGAGCCAAGATGAGTTTTATTCTGAATGTTCATTGTCATTACTCTTTTTTGGGTTTTTTTTTATATTTATTAAATGGCAGACTTTCTAAAGAATTTCTAAATGGCAGAATTTCTAAAAATTTCCATAAAATCAGGACCTAATATACCTAACAGGTAATTTTCTTATCTGGTTGCTCTGACTCATTCAAGAGGTGGTCTTGTTCACCTTACTCACACAAGAAAAGCTTTTAAAATAACAGGTATTCATTTAAGTAGTGTAAGCAGTGTTGTTTTAGCCAAGACTGGACAAGTGACTGTTGGGTATTTTATGCAACAGAGCTCCAAGAGGAAGCCTTTATAAGGATGCATTTGCAATTGCTTTTGCCCACCGGTATTGTCAGGTCACAACGGGTAACACAGTAACGCTTGTTCAGTCTTTCCTTGGACATCGTTGCATTTAATGCCTGAGTAAAGAATGTGCAAAATCTGAGTACAGTTCTCTGATGCTTTGTTGATAAATGTGTATTTGTCGGGTAAAAATTGTGTTTCTGAAGCCATTTTTACAGCAAAACCTTACTACCAATAGGAAATGGATTGTTTTAAATGTGCTATTTGAATATTGTAATGTATGAAATTGTGGTCTGAGAAACAAAACTATTAATGGGGAAAAAAATCTCATATGTGAAATTGCTAATCAAATCTCTCTTCAACAGCAAAGCATTTTTCAAATCCAGTGAAATTTTCTAATCGACTGCCTAGTGCTAGCGCCCACACACAGAGCCCTTGCCATGCCAACTCTTATAGCTACGGTCAATGTAGTGAAGACACCCACATAGCAGCAGCTGCTGCTATCCTGAACCTTTCCACCCGCTGCAGGGAAGCAGCAGAGATCCTCTCCAACAAACCACAGAGTCTGTCTGCCAAGGTAGGGTAGTCCAAGAACCTGGAGGGTGTGCTAGCTACTGAACTGTGCGAATAAACTGTCTTTCATGTTAGTGACTGCATTAAATCCCCAAAAAGGAGGCTTCTGTTTGCATGCTCTTTTGAAGAGAGATAGAGAGAAAAATCATTAATATAGTGACCAGCTCTGATAAAAACAAATAAATGGCAGGAATCATGTTGTTACTCTTTTCATAATTGAGCCCTGAATAAAAGGGGGGAATTTTGTGGGGGGGAAAAAGAAGGATATTTGAAATCCAGTAACAATCTGTGGTGGATAACGAGTGCGATCTGTTTAAAGGGGGAATTTTCCTCCCTCTGAAAGCTGCTGTAAGTGATCATTTTGGAGTCTGATTTAAAAAAAAAAAAAAAAAAGAAAAATCATACTGTTAATCAAGGCGATATTTTGGTAGCAACGGAACAGACCTACAGCTATTGAGTCTGTTGTGTTTGGAGCTCATGACAGTTTGACAAGGTGCAGAGAGGGAAATAACAACTGACTTTGGTAAAATTCTCCCTTCTGCTGGCAAGAGAGGAGAATCAGGCCCACAGTGTTTGGAGATAGATAATTTGGGCAAGTCTGTCGTAATGGAAAGCTGCCTAATATCGTAGATGTTCATGTGGCTTTCATGTTTTGGTTCCTGCTCTGCATTTCCTCGCAGATCTTTATGATTTACAAATGGTGCTGTGCGAGCTGCGAGCCTTATTTGCTGTGCCATTACATAGTATTATGCTGCTGATGAAAATAGACAAGGTTTTCTTCTGATGACGGTGGTTGTGGGAGCACTGTTGTTTATTATTTGTATTAAAGTCAGACCTGCTCCTCTGCAGTGAAACTTTTGAAAGCTCTGTGTAGATGAGAGAGTGCCATTACAAGAACTTGAAAACACTGGGGAGTGAAAAGAGGTATATTTATCACAACAAAAAGTAGCAAATGTGTTTCTGCTGAGAGGTTTGAATCATGATGTGAGCTCCAAAAGACATATGACATATTCCTCTGCAAGTCGGTATCACTGTACCTTGTCTCTTGTAACACCAGAGGTGGCTTCTGCAGCTGTTTCTTCACAATTTGCTTGGGCCTTCATTCATGATTGCTACGACATTAGCTATTATGCTTTATGGGGAACCACTTATTTTACCACCAGCATAACACCTTGTTAGGTATTTCAAGACTTTCTCCTTTGCTGAGCAGTATCCCCTACTTTGCTGCCTTTGACTTCCACTCATGAAGTTTTGGGTCTTGAAACTGATGTTGCGAGATGTCCCAGAGTAGACTTTTTTAAGGTGTATCCATATGCATCTCCCATAACAGACATTATCTGTTCATCAAACCTTTTCAGATGACAGATCCATCCCTCATATATGCTGCAGAAAGCTCCTTCCACTGGTCTTCAATAGAGACTTCTAGCAGGGAAATGGAAACTGATGCCAATGGCTGGATTAAATTGCTGCCGCAGCCTTTGGCTGACCTCAGCAATAGACCTTCTTGCCAGAGAAGAGCAGTAAAGGGACCAGGCATAACCCAAAGATTTTCTCCTCCGTACCTGCTTCACAGTTGCCAAATCATGGGGAACGTTTGAATGGAAAGTGAACATAATAGTAACGATATGGAGGGACACTTGGGGCACATAGCTTACTCTTTTTTCACAGCCAGGAATCCAGCCTAAAAGAAAATCACCTGCATACCTTGCTATCTGCCTGCCTCCACTTTTGCCAGACTTTCTGGAGGGCATACTGCTACAAAACATCTGACACAAGAATCAGAATTAGCTTCTGGCCAGAACACAGGCAAGTAAGCCCCAAACAGCTTTGGTCGCCAAAACCACACAAAACCCATTTTTATTTGGTTTTGGCTATTTATTACCTTTGTCATACAGGACTGAAGCAAAAAATGTGGAAATAAATCTGTAGAGTCCCTTCAATTAAGATTCTTTTTTATTTTAAAATACAAAGCTATTTTTTAAAGAGATCTTTCTTTCTTTCTCTCTCTCTTTCTTTCTTTCTTTCTTTCTTTCTTTCTTTCTTTCTTTCTTTCTTTCTTTCTTTCTACGTATCTATGTTATGTATTAGCTGCAAAGGGAAATGTTTAATTGCTAGAATTTATTTACATATTTTTAGATCATACAAAGCATCTCTTTGAGAGTTTATTAGTACTTAGACTGAAATAACGCAGCATCAACAGATGACTAGAGTTAATAATGATTTTATTCTTTTTACTCTTAATAGCACCCACATTCACCAGGCCTGAAAATACCTCTGTGGGGTGGCTATGCTCAGATTCCCACAGTACCAGACCTCTCAGCCCTGCCCCTTGCCACATTCCTTTGTTCCTTTGCCCAAGATTAGTACCGTCTGTACTTCAGCAGATCAAAGCTCCTGACTTGTGAAGGTGTTTGCTCTTACAGGAGCATCAAGCAGGTTCCCAGCAATCCAAGCCATGACACAGCAGGTGTGAAGTGGTGTTGTGGCAGACCGAGGACATGCGGGACTGCAGAGGATTTCCTGGACTTGCAGAAAATCCTTTGCAAGTTGCACAAATGTCAGAGCTGTAAAAATATTGTGCTTCTAAGTTTTGAAAGCAGAATTTGTGCTTCAAATGTTTCAAGCGAGTTTCATTTTCTTGTATTTGTCCAAGGAATGTATATGTCACCTTGTCTGAACATGCAAGGAAAACACCAAAACATTTTTTACCACAGGTGTATTCCCAAAGTTGTTTTTTTTTTTTTCTGTCATTATATTTCTTGACCTCCAGAGTGTTGTCCAATTTAGTAAGAGTTGGATGTTTTACCTTGAATAGTCACCACTTTTGTGTAAATATAGAAAACACTTAAAATAAGGTGCTTTTACAGCACAGTTCCAAATTTCATAAACTTAATTGATTTTCTAATATATATCCCACATTCTCTACATATCAGTTCAAAAGAGAAAGTCTAGGGCAAGAAATGAAAGAGAAGGGTAGCAAGGGTAGAGAAAGAAGATTACATATTAACAGTAGCATTGGGAAGCAAAACTTCCAAAAACATTTAACGTACAAAGGCGATCTGCCAAATATCTCCAGAGTAAAATCATTAATTCATATCTTAAGCAATTTAAAGAATAAATGTATTTTGAAATGAGCGGTAAAATGGATCCTAAGCTTTCTTTATGAAATATCTATTCAGCTGCATATGAAGTACTAACACCATCAGATACCTTCTTCATACTGGTTTCAAAAATAATTAATACAACATTGATGTTACACTTTCTGAGCCATTCAACCTCCACTTGGGACTGCAGTAAACTGTTCCCCTGACTATAATCCCTATCAACCAATTCTCACGGGGCCAGCACCTCAAACCGGTCTCCTGGTTGCATTTGATTTGCAGTTTATGTGCTTTCATTCAACTCCAATTGAAGTTGACAGAAAGACTTCCCTAGAAGTCTTTGCCTGCAGTTTCTAGCACAGTGCAAGAGTCTATGTCACTGAAACATCCAGGGATCTTCCCTGTTTCCAGCCCTCACGGCAATTCACGTCTCACAGAGGTATCTGCAGCAATACAGTTTATCTGTAGCCTCATCACTGCTGCTTGCCAAACATTTTGTTGACTGTTTTGGTGTTTTCCCACCTGTTTAGACAAAACGGCATATGCACACTATGCCTTGAAAGAAAACAAAGAATGACACTTGCTAAAAATGTTTAAAGTTCAAATTCTGGTTTTGAACAAAATTGTGTCGTCTCTCCATTCTTGGATATTCATGATGGTGATTATTGCATCAATTATTTCAATGATGCAGTTAGTACTCAGCACGCTTATCAAGCAGTTCTTTACTCCAAATACCTTAAAGCCTAAATGCAGGACAAAAAATCAGCCAAGAATATCACTAGAATATCATTACCATCCTGCTACTCTGCTGTGCATATTGGTCCTTAAGTATATTCCTGGCTAGATTTTTTTTTTAATTTGTGAATTGCTCTGGGCTGAGATTGTAATTTCATTTTTGTCTCAGATGTTGTTGGTCATGTACAAGTTTTCTTATTTTGACCCAAATTAGTATTTTAATTTCCTGCAGAAGAAGTCAACTGCTTAAATTTATGTCTGAAGAACTGAGGACCAGGTGCATGGATTTTTATTGGCTGGGAATGGAAGTGATTTTACCCTTTTTGGATGGATTGCGTTAAGATTAGTATTCATACACATTGCAAGGTACTAGTTTCAGAGTTACTCCCAATAGCAGAGCTAAAGAGCTCTTTTGAGCATTCCAAACTAGACAGAACTGCTAGTGGGAATGCAAAATCATTGATAATGTTGTTTCTTTGGGCTTACTTAGTATTAAGTTGTACGGCTGATGCCAACCAAAGAACACACAAAACCCCTTATATATGTAACGATACAATCTCCCAAAGGTCACAGGTTTGAAATAAGATTCATGCAGACACAATAATTCACTCTTTCTGATCCAACTAGGACATAAAGCTTAACTTGTAATCGTCACTGGAAACACGCCGCAGAGTATTAAATGTTGGGACTGATCAGATGGACCAAAAGCATATGAAAAAATGCAGGAATAATTTGTCATGAAAAACAACATTCTTTATTGTCCTGTAGTTCAGTTCTGTGACTGACACTTAATAACGTACTAGAAAGTATTCTGTAACATGTCATGAAGTAAAGAAGTCTGGAAAAGCTTGACTTTTAAGTAAAAAGCACTTGAAGAGGCTTTTTTTTTTACGTATTTATATTAGTCTTCATTTTAGATAGATATTCATAGTAGAGTACTACTTGTACCTTTTCTCTGAACAGATCCTGGAATAAAGAAAATATGCTTCAGTCATTTTCTTCAGTCATTTTTTTTTCTTCTGGAATTCTTTTTCCACCTGCTTGTAAAACCTGTGAGGGTGATTACCTTGTCACTGATGTGGGAGTAGACATCGAGGAACCAGAATTTAATTACTGCATGTATCCTCTCACCCTCATTGATTTTTCTTCATTGCTTCAAGGAGGCTTTTATTCTGGTTTACACCAGTGTAAATGTAAATGAGATAAAAATCGGGCTGCAAAGATTTAGACAGCTGCAGACTAACATAAGTTAGGAAATAATAAGATACGTTTGCATCTTAATTTTGCTTACATTTTTAAGGAAGCATCAGAACAGTTTACATTGTTTTGGTAGCTATATTTTAAATATGTCATGATAAAAGGATAAATATAGGCCTGTTCGCACTTGCACTAGAGTTGACAGTAATAAGATCTTGCCTCCACTGAGGATAACACAGCCTTTGCAAGTCTGAGCTAAGCATAGTAAGTGCCATTTTCTGTCAGCGTGTCATAGCACTGCTCTAGCATATTTTGCCATTTGCCATTTTTGTCTTTTTAGTTCCATTTTAAAATTAATGTAAAAATAAATGTGGTAAAACAAGCAAAGGAGACATATTGAGAGGAGGGTGGGATGAAAGTAGGAATGAAAACTGGAGCACTATCTCTGACTGTCCTCTCTTTTTGCTCTGCCATTTGGAGTTTGCTGTGAAGGCAGCAAAGTAATGGCTCTTTTATACCATTCTGAATAAAAAGCCATGCTGTAAACGTGTGATCCCTCCTGTGATGGGCAAAAGGGATATTTTTTTCCCTGACTATATTTAATTGTTGTGTGCATCTGTGAGCTCTCTTAAACCCCATCTGTACGCTACTTCACAAACACACAACCCAGCCTTCCCTGATCACAATTAGGTGCATATTGGACAACCCAATTTCTACGTGACTTTCAGGAAAGTGCTGAGAAAGTTTTAAATATCCATGTTGGTAAATATTCTGCTTATCAGCTAGAGCTTCTTGTTGTGGCTACTGGTGTGTTTCTCAGAGACAATATATTTCCTGATATTTTTCTATGTCCGCCTTCATTGAGGAGAAAACCTTAATTGGTTTTCATCGTTTTTGTTGTCACTGTTGCCTTCTGAGTAGTTGATATTTTGTCAGTGACAGAGAATCTGCACTATTTATGGTTTTTGCACTATAAAACTACTGCAGCCCAGTCACATGGCTTCCTTTCCTAAGCCATCTGTCACAGAGGTCTGGAATTTTATGTGAATGTTGGTTGTGCAGACTTAACCCAAGTTTTTTTATTATGAAAAATGTCAGCAACTACAATATTTAGCATTTTACTTTACATTGGTCATTAAACTTGATTACTGTAGCTCTGTTTCATTGCTATAGTTACATATCAACTGTGAAGCCAAAAAACACTGGGGCGGTCATGGCAGAGCTATATTGTCAGATCCTGGAGTGTGCGCTTGGCACTGATATAGTTAATATCTTGGATTTTTGTAACTAAGGTTTATTAATGCTGGTATAAAAATGTATTTGATATTATACAGATGGCATAAGATGTTGTGGTTACTAAGTTATTATCCAGGATAAGCTGCACTGTCAAATTCAGGGCTTAAAACTATCACAGGAGATTAAACTATTTACTAAAAAGGGGCAGAAAGATATAACCAAAGCGTCTTAGTATGAACATATTAGAAGTGTATTTACTTCCCATAAATATAATAAAACATCTCTCTCTTTAAGCTGTATGATTGAAAATGTGAACTTATGCAGGAGAAGCAGACATAAGAGGTGCCTGAGTTTCTGAACCAGGGACAAGCAGATGGCTTAGTAGTGCTTCAGTCTAGGTGGGCATCTGTCTTAGGCCCATGGATACAAAATGGAGTCAGGGTGACAGAGTAAGGAAAGACTGCTGGGCCCCAAATTTTCGACTTCTACCAACATTTCCCTTCTAAAAATTTCTTTAAAGATCTTTACACATATTTCAGCAGATGCATTTAACTTTAAATGAGATACCACTGGCAGTGGTAGGAAGTCAATGCTGCATGAAGGAAGCTTATGCCTTCAGTCCAACCACGTTGTCCATGTCACACTTTCAGCACAGGGGAAGAACTCTCTGCTTCACCACAACTGTTTTTAAGATTCTCAAGCAAGGATAATTTTCACTGCCCTATTTTTAATAATTAAATGGCTGGCTAATCATCAAGCTCCAGGTATAATTAATAGGAAGAAAGAGAAAAGGAGTGTTTTTGACAGTGTGTCATCTCTTCCTAAGAAAGAAGTCCAATATGGAAAAACTTTCCCCCTGGACATACCTGTCTCTTTTCCATTTACAACAGTGGGTCTAGATTATTCACTTACCCTATGGGTTTACTTTTCTATTACTGTGGTAACAGAAATTAGGGTTGTAAGCGTCAAACTGGGTTTATACAATGGTCTCCTACAGTTACACAGCAACTAATGTATCTAGCTACAAATTCCCAATTTGTATCTGAGCTTTCCAGTGATGACAACAACAGGAAGACACAGGGCAGTGTTAATTAAAACATTCTACATGTGTAGATTTATAATGTTGTTATTTATCTCTATAGTCTTTGAATGTTTTCCACCTTATTCAGGGTTCAGGGCAACACACAGAACTAGTGCTCTTCTAGAGGCCACATCTTTCAGCTCTTCCCCTACTTCACTTTAGTAATTGTTGACAATATCAAGGACTAGTCTCATACTCATCCCTATATACACAATGTGTCAATACTTAATGTTGCATATCGAGCATGATGAGAAATTTTTTGTCGCTTCCATTAGTAAGGTACATTTCCAGGAGCTTTTTATCATTCAGAAAAAAAAGAGTGTGTACTCTTTTTCTGTGGTCAGACCGGGTAAGGCACAACAAAGAGCTTTCCTTCCCTTGTTCTTCTTGTACAGCTGAGCAGCACTTGTCCCTTCTTGTGAGCAGCAGGTGTTCTGAAAGCTTCTCCCAACCTGGAAGGGGAAGTTGGGTCTCTCCCCAAACTACACACACCCTTGCAGAGGCTGCTCTTTACTGTGCTTCCCAGGTAGCAAAGGCTTTCTTAATTCATGCTTAATGTCTTCATCGGAGAGAACCTCCTAAAAATCCTCCTGTGGTTCTCAGTCCAGTGGCCTCAGTGCAGACCTGTGTCTTAGTGGCCTAGCCAAGCTGTGGTTAAGGCAATAGGTTATTTTGAGTTATATACAAAACCCTAGCAAAAATTTCTCCTGCTGTGCGACTTTTAGGCATATTTCCTTCTCTCCCCCCATAATGCAGATGTTGTCATATTTACGGGGCATGGGGGGAAGGGACGATGTGTAATAGTAATGCTGCCGATGACCTAAACAATGCATTAATGCTTTTAACTGTGAATTGGGGTCATAGTTCTCTGTAAGAACGAAAAGATCAAGAAGATTTAAAGCTAAACTTTTTTTAAATAAAACTAGATTTAGGGTGTATAGGTTACGGTTTACAGACATCTTATTTAAATTCTACTTACTATGTTTAAGCTGAGATGCAGGGATACCATTACTGAAGCCACTCTTAAGTCTGCCTAAGAGTTGGACATTAACTGATATAAACCGAAAATCTGGTTTTAGATTCAGATAAATTTAAATAAAAGCGTGCATTTATATTTATCCTTTAAAAGCACCACATGGTTATGTTGCAGCCTCACCATGTCCGTAGCTAAACATGTCTCTGTTTCCTGTTGCATGTCAGGGAGCTGAGATAGAAGTGGATGAAAATGGCACTCTGGATTTGAGCATGAAAAAGAATCGAAGCCAAGACAAAGTTATGCCTCTCACTTCTTCCAGCACAGCACTTCCCACACCTTCCTCTTCTCCTTTCAAAACAAGCAGCATCCTCGTAAATGCAGCCTTCTACCAGGCTCTTTGTGAACAGGAAGGCTGGGATACACCAATCAACTACAGCAAGACCCATGTCAGGAAAGAAGAAGAAAAAGAGGTATTTTTTCAGTTTCTGAGTGACTTTTTCGCTTGGATGAGTGGCCATATGATGGTCTTTGGGATGACCAATCTAGTGCAGTTTAAAGGGAATCAATTTGCACAGACAGTTTTGTGAACACTGAGTTGGCTTTAATGCCCTTTCAGAGGTGGCATAAAAAAAAATAAGTATTCACTTGTAAAAATCTTGTTATCAGACCCTACTTTCAGAGGTAAGAAAAAGCAACTGGTGACTTGAGTATGAGTTATGAATGCCTCTAAGTCTCTAAGATAAGGAAATCAAAGCTCTTCACAGTTGGAGAAGTTTTTAAATATTTTTTTTCCAAATGGCTCAGTTCTATAGCATATACACTCAAATGACCTAGGGATCAGTCAAAAAAATAAAAGACTTTTTTCATAAGGTATTTTTTTCCACACCAACTGTTTATAACTCTAGATAACTCATTATCTAAGTATTTGAACATATACTTAGACCATTGTCTACAATAGTTTTTCAGTGGAAAACATATTATTTTACATTTAACATATATCAAGAAACCTCTGTCAATGAGTCTTAGATGCCACAAGTGAGTCCAGTGGTCCAGAAGTCAGTCTGAGAGCACAAACAGAGAAATAAGAATTTTTTATGGATTCCTGGATGTTTTCATTACAAGTAGCACAAGTAGTACATAATTTCCATGAATTGGTAGTTTTTATACCATAATGAAACAGCTTAGAAAAATTAGATGAGTATATACAGGTGTCTTCCCTTTTCAACACATACTATGAAATGGAAAAGCCCCAAACTGAAAATGAAGTTACAGTAACGAAGATGAGGAACTAAAATTTCAAAAAATATTTTTATTTAGCAACTTTCCAACTTCTATGGCTAACTTTTCAGACTGCAAATTCCATGTTGATAATTGTCTTGATATTGGTTTTGTTTCTGTTTTGCTCTTTCATGTTTATTTACCCTACCTTGCCAACAAGATATCATAGTCTACTTTCTTTGTCTTTTTTTCTTAGTCTCCTATTTTGCTATCAAGTTTGTTGTTTTTTTTTTCTTTTCTTTTCTCTTAAGCCTGGCTTTCAGTATATGGATTGCTTGCTTTTTTTTTCGCATCAGGAAGGGACCATCAGCACCTTTAAAGGCTAATTAGGTAAAATCTGGCAGCACTGGGTAGAGACATGTCATAATGATACCTCTGAGACAGTTTGCAACATGGATTGTTTCTTGGAGGCTGGGTTGTTTGAAGAGCATTTTGCAGTCACCTCTGTGGGGCTAATGATGCTCCTTACCTCAGCAGTGACAGCAAGATCCATGTACCAGAGTTTTGAGGTGGGTTTGACACAGGGCAGTAGGGTGAGGTCTGAGGCTTTTCCCCATTCCTGCTGCATATTGTGCTAGCACATTGAGAGAACCGCCTTGCTGTAAGGAATCAATTGGTGTTGCAGACTTGGCAACAGTCTTTTCCTGCTGCTCCACCTCCCTGCTGCCACTGCAGCTCAGTTAAAGAGCCATGGCAGGACCACCTCCGCATCATCGCTCCCCCAGTGTCTGCTTGACTTTTTGAATGTCTCAATGGGTGGTTGGCTGCTTCCCTCTCCCTTACAGGGAGCTAGAGGCATCAGCAGGCTACCTGATAGGACATAGAGACCTGTGTTCAGGCAGTCATCCTCTTGCACCCAGTGTTTTGACACTGTGCAGTTTGTCCCTAATCAAAGATCTGGCCCCAGACCTCTGCTGTGAGCCTGTGCCATCCCAGGGAGCATTGACATGTCCAGTGATCTCAGGGCCAGGGGCTCTGTTTTGCACATTGAAGACTGACAGTTATCCTCATGCAAAGAAAATGACTGATTATATCTATTTCTAATTCATTGTTATCTGGTTCATATGCACAACAGTTGCTTAATTTTGGTGGTAATTTCCAGAAAATATTGTCTCTCTCTCTCTCAGCGAAATAGCCTGTCCAGATGCCCCCTTAAAAAAAAATTTCTGAATTTGGAAAAAGCTCAAAATCTCTCCAAAAGGAAAGCACCGAGAAATAACTAGAGCTGTCAGTTAGTTCAACTGTCAGTTCTCCAAAGATTTCAGGGCTTAAAAATGTTAAAAGTGCCAGATGCTATTATCTGTTATTCATGTTACCATTATGTTCTGGTCTTTGCTGAAATCAATATAAACTTCCATCTGTACATTAATGGAGTTTCATTGCTTGCTTGCTTTTTGTAGTGTGCATGCGTGAATACACACATGCTTTTTGCAGAAAATAGTAGTGTTTGGACTGATTGGGCTGGTTCTGATTTTCCTTTTAGTCTGGAATTTTTGAGGATTTTCATAGCATCTAGTTATAAATCCATTCAAATGGGAAAGGAAAAATCATACATACGGTTGGACTCGACTATCTGTGATGATCATCACAGATGATCTGGTTTTGGTCTGTTGGCTAACAGACCAAAAATTGGGAGTTAAAGGTGTTTTCCCACAGGATTATTTCTCCCTCAAAAACTAAATCACTGCAGAAGCACACAAGCCGTACTCTGTGCTCGGTCCTAAATGCAGAGGACCAAAAAAATGTTTGGTCTTTAGGTCTGACCTACTCGTTTCAGATAAGTGCAGCCCCTTTTGGGCCACAGTACTGATGTAAGGTCCTAGAAAGGCAGAGTTTCAATATTCTTCTGCCTGCGTTCCCTTTGCACTGTCTTCCTTTTGCAGCTTCTGCACAACTGAAATGTTCGTGCTGTGTGAATTATACTGAGTGTTCCACAAGGTGCTAAGACAGTGCTGGAGAAATCATCTGTTTAAATGCCTATATGCCTGAGAAATATACTAACAGATGTTAACTAGGAAACAAGCTGTATTTCTACTTTGGCCCTTACTAGATTATTTTTCTTCTTTAAAAGAGCAGTTACTATGAAATTGTAGGTGTTTATGTCTCTCTGTATGTAGCTATTGGTTCGAAAAATTAGAAATCTGAATGTTTCAATTCAGAAAATTCAGTTAAAATTTGAAAAAATGAATTAATTCAAAGATAGAAAATTAAAATAATGCCAGTCTAAACCCTCTGGCATGTTATGCTTGTGGCTGCAGATGTACTCATGTCAACCTTCATCCTGCAGTCTTATTTTTGTTAAATGATTCAGTGAAACATCATTAAATGAAGCTGTGAACTGCAATGCTGTAGTATTCTCTCAAGCCTTGATATGCATAATTCTCAGCAAGTCCTCTCTGTGCAGCAGGTATCAAACAGTGACATGATGAATAACTCACATATGCAAGTTTCTGGTCCATCACCAGAAGAAGATTGAGTGATATCTTTCATTTGAGATAAAAAACACAAGCTGTATACACAAAAATATTCATAAACTCTGCAGCACAAACAGTTGCAGCTACTCTTGTTTGCTGTAAGTGCATTCTGAGGTCCATCCCACAGCCCAGAATCCCAGGGGAGTGCCAGAGCGGTCTTTCCACCACCCTCTACTCCAGGCTTCTTTCGGTTGGAACTATGACAAGAAGTGGAGGAGGCCAATGTGTGCCTGGTTCTGATACGGTTAGGTTTCAGCCATGGCATTCACTACATTTTTAGAAACAGCATTGGTCCGCAGTTCAGTGATAAAGCCAACTTTCTTCAATCTCCATTACATTAAATGGAAACCACCTTGCCTGTATTTTTTTGAAGCTATTTTGACATCTGGCCCCTTCCAGCTGACAACAAAGTGTCAACCATTTTGTTGCTTCTTTTGGGATCTTGAGATTTTGCGGAGACTAACACTAGTAATGACCATTGTAGGAGCTGGCATTTATGTTTATGTAAGAAAAGCAGGTGAGAACTGGTGGACAGAGAGTGTCCAGAACTAGAATCCCCATTCTGCAGACGTGGCAAAAACAGACCCATGTGCCACTAAACACAGGATTTTACTCAATGATTGAAAATAGTCTTTGAGGTTTCTTGAATCTTGAACAAAGCTGGCATTCATTTTTCCACTTTTGTTTTTAAGCATTTTCATTTCCATGTTTGGAGGACTTTCAGCTATTTATTTTTCCTGTATTAACATTTTAACAGTATCTATCATTGTTTCAAATTTTCTCTACTACTCCTTATCTCAGTTTTCCTTTGGAATAAAATTTTAAAAGCCTGAAATATCAGGGCTTGGGTGGTTTTTTTATTTAAAATAATCACCCAATAATTACTACCAAAGAGTGTTTAGAAAAGCTGAATATATGTATTTTTGCTTTCTATATTTGTAGCAGATGAGATTATTCTGAGACAAACTAACCCCACAAATGTGGTTGCAAAAATCAGTAGTAATTGATATAGCAATAATATGGCATGGTTTCTATATGTATGTATAGCGTGAGTTTCAGTAGGCAGTAGGTAGCCAGTACCAGAAAGCAGAAGGAAGTCATATTGAGGATCCAGTCTCCAAACAGGCAAAGATGAGCTGCCAGAATTGAGGACCATATGGAAGCTTTATCAGAAGAAACACCCCCGCAGAGCTTACAAGTCCCGTTAGGCAGAATCTCCATTCTCAGTCCAGATTCTCCTCAGCCCTCTGCTTTGCATTAACAGCTCTGCAGACATCCCTGCCCCTCTGTCCTGGCACGTTTGTCAGCTGCACAAGCCCAGACCATCTATGGCACCAACCCCGTGAGTTTAGGAGGAGATGGGAGCTTCTCCTCTCAGCCACAGGCAGCACTTTCTACTCCTACAGATGATAATCTCTGGGCAATACCTACCTGAGTGTTGGAACAGAGTCACAAAACTTAAAGGGATTAGTGGAGATTTGATAATTGATGCTGTGAGCTTTGGAGAATTCTTGAGGGATGCAATAGCCACAGAGCATCCCTTCAGAAAGGAAATATTTATCTCTCATAAAAATAATAATTGGTAGTGTTAGTTTTCAAAACGGTATAAATCAAGCTGTCTGGAAGTGATCAAAGAAGATTTTTCAGAAAAGAAAAATGTAATTTCCTTTCAGGACTCCAAATTTCCAAAATGCCTTCCCAAAGGAGTGGGTGCTTCTAGTCTATATCATCCATCAAACAGCACTGAAGCAGTGAGGATTTTAATCTACAAATAGAAGTCAAGAACTACCCTTAGCAGCCTGCTATGAAGAAAATTTCAAAGTGGCTTTGGCTTTATGATTTTTATTTTAACAAGAATCTGCTCTTTGAATAAGATAACAAATCATTCTATTCTCCAGAACTAAAAAGCTTTGCATTTACATATGTTTATGTAAAATAGCTTTTTGTAATTTATTATTGCAATTTTGTAATTCACAGTACAATGGTGCTCCCTTCAACTGTATACAAAACTCAGTGATAAACTTACGCAGAAAAAAAGAACATACGTTCCAAAGCCTTGTTTGGCATTCTATATTAAAGGCTCTGTATATTCAACAGCTACTTTTATTTTCTCCCTGCATTTTTCTTTGGCCATTATCACCATTTTATAAATGGAAACCAAATTTTCCCCATGTACAGCTTAAACCAGCATCTGCCTTCAAAAATGCTTTCACAACGTTTTAAAGTCTATAAATTAGAATGTGAAACTATGATGTATGAAACTTTCTTCATCTTTCCCCATCATTTCTTAAGACTTTTTTGGTTTAATGCTTTCTAAAAGGTTCTGTTCTTGCCACAACAAGTTTGAGAGAGAGGCCTTGCTGAGAGAAACCTTTTGTCACATTCTCATTTAATATTTCAGAAAGACCCAATAAGCTCTCCAGAAAACATGGAGGAAAAGAAGTATCCAGGTGATGTCTCCATACCAAGTCCTAAACCCAAGCTCCATTCAAGAGATCTCAAAAAGGAACTTATCACGTGAGTCACAAAAAATGCCATGTTTTCCTCTGCTCTTGTAAAGACTCGCTACACTTTTGTTCTGAGTGCTGGTTTGGAGTAGATTCACAGGAGTTGAGCAAGCTGACTCGTATGACTGTTGACTATTGAAATACAAGCTGACTTGCATGACTGTAGTTAGTGTCCTTTTGTGGGTGTGCAACTGGGTAGATATGAGGTTTGGAGCTGAGACAAGCCAGGGTAGGCCTCTGGGGATCCAGATAGATTTGTGACTAATGTGATGCTGGATAAAACTCCTCATTCTTCAGATAGATGGGGAGCAAATTGGCCACAGCTCCTTCTACTAAACACACAGTTCTGTAGTGTGGTACAGACTGGCTGTGCAAATGCTTGCATAATTAAATAAACTTCATTTGGAAGTAGAAGTGCTCAGGATTTCTCAGATAGGAACCATGAATAATTAATAAAAAGATGAAACACAGGACAGGACCAACCCCAGGGTTTCTGAACCTGTATGAAATCTACATTTATGTCCTTCATCTGCTTCCTTCAAATCAGAATTTGTTATTCCATCCTGCTGAAAATCCAATGGATGCATAAATTCACTCTGGGAGGATTGGCTAATACTCTCTCAGGTACAGAGACTTGCCCTGTATTAAGTTCCAAAACTTTACTATCTAAAGCTGCAAAGAAATCCCATTAAATCTTTCCACGTGCAACAGTTTCAGTTCAGAACCACTCAGTAAAATTGTCCCCACGATCTCATAACACCAGTCACTTTTCAAAATCTCATCGAGCCTCTTCACAAAACCGCTTTGGATTCACGTCAACATCGTTTTGATATCAATACACTGTAACAGTCAACTAAGACTATATCACTTTTCTTTTTGTCCCAAACCAGAGTAGATCTCTCTAGACAAGTGCACTCCGTATCACTTAGTGATGATAGTCCAAAGCATATCACTGCAGGCACACTCATAAATAAATGAGTTGCACCTCGTCACCTTGTGTCCTGCTCCACAGACTCAATGGCCGTGAAGCAGCTAGATTCACCTCTGTCTGTAGAATTTACATTTCCCTGGGGCAAGCTGCCGTGCAGAGCGATTCTTTCCCCTCATGCTGTGCAGTCTGAATGCTGTCTACTCACCACATTATATCTGCAGTTGGAGTTCATGACCTAAATTGCCTCTTCTAAAACAAATGCATAGAAAAACCGCAGAGAGTTTATTTGCTGAAGACTAATGGCTTTTCTTTTGTAATATTTATTCCTTTGTGATATTGACCTGTTTTGAGATGTCTGTAAAATACTTTTCTACTCGCCTAAATAGTAATACCCAGAGTACATGCTAGGGCAATGGTCAGCTTGCAGTGGTTCTACTGTATTACTTTCAAACAGTGAGTAGAAATAGGTATCTAAAATGTAGCTGTCCATAAAATTATATAAATAGTTTTAATTTCTCAGAAGAATCTATAGGTATTATAGGGATCTGCCTTTCTATCACCCTGTTGAGCTTAGAACTTGTACAGAACAATTCAATACAGGTGGCTCCATCATGAGGAAGTTTTTAAAATGACATAAGCACTCGCCAGAGAAAAATTTTCTGACATGGTTAGCTCAGTTACAGTGAATTATTGTGCACGTACTTTCTATTTTTCCGTGTTAATTGTCTTGCCCATAACTGTATTGGTCAGGTTGAAATGGGCTGTGAAAATGAAGCTGCTGTCTTCCTAAGTGTTTTTCACAGATTTGAAAAACTTCCTAGCACTCTGACATCTCAGAGAAAATAGCCAGGTGAGGATCTCAGTTCCCCCTTATTCATTAAGACAGAGCACTAGCTAATTTATTTTTTTTTACAGCTTCTGCTTGCCCTTCTTATCCATGTGCCCAGTGAAAGACATACAGAACATTATAAGGTGGCTTGCAGGGTTGGTGTTAAGAGTGTTTTAAAATGCTTTTGAAAGGCGTACTTAATTCACCTCCCCCTCCATGCACAAATTGCATTTCGCGATATCTTTGCCCTCTTGCAGAGGACTCCATCCCAATCTGACAAATGAGCTCAGTGCTATGACTGAAGAAGGGCTGAGGAAAAACAGAAGCTATTACATCTTCTCCGGGTCAAACATACCTCCGTCTCTTGGCATAAATCAATCTCTTCCACTAAATGTATATCAACTTTGTATCTCTTCTCAGTTCAACTGAGAAATATCTTGGGAAACTTTTGTGCCCGTTCTGAACTTGAGCTGTGTGAGCATGATGTGCTTTCTGTTCTGCAAGAAACCACACCTATTTTCTCACTTATAAAAATTGGATGTGTTCTAAAGAAGGTGTTTTAATTTAGTCAGAATCTGAAGGAATTATTTTGGATATTACTGTTGTCTGGCCTGTGTTGTACAGGAGGTCAGGTCAGTAACTTAGCCCTTACTTTTACAAATTTCTGACCAAATATAGTAACCAATAAAACTACACAAAGCATGGTGGGTTTACATTACATAGATTAAAAAGAAAATGTTTTGACTAATTTGCATGATGTAAATACGAAAACATTTTCCCACCTATGCTTCAAGTAATAATTAAAAACTGTAAGTGTTGTGTAAATTTGCTAGTTTTCTGCAATGCCATGATAGTGTTGAGATGTGTATGATGAAGGCGATTGTCCTAAGGACCATTGCATAATTCACTGCAGGGTAGGGTGAGCTATGGGGTATGTTATACTTACTCTAATTTCTCACTGCATCTCCTTTGCATAGCTGTCCGACTCCCGGATGTGATGGTAGCGGTCATGTAACAGGAAACTATGCCTCACACCGCAGGTAAGAAACAACAGGAAGCCCAGAGCAGGAAATTGAGCTACTTTTAACTATTGTCATCTTTGAACACTTTTATGCTAAACATGGGTAAACATTCAAGAATAATTTCCAGAAAATAAGCCATATGAAAATGTTTTTCCTGGTTTTGTTATGTTTTGAGAAGGCCTGATGGTGTCAAGCAGTGTATGTTTATTGCTGTAGCTGTATGTCTTAACTGAGACCTCTAGATAAGTCGTTTAGTAGAGTTTACATTTCCCTAAGTGTATAAGCACGCTCTTACAGATGCTGGTGTATGAGTTTTTAAATGAGGTTTCTGCAGATAGCTCTCAGAATGGCTTTGAACTTCCTAGATCTGCTAACATAACCTCAGGATGCCAAATATTTTCATCATAGTAGTCTACTGTCAACCTGGGCATAGAAAAAATAATTTTCTGCTCCTTCTGGGAGCAGGATGTAAGTAGTTTCTGCCTTTTACCAGCCACGTAGACCAGATGCTCTACCTGCACTTCATGTAGGCAACATAAAGGAAGGACTCGGTGTACCCCTGTATCCCCATGCAAGGCTTTACAGGGACTTAGAAACCTTTGGCCCTAACCATATATCTTTTCAGCAATTTAAGAACTACAACCTGATATTGGCTGCTCCTCCTTTGCCAGGAGCAAAGATTAGAGGATATCTTTTTTCCTATTAAAAGTCACAGACTATTTGAAGGTTGTTCTTTCAAGGAAAAAATGTTCTGTTTTAATAAAACATTTCACATTGGATTTTTTTCAGTGTTTCTGGGTGCCCATTAGCTGACAAGACATTAAAGTCCCTTATGGCTGCTAACTCTCAGGAGCTTAAGTAAGTATTGACAATAGCACAAATGTTATTGTTATTTGTCTTCGATTAACATGTTCCCTACATTAATGCAGCTGTTCGTTTGAATTGCTCTGACCTACATCAAACCTTTGTCTGACACTTGAAGTGAATTGGTTTGAAAGCTTTTGAGTGAAACAGAGCTTACTTTTCCCTATTTGTCTGTCTTTATTTTTACACCCCTTCATTTTCATGAATTTACCAGTACCTGGAGGAAAAAAATTGTGAACACTAGGAGAGAAGGTGGTCTGACAGAATTTCATAATCAGAGAGAAATAGAAAACATCTAGCATGTAAGACTGATCTGCAAAATAACTCAGTCTGATCCAGTTAGAATAAATTAGAATTATTTAGTTAGAAATAAATCTAGTTAGAATAAATTTTAAAATGAGACCAGAACTCCTGCAAATATTTTTTTTAATCATTCAGTACCATATACTATGAGTTTAATGTCACTGAAGCAGACATCAAGTCATATGATTTTATGCTGGCATAATTCTCACCATGAAATGTCACTTACAAAAGGACTGTGCAGGCTCTGCTATATAGACAGATGTATAGGGACATATGAATATTTCAGAAATCTGTAGTCAAGAGAGGCACTGGCAACCAGTCATCTAGTTATTGAATTGGCTTTGTCAATAAGGATGTGGGGAAGAGGAAAGGATAATTAGAGTTCTTTCATAGCTTTCCCTCTGCAACTTGTAAATTGGATCCCATAATAGATGGCTTGGAAAAACTCATGAATGCATGTAAAAAGGGGAAAATCCTGTGGCTGTCCTTTCTGTCCTTTAGGTTCATCCCTAGTCCAGATAGAAGAAAATAAAGTCTGATCATGGCACTATGATGCTGTTCTAATGGTAGTAATAGTAGATGTGAGTGTGCTTAGGCTTGACTCAGTGCTTAGTCACAAGTTAACTTCTTCAGATCAAATGTTAGTGGTCTCATCTTCTAGTCTGACAACTTGAATTATAAACAGAGCACTGAACTGATGGTAACTACGGAGTTGAACCTGCTGGAGATGCAGCAAAATGGCAAAGAAAGGCCGTTTATATGGACAACTGTTCAAAGCAATTCCCAAATCCAGTGGGTAAAATGCAACACTGGCATGATGCTTCAGTTTTTCCATCTCAGAGTGTTAAAGGTATAAAATTTAGGCTCAATTTGTTTTAAAAAGAGCAGCACAAGAAGCAAGAAACTGACTTGTGAAAATGCTGACAAATTTGAAATCATTTGCTGAGTCATATATATTTGTCCCTGCTTTTGTTGGCTTTCTGCCATACATAGACACTCACACAAATATTTTGAATAGTTGCTCCTCATGCAGCACCCCCCCCTCCCCATATTCATGTGTGAATAAGGAAATTTGCATACCAATATGGTTATTTTTCCACTAAAGCTTTTAGAGTTTTGGTCATGCCATAAGGAAAGAGGAGCAACAGCATATGACTTAAATGACAAACTGCACACTGTACGCCATGTATAATAAGTGAGTTGTGAAAGACAAAGTCAAAGTTCATGAACATTTCACAGACAGAAATATGTTGCATAACGCACTTAGCATTTAATTTCAAATAACTAGAAAAAGAGCAAAAATCAAAATCTGTTCACAGACAATTTGCAAAAGGAAAAAGGGCTAGATAAAATTATTTTCCACAAATGTACCACCTTCTTTTAGCTTCCTGCAAAACATTGTTCAGGTGAAATTTTAAACAAATCTTTGCTTTTGATAAGTGTTGGCTAAAAGAAATGATGCACCAAAACTTGCAATCATTCCTGCACTGGGAGAGTGCAGTGATATCAATAGTTAATTTTATTATCGATACATAATCAGAGGGCATAAATGCTCATAGAATCAGGCCATGAAAGTACTCTCATGTAGTTAGGCATGAATATGAAAAAGCTGTGTATTTTTTCCAAATGTTTTTCACATTTAATTTGCCAGAATCAAGATACGATCTTGGCTTTAATTATGAAACTCTAAGCCAGCAAAGATACAAGGCTTCCATGTGATCTACAGTTTGGAAATAAGGAAGATCTGTTCAGAAAGTGAGCCTTTGAGTTAGATTCAAGAATTCTTTTATCTGAGGATATTTGCTTGCACAGAGCAATCTAAGGTGGTCAAATGAAAACCTTGTTTTAAAAGTTGATGATGGCTCACAGATTTTAAAGCTATAAGGGTGAATTATGACTGATTATCGTATTTCACCACAGATGTGTTTATCAAGCCCTAAGGAATTTTAGAAAGATGTTCACTTATAGTTCAAAAACTTGAAGGAATAGGTAGTCAGTCCTATCCTTAGACAACTTGTTTCAGTGGTAATATGTCAATTTTAAGAGAAATTCTAGCAGTTGTTTTAGACAGGTTTCACACAACACATTGATACTGATCCAGTTTACATAGGCATCATGACGTACTTCAGTCACTAACTTCCTCAGCTGACCTCTGTGGGTTTACCTCAACTAAGGTTCTTATCCAACCATCTCTGTGAGTTTCCCAGGGAGTAACAGTGCCAAAAATGCTCCTTGATCTGCAGCTCAGTGTATTGATTTTATGTCAAGCTGGAGTTCATTTACCTAAAGATAAACTGACTCTCTCGGAGAAAGGAACAAAATATCACAGAATCAGTCCACAGTTATATGAATTTCTGTGTTTAATCACTGACAGATTTGTTCTTGGAAAAAAAATCTTGATGAACTGTAAAATAATCTGTAACCTACACCCACTTGAGAGTTGACATCTTTTAGTTTAAGCTTCTGAGGCCTCTGTCCATCCCATGTAAATCTGATTTTCTTGGCTCTGCACTGGAATCCAAAACAGAGGATGACTCCCTAACCTGGGGCATCAGTCCAAATTCCTCAGCCAGTTAAAAGCTGATGGAGATCCACAGTGCTGCTGACTGTAAAGCAATACATTGTTGGTGTATCTTTGTGGAATTTCACAATCCACACAAAGGTATAACCAATATTTAGAAATGCAGTGGTGAGCTTAGGAGTCTTTCCAGTGATGCTTCTTACTATTTTTTCAGTATTCCACCTGAAATATCATTTTATAATTCCATTAGTATTGATATTTCAGCCTCAAATCTTTAATGACCTCAAGAATACCTTGGAGTCTAATCTGACTGTGAAATCTAGCTGCTGCTGGAAGTTGCAAATACAGATGGGGAGATTCAAATTTAGTTCGGTGTCTTTTTTAAGTCCATGACTCTATTCGAATGTCTCCCACAAAGAGCTCTTACTGAATTAAAATCCACGTCCAGTCTATGCGGACAGCTCTTCCATCTGTGATCATCTGATAAAACAAGTAGCCAAAATTAATACCCATAGTATTTGGCAGGTGTTCTGGATTTACTTGTGAGCATTCACACTCTCCAGACATCTGCCCTTGCTGCCTGCTCCACATGACATTGTGCCCAATCCTTGTCCCACGTTCAGGTCAACATTTAGCTCAACACAGTTGAGCATATCTGGCAGTCTGCAACCCACAACTCTACCTTTGCTGTCAGTGTGAGGCATGTCGTTCTGCCAAAATATTTTGTTCAGCAAATGTCATCGTGAAATGTTTTGACAATATCTTAAAAAAAATAAAAGTCTTCCCTTTCTTTAGTTGAAATTATTTGCTGAATTCTACTTGAATTGGTGAATAAATTTGGTCATGTCCAAAGGAAATCACATTTTTGACAAATTAATTGTTCACAGAAAAATAGTTTTAAATAATTTGTGAAGAGATACACCTGCATGCTCAGATGTGATATTACAATTATATTTATAGGTGTTTTCCATGGCAGCCTACCATGACTAGACCAAATCACCCATGTTTTCACCTCAGGAAAGATTCACTAACAACTGAGAAGAACCTTAAGAGAGTATTGAACAAAGCGAGTTTCCTTAATTGTTTAGTACAAGATTATTTGGCACAACTCTTTCTGCAATTCTGATACTCTGTAAAAATCATAGCACTCAAAAGGCCCTTAGGGATGCTTAGCATAAGAACTTTGTGCTATATAATACAAAACCACATAAATGCCTGGCACAACTTCTAAAGGTAAATATTTTGCTTGTGCTGCTTTGTGTGCTGAGGTGTTTTGCTCTTAAAAAAACCCCAACAAATGAGCAAACAAAACCAAAATAAAAGCCCATGCAAGAAATAAAATACCCTCAAATAAAGCTAAAAAAACCCAAAACAAAACAAAAAACCCTAAAAAGCAAACCAACCCTGAACTTCTGAGATAAAAGGTGCTACCAGCAATGTCCTGCTCCAAACCCCATAGAAGTCAGTGGAAAGACTTACTGATGCTGGTGTGCTTTAGAGTGTCATCTTCACATATAACCAGCAGCAAGTAGCCCACCTTCCCAAAGTATAACAAAAAACACAGTTACAGTCACATTTGTTTCCTTTTCATTGTATGGAGGGTTTAGTATTAAACATTCATACTTAAAGAAGCTTGTTTGTTGCGCACACATATGGAAACCCCTTAACTAAGACATAAACATAATCCAATTGCTAAAATGAATACCCAATTGAATGTAGTGATAAAAAGATATGGTCCTGTTGTATGCTTACAGTGCTAGAATATACAAATTATTAAATTAAAATTCTGGGTATCATCTACTGATGCCCAAAAGTAAAACTGCTTCTCTGCTTTCGTTTGCCCTTGAGCAAATACTGGCAAAGTGCTTATTTATATCTGTACCTGAAAACATCAGAAGAATAACAAACAAACATACAATAGTAAATTTACAAATAGATCTATATCAAATTGGTTTTGGGGGTGGGTTTTGTTGTGTTTTTTTTTTTTGTAATGTTGATCCTGTACAAGGAAATTTGATGCAAACAATGTTATAAACTAATTAAATCTACACATTATCTGCAATAAATTTCACTTTCCTTAGTAAAACTCTCTTCTAAAAGAAAAAGAAAAAGTATGCTCATTAAAAAAAATAGTAAATAAAAATCAGGAAGAACCAGTTTAATTACTCAACAAAAGCTCTTTCTTCCACCCTAGACAAAATGCAGAAGGTACAGGTTATTCACTGTGTACCTTTGAAGCCGTGTTTTGTAAGCTCCCTGTATTATTCCACAGGTGCCCGACACCTGGCTGCGATGGCTCTGGCCACGTGACGGGGAACTATGCATCCCACAGAAGGTAAAAACTATTTTGTCACACGGGGCTGCAGCACTGTGGGTTCTCAGCAAACAGCGGCAGAAAGAGGTGGCTTTTATTCTCTGTGCTTCTTTCAGTTTATCTGGTTGTCCTCGTGCCAGAAAAGGAGGTATCAAAGTGACTCCTACCAAGGAAGAAAAAGAAGACCCTGAACTTAAGTGAGTACAAAGGCAGAAGTTGACAACCAGTGAAGGGGGAAAAAAGCCCATAAGACCTCAGGACTTGAGGCATTGTAAGAGATGCCCCAGTTAATCTGAGCATCACAAGGATACGGCCTAGAGCTTGAGCTCAACCAAGTGTTTCTGCTTCTAGCAAAGCTGGTGGAGTTCATCATCTTGGAGCTTGAACAGTGGGGAAAGATTTCTGTATCTGCTTGCATTGGTCCAATTACTGTAAACAGTGCTATGAAAGTGCTACTTGGTTGGAAAATTTGGCAAAGGAAAACAAATTATTTCTGCCTGCAGTGAAATCTTAACATGTTAGCTAATTAAATCAGAGTGACACCTTAAAAATACATCCTGGAGAACTTAAATATACATATCATGTCTTTCCTCTAAAAATAAATGAAAATTTCACTTAAAGTGAAAACTGGAAACTCAGTAGAGATTCGCTATGTTACTGATTCTAACGCACATTCCATTAAAAATCAGTAAGTGATAATTGCCAGAATATTGACCTGAAGGTTTAGCTGCATAGAATGCTGTTCTTAATACTTGCTTATGATATATGAGAGGCTGCATAACACTGACAGAGCAAAAACCTCCTAAACATGTCTTTGCAAGTATTTGCATGAGATGATAGAGGCTTTTCAGGTACAGGAACCCACCCTCTGCTTCATGCCAGAAACCTAGACAGAGATGAGAGCATGTTGACTTTCCATACAGTTACTTGTAAAAGTGTGATTTATTGCCTGTGATAGAATTTCAGTTTTCCTTTCTGATAAAATACTATCTGAACAAATATTTTAGTTTCTTAGGATGTATGGCTGCATTTTAAATTGCCTTAAATCTTAAGATCAGCTGAACCCCTGTAACTCAGCTTGACATGAATTGGATGCTCAGGTGCAGTGTGCCTCCAGGGACTGAGTCTTATTAATCTGTTAATGCAAAGTGGCACAAGCAGCTGGAATAATTTTCTCAGACTTTCTTGAGACTGTCTTCACCTGCTCTCTCCAGTGAAAACGGGTGTTCTTTTGCTGTGTTTCTGTAGATGTCCAGTGATAGGCTGTGATGGCCAAGGTCACATATCAGGTAAATACACTTCTCATCGCACTGCTTCTGGTTGTCCTTTGGCTGCCAAGAGACAGAAGGAGAGTCCCGTCAATGGGTCTTCACTATCCTGGAAACTGAACAAACAAGAGCTGCCACACTGTCCTTTGCCAGGCTGCAACGGGCTGGGTCATGTTAATAATGTTTTTGTCACCCACAGAAGGTATAACTTTGTGTTTTCTCTTTTTATTTTTCCTTAACATTCCACTGTTGAATTGGCAACGTGTGAGGTTACAGTCTGAATAAATTGTGCTGAAGTCTTTTAAGTAACAACATAGTTTACATTGCAGCTCAAGTAATATGAATCGGAATAACTTTCAGAGAGTTGGGATCAACTTTTTATTCTGTTTTTCAATATTCCCATTGCAGTCTGACTTTCCAAGGTATTTGCTTCAGATTAGCACAGTTTCTACATGATTTAAAATTTAATAGAGTTCTTTCCTAGGCAAATATGGAGTTGCATCAGTATATCTTTTACAGACAGTGCAAATACCATTGAAATGTCACCAGAAAAGATTTAGCAAGACCAATGGCTGCATTCATTTCATCTTTCTACCAGTGAAAAAGCTGTTTCCATAAAATTTGTATTCAAATTGCTAGAAAAATTAAAATTAAAAAAAAAAAGTAAACACAAAGAACTCATATGGATTGCTTATTTAGAGTTCTAACAATCCTACAAAGAAAACTATCCTTACAAAGCAGGAATCACATGCACTTTTTCACAGTGAGGGCAACAGAGCACTGGAATAGGCTGCCCAGGCTGGTGGTGGAGTCTCCATCTCTGGAGATATTCAAGACCCGTCTGGATGCCTATCTGTGCAATATGAGCTAGGGAGCTGCTTTAGCAGGGCGGTTGGACCTGATGATCTCTCGAGGTCCCTTCCAACAGCTATGATTCTATGATTCTTTGATTCTATGATTCTATGATAACCAGTAACAATAAACACTACAATTTTATATATCACTGTGAAAACACTAGTACAATTTGACCACATTCAATCAATATTACTCAAATAATCTGACCATACAATCTGAACTAATACCTGGCAAAATTTGGTCTTCTGTCTGCAATAGGAATTAAGTCTATATTTTGTACTTTGCTTTCATTTTAATGCTCTGGACCAACTTCTTCAATTCAAGAATGTCCAAGGTGACTTGAACAAATTCATTTGGAGTCTAGTGTTATCCTAATTTTATGATCTACATCCCAGCTTAAAATCTTTATGCTTGGACACTATTGTAAATTGGGACTAATTAAGCAAATAATATGAATAGTATGTTAGCTGCTTGCAACTCATACTACAGATGCTTTCTGTCCTAGATAAGACTGTCTAACAGTCAAGATCATGTTAGTTAAAATAAGGTAGTAAATATAGCTTTGTGCTATGACATCGTTTCCTAGGACATCTGAAGACAAACAAGTAACCCGTGGCTTTGAAATATTCCTCCAGCTGGTTTTCTGCTCTGGGCAGAGATACTAAGCAGCACCTCAGAACTGGAGAACCAGCAATTTTTTCCTGTATAGTTTTTAGCTTTGCCACTGTGAAGATAAGAATTTATCCCACAAAAAGCTTTTTCCTTTCTTTCTATTTTTTTTTCCTTGTGGAAACACCGTATCTGTTAAGATTTTTTAAAAATTGTTTTTGCACCAAAATCAACCATTTTCCTGTGTAACGAAATTTTCCATCACTCCTTACTTGGCCACGTCTGAATACAAATCCTTCTGTCAGTTCTTCAGCATATGGGAATTTCTTTGTTATTTATAAAGATAGTATTAAGACAGTGCAATTCATCTCAGCCCTTTAGTGGGCTATAAAAATTTCCTCAGATAATTACCAGCTGATGAAATTGTAAGCTTTGAAATAGCAAAATGTAATTTAATGTGAACAGTGGTTAAAAAGCAAACTGACTATATAATAGAACCATTCAAAAAAGCTATTACAGTCTATAGGGTATATCCAGAGTTATTATTGCATTGATCATTATTATGTATCAACAAAATGATACAATAGTTGTGCTCTGTGGAAATTATCCCCTAAAGAAATTGTTACTTGTTTTCTAGTTAGTAAACTTGCTATTTTAAAGGACCACACCGCCCCTTGACTCTGGAGCACAAGCCCTCAATAAAAACAACAGAGAGATTTTATTTATAAGTGTTGGAACCTCAAGAATTCTGTAAATGCATCTTCACATTACTTAACAGAGGCTGCCACTGTTATTTCGATTTTTCTGAAATCTGTTTAAGAGTTGTTTACTTATAGGTTGAGATTTCTGTGCCAATTTTCAAGCTGGAATATACAGTTAAATGGCTCTTTATGAGTTATGTCATTCCCCGAAGCTATGCTATAATGGAGATACTGATGTGACCTTAGGTACAGAGGTCTGTCCAAGTGCATGATAATATTGCCTGAAAGGATTGTTGCCATTTTCAAGTGGGTGCTAATGTTTTTTTTCCTATCCGTTTCAGCCTGTCTGGTTGTCCTCTGAATGCACAAGCCATAAAAAAGGGCAAAATTTCGGAAGAATTAATGACTATCAAGCTTAAAGCAAGTGGTGGTAAGGAGATTTGTAAAAGACGATGACATTTATTTAGATAGAAGGGCCCTGACTCCCATTTATACTTATGCCCCTTTATGCCATTCTGGCATTAATTCTCACTCCTTTCAGTTGTCCCCAGTGATAACAAAAATCTTTGCACAAGAGATTATAAAATTATTCTCATTTACATCAGGATAACTCAACTTTAAGGGTATGTTCTCATCCTGTGCCACAGCATTTTTTTTTATTTGGAGGTGCTCATAATATCATTATTACTAATGAATTATTAGCTACAGAGCAGGAGGACTTGGCTCTCTGATGAGTAAGGTAAGAAAGGATAAATATTATGTGCACAAATGGACTCCTCCCCTTAACTTGACTACTACATGGTTTAGTTCTGTGCAGTATTTAGAAAATTTTGCCTTACAGTTTTGTAAGGCACCTTCGGTAAAGGAACAATTACCAAATTAATAATTAGAGGAACATATATAGAAATATTCCTTTCTTATGCAGCATGCTTTAGGAAGTTGGGCATTGAGCCAGGATTTGGGGAACTTAGTCTTTATGCCTCCAACTGCTGAGCGAAACGGCTATGTTACACTGGGCAAACAATTTTGCTTCCATGTGTCCATGTTTTCACCAGGGCAGGGACTGCTGCTTACAGGTTTTCCAAGCTGGCTCCCCAGCAGACTCAGTTCAGGGCTCTAGGTGTTAAAGCAGGAACCACAGTGGCACAAATCTCTAGGCAGAGTTGGTCTCGTGGTGATCCTAAGCAGAAAGAGGGACATGTATGGCCAGCAGTTGTAGTTGCTCAGCATTTTTTTATGACAAGGCCTTTTATTTCTTTGCTATCTGACTTGTGGGGATGTAAAAGCCTTACCATTTTTTTTTCCCCTGTTACATTTGTTAGCTTCCTCACAACTTCCCTTTTGCTGTTATTTAACTTTCACTATTTATCACATGTAACTAAGGCTGTGCTTCCTGAAGTTACTCTGCACAGAGATTTGACCCCACAGAGTTTCTTGCAAGATCAGAGGCGGGTACAGATGAGCTTACTGAAATCAGCTTATAGTAATGGAGATGTTCCCTGCAAAAGAAGAGTTGAAATTACTTTTCTTTTAAAATAATATGAAGTATTGTGAACACATCCTTATATTTTATGATAAACTTTCCTCTTTCTGGACAATTTTTTCTTTCTATATTCTCTAGCTTATAGTTGCATGTTGCACTGGGAAAAAAAAATACTGTGAAACAAAAGGACTCAGAAAGCCCTTTCTATTTTTCAGCTTATATAGATGATTTATAGCTAGGAAACAGTTTTGACAGTAAAAGCAAAGTAAGTGGCAATTTAAAGATCAATCATTTGATCAAAAGCTTATTATCTTCCTCTTGTTCAGTAGCAGGTAATGCAGCTTGTTACTCATACATCCATTTACATGTGGACACTTTAAATCTGATATCAGTATTTTCGACTCTGTAGGTATTGAGAGTGATGAAGAAATCAGACACTTGGATGAGGAAATAAAAGAACTGAATGAATCCAATCTTAAAATTGAAGCTGACATGATGAAACTCCAAACCCAGGTATAACATCGATGTGAAAGTCTTACCTTCTCCTGTGTTATGTTTAAGCACAATAAATAAATGAAATACTGCGTAAAGGCAATGGTTAAACAGTTACTCTCCCCTGCATTTGTTTCCCCATCACTTCCTGGCATTTAAAAGTACCATAATCTTGCATGTTCTTTTGTAAAATTTTTTTTTGTTTGTTTTCTGTAAATAAGCATCAGATTCCTGGGTATTGTCTTAAAGATCTGGTGAATGACAAATTCAGGGCAGCTTGGAGCTAATGTTGGCAAGCAGAAAAAAAACCCAAAACTATTTACCAAACAGAACATTCATTTTTCTCTGTTGACCAAACCTCTGTTGCCCAAACTGTGCAGAATTGCACGACAGTGTTTTTAGGGAGGACCTTACCTCTTACAAGCAGGCTCTAACTCTTAATTTGAGTCGGCTTTATTCTTATGTGTACTTAAGAAATTGTCCGTTGTTCAGTTCACCCACTGTCAGTTATTCAAATAGTTTGGATTTTGCCTCCAGGCAACACCTGGTAAAGAATGGGTGCCTTTTTCTAGGCTGTGAGACAGATGAGTTTGACAGGAGCTATGGAAAAGAGTAATTCTCTTTCATTCTTTTCTATAGCTGAGAAATTAAATCAGCTTTAAGATGCTGATAGTTCTATGAAGTGAGATGGATATGTTCATCCCTACAGAGACTCCTATATGCACCCAGGAGTTCATCTGGGCAGACAGGGTAAAAGCAAGAGCATAAACTTGCTCAGTATTTCAGGAAAAAGACTTTAAGAAAAAAAGTTTCTAAATGAGATCTGGGAACTGAATATAAGTCTAAACTGATCTAAACCAAAACTGACTGTAACTGTACCCCTCCGTATTTGTACCACGCTGGAATGCATGGTGATGATTCATGCTGTTTATGTAATAACCACAGCGTATATGGTGTAAATAAAGGTGAGGTTTATGCCAGCTGCATTGGATATAGATGATTTGGCTTTACACTGCAAAGGCTGTGGGGTTATCCATCCCAAACTGCGAGGGGTGGTCTGTGTCTCAGGACACTTGTTTCAATTCTCTCTCATGATCACTGTGCTGTTTGGGCACAGAGGTTACCCAATTTACGCAGTCAGATTTCTTCTTCTCAGACTTGCTCCCTGGTGAAGGAAGTTTGACCAGCAAAACCTGAACTGAATCATAGCTGAAGCAACATGTTCCTTCCACAGCTTGCTCTGTCTCCTCTTAATCTACCCTAGCCAGGAATTAGGCTGCTGCGAGCACCCGCCAGAGGAGAGTTTGCAGTGAATCACAGGCAGGCAAAAAGAGGTTCCTCACCCTGTGGAGTGTTTTGATGTGTGACAGCGTGTGAGGGAGGGAAGCAAAAGGGCCACAGCAAGAGATGTTTAAGTAATGCAGAGATGTGCATCCTAATGAGGAGCAGGGGGACATCACAGCCGTGGATGTGACTCCCATCACTCTGTGTCTTGCGGAGCCATGCCAGGCACAGGGGTGGCAGCCCTCGGTTCTGCCTGACCCCACTGACCCCCTGCCCATTGCAGGGGGAGGAGATGGGCAGCAAGGAACCAGGCCCTGCCATAGCTGCCTTTGATTTCCCAGCACTGCTTTTGACATACAAGCCTCCAGAGCTGAGTATATTCCCAGCGTTCTCGTCTGATCCCTTTTCCTGCTCTTTCCAAACCCCTCATTTCCTTTATGTTGGTTGAAGATCATCTTTGTGATGATTGGTATGAGCTCAACCCCCCAGCTTCCTTTCCACCCCATTTTTCTCTTGTTTCCAGTGCTGTCACTAACCCCAGCCCGCTCACAGCTCCACCTTCAACCCAGGAGCAGGCCAGGAAAGTAGCACAACCCGTGCCCCTGCTATTGTGGTCAATCAGCAGGGATGCTGTAAGAGCAGGGCAGCAATGTAAACATCAGCCTCCTTTCTCCTTCCCTCCGCCAGCCCTGCGGCCACACTCTCCATCCCAGCTCCACACTGACCTTCCCCCTCGAGCTCAATTCCCTCCTCCCATCATGGCGCACCCTCCAGTGCCTCACAATCACAAGGTTTCTCTGTGAACTAGCAGCAAAGTCCATTAGTTCAGAGGAAATACAACCTCTTTCTTGCTCCGAATATTCTGTGGAGAAGTTATGTCTATCATAAAAAAACCCAAACAAACCCATACCTGAGTTTCAGATCTATCGTGGCCCCACTCATAATCAAATGGCTTCCATTTTGGGTTCAAACTGCAGTTACAATGCTGCCAGGGGTCTGTCTGTCTGTGTGTTTGTGCCTGCCTGTGTCTTTTAGATCACATCTATGGAGAGCAATTTGAAAACAATAGAAGAAGAGAACAAACTCATAGAGCAGAACAACGAGAGCCTGTTGAAAGAGTTAGCTGGCTTAAGCCAAGCCCTCATCTCCAGCCTCGCTGACATTCAGCTTCCACAGATGGTAAGACCACAGCCAGCATCTTCGCACCTTCTTTGAGGCTGTTTTGCCAGCACTTCAAGCAGATGAGCAAGCTCAGGGGCCAGCAGGAACACTGGGGCTGCGTTAGGAGAGGGCTCTTTTAGCCTAATTTACTTTGCCGAGATGCTGGTTCATGAAATCAGTGTGATAGCAGACACAGTTGATTCCAGGACTGAGCCAGCCCTGGTACCTCTGTCCTGTACAGGGCAGGCTTTTCCCTCATCCGTCCCAATCTGAACATCCACCCTGCACAAAGAGTGGAAACTTCACAACCAGAAACCTCACTGATGCTGCTCCTAGATCAGCCACTTAACCTGTTTCATACGGGTGATTTGTCTGGAGCGCACCGAGCTCTACCTTCTCAAATACTCCATGTCCTCAATGTCTTATTTGCAAACACAGGCCAAATCCACGAAGGGACCTGGGTGCCCAGAGTTACAGTCCCCTTTCCCAATCTCAAGCGTGTGCTGCTGGGTAGCTTCGGGGGTGTCAGCCGCAAACCCAGAGCCAAACAGACCGCAATAAAAAAGCAAGTTACACTGGCAATAGCGTATAATATTCCCTTTTCTTGCTTGGAGAGTGTGTGGTTCCCCCAGCAGACGCAACTCCATTGCTACAACCCCTCCATTAATTTGGATGGCTGCCCTGTTTACGACTTCTCCCCAGTTGCCATATCGCTGCTTTTCCATGCTTTGGGGTCGGGTGTTTGGGGTTTTTTGGCCTTAATTTTCTCTCCTACAATTATAATCTGTTTTGTCTTCATTTAGGGGCCAATCAGTGAGCAGAATTTCGAAGCATATGTAAATACACTCACAGACATGTACAGCAATCTGGAACGGGACTATTCCCCCGAATGCAAAGCTCTGCTGGAAAGTATCAAACAGGCAGTGAAGGGCATCCATGTGTAGGATGTGAAAGCTGCTGGGCAACAGAAATTACTTAACAGCAGTAAACTCCAGATGGATCTGTTAGGAGTTCATGTACTGCTAAGGGGTGTAGGTTGCCATGCTGCATTTACAATTGCAACATTGCACTAATTTTTTCCCAGCTGACATAAAAATAATAATAAAAAAAAGAATAAACCACAACAGACTATTTGTATTAACAGCAATGCACTCTGTTAGTATATTGTATTTATTTCAGTACAATTCTTTTTTTTTTCTTCTTTGCACTCAGTTTTTGTAAAGTGAATGTAAAAAGTGTGTGCGACTATTTTTTATATTTTTTATTTATTTCTAATCAAAGAGTTGTTTTTTTTATCTTTTAACAGCATTTTTGCGGCCTGCCATATTTTTACAAATGTGTTTATTAATTTATTTTCCAACGGGATTTTAAATAGACTGAAAGTTATACTGTAAATTAAATAACTTGCTGGGTTTGTACAGGAAGAAAAAAAAAAACAGAAAAAAAAAAACACATACACACACACAAAAAAAACCCTATGAAAGTAACAAATGACTGAGCCGTGGTTCTAGTTTTATTTTCCTCACATCCTGCTTTTTTATAATGGCTTTGTATCAGAGATGGGTTTGCGGTAACATGAGATGCGAAGATGCTTGGAATGAGAAGATAAACGGTGCCCACTAGTGGGTAACCCGGGCTCCTAAAAGCACAGTACGCTGGAGAACGGAGTGTTAGGGAATATGTTAGCAATAATGAAATATAGCAATCAGCAGAGCACTTGACTTGGCTGTGTGATTTAGCCTATGCGAATGATTATTTAAATTGTTTCAAGAGAACTTCAGATTTATTTTACCACTGCAGGGTTTTTTTTTTTGGGGGGGGGGGGGGTATTTTTTTGTGTGTTTCGGGGGAGGAGGTTGTCTTTTTTTCTCTTTTTTTTTTTTTTTTTAATTATTATTTTTCCAGAGGTAACTCATGGAGGGAAATGACAATTATCTCTAAACAAGAAGGATAATTTGATAGGACTGGTACTTTTTTAGTGCGAGACGTTGAGGTTATAACCAAGTGACCAGTATTGCTATGGGTTTGGATTTGAGAAACGCAAACGCATCCCAAGCTGAAGGCTTTGTACATAACAAATCGAACACATCTCCCCTGAAATGGCATTTAATACTGGTTTGAACTTAACGGCAGCTGAGAAGGCAGCGGTCTGGGGAGCAATAATACCACTCCAGCGCGACGGTGGTTGCTTCTCTTTTCCAAACGAAGGGGTAGCAACGCCGTGGCTGGTGTCTCCCATCCTTCTTCGCTAAGACTAGGCTGACACTGAATTTGTTACCAGTCTTTGGGCAAGATACCAAGTGCTACAGAGCGTACAGACAGACAGAGGTGTGGACAGATGAGCACTTGCATGGTGGTGCTGGGGGCGTGCCTCGGTATCTGGTTAGCCTGGGTGTGGAACTTCTGAATCCGTCAGAAAGTAGCAGCGGTTGCTATAGCAGAGGCAATGTCTATTTCAGGGATTGTAAGTAATTAAGCATTGTTTCAAAAGTTTTTTTTATATTTATTTTTTTTAAGAAAAAAGGTATAAACAACCAGCTAAACTGCCTTTTTTGTATGCACACACACCTCATGTGCATATGTGCCTCAGTGTAAATGTATACATGGATCTAGCGTGTGTTTAATTTTTCCGTGCTATAATGAAAGTGTTTATTTTTATTAGCCTCATTTATATTTAGATTGAATATGATGGCATTCACAGGCTTGACATATACAATTATATTATTACTGTTCCTGCACAAAAGTACTATTCAAAAGTGATTCAACTCTCATGCACTGTGGTCACTGTTCTGCATTAGGTGGGGCTTGCTTTTTGTTCGAGGGTTGACTCAACTCTCCGATCTTAGTTTAGACGGGGGAAAAATGTATGTTCTTAGGAGCTCTGTTTATTTTTAAATCGATTTTTCAAAAGCTACCATATGTGCTGTCTAATATAAATAGGAGGACACCAAACAAAAATTTGCTATGAAAGTTATTTGTTCTTGCTAAAAAAACAAAAAGCAAGCATTTGTTATACTTGTTAAATGCATACGAAATGAGTTCACTCGTTACAAAGACTAAAATTTAATTTACTAAATATTTTAACAAATTTGTTATATATTTTATTTAAGTAAAAAAAAAATCTCTTACTGACCTATGTATTTATTATTATGATTTACTATGGCTTCAGGTTAATTTATCTGTGTTTGGTTGTTTGCTCAGGATGTTCCGTGAAGTATGTTTGTATTTATTTGCCTCCCTTGTACTTGATGTGTTTTGTAATGTGCACTGATTTTTTTTTTCTTTAAGTTTTTCTTTTTTTTGTGTTTAAATGCATTGATGAGCTATACTGTAAATTAGACCTTTTGTAAAGAGCAATGATGTATGCATTTTTTAATTTGGAGTAGTTTGTATACTGTTTCTTCATACAATTAATATTTCTTACATCAAAACAACAAAATTGTGTTCTGTGCTGTACATTTGGTGTATGGTAGGAAATAAAATTGATAATGAAACATTGCAGGAAGTTTGTTGGGTTTTTTTAGCCTCAAGATGCCGACTTGTATTACACTTTCTTAGCTGCACCTGGCACTATACAATGTGTCATATGTTTTACTTGCTTTGTGTACAAAATGTGTCATCCCTGTAAGTAAATTTCTAGTATAAATAATTTAATTAGTATTTTACTTCATCAATTTGAAATAAGGAGGAGAAAAATGGAACTGCTTAAGAGGTCCTTTTCACATCTGAAGGGAAAAAAAATCAAGATAATAATCACTGCATTATTTAATGCATTCTTTTCTTGGCAGTTGTAGACTCCATTTATACTGATAAAGTACAGGATTTGTGCTGACCTTTAACAGCTGCTAAATTATGTTTAAACATAAAAGCCATTGTAAAGTTTCCAGCAATTTGGAACCGCCCACTGTTCCAGTGCAATTTTCTGCTGAGATTTGCAGTGCTTAGGCATTGCACAAATAAAAATCTGCTGGTTTTAGGAAGACAATATTTCCAGTATCTAATGGACTTTGTTTTTTTCACTGTTCGTTGTACCAAAGACAGGCCAGTTTTATTTAGGATGAATGCTAGTGGCTTCAGAAGCATTTCCCGTCTCAGATTCCAACTTCCCATGGATAGACCAAGAATAATTTTCATTTAGAAAATAAGGTGAATTTAAATCCCATGAAGTAGCTGGTAATTATTTATTTGAATAGACATAGATAGATAAAAGAAAATAGACTCTGATGCTAGAAAAACTGTCATGTCCTGCATTTAAGTAGAGCAGAGTTTCACAATTTGGATTATGATACAAATCCTGGATACTTGCAAGTCTTGCTGAGTTTGGAGGTGTGGAGTCAGCAGAGGGCTGGGATGGAGACAGACCTGGCCTGTCTGGGAAGCTCTGCTCTGCTGCAGTTCAGTTTCCTTTGCTCTAGGGCACTTATCCAAGGACAGCATGAACTGGTTCTCAAGTAATTAGCAGTCACTTAAGTAATGTTTCTTAATATTTCTTAATGAATACAAAATGATTTTTTTTTCAGAGTCCTTCAAAATTATTGTTTAGCTGTAGATCATCAGGTCAGCAGATGCTAGTGGGGTGGCTTCTTCTCACACACCAGAGATGAAGCAGCTCTCCCTTAGCAGTGTGCCTTGATGCTGAAGAGATACAGACAATAGGCCAACATTCTACAGTCTCTGTTTTCTATTGCAATCTTATTTTTATTTACTAATTAAGCACCTCTACTTTCCTGCTGACTTAGTGCATCTAAATATATCATGTTTTTTCCACTTGTAGACCCTTCATCCTATTCATATTGTACTTTGGGCTTTTGGGGGATTTTTTGTTAATAACTCACAGGATTTCTTGATAGGAATTTGTTATCACACAGTGACGAGAGTTATGACAGAACTCATCATTTCCTCCTGTGTTCCTTCAGTGCTGTATGTATATTCAATATCTCTTGGTGTTTCTGCTATACTTAAAGTTTCTTTATGATCTATACAGCTGTAAAACTTGGACGCTGCCAGGAGATTTGCACCAGACAAAATCTTTTGTTCATGTCACTGGGGATACTGTGGGATGATAGAGCTCCATTTAGCTTTTGTGTAATGTAGGACAGTGACCTAGTTTTGGTACCTTTCAGTATCTCATTCTGGCTTGGTTTTCTCCTGTATCTTTTGCTCTAGTAAGTCTTAGCCAGCCAAGCTTACACATAATTTCATCAAGGATTAGTCTGGTTTCCTGTCTGACTTCATGGTACAAATTGCTTCAACTGCATTTCATACTTAACGAATGTTCCCGGGGACATTGTCCAAGTAAATCTCAGGACTTTTCAGTTATGTGATAACAATTACTATTTAGGTTGCTGCTGTCTGCTCTTAAAACTGTTAGTCCACAAGATTTTTCCAAACCAACTTTTGTTGCCCGACACCAGATTCTGGTGTGCAGCTTCACACCCCTGGACAGGGACACATTCTTAGAAGCGAACTGCACATCTATTTTTGCCAAGCAAAGCTTTTTCAAAATTCCCTTCTCAGGACAATAACTAGCTATTAACTTTCGATATTATTATTTCATAAAAAATATTTTTATATATATTTAACACTTATTTGCACGTACAGAACATCATAAAGTTCCAGGTGGGTACTTGTACCCATCCCAGGTAGGGAAGAGTAGAACATCATTGATGGTACACCCAAGCCTAATTCTGATCCTTGCCAAATGCCTCTTTTACTGTCTGTGCACAGCTTTTTTATACTTCTGATGGAAAAATTTATAAAAAAAAAAAGCAAAAAAACCCCAAAACCCCAAAAAACCCAAAATACCAAACCTCATTTTTTATTTAAGTGAAGATATATCATCTGTCCAAATAGTTCTCTGTCATTGCTGCTGAAGCCAGAGCTTAAAGTATCTGATCTGCAATCTTCTTTAATTACAGTCATATGTACAATCTCATATGCACCCCCTGTTTATTTCTGCCACAATAAGCAAAATCTGGATTAGGAGCCAGGTTCTATGCTGATTTCAAATTTATTGGGATGAAATTCATTTGATCCTTTAGAAGCAGGATGAGCTTAGTTCCCTTGGGAGGGAATTGCCTAGAACTGGGAAAGAGTCAGCTTCTTTAATCCTGACGTCTGGTCAAAAAGATTTTAGGGAAGGGTTGAAGGTTTTAAAAAGCGCATAAAAACCGACTGGGAAAACATGTGTAAATCAAATTCCTTCAGGGAAAAATGCAGTACCATCTCCACAGACCGAAGAGTCGAGCACAGGCACCGTGTGTAGAGCATCACTGCTGAAGGCTGCAAGGGGATGCCTTGTGTTTCCCAGCTGGCAGGAGACAAAATGGCACCTCAGGAAACCCAGCTCTAGGCCCTACTCAGCCTTTTGGGTGACTCTGGGCAAGACACTTGATTCCAGCTCTGTTTGCACATCAAGAAGACTCTGAAACATGTTAGGAATGAGCAATGCCCTTTTATAGGAGCATGAAGCACATGACTGTGTATTCAACAAGGGAGAAATAGCTAGAGTGTGGGTGCAAGAGCATATAGTACCTATGATACAACTGGCAGCATACTGTCAATTTCACAGTAGTAATTGCTGTCTGACGAGCGGTATCTGCAATATCACTAAGGCAGTAAGGCCTGTTGCCTCTGGTTTTAGCTCCTCTGCATGTCAGAAATGGTTGCTCTCTATACACCACAAGTTCACTAGAAACCCCCACATTTCCTATATCAAACCCTATTGGCTCTTATGCACAGTCCATCATGTAGGTTTAGATCTTTTTTCTTTTTTCTCCCCCCTCTTCAGGCATTATTACATTTACCATTTTATTTCTCTGCTTCTTATATTGTTTCCCTGGAAGATGTCTTCCAGTTAGCGCTGCTGGTCAGTCTGAAACCAAATTTTCAAAATGCAGAAGCTAAATTTCAAAACAAAAGAAGCAAAAGCTATAAAAACAGAAGCATTTTAATTAAGATAATGGAGCTCCCACAGATTTCGTGAAAAATCAGCTGATTGCTATGAGAGCAAAATTATGATTCACTGTAAGAGGGAAGAGGAGGGAGGCTCAGCTGTTAAAGATTCTGTTTGGCAAGGGATGACTCCTTATCAGCATGATGTACAACTCAGACTCACAGCAAGAGTTAGTGCAAGGTTGGCCAGAGAACCACACTCTGGTGCCTGGTGCCATGTCAAGAGATGTAAATGGTACAAGTCTCATACATAAGTATTTGAGCAAGAAAGTAGGTAGCCAGGAAGCAACTATAGCTCACCAAGCAGCAACTATAGCTCCTGTGTCTATACTGACAGTGACAGGGTCAGGGGCACAACACAGACATCCACTGGACTCCATCGGGTACCAGGCGACATCAGCTCCACCCTGAGCAGAACTTCTCTGTTTTCCAAACATGGGTCTTGTCCCATTTTGCCAAATGAAATACCATCTCCAGCTTACACACATCTCCAGTGTGTTATCTTGGGGAAACACAAATTACTGCTGAGCTCTGACTCACCCCAACATGGCTTTATATCTGGAGGAACGCAGGTATTTCTCACAGGACATGCTGGGCAGGCAAAGCCTGGCTGCAGAACCTCCCAGGGCTATAAAACCCCAACCACCAGCGTGTCTGCTGAGCTTTTGTGGAGGTAGCTGGTGCGGGGGGGAGGAACCAAGATGCTTGCTGAGTGCCTTTTCTCCTCCACCTGCTAGGATGGTACCCGGTACTGCAGTCCCCAGCCAGGTAGTGGCCTCCCAGCTCCACTTCCACCCTTATTCCCCATCCAAGCCCAGGCCAGGCTGGAGACAACCAT
This sequence comes from Gallinula chloropus, assembly GCF_964237585.1. Taxonomy (NCBI): domain Eukaryota; kingdom Metazoa; phylum Chordata; class Aves; order Gruiformes; family Rallidae; genus Gallinula; species Gallinula chloropus. Next base: position 43,688,466 of record NC_140086.1, read on the forward strand.
TTTTTCTTTCTTTTTTTTTTTTTCTTTCCCTGCAAGAGGCTTAAATCTGTTTTCACCATCTTGGAAGCATAGTGTGGCTGCAGCCATCACTGGCTGGGCCTGGCTGCCCTTTTTATTACCAGATTAGAGGACATTGTCGTGATTCGTATGAGGCCTTTCAGATAAGGCGCTGTACAAGTTCCAGTAGGTTCCAAATACGACAGCGCGGCTTTCGCATCCAGCCTACGGGATCAGAGTTTATTTCCCCAATGCAGACAGCTTTGCACTGCCTTCCTGTTAATTAAAGTATTGATTACAATACCACACTGTTTACATGCAAGATTTTGCATGGTCTTGGCCATTCACATGCAAATGAACTTGTAAGCCTTTCTGTGCCCTAAAATCTGCTGATGTCAGTCTTCCAATTCTAACTCCACGTTGTAGAACATGTGGCTTTCTATAGCTTAGCTTTGATGCCCCCAAGTCATATTATCCCAATTCTGAGGTTCATTATGATAAATCATTCACTGGTTTTAAATCAAAAACTTTAATTGTACTGTACTTATTCAGCTTAGGTTTTGGCTCCTGAAGGCAGCAGTTTTAATTGCATCATTTGTATAGTGGCCCAATATGTTTTGGTGTGAAAAGTGCATTATCACGTTTAATTTTGCATTATTTTTCCCATATGTTTTAGTTACACTAAAACTTCAGATGGGAAGTGATGAGGCTTTCCCACTGCTCTCTCATTCTCTCTTCAGTGTTTTTTAATGAGCTAAGACCACACTATTTTCTTTTGTTCTCATCGGTTGAGGTTTTAGGGAGCTGTTTATTTGTAGGGTAATTCTTGTATTTATGTAGAGCAAGGCATTAGACATTTTTATCCTCTACTTATTAACAAGCCAGATGGTACCGGCTGCTACCCACACAATTCCAATTATCAGATGGCAAACTGAAATATACGTGGGGCAAATGAGAAGATGTATATTAAAGAAGCATTGCAGAGAATTGGCTTCTCGGAGATGTTGATTCACAAAGGGGTACTAGCAATTAGGGTGTGACAGCCTGCTGCTGAACGTACAGTGTTGCCCTCAGGGCACAAGCGTTCAGCCTCCAAAATATTAATACTATCTCTCCTTCCCCTATGGAATGAATGCTTATCTTTGAAACCTGATTCAGGTCTTTCATCCTTTAAATTTCTTGTGCACTTCAGAGTGAGATTTAGTATCAAGGCAGCAAGCTATGGTATCCCAGAAAGATATGGAAGAGATGAAAATTAGCATGAAGTTTGTGCGTCACCTCTCCTAATACACTCTCAAGCACTTCTTTGTATGCACCCCAGTAACACAGGAACAACTCTAACACTGAAATGTAAGAACCAGCAAAGTATTGTTATTACAGGTCTCAAACTGACCTAGAAGTTACACTTGGAATTTTGGTGAGGATAACTTTCAACTTCAGGTTTCAAAATAAGGAGGTCTGGTCACACTTACTAGGTTTGGCTTCATTGTCTTTTAAAGGTGACTTTTGTAAATTCAGAACCTAGACCCTTACTTAGGGTGAATCCATAAATCAATGATGCATGCTAATAATAAAGAATGAGTGTTTTAAAAGCAGGTTTTATAATGCCTTGGGTTTTTTTCTGCCCAGAAGATACAGCCTCCATAGGAAAAGTTTTTGAGTGAAAATTGTGCTCTCATGCTTCCTTTATTTTGACACAGAAATTCTATACACAAGTTGGCTGGGAAGATGGTAAACTTTTCGTGTGACATTTCTATTCCTCTTCCCTTCTGGGTCAAGCTGAAAGCAGTAACAAAATCAAACTCTGGAGAAATGTATGTCCTTGGGTCAAATCAGCTAAAGTAAAAAGTTATTTAAGCTAAAGTAATGGCTTGATAAAGTCTTTCAGTTGTTCATATGGGCTACTAGGAGGTTAATCATTTCTGTGAGTGGATTTTGCAAAAGTTGGAATGTGAAGCATTCCAGAGTGAGTTTAGTTTCTGTTTATAGTATTCGATCAAGAAAAGACTTTGTCTTTCAACAGCTGCTCTCATGATGCCAGGGAAAAGGTGCTCTCCTTGCAGCTGTTCCTGGCTCTTAACACTTGCAGATCTTGGGGAAGTCTCTTAACAGGATGACCCTGAAAACCAAATCTGCATGGTTTTCACACAATATACACTTCAAGCAGTTTACTATGTGCAAATGGTGCATGTGCAAATTCTCACTCCTATTTATGAGGAAGTGAAAGATTCGTGTGAGCATTTGTCTGCCATTTGTTTACACAAGTGTGTGAATTGCATCTGCAACCGTGAAGCCGATGCTTCTTCTGTCTCACCTTCCATCGGTGAAACGAGGGGACCAATAATGTTCCTTTCATCTTGATGCTAACACTAAACTTGAGCAAGGTCTGCAGTGGTCTTCAGGAGGCTGTCAGTGAGATGCTAAGTGTAAACTAGCAGTGATACAGCTATTCACAAAGTTTTGGGGAGTTCAGACTGAGCCTTTGTACCTGGTTTACCGGCTACAAAAAACCCGAAACACAGCATTGTCCAGAGTTTGTTCCCTAAATGTTCATTCCAGAGAAAGTAGCCCATTGCCTACTTGATGTTCCTCAAGAAGTTTAGGCAATGTAGAGAAGTTCAAACTAAACATCTCCTTGAAGCTCCAACGTGCAACTTCCAGTCTCTCCCAGTCAATACAATTGTCATGGAAGTTCACTTTTTTGCTGAAGTTCTTTAAAATCCTTAAGGCCAAAGTGTGATTTGATTTCTTGAAATAAGCCAACACTGGGTCAGATGCTTGAAGATCACTGACATCCAAATTATTATCAGGCCTGGATTGCAAAGAAGTGATTCAATAGCTGAACATCTGTGTACTCGCTCATGTAGAGTTGCTGTTTCACCCACAAGCAGCTGTAGAGTAGACAGGCAAAATTCTCTACATGGTGATAATTACAGCGTGTATTACAAAGGAGGCATAGTCATAAAAGCATGCAATCAGTTTGTTTTTTTAAACTTTGGAACAGGGCAACACTGTTAGATCCAAAGCTAATATATATAAAATAGGTTTCTCAGCCAAAATAGAGTAAGATTCAGTTAGATCTGAGCAAGATTAGGAAATTAACTTACTGATCAGGAAACTTTTTCTAAGCTCAATTTTTTCCAGTCTCCATTTTTCTCCTGTAGATGTGTCAGGTTAAAAACTACCTGAGGCACTCAAACTCTTCCAGACTGAAATATGATTGATTCTCTGTGGATTTGATTTAATATGCTTTTATTGCTCACTACACATGTCTGTCTGCTTTGTCTTGGGCAGTAGCATTAGGCATTGTATTATCATTTCTTACCACCAGGTTAGTAATGACAGCTGAGCACCCTTATCAGAGATCATGATCTTTTCATCTCTTATCTTACACTCTTTCAGCCTCCTGGTCACATATTTGTATGAAGACTATTGCAGCCAGGAAAAAAAACAACAAAAGGTTCCAATGAAATTTTTCTCTCACCCAAGACAAGCAGCTATGCACCACAGAAAGTATATGAAGTAGACCTTAAATCAGATGAAGTGGGATTTAATTATTGCTTAAGCCTTGTGTGCTTGCACGGGACTGCCTGCCTTTTTCCTACATTCAGGATCTATGAGCTCAACGTTCTTCTTCAGCGCTAAGAGCTGAAAGTCATTCAAGTATGAAACAGTACCTTCCTTGGGTTAACTCTGACACTTAGAATTTGTTGCTTCAGGGTTAACATTGGAATATGAGTGTGCTGATGTGATATTTTGGGGACCACTGTCCATGCAGCCAGAGAACACAATCTCACAGAGCACCATGGGCTGTGGCAGGAGTTAATATATCATAAAACATAGTTTCAAATCCCATACCTTATTGTAAAATGGCTGTATCTTATTATCACATGGGCTTCTGGTCCAATAATGACTGCACAGCAAATTCTTTTTCTAACCAGTAGTTTAGTTCACATGTTTACATGAAGCATGTGGTGAAGAGAAGAGAAATCAAATTACTGGCGGTTTTTTTCCAAACAGCAAGTCTTGGGTTTTACACCTGAATTATTCAGCAATTGTATTTTATTCATTTTCTAAACAGCTTCCAAAATTTCACAAATATTTCTCTGAGGTAAGATACTAGGCACAACAAGATTTGTGAGGAAAAAACCTGACAGGTCACTCTATAAAAGCAAACCAGCTGTCAAGGTTTTGCTCATTCCCTTAATAGGTAGCTGTGGAAAAGCATTGTTTGGTTAGAATGATTGCAAATCTGGGATTGTGGTATTATGCGATGTGCACAGGAGGAAAATAAGGATATGAAAGGTTTAATTTAAAGGAGAACTCATTGGGGGGAGAGAGAGAGGTGAAGAATGGTAATGGGACCCCCACTTCTGCCTGCGGTCAGGGCTGGGTAGAAGACACAGTCTGGGCATACACTAAGGACGATCAGTCCTTGCTGAGCCTACATATAGTTTTCTGACATACCTGGCACAAAGGTGTATGAGCAGCAGGCACCTACCGATGATACCGAGTGCTTAAAGCACGGGATGTCAGGCATCCACAGTGGTGTTAGCCCTCCACCTGGAAAAGCCTACAAGGTGGGTTCAGGCAGCCTCTGGCTCCTGGGAGAGAGAGGCTGGGTGTGCTGGCTCTGGAACAGATCTGCAGTGCTCAGGTTTGGCCCAGGGGCCAACGCCCTTGCTTGCAGTCTGCGGAGAGCCTTGTATCCATCATTGCTCATGCACATGGATGTGCCCCTGAGTGTGTAGATCCAGGCCTGGAGGTTGGTGTCCCTGCCTGTGTCAGGGGGGTTGGAGCTCTATGATCCTTGGAGTCCCTTCCAACCCAGATCATTCTATGATTCTATGATTCTATGACACTCGTGACTTTTACGGCAAAAGTCCCCACAGCTCCAGGGAGGGGTGCAACAATTTATATTAGCTGGGATTCATCCCCTTGTGTTTTAAATCCCACAACAGAGAACAAAAATTCAGCAAGATGCTTAAAAGTGTCAGCGGGAGTTGAACACAGTTGTTGTGCTGACCTTAATGGCGCTATTCACACGCTTACAGCAAGGCGTGCGCTGAAGTATGTAGCTGAATCAGCTCTTATGCATGTACGAAAATATAACAGTGATTTTTGCAATCAAGGCCAGTGCCAAGCTCTGGTACATCCCTGCCTAGAGTCAAGATATTAGACCATTGCTGCTGTGTGTAGTAGCTGGCATTGCAGCTCCTCTTCCCAGGCCTGCTGAAGATGAGCAGGAAGCATCCACACAAATTGGCTCATGCCACTTCTTTAATAATTCATGTATTTTTGCTCTCTTCTATAGTTAATGAACCTCCCCCACTCTCACCCTCATTCTCTCTCCCTCTCCCATTCAGTCAGTTTGTTGTGGTTTCATGTATCTAATCCATCTGTCACTCGATTATAGCTATCGAGCACCTGTTATGGATTTCTAGAGTTTCATTCAAGCTGTTGACAAGTTATTCACAAATTGGCCCTTGTCACACTGTCATCGTGTGGAGTGCACTTTAGTGAATTCTTTTGGGTACACAAAATAATGAACAGAAGACAGCAAGGCTTGTGAATTAAGCAGTTTCATGTCCCCAATATTTAAAGAACTCTTAACAGATTGGAAGTTTCTTGTTGGTGATATATTTTTCAAGCCCTTTTCTTAAAATATTTTGTCTTCTCTGTGCAGACCCTTTTGCATGAATAATCACAACACAACTTGCTTGAGTTGTCAGGGCAAGCTATTTTGACAATGACGCTTTATTTTATACAGCCTATGCTGCAGCTGTGACAAGTTGATCGTTGCTTCCTCTGCAGAATCCTCCTTGCCTACGCTGCTTCAGTATTAGCAGGGAAAGCAGAGGGCTGGCTGTCCCTCATCAGATGCAAAACTCTTCTCCTCAGGTGGTTATTTGTTTTATTCTGCCCTGGAGGACACCAGTCAGAAATTGGATATTGGAGGCAACAGAAGTAGCTATTCAAGAGCGAAGCATCTCCTCAGCAAAGCCTTAAGGAAAGTTAAGCTTAAAACAGGTTCATCTATGTCTTTAAAAATCCTCACTTTCCTTCCTAACAAGCTTTCAAAAATCTCAGTCTGGAAATGAACAGATTTTCACCTGCTCTTTATGTCTGCTTCTATGCAACTGTTGCTTACTCTTTAGGCTTTTGGCCTGCACTGCTCATGTACCTCTTAGCTTCTGCCCATACTCTTCTGTTGTTCCCCAAACTCTCTTGAGATTATAAACAGGTTTAGAGCCTGTACAAAAGACATTGAAAGTAATGTCGTACCAGGAAAACGTAAGCTAAAGGGGAATTCTAAAACATTCTCACAGTACAGCATGTTGGTGGTGTAGAAGAATGCATTTGCAAATAAAGGCAGAGTGATTGATCTGTTTGCAGCTATGAAATGAGTTATTTATGTGCAATTTGGCTCGAAACAAGCAAATGTAGTGCATGCATATCTCTATATTTAAATCTATTTTGCAACAATAAACATATGTACATTTTCCTAGGGAAGTCTGCAAATCCTTTGAATAAGATTCTAGGGCTTCAGGGTTTCAATCTTTGAAAATGATCTTTTTCCCCAAAATTCAAAAGGACAGAAACTAAATTTAGCAATTGCCTTGTCCAGATGGGGTGCTAATAAAGCACTAGAAAATTATCTGGCAACTGCGAAGGGGCTAAATTACTTCTGACCACTTATTAGATGTCTTATTGTTTAGTGGTTTGATGTTGTAAAATCCACTTTGCTTTGTGGTTTCACAGGGAGAAATCCAACCAGTGTGATCATTGCTCTGATAAGCCAATAGGTGGCAGGACTTCAAAGCAAACTGGGAAATAATAAAGCCATGTTCCATCATAACAAAGCTTAAAACAGAAAATGCAGCTACCTCGATAGTTAATAGCTTAACGGCTAACTCAGAAGAAGTTCATTTTAGATTCTTTTTAATATGTTTATAATTATTCAATGTTCAAACTGTGAACTGCAGTTCAGATACTCACAAATACTTCCTTTCAATTAGATAAAACAGTTTCAGAGGAGTTATGGGCTATGTTTTCATGGGCATTTAGGTATTAAAGGATACTGATAGGCACCCATGGTTTTATAGCTTGTAAGATTCAGATTCATAGACATATTTCATTACTTCTTCTGACCTGATACTGACCACATTTAGGGATCTCCACATAAATACACAACAATAATAAATCTCACTTTCCAAAAATAATTTACTTCCCTGAAGCCAGATCATAAGACCAAGTTATGTACCTAAAAAGGCTTTACTGAGAGTTTTAAAACCACATCACGGTGAAACCATCAGTACAAATCAGTAATAACTTCCTACCTGCTGCTATCCAGCACATTTAAATCAGCCTACTCACACCTTCAGCACCACAGTAACGAGCTACTCCGAACCCTGCCTCAAACAGAGGACCTGCAAGCCCTGACACCAGGGTTTTAGCCTGGATACAAAACCACTGCTTTCATTAGTGCTTTACCCATCCAGCAGTGTCCTCAGTATGCCTGAGGCAGCTGTCTCCCAGGATCACGGCAGAAAAATAAACACAAGCCACCTCTAGATTGAAGGAAAGCCCAACTCCAGCCTATGTGACGGCTGACAGATAATGAGAATAATAGAATAAGCTCAGCAGAGATGGACTTCAAGACAGGCAGAGGTTTTGACAACTAGGGCACGGGCTGCTTAAGTAGTCGACTTGGCTGCAGAGCCCTCGTCCAGCTGAGAGCTCGCAGCCAAGGATCCTGAGCGAGGGAAGCCACCTCTAAACTGGCATCACATCAGTTGCTTAGACACATAAGCCCCATTCTTCAGCCTTGCACTATTGGCTAATTTAGGCAGCTCCCTGCTCAGCTGTTTGCCTTAAAAAGCTGAAAATCCCTTTCTTACGAGCTTAACAATTCCCATATAGGGATCCCAAGCTGCGAACAGGCACTCAAGTTGGTGCTGAAATTCCAAGCTGCGAGCGGCTGAGGAGTTGTGTTGTGCTCCTCTGCCAAACAACACTGAAAAACATTTAAATAAATCCTTTCAAATCCTAAATCTTGCTGGCTGTGAAGAAACTAGGCTAGGGGGCTTAAATCACTTCTGAAAATTATGTAGGATCCTAATGTGCCTTTGAAAAATTTACCCTTAAAAGGGGGATGCTGGAAAATTATTTGCTTCCCAAGTACCACTGTTAACTTTGTGAAATTATTCCCGAAGTGTGCAGGAATAAAATTTATTCATAGAAACAAGGGAATCACCATCTGTCTGAATAAAAAAGCACAAAATAGGCCCAAAACCATATTGGTGTTTGGGCTTTTCTGATGAATCATTTTTAAATGAATAGGTTTTCCTTGGTTTTATAAAAAAAATATACTGTGTTCCTTCTACCTTTTAGCATATAATCCCAAAATATTTTCTACGTATCTCTGATGGGTGGACTGGGCACTTGATTAAAGGATCCTGGTAATGAAGGTATCTTGATCCTTTCAATGGTTTTCTTGGGAGATGACAAAAACAAGTCTCAAGTTGGCTTGTAATTGCTGTATTTTACCGTAAGAACGCTCCCAACACCTCAAGTCTTATTTCTGTATGAAAAAGGAAAAAAAGATAAGGTTTATAAAAATGGTATGGTTTACCTCCATTTTGGGTCTTTTGTCTCCAGTGATGTGATTTAGGGGTGCTCCTTCCTACTTTGAAATGGTTCAAGGAGTGAATAGTTTTGAGGAAAAAGAAGCCGCTGTTGAAGATCACTAACACTACCGGATAAATTTGGGCTAAATTCAGGTGTCAGTTACAGCATTGAAAAAATTAGCACAATTCTCATTTTATACATGCTTCTGATGTTGCTGCGTTTCCATAAGATGCACCTAGGGTGGGATATGGGGCTGAGCAGAACACCTTGTCTAAGTATTGCTTAGTTGCCTGCTCTCTTCAGCAAAAGCAGCCTTTGCATATCTATTCAATTCCTTTGGTTTCTTTTATTCTTAGCAGATCTCAAATATTTTACAACTGGGCTTTCTTCTTAAATAATTTGGGACCCCCTTATAGTAATGTATGTGAATATCCTACGTGTATCGTCAACTCTAGCATGCTCCAAAGTCTACATCCCAACCACTACCTCACATCTTGGAATAAACTTTCATGGTGTTTATTCCCCTGAAAAAGATAATTTTTGACACTTTAGGAAAGCCACCACTGCCAAAGTAATGTGCTCTGTTCTCTCTTGCAGCCCACGTGACTCTCAGCACCCCAAACCAGAGCTGCCTCTGTGGGAAGGTTGGTAGTACAGGGCAGGGGAGAAAAGACAGCCAAGGCAAAACCCCCAAGTTTTTTCTTAGATCTTCTCCTGCTACGAAGATTTGTAGTATCTTTCTTATAAATAACCCCTTTAAGCACTACCAGTTGAGGTTGTTGTCTTTTGAAGCCATACAGGCAGTCATGGGGCTGAGGTGGATTTGTGGCAGGCAGCTGTGCTATTTCCTCCAATTGACAAGTATTATCTCCTGCTATGTCTTCTTCCATTTGCTTCTCTTGTTACTGAAGAGATGCTTGACCTCATAAAAGCTGACATGCCTGAGAAACTCTGTGTACTCTTTCTTTTACAGAGCCTGTGCATGTAGATCTCTGAAGGCATACAGTACATGTTTGACTTTGCAGAGAACAAAGGCTCCCAAATTCATTGTTGAGGAATAACTGGAGTGAGGGGGGAACAACAAAACACATCCTACCTGCCATTTGACATGTACGATAAAAGGACTGTGTTAGTGAGAAACAGCTTATGTGCACAAAATAAAAACGTGCTGCATCAGCTTTTTTCTTTGCAAAGGAAAAAATCATTTTGTTTTTGGTGGCATTTCTTTCCCTGGTCCCAGAGAAAACCAAGACTCCAGGTTAGGCCCAGGTAAGGGTTTTTAAAAGACTTTTTTGAAGAGTAAACATTTTTTCCTAATTAATATAATCAAATTCAAAGCTTGTATTAACTAATTTCTAAGTCCTACATGTGGACTACTTGCTTATAAATGTCTAAAAAGCCATTAAAAATCTTATTAGCACTTAAATAAACATTGAAATAAATGTTTGATATGGCACTTATTTTATGCTCTTTCATGCAGTGATCAACCATGATCTTAGATGGAGAGGTTCCTGGTAATGCAAAAATGTAGTAACTGAGGACTAGAACTATTTCTATCCAGGTGGCAGGGTGAATCACTGCTTACAAATACATGTGTGTGTGTGTGTATAGGTATATATTGGTTGATCACCTGTCATATATAAGCTATGGAAGTTTCATAGCTTTAAATAAAAATATAAATAAATATATTTTGGTTTTGATAAAACTTATTTTGGTTACCGCTGTACCTTAGACAGTTGTCAATAGCTGCACAAATAGGACCAGATGGGAAGGGTGAATTCTTGCCTGTTATGCACAAGGGTGTACAAAAAATATCAAAACCCACACAAGAATGATGAATCAGGCTTGTGAGAGGAATTTTGACTTATTAGTGGGCCAGGTATACAGTAGGATGACTATCTTTTTCTAATAAAAATTAGGTGTCATTCAAAGCAACCATATAAAATATTTATTCTAACTCAATTGCATACGTGCACAATATTAAATCAGTCAGGTAATGGTAAGATTCTCTTTCAATAACATCTCATATCAAAAAGCTGCATTTCTGAATAAATCCCCATGCAAAAGGCTTTCACTGTCTCTATGCATTGACCTTTCAGCAAACATAGGGTGAGTTGCCATTAAAGGTTTTTTAGGACATTATTGGTGAGTGCAATTTTTTTACTTTAATTTTCATGCTACTTTGCTTTTGACTATGCACCAGGGATATTTTTAGATTATTGATGACTGCACCATCTGGCTGTATTCTATTAATACCAATATAACTGAGTTTTGCAAACTCTTTCTCCTTCAGTTCAAACCCTTAGGCAATGTATCCTTCCACAGTTACAGCAGGTACTCTAGAGTGAATGACCTTGGTTGTATTATATACAGAAAGTATTTGCTCATGTTTTTAGCAGTATTTCTACCTGTGCTTTCCATCAGTTGGGAATACGGAACGTCAAAGTAGGAGGATGGAAACAGATTTCAAGGTTAATTATCTCATGTCCTCAACTCGTGAATCCATCTGGATTTTGCTGAATGCAGAAACATGGCTGTTGGGGGTTTGGTGGTGGTGTCATGGTCCAAAGATGTGATGAAGGACCTTGACTAATATAAGGAGCTTCAATAGGGCTCTCACCAAGGGAATAGACATTCAGCATCAGATTTGTCAGTTCAGTGGTGGAGTCGGACATGGAGAGACTTCCAATTTTTTGAGTGTAGAAGAATTTCCTCATCAGAAAGCAGTGTGGAACGTTTGGTTTGGGGGTTTGAAACTCTTTTTTTCATGTTTTCCAACTAACACCTTAAGAGAAGGATTCAAATACTTGTGTGCTCACTGCTTCTCTTTTGACACCTGCTTTGGCTGCCCCCTGTCCCATTTAGCTTTTTAAGTTCTAGCTATGTTACATGCTATTTCCAGTGCTTCCATTGTTTTAAAAAGTAAGGCATAGTAATTTGTAGAATTCATACAAAACATGGATAAAACTCTTGACAACCTCGTTACACTGAATGACGCACTTTTTTTCACTGGCAATAACACAACAGTTTAACCATAAAGTTACAATCCTTAGAACTGTGATTTTTTTTCCTGACTTTTTTTTTCTGAGAATTAATCCTTGAAAGCAAAAATTTGTTGACACAAGGTATTTTGCTACTGCAGTACTGAGTATTCATGAACTTAAAACCAAAAGCTAGATACTCAGACAAAGTGAATTGCAAATAGTGAATGCTCTGCTTCTTCTGCAGCCCATATGCTAAGGAATAATTTTATAATGGATGAATGAATATGAAAAAATACCTACAGAATTTTTTTGTAAGAAACTTATTAAGTGATAAGAGGATGAGTTAAAACGTTTTTAAAATTCCATGAATGACTTGTCAAGCTCACCTCCAAACAAAAACCAATATTGTAGAGTTATTATTTCTGGATATATGGATGTGTGTCAAATTATCTAGATAGCAACCCTTTTTAGAGAGGTGACAACAGGGCTCGGAACAAGAATATTTCTGCTGTGTGAACTGCAGAGCAAAGTCCATTTTTTGAGAGAAGGAGCAGGGCTTTACCAACTTTTATACAGACACTGGAGAAACAGTTGGCTAAAAAATACTATGCTATCTTTGTGTTGGTTATGAGACATTGACTATAATTCTTATGGAAATTATTTTTATCTTCTCAAAGGGAAAACATTTTGGAAACTCCCTGTGGGTTTCTCAGATGGTTGGTTCATTACATGGATTACTCCTGCAGTGTTTTGGGCTCCCACACTCTGGACTGAGTTGTGATTCCATATCTATCTGCATTTCTTTCTTTTGCTGCCTTTTTTTCTCCAACCCACATTTTTCCTCACTGGGAAGTAAATTGTTTCATATTTTTTATTTGAAGCTAAGGCTCCTTAAATGCTTTCCATTGAGTTTTTCCAAATCAGGTTCTATTAGCAGAAGAGAAATGAAAACAATTCCTGCTGTGGTGAGCCTTAAGAAATTGGTTGTGTAATGAACCAAGACAATGGGGGATTGACAGTCAATAATTTATTTGGCTTTAGCCCATTTAACAAAGCCAGGATACATATGAAAAAGCCTCACTAACGAATAGACTCCCATGTCTTTTCTAATGTCAGCAAACAGTCAACCTTATAAACCAAGGTAAATAAATATTCAGGTTTAAGAACTTTGATAGTATATGTCCCTGGCAATGAAGAAAGATGGTTATTATTCTTTCTTGAGGTTAAAGAAACAAAATTAACTTCAGAGCTGCTACTGCCAGCACAAGCGATAATGGGATGGGGGAAGAGCTAATATGGATATTGCAAAAAGCTCAAGGGAACACATACTACTACTACAGTATTGTAATAGCAGAACAGCAGAATACCAGGAAGAGTAGAGATACCCAAGAATTTTGGGGGGAAAAAAAGCATGGCATGGTGCCAGCTGAAGTATTTTCATGCTGGTCTTTCATGCTGGCTCACTGTCAGTGTTTTGGAACACCAGTGTGATACTGCAGAGCCTCTTTGGTCTGTGGCTCCACTGGCAGCTAACACCTTCTCTTCAGAGGTAGACTGATGGGCGCTGTGGAAGCACAGCACCTGCACCAGGAGCAAGTTCAAATCACGCACTGCCCTGAAGTGAATAATCCTCTCAGAATATGTGTGGTGTTGGACTGTAGTGGTGAGGCATATCAAAGGCTTTTTGGGAGCCAAGCTTGATCCAGTGGGAATTAAGAAGATTGATGCACCTCATCCCAGTAACTGTAGCATATCACCAGTGATGTCAGACACCGACTGGCTCTGCAGACAGTTGTTCTGATGTGTCATGCACTAGCAAGGAACTCACATCATTCTGCACATCTTCCTTGGGTATTCACTCTCCCAGATCCGTTTTTTGATGAAGACAATAATGAAAACATTCTGACCTGGGGAAAGAGCAAAGAAGCTTCTATGTAGTGAGCTGGTGTAGAGAGAAATCATATCACGTGATTTAGTCTGGACAGTTGACCCACAAGTTCTTGGTCTTGAAGAAAACAAATGTTCTTCTCACTCTCCACTCTCCTTTAAAATACTATTAGGATGTGTTGTTGAAAAATTAGATAAATCTTTATTAAAATAGAGTTATTGCCAGAGAAGCCTGTGCTATGGATAGCAGAGTGTTCTCAGCCTAGAGGTTGTGACCTTAAAGAAAGCTGCAGCACTTTCTTCTCAGCCACCTACACTAGTTTGATAGAAACCAGAACCATCAATCAAAAGCAGCATTGCAAAAGGAAAGCATTTTGTGTCCACTTACCTTCTTTTTTCCCTAATAAAAGTTTTTAGATAAATTTAAACCCCAGCTTCATAATCTGCTAGTCTGTTAGCTGCCTACTGTAAGGGAGAAGATTTATGATGAATTTATATTTACAAAAATTTGACTCGATGCTTTGTGAGAAGCCATAAACCAAGCTCATTTCCACTTCCCACCCATGGTGTGTTGTGGGGAGTGCAGGAGAGCATTAGTTTTTTTCTTGTCCTAGTAAGTCACACTCATCCCATTGCCAGGGTCGACTAGTGCTGCAAGGTGTGGTCAGGCAGACCTTGTTCACCACAACAGTTCTTCATTCAGGTCACCAGACTACTGCAGCTTTTCACAGGGAGATACTCCCAGCACTATCAGAAAATGTTTGATAAGCAGCCTTTGTCTTCTCTTACTCCATTTAATTTCACCAGGCTTCGTATGTAATGTAATTCTTTTGTCTCTAATTGCCCTTTAAAAGTTTACAACCATATAGATTTTTGGAAGAATTCAGGCAATTTTAACAAGTAGACAGTCTCCAACATAAATTATGGAAGAATTAGGCTGTAATTGAAATGAAAGCCTAACCAACAGGGAGGAAATTCTAGTCCGATGTGTCCTGACCACCTCAGCCACTTTGATCTACACCTGCCACTTGTACCAGGACTGGAGGTAAAAGCTTTTATTCTTGTAATGCCAGGGGAGGGGATGGTTCCCTGTAAAGAAGGCATGTGCTTGTCACCCACAGAGATGCTGTGACCTTTAAGCTTCGGCACAGTTTTTACATCTTCCTCCCATTTACTACATAAAGTGATCACAGCTGGTTTTGTGGGGACATCCTGCATGCAAGACTTTAAAAAAAACCCAAAAAACAATCTGGTTGGCAGAATCAGGGTGAAGTGGAGTCAAACTTAATTTTTGGAACCTAAAAATACTCTGGGCAGAAGGCACAGTGCATTGCACAATTAAAAGTATTTCTGGCAACTAGAAGCAGAACTCTAGTTGCTTTGAAAACTTCCAAGTCAAACAGGGTTGCAGCTATCAAACATAAATATCTCCAGGATTAGAGAGAACTAGTTTAGGTCTCAATTTGGGATTTGGGAATCCTTCAGTCTAGCCAAGTCCTTCTGGAGGATTTCCTAACTCCATAGCAGGTATTTATTTCAACTAATTACAGACAATCTGTTCTGGAGAAAATTACTATTAGTACAGGACTGAAATGTAATAGAAGACACATCTGAGTATCTGTGAAACATTCCCATTAAAAAAAAAAAAAAAACAAACCAACCTAAAAAACCCAACAAACCACACACCAGAAATGTTTGCTCATTATTTAAAAAGGAACCTGAAGGCACCTAATAATGTAAGTAGCCCTTACCCAAACCTGCAAAAAACACAAACAGCTGGTTTCTGGCTCTCAGCATCTTGTCTTTTTTGAGAATTTTATGTGATTCTTTTTCTGCTGATAAATATCAGCTCACCAAATGAAAACAAGGCAACCATGAGAGTGCCCCTGTTTCAAGTGGCTGGAGCAATCATGTGCATCCTGCAAATTTCAGGTTGCAGCTTAGGATCTATAAAAAACCCATCCAACGGATGTGAAGGAGTTCGCCTCATCTGGGAGTATTACCCACATCACGACTGGTGCTTCTGTGCAGGTGTTCCTGGATCCAAACTGCCAATATTTTGAAGTCTCCACTCCACTAAGTTAGAAAAAGCGATTGTGATTAAAATAGAAAGCCTGAAATGCCACTTGTTCTTGAAAAAAACTATTTAAAATTAATTTCATGTCACTAAATTGATGTATACTAAGGTAAACACTAACTAAGGAAAGAGATCTAAAACCAAATTACTGACTAGCGTTTTGTTCGTCTGGTAGTTGTGTGCATAGTACATGAAATGTCCAAAAAGAGAACAGTTGACTACAGCAGCCTAACAAAACTTCAGGACTAAATTTTAAGGAATCTTTACAAATCTCACAGTGTATTACATAAAGTGCTCTTCACCTCAGATCATCTACAAGCACAAATGACTACTTTGAAGGAAGTGAAGCAATGAAGTTTAAAGCACCAGATCAAGGAATGCTATTAATTGTATCCTCAGGCAAGCTGGTACTAAAGGCTTCTAATTATCCTTAGGATAACACTGCACCATAGATTGCAACTAGTAGGGATAACATTTGCAATGTTGTGTTGGTGAGCTGTAATATTGTACTTGGGGAAAAAAGTTAACATGCAAATCTGGAATGAGAAATACAGTAGACATTGATTCATTACTTACAAACAGAAATTAGTAAAATTAAATATAATTTTTCCCCATTCATTAGCTTTTGTGTCCTTCAAAATATTTTTGACAGCCAGGAATGAACTTTTTAAATGCTGTATAAGGATTACCCATCTGACACAAAAAACTGAAATGTAAAGACCAATCTTAATTGTTCTCCAAGTTTCATCCTGAATTTCCTCTCTCTAGTAAACTAAATAGACACAGAGTGACTCTGCTATAAGGGGATTAAAAGAAATTGTTTCTATAAAGAAGTTGTGAAATACCTGTGTTCTGTAACATTAAGCTATTGTACATTTAGTTTACTTTGTTCAGCGAAAGGTGTATAGAAGTACAATGCTAGTAAGCTAAGAACATTCATATTAGAGCAGCCAAGGATGGATTTTACCACCAGGCAAATTCCTCAACAGTCCTTAACTGATCTGCAAAGTCTTTCCTCCAGAGTTGCATAAAAGTTGTCATCTTACCTTTAATACAGAGCCTCAGTCATTCGGTCAATTTTTCCCTCTCTTAAAAATATCCTGAAAATAACCTTCAGCTTCTTTAAAACATAAAGCTTTGGCATTTTGGAGAAACTGTAATGAGCCAATAAACCCAATTTGGAGGCTGGTTAGTATCACATAAATTAATTTCCCTGCTAAATGATCAGAGTCACATCCACCTTTTTCACTACCATCTGCCTCACAACAAAGTTGGCACTGTACTCCTTTGAGAGGTGGACTGTAAAAGTGTCATTTAGAAAAGGCTTATTAACAAAATCCTTTCTAAGTTCCAATTTTCCTGTTCCAGAGTAATGATCACAGGCAGCACATATATACCGTTAGCAGGAAGCACTCAAATGTCCATATGGCATACACTGAAAAAAAAAATAAAGTAAATGGAAAGTGTGTATGGATCTACACAGATATTCACCTCCATTTTTAGGGATTTTCCTAGGTATTTGGTCACAAAAATTCTGCTGGTTGTTAGTTCTGCCTATAAAGGAACAGTCCCTGCCAGCTGGGGTATTTGCCCTTCTTGCCTCTGTACTATATAATCAAGCATTTTGACACACTTCTAAAATGGTTGGAACAAAGCACTTTTCCTGAGCATGCTCTTAATTCCCTACACACACATGCCTCTTCTGATGTATGATAGACATTTGGGGTTGCTCACTTGGCCATCTCCTTTTATTCCTCAACGCAGGTACTTGGCAAGTACTTTGCGACAGTTCAATGGCAGAAGATATGCAGAGAAACAAACATATGATTCACTTCAATGCAGAAAGTCCTCCTAGCTCCTGAAATTCTTGTTTCTAAGTTCTGAATGCCAAAGATCGTTCCTAATCATAATAATGCAAAGCTCCAAATGGGCCTTCCACAGACTTCACCAAGAGGAGATGCGGCATGTTCATCCTCCAGCCCAGAAGAGAAGGAGGTGAGGACTGCATGTGAGGACTGTAGTTTCTGGTAGAAAAAGTCAGGGGACAGACTCAACACTGCTACCCTCCAGCACTGGAGCAGTGTTTCTGGGTACTCTGGCTTTGGCTGGAGCTGCTCCTCACCTCCTGGGACTCTGGAGCACCAACAGCAGGCAGCAGGGACAGAGTAGGCTGTGCCAGCTCCCTGAGGAAGAATCAGTTTAGATCACGCACGCAGGATAATGTGCTCCTTGAAACCTACTTGGCTTTCTAGTGCCCTTAGTTCTGTTCTTTGGGTTTGTGTGCAATTTCCTGCCTATTTTCTTCCCCTTGCCACATAAACGGTTTGGCTTCCTCTCTGTGTAATGTGGAAAAGCAAGCTGTCTTTGTAGTCTGCAAAAGCCACATAAGTTCTTTTAAGTTTGGCTTAGCTCTTAGGTTTAATGACTTTTGCAAAACAGGAAGAAAACCTCTGAACATGGTTCCTAAACTTAAATGAAAAACATCTTTGTGGATTTGTACTTCTTCTGGGAAATGTACATCGAGGTTAAGATTTCCTTTACATTGAGACACCTGCTGTGAAGGTAAGGAAGTTTTAAATTTAGAGAGGGACTTTGACTTCCTTTTTCCAGAAATGAAAAAAAAATGTAGTGACAGAATTGATTCATGGGACAGTTGGGTAATACAGTTTTTTCATGTGAAGCAAGTGAGGAGGAAGTTGCATATTTGAGTTAAAATGCATATAAATGCATGTCCCTTTTATGTAGCACAGTCAAAAGTTAACAGGCACATCAAATGGAATTTTACCAGCACCATTTATTTTGCAGTGAATGGTGCTGTCCTTCCCTGGGCCAAGATACTACTGGGCCATGAGCTGTCAGACAAGGGAGCAGTATCAACATGATGCACAAGCATTATGTTAATGTTGTTCTCTTTCACTAAATATCCCACAGCATGATCTTGTTCTACTGTCTACAATGCAGACGGTAGCTGTGGTTTACTTTCCAGAATATGTCACTTTTTTTTCTCCAAATTCTTAAAACCACCAAACTCTTAAAACATCCATTTTTTCCCTTAATATTATCCATAAACCCTGATATAGTAGCCTAAGTTTTTCCATGGTTTATGATGATGTCTTTTTTCTAAATAATTGGAAAAAATTCCATTAAGATGTTTTCCATAATTTTCTATCTTAGTAAGTATGATAACATTCTTTAGTTGTATTTTTCCCTCTTAATATTTATTTCCTCTGATTTGTTTTTAGGAAGAATTGTGTTTTAAGAAGTTAATTTCAATTAATCTAGCTAGGAAACTCTTCAGACAGTTCAAGCAACAAAACCAATAGCAGTTAATACATGAGTCAAATTTTACTTCAAAGAAGTTTTTGAAACCACACTGTGTATTTTGATCTGTTTCCTACCCAAAAAAATGGAATCCAAATGAATCAAATGTAAATTAAAAATAGCAAATTCTATGACTGTAAAGGTCAAACTCTAGGCTACAGAATTACTATTAGTGTTTCTTTCAGATCTATTGTCTTCCCAGATTTAAAAAGAATTCTCCATCGAAATCACCACTGCTGGAGAAATGTCTAGAAAGTGTAACATTATTTTTTTTTTCATTCACCTTTCTCAAGGTCTTTATAATCTGAAAACAGATTTCTGTTCAGGAAAAAGAATCATGCTGCATAAAACATAAGTTCTCTGACTTTACATTTCTGTGTGCAACAGAAAGAGATTTAACATTGACCAAGCTGCTGGGTTTTCTTCCTTCCTTTTAAAAATATTCATTAAATAGCATCCCAGGACATTTTGGAGTCTGGATGCTGAATGTCTTCTGGACACCCCAAAGTACATGCATTTTGCAGTATGACAATACCAGTATCAGGTAACCATAAAAAACAACATATCTCAACATCCCAGATACAATAAACAGAAGAGGCAGAAGCTTTGTTTGCTCTGGCCAGCAGCTCAGGTGAGTCTTCTGTAATAAATACTTCATTCTGGAGGTCAGCACAGATTTTCCTGTTCATTACAGGAAAACATTCCTGTTCTTACCCAGTCATGACTGTAACCTGTCTCTCAGATCCTGAAAACATGGTGATGCTTACTCTGAGCTAGCAGAGGCTGCTCACTGACACTATTAGTCAAACCCCACATTCTTTAGTTGGGGTGAGCTCCTTGAGTTCTCTTCGGTCTAGTTTGGTCAGAAAGCTGACCCATGACCTGTTCTACATTTCCCAAGAATTTAATCCTCGTTTCCAGATGAGTGAGGTTAAATTGAAATCTCTGAACCACTTGCAGCTATTTTCTGTTTCTCGGTGTGAATTATTATTTCAAGTTCTCAAAAAAAAAGGGGGTTCTCCTGGGGAAGAAAAATTCTGGGTGGATTTTTGCCTGAATGCATGAAAAATGTGGAAAGTATTTTCAAGCATCAACAGGCAGCTTCCTTACTGCAGGAAGCATCGCCAGTCTATATCTTGCATTGCACCTCTGCTGTGACTGCTGGGTGGTTCAGGAGAGCTGCTGGCTGGTAGCAGCCTAATTGGCACTGCACAAAGCTGCTGAGACCTCTTCCCCTAAGAATCAGGGCATGCTGCACTGATTTAAAAGTTTCTTTTAAACTTAAAAAGTTTAAAAACACATTTTTCCTGGGTTTCATGATTGACTCTGGGTGTAGAAACCTGGAGTTTCTAGAAACGCTTTGTAAGAACTGTTTGCATTTCCCTATTTCTATCCTCAAACACAACCTATATTTTATTCCTGTTTTGCAGATTCAGAGCCATCTCACTGCCAGCTAAAAGCATAGGCATTGCTTACACTGGTCATTAACACACCTATCAATGTACCTGAGATCTCAGGTCATCAATTGAACATTAATCTAGTCAATTTTCCACTATGTACATGGTAACAAAGAGCGGAGTCCTTCATGCAAATAAGATTATGTACATAAGACACATTGTTAGTATTATCACTGGATGTATACTGTCCATTCACATAAGGCTATTTTCTGGTGCATTGTACCTTTCTAAAGACATGATTGCTAATTTTAAAATAAAGCTATTTTTCTTAGCTTGCTTAAAACCAAACCTAAAGCTCGGAAATATAGCTGCACAGAAATATATTCCCTAAAGCTCATAAATATAGCTACCATTTCTGTGTATGTGTTTTTGGCATAAGTACAATTTTTTTATGTGACTTGGGAATCTGGAGATGAAAATAAGCTTGGCCTCTCTGTGTTTTCAGCTGAGTGGACACAAATCTTCAAAGATGCAGAAGCTACATAACAATATTTAAGATGACATTGTGCTTGAGGTGGCAAGCCCTGCTCAAGCACAACAACATACTATTTGGAAAGCTTGCAAGGTTTATTAACCTGACCACAGCACCATGTAAAATGTGGCTCTGCCATTTCTTATTTTGCTCTGAGCATATCCAGACATGAGACACTCTGGGTAGCTACATTTTGAAATAACAGTTGTGAACACAAAATGCTCAGCTGGGAGGAAGGCATAAACTAGTAAACTACAATTTAAGCTGTCTGCTCAGTTTGTACAGTCAACTGACTTCAGTGAACAAGGAGCAGAATGAAGCTGCAGAGCCCTAACCTGCTCTCTTCTCCTGGAGCACACTCAAATGCCACAGCAACTACCACCAAACTGGACTGAAGATGTATTTTGGAGCTGTTTAGATGCCCATCCTGAGAAAGCCACAACATTGAGGTAGATCCACATAAAACTATTGGAAATAATCACTCCCAGCAGATTAAAAGGGCTTTTTTTAATTTATAAGCTTGCTTCCCCACCCCCACCCTCTGCCCAGAACAGAAACTAGAAGAAATTAGATTGAAATCTGGGAAAACTGAAATGAGAAGCAGAAGGCAGAAGAGAACTTCCCAGACAAAGACACTCTGCTACAAGTGTCATAGCAGAGCCGATCTCCACATCCAATCTTGGTTTCAAACTCATGACTTGGTGACTTTCTGAGTCACCACATTTCCCTCTCCCAAGCCTTAGGAAAGGTTGATTTTTTTTTTTTCTCACCTCCTGTTTGGCTGTGGTTTTAATGCTGTTCTCATCAGGACTCACCCACACGTTTGTCATGCTGTTTCGTTGCTGGCTCTGGCTGAAGAGCTTTTCCTTCTATCTGTCCTGTCCTTCACTTGGGAATCTTCCCTCCTCTAGCCATGTCCAGGACTTTCTGGGGAAGGTGACATCTTCAGAAAGGAGAACTCAACATGCTAGGACAAGGCAAGATTTCCTTTCTGCTGACACAGCATACACTTTTGAAAGAAATAAACAAACTTCATACTCCCAATATCCCCTAAAAATTCTTCCAAATCTTAATATACATCACACGCCTTTAAACTAAACTTAAAAAATAAATTAAAAAATAATGCTGACATCTGAGATACAGACATACACCAAAGCTTAATGTAGCTGAGCAAATGTGCCATTACAGCACACGCTGGTACAGCTGAGAGTTTCCTTCTCAGCTGGAGCACAGAACAAATGACGTGAATAAACAGACAGCAAAAGCCATAGAAAACTCCTTCCCAAGGACTGTGATATTCCCTCTTTGCCCCACACATGCACTCTAGAGCAGTATTTCCTAGGGAGTACTCATTTCAGGCACTGCAGGACCTTCAGGCTTGCATGTCTGTGGATCCCAAGCAAGATGCCAAGCCCCTGATGCAGAGGGCTTTGAGATATTTGCTACATTCAGCATTTTGATGGGGCCCGCTCAGCATTTTGGCACATTGGTACCCCACTAAATGCTCTGCTCATGCAGTCCATGAGCAAGTCCTGGGTCATACCACTGGGAAAAGTAACCTACACCGATTGCTACAGCTCTTAGCCTCAGCGCAATGTAGACAAGCAAATAAAACCTACAAACCTATGGGAAACCAGCTCAGCTTTTAACAAGTGTGAGGACACGGTCTTAAGAGCTAATAACAGTCTTTCATGAACAGAAGAGAGCCCATCTGTTTAGCAGCTGTGTTTAGGAAAAACTTCTTGCTAAACTACAGGATTAGAGACTCTGCTTGATGAGAGATTGAGGTCCTGCTTTACACATCCATGTGCCTTTTCTCCACCCTCTTCTGAACAAAGCAAAGCCATTGAGGACTGAAGATCATATGCCTGTATCAGTGCAGAAGTGGAATTGGACCAATCCTGGATGGTGTAAGCGGGCCGTGAGGGGCAGGACTAAACACCACAAGCACAGCACTGAGCAGGTACCCACACACAGAGATCTGCCCTGCTCTGGGTCCAGCTCTGCTGCAGCTTCAGCTGGGCCCCTGGCACTGACCTAACACAAACATCACAATCACCATTGCCTGCTCCCTGTAGGTCACACCCAAAGACAATTTGGCTTGTTTAATCTAGAACAAAGGCCAAGAGAACATTTGTCTTCTCAGTACATCAACTATATAAACATCTGTTTAAGTTTAAGATTAACTTTTGAACAGAGACAGGCATAGACTGGATTCAGATAACTTGGGTACAGACATGTGACTCAGGAGGGTCTCAACCACCCTTCTGGTGGGAATTGCAGGCAGCTGAAAAGGGGAAGTTTGGAGAGGGCAAGAGGAGGACAAAGCTGTATTAAAGCTGTTATGAAAGTTTATGAACTGTAGTCAGGCGTGAATGAAGAGTTGTGAAGAAAAAAACCAACCCAACCCAACAAAAAAAAACAAGAAGAAAATAAATGGTAATGGTTAAGGCAACAGAGTACCAACCTGTAAACTCTTTAAAGTCTGCTTGTTGCAACTGATAGATATATTTTGCAGGGATTGGAAGGCTCAAGTCAGAGAGACACAAAACTGGTCAATGTATAAATAACATCAGTCTGTGTAAGAGTGTGAAGTGCCAATGGCTGTTGAGGGAATAAGTTACTCAGATACTGCTGCCGCTCAGAAAATAATAAAGGTTATTTGGCTAAGAGGTGAAGATGGTGTTTTTTGTGTACCAACTATTTCAGCATTCTAAAATCCTGATTTCCTTTGGTTATTCCGGGTTTCATTGCCTTGAAAAAATTCGGGTTTGTTTCTAAGTACCTGATTTGTGGTGGGTTTTAGGTTGGGGGTTTTTGTTTGTTTGTTTGGATTGGGGCTTTCTTTGGAGGTAAAATCTTGAATTTTGTTATGCAAGGGAAAGAAACTGGAGTGAGGGCAACAGCACAGCTATCCCTTAGTTTTGACAGTCTGGTTCTCCTGTATAGATTTGTGGAGCAGTCAGGAAGATCACTGTCTCTCCCCTAAGACACACGATGCTCACAGGGAAAGAAATCCAGTGAGAAAAAAAATCAAGGTGGTTTTTTTTAGGGCTTTATTTGTGTTTAGGTCTTTATTTTTTCAGACTTATTTTTGCTGGTGATGAATTCTGGGGCTTACTGCTTGGGGTTTTCTTCATTTGGCCTCTTGACGTAGAATCATAGAAGCATAGAATGGTAAGGGTTGGAAGGAACCTTAAGATCTTCAAGTTCCAACCCCGCTGCCATGGGCAGGGACACCTCTCACTAGACCAGGCTGCTCAAGGCCCCATCCAGCCTGGCCTTGGACACTGCCAGCGAGGGGACATCCACCACTTTCCTGGGCAACCTGTTCCAGTGCCTCACCATCCTCATAGTAAAGAATTTTTTCTAACCCCTTCTAATTTAAAACCATTCTGCCTCACCTTATCACTCCATGCCCTTCTAAGAAGTCCCTTCCCAGCTTTCCTGTAGGCCCCTTCAGGTACCGGAAGGGCACCATAAGATCTCACCAGAGCCTTCTCTTCTCCATGCTGAACACTGATTAGCTGATGCAGCACCAGCTAGAGAGTGGCAACCTACCCCATGGCTCAGCGGTGGCCCACTGCTCTTTCCAGTGCTGTGTCTGGAAGTGAAATGGAAAGTGCAGACAGAATAACTGACTGATACTACGATCTATCACTGTGTTGCTGCTTTTCAGAGGGAATACAGTCTGAACTGACAACTACACCATCCTCATTGTTTTGGGAAGCCTGTGGAAGCCTGGAAGTGGGAGGGGACAATTGATTGGTACATGCAGTGGACCTCTTTATGTCCGATACTGTATGTTTTGAAGTAGCCGTCAGATATGTAACAACATCACTGGACCAGCACAGCTACAAACCTGCCACAAATTTATGGAACGTATGGGAGAAGCTTCCTATTTTAGACTGAGAAAAGTGACCCATGAGAGTGCAGGTGGGATCTGTCTGAAACAACTAAGAGGGAGAGCTGGAAAGGTGGTGTTAATATGCCAAAAAACATGAAGACTTTTTTGGTCTTTGGCCAGATGGTTTGACAGTTTGCAGTGTGTCTGCAAGTGATGAGGTGCTTGGGAAGGTGTTGCTGACCTCTTACTAGTCCCTTCAAAAAAGTAGTTACCCCTAGAGGTGCTAAAGGCCTCCAGTGCATGCCAATAACCCACCTTCTAGCGGGGCTACAGATGCTCAGGGAAATGAGCTGTATGTGGCCTTTCTGTGCTGGGAAGAGGAACACTCTGTCAGTGCCACTGACTTCTGCAGCTAACCCAGTGCTGACTGGTTGACAGAGGGTTTTTTTTCCTGAAACATACTGTATGTATTATGTATACTATTATGTATATCTGTGATAAGAAATATTACTGCTGACTGGTTAAGTGCTCCTCTCTGATTCTCTATATAGATCTATCCTGACACTGGACTGCCAGGTACTGAAGGTGTGATGCTTAGATATTACAGTGGTAAGGAACTTAAATATCTAGAAAGATCCCTGATAAATGACATGCTCTGCAAATAAACCTCTGCCAAATTCTATTCAAATGGCAAAGAGATAATGTGAATATGACTCTAATGAAGGAAGGCTAGAGTTGCCATAATGCATGCAGGTGCAATTGCTCCAAATCTCTCTTAAAATCCATTTTCCTGCCAGTGCTCATTCTTCCTTTAAACAGAAGTTAATACTCTGCTGACATTACTGAACTCCATCATGCTCATTATCTCAGGCTAGCATTTACATCAGGTTTTTGGAGGTGAAAGACCAATTCATTAACTCCATTGTGTCACTCAATGACTTCCTGTGGAGAGATCCTAAGTCAGATGGTGGGTGTCACTGCTGGAAGATAAAAGACAGCTATAAAGTAGGAAGACAACTGGTATAATTCTCAAAAATTAGGAAAAAATACTCTATAGCCTTTAATTTCTATTCATAGTTCAGGTTTTAAGTATGTTATTTAGATAACAGTGCATTTGAGGGATTTATTTTTTTTAATGAGTTTCAGACACAGAATGGAAGAGGTTATTGGTTGGATATTTCTTTTATTGACTAAAAAAGAAGAAATAATATAGGTAACAAATAACAGCAATTCCTGTAAAAAAGAATTAAAAATTGTTGTTTTAAATCTAGATGTGTTGAAATGTCTGTATATGCTAACTTGTTTTGGCTTAAAGGAGGAAAAAAAAGAATGTTTGGAAAATTATTACGTTGTCAAAATGGTACTGTTATGAAACTGTTAGAATTTTTGTTAAAGGAAAAAGCAGCTGCTGGGAATCAAAATCCACTTATTTGATAAAAAACGAAATCAAAATCCCCATAGTGTTTCCTCAGAGTAAAGAAAATGTTTATTTTCAGAACACTCCCTGGGATGAAAGAATTTTTTAAGACTTTTTTATGGAAAGTAGGCTCCTACTGCTACTGGTTATTGACTTAATATGAAGCTTCTCAGTTTGCACATGGGAAATAAACAAGCAAAAATACTTTTCATGCTCGTAATAGTTTTTTTCTAAGAAAATTTTCAAATATGAGCCTTTTCAAGTATAATTAACAACTACTTAATGGGAAAAAGCAGTGTCAAATAAGAAAAACCTTTGCCAGAGTGCTTCACAGATTGTGTTCGGCTCCTTTTCAGCTTCCTTCTACCTGTTGCTTAATAAACCCATGGGAGATAGTTTGTGGAATATTTTCCTTTGAAGCTGAAAAAAAGCACTGTGGGTCGGGGCGGGGGGAGGGGGGGGGAGGGCTTTAATAGAGGTTCTCTACACTTCAAAGCACGAAGAATGAGAGTCTGTTTTTCAGAAGCTTTACACAAGAGCTCTTGGCTGCCTTAGAGGAATGACATGGGCCGCAGTGGCTGCTCCAACTGGTTGTTACTGGGCAGCACTGGCTGAGCCTCTTAGTTACTGAAGAATATGACAAGAATCCTTGTAGAACAACGTCAATAGTAAAACACTAAACATGACTTCATATATTTCAGTACTTCCTTTTAGTAAACACATCTTCAGTTGATGGCACCGGGTAACCGTGTCGAAGAGCTGTGAGTGGACATGAAAAGAGCAGCTTATCAGTCACAGCATGAAATGCAACTGCACAACTCTTCTTACCTTCAAGGTCTTGAGGAAGCTTAAGATATTCCCATGACTTGGGAAGCTTATATTGTTCAGTTTCAGATCTATTCAAGCCCTCAGATCCCAATAAACCCTGTTTTTTTCCTGTTGATTCCTTCATGTTCATTAGTGAACTACAGATGAAAGAATAAACCAGTTTTGATTTCTCCTAGTTGGTTTGGAAACAGCTGCCTCACCCTGCCCCCAGTTCAGCTAACTCTCTTTAACGCTAAGCTGTCCTTACCTTAGGTAAGAATCCCCTTCTCCGCTCCATTAAAGATGAAAGACACAATTGAAAGGGAACTCAGAAAAGAGAAATGCTAAGTTTGTATCACTCTATTATTCATACAGGTATTTATTGACAAATTTTGTTCCTCTTACTGTGTTATATGACAGCATCCTTTGCTTTATTTTTTGTCTGGATTGAGGCAAGCTTCACAAAACCCTTTGTTACTTTTCATCCATTTTATTTCTCCTGTCCTCCCTCCCCACACCCTGCAATTGTAGGCTGTGCTCACTTGCAATATTTTCTGCCATTAACAGACTGGTTGAATTTTTTTGCATCAAGAAGCAGCTCTGTAATTGGAGACCTAAGAGTCACTTAATATAAAGATCACTGAGAATCATAAACCATTTTCTTCTTGACCTTTTCTACCAAAACATTAGCTTCTGAGTCAGCCTGCTTTGAAGCTACAAAAGCACTACATATTGTCTTGTTGATTTCTGACTTCAAGCAATTCTTTTCTTCCATTTCCTCCTATTTTTAGCATCTGAAGGCTGAAATTCTACAATATGCTATTGCTTTTTTTTTGCTTTTTGCTTTTTTTTTTCCCCAGGAACAAATGTCAGAACATCAAAAGCTCACTGCTTTTAGAGTGTGTCACTTGAGATCACTGAAAAAAAATTACTTTCTAAGTCTCCTTATTGAATCATAAACCGTGGGCGCTACTATTAATACTTTTCACAAAAGTTCTGGCATCAGTCATTTGAGCATCACTTCACTGAGAAGCAAACCCCATAAAAAACCTCAAGACTGAAGAGGAAGACACAAGATGAACATTACCCCAAAGGTGAAGGGGTATGCAATCTAAACATTGCTCTTGTATGTAGCTTTTGTGTGTGTTTTTTCCCTGTAAATTATATAGTATTTGTAATGAAAATAACTATACATGTTCACATCATCCACATCCACTGGAGTTGCTCACCTCCTCTCCCTCTCTGTTTAGATGCCAGTCTTAAATCTTCCAGACATGCAATGCTTTCTGCAGCAATCCAGCCCTCTCAGACAACCATATAACAGCTGTTTGCAACGAGAACAGCTTTTAAACTCTAGGAAAATGGGTTCATACTGTTTTTCTGATCTTTGGTTATCAGGGAGAGAGGGGTGTGGAGGGACTTGGAGACACACTTGGCAGATGCAGAAAAAGGCTGGGGGAGCTCCCTGCTGTCTTTTCTGTACTACCACCTAAATTTACCTTCCATGTATGCGTATAGCTCTCTCATGATCGTATGGGTGTGGCCGTGGACAGGGTCAGTCTCTTCATAACATATCCATCTGCAACTCTTAAATAGCCTGCACCACCAAGTATGCATTGAAGAGTTAAGAGGACTCTTTAGTTTTCCATGATAATCAATATTCCTGTCCTGCCACCTGGCCAGAGGTGTTCCCTGAGGCGTTCAGAGTCACTCACTGAATTTAATGAACATCTGGCCGTGGTGCAGCAAGCAGAAAGACTTCAATATATTTAACTGGAACAACCAGGTACAGATTTTCCAGAACTTTGTTCAGTTTTTCCATTCATCAAGCTTGTGCCTAATGCAATAAGAGATCGAATACATTAAACACGTAGAACAGGGCTGCTAAATTGCCACCTAGTGGTCTCCTAACGAAGTTAGTGTCTCCGGCAAGCTGGTACGGGTGGCGAGATCCTTTTTGTATTTTTGTCAGGGCCTCGGTATCAAGTGCTCGCCGACCCCTCGCCTGTAGCATGGTCAGAGTGGAAGGGTGTCAGGCCACAATTCCCGAGCCAATGCAAGACTAGGCAGATGGTGCAGCTGGGGTGCCAGGGGTGGCTTGTGCAAGGACTTAATGACACCAAAAGCAAATTTCTAGGCCAATCAGCCAGCCTATGAACAGGGTGGAAAATGCTGCCAGGTAGGGGCCTTAGTCTGTTATCTCTGTGTGGTGGGTTGACCCTGGCTGGAGGCCAGATGCCCACCAAATCCACCTTATCACTCCCCTCCTCTGCTGGACAGTAGAGAGAAGATGCAATGCAAAGCTTGCAGGTTGAGATAAGACAGGGAAAGATCATTCAGCAACAACCCTCACAGGCAAAACAGACTCAACTAGGAATAAAGTTTATCTAGTTTATTACCCAATCAAAACAGTGTAGGATATTGAGAAATAAAAACAAATCTCAAAACACCTCCTCCCATCCCTCCCTTCTTTCCAGGCTCAACTTTATTCCTGGTTTCTCTACTTCCTCCCCCCAAATGGCACAGGGGGATGGGGTATGGGGCTTGTGGTCAGTTCATCACGAGTTGTCTCTGTTGCTCCTTCCTCCTCAGGGGGAGAGGTCATCACACTCTTCCTCTGCTCCAGCGTGGGGTCCCTCCCAAGGTGGACAGTACTCAAACAACTTCTCCAGCATGAGTCCTTCCCACAGGTGCTTCAGTTCAGTCCTCCCAGAAACCTGCTCCAGCATTGACTCCTCTCTCCATATGCTTCAGGTTCTGCCAGGAGTTTGCTCCAGTGTGGGCTTCCCACTGGGTTACAGCGTCCTTCAGCTGTCTCTACCTGTTCTACCATGGGGTCCTCTATGGGCTGCAGGGGGACATCCTGCTTCACCATGCTCTTCTCCACAGGCTGCAGGGGAATCTCTTTCTCTCCAGTGCTTGGAGCGCCTCCTCCCCACCACCGCCTTTCTTCACTGACCTTGGTGTCTGCAAATTTTCTCACATCTTCTCACTCACTTTTCTGGCTGAAAAAAAAAAAAAAAAAAAACCCTGCCACTTGGGATTATTTTTTTTTTCCCACCTTCTTAACTTATCCCAGAGGCACTACCATCATCACTCATGAGCTTGGCGTTGGCCAACAGTGGATCCATCTTGGATCCAGCTAGCACTGGTTCTGTCAGGCCTAGGGAAAGCTCCTAACAGCTTCTCCAGAAGCCATCCCTGCTGCCACTACCAAAACCTTGCCACCAAACTCTCTACTACCTATTTTTCTTATTTAATAAAAAAGGCAAGTATTTTGATATAGATGTAAATAAGAGGTTTTCTGACAGTTGGTAAATGAGTAAAATGTTGGGATACTTGTCCTCCCAAGGCTCAACCAGCTCCAGGGTAGGATGCACTTTGTTCTGCTGGGGTATTCTCCCGCCTTCTAGCCTCGCCCCGCCTGAGCCGTATGTTCATCAGCATGTGTTGTTTACAGAGAGCCAAGCAGATGGGAAACAGCAAAGGAGCACAAATTGAACAATAAGTTTTGCAGTTCTTCTTCTGTGATTACTCACATAGGTCCGCCCAGAAGCTGCTACGAGAGATTAAAAATAATTTTCAATACGATGAGCTGCATAAGCAAGGTCTTTAGGGATTAATGCATCCTCAATCATCTTTCCAATAATCAGATTGGGACGTGTTGACTGTGTGGTGACAAAGATGATGCTCACACGAGGTGGAGGCAGTAGAGGCCTCGTGTTGGGAAGCAGTCCTGGAGCGGGGGCTGCAGGCTACATCACTGCGAGGACACATCACTTGTTTCAGAGATAAGTCAGAGATAAGTCAGTCCACAGCAACAGAATTCAAATGATTCATCCTCCTCCTCCTCCATTCTGTGCAGTTAGTGGCTGAAGAAGAAACATCAGCCCAGGGAGACCGACTGAGAGCCAACATTGCACCTTCACTGAGGTCTTGGGTAGTTTAGAGGTGTCCCATGAGTCTGGCATTGCTCTAAGGGTGCTGCATAAACCCAAAAGCTTAATTCCTGCCAAAGCACATCCCCTTGCAGGTCACAGGGTCCTTGATTAAGGTGTTGGCACTTCTCACGTCTCCTGTCGTCTCAGGACAAACTGAAAGTCCTGTAAGTGAGGCCCATCAATTCCCACAGAACATGAAGTGAGAAAGATCGGGAAAACTAGCCAAGGAAGAAGAAACACACAGGGCTGGGGAAAGGGATAGGGCCTGGGTAGCAATTAAAATATTAAATTGGTGACAGGAATATTGTCTTCCTACACTTTGGGTCTTGTGACTAAAGTACAATTCACTATATATAGTACCACAAATGGTTCTGCTTTTTCCCTTTCACATCGCTTTCGGCCTGGTTGATGTTAATCTGTCTAAAGAGAAAGACTGATTTTAATATGTGGGTATTTTCCCCCTTTCTTGTTTTGCACATATCCCTATAACTCTCTTAATTTTTTTCACACTGTACTTGCTTCTTGTGCAAGATTGATTCAGCTAAATTTGCACCTTGTTTCTCTTTGGTTTACACACTTGATTAACATACTGGTTTGTGTATTTCTTGTTTCACTAGTGTCTGACCTCACACCATTCAGTTAATCATACTTCAGTGCAGTTCTCTGTAGAGTGAATAGCTATAAACTGATTTGCCTTTTTTTTTTCCTTTTAGTAAGACCACAGCCTTCCTCTATTTTTCTAGCTATTATGGAAGTACAGTAACGTAGGAAGCTATAAACACACTCCACAAACTGACATGCCACTAATCCAAAGTATCTAGCAAATAAAAAGACATGCAATTGAAAGTCAGATTACTCCTTAACGTACTCTAGGTGATTTGATCTTCATGGAGTATACAATAAAATGTGAAAGGTAATCGATACCATACCGCCTGAGAAACGGCAGCAGGTTTAACCGCGTACCTGTTGTCAACAAAATTGTTCAGGGACAGAATGCCCTATAAATACAACCATTTTTTATAGAAAATATATGACCTGTTCCAAACCCCAGAAGTTGGTAAGCCACAAAATAGCACCTAGGTGGCAATTACTCATTCGGACTGAAATGTGTGGTTTGAGTTTCTGCTTCCCCTAGTCTTTCCTGAGCTGGTTCCTCCAGGGTTTGTCAGGACTGGCTTTGACTAAGGGATTTACCTTAGAGTCAATTTGTCAGTGTTCTGCTATCCCAGCAGGCTCCTGCTTTTTCAGATCCTGTTCAGATTGCCATGCCAAATGGCATCCACATAACTCTGGAAGACATGTTTTCCATTTCTGGGGCCTCGTGCCTACAGCAGATAATATTGAATACCTTCAAACACGTCTCTTGACAACATCTGCTGCTATTTCCAGGTAGAAAGCCCTACATCCTCCTGTCTTCATCCCCCATAGGTAGCCAGATTTCATGGCTTGAGAACGTGTTAGATGGATCATTCATTACATTTTTCACTTGGTGTTTATGCATACAGGTACAAAAGCACCAAATGCTTCGCATAGGAAGAAAACATAGTCCAGTGTTACTCTGCTAGCCTTAAATAAGAAAAATAACTATTCAGTTGCCACGTGTGGAGAATATGTGGCAGCTTGAGGGTGGTGAGAACTTATTTGCATTCAGTCAGACACTTGCAAATGGACCACAGCTTTCCTGGCCCATTTGCACATCTCAGGTTAACTGACAAAACAGGGCTTTCACAGGAGTTTTTTTGACATATCTTAAAGACACAAGCAACGTACTTACAGTAACAGGACAGCCGTGAGCTAAAGTCAGGTTGTTTTATGAATGCATAGTGTTGTTTTGAGTCAAAGGGATGTAAAAGTTGAAATAACTGGCATGTCTGCTTTTTTTAACTGTTTTCAATAAAACCTGTGCTTGGGTGAAACAAGTTAACTTTTTTTTTCTCTCTTATTTTCACTATGTGTTTGTCTGTGACCCGTGGGAATAAAATACAGCTGGGGATACTGAAGTCAATTCCCTTCTGCCTTTCTTTATGTGGAGCTGGTATTTATAATGAGCCTCCAGTCAGCTCTGCCATGTTAAAATGAACTTTCTGAATTACCATTGCTCGCCTGATTTCACAATCAGGGCTTTGCCACCCACAACACTGCCACTAACAATCTAACCAAAGGCAAAATTGTCTTTAATGTCTAGATCAGTTTATGTTGGATAATCTTGACACCTTTCAGCAGCAACAGCATTTAAATACAGCTGCAGTGGAACAAACCAGAACATCTGAATTTTCAAAAAGCTGTATGTATCAGCTCTTCTTTCTCTCCCACCAGAATCTTGTGAGTAATAAATGCTTTGAGCTGTTTTTTTTCTTTTTTATTTCCACTTTTCTTTCTATGTCTTGTTAATACTTTGTGTCTTGTCATGGGTGTAAAGGTTAGCAAGTTTTAAGGCTAATGGTCTTTGACACAGGAAAGTGGCTTGTTAGCAACCAGTAGATTTATAAAGCTATATATGAATTATATGTTTAAAACCTTAAGTCAAGAAAATTTACCAATGTATCTATCAGGTATATCTGTGTTGTCCTTTTGATGGGGATAGAGTGTACAAACTTTTGTCTTTTGGAACATCAGAGAAATAAAATGGCCATAGACAGTATCTTTACTTGCAGCTTGAAGTCCGTTTCCAGTTACCCCTTCATAAATATTTTCCTTTATTTTTCCACAACCACCTCCACTTACTGGTTTTCAATGAAAGTGTCAGGTAGATAGGACTAGAGGAGGGAAGAGAGGTTGCCTGTGCCCATTTTCTGCTCTTCATCTTTTCAGTTATCTTCGCATCCCCTCCCCTACAAAAATGAAAACCTTCATCAAACACAAGCTATGTAATTTTTCTTTCCATATATGTATCTGCTGGGGTAAAATAAAATATTTCCACTTTCTGGTTCTGATAACTGTGCTAAAACAAAATATAAAGGTTCACAGTAGTTTTTCCTAAGAAAATGTAATAGGTGTACAAAACATTTGTAAGGTTTTAAAAAACCCAAATCATTCTTATTTCTTGCAGCAAAAGAACTGCTCAGCTGCCAGGCGCCAGGTTGGGTTGAGCTTTGGAAAAATGCTAGAGGGAGGCCCCTGATACAGACAGCCAGGATAAATCCTTTCCTTGTTATCCAGCCCTCTTAGCACCACCATGATACATAGCCCTAAATTCTGAATTTCTGATTCATTTCTACTCCTAATGATAGTGCAATTCAGGCTAAAATCCAACTTCGATTCTGGTTCATCACTGTCAGGAGTTTTGCCTGTCCTGAGGGCAGTACAGCTCGCCCATGGCAGGGCTGCAGGAGCTTTTCTACCTCTTTGAAGCAGCCCTGAAGAAAACCTCACCGCTAACCTCAGCCACTTGCCGAAAGAGATATCAAAACCGCACACAGCCTGAACAGTTCTGCCACTGAACTATAACTCAGGAGGGAAGAAAGGATGCACCGCCAGCTGTTAAATCCTTTTCCGTTCCTGACATAAGGCACGAGTACCAGCAGAGGGCATTACTCGCCTCAATAAAATACAGGTTGATAAGCAGTTTGAAAGGGAGGGGAAATTCTTCTTGGGCGTTTTATATAACTTATCAGAGTTTAATGCAGCCTGGAACACCCCAAGCACTGGGTCCATCTGAAATTTCTCAGGTGCTCGTTCATTCCAATAGTTCCTTTACAGGGAAAAACAGGAAATCAAACTCACTTGTAAACAAAGTGTGAAACTAAACTGTTGAAAACATTTTTCCTTCCCAACAGATGAATCTAAGGAAAAACTGAGAGGTGTATGCTTATTTTTAATCTATCCACTGCATAGTTTTCGTTTTAATTTCTCCTACTGCTTGGCTAACACACTGAAGCCTTTTTCTACTTAGTGAGGCACGTGTTTATGTGGATTTTGCTTTACTAGCATCAAGGAATACTGAATCCCATCAGCTGAGGAGCCAGCTTTTGTTGATGCAAATTTGTCAATGAAATTTAGCTATGTAAGAAAAGAAAAAAAAATGTAGATAGGTTATCAAATAGTAGAAAAGAAAAGTAATTTTTCCAGTGGAATACTTCTTTTTCTTACAGAAGGATGCAGAATCTTTATACAAAAAGAATATAGAGGCCACTGATCTTTTCATTATATGAAGCATTTCAGCTCTTCAAGTTTGTAGATGAACACCTACTTTATACTTTAGAACATAAATGTAACATAATCATTATTTGCTTGTTTACAAGGCAAGGATGTGCAGGGACTTAAATCTATTGCTTGGATACCACAAGCCCAGCGGGTACTTTTCAAGGTGATTTATAGAACATCGTTGCTGGGTAGGACCCACTCACTTGGCTATTCATCCAGTGCGGTTTTGCTTCATTTCTTGAAAACTGGCATGACATATTAATGGCTTATGATAATGTGTGTATTAGAATTCTAACATTTGGAAGGACAATATCTGCATTTAAGCCCAGTCCTAAAGTTAAAATACTATTTCCTTCTGCTTCAGTGGACCAGAGGACAAACGCCTTTCCAAGAAATGGATGAATGCCTGGCGACACATATATAAATAACACACTGACACTTTGTGTATGTTTTCTCCTTCTGCTTGTCTCAAGACTCGAGAAAACACTTGGTTGGTCATAGATGAGAAGAGTCCTTTTACAGCTAAGTCTAAAAAGATCTTAACTTTCAGCATCATCGGTGATCATCTGCATCATCTACAAACAGGAAGGAAGGACTGTGCTAGGAAGCGAAGGCTAACTGGCCTTGAAAGCAGCTGTCCTGACACGTAGAATATAGATTCATAAGAAACCATGGGGCAACACTAGTTCAAACTCTAAGGTTAATATGGGCAGTATTTGAGATGTAAAGCTCTCTACTGCAAATGAAAGAGTGCTTCAAGTTTAAGTGGGCAGACGTTTAGTGACTTATACCCATAAAGCCTGCAAGTCAGTGAACTAGAACTGAACCCAGCACCATTTCTGGCTGTGGGCCCTGCAGTCCCACGCTATGCTGCTGGGGCAGCCTCTGCAGGTGCTCTGAAATCTGAGCTGCACGACTCAAGGAGACTGCTCTTGGGATTATTAAAAAAACCCCAACAAACCAAAAAACAAGCTTGTGTTTCATGCTGGAAGGAAGAAGTGGCAAGAAGCCTTAAAAATACCTTACATTTCCAACTGTTTTTTGACACCTTTTTTTTTAAATGTCAACTGTGTATCACTAACACTGAGTAACCCAGCTGACATGCAAAGAGGTTAATTTGCCTCATGTCAGCCAGTGCTTCTTAACTAAAAACTTCTGAAGAATGGATAAAGAAAGGCTCAGTATGAATGTTGTACATTTTCCTCCAGATCTTAATCAGTAATAAACTTAGGGAAAAGCTATGCTCTCTAGGCAAAAGGTTGGCTTTCAACAAACGTTTCGGATACTGTTACCACACATCATTATCAAATCTATGATTCATGAATGTGGGGGGGAGGGGTGTTTCCTTTTAACACTATATTTTATTTCTCATAGACAAAATGTAGAAGGGAGTCGCTAAGAATCATCCCAGATGATAGCAAAG
Source organism: Gallinula chloropus (assembly GCF_964237585.1). NCBI lineage: Eukaryota > Metazoa > Chordata > Aves > Gruiformes > Rallidae > Gallinula > Gallinula chloropus. The sequence continues at coordinate 43,724,870 of NC_140086.1, forward strand.
CCTGGACAAAAGAGAAATTCAGCCCAACCCACATGGGGAAAAAAAAATATTAAAAAAGCAGCCACTACTGCTGGTGCCAAGACCAGGAAGTGCAGGCCAATGGCAGCAGCTGGAGGGAGTTTAAGAGAGAGGCGAGAGTACAGGAGTCACTGTACGATCAAGGGAGAGATGCTTCTGCATCGCTTGAATGCAAGCACTTTAATCATGTTTGCTCCTTCATTAGCATTTGAACAATTCTTAAGGTGCTGGCTTGAGATATGAAAGACGGTTTTAGCTCCCTTCTCCTTTGTGCAGGTCCTGGAAGGCTTTAAAGGTTTCCTCATCTGAATAATGAGGATCAGAATAATAACATTTCTCTATCTCAAAGGGCTGTTTGTGAGGATAAATTAGATGCTCAGATGTTATAGTTAAGCATCCCAGTAAGTTAAAAAGAATGTTAAAACCAAAATAATCACATTTACATTATTTTTAGATACCTACAATTCAAAAATCTCCTTTTTTGCAATCATATGCCATTTGTATGTAAGCAGGGAATTTCTGTATGGTTAACCCCAGAGCACTTACCAGAAATACTTCAGCTAGTGAAAGCAGGATGGATAAAGAGGAGAGTATTAAATTGATACATGACCCTCACTGCAGCTGGAGGAGAAGTGACTGCTAGGATGCTTAGTTTGGTCTCTTCAAAATGTCTACAGTGAGGCTCTGTTTTGAAAAGCGATTATGTAAAAATAGCACTTCCTACTCAGCAGATCTGTTCTTGTGTGCTTTAGTGGGGAAAGGGGAAAAAAAATAAATCACCGCATGTCTTCCCTGCTGAGCCACCATATCTCTGCAGGAAAAAAAAAATCCCTGCATTATATTCCAGTTTATGCAACTTCATCAAAATCACCAGTTTAAAGGTATAACGTACCTAAGTAAAACCCATGATTTCAAAATTGTGCCCTTTGAAATCAGACCTCCATAACCTCATTACCTTCAGCTGAACAGAAATGAATGAAATGAAAGGAAATAAATCCTGCAGACTGAAAAAATCACGATTGGATTTCCTCCAGCTTCCTATTATCACCCAAACTAATCAGGCTATTTCTCCCTCACAGGTGGAAAATGAAAAGAAAGAGAGAGGTAATGATGTTTCTTTTTTACAATATTTGACAGGTACTCTCAGGGCATGGAGCCTGTCTAAGTTTCAAGAGGTTACATGAGGACTGCAGAAGGCTAATAGCATGGTAACAGCTGCTAGCTCAGGGATGTAAGCAATGCAAAAACCAGATTCATGCAGTTTGGCCAGCCTGTTGCCAGGGATGTCAGACTGCTGAGTGATGGAGTGCATTTTGCCACTATCAGCTGCTTCCAAAGGATCAATGTATCACAACAAATGTTCCTCTTTCAGCCTTTCAAAAGAAGTCTTCTTTATCAGTGCGGTGGTTTGTTTTGGGTTTTTTTCCACCAAGAGCAGATGAGGCAGCTCTTGTAAAAAGGAAAAAACAGTACAATCCTTAGCACTGGAAAATGCATACTTAGTATCTGTCTAGAGATTTGAAGGAGTACTTTGATCATTCTTGCCAATTACATACCTGTTAGAGGCGAGTATATTTACATATTTAATATTCATCTAATCTCCAAAAACTTCTTTGATCAAAAAGACACGCCATTTATCCTTGAACACTGTGCCAAAATCTCATCTCTAGATAGCCTAATGTGTGAAGTGATGAATTTGTTTTCAAGTCTTTTACAGAATGCCTTCCATTTTTCACTTCAGACTAAAACACCTACCCTTTTAACAAGTGTATTGCCTCTCCTGAACACTATCTTTAAATATAAAAGAAATCATACCAAAACTGTTTTGCCTTTTGACATTTCTCTACCTAGAAAACTTCTCAGAAGGAAAGCTAATGGCATTGTGCTTGCAGACACGGTCATTATCAAAACAAACAGAAATGTCTGCACATTTCTCCTTCCCATCTGTGACAGATACCAGTGTGCCTTATAAGCAAAGGTCCTGAATGACCTTCACTAAATCCCTGGAGGGGTGGACTAGCCCTACAACTGCAAGTTCTGAGTCAGGGCTTCAGGGCTCATTTGAAATGGAAAGATTAATTTGTAACTTTGCAGGAAAAAGAAGTCCTGGAAGCAGTCAGTGCAGCAATGGCAGTTTCACAACAGAAGCTGGACTCAGGTTTGTTACATTAGACAGGACAAATAAAAATAAAAAGGTCATCTTTTTACATGCTTTCCAGGAAATGTCTAAACTTGTATTTCCTTCCTTCTTCTTATCAAGCCTTCTCTTTCATCTCTTCAAAAAAACTCTTTCCCAAAATGAAAATCCACCTGAGTTTTATTCAACAAAGAGATGCAAACACAGAATCACAATTCTTTCATGTATTCAGGATGCAGTAGTATTTGCTTTGACCCTCAGACTGGGTCTTGGAGACATTTCAAGCATGGTCTTCATGTTTACTGAGGAAATACTGGGAATTCCCTTCCTTGCAGGACCAGGCCTTCTAGCAATGGAGGACTAAGACCTCTGGCAAATAAGGCATACAGTCTGATAACCAAACTGTAATGTATCTAGAGCCATTGTTGGCAAAGCACTCCTTGTTTACAGCCCTAAAATGGAAGTACCAGGATAGAGCCTCTCAGGAAAAAAAAAAAAACTCCACCAAGCCAACCAACCAACCAACAACAAAAAAATCCCAAACCTAAGCAAACAAAAAAACCCTACACAGAACAAAACAAATGAAAAATACAACAGGAAAACCTCACCAAGACAAACCAAACCCGAACAACCCACTCTTAGAGGTTCAGTAAGATTTTACTTTCAAGCTCTACCAGAATCACTCTAGCATTTTATGAGGATATCCCTTAGCGTCACCGCACACAAGGCTCTGTAAGCTGGCAGCTCTGGCCTATCACATGGCAGTAGGCTGGCGTCCACCCATCAGCAGTTTGCTTCTTTAGTAGCATTCAGCACTTGATGGGGTAACTGATTTCATACAATATTTTCTCACAATGGAACTGTACTGAATTATTTAAGCCCAGACCGCAGAGCTTGCCAACCTATTAATGCAAAAGACACAATTAAAATATTAGAGAGTAACATTTCATTACAGAAACCTTTCACCCTCACCTATCACAATAATGCTTGAGAGGTGGTATTTCTTCTTACCAATGATTAGATCAGTAAACAGTAGAAGTAACAACAAGGATACAAACAATATTCTGAAAAATTTACAAAGGCAAAACTAAATAGCCCTCAGCGAGACAGTTCTCTTTACAAATCACTTGATTTTATTTCCCCCCCCCCTTCAGTCAGAAGAGTCATTTTCTTTTCAAAAATGTTTTTTTCTACCTGGGAAAAATTTTATAGAAACAGATTTACTGAGAAGAATTCTGACACTTTCCTGGCAACTGGCAGTGATGCCTGGTGAAAGTAGCTAAATTTTGCTGTAGAAAAAATTTGCAAAAACTCATGAAAACAGCTTTTGAACTCATCCAAATATCATCCCCCTAAAGACAAATCAAAATAGAAATGTCAGGACTGTAGTTTTTTACTCAGAACTTAAATTTGTATACTGCCTATATAGTTTAATATTAAAGCTTTTTTTTTTTCTCACAGAAAACACACAGATTTTAAATGTTGATTCTGAATTTTTTTTTTAAAGCTGCCTCAATTTGATATCTATTATATAATTTTGCCAGGAGACTCTTTTGCTTCTAGTGACTTCAACTTGAATTCTCCAAAATCTGTTAAGAGCTATTAAAGAATGAAAACAAATGGCAGGTATCCCTGTTTTGCCCAACTCCCCATAATCAGACACAAGCAAGTAAAAGAGGCTCCAAAGAAAAGCAGAGCTCTGTCCCTGCCTGTCATGAATTACAGATCACTCGCCTTCGCCTTGTTAAAAATGTAAGGCTCGTGGTACAAAAGCTACCAGAGGACACCTTCAGTATTTTGGGCTCCCTACAGCAGCAGAACAAAGTCCACAAGCAATTTGCATCCAATAAAACAGCATGACAGGGACGTTAAACTGTGTGTACCTGATAAAACTCATCTTCAGTGCAATGCTTTTTATATCCCCTGCCTTGATAGTTCACCTCCTGGATGAACTTTAGAAGCTTTTCATTTAAATTCTTCATGGGTATAACCTGTTAAAAGGCACTTCAGATGACAACTTAATAAAGGCTGATCTTGTGAACAAAATGACAAGAAATTAGAGTACTATTCTTGGTTTTCCTTATTTTTTTTTCTAATTCTGAGAAATCTGTTTAACCTTGCTGTGCTTCATTGTACTCTCTATAATATAAGGATAATGATACATGACTGTTCTACAGGGAAAATAATTACCTTTACATTGAAAAGCTATGGGAATGAAAAGTATCATTACTTCACTGTTATTTAATTGTATTAAAAATTATCCTTCAACTTCCACTAAAGTCTTCGATATTAAATACAAGAGTGGGCAGAAGTAATGAATGCTATAGTCCTTTATTTTCTCTATGGGTAAAGGTGTTTGCTTACAAAAATTGATTGGCAGATCCAAGTCCTTTTTGAGAAAAAGAAAATATCTTCTCTTTGAAGGAGGAAGAATCTGTACCAAATTCATATCACCCATTTAGTTGATGATTTTCCCAGCCATTTTTGCAGTGTTTCAGGTTTGGGAGCTTTTGGGTTTTGCTAGCATCACAATGCTGCTCTACTAATTACACCGTAAAGAAAAATAATCTAAAAATAAGCTAAAGAAAACAAGCACTCTGGTGTTAACATCCCAGATGGGAGGAGTTCAACAATCTGATGGTGACTAAACACTAGTCTTTCTGCAGCTTTTCAATAAACTTTCCTAAATACAACGCTGACATAAATAAGGTGTTTCAGAGATATTATTTTTTTCTGTTAAATAACAGATCTTATTTAAGACAGATCCCACTGAAAATTAGTAACAATTAGAAGTGCAACATACTCTCTCCTTCCTTTGTGCTAACCAACTCTGTTTCTGAAGTAATAACTCTTGCAAAATCAGAAAGTGTACTAAACCAGCAGCAGGTCAGAAGCTATTTGATTGTGGCGTGCTGAAAGGCATGGACTCTGATGGTGGTGGATGGAAAACAACTTTAATAATAACTAAGCAAGTTTTTATACCCTCTCGATGGCTGATGCAGAAGCCTGGAGGCACGTTTCAATACTTTTCACATTGTTACACAGAGAGAGTTTACACAAGAACTAGAATTTCCTTACATAAAAGGTTGTCTCACTCTGGTGGACTCTTGCTATGCAGGCGTCTCTTTGTTTAAACCTTCCTTAATATTACAGAGCACACGATGCCACCTCCCTGCTAGATAACACACAAATTCACATCCCTACAAGAGCCCGCACATTCCATCCTATGCTTTACTGCTTTATCTCTTGCTCTCACGGCTTCCTTGCAACTGTGTCTCTTTCCAAGGGTCAATCTTCATTTCCCACATCTCCCCCTTCTGTATTTATAACAACAAAAAAAGCTCGTTTCAAAGCCCTATCTATTAGGCCTTGTAGACATCTTAAGAAACACAGCACATAAATTAGAACACAACCAAAAATAATGAAGCATCCTAAACCCATCTGCAACAGATCACGCAAAAAAACCCCTTCAAAAACATTAAATCTATCACTTTGTCAATACTTTTGTGAATAGACTCTGAATGATCAGATAAGTTCATACAACAGTGTCCATCAAAATCTTGACAACCGTGACCTCATGCAGTCATCATGATGCAGGTGATAACGGTGGTTCTGACACAGAGGGTTTGATCCATCGTGCTGGCACCCATCTTGGGCCAGAACATGTGGAAACACAAGCATACCCTCTGCTTTGTGCTATTAGAGCGAAAGGTCCTTCCCATTGATTTGTCTGTCATGAACATTCATTAAAGGCCAAATATCAGGCCACAGGGATACAGAAATAACTGTAACATCTGCGCCACTATCCCTCATTATGGTGAGCCTTTTTCCTCCTGCTTGTAAAGTACATAACAATTGCGGTCGACTCATTGTCAATTGTTGAGTCCAATAAATTTCAGGCATCCCTGTGGATCCAATACAGCCTGCGCTTTGCACAGCTTGGCTTGCATTTGGTATCTGGGGTGAAAAATAAACTAAATGCAATTTTGCTTCCTGTGGGTATGGTACATGGCGGCACCGGAGTCCATGCCACCATTTTAATTTTGCCTTTGTAATCGACATCAGTAATTCCGGGTAATACAAAAAGCCCTCTTAATGTTGTGGAGGACCTCCCAATCAATCATGCCGCCATTCCATGACCCAGAGGTCAGTAAGTGCCAGTTGGAATGAGCATAACTGAAGTGTCTGTAATTGTTGCTTCTCCTGAGGTGGCCAAGTCCACTCCAGCTCTACCAGCGGTGCTGCCCTTCCTTCCCACAGACAAGACACAGACCTTGATTCAGTCCCATTTTGAGCACAGCGACCGCCTGAGCCACAAGATTCACATCATGTGACATGCAGCCGATGTTTTGGCATGCTTTTAGCATCTCGGTTACAGTAGCATTCTGATTCTGCATCGGCTTCAACACCTTTCAACAGTCCGCATTTGCATTTTGTACTGCCAATTGTGGGAACAAAATGCCCCCGGCTGTGGGATTATCAACCTGCTTATCCAATCCTTCCTGGAACTGATCAAGAAATGTCATGAAGGGTATACACTGGTGCCCAGACAATGTTAACCAATGATCGTGCCTGCTGCCCCGCTTCAGAGAGCTTGTGGATCGCCTTTATCACAATGTTTCGGAGCTGTGTGAGTCCTTCTACCAGTATGCTTGCTTGACTCACGGGGACACATACCTCCCCTCTCCCATCAGTGCTTCCATGTCAACCCACCTCACCAGGGTGCCTTGCAGCTCTCCCAGGTTATCAAGAAACTGCATGGTGGCCAACTCACGCCATTCAGTGGTAAGGAGAGTATACTGCATTGGGGTTAACAACACACAAGTGATGAGTTACCATCACTTTAGAAGGCAGAAGCCTTCTAAACAGATTCATTGTAAACGGGGAAGTCAATCCATGACTTGTCACAGACTTCCAAAGCTCCTTAATAATTTCATAGTTCAAAGGCTGCCCATTCTGATGGCTGAACGACACTGGGAAGGCATTCAGCATCTCAACATTCCCCTCCTCCTGGGCCCGCTGGTGGACTTTGCTCCAACGATCTGGGAGGTCAGGCAGAGACAAGTCCGGCTCTTCCTCAGGGTCTGAGACTCCTGGATGGAGTGGCTCACCGGAAGGCACCAAGTGAAGAGGGCTGTCAGGAAGTTTCCCGCCTGTCGCTCCCTCAGCGGGAGGTGCTGTGGGCAGTGGAGTTGGCGGTGTCTCCGCTCGGCTGTGAGCAGGGTCCTTGGAGCCAACATGCACTTTCAAGGCTTCATAAAGAGTTCGCCACAGCCCCAAAAGACTGGCTGCAGCCTTATCACTCCGGGTGGCCTTGTCCCATAGGAGGACTCCTATTTCATCCTACAGTTCTGGGTCATAGTGTGGGTGTTCAGATGGGGCCCATATTAACACGCTTTTCAAATCAGCCTCATCCAGGGCCTGTCTCTCCTTATCCGAAATATGTCTCAGTACTTCAATGACATTCTTTTGCTCTATTGTGATGGAATTCCCCATCGCATTCTCAGCTGCTTAACTCCTGTCCACCAGTGGGCAATTCGTGGTGCACCTGGGCTTCTTGCAGCCCCTCGCTTAGCCGAGCTGCACTGCCAGTAAGACATTTAGTCTTGTCATCTTGTTTAGGTCCCATGTTGGGTGCCATGTGTGGCATACTGAAAGGCATGGACTCCAATGGTGGTGGATCAAAGATAAGTAATAATAACTAAGCAAGCTTTTTTTTTTTACAAGCTGACACAGCATCCTGGAGGCACTTTTCACATTGTTACACAAAAACACGTTACACAATGTCCTTAAACAAAAGGTTGTCTCACTCTGGTGGACTCCTGCTCTGCAGGTGTCTCTTTGTTTAAACCTTCCTTAATATTACAAAGCTCACCATATCACCTCCCTGCTAGATAACACACAAATTCACATCCCTACAAGACCCTGCACATTCCATCTCATGCTTTACTGCTTTAACTCTTGCTCCCATGTCTTCCTTGCAACAAGCCTAACGGTGTCTCTTTCCCAGGGCTGCTTTTCATTTCCCACATTTGATATTAAAAGGGAGCATCATGATGGCAGATAATGAAAAATAATAAATAATAACCGGCAAGAAGTTTTTCAAATTTTTTTTTTACAATTTATATATTTACTATGTTTTTATGGCTTCAGATAAAATGTAGGTATTGAGCACGTTGGTTTGAAACTGGAAACTGGTTACAGAAGGTCAGATTCACATCCTAGCACAACTGGAAGTCTTACATCATCTAAAGAAGGCACTGGCATTATTCGAATGCTGGGTCTTTACATTTTGGTGTTTCCATGTCTTTTCCTTTCTGTGAAATGAAAAGCATATTTCATCCTCTTAATGATAAATGTCTTCAGACATTACAGTCCCCTGCAGCTCCCAGTCACAAATCACGTGCTTATTACCGTCTGAACTCTCCACATCTGATTGTATTTTGATTCCCAATTTCTGATTGCAATAAATGGTGTTGCCCTTCTGCAACAGCTAAATTAGCTTAAAGAAGCCACACAGACGCTGCAGCCATATAGTTAGTTTGTTTGCTTCTGCTGCAGACAACTGATTAGTCTGTGACAAAATAAATTAATTGTAACATTCAAAGGGGGTCGGTGAATTAAGTAAATGAAGATTCTGTAAATTTCTCTTACATTTAATCACTAGAATAAAGAAGAGTCACTGTCACCTTCTGAAATGATCCCTCCTGGCTGCAGGGTAGAAAATCAGAGTAAAGAAAGGTAATACAGTGATTTTATTAATGTCAGCGATAGTAAAAATAGTACCAAATGACAGGCCAGGAAAAAAGCCTCAGGGTCACTTGATGAGACAAACTTGCAATAGCGGCGCACACACACTACACTAGGAACTGAAACTACCCTGACAGGCAAGGTCTAAAGGCCCCAAGAGTTCCATACAAGAAATTTCAGAGAAAATTTAAGGATCTGGGATAAAGATGGATTGGAAAATGCCTAAAGCTGCTTCTGTGTCTTAACAGAAAAGAATCCTAAACTAAAATTCAAGAAAGCGTGCCATTTGTAAAATTATTCAGAACAGTTCTTACATGTCTATGATGCATCTTTCATTGTGGCTTTCTCAAATCTGTTTTTAGTGAATGATTCCAGAACAGGAGATGCTTTTATCCTCTCCTTTTCACAGCTGATGTTCAGAAAATTACTGAAATTCCTTTTTCTATTCCTAAATATTCCTCTCAAGATTCTGGTAAATTTTGGAAGCTACAAGATGATCATAAAATATTTGAACACTTATGCAGTAGCCTTCGTATATATATATATATATGTATATTTTTTTTAATGTTAAGAGATGTGTACAAAGTGGAGTGAGAGTAGTTCTGTAATTCTGTGGGGTCTTTTTTGTTTGTGTATCTATTTTTTATATATATCTGTGTAATTTACCTTTAAAACAGATGTATATGAAGAAAGCCCATGAACAGTTAGCTCCCAAATAATTTCATGTGTCATACAAGTTTTAGCTGTATGCTTATTTGCATGCTGGGTAGTTGCTAGTGTCTTCTACTGCTCTAGAGACTGGAAACCATCTCAATGCTATTCTATTCTTAGGTCTTAATCACTACCTTTCTGCTCATTTGCTACTATATGCCAAAAATAAAAGTGGCTTTATTCAGGATAATTAAAACACATTGAGAAAAACTATCAGTTACTTACAAAAAGTTTTTGAGCTTAATTTCCCATTCCGAAGCATAAGCCTTCTTCCTAGAGAACAGAAGCGTTCAATCAGCAGAGCTCTGCCATTACTGACTACTTAGAAGCCTAAGTGAGATTTAAGTGTAAACTTTGTTCATTGATCTACATTGACGCTGGCATAATATGAATATGCATGTTTACCTGCCACAGATGGATTTATCTGCAATCTAGAGTATGCATTGAGTTCTATTCGATTATGTGAAGCACTAACACATCTTAAAGTTAGCTAGATACAGACTCTAGAACCAAGAAAGCTAGTAGAAATAATTAGTGGGCATTCTCTAATATTGTTGTCTATACACAGTAAAACATTTTCATGAGTGCAGATTCTGATTGGTGATATCCCAGAAAATGCAAAACCAGCACAGCAATTCATTTAAATACAGTGAACTCCTTGGGTGAGGAAAACCTGGTTTGCATGATCCTTGCATTTTTGCCTGCTTCAGAAGCAGGGTAGTAAGCCATGCAGAGGCAAACTTAGCATAATAAAATAACTAACTGTATTCTTTTTCTTTAACATACTGAGATTGTAATTGTTCCAGGATCAGATTCTGCCATTACAATAATATGTTGCATAATGTGGACAGAATACACACATAATTTTTTAGCTTAGAGTCCACTGAAGACTTTCTTGCCACTAAAAAGCTCAACACACACACAAGAAGATACTGCACATAGGTACAGACTCACACTTGCTTGTAGTTACATTATTCTGCTTGAGAAGTTGCAGACTTCAGCAGAGCTATTTTCAAAACATAAAAAACCCAATCATGGAAATCTTCCTCTCTCATACCTGGGTTTTCTTGAATGGATTTTTTTTTCTTTTCATGTAGCTGTACAAGAAAATAGAAAGAGGTTGAGTAAAACAGTTAGAGGCATTCAACCCCCATGAAAATGTATAGCTGTTTTATTGCCAAACAGTTAATTATTTAGGTGTGGGTTTTGGGGTTTTTTTTAATTTCTTTGGGTTTTACTTGTCCTTGTCTTGCACATTAGGTCAAATAAAACAAATGAGAAAGATGACTAACCTATTTCTTATCACAACAATTAGCCATGTAATTTCTGCAAGAGACCTAATGCCTACCTAAGGTCACTGGAATCAATCAGCAGCTTTTTAATTTAGCATAACCTAAACATGACTAGTCAATACAATCTTTAACTGGTTAATATACCCTGTGGTCATGTATTCACTGCCAAGTTCGGCCTGTTAAATTATATCATGAAAGAGGTCTATTTGGGCTTGATCAGTTCAAAAGCTCCATGTCAGAGATGCTGTAATGGTCCTGTTACTGGGGCCTCTGAAAATCCATTTAGCCTCAGGTTGCCCAATGCTGCAGTGTACCTGCCATCCCTGTCCCTGCACTGTTCTTTGAATTTCCTGGATTCACCTTAGATCTGGCTTGTTGCCTTGCTTTTTCCCTACGATCCCTGGACTGTTCCTAGGATCTGTTGCTGTTACTACCCTACTTTGCTTATGCAGCTCAGATGCTACTGGACTGTGCCCTGGCAACGAGGGCACCGCTCATCCTGCACTGTGGCTGCTCTCAGCTCCTGGTTCACCTTTAACCTTGGAGTCCTGCTTTTGTTGCTCCCTGGTACTCAGTGGCCGCCATACCTGCCAAAAGTGAATGCCTCCTAGAAGTGAGGTACCTGGAAGCACTCAGCTATCAGGCCAATAAGTACGCGTGGAGGCGCCCAAGCCTACCACCCCCTCAAGTTTTGCCTTCAGTATCTTTTTCCTTTCTTTTCCTTCTTTTGCTGCTCTTGCTCTTTAGAAGCTCTCGAAAATGTGCTAGTGATGCTTCTACCGTAACGCAGACACTAGGGTCTAGCTGTGCTTCGATCTATACAGCTTTATACAAGAACAGCTGAGGGCAGAAAATATCTTGCAGTTAGTGCTAGCAGAAACAGCTGCTGAAACAGTCAGAGAGAGATTTGTATAGTCAAAAAGAAGGGAGGGGAAGCTTAAAAATCTGTAGCTTTGTTTTGCACTACTAGAAAATCATTAGTGATTTTCTGCCATCTTCTTTAACTTCTGTTAAAGTTAAACAGATCCCTGTTTCATGGAACATCCTGAGTTGGGAGGGACCCACAAGGATCGAGTCCAACTCCTGGCTCCACACAGGGCCAGGCAAGTCAGAGCATGCGACCAAGTGTATCGCCCAGATGCTTCTTCAACTCAGTCAAACTCGGTGCTGTGACCACTTCTGGGTCACACCTTTTTTCTTCCCTCATCCTGTTTCCTGCCTTGTCCTTTTATCCACCTTCTTTCCTTCACTCTTCACTTAATCTTCTTCTAACTACCTTTACATGCCATCAAGTTTTGAAACTAGCCCAATGCTTGCTACTGCCACAATTCACTCATATGCATATTGTTCCCCGTATCAATAATAAAATAATTAATTTCAGTGGCAGTATCTTACCTAGTTAGCCTCTCCTAATTTTTACCTTTCTCATTGTTCCAAGAGCCAGAGGAATACAGCAAGGGAGAATCTTCAAGACATCTAATTTTTCCTACTATATACTTTAAAGGTATGGTCTACAACCACAGATGGGGAATTCTAGGAGAGTACTTTAATTAACTGACTGAAAAAAGATTTGTTCCAGGACCCTTTAAATCCCTCCAAACAATCTCATTTCATATAACTTACTAAATAATGTGCTCCTCAGACACAGTAATGAAGTTTCATTTTTACTGCCCCAGCCATCTGCATATATTCCAAAGACTTAACAATAGACAACTGCATCATCCAAAAAGCAAAAGTGAGCGAGGGAAAAAAAAGGTGTAAAACCTCTGGCAAATTTGGAGAAAAATATCAACTGGTTGTTGTTTTTTTCTTTTTTTTTGGAAAGCATCAAGAGTTTGGAGGAGGCTAAAAGAAAAGATTATGTTCTGTTAGAAGACCTTTAAAGAGCAATCTACATGTTGAATATTAAGCACAAATCTTTTGGTAAGCCTGTTGGATCTAATGTACTCTTTCCTAGTTTTTCATAAAAAATAATATATATATATATAAAAAATTAAAACTTGAAAAAAAAAATCTATTTTAATGATCTCTATTACTTTTTCCTTGTCTTTTTTGGTAGCCTGCTGGTAAAGGAGAATCGTCCTGAAAATCCTCCCCCCAACAGAAATTCTCTACAATTATTACACTACCCAGCTATATTTTATACAGTCCAAAAAAAAAAAAAAGACAAATGTCAATAGCAGCTCAATCCTATTAGAGAAATTTTAATTCTCTAAGAAAAAAAGAAATCATATAAAGTTCACGTTCTCACTTTGCCAAAATACTAAATGTGTTTAGAAATGAAGCTAGAGACATTTGGATTTTTGACATATTTACAACATGCAGAGAGTTTTCCTCATTTTTCCTACTGAAAGATTAAAGCATCATGTAAGAAAGAGATACTTAATAGATTGTCACTCTAGGTGGTTGTTTTTTAAAACCTCTGAAATTATTGCACATAGGCCAGATGACTATCAGTAAAAGGACTCATGATAATATGCTACCAGCTTATATACAGAAAGAGGCTCTACAAGTTAACTGTTAATTTGTATGAGTTAAATTACATGTTGCCCCATGTTTGGTTAACAAAATTGGGAAAATTCCCAACATTTATTAATTCAGAGTAAAAATTTTGATATTTTTTAGAATACAAAATGCAGTAACTTCTTTTTAACGTGACTCATTGAAGGGAAGCTCATAGACTGTTTTGCTTCAAACTATTAATCATGGTGGCATATAATTTTTCTCAGTTTGAAGGACTGTGTTGCTTCTAAAAAAAAAGCGTTATAAATTTAGCAAAACACCCTATTGATTTAAGCAAAGGATGACATAAAGAGTCTGTTTTTGACTCACTGTCAGTTACAGCCAGAGACAAATCAACATATTTCCATGGAGAATGTCTCGTGCTTGCAGTTTACAATCAATGAGTAGGACAGAGGTGATAATATATGACACTTTCTGCTGACACATTCATTTTGTATCCTAATATACCTCTGAGAAGTTACAAATGGTTCAAAGCAGAAACACCGAAGAAAGACCTTTCATTGCCCATCCAAGGGTCATAGAAAGAATGTAATGAAGGTTGGTATCTATAATGTTTTGAAAGAGAAGAATGGTTTAATATACCCCCTTACTTGTAAAATATCATTACAGAGGAATAGGTTACTTGTTATGAAAAGATTTTTTTAATATCTGATTGCATTGCTAGATTTCATTTTATAGTACGTCAACCATTCTCGAGATGTGATCAGTTTACTGTATTTATGAACAAAATTTGGTTATATACTTACCAGTAACTACAGGCTGCTCAAACCCTTCCACTGCTGTGATCTCAGAACAGGAGGAAAAAAACCCACAGAGGCATAAGCAGTAAATTGGAAAAGTAATCTGAAGAAGGCCAAGCAGCTGTAGCGATACACACTTCCACTGTCTGTTGCCACAGACTCCATTTCATTCCATTTCGGTCTTGCATATATATATTTGTTTGTTTATTTTTCTAGCATGTGGTTTCAATGCTTTAAAATATAAACTGAGTATAACTTACTTTCTGACAGCTAAAATAATACTTCTGGCTCTGCACCACCCTTTGCCTGCAGCCAGAAGCACTCCCAACATGACATGGCTGCTTCAGGGGGCCTGAGAGTGCCCACACTGCTAGAGCAGAGACTTTCCTAGCAAGGAAAAAAGGCCTTTTGCACCTTCTAACAAGATGTAGTCAGGTATGTTACTTTAATTATTCTTCTGCTACTGCATCGTTTCCTCTGATAAAGCAGGTAAGAACTGCGATCACTTAAATTGGTGATGAGAGCTGGGATGCACGGATAGATTACAGGAATCCCAAGTAAATGTGACTCAAACCCCAACACGTTTTATTTGGAACAGATTCTGTGTGCTTCAGAGGAGCACAATCATGATCCACAGCATGTGCAACACCGTTCAATTCCTTAATGCAATTAATCTCTGAGAAGTTTATTTCAAAATCTACAACAATGAGAATCTCTGTTCCTAAAAATTACAAATGCTTTAGCAAGATTACAGTATCAACTGCCTCTCTGAAGGGGGTGGGAGAGGGGCTGAGCATGCAGTTCTTAAAGAAAATTAAAGCGGCAAGTAAGTCTTAAAGACCAGTAGGAACACTCTATGAAGTAATCTGGCACATACACATGGTCTGGAATAAACGATGAATTACTCCTTTTAAAGATGCCTTTTTTCCATCAAGCAGCTCTGAAGCTTTTGGAGAAGTTATTCTAATCTAAAGCTTAATCAGCATACAGCCACTTTTAGCGAAAACAGTCATGCTGTGTTTGTTTACCCAAATTGTAGGTTAACACGGCCAAAGATGCAGACACACTAGATCTGGCATATGTAGATCTTACTAACCTTACAGGTGAAATATTTCAAGTCTCACGTGTCAAAGCAACACCATACAAATGTGACTAAACTTCTTCCAGAGCCAGGCCACGCCTGAAAGCAGCATAGCTGCATTCCAGTTTCAGAGGTCCACATTAACAGCCTACTGAGCCAGCTTGATCTTCTCCTCATCAGAAGTGGGGTCCACAATGTGATGTGTGACTCTGCAGTCACACTAGCCCAGTACAGCTTAACTCTGAGCAGGCTGGTGCTGTATGTACAACTGAATGGATTCGGCCTGGGTATGGCACTCTGCAGGGGGGGCATTACAGTTCCGTTTCTGGGAATTCAACACTACTTACTGTAGGCCTTTGGAAATGGCATGATGGCTGCTGGGGTACAGATGAGTGCCACAGAAGCCACACCACATCTGGGAGCAAAGAATTCAAAAACAAGACGTGTATGATAGGCAGGTCAAACATTAAAGGTAAGATTACTTTTCCCTTTGTGCGACTTAAAATTTTCTCAACAGTACTGTGGTTTTTTTGCTGTGAGACACAATGTTAACATGGGAAGACCAGACCTGCAAGACAGCAGAAAGCCACTGCAGCACTTCTCCACTTCAGAGCCCTCTTCCTGAAACAGGCTACACCAGTGACAACACATGATAAGGTCTGAAGTATCTGCTCACTGTATCCAATTGCCAGAAGTGGCGTCTACTGTAGGGAGCAGTAGTTTCTGAAAACTGTAACTGCTACTTATGCAGCCCATACTTTTTGTGTTCTACACCTTTAAAAGTCAAAGCTTGTCAAAAAAAAGAAAATATACCAACAATATAGGAAAAGAAAGAAGACAACAGAAGACACTATGTCCTGTTTTATTTTTTTATTTACTGTTATGGCCTTCAAAAAGCACTGAGACAGAATTAACTTCCAATGAAGAAGGAATTCTGACAGTTAAGATCTCAGGGAATTACTTCTTAACTATTTTTTTCTCAAGCTGATTGGACCTCTGTATAACTAGATACTAGTTATAACAAATGTGGTCAAGGAAGTCAAGTGCTGACATTCAGGACACTTCTTCAGATGTTTGGCAGGTGACCCACAGAACAGTAAATATCTGTAACTGAACTAACTACATTAGGATTTGTTTCTATGGCTTTTTCACCCATCTAACATGAAAGCCAAGGCAAAAAGGGAAGGATGGAATGAAAAACTACTAGAAAAGTCTGGTTTCATTGAACTACAGAAAGGAACAGAATCAGAAAATGATTACTCTCTCAAAGTGATAGTAAGTTATGAGTATTTTCTAAAAGGGTGCCTCAACATTCACAGATTCACACAGATCACAGATTTGCAGGGGTTGGAAGGGACCTCTGGAGCTCATCTAGTCCAACCCTCCTGCTAGAGCAGGATCACCTAGAGCAGGTTGCACAGAACAGCATCCAGATGGGTCTCGAGTATCTCCAGAGAAGGAGACTCTACAACCTCTCTGGGCAGCCTGTCCCAGTGCTCAGTGACCCTCACAGTAAAGGTTTTTACTTGGCATGGATAATACTTAAGAAATGCAAACCTTAAGAAATCAGAATATTATACTGTTACCACTTTATTAATATTAGACCGTATGGCAGAGTATCAAAATCATTTAAAACACTGTAAGCTAAAGCTGTGTCAAAAAATTTACAAGTTTAAACTTTATTTGATCACCAAAAATGGCATCCATTTCAAAATACTTTTTCAATATTTGTTTTGTATATACTTCTTGTAGCATTTGAAATATTAAAAAAGGGTTATTCAATGACACAGAACATAAACTTGAAACTGATCCAAATCAATACAACTTGAATGCAATGATGCAAGAATGGTTTTCATTAACTAAACAGATGTGCAAATATATAAGCAATGTCAATTACACATTACTTGCTAGTTCTATGTTAACAGGATTACATTCAAGGACTAAAGTGTCCAACAGCCTACTTTTAAGCCAATGCATTTTTGGGAGGTGAAGATGTTGTTTTAGTCTGAAGAGCAGCTTTTTTTTTCCTACATAGATAAGAAATCAAATATACCTAACTACTCAATATATGACACCATCTTTGTATTTTTCATCATGCATATCCAGTTTTCTTTTCAACCTGGTAACAGTTAAGTTTCAATACTTAACCTTAATTTTCCCTAGTAGCAAACTTCAAATTTATCTCAAAAAAAATGGCAGTCTTCAAGACATATTTTTCTATGAAGCATCTGAATCGTAGCATACCCTAGGTTGAAAGGGACCCACATAAGGATCATTGAGGCCAACTCCTGGCTCCACAGAGGGCACAGAATGAAGACAAACTGGAGCCTTCCACCTACTTCAGGCTTTCTTTACTTGCATGACCACAAAACACAAGAGTGTCAGAACAAAGTATGGAAAGAATAAATAATGCTTAAATTTGCAGAGAAAATTACAACATCCCCCCCCACACACACACTTTTACAGAATAATGTTTTGGGGGCACACTAACATACACAACCCATTGTTTTATGAGGGTGGAAAGATGTTCACTGTGCTTCAATTAAGTGCTCTACATGGGTCATGTAATACATAAGGTATGTTTTTGAGACTACTGATTTAGACTCAAATGTACATAAAGGTTGCCCAAATTATGTACATTTCAAATTTAAAATAATGTAACAATGAGTATCTTTCACATAAAGATGCACAAGTTTTTCTGCATATTTTCTGTAATAGAATATATACCTTACTTCTGATATGACAGTGGACAACTAGAGTTAGAGTAGATTTGGAGAACCATACATGCTTGAGTAGAAATTTCTGCTAGACCTGAATGCTGAGGCTTCTTTTCAGCTCTGAAAGAAGAGGGAAGAATGACCTTCCTAACTGGATGTCCAACTCCACTGCAAATGGAAAAAACCCCAAAAAGTATCAAAGTATCAGTCCAAGCACAACATGGTAATTTATAAGAAAAAAAAAATCAGCAAATAAACTAAATGAGCAAAATATGGCCATGACTTCTGTCCTGGATACACACTGATGAAGTTCACCTTGTCTGACAGGTAGTGTGTTTGTGCTGGTCATGCATGAGAAAATCTCGGATGTGATGGGAAGAGAGGGATGAAAACCAGGACACCCTCTTACACACAGTAGGCATGGAATTTTACGCACTTTCTCTATTTACCTGAAAATTCTCAACAGAAAAAGTTTTCAGTACTAAAAGCCAGAAAAAATATTTAATCTGACTATCTGAGGGCAAGGCATATTTCAATATAAAAATGGAATATATGTTTCTCCTCCCCTCTATTTCTCACACAAGACTCAGCAGTTACAGCAGTAACAGCATGGACATTTGTAAGACTATTTGAATCCCTCAGTACAACTAATAAAGTAATTATTTCCCAGTCATAACCTAGCAGAAACTTTCTCCCTTACATTTGGAATTATTTCCACATCAGGTGTTGACATCCACAACCATTGTGTGCTGCAGGTATTAACTAATTCTGCCCCCCAACAGAGTAACACTCACTCTTGGCCTCTTTCCAGCTACACTTCTGTGTACTTCATTTGTCAGGGCCTTTACTTATAAATCCTGTTCCACCAGTACTCAAACTTTGGCTAAAACTCAAAATGTTATGCCTTTCAGCTGCATTTCACAAAACTCTCAATGCTTAAACCAATCCAGATTATCATTCTAATGTCATCAAGTTACCTAATATACTGTTTTTATTGTAACATTCACTCTAGATCTTAAGGTTTTCATATCCAGTAGTGTGAAATCCATCAAACTACACCTTCTACCTGACTATTTAGTGAAGATGAATTTACTGTTCCACAAGGGTGACTACTATCTATTTTCTGATACTGATCTCTGGTGTTTCTCATTCCTTTCTGTAAAGGAAAATGGATTAGCCAAGTCGCTGCAAGTCCTGACACCTGCATACTTCTGTGTCTTCAAAACACCTGAAGCAGCCTACTTTCTCCACTGACTCCCCACATCTCACGTCATTCCTCCAGCCCCCTTGGAAACCAAACACAAGGCCGATCAATGCCTTAGAGACATCACTCGAGACCAAGGCTCAAAATGATCCAATGCTTTTTTGTCACCTCAGGCTTCATCAGCCTGCACCACGGCCCCAGGCTGCCTCAATTCCCACTTACACCCGTCTATTCCCTTCCACAGTACTTCCACCTTTCCCAAATTCTTCTGAGCTTTCCTCTTTCTCCTTGTACTTTTTCAAACCATCTCGTCTTTCAGGCAACATCAAAGCCTGAAGCCCCTTGTCTCGGAGGGGCCTGCGGCGCTTTCAGACTCTCTTTTCGAAAGGCCCTACCCAAGGGCCTCTTGCCTCGTCGGAGAAAGGCGAAAACGCCCTAAAACGGAGGAGGCCCGGTGAAAGCAGAGCCATTTCGGATGGGCACCAGGCACCTTGCGTACTTTTTAAAAAAACGGCCCGAGAAGCTGCGTGGCCTCCTTCGGCCTCCTGCGGTGCTGCTGCTGCTGTTGCTGCTGCTCCCCCTCCCCCGCCGCCGGCCCCGGCCCCCCGCCTGTCCCTCCACTGCGAGAACCCGCGCCTGTATCCCTTCCGCTGCGCCTTACGGGAGACAAGCAGACCGCCTGCCGCGGAACGGGGACGGGGCAACGGGGCAGCGGGAACGGGGCAGCGGGGTCGGGGCGGCGCGGCCGAGCCGCAGGAAAGGGCTCCCAGCCCTCTGGGGAAGGGAGAGCCTGCGAGCTGGCCGCTACCGCGAGGACAAGGATACCCCCTGTCCCCAGGCGACTGGTGACGACCGTCGCGAACGCCTGCCTTCCATTGGCTCTCAGGCTGGCAGAGCGCGGCCAATCACAGCTCGTAGCGGAGCCGAGAGGCTCGCATTCCCGCCTTCCCCTCCTCCCCCTTTGAAGCCGGCCCCGTGGCGCGGAGGGGGTTCGGCCGCCTGCGGAGGGAGGGTCACGTGACCTTCTGTTTACATCCTCTCAGCTGTTGGGGCCCCTCCTCCCCTCGCCGTCTCTCACACCGACACACACCGCAGTGGCGGCGACCTGCGGACCCCCTCCGCCAAGCGGGCCGGGGCACGCCGCCCTTCGCTTGCACGGGCTCCCGCTCCCTCGCTGGCCGCGACCGCTGCGCTCCGTGCTGACGAGCGGGGCCCTCTCCTGTCTGCCTTTGCCCCGGGCAGGTCTCGCTGCTGCCGCCCCCTTAGGGTCCGGGGCCCGCTGCGCAACGGGTGAGTGTCCCGCCGGGGGGGTGCGAGGAGGGGGGCCGGGCGGGTGGGCAGGGCTGCGCTCCTCGGGGAGCAGCCGCGGAGGCCGCCGTCTGCCAAGCGAGACGTTGAGTTTGAGGGGGAAGAAGTGGGGCCCGCCGGTCCCCTGCCCTCCCCTCCGCGGGCAATCGACTTCCCATTGTCCGTTGGCCTCGCGCGCAGGCACGCAGGCGCGCGCCCTCTGAGGTGCGGGGGGAGGTGTGGGGGTGGCGGGAGGGGGGTTGTTTTCGCCGGGACAGGGCGAGGGCTCGCCGCCGCCCGCGACTGCGGGGCGGGGAAGGACGGGACGAGGAGAGTGCGTGTACACCCTCGGCAGCCCATTCCTCCTCCTCCTCCTCCCGACCGCTCCCCCCCCCACCACCACCCCCCGCGTCCTTTCGCCGTCTGCGTGATAAATAATTACTGGCCCGAAAAGGGCTGGGACTAAAGGCGGTTGAAGGAACCAGCCGCGGGAAGATGGGAGGGTTCCAGTGTTGACATCTTGGGGGGGGGGGGGGGGGGTGAAGGGGGAGAGGGGAGGGAGGGAGGAGGAGGGGGGGCAAGGTGAGGGCAGCGCTCGCCCCCAGCTGCGGCTCTGCGCCCTGCCTCCTCCCTGTGACGGCAGTTCTCGCCTTTGAGGAAATGCAGTAAGGACGGGAGCTTGGGGTTGGGTTCCCCCCCCCTTTCCTCAGCCCTGTGGGGGGGCTGCGCCTTCCAGGCCGAGGAATTTTAGAGGAGGCAGAAGGGAGCGTGAGGCAAACGTTTTGGTTTTGTCTCAAGGAAGAATAAAACACGGGCTAAGGGTATTTACTCCGCCGGGAGAGGACTCGGTGTAGCAGGAGCGAGGGGAATGCACTTTGTTTACGTAAATAATGCGTGCGAGATGCACGGTAACTTCGCTTTCCGCCCCGCGAGCCGCGGCGGGGAGGCGGCGGTGGGGGGGCGGAGGAGGCAGCCCCTACCCCCCGCTTCTCCTTACGCGCACACTTGGTCTCTGTTTACATTGTGGTCTCTGTTTTGGCTGGGAGCGGCGTTAGGGGGAGGAGCAGGAACTCGCTCCGGGGCAGCCACCTCCTCCCCTGTTTTCTTTGTTGTTATCGGGCCGGGAGAGGCGTCCTGGGGTCACGTCGGCCTGTAGCTAAGCTGCGGTTAATGTGATTGCTCTTCGGCCCGAAACCTCGGGCCGCTTTCCTCTGTCCGTGTGCAGGTCTTCTCTCTCCTCCGTCGTCACCCTCCTTCCCCCCCCGCCCCCCGGTAGTTGTCAGCGGCTCGCAGTGAAGTTGGAGGGCGGAGGAGGAAGGAATTTTGGCATTTATTTGATACGCAGTCAGCAGCCTGGGCCTGCTTCGTGCAGCTCACTTGTTTTTGACAGCAAAAGGGGGGAAAAAGAAAAGCCTCCTATGGTGGAAGGTGTGTGTGTGTTTATTGTTCTTGGTGGAAAGTGAAAGAAAACATTTTAGGGACTGTGTGAGAGAAGAGTTGGAAGTACCAAACTGCTACATTATGTGGAGAGTGCTTGTGTCCTTGCAGTACTTTCAGGTGCCCACGTAGTTACTGTTTTAGTGGGTATATTTTTATGCCTGCCAAGCAAAAGTCAAGCACAGTTGAACTGCAGACTTTTCCAGCAAGCAAGTAAAGTTTCTTCTTATAATGAACAATAAACTTTGAGACACACAAGTAAGAGACACAGTTAAGGACAAGATATAATCCCCAATCAATTAATGAAGATACCAAATCCCTCTTGACCACGTGCATCTTAAAAGCATTCTTTGCAATACAAAGGGCAAGATGCAAAACATCTAATACTTGAAGTTGGTAAATGATGAGAGTGTGTTGTGGGAATGCCTTTGTAGCCATAATTCATTATTCTTGCAAATCAATCATAAAATGTATGATACATTTTTCTCCCCACAGGACCCATACCTTGCTCTCCACACTGGGCAGACTATCTCTGGAAAGAACCAGGCTTGGATAAAAGGAGCTGTCTCTGCAGAACTCCTGCCTGATGTGTTGGGAAAGTTTGAAAAAATGTTGGATGTGTAGGTGGACAAATGTGTGAAAGATCTAGTCATATTTTAAATTACTTTGTGTGAATATAATATAATGATAGGAATGCAAGAAGTACGTGAGTGAGGTCAGAGAGCCACAATGAGGGCTTTGGAGGCAGACACTTAGCCAGATGTTCTTTACAACAGTGAGTGTCCCGCAGAAATGCAAGAAAAAACAATTGGATGTTGTTGGGAGGTTTGAAGTGAGGAGAATGTCATGAAATCACAGAAACAGATATAAGTATGTAATACTGGACATCACTGGATGACCAGATGTTACCTCTGGGTCTGAGCAGGATTAGGTTCCTTCCCTGCATAACCTCTGATCTTCACTCCAGAAATCTTGTAAAAATCTTTCTGCCTAATTGTCTCTCACAGGGTTTCCTTAATCCAGTCTCAGACTTCGTGTCATGACTTGGTTTAGATATTTGACCAGCCAGTTTCAATGTTGCGGTACAGATTATGTATAAATCTATAAAGCCTTTCCGTTTCTATAGTTCTGATCTTGACAGATTGCTAAATTTTATTGCTCAGGCTTGTATTTGTCTGGCAGTGATTGCCCCAAGCTTCAGCAGCTCCCTTTGAAGAGGCTTCTGCCTAATAGGAGACTAAGAATAGAACCTGACTGCCAGACATGTATTATGTTTTTGAGTGCTTGTGCTGGACCATAGCAGAGCAGTCACTTGGCTGTGTTTCTGTAAACTTGGTGTGTAAGCTGAAGGTGGAAGTCTTTAAGAAGCTTATTGCCTGTGACTTCAGGCAAACTTGTAAGGAAAAAAAAAAACCCAGTAACACAAAGACCAAATTCCAAGTTCTGCTGCAAGACAGGATTAGTAATGCAGGGTGATGTTTTTTTTTCACAGAGATGTTCTAAAAACAAGATGACTTTTCACATGCAATGTTCCAGGGATGTTTATTCCAGGACTTTCCACAATTCCCCCAAACAAATATATTAAAAGCACTTCTGAAATAGGCTGTATGAGAATGTTCATCTCAGTCTTCAGTACGTGGTGAGGAATGACCGAGTTACTTTTTTCTGGATGAGAAGTATGTTTACGTTTACCTGTTGTTTTCACTTCCTGCTTTGTTCCAGCAGCAGTGTCACAAAGATCTCCTGTTTTGCCCTGCTGAGCTGAAAGCCATGGTCTGTAGCTGATGGTTAATTAGCTCTCTGTGTAAGAAAAGGGCCTTGAAGTCTACAGCACTTGACATTCTTGAATACAAACATCATGAAGTACGATCATCCCATTTATTTTACCTGCTTAGAATGTAAATTCCTCAAAGGCAAGGTGGGAAGAATGTATGTGCCATCTTGTTCTCAAATGAATGATCAGGTATGTGACTGGTACTGTAGGAATCTTCCAGTGGGGTCAGAGGTTGAGGTGTATGTGGATTCTTCTCCAGCCCACTGAGGTGGATTGTTCTGATGCAGAATTCTTCTAATGTATCTACTTTGCAAAAGTGTGATCACACTTCTCCATTTCTGTGGAGTTCTGGGGAGCAGAATTAAATAGTTTGTGAAATACTATGGGTATAATTATATTAAAACATCAGGAAGTAACTAGTCTGCTCCAATTCCTTTGGGGCTTATTTGTGTGCACTGTATGTTAATGAGAGCCTTCAGACCTGCTTAACAACACAGAGTCTTAAAGCAGTTGCTGCTGCTGCTGTGTTTAAGAAAATGGTGTTGGGCTTCTGGGCTTTGAAGAAAGGATATAATTTGTAGCAGCTTAGGATGCTGAATATGACTTTTTGTGGGACTGAAAGATCAGCAGGTTGCCACAGTAGTGTTGGTTCTCCGTTCTCTTTGTCCAGGTAGATCATGCCAACTTGTGTTTCAGAGTTAGTGTTACTAGTGCAAAGTTGGCAGTGATGTTCACAAGGAGCCTGAAATTCTGATCAATGTATGTGTGTGGATTCTTGTTAAATACACTTCTGATCAAAAGCTTATTAGGAAGCTTGGAAGACCTAAAGTGAAACTTACAGTGTCTTTGGAAATGACAGTTAAACTTATTTCTGAAAACAAAGTATTGGGCCCTCCATCTAGAGTGCAAGTGTTGTGCCTATCACTTGTCCATTGCTACTGCGATTAGTATGTGACTTGTTTCTCATCAAATTTTATTGGTCCTTTAAATTGAAACACAAAAATATAGATTGTCCTTAGTTGTGAGGAGGAAACACATGCAGCAGTTTAAAAAAAAAAATCCAAAAGCTCAAGTTCCATAGCTCTATAATAGTTTAGAGGTGACCAGGAGTCACCTGGTAACCCTTAGGCTGATTTGTTCTTGTGGGGAGGTGACCATGGGGCAGGAGTAAGCTGCTCCTTTGGTTAGGCAGCTGCCTTGTAAAAGGAGGAGTTGGAGGCCACTGCTTAGAAAGTGGATTTAATGAAGGGTAATTTTTTAGTCCTTTCTGTATAATGTTTTGTGAAGAAAGGATGTCAGGATCTAGCTTGTTATAAGAGCAGAACATTGATTTCTGTAAGTTGCATAGAGTTGGAGATGTAAGATACTGTGAAGGTGACTAAAATAATTGAGGCTTAGAATTTCTCAAGTATTACATTTCACTCTGTTTTCTTAAAGTATATGCTTGGCATACAGTTGCAAAACAAATGCTGAATTTGGAATTGCAGTGTTTCTAGGATGTAGAAGACGACAAATAGAATCCATGCTTAAACTTGCTTGAGGAAACAATCCAGAACTTGCCAACAAAATCTTAAAATCAGGTTTAAAAGCTAATTAAACTTAATAGGCGTAGAATAGGTGGTTTGATAGCAACATGGGATGTTTGGAATCCTGTGTGAAGGACATGTGTATGAAGTTGCTGTAGGGCATCTGAGTTGTCAGTGTGGAGCTATTAGATGTGAAGTAGCATTTTGTGAAGGCCTACATTCTTCTGAAGTTTAAATGAAAGGATGCCAGGAGTAATGAATCTTAGTAGAGGTAGCTGCACAGTTAAAGAATGGGCAGCCTTTGTCTTGGTTGCTTTACTGGAGAGTGTGTGTGTGTTCATTTATGCATGCACGAAGAATACGCGTGTGACCAGACAGTTGTGAGGCAACACAGGGACTATGCACAGGATCTCTGTCCTCAGTTTTTAGAACCTGGTGATGATGGACTGCATGCTTGGTTCTGTTTACAAGTCAGAAGGACTCCAGGTTCATTCTTTGTTTTCTCACAAGTCTTTTGGGTGACAGTGCCTTGATTTTGCTCTGGTTGCTTTTGAATCCCAACTGTAGTATCCCTTTCAGAGGACACATCCTTTATGACGTTGGTGCTCTGTCTAGGAGTCTTAAGTCACACAGCAACAGCAGCTCTTCTCACTTGTGGGGAAGCAAGGGCAGGATATGGGCGGAAGAGTTTTCTGTTGTGTTACTTAACACTAAATGTTGCCATATCACAGGCCAAGTAGCATGCAATTAGCATGAGCACTTAAAATAGCATTAGAGGTCTGTGTTTAAGCACCTGAATCACATAGCAAGTATTAAGGGCTTGCTGTTATTATCAAAACCCCCTTTTGTTTGCATGATTTCTCAATAGAGAATGCTTATTAAAACTGTTAGCAGTTATGATTGTCTTCCTTTTTTCTTAATAAGTGGCTTGTTGAGGTCCTAAATTACAGGTGCATATTTCTAATGGCAAATTAAGTGATTTTGAAAACTATTTTTGGGATGAATAGCAACAAGTTTGATACTGGATAATGTTCACCAGGAGACTGTTACTGGGAACATACTGTTTTCCCCAGCTGATGTTTACAAGTTGTTTTTTGGCATGAGTTAGGGTCAAATCAAGAGTTCCTACACAGTAAGAATTTTATAAGTTGTAGTGAAAGGCAGTATATGGTAATAGACTAGATAAAATACACACACACCTCAATGTGACTATGCAAAATTTGTGTATTGCTACTATCCTTCAAGCAAAACAAATAGCACTTGCTATCTGTTCATGTGGAAGGGAACTAAATCTCAAAGAACTTGTCAAGCACTTTGCATGAGGTGATCTGTCTTACTTAATTCTCTGGTCATATGACAAAAAAAGCTGCTTCTCAAAAACAATGTTACTGGCATAATGTATGGCTTCTATAAGTGAAGCTGATAGTAACTGGAATTGTGCATGGTGAGAGTCAGCTAGTGAATCGCATCCAGCAATTGGTATGCCTGTGGTGTCTCTGTCCCAAATGAAAGGCTTGGTTCCTATAAATGGTGGTTTTAACATTGAAAGAGGAATGAGGACCATGTGGTTGGGAGGAAAATGAGAAACAGTAACTATTCTGAGAATTTATTTTTTATTTCTGTAACACATGTTTTCAGTGGACATTCAGGAATTACCACGTGGTTTTCTTGACAAATACTTGAAAGTAAAAGCCAAGTAATATTCCATGACCAAGTCAGGACCATGGTGCTAACCACTGTGCTATGTAATGGTCTGTATACCAAAGTTAAAAAAAGATAAGAGTCGGAGCCACTGTCCTTGTAATCGTTTTCAACACAATTGGTTTTGCTTGAATAGGTGCGGTTAAAACTTATG
The DNA here is from genome assembly GCF_964237585.1 of Gallinula chloropus. Classification (NCBI taxonomy): domain Eukaryota; kingdom Metazoa; phylum Chordata; class Aves; order Gruiformes; family Rallidae; genus Gallinula; species Gallinula chloropus. Next base: position 43,751,922 of record NC_140086.1, read on the forward strand.
CAAGTTAGCATTGCTGAAAGAGCAAACTGAAGCTCACTAAAGGAGATGCTTAATTTCAGTAAACAAAGTGAATGGTTAATATTCCTGCAGTACTAGTAATTTCAAGTAATCAGGAATGCTGTGAATATTTCTACTAGAACATCAGTTTGCCATTAAAGGATTGATTTCCACCTGAAAAATCTGACACCCATAAAGTTTTTGTTTACTCTTGGTGGATTCTGGCAGGTGAGGACTGCTGGCTCTTACTCTGCAGGGGCATGTGATCCTGCTGTCTATTGCAAAACTCTCCCCTTTTTCCCTTTGAAGGATTAAGTGTGGTTCTGTTTCTATTCAGCGTAGTCACCTACTGTCCAGTTTCTTAAGCTTTGCTGTGTTCTTCCTTCAGCAAACTAAATTTGGCATTATTGCAATCCCGAGGTCAGTGAAATGAAGGACATTGAAAAGGCAAGTTGCTGAGTTTCTTCAACTTCTGCTGACAGCTGCATCATAGGCCTTAGTCTCTGCCTATTTACTTCAGTTAATTATGCATTCATTATGACTAAGACTCATAATGAGTTTCCTGAGATTCTGTCATGTTTTCTGGAGTAACTCAGTTGTCAGAAAAAGCCAGTGTAGGATTTAACTTCTCAGTTCTGGGATGGTCTGGATAAACCAGAGTTGTTAATGATGTAACTAAGGCAGGTTATGTGACTGTAGCAGCCTCTTGTGTTACATCTGTAAACTACACTCCTCTCAGGTGAAAACCACAAGCTTTGTGTGCCTGACAGATGACTGATGGGGGAGGATTGTGGGGATGAACTTAATGCTGTTGAAGTGTACAGCTACTATATCAAGAAATGATGGGTTTTCAACTTCCATTTCTTGCTGAATGTGCTTGCATCCCCTCCAGACTGCATCTGCTGTTTGTACAGTAAGTAAATCATAACTTGGGAGCCATGTTTGCAATAGTACTTGATTCGTATCTGGGGACAAATGATGCATAACCACTTTAAAGTTAAAAAAAAATGTGCTTATGCTCTTAAGGAAGGCTTTTAAGGGGTTTTGTTCAGGTATTTCTATTCATAGTTTAGGCATGCATGCCCCAAGATCCAGCCAGTGGTGAGACTAAACGTTTATTCTCACTAGAACACAAATGCACTTAGTGTGTAAATGTGCAGTTGGCCACTGCATCAGCACAGAAGACAGCACAAATGTGAGCACAAACAGCACCAATGGCTTTATCCTGTTGTCCCTTCTGTATGGTCAAGCCATATGTCTGCTAGTGGCAATCACATGCAGTATGTAGTGTGGATCCTCCCAGTTACTGAATTTAGACAACCTGTTCTACCCTGAAACTGTCCCTTAGGTCCATTTACCCCCATTTCCTCTTGCACAAACACACGTAGGCTCAAACCCTCCCTCTGCACTCCAAAAACATCACAGGTTCTCCAGCAGCTCACTCAGAGCCCTGTTTTCTTCCAGATGGCAATTCCTTCAGTTGCCTCACTTGGACATTCTGGTCTGTACCTGTATCCCAGGCTGCAATGCTAGTTTGCTGGCTAGTGCAGCTTGTTGTTCCCTGTGATCACACCCTGACAAAAACCTCACACCTTCCTTTGCTGGCACCACACACCCATAGATCTCTGTGACCTGTGGTCTGACTCTGCTAGTTGTGTAGACATAGATGCACATTCATTAAGGCCTCAGAAAAAGAGCTGGGGAAGGAGATTAGTGGGCAGACAGGGCAGTGGTGAGTTGGAACGGAGCTGGACAAGCATACTGGCTTGCAGTTTATTCACAGGGAACATCACCCTCTTGTTACCATAGCCCTGGTTTTCCTGTGCTCTTTGTCTCCAAGCCGCTTTGACCCTTTCTTTGCCCCCACCTTTGGGTCCCACCCTAAACATAACAGGGCTTGTGCAGTCCACAAGAGCTTTTCTCCTGCATCCTACAGTAGGTAAATCTGGTGGCCCTGTAAGCAGTCACCCCTCTGTCTGAAAAGTGCCCTGGAGAGGCACATATTTTGAAATGTTACCTCAAAATAGGGTATTTCAGTAGCAACAGGAACAGGGAGAATACCAGAGAACACTGAAGTTTTGTGGAAGAGGCTCTTGCAACAGGCTTTGTTAATAGTGCTAATGCTGTAACCTTTTAAATTGTAAAAGAGTTGATTTTTTTTTTTATTTTTCTGGATGATTTGCATTATGTAAGTACTTCTTTGATAGGTTTTTTTAAAGTAGATTTAGTTTACATGTGACTTGTGTATTTTGAGTATATGTTTTATAAAAATAGGCATTGGACGTTTGAAGAAGTAAGGATTTATGGACAAGGTCATGTCAATTTAGAGTACACAATTTGTGGATTTATATTATGTCTGGAAGATAAGCAGAGAGGTGCCTTGAAGTGTCTGGTGCTTTGAGATACACAGTATTTGGGGATTAAAAAGGAAGAAGTAAGGTGCAAGTAGATATCCAACTTTTTTTGTTCTTGTTGACAAGAGAAAATGAACTCTTAGTGTGCGTGTGCTTTAGTAAGCAAGTTAACAGTTGAAAAAAAATTGGTGAATGCAGTGTGATACTTCTGGAAAGTTGCATCAGTGAAATAATGGTATATCGTGATGCTGAGGAAGAAAAGCTGGAAACAGGAGTAGGCCTTATTCATTCATCCCTCTTGAGGATTACAGGCCTAATAAAGTAAGTTATCAAAACACACTTGTATTTACAGTGGACTATTTTAAGAATCTAGTAGACAGGATCAGTACTTAAATTTTTTATTTTATTAATGTCTCATAAGGGGACACATAGTAAGTGAAAGTTGAGATTCTTAGGCTGTGACAGTAAACATTTTGATAATAACAGAATTCAAAGTTGTTTATGCCGTGAATATTGCATGCTATTTTGACTCTCCTAAATCTGTTTCTAAAGATCAGAAAGCCCAGAGGTTTTAATGCACTTGAAACTTGATAAAGTTGATTCTTTTTTTTTTTGGGGGGGGGTGGGGCATGGGGCTGGGTGTTTTTGTAGAGACTGCAGTAAATGCATAGCTGTAAGATGAGGTTTCAAGTGTCAGGAATGTAACCATCTTCTATTTTTACACTTGACCTCCTTTCTATTTTCTTTTGCTGAAGGCAACAGGAGTATGTTGTTCTGTTGCTGCTGGAAGTGAGTTATTTAAATAATTTTAAAAGTTCATGTGCAATAAGCTTTTGAACTTTAGCACTGGCTGAAATTTTGTCATGGGCCACATTTAACCTACTCAAAATTATGAGACCTGTGACTTGATCTGCTTAAGAACTTAGAGCAGAGGAAACTACTTTTGTGGTAAAAGGTGAGGAAAGTGTTTCAGTTCTTGTACTAAACCTGCTTTGTATTTCAAAACAGGATTCTTCTCTACTCTGCTCCCCCCCTCCTTCCCCTGCCATTATTGGTTGCTCTGAAGGTAATACTGAAAGTAAAGGAACATCATATTTTACTGTGGTTTGCTACCTTCGAGTCACCCCGAATTAAACTATTAAGCGTTTCCTGTCATGAAGAGAAACTGGTTGCTTTTTTCTTTTTTTTTTAAATACTGAGTATTTGACTTGCCCTTTATGTCAGGGTGTCTTACTGCACTTTATGGTCAGGGTCATAATGTTAAAATTAGCAGAGATTTTTGTGTCACTTGTATGCCTTTCACCTTTCCAGACTAAAGCTGTCTAGATATTCCAAAAGTGGGGTGTTTTACATATCTTTCTTGAGCTCTTCTAGTTCTTAACATTTGACTGTTACAACATATATAAACTTGTGTGAAATGAGTATTGTCTGGTAAATGATCTTGTACAAAGCTTTGCATTGTGGTGATCAGTTTTGCAGCCTGGTAACTCTAGCTCGCTAATTCCTGTGGAATATGTGCACAGACAGCAGTTTCTGTTTTGAAAAACAGGTATGTGGTATGGACTCTGGGAATATCAGACATCTGGATGTATTAAGCATCACTGATACCTATCTGTATTGTGAAGTCCTGGTATTTTAGTCTTGCCGGTGAAGAAGCTGCTGCTACCTGGTGCTTCTTGTTTCTGTGGGTCTGTTAGGCCCTCTGGAGAAGCTTCTCGTCTTTTTTCTAGACAGTCTGTGATAAAGCAGTAGTCTTCAAACCAGTTTGTACTGGACAGACTTAAAATAGCTACAGTCAGAAGGTAGGCAGAGCTGTAGGCACACTTCTGAGGAGCTGAGACCTTTACAAAGTGGGCTGCAAGAGGGCTGCTAGGTGCTTTCATGGACACTGCTATCAGAGGGAGGATGAGGAACCTGTATGTTGGGCATGGGGTTAAGTTGACATCCTTTGCGTACGAGATCTTTTAGTGGAACTTTGACCAGTCACTAAGCCATCTTGGGCTCCCCAGATATGAGACAATTTTATGTGATGTCTTACAAAGAAGTGCCACTAGATGTTTTGGACTGGTGTGGGTAGAGAGACAATGTTAATTGTTTGGAAATCTACAGTTGATGGGATACTGCAGGGTATATAAAATTGGGGCAGAGCTGGTGTTCACTGATGAAGGTATATAGACACCTCTTGAGATGAGCTCACCAGTTTGTGTATAGCTGACCACTAATAACGCTAAGCAGCAGGCTGGCAGCTATTGTTCATGTCTTATCACAGCATACTGAGGGGAAAAAAGCATGTCACACTGCTCTGATCAAATAATACTACCAGGAACTATCTAGTTTTACCACTCAAGCTGCGTCATATGCTGCCATAGACGTCAGTTCTTGTCACTGTCAATCAGGCATCCAGCCTTTAGTTAGCAGTTAATGCTGCTCTCTGAATTTATTGAAATAATTTAGGTTTTTGTTTTTGGAATTGCATACAGTATTACTGGAATAACAACAGATTTTAGTTCTTTGTTTTTTTTCTGAGAACACTATCAGGATCTTTCTGCTTTGGAAAGTGAGTTTTGGACTACTTAAGAATGTATTTTCTTATCAGCACTTCTGTTCATCTGCTTCAGAATATGAGGAGAAGCTGGTTCTGGGGTCTGAACAGCAACTTATCATTAACACTGTCTATCAGTAATGCACAAACTCTAAGCCTGACAGACTAATGATTTCTGCACCAGTAATTGCTCAAGATCTCATGAACCTTTTTGTAAAGGTGGGCTAACTGGGGTATTCCAGAGCTGTTTTATCATCTCATCAGCCTCTCATCATAGAAGCTTTTTCATTTTACAAATAAAAGCATTTGTTAACAAGTTTTATGGCAGATACTGGTTAAAATAAAAACTGAAACAATACCAGCAGATCCTGTTTAGAGGAGGGAATGTTTCTGTGCTTGTTCCCAATTTAAAGCTTTTTTTGTAACATGAGTGACTAGATTCAGAATGATTGTAGGGTGGCAAATCCCAAAGATCTCCCTACATTTGAGGTGGGTGTGTGTGTGTATGGGGAATAATTTTGTGCAGGTGACCACCAGGTATACTTGGAATTAATGAGTCAGTAAACTAGGGCAGTGAGACAGCTTTCCTGTCTCTTAGCAGGGAGTTTTTGCAGGGTGTCATTAAGAAAGGTCAGTGAATGGCCCAGAGGGCATTCTAGGATCCCAATACTGAAGCTGGATCTGTGGTGACCATAGTGACAACTATTAGAGAATTATAAGCACAGCCCTAAATAGATAGAGATCACAGCTGAGGATGCTCTTTGATGATATAGAGCTGCTTTAGTACTTACTGGGTATAGATCTACACCTTTAGATTTCAGGAGCTACCATGTATTCTAGCAGTACAAAAACTTAACATTTACCCCAGTGTGACAAACTAGACTGCTAGCTATCTCAGGTGGAAATGGTGAATTCTTCTTTCTTTGTTTTGAACTAGTCTTCTAGGACACCTTAGTGGTGTCACAGGTGGGAGACTTGAAGAACTGGCTTCTGAGGCATGAGAGGCTTAGCTTTGCAATTATTTTTTGGTTGCCTAGATTATAGGCAGTAAGGTGAAATTAGTCCAGATGTGGTGTGAAGCTGTGTGTGATGTTTCATCTAGGAATTAAGTACAATTCTTTGTTTTGCTTTGTAATAAAAGGCGATGATTTTTGAAGTATTTATCAGCATACCTGAAAACAGGTCTGACATACAGAACTGATATATATATAACGTATAAGAAAGGTTCAGTAGACATTTAGCAAGATTGTAAAAAAATTATGGCCTGGTGTAACTATCAAGGGTCACTGGACCATGAAATGTGCCCTGGTGTGCTTGTCACTCGCTGCTGATGCACTTGTGAGGACAGTAAGCTTCAGTGCATCTTCTGAGAGAAGTGTGGTACCACGTCTTCTGTTTGGCATGTTCAGGTGACTGGAGGTGGAGGAAGAGTGAGAGCAAGCACACACCTGGAATCTTGTATAAACAGCTGCTGAAGGCCTAAACAGGAGGATCAGGGCTTAAGCTTACATCAGACTTGACAAACACTTTCTGCCCAAGTAGGTCAATGCAATTCAGGTTAAGTCAGTAGTTGTAGCTGTTTACATTCATTTGGCTTAACATTAATCCTGTGGTCTGTTCCTTGTTCCATTGCTATATTACAAAGAACCTTGAAGTATGCTTTGTGGAATTGTTACATCGGAGAGCTGACTGTAGTTGTTTTTGTACTTGCTTCTGTTTAACTTGAAAAGCTTCCTGAAATGATCTACTGAACAGTAGGTTAGGAGCGAATGTTTTTGAGTGAGACAAGTGTAGATTATAGACTTCAAAAACATGCAGTGTTTCCAATGCAGTTTCCCTTAATGCACTCAGTAGTATGTTACTAAATCCTGAAAAAAAACCCCAACTGTTTTTCTCCTAAATTATTTGGTGTGACAAAACAAATAGCTGTTGAAGAGGAGGCAATTCAAGTAACAGCTTATTTTCCAAAACACTTAAACTTTTTACTGCCTTTTGTAGCAAGGCATATATATAAAAGATTAAAAAAAAATCTCTGTCAAGACTTCCATTTTGAAATAGCTCTGTGTTCCACAGCTTATTCTGATTTTTATAGTCACCTACTACAATTACTTCTAGCACACAGTTCACATTTTGGTTTTCTCCAGCCTTTGCCTGCTGAAACTAATCTTATAATTTCTCTTTTCCTTGCAGATAGTAATCAATCATTCTGTTTATTCAGAAAGACCTGCTGAAATCTTATACTTGGCTCTGCAGTTTGGAGTTGAATTTCCTCGTGTGTGCACTGTTATAATACTTGGGAGGAAAGGGGAAGCTAAACTAAAATGGAGTCCTTTTGTTGTAGGAGTTGCTGGATGGGATGAGGAGAGACAAAACATGATCTTGAGATCCTTACAGCTGCAGGAGTGGCATGAATAAAGGCTGAACAGAAGTAGGTCCAATACTTGGTTGGTGACCTGGAAAACTTTAAACCTCTGCTGGCTGAGGTGGTGTTGCTGACTTCAGCCATGAGTAAACTGAAACTGTTAAATGGACTGAAGTGTTTCAGGCCCTTTTGTGCATTTGTTGTTAATTTCCTCCTATTGCTTGTCATAGAATATTTTTTTTTTAAATTAACAGCTGACTCCTATGCCTACATTAATGAGTAGCTCAGTCCTTTATTTTGTCTCTTCCCCCTCCTCCTTTCCTGGGTAAGGGCGAAGTTTCACTAAGCAATTCCATCTTGCCATCTATGAACTTAAAGTAATGTTATCACAGTCTTGATCTGGTGTGGTCCAAGCTATCTTGAGTGAGAATAGTTACGAGGAGGAGACTTGCACTGAGGAACAGATGTGAAATATTGCTGATTTTATTTATTATATCTTCTGTTTTCTACCCGTTGAAACGAGTCAAGTTAGTAGGCTCACAGAATTGTATTTTTAAGGAGTCATTTGTATAGTCAGGATGTGTCAGTACTGCAAGATACTACATTTTTAAGACCTGATGTGAGGATTTAGCAAATACGAGGTTTTTGTCTGCCAGATCAAGTGGATACCTCACTCGCATGGAATTTAATTCCTGTTTAAGAGGTTGTGCAAGTCCTCAGTGACCTAAAGTGTTAACTTGAAGTGTAAATGTATCTGTAAAATTCAGAAATGTGCAAAACTTAAGTCCCTTTGAGAATTGGCAAAAAAAGATGTCCAACCGTACAGCTGTTTACCAACTTCTCAGCTAAGAATTTTGCATATCTTAAAATGGTGAAGAATTAAAATGCATTCAAATTGCTAGCACTCTTAGCCACAGAACACCTGTTCAATTAATGTGACAGTATTAAAAAAGTATCAGAAATTATGATAATTCTGGTGAAATTGAAATTGGCTAAAAGTGTAGTCGTGGACAGGTATATACATTTACATGAATATTGTAGATACTTGTAAAAATAAAATCAGTAGCGTGGAATGAGAAATAGAGGGTTTCTAAATTGTAGGTGGTTTTAATCAGTGATCTTTATTTAAGACTATATTGAAATTTAAATATCGGTGAGTTTCACAGGATGCTTTCTGTGAGCTTTGCAGCTGCATGGAAAGTTTTATCAGTGTATGCTTTGCTGTCTTGGTCCTGGGTCATCTGTTGCAAAGAAGCTTTGACTAACTTGCCATTTTTCTCTAGCTGTGCTAAAACAGTTTGTGAGGTGTTTGTGTGTTTAAATAAGAGATAACTGCATCTGTCTTGACATGTCTGTTGCCTCTGTTAGAAGCAAATAGTTCTAATTTTGTAAGGCAAAAGGCTTACAAACATAAAACCATTGGTGGAAAGCAAATTATCACAAACATTTCTCTGTGGCAGAAAAGGTCACCTTTCATGAAAAGATGTAGTTCTCGAACTTCTTAGGTAGGGTGTTTTTTTTAACAAACATACTTTCCACTTGAGTAGCATTTTTGCTTATGTATAGCTGTAGAAACACGGTAGCTAAGGAAAGCAAACATAAAGCAAACAGTATTACTGTGTCTACCTAATGGCATTTTTTTTTTTCATCTGGAGCTGTGTATCTAGAGTAAGATGCAGCCCTCAACCACACTTCCAAGTAGCCAGTCTGTTCTGCAGAGTAAGTGTCCCAGCCTTCAGAAGAGGCTTCTGTTTTTGCGTTCTCCCCTGCTTTCTTCAGTGTCACGTTGTGTACCGCAGCTTTTCTGTCCCTGCCGTTGAGATTCTGCATGATAACCATTAATGAAGGTGAAGCAGTTGGTGGGTGTCGTCAGTAGAAAATTGTATGATACTTAGAGTAACTTCAGCTGTCAAATAATACCAGTAATAGCAAATTACAAAGTACCTGAAGGAATTACTTCTGGTTTAACGTAGTGATTGTATTGAAATTTGCAAATGTTATTTTTAGAAAAGAAATGTTATGTGAGGCTAGTGAAAGAAATGTTTTTAGAAGGGACGGCAAAGCTTTGTTTAGGTCAGAAGAGTAGCTTTTTGCCATCTGCCGTGTGTGTGTTTGCTTGCCAGTTGAGTGTAGATAATTGGTGAAGTTCTCCATCTGCTGGTGCGAGGTGGCGAATGCAGGTAGTGCTGGAAGTGTTTCTGTTTCACAGATGTACCAGCTGCATCAGTCGTAAAGAAATTCAGTTATTGCATTTACTTTTTAGTTAAAATTAGTTCCAAACATACCTCAAGGAAATAATGAACTTTTGGGGACGAAGGGGTGGCAAAACTTGCCATATGTAGATGATTTACTTGACTGATTCAGCAGTTTATTGAACTTTAAGTTTGATACAACTAGAGGCAAGCGAGCAGGGCTGGAATATTTCTACAAATTATTTTTAACTTTTTAAGAAATAATTCTTGCTCAAGTTCCACGTTACTTGTCTGAAATGCCCTTCAGTTTTTTCATAGAGGGAAGGGGATGTTCCTGTGTGGTTGGACACATGGAAGCCTACTTAACTCTGATGTGAAACACCAGGATCTTGAGAAGTGCTGTTTTTCTACTTTCACCAAAGGTTTTCTTGATGGTCAATGATAATGCCTCATGAGTCTCTCTTTCCACTCCAGGATGTGAATGAGAATTGTTTTTAGTTCAGGCAGAAGCCCACAGTTGAGTAGTGAACAGTTGTCCTTTCGCCCGTGATTCTGCCATTATGCTTCCCCTGCTTTTTTTAACTATACTTGTAGTTTAGCATCGTGACTCTATGATCTGGTAACCTGAGCTGGGGTACTTGAAATTTTAAACCTAGATGTATATCCTAGCACTGGTACTGTGTAGTTACTCATCAGTATTAGCAACATGGTATTTTGTTTAAATCAAGTGCAATAAGGAAATGCTTGTGTCAGAACTGCAAATTGAAATGAGGTTTTCTCTGTTACAAGACAGTTTTATGATGACCATGTAGATGGGAGGGATAAGAATTGTACAGTTTTGGGTACTGTAGAAACTTTATTATAAAGCAAGAAGCCAAAACTTCAAAGTTTTAATCATAGCTTTCCCTTGTTTAGGATTATATGCATCTTTATATTTGTGCTCTTCCTGCTCAGAACTAATAGTTCAGTTTCAGTACTCTCTTGATTCTGAGCTTGGTGTTCAGAAAAGTGAATTTGATCATTAGACAGGTGTAACGCAGGAACACAGTTTTCATTTGCAAGGATGTTTCAGTGCTCTGCTTCAGAATCATTACAGTTTGCTGTTTAATCCTGCAGAAAACCAGTTCAAACCCCGAAAGTGTTTTATTTTGGTAAGGGGGAGGTAAACAGATTTGAAGTTGCTTGTAGTTTCTCATAGCTTCTATTCAGTTTTACCAAAAGGTTTCAGTACTGTTTTGATAGACACCTGCTGAACATTTGGAAAGGATTCATTACTGTTTTAAGGATGTTCTTAGTTCAAGTATTTAACTGTAAAAACTATTGTGTTGGTCCCAACAAGGTAGACTTAGAAACCAGCTTTGTTAGTGTAACTTAAATGACCTTGGGCATCTGGGTTGTTTGTGAATTCCTGACTCATGAATTCGCACACATAGGCACATGTAAAACAGGAATTTGCTGAACTGCATTAATTTCAGATAAAAGATCACATTTGTATTTTTAAAAAGACTTCTTGCTGAAATATGCTTGTTTGAAGAGGCAGGTGGAATTTTCAAAAAGATGATAGCAGTGTGGTTAGTCAGGGTGAGTCTGTGTTTTTTCTTTTTTTCTTTTGTTAACTGGGTTACCTAGAACATGCACCAAGATTTTTTTTTTTTTCAAACTAAGCTGGCTGTAATGTTTACAACTGGCTCACTGTGGGAACTCTATCTAGAAGTGGTGGATTAAACTTTTTTTCTCCTTTCTTCCAGTCTTGCTATTTTTCTGGTAATTCATGGAACATTGCACATGTTAACAGCTAACTTACGTTTTTCTTTTATAGGTTTAGTGATTAATAATGTAATAACTGCAGATAAAATCTAGTGCTGTGTGGAATTCATTAAACTAGCTGGTCAATTCAGAGGTGGGAAGTTGTGGAAGACTTTTAGGTTCTTAAGGAATTCCTTCTCACCTAGTGAAGACAGCAGACAATAGGAGGAACTGGGATACTCAGGGGGGGGTTCCTGTGCTGAGTCCAGAATGGAGCAGTGTGTGGTTGTGTGTGCATTAATATTCTGGTTGCACTCAAAAGCAAATGTAGGAGAAGCATCTCCTGGACATCACCACTCACTAGGCTGTACCTCCGGCTGTGGGGTGATTTGCAGAGTATGAAAACCCAGTTCCTTTGTTCCTTCTAAAAGTAACTAAGTTGGTACATGCCCCAGCTGCTGCTGGACATGGAGTTTCCAGGATGGGACCAGAGCTAGTCCAATGCTAGTTACTGTCCTTCCCTAAATTTATAGTAAGAGGTGTGATAGGTTCTTGTCACTGTAGTGTTTTCACTGTCTGTGTAAACTCTTGGGCTGCATTGCTTACTCATGTAGACAGCCTGTGCCGACATATTAAATCTAAGATGAAAAACATTGGATTGAAATAAAATCAGAAGGGCAGAATTTTAATTAAATACTAGCTGTCCTCATTCTTAACAGTTCTTCTCCTGATCCAGTGCTGATGTTATTTCGTCACCCTCTAATAGCTGTTGATTTGTTCTTCTTTTTGAAACTCAAGTTCTGTAAACATCTATTTTCCAGGATTCGTTTGTGATGTGCTTCTGAAGGAAGAACTGAGAATCCATTGCATACTTACACTTTTGGGAAAACTCCTCCTAATGTATTTTGCAAACTAATTGAATTATCATAGAAATTCAGCATGGGAGGAGCTGTGAGTGCTGGAGAAGACAACGATGACTTAATTGATAATTTGAAAGAAGCTCAGTACATTCGCACTGAGAGTGTGGAGCAAGCCTTCAGAGCGATTGATCGTGGTGATTATTATCTGGAAGGATACAGGGACAATGCTTACAAAGACTTGGCCTGGAAGCATGGGAATATACACTTGTCAGCACCTTGCATTTATTCTGAAGTCATGGAAGCACTGAAGCTTCAGCCTGGATTATCTTTTCTAAATCTGGGCAGTGGAACCGGATACTTGAGTACAATGGTGGGATTAATTTTAGGTAACTTGAATGTTTTTTATTTTAATATAATATTTCTGTATATTTTTAGAAGATTATACAAGCCCTGTGAGACTTTACTACTTTAAAAGTTACAGTACTACGCAAAGGCTGGGTGTTGGAGATGGGTTGTTAAAATACCATGTGTTACCTACAAGATGTTCACTGGCACTGCTGTCCAGTGACATTTTTATGGAGTGTTTTGGAAGATGCAGTTGTTCCTGGCTGCCTTTCTGTAGTCTAAAATTTTCATTTGAAAAGAAACAGTCCTCTTGCTGCTTAAATGGAAAAGGCATGGAGGCACGATTTTTGAGGACTAAAATTTTAGTCTACACTGTTTATTCCCTTATACCACATTACTGTTTTGATCTTCAGTTTATAGAGACAAAAAGCTTAATTAAAAAAGTTAATGACTCTTGAAGAAACTCAACTGAAAATAAATACCAGTATTCAAACAGTTCTTTAAAATATATGTGCTTTATTAGTGAGAAAGATTGGGAATGTAGACTAAGACTGTTTAAGCACTGTATGCCTGTAAGTTTAAAAAAATTAGCAGATTAGCACTGTGGTTTTATTCTGTTTTCAAATACATGTCTTATATGGAAAAAAACATGGAATACCATACTGCTTTCTAAATTGAAGAACCTACCTTAGAAAGAAAATACTTTAATTCTTCCCCTCTCCCCAATACAAACTGTATACAAACAGATTTTTTTCAAAAACTAATTTTAATTGCATGAAAAAAAATTAGTAAGTAGCTTTCACAGATGTAATTTTACTGACTATATTACAGTTTTCATATTTCCTTGGTTGCAGAAAACTTGCTGATAGGTAATAGACGTATTTCACATATTTACATACATAACCGAAGTGTGAAGAGTTGTCTGGTTAATTTTCAAATAGTTTAGTTAGTCATCTGTTCTTACTGATTTAAGAGTAGAAATAATCCTTAATAGTACATAACAGACATTGTTTGTTGACATCTCCAGCAGCATATTTTGATACAGTTAATGCAGATAAAGTCAAGAGACAGTATACTGTTCTTTGGAAACAGAAACTGTGTTTATTCACAGGTTAAAAAAATGAAAATAAGTCTACTCTTAGTGTTGCTTTTTCTCTTTCAAGAGCACTTCTGTTTGAGAGTAAATAGTTTTAATTGGATTGTAGTATTTTTGTTTGGAGTTCTATTTCAGTATTAAAACAGTAAATATCGGTCCATTATATTTTTTTTCTTAAAATGTGTGCTTATGGTAGTGAGTAATGGTATTAATTTATTTCTCTGCATTATGGAAAGCTTTGTTGTATCAGTGTTCTTTATTAATCATGATGTTTATAAAAGAAAATTTGGCTTACGTATATTGCACTTGCATCTCTGTATTTAACCTGTCCTGAGTGGCTGTTTGTTGGCTGTTGAATGCTCCTGGAATACCTGTCCTTCAGAACATTGTGTGTGGATTTGAAGAAATTAAACAGGAAAAGACTTGTCTTCTATAGAAGGTTGTGTTGCCTGTCAGCTCCTGAGGAGCAGTTACACCCACAAAGCCAGCTCAGGTGCTGATGCTCTTCTAGCAGTGCTGAGGACCCTGGAGCAGCCACTGCTCCACTACTTTACAGAAGCAGACTTCACATGATTGTGTTGTGCTGTACTTAATCTTCAAAGTGTTGAAATGTGGTTTGAATGCTAGGCTGAGGCATGGAAGGTATAACTAAAATTTGTGTGCCTTTTTTTACTCTGCTCCTTTCAATAAAATTTCTAGTTAGATGTAATAGTTCTTTATTTTAGTGTTTGTTTTAAACCAGGGAACAGCATCTCTTAACTTAAAAATAAATAACTTTCTGACAAATAAACCGTATTTTTAGAAGCCTGTGTGCTTTTAAAACCTGGTTTCAGTGTGCACTGCAATTAGTAACAGAGAACCATGTGGGTTTTTGACAGTAGTTGTGCATCTTCCAATTTGACAATGTAGCGAGTAGTGTTTCTGCCACCTTGGCAGTGTCAAAATGACTAGATTAAATTAGCAAAATTTGAAACTGATAAATGCTTGTAAATACAGTAGCATACTAAAAAAAAACCTGCCACCAAAACCAACCACCACTTCATAGAGATTAAAACATGGTGTTGATAACTTACAATGCAGGCTAGATGGTGGAATTCCTGGATGCTGGAATAACTAGCTCATTATGCTGAAAGAGAACAGTTGACTTTGGAGAGTAAGAGAGGAGCTATTTTCACGTTTTCAGAAACTGCTGACTCTTTGCTTAAATGTACAGCTGTGGCTTTCCTGATGGAAGAAGTGAACATGTGCCTTGTATTTCTATTCTAAATTATGAATACTGTGGTGTATCATGATGTGTCTTGTGTTCATAGATTTGATTTCAAGCTGTTGGAGCAATTGAAACGGGTTTTTTTTTGTATTTTTTTCAAAATCAAGTATTGAAAGGAATATATATGTGAATTCTGGGACATCTGTTGATGCATTTTTAATTTAAAGTTTGAGGTTAAAGCAATGATGATTAATTTTTTTATAAAAGAAAGCATACGTTGGATGCTGTCGTATGCTATTGAATTGTAACTACATTGGTTAGAAACATCATAGCCTAATACTGTGCAGAAGGGCATTAGAAAATTAAACAGCTAGGAAGGGATTGTCTATGCTAATGCTTTTCTAATGTGACAATAAACACAATGTACAGTAGGTAAGAGTGTCAACAGGGGGTACATCTTGTCACAAGTTGTAAGAATATTCCTTGGATGATCTACCTGCCTTTCATCTGAGAGGTGTTATGAACACTGCATATGGTAACCTATTGAACTAGTTTTATTTCAGCTAGTAGAAAACGTTCTGAACTATGTTAAGAATTGCAATTTTTAATCAGCTTACTGGCATGTACTGTCTGTTTTCTTGCAGTAAAATGAAACCTTTCTCGGTATAACCCTAGGTCTGTTTTGTTAATTGGTGTCCTAGAAAAGACAAATTGAATTCTGTTTCATTGGAGTAATACTTCTGAGCTAAGTACTTGGGAAAGATTTAGAATGCAGATGAGGATATAAATATAAGTTTTGTCTAATCTTATTGATGTTTACTTTCCTTTCTTCCTCTTTCTTCTCCCTTTTCCAGTTCTATGCTCCAGCGACTAAAGTCCCTGGGCTATAAGTGCATGTTAAATATAGAATCCCCACAGCAAATGTGACTATCTGATTCAGATTCCTTCCTGATGTGGCTAATCCTCATAATGCTATCTCATGATTTCTTCTTGTTTCTGAAAAATAGCATTACCTTTTGGTACACAAATTGACTTGGAAATATACTTGGATTTGATTGTGAGGAGGCAGTGTTGCAGTTGTGATGAGCAAATGCAGTGTTCTAGATGTAAATTAATAAGTAAATCAGGAATGGACGTCTAATTTTTTTTGCCCCTGCAAAATAGAAGAGCAGATGCGGCTAAGGGATATAATGCCTGATCTCTGAATTGTCAAAGGCTGAAAAAATTTGCCGTAATAAAATTTCCATAATTAAAAGAGCAGAATGCAGACCAAATCATAAATTGCTGTATTCCAGCTAAATTCTGTGTTGAAAAAAGTTGATCAGACTGACTTGTGTAGTCAGATTTTTCTACATACTTAAGAAAATCCATTCTATCAAACTGTTTTGCTAGTTCTAACCCTGTTCTTCCATTAATCCTTTGGCCTTTCACCTTGCTCTTAATCATTGGTAATTAATGCAGATGCAAAACATAACTTTGTCTAGTGGTGTGGGGAGATGTCCTGTGTTTGTGATGTTAGTCCTTTTACAGATGAAAGGTATAATGGTGTTCTAAGGAGTTGTGTTGTGCTTAAACCAAAACACTGTGCTTTTTTTGTTTACAGGACCTTTTGGGATAAATCATGGAATAGAGCTTCATTCAGATGTTGTAGAATATGCCAAGGAAAAATTGGAGAGCTTCATAAAATATAGTGATAGCTTTGATAAGTAAGTATCTAATTTGTCGGGTTCACTTTGCAGCAACGTTTTTGTATTTAAACTGAGTTAGGAGTTTAGGAAGGGGAGAAGAATGGCTTCATACAACCAAAGCCTAAAACTTCCAGTTTGTGACACTAGTTCATGAGGTAAGTTAAGCCTTTGCAAGCACGCTTTAGAAGTGTGCAACTATTCCTGCTGTATAATATTTTAAAAAACATTGTGCCTGCATTTTGGCAGTGTGTGTACATACAGGCATATATACATAGGTACTTGAGAATGATGTGAAGTGTGTGTCTCTCTGCATGTATAGAGTAAATAGCGTACATTATGTCAGTTTTTACTATATAATTGGACATCATCTTTCTAGTCAGCAATAATTTTTTTATAATTTGTGTTGATCTAGACATGAGTAAACTTATTTGGTTGTATCCATACTTACTACCTGAAAAGATGGACTTTGGAGTATTCATCTGGGCTTGTACGCCGCTCGTTTTTACTGTTACACTTCTGCGTAACAGGGCTTTGAACCTTACTGGTTTTGTCTACGCAGCAATTTATTACTGATTTTAAGTTGACCCATAATAATTTATCTTGGGACCTCTCTGAAGGGTATACCAAGGTTCTATCTAGGGCTGGTCAAAGACTTTTTTTTCTTACAGGCAATAAGAACAGTGTTTCTAAGGTAGCTTCTGAAAATGCAGGGAGGACTTTGAATTGTAGGAGTAGCCTAAGAATTGCATGTTCCACTCTGCTTCTCTTCCCCGGTGAGCAGCAGAGAGTATTTTCTATCCCTTTACCTTTGTTGTAATGTACTTTATGAATTGCCACACTCCTGGTTATGTTGGCTGGAGCTCAATCCATTTTTTTGTATTGCCCAATTTAGAGAGCTCTGATCTGATCACAGGCCTTCCTCCTTGTGCTCCTAAGTAATGGAAAGTTCTTACTTGATACTCTTAATTATTGTCCTTTTAATACCTGTATCTGAATTGAATTCGGTGTTTCTGGTATTTGCTAAATGATTTTAGTGGCATGTTCATGTATTAGGATAAATTATGTAAGAGAATACATACATTTTGTTAGTACTGCCTTAATTTTAATACAAGGACTTTTGTTATCTGACGTTAATACATAGAGAAGACAGAAAAAATAAAAATTGATTCAGTTTGGGACTTTAATGATGCACCTTTTTTAAAGACAGCTTATATAAAGTATGTGAAAGTAGTCACTCATGATGGTTACTAATGCTCCATTAGTGGCTCTATGAAGTTGGACCTGTCAGCTAATCCGTTCCCGTGCATACCTGTCTTCTTTCATTCTCATGGGTGTGTTGTCTAGAAAAAACTGGTTTTGACTGAAATGTCTTTCCAGTCTGGTAGTAAGTTAAATTGAGTGAAGGGATAGCAAAGAAATTACTGTCATTATTGTTTAAACAATCTGATTAGGATAGTTATATAAATGAATATAAACCCCATATAACTGGGGTTTATACTTTAAAGTACAGAAAATATGGGGGAAACAAAGTTGCTAAACTTTGCAGAAGTGAATGTCAGCATTATATGTATACTGTGTTTAAGAGAAATAAGCGATGGTATGTGGTAAATGATCTAAATATTCCTAAAGAAGGGATGTATTTTCCCCTAATTCAGTGAAGATCAACTGTGGGGTAGTGTTACAAATGTTGTGTGCTATTTACGATGACAATAAATTGATCTTTAGTAACACAGTGTTACTCCAATGAGGGGAAAAGTCAGCAGACTGGTGACTATGATCTAAACTTTATCGCTAAGCTCTGTATTACTGTCTTGTCATGTGCTGTTTAACAATCTACCCTTCCCTCACAACAGTAAAATACTAATCAGTGGCTACAGAAACAGCCTCCTCACCAACCTAACAAAAAAATTGGACTTCTGTGGAAGTGATTTTTGGTACAGATCTACTTAGTAAAAGCTACACTGCGGCTGATACGATACTGATTGGCTGTTTGGATTTTGGTTTGTGGGGACATTTGTAACTTGTCTGCGTAGCTGATTCTGGTTAACTGCTTTCTTTCTAAGTAGTCTGTATTTTAATGTAGTGAATTAAGATGGTGTGTGGATTTTTCTGTTTTGGGGTCCTATATTTGGGGGTATTTTTCAGTATAAGTGAATTTATACAGAATGTCGTAAATTTTAATGTGCCTCTCAAAGTAAGATGTTCTGGGTCAGTATGTCTGGTTCTGATTCTTGTTTCAGTAACTTTCATGCAGCTTCACTTACAAGTGAAGGATACTTAGCCAATGTTATGTGGACTGTGGCATCTGAACTTACCTACTGATTTGATGAGCTTAGTACGTGGATGAAAGACCACCTAAGAAAAAGGTGTGCGGTGTCTGTCTACTGTTGAACACTGGTGTGAACCTGGCAGGCATCCTTACTGTTTGAAAACAAATTTTTATTTGGGAGGCTGGTATGAATGCAGTTAATTGTCTGGATGTGTGTGTTTGTGTGTGTGGAGGGAGGGGGTGGGGGGGTGCGCGTGTGCGGGGCAGAGGGTGGAAAAACCCTTAAACTTGCCAGCAGCCTCTAGCAAGGCATACAGAAGACAGGAGGAGCACAGACACCAAGATCAATTTTCCTGCTAGTAATGGAGTCACACTTATGGAGAATTCTGTAAAACTTCACATTGCCACTTCCTTTTGTTCATTCTTTAGTATATAATGTTCTTTGGTCTGATATGAATAGTTTTGAAACAAAAACCGGGAGTTTAACCTTATGGGTAGGTACTTGAAGAGCTTCAATCTAGATACTAAATAAATACTTCCTGACTTAGTGGTGTTCCTCTGCTTGGAGCAATAGGCCATTGTATTGACTTTGTGTGGGCTTTGGTCATGCTGATTTAGGTGGGGTTTTGTCTGGAAGCAAGATGTAGTATTGCTTTGATGGTTTTGTGGGGGAATGATCCAGTGTCGTGTGTGGTGTAATACAGTGCTTTTTCTTGATTCCCAATAGGAATGTTTTTGAAAGGTAATTAAGAACTTGTTATTCTATGGATGGGGTAGGTGTTTGACCAAAGATTGGAATCAATGTCAAAATAGCATGTCCAGGATTTGAGGTGCGTGCTCTCTCTCTCTCTGCTAAAAACCCCTCTCCCTGTGGGAGTTAGGCTTCTCTGTTTTGACTTCTCACACTGTTCATTGGAGGAAAATTTTTCAGACATCTGTTTGAGAGACAAATCATTCCAGTAATTACTTGTATCTGTATCCATATTCCACCAATCTATAAAATAGTTTTTCTCTAAGTGGAGGTGGAGTTTCTCATTCTGAGAGGTAAAATGCTGCCTTGATTTTACTTGACAGCGGATGTGTGCCAGTAGAGGCACTGAAATACCATCTGAAAGTGTTGTCATGGTTTGAGGTGCAAAGACTGTAGGCATGGTCTAAAGAAAGCTCTCTGAGTCTGAAATATGTGTAAGGCTCTCTTTCATTCTTAAAACCTTCAGGGAATGCATGCCAATTACGGGGAAAAAACCATTCCATGTGAAGGCTCTATCTGAAACACATATGTGCAAGTATCAGGCCCCGCTTCACCTGTTTATTGAAGGGGAATGTGTTGTCTTTTCTGCTCCCAGTCAACTTCTAGACCTAGAATATCCAGCTCGGAGAGAGAGCCACAGGGCAAGGCTAGGTTGCCCATCTTCTAGCACCCTATCAAAAACCAAACCTGATTAAGCTGGTGAAGTCCCTGCTGTGAGAGAAAATCACCAACCCTTCTCAGGATCAAAAGAAACCACTTCAATGGTAAGTGACAAGAACCCTAGTACTTCTTCTGGGGTAACTTAAGGGGTGAAACATCTTCCTGAAGTTCTGTAGTAGGTTGTGTTGGCATTGAAAAATACAAAACTTCATCTTCTGACAGAATAATTATGTCTTCATCAAAATTCAGGGCTCTGTTAGGACTCTGAAGGCTTGTTTTCTTTCTGTTAAAGCAGATTTGAAACACACAAAATAAAGCTGCTTTTTGTCCTGTTCTGCTGATTGTAGGGGAGGGAAAAAAATCTAAGCTGGAAAAGCAAACTGTCTTCAAAACTCATGGGTTTCTCAGTTAAAATCTTACTGATAACTTTGTTTCAGAGAATATAAATGCTTTTAGTAGTCAAAGTCTTGTTGAGATGTAATCTAACCAGGAAAACATAGGGAGTGCAAGGATTCAGGTGGCATTCTTTGATGGCAGAGGTTATATTATAAAAAAAAAAAAAACAAACCAAAAAGGTTTGTGGACCATTCACTTTTCATTTAGAGGTAATAGAGAAGTACTATTTTTAATCCTACAACTCGTGAACCATAAGAGTCTAAAAATGACAATTGAGTCTGTTTCTGTCTAGGAAGGAACTATATTTTTGAAGTATTTCATAGCTGCAGAAAGACAGAATTCTTTACACCTCAGAACCACTCATAAAATACCTGAGAAATAAATTAATAAATCCCATGGTAGACAATGCCTTTTTTAAAAAAAAAAATATTTCATTGCTTTAAGTTTGTATAGTATTTAGAATGTTTTTTACATTAAAGCAAGTGGTAACAATGCTCAGTGTGTGGTTCTTACAAAATCTGTTGCTTCACAAAAAAACACACTGTGAAATAGGACAACTTCAACTTCCAAAACCATTCTTCTGCTTCAGTAAATAAAAAGGAAGCACATAATCTTCCTCTGGAAAACGGTTTGTCTGTTGACAGGCTTCTGTTCATAGATCTGTTGGGGTCCTGACGGTGGACTAAAGTGACAATTTTTTTTTCCCCCTCCCTATTCCTCTCCATCTTTCCTGAAATTCCCTGTGGAATTGATAAAGAGTATTCCTTCAATGTAATTCTTGAATTTGACCCCAGAATTTACAGTACATAATGAAGTTTAAATTCTGTAAACCATTGTTGAAGGGAGAATGAGATCTAATTGTATGTTTTAAGAACCAGTGTTTGAATTTTTCTTCAGAAATACTGAAGAGTAATTTGTTTTGGTCCATTTTAATGAAACTGACGAGAATATCAGAGCCTATAAAAGAACCAAGACAATTTTATTTAAAAATGGAGATGACAAATAGAAGCAAGGTTGAGGTAGAGGCTTCTTACTGTCCCTATAGCATTGCCTGTAAGCTGGAAAACTGTTCAGTGCAAAAGTACTGAATAAAATTGTACCAGCGTAACTTTTGGCTGTTACTTTAATGCTGATTAAAGTTACTGTTACTGTAAAGGGACTTAACAGAATCTACAATGACCATTTTTTCCAAAGATTTAATATTTTAATTTCTGTTTATTCTGATGTACGTAGTGGACATGCAGAAGGCTTCACAAATAACAGTAACACTAGTAGATAAAACGTGTGTAAGAAAAAGAACTAACACTCTTCAAAAATGGTTTTTCCTTATTTACTGACACAGTTTTTAAGTTTCTTAGCTAGTGATTTAGTCTTAACTAGAAATTGCTGACAGGATATAACATGGAAAGTATTTACTGAGATACAAATTGGAAAACCTTTTCCTGTAATATAAGTACCAGCTTTAAATCTGATAGATACTTGTTCTAAAGCACTTTCACAGTTGAGTAAAATGAGACAGGCTAATGAGGCGTAGGAATCTGAAAGTAGTTCATTATTCTGTTGCATGTTCCTGTGGCATGTTATGTCACAAAGCCATGCAAGTGTTGACCTTTATCTGGGGTTCTCAAGATAAGTTTTGTGTCAGTTTCAAACATGAAAAATTGACTAAATTACCTGAAAGCTTCTTCAGGGTTTCTGTCAGTGAATTCATTAGTGTTTAAACAGATTCTAGGAGTGTTTGGAGTAAGATTACTGATGTATGAAATTCTTATGTTCACATAGCAAAAGCTCTGGGAGTGTTGGGTTTTTTTCGATGCAAGTGGACAAAGAAGCCAGAGCTACTGAGATAGAAATTATATGTAGCTTTTCAGTCTGTGTCTTAAAATAACCACAGGAAACACTTTGTTTTTCAGCTGCTGTAGCTGTGTTTTAAGAAGGCCAGTTGGTGAAAAAGAGTAAGAAACATCTAAACCAGTCTGCCAGAACTGATTATTTTTACTCCCTTCTGCCCCTATCCTGAGGAGTCCTTTTGCCAAAAATAGTTGGCAGTATATTAGTATGGGTCAAAAATGTGTTATTTCCTTGTCACAAAAGCAAAAAGTTTGTTTTATCATATGTTTTCAGACTCCACACATGTTACAGATTCATTTCAATGTCTGGCTATATATTTCATTGAAGGGAAGTTTGATATAAAGCTAATTTTATGAGTTGCTATGCTGGATTTATTATCTGTTTTGGAATGTGTATGAAAACCTAGTTTGTTTTTTCTGTTAGAGTTACTCATGAAATCTGCTTTGCAATGCTTTTGAATGCTTTGTTCCAATGTAGTGGCACTGTAGTTCAAATGGCAAATGTTTAACACTTGCCAACCTTTTGTTACACATCCTTAAAGTAGAAGACTAGTCTTGGTGCCCTAAATTTAAAGAAATAATTTTGCTGTTAGATGGGAATTTCTGGGAGCAGCTTAATAGTTGAAGGTTTCAGAGTTTATGGAGGGTTTGAGTTGACTGACTAAGAGACAAGTGTGGATGGGAAAACAGTATACAAAGTTCATACTGAAATGGGTTTTCTTTCTGTAAACTGAGCAGCAAGCGGAGATATGAGTGTGGCTGATAAATGCAGGGATAGGCAGAAGTATACAGTTAGATACAGCAAGTCAGAGGTGAGCTGGCAGTGTGCCCAGGGAGCTAGGATGGATAACTGTAATCTGGGGTGCATCAAGCCATGGTATTGCCAGCTGGTCCAGGGAGGTGACTGTCCTGCTCTACACTGGGCTGGTGTGGCCTCACCTCGAGTGCTGTGAGCAGTTTTGGGCACCACAGTACAAGAGGGAGACAAAGCTACTTCAAGAGTGTCTAGAGGAGGGCAATGAGGATGGTGAAGGGTCTGGAGGGGAGGTCTTAGGAGGAGAGGCTGGAAGTCCCTTGGTTTGTTTAGCCTGGAGAAGACAAGACTGAGGGGAGAGCTCATCACAGTTTATAGCTTCCTGATGAGGGGGAGCGAAGAGGCAGGTGCTGATCTCCTCCTTTCTTTGATGACCAGTGATAGAACCTGAGGGAACGGCATGAAGCTATGGCAGGGGAGGTTTTGGTTAGGTATCAGGAAGAGGTTCTTTCTTGAGAGGGTGGTTGGGCACTGGCACAGGCTTCCCAGGGAAGTAGTAACAGCACCGAGCTTGACTGAGTTCAGGAAGTGTCTGGATGATGCACTCAGGCCCATGCTCTGACTTGGCTGGCCCTGTGTGGAGCCAGGAGTTGGACTCAGTCCCTATGGGTCCCTTCTAGCTCAGGATAGTCTGTGATCCAACCTCTAACATTCTGTGGTTCTATGAATGTAGTACTTGAGAGATGTAAAATGTAGCTGGAGTGATGCTGGTTTTAAGAATTGATAAATTTTTTGTTCTTAGCAAAGTCAGTTGTAAGTAGTTTAAGTGGTTCTTCGGTATTGCTCTTTATAAGCATCTTGTAACATGTTTTACTGTTTCCATCAAACACAAGCCTGTGGCTGTTGGAAGCTTTTTCTTCAAAATACTTGATTTTTCTCCCCATTTCATTGAACTTGCTCCTTTTGAAAGACTCAAGTATGTATACCACTTAAAAGAGACAATTTCTGCCTACCTGTATCTTTTCATCTTCGAGAGACATCAGGATAACATCCTGCATTCATAAAGGTTATATAGCTAGAGCTTAGCCTGAGAATCATCCTGTACATCTTCAGATTTGGAAGTAATTAAGGGTAGGTTTCACCGGTGGGTGTTAAAGTGGGACCAACAGTGAATCTCTCTTAAAAACCCTGCTGAGGTTATTTTAGTGTCATTTTTATGAATATCTTGCTGTCACACAAATACTAGATTGGTGGATATGGATACAAGAGCAACAAACTTGAATCCTAGTTCTTTGCTATAAATGTGTTGAGTTTTTTAATGGATGTTCATTTTACTACTAAAGTAATACTTCACTGTGGTGATATCTATGGGGAATCTTACTGAAAATAACACAGGCAGTAGCAATCTTCAGTTGCTGCAGCAAAGCCAGAAATGCACTTAAAATTTTACAGGGTTGGGTTTTTTTTAATACTTAGCTGGAAGAAAAGTACTGTGGCTGTGATGAGGATGAACTGGAAACACCCATCCTTGAGGGATAGATTACAAAAATGCAAAAGATGGAAGGGCAGAATCAGGTCAGCAGATGTTGTATGTGCTTGAAACAGCTTGATTATCTCAGGCCATTGCTAAACGTGATCTGTGTGTGCTTATATTTATTCTATGGCAAGTGCTTGTTTAAAGAGAAATGTTCTGTTGCTATGTATCTGTAGTGGGAACTCATAACTTTTGTTCTGTTGACTGTTGGTTCTCTTGTAATCAAGATACCAAATTCAACTGAAGAACCTAGTGTGGTTAAAACGTACAGGTTATTCCAGCACTTCAGTTTTGCGAGTTTTGGTGTCTGATAATACGAGGTTTTTTTCATGTTACTGTTACAATTCTCTGTAAGGCCACCCTGGACATTTGATAGAGGTGAACAAATGGCAAATAGGACTTGGCATTTCTTAGTTCTATTTCAACTCTAAGTAAATTAAATATTGCATCATCTTGTTAGGTAGCTTATGTGATTGTCAATACTGCATGTTAAAGCAATAATTTATTTTCAGCCATGTCATTAATTTAATAAAAGATAGCTTGCTGTAACACAGTAGGAAATTGAGTATCTGATCAGTGTTGATATCCCAAAGACAGTAGGAATAAAATGAACTTGTTAAAAGGATTTGGGTTTGGTTAGGTCAAGTTCCACTGTAAAACAATGTGGTTGATAGCAAAACCTTGTGATGCTGTTGCAGGTATTACTAAAATAGCATTCTGTCTTTTACAGAACACTTGTATTTAAGCTGTAGATGTTTTTCTAATCAAATGATGAAGGATTTTTATACTTCAGTAAAACTGAACTGCATTCTGCTTATTTTGAAAGTTATTCAGGCAGTTTAGTAACATTCACAAAATGACACATCAGTCTCTAGAGGGCCGTCACAAATTACCAGATTACATAAATGCAAGAAAATCATACATGTGTTTATCAGTTCTTTCTGATGCAGGGGTGCATCTGTCTCTGTGAAAAAAGAATCAGCTGAATTTTCAGAGAGTGGGAAGAGAGTCCTGTTGCATCACTGGTGCGATTTGCTTTACATAGAAGTGTAGAGGAGTAAGGTTTTGATTGTTGTACAGCTTAACTATGTTTGGAAAGTCCTTAATTCTATACTAGTATGAACTCTGTATGCCTTTAGTTCTCATCTTGTCACTGTTCCTACCATAACACCTGAAACAGTTGGTTCTGTGGGCAGCATGAATGAAGAAGGTTGGCTTTTGAACTCACATCTTGTAATGACAGAACACAGTTTATCATTTTTACTCCCATTTCTTTTACCTTTTATTTAGCTTTCTGGATAACAGGAGGCTATATATGGCCATGCTTGAATTGCCTCTATGCAAGCAGGCAGCCAGCATACCTGTGCCAGCCAGCTGGGTGTTACCTTTGCACAGCCGGGTGAGCTGATTAAGCACCCTTGTTTTTCATCTCATGGTCTATAGAGATTGACAAGGTCTGAAGAGTTAGATGTAGCCTAGTCTACATAGGGTTTAGGTTTGCTGTGGAAAATCAGTCAATCCAGAAACTGATGCAGTTGAAAAATAGGGCTGAAACTAGCTGAAGCTATGTGGAAGCAGGTGTTATTGAAGCACATGAGTTGCAAGCTGTGGAGCTAAAAGAGAAAATCTACTCTGCTTTTACTGTAACTGTAATGACTGCTGCAGATATTCATCCACAGCTCAAATACAGTGCACTTTGTGTCTGGGGAATGTTTTGTGAGTTATTGTTTTGTCTGTCTGTCTTGTAGAGGTTGGTGTTCCTGCTTGTTTTAAGAGGGTGTGTCCAGTGGCTTTGTGAGCTTTAGAGTGGTTTCTAGTAGAGGAAGAGTTTTAGGAGTGTGCCAGTGTTTAGAGGAGCACTCTGAGAAGATCAGAAGAAGTTGTGAAATTGCCAGGTTAGGCAGGCAGTCTGTCCTTCGTTTGCTAAAACTAACCATGGACTTTCTCAAGATCTAAAATTTCCATTTTAGACAATTACCATATTCTGTCTCTCTCCTCCCCACCCGTCCACCCCCTCCCATCCTGCCTTGCTCTTGTGCTTTGGAAGCCCACAAATTTACTTTACTCAAACTTTGAATTGATGTGGTGATGCTTGACTTCTAACTGTAGGCAGTATGAAATTAAAACTATAGCATGAACTGACTGATTGACCTTCAGTGAATGTAGAAAAACATGTCATAGTCTGAGTGCTTATGGAATGAGATCACTTCTTAAGCAAAGTGATCAGTGCCTTGGGTTTTATTTTCTTCCCAGCATTTAACCTTGCTTAATGTATTTCTAGATTTTTCTGTGTTGATCTGAAATTATTTCAACCACGGTTCAGAGTGGGCTAGCTACCCAGTTGGGTGCAACAAGGCAGTCCTTCCACACTCACCCTCCCTCTTCCTTTTTCCTTTTTAATCTACCAGTGTTGTTGGTAGCTGCTTTTATTTTTTTTCCTTCAGGATTTGGGTGAAGAAGCAATGTTAAGGACTGTTGGTGACACATAAGGCAGGAGACCTATGCAATAGTTGGTAAAGGATTCTGAAGTCTGTCTGTGCATTGTTTTCAAGATCAAACTTGGGGGGCGGGGGAATACTTTGAGCAAAAATTTTTGACTTAATGGCAGTGCTTTAGATCAGAAAGCCAGCCAAGCCTTGTAGGAAGCATCCCTGAGCAGTGAAAGCTGCCAGATGTCACTAACTGAAGAAATACGGATTTGAATGTTGTCAGGTGTTCTGGGATTTACTACTCCTAGCCAAGAAAAAAGAAAAAAAATCATTTTCTGATGAGTCAGCTGTAAAGTTCATAAAATGGTTGCATGTATTCAAAGTTCAAGATACATTGGATTTTAATGCTGCCAAAAGACGTTTGCCAACTGTTTTGTGCACTGAAAAGGTGCTGGGTTTTACTTGGTATTTTTTTCCAAAGAAAGCCATAAATCCTTTCTGTAACCAACTGTGTAACCTCTCTCCTTAATTGTGAAGTGCTTGAGGAAACAGTCTAGTTACTTGGTGGAGGAATTTTTTTTTTTACAAAAAGTTAAGTTACATGTATTATGATGTTAACAGCTGAAGCAGTCAAGTGCTGAGATTTGAAATAAACACATCTTTACTATTTTATGCAGTGACAAGTACTTAGTCTTTTTAACTTCTGTTATAAACTTATGGCTACTTAAAAGCAGTTCTGTAGCTGCTGTTTGAAAATTAGATGCTTCTGTGAATTTGTGTGGTCAAAAAATGACAAACTTTCTGGTGAAATTACTTTTCTTTAAAAAATGGATTGGGCTCAGGGTGGAAAATTGGGAGGTAGAGGAAAACGAGTCATAAGTATATTTGAAATATATAGAGGAGGGTCTATTTAGGAAACAAACTGTATCAATATTTACTCAACAGCCTGAATGTTTCACACTGTTGATAGCATGTACTATTTTAAAGGCAATTTTACTCTATGGTTTGTAATGTTTCTTTAGACAAAACTGATGTTTTGAGGCCTTTTGTTTTGCATAATATGTAACTGCTTAAGAATTTTTCTTTGGTGGTCCCTGATGTGACATAAAAAACCTAGAACATTCTTAAAGGAGCATTGCCACTGTACAAACTTCTAAAGTATGTGTGCTCAACTTTTAATTCATTACTTAAAGGAAGATGCAGAAACTGTTTTTTCTTAAAATCCTAATTTGAAATGTCCCCTCTGTTTGTTTTGTCTTCCTCTTAGATTTGAGTTCTGTGAACCTGCCTTTGTGGTTGGTAATTGTTTGGAAATAGCCTCAGACAGTCATCAGTATGACCGGATTTACTGTGGAGCCGGAGTCCAGAAAGACCATGAAAACTACATGAAAATTTTATTGAAAGTTGGAGGCATTTTAGTAATGCCTATAGAAGATCAGGTGACTTAGTGACAATTTCCCCTTTTTCTCTTAAGGAGTGGTTTTTTTAAATGTGTGGGTTTTTTAAATGTGTATTTGACTAAGTTAATGTTCAACTAATGGTATCTTGAGTCAGTGTGTTGCTGCAGCTAAGCAGGTATTAATCTTTTAAATAGAGTCTTGAAATCTTTTCTTCAACTTGTAGGAAAGCACCAGTATTCTGATTCCAAAAAAAGTCTGTGGCAAAATTGTGTCTTCAGTGAAACTAGTACTCCATTTGTAGTATTTTCAGTGTATTATGTGAGTCCCAGAACTGCTTTGAAATCTCCCTGCCACGCAGACGTTTTCCATCAGTACTTAACAACAAAGAAACCACCCTCTAAACCAAGAGGATTTCTTTCAGAGAAACATGATGTAGCTGTGATTAATTGGGATGTTGTAAGGGGAGGAAGAAACTAAAGGAAAAAATATTTCTAGAAGTTTTCAGTGTTGCTTTTCCATGTTAAATTAAGCATTTTTGAGACAGGTGTTATTATTTTAGTAATACTTCGCACTTTTATCACTTTCCATCCTTAGACCTCAAAAGGCTTTACAAAGGTAAGTATTATTCTCCCTGTTTTACTAATAGGGAAATTGAAAGATTATGTGATTTAAGTTGTTACCCCTTTAAATGCAGACAAAAAGTGAAATACTTGTTGATAAACATGCTAGTTAATTTTACATAATGTTGTAATTCTTTTTGCATCTTCTTTATTAAATTATCGAAGTGCTTTAAATATCTCCTGCATGATTCAGTTCCATAATTTTTTTTTCCAGTATTTATTGGACGAAGAGACTGTCAGTTGAAAGTCACGGAATCCAACTTTAGAGTAGTCATAGTTTGAATGTGAAATTAAAACAGTATTTTTAGCTTTTATACAAATGGTTCGGGGGCTAGAGTGTGTAAAGTACAAGGAGCAGCTGAAAGATTGGGTTAGTCTAACCTGCTGAGAAACAGCTAAGGGGCTGTTTAATTCCTGACTTGGCTTCCTAAAGGACTGGAGAATTTAGTAGACAGGAGGGCAGTTCCCCCTGCAGGTGCACAGCAAACAAAGGAGGTTACAGATGGCAGTGAGGGGATGTTCTCTGCCCATATATAGGGAAAACAGTTCTTCATAACCAATGGTTGAACGTTGCAGCAGATTGCCAAGACAGGTTGGGGAACCTCAGATTTTAGAAGTGGTTCTTAACTTCACCAGAAAAAGTCCTGACTTGTCTGATTTAACTTTGAAGTTGGCCTTGTTCAGGCAGGCAGTAGGACTCCAGAGGTTGCTTACAATCTAAACAATTCTGTGATCCTTTGGAAAAATCTGAAAACTTACCCTGGGCCTTAGTTTTCCAGCTGCATCTCTTCAGGTGGCTAGAGCACCTTATTCAGTACTCCAGTGATCAAGTACTGTTTCAGGGAATATGAAAAGTTTTCTGTTCATAAAACAACCTTTACAAATTAATTTTGAAGCAAATCACAATAGCAGTGTATTTGAATACCAGTTTGAATGGTTTTGAGTATGACAAAACTGTAATGACTGATGTATTTTGTTTGTTTTTTTTTTTCTTATGCAGCTAACACAGATTTTGAGAACAGGACAGAACACGTGGGAAAGTAAAAACATCCTTGCTGTTTCGTTTGCCCCACTGGTACAACCAAACAGAAATGACAACGGCAAACACGACACTGTGGGACTGCGTAAGTGTGGCTTGTGCTGGTTCCCTTTGGCTTGCTGAGTGGTTACAGTGCCTGCTGGTGGTGGTCGGGATGGTAGGGAAACTTGCTGTACAGACATAACATAATACAACAGGAGCATAGTAAAGCAGAGGCTTGCTCCTGACTCATGTTCTGCATTGTTAGCTATAGTCCTTAATTAAAATGATACAGTGTTCCTACCTTATCTTTCCAGATTTATTTTCCTGTAAGGTTCAGCTTCTGTCTTTCTAGTGATAAAATAGCAAGCTGATGCTGGTTCTGTCAGGAGTGCAAACTTTCTGATGGACTCCCAAAGAAAAGTATTTCGTCTCTTCCACCTGCAGTGAACAGAAGAGATCAAACCTGCAGCTGTGGTACTGTAGGATATTGATAGATGAGTGTACTTCTATCTGTCTGCAAATAATGGTCGTGCCTAGCTGGTTTTAGTAGTCACTGCAGTTGGGTTTCTAGCTGCAAGGTTTTGAAAAGGTTTTCAGAAAGCCTCCAAAAGTACGTAAGTTGTCAAGATAAGATCCTGTGCTAAGGGG
Organism: Gallinula chloropus; assembly: GCF_964237585.1. Lineage (NCBI taxonomy): Eukaryota > Metazoa > Chordata > Aves > Gruiformes > Rallidae > Gallinula > Gallinula chloropus. The sequence goes on from NC_140086.1 coordinate 43,782,643, forward strand.
AAGAAAAAAAAGTGGTAGAAAGGTGTAGAGCTGGAATTTTCTGGCAGGGTAGTCAGGGCGAGGAATGAAGTAATAGAGCTTCAGTGGGAATTTAAATTAACCCAACGAAGAACAGCTTTTTTCTCCTGTTCTATTCTGTTAACATATAACCAAAGGGAACTAATTCTCCTGTCACTTTCACATAGTATTTTTACCTCCATGTGCTCTTTTTAACTGTGAAACAGGTATAAACCTTTCAGGAGTCCAGAATGTCCTGTCAGGTTGTATTGCCTGTAACTACTGATCTGGCTTTCAGAGCTTGTGTGTTCACCACATGTAATTTGCTTTTTATTATAGTTACTTTTTTTTGTTCAAAGTATAGATTATACTTCCTTTTATGTAATCACTTCTTTGTAGCAGTAATTAATTTTGATTGCTTTGACACTTGTTTTGAGACTAATGGAGTTAATCTATTAATAAATAAATTTCAGGAATTACTTCCCTCCGTGTTCTTTACTTTAGATGCAGTCTGTACTAAGCTGTATCATGGCTAACAGTGAAATAGAGGTGAATTGTCAGACTTTCTGGTCATAGTGAAGTATTTTCAAATGTTCTTGGTCACTATTCATGAATTTTCAGAATTAGTGTAGACCACCAGTGATTGGAACTGAACTGCAGTACAATAAAGGTGCTTCCTGGAAGTAACTCAATATAATTTAAAAAGGATTCTTCGGTGAGAAGAGGAAAGTAACGCATGAGTGTGCTACTGAGTTGGCACTGTTCAAAAGAAAAAAACAAAACCCAACTAACTCAGAACATCATGGGCTTGAAATTGCTGTGTAAAATGAAATAACTAAAATACATTTCTTTCTGCTGCTCAGATCTAGTTTTATTATTTCTATTAGAATTACAGAATGTATTAGGTTGGAAGGGACCTTTAGAGGTCATCTTGTCCAACCCCCTGCAGTAAGCAGGGACACTTTCACTAGATCTGGTTGCACAGAGCCCGATCAAGACTGATCTTTAATATCTCCAGGGATGGGGCCTCCACTACCTCTCTGGGCAACCTGTTCCAGAGATCTACCACCCTCACATTGAAGAATTTTTTTCCTAATACCACACCTAAATCTCTCCTTTTCTAGTTGAAACCAATTATCCTTTGTCCTACTGGTACACACCCTCATGAACAGTTCTACAGTTTTCTTACAGGCTCTTCTCAGGTATTGGAAGGCCGCCCCTATAAGGTGTGTGTCATTGTCTCCTCCCCGCTTCCCCCCCCCCCCACCCCTTCCTGCCAAGCCTTCTCTTCTCCAGGCTGAACAATCCCAACTCCCTGACCTTCATAGGAGAGGTGCTCCAGCCCTTTGATTTTTGTGGTCCTCCTCTGGATGCGCTCCAACAGGTCCATGTCCTTATATTGAGAACTCCAAAGCTGGACCCAAATGAGGTCTCAGGAGAGTGGAGAAGAGGGGCAGAATCACCTCTTGATCTGCTGGTCACATTTCTTTTGATATGCAGCCCAGGATGTGCTTGGCCTTCTGGGCTGCAGATGCACATTGGTAGCTCGTGTCCAGCTTTTCAACTGCAAGTACTCCCAAGTCCTTTTCACATCATCTCCTAACCGGTATGGATAATGGGGATTGTCCAGACCTGGGTGCAGGACCTTGTACTTGTCTCTGTTGACCCTCATGAGGTTCACCTGGGCCCATCTCTTCAGCCTTTCCAGGTCTCTCTGGATGGCATCCTGTCCCTCTGGCACATTAACCTCACCACTCAGCTTGGTGTAATAAGCAAACTTGCTGAGGGTGCTCAATCCCACTGTCAGTATCATTAATAAAGATGTTAAACAGCACAGTCCCAGCACAGATCCTTGAGGACCTCTGCTTGTCCCTGTCTTCCATCTGGACTTGGAGCCATTGACCACCACCCTCTGGATGACACCATACAGACAATTCCTTATCCACTGAACAGTCCACCCATATCTCTCCGATTTAGAGAGAAGGGTGATGTGGGGGGCTGTGGCGAAGGCCTTGCAGAAATCCAGATAAATGACAGCCATAGCTCTTCCTTTGTCCACTGATGCAGTTACTCCATTGCAAAAAGCCACTAGATTGGTCAGACAAATCTGACAATAGGATGACCCTATATGGGGGTCATCAGATATGCTAGCATCTGACTGGGAACACCTTTCTCAAAAGGGAAAGAGGGTCTTTGCCAAAAAGATTGTGGGGCTGAATGACAGGGCTTTAAACTGTATATGAAGGGGCAGGGGGTTATTAATATCAGGACTGTGTCTGATGAGCGGCAGGATGATGTGCCAAGGTTGGAGGGATGGGGTGGCAGAAAGGGCCACCAGCCTGTTGCCCTGAGGCATGTAGTAGGCACTGTATCAAAGCAGAGTCTTACAGAGACAAGCCAGAGGCTCCTGATGTAATAGGAACAGTTTCCATGGAGTGCCTGGGGTAGGGGAAAAAGGGGTGTCCGTCTGAGAAGGTGACACAGATGCTGGCCCAGCTGAAAGGGGCCTCTACATGAATGCATGCAGCATGTGCAATGAACAGGAAGAGCTGGAAACCACCATGTTACTAGAAAGCTACAACATAGTGGCCATTATGGAAACTTGGTGGAATGAATCCCGTTTACATTAGGTTAATGCTTTCAGGAGAGAAATAAAGAAGGCTTGGCAGTAAACCACACCAGTTGTGTTAAGTGTCAGTGATTTAAGATGGCTTTTTCAGCACCAGAATGATTACACCTCTGGGGCATATTGCAAACAAGGACTCTTGTCTTTGGGTAGACTGTAAGCTAAGTGATAAGGCTCCAGCATCCACTAGCATCTGTGTGGTGGTTTGACCCTGGCTGGAGACCAGATGCCCACCAAAGCCGCTCTCTCACTCCCCTTTTCAGCTGGACAGGGGAGAAAATAGATATTGAGAGGCTCAGGAGTCAAGATATGGACAGGGAGAGATCATTCTGCAGTTAGTGTCATGGGCAAAACAGACTCAACACAAAGGAAAGGAAAGAAACCTCTCTAATTTATTACACTGCACTGCACACACAGTGACACCAGAATTGGATAATGAGAAGTGTGACCAGATCTAAAAGCACCTCCCCCCACCCCTCCCTTCTTAGCAGACTTTACTTTAGCCATGATTTGGCTCCCTTCTTCCCCCCCTGCCCTGTGTCCCTTCTTCCTCCCATCTTGTGGCAGAGAGGGGCAGGGAATGGACATTTTGATCAGTTCCTCATGAGTTGTTTTCCTCTTTAGCTGGGGGGGGAGGAGGGGGTAGCATGGGATGTTGCGCACACCCTTCCCCTGCTCCAGCGTGGGGTCCCACCCACGGGTGACAGTCCTCCTCAAACTTCTCCAGTGTAAGTCCTTTCTAGGTGGCTTCAGCTATTTACCAGCTGTCCCAGTGTGGATCCCTTCCATGGGGTGCTGACCTTCAGGCCCAGACTGTTCCAGCCTAATTCCCCCCAGAGTCACGAGTCCCCCCCAGCAGATCTGCTCTGATGTGAGTTGGTCTTCCCACAGGCTGCAGCTTCTGCTGTGAGGAACTTGCTCCAGTGGGTTTCCTGTGTGATCACAGCGTCCTTCAGGTGTATCCACCTGCTCTGATATGGGGTCCTCCACAGGCTGTAGGTGGGATCTCTGGTTCCCATCATCTTCCATGGGCTACAGGGGGACAGCCTGTTCCACCATGGTCTCGTGGGCTGCAGGGGAGTCTCTCTGGTGCCTGCAGTGCTGTCTCCACCCCCTTCTTCCTTGACCTTGGTGTCTGCAGAGTTTCTTACATCTTTTCCCTCTCTTCTCTGGTGGCAGAAATCATCCACTTACAGGTTTTTTTTTTTCCTCTTAGATGTGATGCCCAGAAGCGCTGTGACCATTGCTGATGGGCTTGGCCTTGGTCAGTGGCAGGTCTGTCCTTGAACCCAGCTGGTGTTCGCTCAGTCAGGCCTAGAGGAAGCTTCCAGCTGCTTCTTGCAGAAGCCACCCCTGTAGCCTGGTCCCCACTCTTCCACCAGAACCCAGCCATGCAAAACCATAGGAATCAGTACATATTCTGCATCTCACAAAAATTCACATTTGAGCAGGATGTATATGTGACTGGATAGCTTCATGCTTAACTTAATGTGGGAAATAAACTTGTGCTAACCCACAGTATACTGTGTGTAAAGAATGCAGATCACGAGCCCAGTACATCACTGCTAAGTCATAGTGATCAGATTTTCTTGAAGTCTATTGTTGATTTTTGTTTAATAATGATGGAGAAAGCAAATATATATTGTGTTAAATTTTACTCTATCTTCAGATTTGGTTAGTATCATAGAATGCTTTGGGTTGGAAGGTATCTCAAAGATCATCTAGTTCCAACCCCCCTGCCATGAGCAGGGACACCCTCATTGGAGCAAGGTTGCCCAAAGCTCCAGCTCCCTGGAGGTGTTTAAGGTGAAGCAAGTTTGAGAAAGTCACTAATCGGAACAGAAGTGAGTTGTATTTCTTGCTCAGCGTGGCTTAAATCCATGAATATCAATGGAACTTAAAGCTACTTCTGTTACTTGAATTCTTCCCTAGGTGTCCTCCTGAGTAGTTCTGTATTCAAATAGATCTTAACTGCATAGAAAAGCTTTCTGACTGTCTTGCTGTAGGACTTCCTAACTATCCTTCCTACCTATTAAACATTTCTTGTAAAAAGCCCATAAAAATAGAGCAGGTCTGAAGGTTTCTAAGAGCTCATTTTCTTCGTGCTATGTTTGTGGGTGTCTGGGATTGCTGAACAGAAGTACAGCACTTTTAGATCTTGACTTCTTTAGGTAATACAAATGATTAGCAGGTACCAATGATAGTTTACGTTCTGGGATGTCACTGAAGAGCTTTGTCTTGAAAGCTTTTAGATGTGTTTGCCTTCAAAATCAAATAGGATATAATTAAGCATAACTCGGACTAAAAATCTATTTGTTTTAAATCATCTTACAGAATAAGAAAGCTGAGATCTTACTGCTTTTACACCTTTCTCAGGATGCAATATTTCAGTGTTTATTTTTCTGTTCAATCTTATTTTGAAGGATTTTTTTCCCCGTCTGATTTTTACAAAGCCTGTCTCACACAGCTCTGTATACTTGACTAATGCTTGCCATCCATTACTTCAACATCATATACCTTGTGCTGGCATTTACTATGATTGGCTTATAATCTGCAGTCATGCCTTGTTTAGCCTGATCTTAAAAATGTGTTTTGAATGATTAGGTGGGGTTTTGTTCTTGGATTTTGATTTGGGTTCATATTAAACAAATGGGGCTTGGTTTTTTGGGTCTTAAGTTTTTTTCTTTCACATTACTAGAAAATAGTGTTGCCAGTCATAAACATCCATTCTGTCTCATAAGAATAACTAGCATGCAGCTGAAGTCATTGTAGGAAACAAAAGCTTTTTTGAAGTGCATACAGTGTTTTCTAATCTGAATGCAGTATGCAATCTGTATTTATCAAAATTATTTCTTCACTAACTCCTCCCTTCCTGCAGTCTCTACTTTTATGCTACTTTGTTTTGGAATGAAAGTGACAAGCAAATCAAACAGGCTGAAGAGGTTTGGTTGCTGTACTTGTTTGCTTTTGTTTTCCTTGGAATTAGCCAGCTGTAGCTCATCTGGGGCAGGCATCCACCAACCCAGCAACACTTAGTCATCACCTGCCTGTCTGTCATTGGAAAACCTGTGGCTTTCAGCTTTTTTGTTACTTGTTTTTTTTATCAGGATCTCAGTAATGTTTATTTTCTTTCTGCTGCAAGGATATGGGTGACTTGTTTTATTGGTCACATGTGAAGTTGACAGGGCCCTTCCTCATCAGTTGGGTTTCATAGGAAATGGAGAAAAGCATAGTGAATAGAAGAGGGAGGCAGAATAAAGAAACTTGCCTGAACAAAATGTGACTTAAGGGTAGAAATTCTTTCCCAGCAGCAGGATCTTAAAACTGTGCCAGCAGTAGGTCCTAAGACTTTGCCAGGTGCTAAAAGGTGACAGTATTTGTTGTATGCTTTCTTAAACGTATGTTAATAATTTATTCATGCTTTCTACTTCTCTTGCACATCCATCAAGAGACCCACTTTATATCTTGGGCTGTGTATTTACTCTAAAAGAGTAATCATACTCCAGAAGCCATTTTCAGCTCAAGTATGTAGCCTGTGGGATAGGAGTCGTTCAGTAGTGAACAGGGTTTTGTTTGCATATTGTATCAGGTAGTGAAATACCAGTTGTTCTTGAGTATTGGTATTACGGCTTTACAGCTAATGTATTTGCTAGAGTGAAAAGTCACCTAGTATAACTTTCTCTTTCATTTTTAGCTCCGTGTGCTGTTAGGAACCTCCAGGACCTGGCTCGAATATACATCAGACGCACCCTTAGAAACTTCATAAATGAGGAGATGAAAGCCAAGGGTATTGCGCAGAAGGCTCCTCCAAAACGGAAACGGAGGAGATGTCGTAGACGCAGGATCAACACCTATGTGTTTGTTGGTAATCAGCTCATTCCTCAGCCTCTAGATAGTGAAGAGGATGAAAGAATGGAAGATGACAACAAAGAGGAGGAGGATAAAGATCACAGTGAGGCCTTGAAGCCAGAAGAGCCGCCGCCTCGAAATCTGTTGAGAGAGAAAATCATGAGTCTACCATTACCTGAATCTTTGAAAGCATACTTGACCTATTACAGAGAAAAATAACTTGTTTTAAGTAGAAATAATGCCTACTGATAGTTCCTTTATTCTTGAAAATGTAGCATTCGTTAAGAAGTAGGTGGACAGATAATTATTAGTATCTCATCAAGACTGAAGTACAGCGATAAATCGTAACTTGTCTCTATCTTGCCTTTGCGACAAGGAAGACTTGCATTCAACAGTAGAATCCCTTTTCAAAAATTTATTTTTCTTTAAATTTTGAAAATGCTGTTTTAACTCTGATAGAAGTATATATTCCATTACGCAGCACTAACCAATATTTTGCATGGTAAGTCTTTTTTGATCCCTAACAGATTTGTATTGATAAGAGGATGAGTGAAATTTTATATATGCTAATTAATTGTTAAACGTGCATCTGACTTGATGAGCAATTTGTCTGTATTTATTATTCTTAGGGGAACATTTTAAACATGCAGACACTTACCCTCTAATGTCAGAATCAGACCCTTTTAAAGTTTATTTTACTATGGCTTTGTTGCAATCATTATTACTATGTTGGTATAGATGTATTCCAACAATGCAAGTGCAATAAATGTATACAGACACTGAATGAGCTGGCTTTAATGAAATAAGAAAATACAAGTTCTGAAGTGTCAGATGACCCGACTTCTTCTGCATTTGTATCTTTTGCCAAAAGATCTTGAGAAAAGTTAACAGCCTCTCTCGGAGCCTTAACAAAACATGATATTGAGTAAGAAGCGAAGCAATGCTTACTTCAGCTCTGCTTGTGTTTAACTCCAATCTACGCTTCCAGTATTTCTAATGAGGCACTTCCTCACTTGTGGGAAGTTTAGGACAGTACATTATGTTTATTTCTACAGCTCACAGCATTGACTCAAAATGTTTGGTAATACAAGATTGTAATTTAGGTATCAGTCATCTATATTTACTGCTTTTAAGTAGAGGTAGAATTTCAACAAAGTTTAGTTTGTATTGCTTACTGGGATAGCTATAATAGTAGAGTTTAGAATTTGTTCAGCAATTGCACTTTAGTAAGTGAATTTTATACTTAATATGCATCTCCAGGAAGGTAGACTTGTGCTAGCCTATATTTTGTTTCTGAGCATGGCTCTTAGCACAAAAATATTTATAAAATCATATGCATCTTTTGGAAACCTAAGAGTAGCAGTGCAACTGTGGGGACCCACAATAGTGCTGATTTAAATCCTTTGATTTCCTCTCTTCTAGTTGTGAAGTTACTTGCAGTTCTCACTTTTAACTTTGCTTTTATCATCTTAATTTCTTCATTCTCTGTTGTAACCATGAGGGAAAATGCTGTTTATTAAAAACTTGGCATGATACGCGTTAAAAGCCACAATTATTGGAACATATGCCTGTTGGACCCCCAGTGAAAAACATTCCTCTTGAAATACCCTGCATGATGCATTTTATACTGGTTAACATTTTGGTGTAACAACCATAAAACACAAAAATCAGTTCTTTGAAAAATGGTAAATGTTCCTAGTCCAAGTATTGATAACCAGCCAATGTTCATGTGGTCTAACAGTCCAATATTGACTTCAAAATATATAAACATTTTGTTGCTTCCAAGGAGGAAGGAAACGTGTAATCCCATGATACTGACTCTTTATGGTGCATTTCATGCTGTAGTCCCTGTTTTTTTTAAGGTACATTGTAGTAATGTTTAAGTGGAACTTCATGAAGGCCTGTTGTACCAGCATGTGGAGTTACTTTCTGCAATACAATTACAGTGTAAGTAAACAAAACTATTTGAAACAAGTATTCTAACTTTATTTTAAAACCAGGAAAAACTAATAAGAAATAGTTTTCCAAATAATGATACTAATAAAAGTAATTGTGATGCTTCAGCTATAAGAATTGAACATAATCTTGTTTTAAATGGATTATTTTAGGTGGAGTTTAATTATCTGAAGTTTGAGATGGTTTTGTCTGTCCTTTTCTTGAAATCTGCATCCATAATCTCAAGAGTTATGAGATGACTAAATATTACTTATATTTCAAGGACTTGATACAGGATGCTTTTGGAGAATAAATTTCTGCTTTCTTTCATGCCTGTATACTTGGAATTGGAGAGCGGATGACTTGTCATGATTCTTCAGTATGTAAGTTGGTTTTTTTTTGGAGTCACTGAAAGAGAATGTTTCTTCTGTGTTTTATATGTGGATTTATTTTACACTCTTGACTTTATATTTACATAAATAAAAAGAAATGCAAAATGAATTAAACCTTAATTTCTTCCATCTTGGTTGATGATGGGGATGTTGTTGCAATAAAATGGATTTTTTGGTGGTTTCTGCTTGCTTCAGTTTCTGTGTTTCTGTGCAAGTGTTTTCTGTTATTTGGAAATTCACATACCAGCAAGTTCATAATTAGATCAGAAACTTTAATAAAGGCTATTTCTGAATTTCAGAAACAGAGTAATGTAGGTGTGTGCAAAATTTTGTATTTTTGTAGAGGTTGAAAGATGAGATGAGGTTCATGACTTGGGAAAGCTGCTTTGTGCCCAGCAGTACTTTTGAAGCACTCATGGAGAGAGAGTCTCTTCTGGAGAGCCCAGAAAGCTATTTTTGAGCTATATACTCAGGTTGTATGTTTCTTTTCCCCTTCTAACTACTGAGATTGCTCTGTTGTAAAACCAACTATCCAGGTCAAAATAAATAAGGAAAAATTGGAGGTAAGAATAGCAAGGGTGGTGACTAGCAAGTCACACTTCCTGTTGAAACTTGCCCTTGTTGCAGCCTTGTTAGCAGTTGCAGGAAAAACAGAAGATGGGCAGGCTAAGCTGACTAGCAGTACAGTGCAGTCTCTTCAGAAGACCTGGAGTTTCTGAACCCATCTTGTTCAGGAAGAGCTGAATAGCTCCCTCCCAAAAACCTGGGAAAGAGTTTTTATTGAAATGAGCATGAACAGTTCTGTTGAGCTGAGTCTCTTGCTTGCTCAGATGCTGGCAACTTAGTGGGGGTTTTTTTTGTTTGTTTGTAATCCTGTCACTTTTTCCTCCAAGGTACTTTTTTAAATGCATCTTTACCTGTCAGTTTGAAAACAAATAGGGAATGTAAGCAAATGTGCCATGTTCTGATTAACACTATTTTAACTCATTAAATATTAATCCATATCTCCTTAGAAGTGTCTCCTCCTATCATTCGTGTAATTGAGTGAAACATGGCTTCTATCTGTGTGACTTAATAATCAATTATAAAAGGCAAACGAGTTGTGTGCCACGCTGCTCTTCAGAGGTGTATGCAGACTCCACCTTAATGAGCTACTAATTATTTTTACAACACTTGAATCATGTATGAAGTCCTTTCCATAAACTTGTTTAGAAAAGGTCTTTGGAGTGTCACTGGAATAGAAAAGGCTTTAATGTTACATGGGGTTTTATATACCCTTTAGTAAAATTAATGTCAGTAAAATGCATGTGGCTAAGAGATGCTTGTCTCTGGCTTCTGTAGCTTCGTAGTGTACTTGTCAAGTTCCTGAATGACTGTTCAGAGCTGGTGTGTTTAGCCACAGGCTTGCACCATGTTTATGGTCAGTAGGGAACCAACAATCTAACGCTGACTTACCGGTGCTTTTTAATGTGATGGTGTGTCTTTCTATAGAGTATTCTGATTGTCATCCTCTGTATTCTGTGACGCTTTAAAGAGGTTTCTTGGGAAGCGAAGGGAGACGATGCTTCCCTTATAAAGCACTGTCCTCTGCTGCGGTGAACTAGGAAACTATGTAATACCTTGCCAGGATATTTCATAAAACACTTCAGGGCTACTGAGAAGAGAAAGCACTGCAGAAAGCATTGAATTGTTTTCTCTCCCTCATTCTTCATGCATTTGAAAGCAGCCCTGGTGATCATAGGCTGGCAGGAGAACAGAGGGCTAAAGTGTATCAGTACATGCTAAATGCTATTTTTAATTCATGAGCATTTCCTCGCTGTTGTGCTATCCTCTTCCCGACTCAAAATTCATTGGGGTTTCCCTTTGCTCTGCTGCTTACTTGACCTACCCTACTTTAAACGTTTTTAGTACACATAGGTGACCACCACAAACTGAGAAATGTTTCTTGCAGGCAAATAGACCTACAGGGAGGGGTGGGGTGGTTTGGCCCTGGCTGGAGGCTGAATGCCCACCAAAGCCACTCTATCATTCTCATTTTCAGCTGACCAGGGGAGAAAATAGATAATAAGAGTCTTAGGAGTTGAGATAAGGACAGGGAGAGATCATTCTGCAATCAGCATCGTGGGCAAAACAGACTCAACACAGAAGAAAGGAAAGAAAACCCATCGAATTTCACAGAATGACAAAATCTTAAGAGTTGGAAGGGACCTTGTAATATCATCTCATCCAACCCTCCTAGACTAGATCACAGAGGAATGTATCCAGGTGAGTTTTGAATGTCTCCAGGGCAGGAGACTCCACAACCTTTCTTGTCAATCTCCTCCAGTGCTGTCACCCTCACAGCGAAAAAGTCTCTCCTTATATTCACGCGGAACTTCCTGTGCTCCAGTTTGCACCCGTTGCCCTTGTCCTATCACTGGCCATCACTGAGAAGAGCCTGGCTCTGTCCTCCAGACTCTCACCCTTTACATATTTATAAACATGTGTAAGGTCACCCCTCAGTCTCCTCCAAGCTGAAGAGGCCCAGCTCCCTCAGTCTTTCGTCATAAGGAAGGTGTTCCATTCCTTTAATCATCTTGGTGGCCCTGCACGGGACTCTTTGAAGAGTTTTTCTTGGATTGAGGGGCCCAGAACTGAACCCCATATTGCAGGTGTGGTCTCACCAGCGCAAAAGTAGAGGGGGAGAAGGACCTCTTGACCTACTGGCCAGACCCCTTCTAATATACCCCAGGATGCCACTGACCTCCTTAGCCAGGAGGGTGCATTGCTGGCTCACGGTCATTCTGCTGTCCGCCAGGACCCCCAGGTTCCTCTCACCTACCCTTCCCTCCAACAGGCCAGTCCTCAACCTATTCTGCTACCTGGGGTGTTTTTTCTCCAGATACAGGACCCTACACTTGCCCTTGTTAAATCTCATTAAACTTCTCCTTGCCCAACTCTCCACCCTTATTAAGTCTTGCTGAATGTCAGCACAGCCCTCTGGTGTGTCAGCCACTCTTCCCAGTTTTGTGTCGTCAGCAAACTTGCTGGCTGTATGCTCTATTCCCTTATCCAGGTCATCGGTGGATATATTGAATAGTACAGGTCCCAGTACTGACCCCTGAAGGACTCCAGTAGATAAAGGCCTCCAGCTAGACTCTGTCCCATTGATCAAAACTCACTGTCTCCTTCCCTTCAACCAGCTCTTAACCCACTTCACTACTTGATCTTCCAGACCAAACTTACTACACTGTACGGTACACACAGTGAAACTAGAGTTGGATAATGAGAAGTGTGACCAGATCTTAAAACACCTCCCCCCACCCCTGCTTTCTTAGCAGACTTAACTGTAGTCATTATTTCATTCCCCTCTTCCCCAACTCGTGCTCTCTCTCGCGCGCTCTCTTCGCTCGCTCTCTCTCTCTCTCTCAGAGATCTCTGTGTCTCTGACTCTCTCCATGGGCTGCAGGTGCTGGCAGAGTCTTGCTCCAACATAGGTCACAGCGTCTTCTGTATGTCTTCACCTGCCCCAGCGTGGGGCCTCTCTACAGACTGCAGGGGCATCTTTCTGGCACCTGGGGTGCCACCTTCCCCCCTGCCCCTCCCACCCTTCACTGACCTTGGTGTCTGCACAGTTTCTTACATTTTCTCACTCCCTTCTCTGGTGGCAAAAAGCATCTGCTTGCAGGTTTTTTCTCCTAAATGTCAGAGGTGCTGTGACTGTCGCTGATGGGCTCAGCCTTGAACAGCAAGGGCGCCGGCCTTGAGCCGGCTGGTGTTTGCTCTGTCCGGCCTGCAGAGAGCTTCTGGCTGCTTCTTGTAGAAGCCACCCCTGCAGGTCCCTCCCACCCCCAATCCACCTGGACCCAGCCACACACAAGTACAAGGGGTTTTTGTTGACACACGCTTTGAGAGTCTTTCCTCTGACGTCCTTTTGAGTTCTTGCACCGCTATATTCAGTTTGATCAGGTTTCTGTACATTTTGATTTTGAAGCCTAGTGATTGCTATTCATGTCACTTTTCTGAAACTCAGGCTGTTCAAATAAGGATACTGGCTAGTTCAGGAGCCTTGCTTTCAGCTCTCACTTCTGAATTTGTGTTGGTAAATTGGAGACCTTTAACTTATGTTTCCAAGACAGGCATTTGAATTTCCATCTTCTGATACAAGCCATCATCACACTGCAATAATTTTTACTGAAGCATTTGCCTGATTACTAGTCAAGATCTTGAGGCTCCTTAATCACTACTTTCTAGAAAAGTGTAGGTAGTTTTATCTTTTGAAGGTGTTAGATTTATCATTGTTTTAGACGTAGGGGGATTATGTACATATGCACACATACTATATATATGCATACACCCTTACAGAGATCTTGCTCTAATTTAAGAATCATGGTTAGTCTAGATCTAAATATTTTAGGTAATAATAGTGCAGGTGGAGTACTTTTATATGGAAGAAACAAAATTACAGTAATAATTCCAGTAATACAATTAAAATTGTGGCACATGCACTACTGTGTTTGTTCTTTTGAAGCTAAGCTTAACCTCCCTCATCTCCCCAGAGTGTCGAATTCACAGCTTGCTGGAGAGGGTAACACAGGGTTCTGTGCCTCTGCAGTCCTTAACGGGAGAATATTTTGTTGATGTTGCTGGTTCTTTCTTCCTTTCCTGGGATCAGCTAGGGAGTCATTTGTGTGTTGGATAATGTGGTGTTGCATCATCTTTCTTCTTTGTTTTGTCGCTCCAGCCTATACCCAAGTTATCTGTGTGTGTGAGGTACTGTATTTTGTTACCCTAAGGCCAGTTTCGTCAGCTTTCAAGTCTGAATTTTTTTGACTGGCCATTGCGGAGCTGTGGGGTCTCCAGTACTAAACACCGGACCCATCTTCTACCTGTATCTCCCATCTCCCACCCTATGCCTGTATCTCTCCACACTGCCTCTTGTGTCCCTACCTCCCAGGCCTCTGCTCCTGGGGCCAGGGCTGCATTTCTCTGCGTTGTGTGAGAATCATAAATGCCTTGTTCTGCTAATAATAACTGCTTATTGCTATTCCCCCTATACAGCCAGGCTTGCACCACACAAACATGGATGAAAGGGGCTACCTGTAGACACCAGGTCAACTAGAGAGATTGCTGTCATGGCTGAACTGAGTAAAGGCTATGGGCAGGTGAAGGAAAGCTCCAGTGAAACCAGTCCAGAGGCCTTGAAAACTCAGTGGGCAGGCTGCTGTTGGCAGTCAGTACCATACTGCAGGGTTAAAAGGGTGAAAACAGTCACGCTTTGTGTCTCCAGTTGACTGATCAAAAAGCTTTCAGTTTTTAGGGTTGGAGCAGGAGCAGCACTAAAGAGAGAGGTGGGAAATCAGTATGGAGGGAGTGACTGGTAAATACTAGCAACAGATAAGTTTCTATCATAAAAATTAGCAAGAAGCTTTAATTCCTGTTTGAAAAACTCTAATTTCTGCCAGATCCCAGGTTTGTAAAATCAATAGTCTTTGTATAGGTTGGCTCAAAAGGAGATTTTGCTCAGCGTTGTAACCACTTTAAATACTTGTTTTTAATCTTTCTAGCTCTAGTTTTTGTCCTGGCTTTCATTTTCTTGCTCTGATAAATAATAGAGTGTGTATTTGTGTTTTAATCAGTAAAGAGCAAACATAAAATTCACTGTTCATTGTTTTTGTACTGTTTGCTCCACGTCTAATATTCTGTAACATTGGCTTTCTGTAATCCATTAACATTAGTGACCTTTTTGGATCAGCATCCAACAGAAAGAAGTCTGTTATTTGTAGCAATTTGGTTTAGTTTTTTGTTTTGCTTTGTTTTTCCAAAACTCAACAGGGCGGTTTATTACCAAAGGAAGCAGCACATTCCTGAAGCATGCTTTTTCTTACCTTGCTGATGAACATTGTGCATAACAAGTTGACACCAAAGGAGGGCAGTGTTGCCTTACGGGAAACGAACGAGTCTGCTGACAACTGTTAGAAAAGACAATTAAATCCTATCTACCTGATGTTTTTTTATTGAAATATTTCTTTAAGTAACTTGCTTTGATTTTACGTCTTTCAGATAAGTATCTTTCTTTGAATCTTTTTATCATTTTCCCCAATAATTTTCTGAAAGCCTCGGTTTAGGGGGATAGATAATATAACAGGTTTTTTCTGGGGCATGCTTTAATGTCATCTGAGACCTTTCCAGAGTTGCTGATGTGGATAAAACCTTCCACTCATACAAATTTAAAGTGCTGCACCGTAAAAGAGTGTGTAAGGGCTTGAGTAGTTGTGTAATTGGGCATTGCATGTCTTCAGCTGCCAGACCTGTTTCTGATTTTGTACTAATGCTTGCTCGAGACCACAGAGAACACGGGACATCTGGGCATGCGAGGAAAGCATGGCTGGGCAAAAAACTGCCACGTGTGATGTCATCCATAGCTGTGCGTGACTCTTACAGACGTATGTCATGGAGTAGCCAGCTGCTGCTGTGCCTGCTGTGCAGTGCTGCTGCTCATCTCGAGTTGGAGAGCTGGGTATGTTCCAGAGGCATTGGCTGGATGGGAGGCTGTGCTTGTGAAGCAGTACACATTAAATGTTACACAGCACATGGGGCTGAGGCCTGGTCCCAGTGGCACAACACTCCACAGGGAAAGAGATGTAACCTGAGGGTGATGCACCTCAGAGCTTGGTGCTCGGTTGTCAAGGGTGCCAACAAGGGTGTTGTCCATTTCAGGCCCTAGCTATGCCACAAGGTCCCACTCCTATCTTCTGTGTTTGCAGTGATGACCAAGCTAGCTGTCCAAGCCTCTGGATTATGCTAACTGGCAGTTTTGCAGTCCTGAGAGTTTATAGTCTCTGGCAGTTGCAGATTTACTTCTCAAAATTGGGAAAAAAACATGAAACAGTGGCCAAAAAAAGCAAGCGTCATATTTAAAGCATGAGACAGTGCTGTCATACTGTTTCCACAGCTTGATCTCCGCTTTGCAAGTGATGCCAGTGCTGATACGAGCATTGGCAACAATCGTGCTCTCATGTAGCTTCAACTTCTCTTGCAAAACAAAACACATTTCTAAACTATTGTGGTAGCAGGGGGAGGACAAATGCTGAATGTTCAAAGGGCAGAGTGAAGTTTTCCATGGATGCAAAGGTTGGCAGGTGTGTGAGCTCAAATTGCACCAGGTACACACAGTGCTACTGAGCAGCTTTCAGACCAGAGTTTGTACATGCTGAGATGTAGGAAAGGGGGTAGCAAGAGCCATCTCCTTGTGAAAACCTCTAGAGCTTCATTCCACAGCTCCTCTTTTCTGGTCTCAAACACTCCCTAAAATAGGGATTGTGTGAATATGTTCTACAAAGCTGTTACAGGTTTATCATTGGAAGTACCTGTTTCTTGGTGACTTCTCCCATACCCAGAAACTAGGATTTTAGGTTTTATTTAATGGTCACTAAATCTTTGCAGTAATGAAGTGCATCTCCATGACCTTAAAGAAATTTGGGTTTAATCAGACCAATTTTCCTCCCCTTAAGCAAAAAAAAAAAATTTTTTTTGCAGAGAAGGGGAGGTAACTGGTGCCTTGGTGGCTAATAGTGATGTGATAGTAAGCATTTATAATTCTGAAGTAGCTGTTTTCCTGTAAGCGTGTCTCCTTTTACTGCTCCTAAAATCATAGCACCAATGTCCCTTTCTCTGCAGTCATGGTAGAACACATGGTGAGACAGATTGAGTTCTGTCACAGTGACCTTGCCTTTTTTATCCACTACTGGTCTTTCCCCTTCCATCTAATCCATGGGCTCCAGCAGTCACATATTGCAAGCCACTGCCTGTGTAAGATGCTGGGGAGGAAAACATCATCTTCAGGAACTGATCACCAGTGAAATGTTGAATGCCAGTGGATAATAGTTAGGAAATCCTCCTCAGGCAAATATAAATTGAAGGGGGGGTGGGGAAAGAAAAGCAAGATTTGTAAATCATGTAGGTGAAGGTCCACAAAAGAGTTCATGTGTGCAGCAGCCACTTGAGGCACCTAAGAAGTTTGTATGTGTGTAGCTTCTCAACTCAACTGCTGCTCCGGTTCCCCCATGCATGCTGTGGAGCTTAGTGAAACACAGCTGTCACCTAAGTCCCCATGAGGATCACAGAGTAGGGATTCCCTGGTACATTGTCCTGAAAGCTCAAACATTTCTGCTGAATTAGGCCTCAGACCTCAGAGGAAGGGAATGATGCTATTGTACATGGCAAGGGTAATGATACAAGTGCTCTCTCAAAACCAGGCAGACAAAGGTTTCCTGTGGTGGTTCCCCTGTGACAAGGAAGAGATCCAA
The DNA here is from genome assembly GCF_964237585.1 of Gallinula chloropus. Classification (NCBI taxonomy): domain Eukaryota; kingdom Metazoa; phylum Chordata; class Aves; order Gruiformes; family Rallidae; genus Gallinula; species Gallinula chloropus. The sequence continues at coordinate 43,799,730 of NC_140086.1, forward strand.
CTTCCAGGGTAATAACAGCCATCTTTTTCTCACTCTGGCTTCCATATTGGTGGCTGGTTGAATTAAATCCCATGTTGTCATGCTGACATGGATCCTATACTGTTCCTCAGAAGTTCTCAGATGTCTGGTTTCTGCAAAATAGCAGCATGATAGGTCTTGCTTATCTATCCCACCCCCTTTTTTTTTTGGGGGGGGGGGGGGGGGGGCGGTGGGGGGGAGAAGCCCCACTATGGTTTTAGCCCTTTAGAGCAAAATGTGTATCTGCTTGTATGTGCTTTATGTTTGGTTGGTGTTTTTTTTCCTCTGGGGATGATGACCTTTGTAAGTCAATTGCCTTTAATGATGGAGCCTTGGTTTGCTGCTAAGTTGCTTGGAGATTTTGGAATCAATATTTTAAGGGGGGGAGGGGGATTGAAAAGGTTATTGAAAGTGTTTTGTCACAAACAAGAATTGCAGAACAGCCAGCTATGCTGCTTTGACAATTTTTAAAGCTCTGTGTCAAAGCAATTTCCTAATTAGTGCTTGGGGATATTGCTAAGAACAGACAAAATCATTAATGAAAATAGCTGAACAAGAAGCTTCTTGCTGTATTGTTCTCTGACACAATAGAAATAAATATTCTAGAAACTACCTCTTTAAACAGAATATAAATTTCTGAGTTGGATTTTATCTATAACATCAACGTATAGATATATATTAGCAGTTGCAATTATAACTAATGTATCTTGATAAAGAGCAGCTATCTACTTGGAAGTAACTGTAAAAAAGATGAAATCCGGATTCCATTCTAGTCAATAAGAATTCTACTGTCACCTCCAATAAATACTGGATTTTCCTGTTCAAAAAGCTTCCCAATCTCTGGAGAGTTTATATTATAAAGACAAAAGTGTGTAGGAAGGGAAGACAGTGTGGAAGTAGTGTGTAATTGGTTTCATGTCTCGTGAGTGGTTTAAGTTGTGTTTTTTCTTAAAATAATTGGTTCAAATGTATGGCAAGACCTTCTCTGAAGTATGTGAAATGGAGCCTTCGTAGGAGTGTGAAGCTTTCACAGGGATATGAGCTCAGCACATGCAGCAGAAAGCTAGGAGGAGGAAAGTAGGAAGGTGAAAGGGAACTCTGAGGAGTGCACAAAGGATGGACCTGGCTTGCTCTGGAATTCTACAGGTAGGCAAAGGAGTGGAGCCAACGAACAGCTATTAGAGATGCACAATGGCATTGGTAAAGGTGTAGCTAGGAAGAGCAAGCTGCTGATTTCCTTAGCCCTCATAGGATGCTCCGGAGGTTTCTTAAGCTTCCAAAGCCCCAACAGGACCCATTGGCTCTGGTAGGTGGTAGTCAGACTGCTGTGCACGGTTGTGCTTGGCTTCTAACCTAATCTGGCTAAAAGGGATGTGAAATCATTCCCCCAGATCTGCTGCGGTAACTCTGGGGATGGCACGGAGATTTACCCAGGTACTAACATTTCACTGACAGGAGTCCTTATGTCTAGAGTGGGTGGGTCTTGTTCACGTTGAAATGCCTCAGTTCTGCAGATTTCTCCAGCTCTCTTGCTTTCAGGGTCCAATCTAATACATAATGCTTCAAAGGAAAAAGCACTGAAGAAACAGGCTGCTGAATGTACCTGATATGCCCTTGCACTTCTGTGCTAGATCAGAGGATTTGAAAATCCTCCTTGTCTTTTGAACGTGTTAACTCTTGAACTGTAGCTTATTCTCTGTGCAAAATGAAACGTGATTTTTTTCTGAGTCTCTTCAACTGGAATTTATTTTTGTTTTAGTGGAATAATTCACTAAGCATTACGTAAGAGGCAACAAAAAAATGGTTTTGATGGATAGGGTCCTCACCTGGGGAGAGAAGGGACTTCAATTTCAGCCTGAAATCCAGTTTGTGTTTAGTTTCTTTCAAGCACCCTCATAAGAAGCAAATTAAATCCAGAAAAGGGCAAGTAACTTTTCTATCTAGGAAGGGGAGAAGGACTGATGGAGAGACCAGGGTTTGGCTGAGACATCTTGATGCAGTTCCCAGGGAGGAAGGGACATGGAGGGGGAAGGGAGAGGAGAGGAAAGTGGTGGGAACTGCACAGGGCAGTGGCAAGGCCATGAAAACTGAGACAGTTTTGACTGGAAACAGGTAAAAACAGGCAGAGATTGGGGGCCAAAAAGCCAGGGCTGTGGCTGCCCTCAAAAAAGGAGTGGGACAAACTTGCTGACAGCCACAAACTGCAGATTTGGGCCGCAGCTGCAACTCCCCACAGGATACGGCCAGCCGTTCCCCAGCCCGGGCTTGCCACAACCACCCCATCTCCCATTTCCTTCAAGGGGGCAGAGAAAATAGTATGAAACTGCTCTTGTAGTACTAATTCAACTACTGAGGGGAGTGAGAGCTGACACTGGCACTTTTTTTTCATTAGAGGAGCAGCACAGGCATCTGCCAGGTGCTGAGTGCTCAGCCCTTTCAATCTCAGTGAAGATAAATGTCAGGACTCAACGAAATAGTTTGTAAAAGTAAAATTTCTGACTCGACTTCCAGTCCTTTTAGCCAGATACTCTGCCTGGCCTTTGCTGTTCCCTCTTTGCCTGGCCCCAGCCTTGATCTTGGGACTTCACAGAGGCAGAGGGAGAGCAAATGTGTGACGCAAGGCACCACACATACCTTTAAAGCCACAGTTAAACGTGGGACTTGGCTGGAGGCAGGCAGAGGGCTGCTGTGGAATGTCTCCTGTGTATGGGGCCCAACAGGACACCATGAGTAAATAGAGATGCTCTACACTGTGGTCCAGGGAAGCGATGAATTTCTTTTGAAGATGCCAATCTCTTTCCAGCAAAGCTGAGAATAGCCTGTCTCAAAAATTTTCTTAAAGTGTTGCCTGGCAATAGGAGCATTTATAAGGTGTAGGCAACATGTCCAAAAGTTACAGAATAATGCACAATGCTAACGCTGTGAGATGTAAGCTGCTTAGTGGATCTAGCCATAAATTTCAAATTCTGCCAGCAGATCTGAGGAAACAGACATTCCTAGTAATGGGGATGCCAAAAATCTGGGGAGAATTGGAAGCTTGTTCAGTTACCTGTTGGTGACTGTACATGTCAGTAGCCCACGCCTCAGTTTACCCACAGGGAAAACAGGCTTTGTGCCACTGAACCCCTTTGGTTAATGCCTTTACAAGGAGGACAACTTCGCTACAAGCAGCACTTTATTATTTAAATGAGACCTTAGGTGGCTGGGCCTCCATCCTGGTGTGGGACAAACCAGGTCAGCAAGCTGCTTTCCTCCTAGTTTCTTTTTATTGGGAAGGAATGTGGAAAGTCGACAGGCAGAAGGAGAGAAGAGAGTGAGCTTGCCTGCCTAGGCCATAGAGAATGCAATGTAGCTTTTGTGCTCTGCATCTAAATAGCTTCTTGCTGATCCCATCCTGAGACTGATACTGCCTCTGAGGAATTTTGGAAGTGGACTGTCTATCAGCTCTCATCTTGCATGACAGTTTGGCATCAACAATGCTTGCCCTGTTGCCCTGTAGGCAGATGTGCAACTGAGTTGTCCAGCCTGTTTTTTGTTACTTTGCAGGTGAGGAGAAACTTTTCCTCTGCTTACCCTTTCTCTGCAAATATCTCTCTGCTCACAGGGGTGCAGGCACATTCCTCAGACACTAGTTAACCCAAGCTACAGAGTAATGGCCTTGTTCTGCCAGGTTTCAGGAGAGTTCCAAGGAAGGGTCAGACCATGGGTGATTGCCTGCATTGGAACAGTTTGAGTGGCAAGGAGAGATGGGGTTGAGACCAGCAGGAAAGGGCAGACAATCCCAGCACATGGGCAGAACCTCAAAATCTTTGCTTTTCTGGAAATATCAAAGGTGGAAGTGCATCAGCTCCCAAGAGCCTGGTGCTGGCAGGACTTCTGAGCAGAAGAAAAGGCTGCAGCAGCAGCAGCAGGACAGAAAATTCCTTAAATGAGGGGCTCATTTCCTGCACCCTGTGGCTACATCACATAGTGCTTGGGTCTACTGCCTGAATAAAAAAGGCTGCTGGATACTGTGGTATCACAAATAGTAAAAAAACAATGGAAGCTGAAGCATATTGGATGGCAGGTCCATCTGCTGGGGCCACACTGCACGATCACTGGTGGAGGAGGCTGATGTGTGTCTGAAGGTTTGGACTTGGCTGGTTCTCCTTGCTGCTAAGCCAGGACAACTTCTTCTGTGTGCACGAGATAAGCCGCCTCCCGCACTGAAGATTTTAAAGCAAACTTGACTGAACAGACAGTAATGGCAGATGTTTTTGAGCTTGATTACTTCTACTGTCATTTAGTTAAGGTTCCCACATGTAATTTTTGCTCTCCTTATGTTTGTACATAAGGAAATGCTTGTTTTGTGGGAGTGCAATATGAACAAGGAGCGCTGGCTAATGATTACAGCAGCATGGGATTATCAAATTACTATTATTTAGAGTATGTGCTTGTAAGTGATTAAATTCTTGAGCTTACCACCTTGTTATCAACTGTTTAAAATCAAAATTAGTTTGACTGTAACTGATTAAACCTGCTTTGGACAAACATGCTCTGCTTGCCTGTCCAATTCTGGGTACAGGAATGGGAAATTTTGAATCAGAAGTTGGACGAATTTACCTTCAGAAAAGAGTTACAACTATGTTGAGAACACTGTAATCATTGTTTTTGTCTTTATAGCCTCAATAGTGGTCTGCCTGATGCTTTTTTGGAGCCTGGGAAGCAAGTAGCAGTTTATTTAAATGGTTGAACAATGAATGGCTGGAAATTACAGGGGAATGACATAAGTTCAGGTTGGATTTGATCAGAATTGTATTAATCTTCTCAAATATATTGTATTACCCAAAGCTGCTAAGCAGTAAGTTTTATAGCCTTGACACTGTGTAGTGCTCCTTCAAATTCTTTCTTGAACTCAGATCAATGAATATTTCACGCTAGCTCACCCACTGATTTCTCCTAAAGAAAAAACCCAAAAGAGCAATTTACAGTCACAACACCTACCTACAGTGGAATGCTGGAGGCCTTAGTTCAGAAGTTGTCATCTATAATTTATATTGGAATTAATTAATGAATTAGAAGATTATAAAAATCTTTGCACTATTTAAGTCACTCATCATTCACGAAGGACCCTCCTGTGAAGCTGGCTGCACAGCCCACCTACCAGTTAGGAGTCTCAGGTTGGACTCTGCCTCTCACTCACAGAATCACAGTATCACAAGGTTGGAAGAGATCTTCGAAGATCATCAAGTCCAACCATTCCCATCCTTTGCTAAACCATATCCCTAAGTACCTCATCTACCCTTTTGTTGAACACATCCAGGGATGGTGACTCAACCCCCTCCCTGGGCAGCCTGTTTCAGGCCCTTACAACTCTTTCAGTAAAATTTTTCTTCTAATATCCAATCTAAACCTGCCCTGGCACAGCTTCATGCCATTTCCCCTTGTTCTATCTCCTGTCACCTGGCTGAAGAGACCATTGCCCACCTCTCTACAACCTCCCTTCAGGTAGTTGTAGGTGGTGATAAGGTCTCCCCTCAGCCTCCTCTTCTCCAAGCTAAACATCCCCAGCTCCCTCAGCCGTTCCTCATATGATTTGCCTTCCAGCCCCTTCACCAGCCTGGTTGCCCTTCTCTGGACTTGCTCAAGGACCTCAATGTCCTTTTTACGGCGGGGAGCCCAGAACTGAACACAGTACTCAAAGTGTGGCCTCACCAGTGCCGAGTACAGGGGCACAATTACCTGCCTAGACCTACTGGCCACACTGTTTTTGATACAAGCCAAGATGCCATTGGCCTTCTTGGCTGCCTGGGCCTACTGCTGGCTTATATTCAGCCTGCAGTCAACCAACACCCCCAGGTCCTTCTCTGCCTGACAGCTCTCCAGCCAGTCTCCCCCAAGCCTGTAGTGCTGCATGGGGTTGTTATGTCCCATGTGCAGCACTCTACACTTGGCCATGTTAAACTTCATCCCATTGGTCTCAGCCCATTGGTCCAGTCTGTTCAGATCCCGCTGAAGAGCCTCCCTACCCTCAGGCAGATCAACACTTCCTCCTAGTTTAGTGTCATCTGCAAACTTACTGAGGGAGCATTCAATCCCTTCATCGAGGTCATTGATAACAATGTTGAACAAGACTGGACCCAGGACTGAGCCCTGGGGGACGGGACGCCACTCGTGACCGGCCTCCAGCTGGATTTGGTTCCATTCACCACCACCCTTTGGGCCTGTCCATCCAGCCAGTTTTTAACCCAGCTGAGGGTCCACCTGTCAAGGCCAGTGGCAGCCAGTTTCTCAGTCAGAATGCTGTGAGAAACCGTGTCAAAGGCTTTACTGAAGTCCAGGTAGAGCACATCCACAGCCTTCCCCTTGTCCATTAAGCGGGTCACCTTGTCATAGAAGGTGATCAGGTTAGTTTGACAGGATCTACCTTTTGTAAACCCATGTTGACTAGGCCCGATCCCCTGGCCATCACGCATGTGCTGCATGATAGCTCCCAAGATGACCCTTTCCATGATCTTCCCCAGGACTGGGGTCAGACTGACAGGCCTGTAGATCCTCCTTCTGGACATTCTTATGTATGCCAGCCTCCAGTCCAGTGGAACTTCCCCAGTCTGCCAGGATTTCTGATAGATGATGGAAAGTGGAGAAACACTCCTCCATGTTGGAGCATCTTCCATGGATGGTGAGAGATCCTATATAAATGCTGCCAGTTTCCTGAGCAGCATGGCTTCCCAAGTCAGAGCCAGGGGCCTGGTGAGATGCTGCCCACAGCTGAAAGGAACGTGGAAAAGTGTAGTAAAGGGAATGGAATAGTGCTGAGAAGACACTATATACATGGTATAAAAGAGAGGGGGTGAAAAGTCTGTGGAGGAAATCTCTGAAATGTCTCTTTTCCACAATAGATGCATTTTGCAAATCTGGTTTGGCTGGAGATGGTGTTATTTGCCAAAATAGTTAGGTCCATTGGTGTCCAAGTGCAATTTCTTTTGTTATGGGTAATGCAAATAAACCTATGAGGTGTTTTTGTCAGAAGTTGTGTCGCTTAGGAAGGCACGGGTCTTCTCCGGGATGCTGAACATAAGGAATCTAACATAATACTCATCATTTGGACTTCATAATTTATCAGTGTTTTGCATTAATGTGGGATCTTAAAAAAGAATAAAGACCACATGCTCCAAAAAAGGTGGAAGATACATAGAAAATTAAAACCTCTGGGTGCAGAGAGATTTATTTTAAAGTATTTAAAATAATTTAGCATAAAAACGTTTTGCAGTGTATTATAAGCAGTGCCTTGAACTCCCATGGTGTAGCCTTTTTCAGGCATGTGGCCTGAAAAAAAACCCAAAGAAGTGCTAAAAGCTCTGCAGTGGAACAGATCTGATTGCTTACAGTAAGGAAAAAAATGACCTGCCACTGTAGACATACTCACCAGCACACTAGGGAAAGGTGTGTGTGCTTTTAATTGGTCCTGCTTAGCTTATTTATTAATTTAAGCTATAACCTTATTCTGTCAATTTGTACAAAACTAGGGCTGTTTGAGCATGAGCCAAATAAGCTAAAAGCCGAGCTACATCTGCTCGAAATCTTACCCTTTATCTTCAATATTAACCTGGTTATACAAGCATGTGACATATCATTATAGTCCTTCAAATAATTCCCATACCAGCCTATAAGATGCCTAAAAGTTTTGCTTTTTGAGATGGATTGGAACACTGAGATTATAAAAGATTCCAATAGTAAATATAGGGGGATATAATAGTAGTAATAATAAATATAACAAAGAGTCTAACATCGACTCAGCTGTGTCAGCCAAGTGCTCTGCATCATTGCAATAGATACTGCAATTCTCTGGTGAATTTTATGGGTATGCATATAGAAGATAGGCAATAACTGAAAAAAAGAAGAAAAAAAATGTCAAATAAGTTCAATTATTGGTTGTCACTTGAATATAGGTAGTGCTTTCTCATCCATAAGTTTTAAATACCTGTTTAAAAGTTGTGGGTTTTTCTATTTTTGGATTCCTTTCAGATTCCTCTCGAATTGGATTGTGTCAAATCTATATTTGATCTGTTTATGGCATTTTTTGACCGGTGTAGAAATTTCCTGTGAAGAAATGAAACAAACTGTAAAAAGTACAAGGTTGGTACTTTTTTTCCATCTTGAAGAAATCCATATTTCTTTCCATCTTGAATGGGTTAAATATGGTACCATAGGGTTAACCCATTAGGGTTAAATATGGTACCATATTTTTTTCCATCTTGAAGAAATCATTCCTCTTTTGGCAAGGACAAAATAGGATTTTGCATGAGATTTGTCAGTTCTCATTCCAGCTGTTAAGCTATGTGTTTTACTGGGTCAAAAGAAGTCTATTTTTCCTTAGTGGGACTGGCTATCAAATGCAGCTTTGTTTTTCATGTCTCATGATACACCTAAAGCTGTAATTAAGAGTGAGGGACAATCCTTTTTTTGTTTGTTTGTTTTATTGTGTGTCGTTACCCTTTGAGCTGGAAACCCTTTCAGTATGGAGAAATTTTTTCTGCTAGATGCTTATAAAAGCACTGTGTTGTAGAAAAGGTGTGAGCTTGGACCCATTTTGATACTTGTTTCCTGAATAGTCTCCTTTCTTCACTTACCTCTCTCCACTTGATGTCTTGTCAAACCTGCCGCTGACTGATAGCCATTCAAGAATGATTATCTTTTTTTGCATAATAATTGTGTCTAAATATGAATCTCCCAGTAGCTGAGAAATCTTTTGTCATAAACTTATTTAAGCCCATTTTAGTACCTTTAGGTACTGGCGAGGTGTCCCCAGAGCCATCTCTTCTTGAGGCTGAGCAAGCCAAACTCAGCCTGTCTTCACAGGAGAGGTGTTCCAGCCCTCTGATCATCTCAGAGGGTCTTCCTCAGGACTTGCTGCAACAGCTCAATATCTTTCTCACACTGGGGGCCCCAGAGCTGGATGCAGTACTCCAGGTGGGGGCTCAACAGAGCAGGGCAGAGGGACAGAATCACCTCCCTTGACCTGATGGTCATGCTGATTTTGATGCAACCCAGGACACAGTTGGCTTTCTGGGCTACAAATGCACGTTGCTGGCTCATGGCGAGCTTTACACCAATCAACACTCTAAGTCCTTCTCCTGCTGCTCTCAATCCATTCTCCAATCAGCCTGCAGTTGTGCTTGAGATTGCCTTGGCCCATATGCAGGACCTTACACTTGGCCTTGCTTAACTTGATGCGGTTTGCACAGGCCCACCACTCAAGCCTGTCAAAGTCCTTCTGAATGGCATCCCTTCCCTCTGTCAATTAGTAATTACAAGTAAAATTTAAAGTGTAAATATATATGTATACATTTAAGGAAACTTCAAAAATACTTCCTGCAAGCGAAGTGCCTCTGTGTGTTCCTTTTCCAGATATTGGATACTCCCGAGTCTGTGTTAATTCCCCTGAATACCTCCACAGATAATAGAATCATAGACTCATTTTGCTTGGAAGAGACTTTTAAGATCATCAAGTCCAACTGCTAAACTAGTACTGCCAAGTCCAACTACTAAACCGCGCCCCTAAGCACCACATTGATACTTCAATACCTCCAGGGCTGGTGACTCCACCGCTTCCTGGAAATAACCTGTTCCAGTGCTCAGCAACCTGTTTGGTGAAGATTTTTTTCCTGATATCCAATCTAACCCCCCCCTGGTGCTAGTTGAGGCCATTTCCTCTTTTTCTATTGCCTCTAACTTGAGAGAAGAGACCAACACCCACCTGACTACAATCTCCTTTCAGGGAGTTGTAGAGAGAAATAAGGTCTCCTCCTTCCTTTTCTCCAGGCTAAATTGTAAAGGAAAGCATCAAGAAAAAGTAGAAAATTGATCCAAACTAATTTCCAGCAAACAGTTTCCTACTCCATTTTACTTTGTTTAGAAAAAGTTTCTTGTAAGTGTCTCCACGTCTTCTAGAAATCTGTTTTTCATTCTTTTCCCTGATTGCCAGCTTGTTTTCTTAAAGGGAAAAAAAAAACCAACCCCAGAACCTGAAGATTGTGGCTGCAGGAATCATTTTTTTTGTAAGTCAGTAAAAGCTGGCTGCTTATTGCTGCCTTTGAGGAGCCCTATAAAGCAGCCGTCTGATTTGCTGCAGATGTAGCACTAATGAACTGCACACAGCTGATGCCTGGGATGTGCAGCTTCTCATTCATGAAGAGCACAGAAAATACTTCCAACACGCTCAGCAATGTCACTTTGAAAAGAATTTAATGACGCTCTTCCTTTTGTAATGTGCAGCCAGAAATGTCTCCTAAAAAAATCTGCAAGGATGGATGGATAGCGGAGGAATTTCAGGACTTTGCAAGAAGATGCTTTAAGTTGAGGAAGAAAAATGTTAGCAAAAACTTTTCTATTTAACTATGCTTGTAGGACAATATATTGCGTTTTTACGCTCCCTTTCTTTTATGTATATTTGTGTTCCACAAAATTAAACTGAGGATGGCTTTTATTGTATAGAACAGGGAGAAGTGCAGTTTATTTTCATTTTTATGTAGCTCACTGGAAAATATTTAAAGAATGCTACTTCAGATCATCACTCAAAAATTGTCAGTTACCATGCTAGCTGGTAATGTTCTATAAAACCATAAACTTCACCATTTCTGGGTATCGATGTTGTGTTCCTATGAACTCACTGTTTAAGAAATTCCTTTATTGGTACTTTTGTTGATACTGACTTTGTTACTTGGCAGAGGTGAAAAAAAGTCAAGGGCTGTGGGTCTGCATGGATGCAACACTGCTGCAATAGTTATTAATTGTTAATAGCAGCCCATCAGGGACTGAATGGATGAATATGGACAAGGACCTAAACGTAGACTTGCAAGGCTTCAGCATGGATTGATAACTTTTAATCTGTAAAATATAGTCCTGTTAGTAAAAGTAACGCTTAAAAATAAAATTATCTCTGAGCAACTCTTACATCTGCTTTTTACTTGTTCTGTTGGCAGCAGCCATGGTTAGCATGACACCATCTACTAAAATGTAAAGTCCAGAAAAGCACTGTGTGTGCCACCACAGCAGACACTCTCTCCAGAGACTTGTCCAGCAAATCCAGGTCCCTCACAGACAGCACCTGATTGACTGATTGAGCTATGGTAGCTTGAACTCACCAAAGCAGACATCTATCTGTACCACAGGCTTTTTGCCCAGCAAAAGCCCTTTTTGACTGTTTTCCCTAAATTGGGGTAGCTGAGGTGTAGCTGGTCATCTCTGGCACAAGGCAGATGTCTGTCACGCATCTGGAGAAGATAAAATCCTAAATCACCAGAATATGAGTCATCAGAGGGACTGCTGGAGCCTGAGTACCTCTGAGCAAAAGTTTTATGCCAACAAGTAAGGCTATCCAGGAATGAAGTGCTCCACTTGCTGGTTCCTGTGTGGTATTTGAATCCTAGCTGCTGGTACCAGCATACTTCCTATGGAATGACACGTGTCCAACTTTTCCAGTAATTATTTGGAGGGAGAATTGGATCACTTCAGCAAAATTTGCTTTGCATGAAGGCAGTGTTGCAGAAATAGACTCCATTATTATTTTTTATTTTAAAGTATCAGACTGATTTGGAACTGCATTGCATTTTAAACTGCAAAGAGCAAGCCAGGCTGCATTTATCCCATTTAAATACAAATTTTGCTTCTCTCCAGACATGCTAGTATACTTTGTGGCACGCACTTTATGCGATTTCAATTGCTTTTCCTTTCTTTAAAGTATTTCTTCTACTTTTACAAAGGATGTTAATGGTAATTCTTCTTCCTTTTTATTCATGAAATTCAACATCACAGAGAAGAGCACAGCTTATCCCCGGCTTACTTAAATTGTCTCATTACGTTTGTGGTCTCAAGTAGGATTAGCAGCATTAGTCCATATGGTAGCTCTCTGCAATCTTGCAGACACCTAAAAATGCATATTATGCAGATTACCTGACTGATAAGAATTTGATTTTTCACATTCTTTTTGCTCATTAGGGTGCTAAATGGGAAACATAGCTCAGTATTCACACAGAACCCGTTTTCATTGTGTAGTTTACCATTTGCTAAGCTTATTCTTTTCCTGTCTCTGCTTAGCTGTTACTGTCAGCGTGAAAAATCTGGTGGGGCTTTTTTACATCACCCAAAAGGCTTACACTAACATAACCTGTCAATTCTCTTAATCAAAAGGTGGGGAAAGAAAATAGAAGCAGTCTAGAAACAATACCTAAATGAAATGCATACAACTTCTGTCAGGGCTTTTTAGTGTGAGAATTGGAAAACATAGCTTTTATTTATATATTTTAAAATTGTTAACTTAGTGACTAGACTTTGTTTGTACTGTTAAAAGCAGCTTCTAAGGAATGGCTAAAGTATGTTAGCTACACTTTAAAATTCTGTATTGCTGATTGCGTTACACGTATTGTTATGTAGTAATGGCAAAGGAAAAAGAATCCTTCCATTACTGCAGATTCTCATTAGATAGATCTGGGTGAAGCAGCACACATCGTGCTGCTGGGTACCAGAAAGGAAAAGAACCAACCTACAAAGCTAACTGAATGAAAGACTGAGGTAGTAACAGCAAAAATGAAAAGATTGCCCGGATTATTTGATTGTTTTCTTTTTATTTGACTGGACAAGAGAAATTTGATCAAGACAAGATACAAAAACAACAAGAATAAGATTTAAAAAACAAGAACAAAACCTCAAACACACACCCCAAACACCAAAGCACATGAAAGTGAGATTTAAAAAGACTTTCAGAAGGAGATAGAAAACATACAAGGTTTTGAGAGTGAGCTGAGGTTGTTGAAGAGATAATCTTATGGTATTGGAAGACAACAACATACATAGATGTGCAGTGGATCTGCAGGGGTTGGTTCCTGCAGCATCCAGAGTTAAGGCTTGACAAAGCAAGCAACTAAATTGTGATAAGAAAACCATGTTAGGCTACACTGAAGTGTTTGGATACTGGGGATATGATACTGAACTAGAAGAACTAGAGCCTAGAACTAGAAAAGCAGGAGGAGGTTATAATCAGTTGCAACAAAAATGGTGTTTGTGGTTGAACATGGCAAATTTATTTCAGAAATGACTTGAGCAAAAGAGGAAAAATGAAGCCTGAACAGCTTATCTGTTGATTGAATAAATTATGTGTGTCTGCATGTGACTTATTTTATGCTCATATAATTGTACTCACTGTGATTGATGTTCCTGGTGTATCAGCACTAGAACTGTGTGCCAAGTTACTTGTACTTTTCTTTGTCATTTGAAACACAAGCAGGGAAAACAGGTATTTTACAGATGTGTGAAAGATGGGCTTATATATTCAATGATGGTATAGAATCACTGAATGTGAAACTACCAGGTGGGTATCTAGGAGAAAAAAAGTATATGCCTCTGCTGTACTTTTTATGTTTATAAAGTTTTAAGCAATGCAGAGGAGAACCATGCTGATTTTGTTCCAAAAGAGAGTGTCTTAAATATTATAGTTATTCCAAAATATTTATTTGGGCATGACTGAGTCCACAAACCTTTTCATTCTAATTCATTTGCAAATCTTTCTTCCTGCAAGTTTCAAATAATGTTCTTTGTTTAATTCCGTGTAACATCATTGTGATCATTAGAAAAAAGTATCATTAGAAATGTTTCAGCCCCTTTGCCTAATTGAAACAGCTCTTGCTTGTACTTCCATACATTTTGGATTTGATTTCATCAGGTATTTGTCCTGTTATTTTCCAGGCATTTTTGATACTTCATGTGCAGCCTCCAACTTTCAGCCTGCTACGATTTAAAACAAATCATGTGGGTTTTTTTCTATTTACAAGTGTTTCTGGTTAATATTTTCTTGCTTGGTAATGGAAAAACACTGTTGCTTAACTCCTGCTTGTGGTGTTTGTCCCCATCCCTGCCCTCTGCTGAGGTGCCATGAAGCAAAGGCATCCTTAATGTGTCATGGTAAGAGTGGTAAAGAATTTTTTTCAGACGAAGGGATTTTTCTGTTTGCAGGAGAAAGTCTGTCAGTCTATGTGTGCTTGTTCTTTAGTCTCCTTTTCATGTCAAAGTGAGGGATAGAGCTGGCACAAACGTGGATGCGGTAGGCTGAGTCGCTTTGTTCTCTTCGTGAGCAGCTTGCAATATTAAGACAGGGTTTGTTCATATTCCTTTACCAAATGTAAGTGTGTTACGGGTTACTCCAGAGGCAAAGTATCATTTTTGCTTGGAAAGGACCTGTGCTTCTCCAGTAGTCCAGGTTTATTTTGGACACCGGAAATGCAGAGATGAGGGGGAAGAGAGGGAATTCTGAGGATCACCTGGATCTCTTTCCTCAGAGCACTGGTGGTCACGGAGCCTGGCAGGAGAGTATCTGCCTCCTTGCCAGGAGATGATAGAGGAAGAAAAGGAGACCTCGATCATACCCAGTAGAAACACAGAACCTGGAGTGTGCTGGCCTAGGGAACTCGGGACAGCTTTCCTGGTCTTGCTTCTGGCGGCAGCTTTTGGAGTGGCTGGTAAAGCATATACTTTAAACACCTCCTTTCCAGAGTGAAGGAGATAGAAAGATAGACAATCAGATTCGTTAACTGTCCGACAGGCTTGACAGTGAAGTTTTACAAATTGCGTTCATTCACGGTACTTGCCAGTGGCCATTTGCACTCTGTCTCCGTAACCGAGATTGAAACGAAATCTTTGTTTGAGAAATCTAATAGCTGTAATACCAGGGCTCTGGGCAGTGAGGCCGGCTTGGCATTTATGTATTACCTCCTGTGAAGCAAAGTAACATGTTATTCCACATATTGGCAACTTTCTGGCTTGAATTTCATGCTATTTTCTCTAACGAAAACCCCAACTGTGTAGCACTGTTTAAAAGAGCGTGATCACCTACAATTCTCCCACCTACAATTAGCATGGTCATTTTTTTACCATAATGTGGAATTGAATTGATTGCACTTGCAAAATCTCATCATTTCATAAAAAGGAAGTGAAGAAACACTGGCTAAAATAGCTTCGTTTCTAAAACAGCAAATATTTTGGTAGTTCTTGGAAATATGTGCCTCCAAGTCCTTGTATGTGTGTGTGTGTATGTGTATTTCGAAGATCATATGTAGGATGGAGTATTGAGAGAGTTTAGGAACAATTTGTAACCAACTCTGACTTTTAATATACATGTTTAATTTACTCTTGTGTAAGTTTCAATTTCTCTGCACTCTTCAACTTCTCCCCCCACCCCCCAGTGCCAGATGGATAGGATACTGTGTATTAGATAATGTGGTTTTATTTTTGTACCTTTAAGTGCTTTAAAGTTGCTTTGTTTATAAAAGCACTTCTCGGGGGCAGAGCCTTTCCTTGTTTCACATACCCAAGTACCCTCCCCTCCACCTGCTCATTTAGAGCTACACAAATTCGTGCTGCTACACTGAGGCGCAGGAGAGCTCCCATCAGCAGTAATTGTTGACCTACCACAGTTCCAGTCAGTGATCAATAGACGCTACTTTGCTGCACGGCAACAGCGAGGGGAGAAATTGCAGAACCCACTGAGAATTTGTTTTCCACATGCAAACCCAACTGATGGCCTTCAACTGTAACAGATGTCAGAGACTGACAGGCACCCTGGGGCACTGTTAAAGTACTGCTGGAACTTGAAGGAGGTGGTGGTGGGGGAAAAAGCCCGCTATCAAATTACCAGTGCATTCCAACAAATCACATCAAAGCGGAGAAAAAGCCCGAGCAAAAGAAAATTACTACTTTCATTTTCTTTCTTATCTTCCTCTCCGGCACAGTATGGGTGCTGCCTTATACAGCTACTGCGCTAATGAGCAGTTCAGCTGCATGAAGCAGCGAAGCTTTCACGGCACCGGCCAAAGGGGCTGTGCGGCAGGAGAAATCGGAGAAATTAGGAAGAACTTGTACTCCTTGGAATGCATTAGCGAACTTCTTTACTTCTGCATATGTAGATTCTTAACTGTGAATATTTGCTAAAATTTTACCCTTAGATGACTATGTAAATTTAACCCAGTGCAGACGAGAAAGCTAGAATTAAATGACAGCTTTTTTCCCCCCTAGTTGTGTTGGTCCTGTGTGTGTACAATATTTAGCCCAGCTGTTTTGCTTACTTGCAGTGTCTTTATTCCTGGAGATGTTAACTCAGAGCCAGAACTAGGCTGGATAACGTTTATTAAATTGTCAATAACTTCAGCCATCTCTGTGTGTTTGTGATTAGACCGAACAGGCATGAACTCCAAAACTAAACATGCGTGGGGTTCATTTATTCCCAGAAAATACTTTAAGTTCAGTAAGCCAAAAAAGTCCACTAATACTTAAGGATTCTGCCTCCAAAAAGAAAAGAAAAAGGTAGCTTTCTGTCTTTTGTTGTTGTTTTTTTTCTGGGTCTTGAAATGGATTGTTGCCAGTGTCCTAAATGTAAAGAAGAAATATTATCAAAATGGTAACTGAGGTATATCTTCAGGTTCTCTTTGAAACACAAAGCCCCTAATGTTGCTTACACTTGTGCACGCTCCATGGACACTTCTCACACATGAAAATTCTCATTATAAACAGTGGAACTAGAGTAGTGATTCAAAGAGAAATAAAAAACGCACCTAGGAATATGGTACAGCCCTCCACATTTGCACCTTACTGTAGCCTGGGGACCATGAACGATCCCATCTCCCAAGACCAAATCTTCCAAACGGAGGTTTAAAATGACTCCTGTGCTACACAACTGGTCCTCAGAGCTGGGTTTGGGATGCCCAGCGCTTACCATTGTCCTGGACTTGGAGTGGTCTTTCTTCCGACAAAACCAAGAACATTAAGTGCAGCAAAATGTGTGTGCAGTGCGCCTGAGGAGAGCACGTACTCACAGTGCTCCAGGATCAGGCAGGGCTGGTGCCTGTCTGCCCTGCATGGGGCATGCAGACATTCTGCAGCCAGACTGAATTTTGAAAGTTTCTATGTGTTTAGAAGAATAAGAATAGAGAATGTTGTGTAAAATTAAGTATATATTTTATACTGTAGTCCCATAAGAGCTCACATAACATTATACCCAGGCTTTCATTATGATACGATGAGCAGATTGCTTCCTTGTTTGTTTTTTTTTTTTTAGTGTTATTTTTTAAATAGTCCTGTTTTCAGAGGAAACAGAACCCTGTCTTGCTCTTTAGTAAAAAGCTTTGCAAATGACTTCTTCCAATACTTTGTTGTAACTCTTCCAATGCTTCTAAGCATGAATCTACAAGAGGCAGCCAGCACCAACCTGGAATAGCTGCTGTGAGCCCTCTCCTAGTAGGCAGCCCTTGCACTCTGTGTTCCTGGATCTCTTTGCAGGAGGTCAGAAGGACAAAGCATCCCTTTTGGATGGTGAGAAAGACAAGATGTTCAATAGTGCAGCAATAGTAGAGGCTTAAGATTGCTAAGAATTGGCCGATTTGAGCTATAATGAGGTGTGTTGTGAAGATAGCAACTATCAGTAAGGATTAATTAAGTTATACTGTTTTAATAAACTATGAAGTCTTAGGCTCAGAACCTTGTTTATGGGGAATGGAAGGATGCCTTTTATATATATATGAACACGCATATAACCCCACTATATATATGTGCATACACATGTATTTATCTATCTATAAAGCCAAGTACTTATTGTAGGCATAGTAGAAATCTTAACAGTCCAATTTAAGCACCATCATTAGCCTGTATCTCACTGTACATAAACCCAAAGAATACTGCGATCAGAATACTGACACAGAAAATGTCACTATAATAGTAATAACAGTACTAAAATTGCAACATATTCTTCTACCCCTTTTCCTGGTGTTATGCTCACCTTCCCCCTACTCTGTTGGGTCCGAAGGTCAGTGGTTTCACTTCAACCTGTGTTATGTGGAGAGGTTACATCATGTCACTGGTATCTGGAGTTCTTCACTAGGAAGAATATGATGCTCATGCTGCAGTTTTCCTCTTCCTCAATCCACTTGGGAAAACCCTGATGTAGCAGTCCAGAGACCTCATAAACTCAGTTACAAGAATGTGATCTGGTACTAGTGGTGGCAAGACCTTACTACAGGGCTACACAGTGAAAGAAGTAAAAGGTGCTTTTTAATACTTGTGGCCATTTTTAACATGGTACTTATGTTTCTCAGAAATTCTCTTTGTCATCAACCCTTCTTGAAGGTTTGGATTTTTTTAAAAAAATCCCTTTGTTTTGGATTCAAACCCTACTTTTTCTTATAGAATTTAAGTTTACAAAACATTTACAAGAACACTGAAACCCTATTTAGATGTCTTGGCTCAAGGAAAGATGTTCTGTTTGGATTTTAACACCCTCCACCCTCCCATCCCCCCACGCTCTGATAAACTTTAGCTTTTAAGACTTTCCAGCTGTGCCTCCAGCAGTAATTGGGGTCATTAGTCTTTGCCTCCCCAGGCTAATTACCAGTGCAATCCAAATGTCATCCCCTAAAGAAATGGAGCTTGAACAGGTTAAAGTCTGCAGCCACATGCAGGTAGAAAGAAAAAGACAAGACTGTTTTCTGTGCCCGTATTTTATCCCTTATTGTAAGTAGCAAGTTGCACTTGCTTCTACAGGTGCTGTTTACTTTATCAGGCTCCTAAATCTTAATTTTGAGACAAAGATGCTTGTGTCTTGGTTATGTTTATGCTTAAACTGCATTCCTCTCAAGCATAGGTCTTAACTATAAAGGACTTGATTCCTAGTTCAGCCTGAAGGGTGCACTGCATTCAGATTCTAGTATCTGGTATCTCTGTTTCTGGCATGGTGGAAAAATAAGGGACTTTGGAAATTAGAAAAGCCCCAAGAATGGCTAATGTACTGTAGTGTTATTTCATCTTTTAAAAGTCAGGTTTTGGAGTCATTCTATGAGGTCTTGCATGTAAAAATGCAAACGAGGAGAGATGTAAAAAGTATCTTCCTTATACAGAAAAGATTATAATTTCACCTTAAAGCAGATCATGAACATTAAAATTTTATAAATAAATCACTGAAGTCATACTAACTTATACTAAGCATTTGCTTAAAAGCTTTGCTTTGGCAGGCATTTTCTATTTGTGATTTTGGAAAAAGTGCTGAAGTGCATTCCTCTGAAGAATGAAGGAAAACTAAGTTTTCACCCCGATCCAGTATCTTGCTCTAAATTGTTGGTTGTGTTTGGCATACTAGGAAGTCAGCAACAGGGTAAATCAAGGGCTCTGCCACTTTCTAAAAGCAATTCTGAGAAAGAGTTCACCACATCACCTCATGTTTCAGATAACTTGCATTCAAGCTGATAAGCCAAAATAATTCTATGAGGAAAAAATGCAAATTAGTGGGTCTCTAGGGCAGGATTGCAGTTATATTTGCATTCCTTTAATAAGAGAATGAGACAGGAATGTGCACTATCCAATATGTTTTCCCTAGATAAGTATACAAGGCTGTACTGTGTAGCTGTTACTGGGGACTGAACTTTAGGGGGAGCTTTTGGTCACTGAAGAGTGGATTTAGCAAGGCTGCTTTAGGACCATTGGCTGTTTGCTGCATTTGATCATTCAGAGCCCCAGCTTTTGGCATGTGGGTAGGTTTTGTACTGCTCTGTAAAGGAAGGAACATGGAAAATGGTTCCTGCTTTTATGTGGAGTATCTGGGCTTTTCTTTATGTGCTGTGTGAGCAGTAGAGATCTGAGAGTTAGCTTTAAGCCTGCTGTGTAGGATTGCTAGTAAATACTTTGCAAGAGTGAGTTCTCAATAAATGAAGGCATTATGCTCATCTAACCACTTCTCCATTTCTGTTTACAGACCTCTTTAAGTTTTGGATATCTTCAGTTCATGCAGTTTGGAACATCCTTCATGCTGTCTCTGGAGGTAAAGTCAAATTTTATGAACAAAATAGTTGTGCAGTTACATGGGAAATGCAACAGAATCCATCTCTACTGAATGCCAGACCTGGGGATGAATGTAGATTTGCAGTTGTTCATAGCTACTGTAGTGTATTTACAACTTGACTGAGTCCTTTATTACAGATATACGATTAGAGCTGAAGCAAGCTGATCTCCTCCGTGATACAAACGGTAATGCATAATACAAAGTATAAATTGTATGAGTAGCAAAGACCAATCTAGGTCCTGCTGCTGCTCATTTTCTAAGTGGCTAAATGGTAAGGCCATGGTGAAGATGTCCCTCTGCAGCCCATGGATAATGATGGAGAGAAGAGATTCCACCTGCAGCGCAGGGAGGACCCAGTGCTGGAGCAGGGGAAGAGTGTGAGGAGTCCTACCCCCGAGGAGGAAGGAGAGGCAGAGACAACTGACCACAACCCCCATTCCCTGTCCCGCTGTCCTGCCTTGGGGAAGGAAGTAGAGAATTTGGGAGTAAAGCTGAGGCCTGGAAGAAGGAAGGGATGGGGGGAGGTGTTTTAAGATTTGAATTTATTTCTCATTATCTTACTCTGTTTTCATGGGGTAATAAATTAGATGCTTTTTATTTTGTATTGAGTCTGTTTTGCCCATGATGGTAATTGCTGAATTATCTCTCCCTTTTCTTATCTCCACCTGTGAGCCTTTCATTAAATCTTCACTGCCCTGACCAGATGAGAAGGGGAGTGACAGAATGATTTTAGGGTGAACCTGGCCTCCAGGTTCAGCACACCACAGAGTTACTCAGAAGCATTTGGAGCAACAGGCTTTTTGGTCTCACTTCGCAAGCAAATAAAAAAGAAAAGACAAAGTTTTTTCAACATTAGTCAGCTAGTGAGCTTCGAATTGTGTGTTGCTTCTGCAGTACAGGGGTTTATGAGAATGTCTGCAGTTTGTTCTGCAGGTTTGATTTTTGCTGCCCTTGTCTCTTTTTTTGGAAAAAACCCCATGCAGTTTCATTTGAGAACAATTTGACATCAAAACTTGCCATGTCTTATGAAAAATTTTCCTTGTGTTTTAATATCCAACAGAATTTATTGCATTTTTTCCATAGGCCAATTAATCTGTTTACCTGAAAAAAATGTCAGAAAAGCCATTTATTTGGTACTGTACTATATATGCCTAAGAGTTTTCACTTTTCTTCATAACAAATTACAATTAGAAATCACAATTTTGAAAGCTTGTTGAAATTGTCTAGAAATTGTTTTTCTTTGTAATGAGAGTGGAGGTGTGTGTTTAGTTCAGTTTTCTTCCCTTCTTCAGTTTTACTGAGTTTAAGTTTGACATTCATTTTTCTGGACAGATTCTTTTCCATAATTGCAAACTTGAGAAGTGCCAGAACTGATGCTGCTGTCCTACCAATTCAGATAAAAATTTCCTGTTCAGGCATCTCTTTTTATTAATGTGGACAGATTGTGCCACAAATGGTTCATTACATAGAGATAATTCAACAGTTTTTAACAAAACAATTTTATTTACAGGCAAACTGAAAGATTGTTCAACAGAAATAGTACCTTTTTTAAAAAAATCTAACTCACTTGAAGAGACAGTAACTGTCTGAAGATCTGAACAAAGTTGAAAATTGGATGTAAATTATGAATATAAACACCATTAGGAATTTTTCCAGTTCACTTCTCTTGTGTGGTAATTCTTGTTACCCCTTTGGATTTATTATACAGCTCTTTCAAGAGGAGAAGGAAATCAAAGATCAACAAACATATAAGCCGTGTGTTAGCATGTGCTCATCCATGAGACTTAAATCTTGTGAAATACTGGACTAGATTACTTGGTTCTTAAAACAGATACTGATGTCTAAATCCTATGTCACATCCTCATGTGGCTACACACCACCAATATAAAAGACTTTGCAAGAAGAAAGGTTTTTCTGTCACTTTTGTTTTACAGCAGTTAAAAGTATGACTTTCAAATATAAAATATTCTACAATATCTTTGCCAGCAGAGCTACTGCTAATCCTATCTCACTGACTGTTCCAGGATTCCCCTTTGGTGGAGGACAAAAGGGTAGATAGTTCCCAAATTGGTTTCTCTACTTCCCCTTCTAACTTGCTGTGGGAAAAACCCCCGGTGTGTGAGCAGTGTGTTCTCAAGTTTTGGAGAGCCTTGATTGACATACGTCATCTTTGAGATAACTTTTAACTTAAACTGGGGCCTGCTTTCAGCTTTGGTGATGGTGTAAAGTCACTGTTGTACTTCTCATCCTCTGTGCTGGATATTCAGGACTTGTTCAAAGTACTGTATGTGTTATCATACCCCAGTCTGTATCTGTGGGCTTCAGTAAGGAATACTCCTCCTACTGAAGACTGAAAGAACCAAATCCTAAATCAGTGAAAAGTGATGGTCAAAGTTTGATCAACAGATTGGAATTTCTATGCTGTACTCCTGTTCAGGCAGCAAGACACAAATGTGGTGGGTTAGACTGGGCTAGCAGACAAGCACCCACCCAATTGTACTCTCACATTCCTCCCTCAGAAGAACAAGGGGAGAAAATAGGAAGAACAGGAACAAGAAAGCTTCTGGGCTGAGGTAAAGACAGGGAGGCTGCTTACCAATTAGTCACAGGCAAACCAGATTCAACATAGGGAAGAATAATTTATTGTCAGTTAAGAATGTAATTATTAATTCAAGTAGTGGTAAATAAAAGGCAAAATATTGAAACAAGACCTGTCCTCCCCCTTATCACAGCCTTAACTTCACTCCAGACACCTCTAGCCCAAGTGGCGCAGCGGGGGGGTAGGAATGGGATGTTGGGATCAGTCCATAACAGCTCTTCTCTGATGCTTTTTTGCTCCCAACACTTCTTCCCTGCTCCTGTGTGGGCTGTCCATGGGCTGTAGTCCTTCAGGAATATCCATTAGCTCCAGTGTAGGTCCTGCAGAGGAATCCTTGCTCTGGCACCTAGAGCATCTTGTCCCTTGCTCCTTCAATCACCTTGTTGTCTGCAAAGTTGTTTCTCTTACATTTTTCTCACTTCTTTCTCACAGATGCTATGCAGCATTTTTTTTATCCAGTCTTAAATATGTTCCCACAGAGGAGCCACTGGAGTGGCTGTGATGGGTGGCTTGGAGCTGGCTGCACACAGCTGTGTCCACCCTGGGACTGTCCAGCCTCTCCTCATAGAAGCCACCCTGCAGCCACCCACCAGTGCCTGGGCACATGCACCCAGTACAAGAAGCAACACAGCACATCATTGAAAATGATCTCCAGATGCTCAGAGGCTCCTCAGCCTGAAGTGTCAGGAACATGTCAGGCTCTCTCTTCCTGATGCAGTCTGAGCTTCTATTTGAGATAAAATTCAGCTGTTTTCATCTGTCAATCTGAAGAAAGAGATAACGGCTTTTTAAATGCAGCTCATGCCTTGAGGAGGTTGCATTGCTTTGTCTTGGAAGCTCAGAACTTCTTAAGATCTATTGGACATACAAAGAGGTTTGTCAATATAAGAAGCTGGATATTTAACAAGGATAAATAAGATCAGATGCAATCCCTTTCTGTTCTGTTCTAAAGTGTATTAAAACTATTTCTTTACAGATTTCCTTTTTTCATCCTTTAAAAGATCTTAAAAACAATGAGTAGATCTGTACGACTTCTCTGTAACTAAAATTCTGTTTTCTTTCTTCCATTAGTGCTATGCGATAAAGCTACAAAAACATACGATATCTTTCCTCTTCAGTTCCTTTTAAGGTCCTCTTTGGTGTATTAATGGCAGCAGTTTAAATGTAACTTTACTCATGTCTTTCATTTCAGAAGTAATTGTTTACATGTAGCCACAAAGAAGAGGGAATTTCTCGTGAATGTAATTGCTCGTTAAGTAGGTTTTCCCAAGAGACCTCTTCTGAAAAAATGTTATTGATCACTGAAGTTAAATTGGGAAAATTTATCAAGACTTCTGGAAGCTGTTCTCTGTTTAAGGCATAAACGCTTTCTTAAATCCAGTGTTCATGGGCAAAATGTATGCGTTGGATTTTTTTAAAATCCATCAGCATGTAATTTACTCCTAAGTATTGTCAGAAGAGCTTTATTCTTCTTGCCTATGCAATTTCTGAGCAAGTATTTGAATCCTCGCTGTTATGCTTGTGGGCAAGCAGTGCTTTTAATCTTTTCTTTGCAGAAGGGTGGAGGAGCTTTCCCTTTGCAGAGAGATGTGTATACAGGTATAAGCCCTGTGAAAAGATCTTGTAGACTTCTTTTTTCTTTTTAGGAAACACGGAAAAAATATTTATCAAAAAGAAAGCAATTTTAGGATGCCACGTACTTTTTTCTTCTCCCTTAGCTTGTATAGCCTGGCTTCAGGAAACACCATATTTTTGTGGAAGCATTTACTACTTCAGAAGGAAGAAAAAGACCACTGTAGCTTTTAAACTTTCTCTATTCTTTACCCAGCAATGTATGACAAACTCAAGCTCCAGAATTTTTTTTTTACAATTAATTTGCCTGACAAAGATACATCTCATCAGAGGGAAAAGGCATAATCTCTATTTAATTTTCTTTCTAAATGTGTTACCTCATACTCTAAACATGTATGAGAGAAATGAGATAAAGATGGTCTATGCAAAACAGTGAGAGAAAATTCGTACGTGGTGGGACACTGTGTAGACTGTTTTAGGTAAACTCCTCATGCTCCAGTTGACAGAAGTAAGACCCTTCCTAGTCCGCAGTTCTGACCTGCTTTTAGTTGTCTGCTTTAGGATGAGATGAATAACGTGGTAGAAGGCATGCATTCACAACATGGACTCGAAAGGAAGCCTTGGATGACTAGCTTAGATTTAAATGTCTGCTATAAGATTAGGAAATTTTACCTTAGGTTCCTCTTACCTTATTTCTACTTGGTGCATGATGGGCAGAATTTGTCAGGTCGGTGATTCTGTGTGTAGCTGTGGAAAATACCACATTTTGAGGCATAAATGCCTTGATTCTATTATCAGTAATATTTAACAAACTGCAAATAGAAATTGGTAGCTTACAGAGAATGCATATGTTCCTGACAAGTCACCTTCAGGGGAACGATCTTACAACCTTGGAAAGAATAAAAGTTTAATAATGTACTTCTGCTCTACTGATTTTATATCCTTGCTTTAAAAGAATGAGTATCATGCTCATCTTCTTAAGGCTGCTGTTCAGACTCTATTTTACATTCTTACACAACAGTTGCAAGTACCACATATTTATTTGTACAAAATCACTGGAAGAAATGAAAAAGCTATTTTCCCTCTTTCTAGAAATGGGAATCTTAAGAACAGACACACTTAGTCCCACAGCAAACCTACTCCAGGTGGGGAAACCTGAATTCATCTCTCCAGGTTCCTGGTTTTAGTTAGATCAATCCTTTTTCTGTACAGCAGATGTTGATAGGAAAATTCATCTGTTTTCAACTACTATTACTGTCATACCCCCCACCCCTGCCCTTCCCTGTTGCTTCTGTCAGGAGTCTGATTGTATTTACCACAGATGCAAGACCTTGGTGGTGAAGTTGCATTTCTTCTTGGACTGAATTTATCACTTTGCAATTCTGTGCCATACTTTGCTTCAGAGGTAGCTCACATATCCCTAAAATAGCATTGAACTGTGCAGTGAGTCCTAAAAGTAACAGCAAGCTAATCCTTGATATTTGTCTTCTCAAAGAGTCTGTATTTGTGGAAGAGTTTGGTTTCTTCTGGTCCTGAAGAGACCTTTCAACTCTAATAGGTAAAACTATAAGAAATATTCAAATATGAGTTTAACTACAACCCCCCCCCAACACGGCCTACTAAATGGCATGAGGGCCTAATTCAAGAAAAGAAAGAAAGTAGTGTTACCAGTCCTTGTGTGTCTGTGTCTATCTATTTATCTATGTATGCATGCACACATAGGACTTAGGGCAGGATTGGAGCTTTCCTGGTTTTGATCTGCCTGGCTTGGGCACTGGAAGATTTTAGCTGCAAGACCTGGATCAGTGCTGGATGTAGGCGTTGCTGGAGCAATGGAGAAAGCTTTTGGATCTCTGCTTTGTTTTCATGATAAGAGTAAAGTTGTTTGACAGCACATGGTAGTACAGTATTGAGTTTTTCCACCAATGCAGTTAGTTACAATCTTACAGCATTTCAACAAGGCCAAGTGCCGGGTCCTGCACTTCGGCCACAACAACCTCCAGGCTTAGGGAAGATTGGCTGGAGAGCTGCTCAGCACAGAGGGACCTGGGGGTGCTGATTGACACTTGACTGAACATGAGCCAGCAGTGTGCCCAGGTGGCCAAGAAGGCCAAAGGCATCCTGGCTTGTATCAGGAACAGTGTGGCCAGCAGGGCCAGGGAGGTGATCTTACCCCTGTACTCAGCCCTGGTGAGGCTGCATCTTGAGTACTCTGTTCAGTTTTGGGTGCCACCGTATAAGAAGGACATTTTGGTGCTGGATAGGGTGCAGACCAAGGCAACTAGGCTGATTAGGGGTCTGAAGAACAGGTCTTACGAGGAGAGGCTGAGGGAGTTTGGGCTGTTCAGCCTAGAGAAGAGGAGGCTGCGGGGGGAACTTTATCACTCTCTATGGCTACCTGAAAGGAGGTTGTAGTGTGGCAGATGTTGGCCCCTTCTCCTTAATAACTAGTGACAGGACAAGAGGGAATGGGTTCAAGTTGTGCCAGGGAAGGTTCAGATTGGATATTAGGAAAAATTCTTCACTGAAAGAGTGGTGAAACATTGGAACAGCCCACCTGGGGAGGTGGTGGAATCACTGTCCCTGGAGCTGTTAAAAAAATAGGTACACATGGTGCTTTGGAAGATGGTTTAGATGTTATGGTGGTGTATCGCTTATGGTTGGACTTGATGATCTTGAAGGTTTTTTCCAACCTTGATCATTCTATGATTCTAAATCCCAACCACTTCAACTTGCAAACAGTAAAGAACATAGGTTTGTTATCAAACTCAAATACACAGTGTCAGCATCCTTCCAAGTAAGGACTGAGAATTTCTGAGCAGTAGTCAAGAAATGCAGAGTTGGGCTTGTCAATGAAAAGATATCATCTCAGACACTAGGAAGAACCACCTGCTGAGGGGTGGTGATCAGGCATTAGGTGCATGCCACAAAGGCATGGAAAAGCATATTGCTAGTGCTGGTTTAACAGAACGACCAGAGGAGGAATAGGTTAACCTGGAGGTAATAAGGTATTTTACTCTTTACTATTGCTTTTAATTTTTTTTCTGGAGCCAGCAGACCTTCTTGCAATGACAAATGTGAATGTCTTAATCTTGACCCTACTGAAATAGCACATAATTGTAGTTTTCCCAGGGCAGCAGTGCTAGCCTCAAGGGTAGACCTTTGCTGGCCTGTGTGCTGTGTGAGTGCAAGACAAAAGCTGCCCTTTGAGCCCAAGCCTCTGTGTACAAAGTGGCACAGAAAAATCCCTTTCTAAATCTATGAAACAAGCAGAGCACAGTCAAAACACTTCTTCCTTCACACAATGTTCTTTATTTTTTAATACGGGGAATGCAGAACTGTGACTGAGCCTCTGCTAAAGATTTTTCCCACTTGCTAGGAAAGTTCTTTAAGTTCTAGACTAGCAGTTAGACTAGAATGGAAGCTGGCCCTCTCAGTCTTTCCTCCCTACCCAACTGCTTTACCATTTTGTAGAGGAACGTATTGTACAGGTATACCTCAGTGTGGGACCCTGGCAATGCACACAGGTCTCCTGACTGCTCCATCTCTTTCTCTCCAGCCAGTAAAATGATCGCTTACTGAAAGGTCAGTGTAAAACCCCATATATTTCCTCAAAAGTTCAAGTATCCAAGATAAAAAAATATTCCCAGACAGCTCTAATTCTTATGCACAAAAGCATTTCCATTAGCTTCATGGGGATGACTTGTGAGTAAGATTCACTCCACAATTAACAGTCTTGTGGAATAGTTTTAAATCAATGTTTTTTTTTCTTTTCCAACAGCCAGACACCCTGAGGAGTGAGAAAGCAGAGCCTCTGAGATCAAATTGATAGGATAGATTTTGGCACTAGAAACAAATACTTTAATTTGTGTTTGTAGCAAAAACATTGTGCTGTCTGATGCAAAACAGGTTTGTTCATTACTGCTATATTCTTTCACTAACACTCTCCACCAAATAAGGACCAGCTTTCCTTTTAATTTCAAAGTGCTTCCAGGCTATACTTGTCTTTTATTTTTTTCCTAATAACTATTAGTGCTAGTATTTATTGCCAAAATTAAAGCAAAGTAAATTCTATAACCCATGAGTTTATGCAGTTTTCTTTGGTGACTTTAATTTGCTGGTGCTATGAAAAATAGAATGTATTAAATATAGAATGTTTTGGGAAGTAAATTTTTTTAATGTGGGGTTTGTTGTGGGATTTTTTAGCTTACTTTTTATCCTGTTTATTCTTTTAAGTTTCTGACATATCTGGATGAGTTTGGATTCTGTTTTCTCCCTCTAAGCTTCATGGATAATATCCCAAAGCCCCTTTTCCCCTATTTTTATTGTTGGTTTTTTTTTTTTTTTTTTTTTTTTTGGAGGCGGGGGGAATGTATGTGTGTTTGGTTTTGGTTGGTTTGTTTGTTTGTTTGCTTTTACAAAGGAGTTTTGAGACTGTTCTGGGTTTCTTCTGTTCGTAGAGAGATAGAGTGAGCCCTCAGTGCTCTGAGATAAATGACACTGTGGCCATTTAAATTCTTGTCCTGAAACCAGGCTGAGGAGCTGAAAAACTTGGGTAGATAGCCAATGAAGTTGAGGAGGAAAGCTGAAAAGGAACGGGAAACTACAGGAATCCTATGTGTGCTTTGGATGACTTGAAGAGCTCCTGTGGGACATTATCTCACTGATAATTGCTTGTAGTTTTGCATGTGGTAGCCATAACCTGCTACATCAAAATTGTAGCCCTGAAATTCCAGATCACAAGGGAGCACTCAGACAGCTGCCGCTGGAAGCATTGCTCTTCTTCTGCTCAATGCCTAAGGAGCTGCTGGGAAGCTGAGGTCAGTATTTGTTCTCTGGTGTTTCAGAAATGGAGCAAAGTGGTTATCATAATTTTCTTTTCTTTCCTGTCTTAAAATAAAATTAGCAAAAGTCTGAATTAAAATAGCATTGGGAAAGCTTGAATCTGAACCTGAATGAGCAAGTGGGGCCATGATCTAACAGCTCTCTTTGATGAGCAGAATGCCTGGATGTTCTGCCTGAGATGAAACATACCTTAAACGCTTACAGATATCCTGGTAGCAGAGGCAGACTTGCTGCCTCAAGAAATAGAGAAAGGTAATCACTCTCTACTAACTCATACTGAAAAATATTAATCAGGCAAATGTTGCAGCTCAGCAGGAGCACAGCAGAGATCTTTGAACTGGCTTCTAATAGGTATGGAGACAGCTGAGCTTATTAGCTTACACACATAACCTTAAAACCAGCCATACTGCTTTTGGGATGTGTGCCTTTCTACCTTCATGGGGCTGATTTGCATTGTATGCATCTATTATGATCCAGCATAGGCTCAGGTATTTCTACTCTGTCTGTTTATGTGGACTAAAATCCCCAGAGAAATCAGCTACTCTCGGTGATTCTGTCCCATTGCCCAGCTGAGTCACCGCAACAGTTTGAAACAAAAAATTTGGGATGAGGATAGTTGTGCACATACAAGGGGATTGGAGCAGGCATTAGGAAGATAAATGTTGTTTTGTTCCCTTATGCCCAGAGGAGAGCCATTCCTTTTGTCTCATGCCAGAGCATACCTAGAGGTAAAAAATAAATGTATACAGGCTGGCTTTTATGCAATTGCCACTTTTTAAAAAAAATTACTTGTTCCAGTTGTGTTGTAACCCTGCTAGTTTTGGTCACCAATCCCAAATTCCCAAAGGGAAAAATTCTTTTGACTAGCATGTGATAAGGAGGACTTGGTCCATTGTCCCCAGCTTAAGGACCAAGGACTGATGGGATTCTCTGGGAGACTAGGTTCTTGCTGAAGGAGAACACAGGAAGATATTTAGCTTAGTGAGTATTTTAAGAACCTGTTTTCCATTCCAAGCAGCTCGGTTTTTTGAGCAGTCTTTTTCTCAGGTGCAAAACTGCTGGGGCAATTTTAGAAGCCACAAGACTATCTTGGTAGAAGTGAAAGATCCCATCCCAAAAGGCATTCTGCAGGTCCCCTTTCAATTTTAATATATATTATTGATCCGGTAAAAAGCTTCCCATATTTGTGACTGAGTATGTTTGTGAATATAGCGTGTTTCCAGTGGGTCTTTTTTACAGTTGTACTCTCATTTATGTACCCAGTTTTGTTTGTAGGTTTCAAATGTGCATCTATACTCCACAGATTGACTCAAAGACAGTTGAGGAAATAATCAAGGAGATGAAACATTCCTTGTTCTGTCCATTCAGTCTGTGCATAAGCTCAGTGGCGACTGAATTACCAATTGAAGTATAGATTTAAATTTTGTATAGAAACTACTAAAACTGTTCTCATTCCTAGCAATTTGAGTTGGTCAACACAGAAGGCTCAAACCTCTAGTGCTGCTTCATAATATGAAGTCTTCTGCCTTTACTGCTAGCACTGGGCTCCAGAAGGAGCACTAATACCAGCTATAGAAAGTTAAATGTTGTAAAACCTATGGAGATTCATTAGCATTTGTTGACTTTTTGCCTTGTTTTGCAGTACATTACTTCACAGTATTCAGCTTGTCTGAGTACAATGAAGGAAGGAGCTCAGCTATTCCTTTTTTGTTACATTGCCTGTCCTTGACTTTTTCCTCTGTGTTAAACTAATAGGAAAAATGTCAATAGTGACATGATCAGTTCCACTGTGAATCTTCCCATAAACAGTCATGAATCCCAGGCAGTCTCCCTTTATATTCACCATCCACAAAGCTTCGCAAGGAAGACTTGTGCAAATAACAGAGAAACCAATTCTCTTAAAACATTTTCCTGAGGTGCTTCTTGTTTGCAGTGATTTAAAGCTGTTCACTGTTGGGGAGGGTTCCTGCACAAAAGGACACATCCATCCAAACATATGGCATGTTTCTTTGATGGAACTGTAGAAAGATGATCAGAGAGGGATAAATTTGAAGCCCTCTGACCTTGTACAGGCCATTTTTTAGGTTTTGTGACTGGGATGAATCCCAGTGAGTTGTGGATCAGAGGGCTGCCTGCAGCCACCACCTGCCTCCCTGGCAAGGTCAGCCCTCATTTGTCTCCCTTAATGAAGTTGCCTTGGGTAGTTTGTGCTCCTTTCTGTTTAAATAAGGAAAGTTGTGACCACTTTTGAGGATAAGCAAAGGTCATTAAGATTTATATTAGGAAATACTTGCAGCCACTCTAATTCCTTTTGGGTTTTATTTGGGTTTGAGATTTTTGTTGTGTTGGGTTTTTTTCCCTTTCTTTTTTCAGTACAATGTAAACCTGAAAAGTTTCCACACCTGTTTTCAATGAATGAGTTCCTAATTATATTAAAGAAAATAATACAATTATAACTTTACGCTTCTGTTTCCTACCAAATGGTTTTGCCATTGCAGCTCCATGGGCAAAATGAAGGAGTCTGATTCTGTAGCCAAAAAACCCACCCCAAACCAGCCCCCCCAGACTGGACATTTATTTATTTGCAGGTGCTTATTCAGAGGCCTGAGAATTGCTCTGGGCCTTTCTTTTCCAAGTATTTGATAATATGTGTATGATGTCATAGTATCACAGAATCCAAATCGCAGAATGTTAGAGTTTGGAAGGGGCCTCAAAAGATCATTGTCATGGTTTCACCCCGGCTGAGAGCCGAGATCCACGCAGCTGCCTGCTCCTTAAAGGGAAAGAGCAGGGAAAAGAGCGCGGGGGGGGGGGGGGGGGGGGGGGGGGGGGGTGGTGAGATAAGGGAAGGGAAAAGGAAGAGGAAGGGGCAAATAACCCCAAACCGAGAAATAAGAGGCCCGTGGGTTGAGATAAGGATAGTTTACTAAGATAACAGAAAGATACAATGTAACAATGCTAACAGGACTTCAAAGCAAAAATACATGAAGCTGTTGATACACAATGCAGTTTCTCACCAAACCCACAACTCAGGCTGTGCCACCCAGAGCCGTCCCAGAACCCGATCGTCCCACAAGAACCGCGCGTCCCAGAGCCGCCCTCGGCCTTCCTCCCGTCAGCCCCCCGATATCCTGGGCAGGACGTAATTGACATGGAATACTCTCTTTGGTCAGTTGGGTCACCTGTCCTGGCTTCGCCCCTCCTTTCTCATGAAGAGCTGAGAAAGTCCTTGACTGTCTGACAGCAATTAACAACATCAGGGTGTTATCAGCACTACTCCCATTTTAGCTCCCAAACACAGCATTCCATCTGCTGTTACAAATGAATTTAACTCCAACCTGAACAGAACCAGGACAATCATCTAGTCCAACTTCCCTGCTAGAGCAGGATCACCTAGATTAGGTCACAAGGAAATGTGTCCAGGTAGCTTTTGAGTGTCTCCAGAGAAGGAGACTCCACAGACTCTCTGGGCAGCCTGTCCCAGTGGTCTGCCACCCTCACAGTGAAAAAGTTTTTCCTTACATCCAAGTCTTAACTCCTTTATTCTTGTGTCTATCTTGCACATTTTAGAACCAGAAAAACTTCTTTGTGAGGTTTTTCTTATCCAAGCACATTATCTTTTCTCAGCACATTATTCAAACTTTGCAGTCTCTACACATGGCAGACAATGATGGAGTAACAGAACCTAATACTAGACCTAAGGAAATCATGGAGTCTGTAAGAGTGATGCTGTCCAACATGAGACCTGCATTGCAAATTCCCTTTGCAGGGGAGTTCAGGAATTATCCTAGACAAGGGTGAGCAAGGGATCTCTTAAACCAGGCCAGACCTGTGTGAGATTCAATTGACACCAAATCTAGTTGGGGAGCTAACTGTGACTATACTGACCAGAAGTCTAAATTCCTCCTATTTTCATGTGGTGGTAGTGTGGGGAGGCAATGGAGGCACCATATTTTCCTGTGTTTCTTGCCCTTGTGTGTACTGACCACGAAAAGCATGGAAGATGTACATTTGAGACAACAGAACATACTGTGGAGGTGGCTGGAGGTTAATATAAGAAAAGAAAAGAAAAAATTAATTCCTATTTGCAGTCTGAGTTCTGCTGGTGAGAAAATCTGTCTAAGCAGTGCTCTTTGATCCCTGTTGCTTGAGAGGTCCCGAGTGAGCAGTATCCATCCCAGGAACCTTCTGGCTACCCTTGTGCTGCTCCCTGCAGAGCAGGGTTTGTGTTCTGCTTTCCCGTTAGCAGAGAAGCAGTTTCTCTCTCTGCAGGTAATCGTGCTGCTTTTCTAAACACTAAGATTGAAAATTTACCTCTTTCCTTTGACACTGTCAAAAACGTTGGGAAAGCCAGTGGATTTGTCTCCCTAGGTTGCTGTCAAAAGCCACGTGTTCCTGTGTGGGGCGATTTTTGAACTCAAGACTTCACACCTGTTAGAAACTTCTCAGCAGTGTTGTTTCTGTGACGGGCCCTCTTTCAGATGGGACGGGGCAGGTACAAACAAGAAGATGTCCGGGTAACAAAGCTCTTTTTTACTGCCATTTTTCTGTCTTTCTGACATACCCCGTACTTGTGCCTAGCAGTGCCCATTCTGATTTAGTCAAGGTTCTCAGTTTTGAATATAATATTTAGTTCTCTTTTATTCTGTCTTCCTATGCTGAAATCCCAGTGGGACAAAAATGCCTTTCAGGCTTTCTGGCATAAGATGCCTGTGAATGAAGCAGTTGGCACAACCTGCTCATTTGTTGAACAAATGTCATTTTCCCCTTTTCAGAGCCAAGTGTGTCACCTGTGATGCATCTAATTGCTCTGAAGTCCAGGCTTTACACCCTTTGGCAAACTGTCTACAATGAAACTCTTGTTTTCATGAGCTCGGGCAACTGTGTTATATAGTGCCATATGTGCCAGTCGGTGGAGAATAAACACTTTCCTAGGAGTTACAGAGATAACAAAATATTGCTCCAAATGCAGGGAAGTATGCCTGGAAGAGTCAGTTGAGATAAATATTTCCATTTCAGAATATTCATTTTTTTTCCCCTGTTGTGTTCTCTGTGTGTACGAGTGGATTGCTTCTCAGCTGCAGAATGCTGAAGGTAGTTTATGACTTCTTGTGATCCACTTAAAAATGACTCTGTATATGAATAAGTTCTAATTTCCAATTCTATCCTATTAATAGGTTTACTAACCTTAAGCATCCAAGAACTAAGTTACCAGGCTGTTGACAAACATATTTTGTATCAATTTACTGGTTTGCTAATTCTTCAGATTAGGATATGTCTATAGAATGCTATAGCTAAATTATGTTTTCAGGTTTTAGTTTATAATCAAGAAAATATTTTAGGTATCAGTAAGGAAATTACAAATTGTGCATAAATATGGTCATATATTAGGGAATGTAAGAAAAATGTTTAAATAATGATGATGAACGGCACCTTGCTATTGCTGGGACAAATGAATGATGTAGTAACTAGTATGAGCCTTAGAGAAAGTGACTTCCAAGGTAAGACTTCAATGGTGTGTACTGAATATTTAAATGAAGTCAGTGCAACTGTATCTCTTCCATGTCTGTCCATAGCAGGTGTAACAGTTGCAAAAATTCCTATTAAATCAAAAGTTATATTAATAATTTGCCAAAACCCTTGCCAATCTTCTTTTCTCTTGACTTGAGAAAATAATCACAATGCAAAGTAGTTGGAATGTGAGCCTACAGTAAAGTATACAAACCCCATTAGAAAACACCTGAAATTATATTTATTCTATTAATTATAAATTTCTCCCTCTTTTTTTTTTTTTTTGCTGGTATGTCCTTTAACTTCTACTTGGCACATTTGTTTGGGCCTTTTTACTTCAAGTGTTTGCTGATGTAGGAAAAGAAGTCTTAATAGAAAACAAATTTGTCTCGGAGTCGACCAAACATAACATTTCAAACCTCTAAAAAGAACCCAAATCAATTCAGTAGATTAAGATGAGCAGTATGTTTCAGTTTCACTTGAGCACTATTTTTTAAATATAAATGAAGAGTTGGAGCAAAGTTGTGTATTATGGGTGTTTTTCCTCTTTTTTTTGGTTGTTGGGGGTTTTGGGGGGGGGTTGTGTCTGGTTGTTTGGTTTGTTTGTTAAGGTTTTTTTTCAGTGATGACCAAAGTGTCCACAGCCTTTGCAGTATTTCTGTTGATTTATTTGGAATTAAAAAAACCCCAACAACCCTCCCTAATCTTTTTAAAAGTCTGAATGATGAGATCTGGGAATGAAAAATCTACTGAGACTGTAATTTCCTGTTACTGTTTGTGAGTTGTGTTTCTTAAAAAACAGATTTACCCTGGTTGTTTCAGGTAATGAATCAAGATATTAAACTAGGTACTACATGAAGAATTAAGATACTACTGAAATTTGGAATAAATTTTGCTGCCATGGTGAGACTACTTGGCAAATTTAGAGCTGATCATGTATTCCTGTTATCATCACGGATAATTCCCAAATTCATCTATTCATGCAGAGAATCCAGGAGCCCCTTCTCTTAAGATACACTTATTTATGGCAGCTGAATGAATGCTTTCAGGAGCCTAGGAACAATTCCTTGTCAGCCTTCAGCATTGACACAAAAGTGTTGAGATGGTAGGTAATGGTGGTACTCTCTCAGGCCAGACCAGGCCAGGCCAGGAGGATGGCCTTTAACAGGTAATACTGGGACTTTCAGAGATGTGGTTTTTTTCTTAGTCTCTAAGGAATACTTTATTTTTTCAGGATCTGAAAGCAAGCTCATGGCATAGGCCCCGAGCTTCAGCCAGGCTAATGTACGCTGCATATAGCTAGAGCTGTTGCAGCTAAACTGTTTCCTTTGTGTTCATCAGGTATTGTTTGCTTTCTTTCCCTTCTCAAAGCACTCTTCACCCTGATTTTTATATTGCTACTGCCTGTTTTATTTTTCAATTGTTTGTTTTCTTCCCTTCATTTCTGCTTCTTTCTGCCTCCTAAGGATATGACAAACCTGAAACAGTTGAGTGGTCAAGTGCATCTGAAATAAAGCAAGCTGATGCATATGGCATGGTTCAGTGGATGGAGCATTTCATTCTGCCTCAGAAAAAAGTTCTTTCTCTGCCACTCATCTCTTCTGCAGTGCTGAACAGGCTATTTCATCTTAATTTAGGCATCAGTGAGACAGGAACGATGCTCTGTGCCTTCTTTTGCACACATTGAAATTCAGCTTTGTAACATAATTTTTAGTACAGGCGTACCTTTTCTTAATTGTGGGAGGAGAACTGAGTAGGTCTGTTTATGTGCATCTGGCATAAAATAAAAAGAACAGCTAACAAGATAATCTTTTTTTGGAACTGCTTGCCTGTGGAATATGTTCTTGTCTTTGAGCTGTAATAGTTCAAGTTTGTCACCTTCTTCAGATCATCTCCCAAAGAACATCTTAAAACACATGATAGTAGAGCATGGAGGTCATGGAGAATGCAGAACCTGTACATCTCTCTGCAGGAGTGCTTTGTTGGCCATGTCCTGCTTCCTACTGTTCAGGAGGGCCATCCTATGAGGCAAGTATGCTTTACAGGACAGCACTATGGAACAGCAGCGCCAGACGTGGTGCATCTTCAGTATCTCCTGCTGAAGCTGCAAGCGTGTCACAAATTTCAGGCAATGCCCATGTTATGTACCCTGGGCAGAGTGATACAGATATATCCAAGTGACTCCACATGGAGCCAGTGCAGGTCTGGCTGACCTTATTTGTCCTGGCCTGTCCCAACATCTGTTTGGTTGGACCTGAGCTAGTTTGTGCAGAGATACTTGTGCTCTTGTACTGCTTGCCCTAGGAGTCCCGATACAGGACATACAGTGAAGCTCCAAAGTAATCTGCAGGCTGCAAGCACATGTCCAGAAGTGCTTGATGATCACAGCAGGTTGGGGATTGCTATAGCTGCACTGGCAGTGTTCCACCTGATCTGAGAAACCCAGCTGGACTGGAGCACCTCAACCTGTTTAGCTTTCAAATAAGGGCTACAGTCAATGAAGCTTCTATGTAAAAGGCTGTCATCTGCAACTACTTTAAGCTGTCACCACAATAGCTGTGTCATTGAGTGTGCCTACATAGCTGAAGCTTGGGGGTGTTTTTTAGTTTATTTTTTATTGACCAGATGTTTGGCTTGGGAAAAAGGAAGGATGGAACAGAGAAGCTTTGGGCCAGGAGCCATTCTTTTCCCTTTTCCTTAACATCAAAAACATCAACCCAAACCATGCCTCCCAAGAAATGCAAGATAAAATCTGCTTAAGCAAAAAAATGTTATGCTGATTGAGTGCCTGAAAGAAGAGAGTATTCATTATCTTTGGAACAGATGGAGATCAGCAAAAAAGTTGTAATGGACTACAAAACCTTTGAGGGTTTTTTCACTTAGTGATTATAGTGTTTCGTAGAACTTATAATCACCACAAAGAGCAAAGAGTGGGCTTCAAATACATTCATGTTGGTAGAAACTTTTGCATTCAATATATTAGACCTTGATTCAGAAATCACTTAGAAATGTTGACTTTTAACATTATACAACATTTCATAAAATATTTCAAAAGGAGGCATAGAAAGTTGATCTGAAGAGTCAAAAAAAAAGAGCAAAAAGCAAGTCTCTGATAATTAATTTGTGTGGTAGCACTTGAAGAATACTTCCTTGTAGACTCACCATGAAAACAAAGTGAAAAAACTGGACTTAAAGTTGCAGCACCACAGTGTGACATGCACAATGATTCATATGTAATGTTATGACGGGTGCTGGTATAAAATAAAGGAACTGAATGTTCTCATTGGAATTCCCTTGACAGATGAACAGGCAAGCAGTTGTCTGAGTAAAAGATGGTATAAGAAAAGAAATGTGATAAAGCATCAGATCTTTTTCAACTGAGCCACCTTTTTATCTTGCAGATAGTTACCAGAAAAAAAAAAAAAAAAAGAAAGAAAAAGGAGTGAGCTCATACATTAGAAGTGTGGAGGTTTTTTTCTTCCTTTGGTCTAAAGACAATATTGGCAGACATAAAATCTAGAAAAGTTTTTCAATTCTTTTCAATCTGTCTCTAAGTGGCTATTCAGAGGCATTCATCTTAGGAAGGATTTTTTCTTTCTTGTATGACACTACCTGGTTTGGGACTTCACTGCTCTGGTGCAATTTATTTTCCAGATTTGCATGAACAAGGTGTTTAAGACTATTGGCAAGTCCTGCTCTTGTCTGATCAAAGACTGGTGTTCTGTCTTGGTGACAACTGTGCTCAGAGCAGTGAGAGGCCTTAGGAAGAATGTATATCTAGTGATGCTCATTGGTGCAGAGTGACGTGCCTCTGGCCGCCTGTGTGCCACTAGGTGATGACTGGTTTTTCCTGTTGGAAAATTGGACCACTAGGTGTTGGGAGATGCTTTCCTTACTTTTCTGGTGTCTGTTGGATTCTGTCAGGGCTCCTGAGGGGTTGATTCTGTGGCTGTGTCTGAAGTTGTTGCTCCTGGCAGTGTTCTAGGTCAGAAAAGTGCAAGCACGTCTCTAGCCCTCTCTCTGCTCCCTGCTTTGTTGGTGGTTAATAAAGGAATCATCAAAAATAGCCTGATATGTCTATATGGGTGAATATCTAAAAACAAATGGGGAGTTCTCTATGGAGATTATAACTAGATAGCCTTAGCATAACTATACCTACCTGAACACTCCATGTATAGTTTTTAACTTCCTGATTTTGACAGAGGTGGAAATATACTAAGCTGTACAATGAACAAAGATCCATGAACTTGATGTCTTTTTCTTCATTTGTGTATTTCATTGAATATGTTCCAACCTACTAGTTGTCATTCTATTCATGTATGTAAACCTTCAAGTTAATTATGCAAACTTGTAATTCTTCAGATACTTACAAAAATTTAAGTACCTGCAAGAAGTTGAAGAAATATTTCATTTTAATGTATTTTTGTAAAACAGCTTCTTGAGAGACTTTGGTTTATCATTTCACTTTCCTAGTATATCACCATTACTAAAGCCTACAAGCTATGTTTATTTTGATAACTCTGTGTTTCTTGGATTGCAGAGAAGCACAAAGCTACTCTTTGTTTAAAGCAAAAGTAACAAGTAATCTCCTTTAGAAAATCTGCAATGCAATTTTCAAATTTCTTAGAGCAGCAGATAACTGTAAGTCCATAGGATGCTATGTAAAGGGACACAAGAACAGGGCCCTTGAGACGTACCTAGTATGCAAAAAGAGTAGAGTAGAGCTGGAAATGCTGACTGATACAAGGAGAAATTCCATAAAGTTCCTAAAGCAAAAATAAATGCATCTTCTGGGGAAAAAAAACCCTTTGGCCATAGCATATAAAGATAGCTGGTAAATTCCACTACAAGGGAAAGCCATTTGGACGTGAGAGAGACAGACCTTGAAACATTAGAGTGATTCCTCTAATCGGCAATTCTTAATGTTTGACATTGGGCATTACCTTAAAAATCCTTTAAACAGCTGTAGAATGAGGTCAACTTTACAGTTAATCTAAGTATATGTAAATGGGTTTTTTTAAAAAGGAAAATCTACAGCTGCCGAAAGTCACTGACCTCCATCAGCATTTGCTTTCTATTGGTTTTGTCGTTACCACCAAGGATCACAACTTTTCTACAAAGACTTGCAGCTTAGACTGCCTCTATCTTAGATCCCGCTTTAGGCCCTCTAAGAGTTTAGAGGATCAGGCTAGGAATTGAGTATTCTTCTGATACTTCAGTATATAACAAGTGAAAGTATTCGAATTGACCGCTTTGTATATGTGTGTAGTATGGGTTGGGATTCTCTTAATCTTAGGTATGCCATGGTAATTAGGCCAAGAAAACACACATTGACTGTAGCCAGTTAATTTCCTAACAGAAGAGAAAGTAACTCTCAAGTTTTGGTATCTTATTTAATGCTGAAAAAGGTTAATAGCATTCTGGGCCTGATCATGTCGCGTAGGCTCTTTCTGGGGGCAACAGGACAGGGTTTTTTTTTTTTGGCTGGAAGAAACAGCTCTCCCTTTGTAGTTTCAGATGGCTTCTCAGTCAAGGAGCTTCTCTTACTCCACCTTTTTGAGTGCTGGAGTGTACAATAATGCATCTGATATTTAAGACCAGCTTACCTTGGGGGCACTTGCGCAATTCAGGTAACAACATCAGGAATTCTTCCCCTGGGAGAGTGATGAGCTGCT
Source organism: Gallinula chloropus (assembly GCF_964237585.1). Lineage (NCBI taxonomy): Eukaryota > Metazoa > Chordata > Aves > Gruiformes > Rallidae > Gallinula > Gallinula chloropus. The sequence continues at coordinate 43,839,802 of NC_140086.1, forward strand.
GAACAAATACGTAGCCAGAACAAAGCTTTGTGGAGCTCACTTGAGACTATGTGGCATGTGTGCACCACAAGATGCATGTGATGAGTGGCGACCCAAACCCATGTTTCTTCCCTCTTGCTTGGGAGAAATAACAGAATCAAACAGCTTGATACTCCTTTTAGATCAATTTTGTTTGCTGCAGTGATTCAGCCTGCAGCATGTGGGGTAAATCATGAGCTAAAGCATTTGAAAAAAACAAGGTTCAATAAAGTTAGAATAATCTTTTGAAATCAAAACTTACTAAGTGGATTGGATTTAAGAGGATAGACATAAAATACAGCCTGCTGAAGAGAAAAGGATCCTCTGTTTTCCACAAGTTTCATCATGATATCTTCAAGAATCTATTAGTATGAGGCAGCAGTAGTGCTGCTAGGATCCCAAGATGCAGCTGTCAAGTAACATCTGCCAAAAAGGGACTTGCTTCATTACCTTCAAACCTCTCCATTGCTCATTAGGTCTCACCAGATGGGGATTCAGTATTTTGAAGTCAGTCATCCTGTATGAAATAGTTTGTTCATGACACTGATGAACAATTATCTACCCATACAGTTGGGACTTTTATGCTGTTTATTTCAACCGTGTGTCGGTACATGGCAGAACTTTAACATTTGATGGCAAGAATAATTGAAATACAAAAGGTCAGCTTAACTGACTACATGAATGAGATTGCAAGTTTTCTATAATAAACTGCTATTTCTCTGTAAAAAAATGTGCTATTACAACCCCTCATAAGGTTTCATTACACATTTTAACTTATTTTACTTTTTCAAGCACTGAAAAGTACTAATTATAAATAAAAAATATTGTTCCAACCCATCCAGTGGAAGATAAACTGCTGTGCATGATAACTGTTGTATTTCTGTTGGATAAGTTTAATGATTTGTTAGAAAAATAATTGTCACTTTAATCAAGAGAGTGGCAATAACTCAAATATTTGCATTGACACCTGCAAAAGCAGTTGTAAACATGATCTGTTCTAAATCCTACATAAGGTCTATGTGTAAAAATACACAGCAATGCCCTCAAAACAAATTTGTAATTGTATTGGAATGTTTCATTTCTGTTTCTGATGTTCACAATCCTCATTATTATAAACCAAAACGTTGTCCCTTGGGTCATGTGAATCACCCGTCTGTGAAGTATTGTATTGTTGACTTTATATATCATCAGAATTTAAAAGTGATAAAAACCCTTGAATGATAGTTTAAACCATCTTTTTTTTTTCTCCACATCTTTCAATTAAATCAAACCACATAGGCAAATGTGGGAAAGATGCATGTCTGCACATATACATGTACAAATACATGCGTATCATACATATATATATCTTAATGTACACACAATAGAAACTTAGAGTGAAAATTATTTTAAATAACCAAAACCAAACCAAGTTAGGTAAAATAATTTGGTCTAAAATTGATGCTATTCATATTTCATTATCAGATGCAGATCTTTGCTGAATTCTCAGTGAACTAGATTTTCATATGACATAGTTGTAAATTGTGTTTTGGGAAATATACTGGTGTACCAAATTGTCTGCAGCACTGCATTGAAATTTTTAAGGTCTTTTCTTGGCCATAGTGAAGGAAGTGGAGGATGACAATGTGCCTCCTTATCCTGTTGTGTGTTTGACCACTGGGTTCTTTAACAGCAGGAATATTTGCATGCTCATTTATGTACCTTTTGGGGAATTTTTCAATTGTCTGCATAGGGAAATAGAGGGTAAGGCTTGTCTTCTCTTACACTGCAATGAGGATTTAGGCCAATTTATGAAAAATGAAGGTGTCAGCTTCCTCCCCTGCTTTCCAAGTTGCTTGGACAACCTACAGTAAAGATCTTGCTTTGTAGTTCTAGTCTGAACACATGCTCAACAGATTTTTATTTTTTCTTTTACTTTCTTTTTCCCCCCCTATATCCTCATTTCACTATCCCTGATGCTTCTGCAATTGAAGAACCGATTTTGTGGTCTGAAGAGGGAAAACAAAATCTCTAAGGTTCTGGAATTAAATAAGTCCTTACAAATCTCAGTAATGTGAAAGTAAGTATGTAAGTAAGTAAATGATGTTGTTCACCCTAAGGAACTCTAAGATGATCCCAGGTTTTCAATTTAAAGCACCTGGTGGCCACAGAGCATTTTGGTACCACATCTTTCCAGCAAAATTTCACCTTTACAAACAGAGAATTTCTGTATGGTCAGTTAGCATGTGAACATAGGTACAACTGCATAGAAACACTTAAAAAGTAAAGTTAGAGCGAAGTCCAAATAACTTGACCTTGAACATCTTTCTTCAGAAACATGATGGAAATTCTTCTCTAGTTCAGGCTTAAGTTGGAAAGGAGTTTCCACACCTTTCTTGGAGTTTCAAGGTCAATATAGCTCTTACTATACAAATTAAAAATAATAAAGGATTGTTTGTCATATACACTGACTGAGACAGATTTACCCCTTTTGCAGCTGAGGTAAAAAGCCGTATCAGCAGAAAGAAACCAAGTGTAAATCAGTAGCACAGAAAAAAACATGCTGAAGTGGAAAGTAAAGAAGATAGCGCAAGTTGACAGGTGGTAAGTTTTGCATTACCTTGGAGTGGAAAAGAGACCCATGTTTGACAACTCCTAAGCAGAACAAAGTAGTTATTTGCTGAAAATTCCCCCCCTCCTCTCTTCTTAAATTATGCAAGAACTGCATATAATTGCCCTATACTTTTCGCTCGTGGGCTGATGAGCTTTTGAGCATTGTATTAATGAAGTGCAAGGAATGTGACTTTCAATGCTCCTTAGTGCTTTACTCTCAGCAGATTAGATTCTTATGTGTCCACAGCAGTGGAGTGATAACTCTTCTGCCTCAGTGGTGCAGTCTAGTGGATAGGGGCTCTGCAGATTACACATAGTGCCTCAAGAGGACAGAAGGATTTAATTTCATTTCTAGTAATGCTTTATAGTGATGTCATATTAAGGGTGGCAGTACAAGCCATAAACTAACAACCACAAGTATCAAGAAACAGGATGTGTTTTTTGAGGCAAGAAGTGTGTGGTAGTGTATTGACAAGGGCAGTAATTTTGGTTTCTTCTGCACTAGTATGCTGTATTGGTCCGTATGCTGTATTGGTCCATATGCTGGATGTGACTGCAAGACCAAGGTCAAGTATAAGGGCTAAATTCAACATTTCTTCAGATCCATGATAGGGTGTGAATTTCAGTTGATTCTGGTGGATTCTGCTGCAAAATGACCAGTGTGCATTCAATCACCTTTACTAAAGACATTTTTGCCTGTAATGGTGGTACAATATTTTTAGTGTGTGTGCTCCCTTCTCTTCAGAAATAATTTAAAATGTATTTTCAAATGTGTGCATTTGAAAACTGACCCTCACGAATAGTGAAAACTTCTTATACATGACTAAATGAAAGTGGAACATCAGGATTTCTGTGCTTAATTTAGTTTTGGTGAAAAACATCTAAACATTCAATACTTATGTGGTAGCTCTCAGCTGCTGTTTCTCTCAAGTTAGGTAACAGGTTGCTGAGAACTATTAACTTAAAACATGTTCTCCTCTGGCAAAGGTGAAGCAGAAAAGCTGTTCTTATTTCCCATCTGCATGCCAAAAGTAATTTATCGCAGCAGTTTAAATTTTTTTAAACATTTAGTTAAACGGTTTTAATCAATTTTTATTATGAAATAAAGTATATTTTGATTAAAATGCAGGCTGTGAGCGCTGGCAGTTTTACTAGCAATTTGTGACAATTGCCTTTTTTTTCTCCCATGGCTAGACTGTTTCATGTATAATTTACTGTGACAAAATACTGGCCCTACTTATTGTCTATAAATACCAGCCCATTAGAAATGTGTGTGAGGTGTAGTTTTTTAATGGTTGCATAATGTTCTTGGACCTGGAGTTAATGGAATAGTAAACAACTTTTTGGTTGCAAAAGCAGTGAAGCGGCAGTGTTCCTCCATAAAATCAGTTTATTGTAGATGTATGGATATTTCATGACAAGCACAATAATTTGTCTCTACTTACATACAAATAGGAATTCTTCTCACCTTTGTTGTATGAATATTTTTGAAGGTGTTAGGCTCATCTTATGATGAGAAGCATTTGGCTGTGTACACTCACTGCATAAAGAAGAGCAAAGATTGCCATTATACTAAGTAAGCCTCTTTGTGAAACTACAAGTAGATGAGAATTAGGCAGATTTTGATAAATACGGATTATTTCCTTCTCATACACAGAGTATGGAAAAAACCCACCTACAGCATATAAGTAGGAGCTACATAAGTAGTCAGTACTCAAGAAAAAAACAGTTTATAAAAAGAACCCAATGTCATTTGCTGGCTTTGTGCCGTGCCTTAATTATAGAGCTGTAAAGTAAAGAAGAACTGTAAAATGAGCACAGTGAAAAGTCAAGTGGTCTAAAGAGATCACTCCAGCAGAGGTAGCAGCTAAAAGGAGAGTAGGTTTGCTTGCCTTTTAAAATTTATCATAACCGAAAGAAATAAAGAAAATAAGAAATCAAAACAACTTCAGTTTCTCTCCAACAGAAATCCCATCAGAAAGATGTTCACAAATTCTGCATTTCTCTGAGACTAGCCAAAAGCAGGTAACCAAAGCCACATAACCAGGCCACGATTCTCAATGTATTGTTAATTTGAATAGGAAATCTGTATCTGAGTAATGGTTACGTAAACTAATTCCACATAATAAGGCACATTCCTACTAAATACAGAAGAATGGAAAATAAATAGAGAAAGAATTATAAAAGGATAAACAAGCAGGGAAAAGAGTAATTGGCTAATACTTTGGTCATTTGGTATCTATTTAATTATGGTACCTGACAACCAGTCCAAGTCTCTGGTTGGACTCCAGTGTTTTAAAAAACACTTTATCTGGTCTAGATCATCTTGAATAGATGTTTATTTCATCATTTGTTTTCATAGCATCAGAGAATCTGATTCTCTGAAAATGATTCACCTCAGTGTCTGAGGTCGGAAGGACCTCTGGAGGTCATTTAGTAAATGCCCCTCCTTAAATTGTGCCACTTAGAGCAGCTTGCCCAGGCCATGTCTGGTTGGCTTTTAAATATCTCCATGGATGGAAAATCCACAGCCTCCCTGGACAATCTGTGCTAGTGCTTGGTCACCCTCAGAGTCAAAAAGTGTCTCCTGATGATCAGGGGGAACTCCTGTGTTTCAGTTTGTGCCCATTGCCTCTGGTCCTGTCACTGGCCATCACTGACAAGAGCCTGGGTCTGCCTTATTTGCAGCTAAATATCCTCAGGATGAGGTCCCCCTGAGCTTTATTTTCTCTAGCAGTCCCAGATCTCTCAGCCTTTCTTCACAGAAGAGCTGCTCCAGTCCTTTAATAATTTTAATGGACCTTTGCTGGACTGTTTCCAGTTGCATATCTCTTTTGTACTGGAGAGCCCGGAACTGGACAGACAAATGCTCCAGGTGTGGCTTCACTCATGCTGAGGAGAGAGGAAGGATCACTTCCCCCAACCTGCTGGCAGTATTTTGTCTAATGCAGCCCAGAACACCACTTGATTTTGCTGCAAGGGCACGCTGCTGGCTGATGTTCAACTCAAGTATCCAACAAGGCCCCCAGGTCCTTTTCTGCAGGGCTGCTTTCCAGCTGGTTGACCCTGGTATATACTGGTGAATGCAGAGGTTTCAGCCTTTAGCAGTGAATATTCCACAAGCCTTTCAAGCAGTCTGTTCCAGAAAAACTTTAAGATTAGATGGTGTTTTCTTATTCCCATGTAGAGTTTTCTTGTTGAATTTTTGAGGTCGTATTTGCATTGTCCTCTCACATTTTGAGATGGAATTTGTCTGTCTACATTTTAGCAGTCATTTAAAATATTTCTTCATTTATCACATCCTTTCTCAAACTTTTCTTCAATCTGAGTAACCCTAATATTCCTAATATTTTCTTATGTCATGTTTCCTAGATCATAATCTACATAATTTTCTGATCACTTTTAATTTTTTTTCCTCTTCACTTTTTCTCTTGAACTCCAACTTTCTTGAAATTTTAGTCTTATTGGTTGAATCTGTAGTTTGTTTCAGAGTGAGGAATTAACTTCTGTGACTTACATAAAAGATTCCAGCTTAGATATTTTATTGTGACACATTTCTTTTGTCTGTCTCTCTCTTTCTCTTTCTTTCTCTCTCTCTCTCTCTCCAAATTCCTTAATTAATTCATACTCACAGGCCCTGGTTGTCATGGGGGGTCCCTGAGATTTGCTGGAAAGGCAACACAACCAGGCATGCACAGTCTATGAGGCACCTGCAAAGCACTGATGGCAACTTTTTTTACACAGGTGGAGGAGGAGCCCATTAGAAGAGGGGTACTGCGGGACTTCGTTCTAATGAGCAAAGGGTTGAGAATGTGAAGGTTGGGGGCAGCCTTGGCTACAGTGCTCATGATATGGTGGAGTTCAGGATCCTGCATGGAAGGAGCAGAACTGTAAGCAGGATAACAGCCATGGACTTCAGGAGAACTAACTTTGGTCTCTTCAAAGACCTGGATTGGGAGAATCTCATGTATTAGGGCTCCTTTTATGGAACTATTCAAAACCCACCTGGAGGCAACCTGCTCTAGGTGGTTGTATTTTAGCAGCAGGGTTGGACTAGATCTCCAGAGGTACCCCCCAACCCCTGCTGTTTTGTGATTCTCTGATTTCCAGTTTGTGATCTAACTTTGGATTTGTGTTAAAAGCAACAGCTCTTTGGTTTTTATTTGTACGTAATATATTTCCTAATAATTTTAGTATTATGAATTGCAGGGTCAAAAGTTGTGAAACTTCTTGTCCTGAAGCCTCTTGATATGTCTTCCTACACATCCATAGGCAATTTTGTTAAATTTGCTATTTGAAATTCTTCTGTTTTCACATCCACTTTATAACAATTTCACTTATTCCTAAGATTGTCATATCAAACTTTGTATCATCTCAGATTTTTTTCCTTCTCCTATCCCTCAGTCCTAGCAGCAATTCACAAATGAAATGATTAGTACCTTCTGAGATGGTAAAACTGGAGAAGTACTGAATCAGCCTTAAGAATGGCTGATATTTAACAAGCCCCATGCTTTTGAGCCATCCAGACTTTGATAAAAGTTGTCCCTTCCTTATTCAGTGGAATTTAGAGAGCTTGTGGCACATAAATATGTCTCAAGCTGCATTGAGATAGTTCAGTGGCCTGAACAAAGCAGAGCTCAAGCAAGATGGGGATGAAATTATCCAGTAAAGGAAATTACATTTTGGCTGCCAAGTTTTTAGTCTTTTTCACAGTCTTTAAGAAACACTTGAAAATATGTCTATGTTGGGAAACTGCACAAAATAATCACTATCAAGCAATAAAATTCCTTCTCTGACAGGATCACGTTCCATGTTAAAAGTCTTTAGTGTGGTTGACAGAAGTCAGCTGCAAGAGTTGCTCCTGAATTAGAGGCCTCATCAGTTCTGCCAGTGATGCTGAGGGACATGGTTTGGAAGTGGATGGCAGGTTAGGGTGATGGTTGGACTTGATGATCTAAAGGGTCCCTTCCAACTAAGACAGTTCTATGATTATGTGATTCACTATCTGGTGGTTGAAGAATTCAACCTTCTATTGTGTGACAATACAACTGTAAAGGAAAAAAGTCTGTATGAAAAATTGTATTTTTTCTAGAGTGAAGTTTGCATTTCTTTCATAAACATGTTTTGTTATAACTTGAAGCTAGATGCTGATGTACAAAAGTATTAGTTGGGCAGGACTGGAAGATAATCAATCCTGTTAGGTCTCTGTATTTGAGACTACTACAGAACTGAAGGTTTTGATCAGACTAGATTAAATTTTTAGAAGTGTTCTGACATCTAAAAAATTGAAATACTTCTATTTGGACCAAGAAATTATTTTTATAACAAAAATAGCTTTATACTGATGTGAAATTTGTCATTTTTAGTTACTGTATATTAGAAGCACACTGATTTTGAAATATCAGTGAAAAATTCAATTGAGTTTAATTTAGTAAAAATGAATTTTCAAAGGAATTGGGGAATTTTCATATTTAGTTGGGAGTACTTAAAAAAGTACTTTGAGGAGAAAGGCAATTGGAAGAGAGTGAATAGAATTGCACAGAATATGAATTACATGTGCTGCAATGGAAAAGACAAATTACTGAACTAGGAAATTGGAAGATTTATGAAGTAATATGATTCAAGATATTTTATTTCAGGTTTTTTTAGTCTCATGAGATGTAATATTTTCTTTTGTTGACAATGAAAAGATCTTGTTGCTTGGAAATACAGTTAAGTACAAGAAATGCACAATAAGGTGAATTTAATTTGTGGTGTGCTTGCTTTTTTGGAAATACAATAGCACAGTAAAAAATTGAATTTTTCTTGGCATTCTAAAAGGAGTACTGGGGTAAAATGCGGAAGATTTTTTTATTTTTTTCCTTTTTCCTTCTCATTCCTCCTCTTTTAACTGTTGTGGAATATGTTTGACTCCAGTAAGACTTGCATCCAGACCAGAAACATAGCTGGGATATAGTGTGAAAGAGGTGCTGTTGCTAAAATCCATCTGTATATCTGTCTACAGAAAAAACCTCTAAGACATTTATCCCTCAAAAAACCCATGCCATACAGCATTAAAATACCAGTTACAATGTATTAATAAACCAGTTTACTATAAAAAGCAGCTGTTTCATTGCTCCGAGTGAAATATTTTCAAACACATTGCTTAAATTTTTATAATACTAATTTTTTTTCTGAAAATATATGTCAGGTGATGAAGATATGGGGAATGCAACTTGCATTTACATTACATTATGTTATAGCTTAGTACATCTGTTGCTTCCTTCTCTACCTTTTGAAGCATTGTGGTTATGGTATTCCAAAGAATATCATAGTCTGTTAAACTTAATTGAACTAGAAGTTGCCAGTTTTAGTGGTACTACCATTTTAGTTTAGCACCATTAACTGGGGTTTTTTATGTTAATAAGCAGATTTAATATTTTTGTTTTAGTCGGTTGGAAAACTGTGTAAGTAACATAAAGATATTTTCACAATCCCACATGTATAATTCCTGCTGGTGCCAAGGACAGCATGGCATTCAAAGGATAGGCTTTAATCTCTAGTGGCTCTTTTAGCTTTCATTGTAGTGTTATACGTATTTCAACTGATCCTAATGTATTTTAAAAGGCCATGCAGCACCTTCTGATCTCTGCTGGATCACAAAGCAAACGCTGGAATATTCTCTTGTAACAGAGACATTAATCAATGCAAGTTGTCTGAACTGATGGATCAAGGCTGGCAGTTACTCAAAGCACCAACTTTTCTACAGCTTCATCTGGAATAACTTTTGTTATCGGTTGTTTATTGCTTATTGAGACATTTCAGGAGCAAATTACCTCTCAGGTTGAAAATGAAGGTGGTTCAAATAAAAAGGTTATAGAGTACGTATGAATTCTTAACAAAGAAGCTATAAATCACTTGTAAGAAGTTAATTACCAGCTCGTTTTACCTCAGTCTTTCTTTCTATATAGTGCCTTGTTAACTGCATCTCAAACTAAATTCCTGTCTATTTTCTGTTTTTACTTTGTTGGAGCAGTATTTAAGTAATTCATAAACCTGTATTTATATCCAGAATTGTTAATGGACATGAAAAACACTACTGGTTTTCTAAGTATTTCTTAACTGAGGAACTACTTGGTTGCAGAGTTACTAGATGTTGTTACTGGAGCTATGTAAGAAAGAGATCCTTTTCTTCAGGCTGGGATGAATTAAAGAGTGTGGTCTGGTAAGATGGGTCCGTGTGGGCTAACTACTTGACTGCCATAAACTCAGAATATTTAATTCCTGTTGTAGTGAACTAACTGATTTACGCTGTGTAGATCTTCCATAAATAGAGCTTAATCCAGTTGCTAATGAGACATACGAGAATCCCTTCTTGCAAGCTTGGAATATTTTCTAAAAAGGTTTATTTAAGCTTTTACTTACAAACTGTCCGGTTTTCTTTTTTAAAAAAAATATTTCTATTCAGTATATAGAAAGTGGGATACAGCTTACTGTTTACTCATATTAAAGAAAATTTGGTATTCTATTTGAAGCAAAAATTAGACTACACATTTACATTTTGTTGTATTGCTAGTTTTTTTTTAATTAATGTTAAAATCGCAGAGATATTTCACACCAGTAAACAAAACCAGATAGGTCTTCGGATAAGTGCTGCCTTTTGAATTAAAGGTCTTGTTGAAGTTGGTTAATCTTGGTTAAAGTTAATTTAGTATGGTATAGCTTAGTGAAATTTTATGTATGGATATATAGCTTACTTGTATGTCATAAACATTGTCTTGCTTAACATGAAAATGAAGTTTTGGGTTTTCAGAAAATACTTCTGGAAAAAACAGCAGAAGGACAACCAGAGTCTGAGGGGAAAAAAAAAAAACCAGCCAGGGGATGAGGAATCAAGCTCAACCTGATAGGTATTTTAACATCTTCAGAATTGCATCTAGAATAGCAAAATACATTAAAACAACTTTGTCACTCAATACTGATACGAGTCTCTTATTTATAGTCCTAGGAAGGTTATTAACTAGTCTTTAGCAAAAATGAGATCTATTTCCAAGTGGCTAATTAATATTTAATTTGTATTTATTTATTTATAGAAGAACTGTTTGTGGGTTTGTTTTTTTTTTAAAGACTGACATTGTAGTTTCTGGCTAGTGAACAAAGCTGCTTTAACTATCTGTTACAATGTACTAATTGGATTTGACCCTTGAAGTTGTATTAAAAAAAAAGTCAAATTTATTATTTATTAAAATTGTCTTAATTAATTATTTCTGGAGTTTTGTGTATTGCTTCACCTCAGCTGAGAACTGCCCTTCACAGTTCATGACCCAAGCCCTGTTACAGCGCTCAATATTTTTGTAGCCATTGCAAGCATAAAGCTCTCAGAAGCTGCAACCAGAGAAATTACTGGGAAAATGGGGAAATCATTCATAGGCCATGAGCATAGCTGTGTGCCCCTCACCTGGCCACCAAACCCTACTTGAAAAAAGGTGCAGGTCTTCAGGAATTCTTTAGTCTGATCTTTTATTCCTGTGGGAATGCCAAGGGTGCCCAAAATGGGATTTGTTGCTCGTGGTTAGGTATGAGAATCACACTTTTCCATGTGGGTAAGACCATACCTTCAGCATGTGTGTATAACATGTTTTATAACAGAAGAAGGGCAATATTAGGACCCAGCATGATGAGGAATCTCCCAGAGTGTTCCTGGGGTTTTTTTAGTATCTAAGCTCTCAGGTTCTTCCCTCTGCTGGGGAAAGAACAGTCTCATGAGTTGATCTTGTGAGAGCAGCCAGCTCCAAAACGGTGATGTCTTTATCTAAAATTAAAAACAATTGTAAATAAAAGAAGTAAAAATAATTTAAATACCAGGAAATATTCAGTTAGAAATTTTCACTGAAATACTTTTGCTTTTCAACTTCCAAGGGAAAGCTCAAAAAATTGTAATGAAAGTAGGCTCTTTGCAGCAATAACAACCCTCCTCCTCCTTTTTTTTTTCATTGGAAGACAGCACTGAGGGGAAAAAAGCAACCCATTTTTGTGAGTTGTCCACTAAATGTATTTTCATGTTTCTCTATACCATGCACACATTTATTTTTCACCTGCTTAACCTATATTTCTCTTTCACATACTTATTAACTACAAATAATAAATTGTGTATTTTTTCCCTGTATAGGAATGTTTTGTTCCAATATAGCAGTAATTTTCTGTGGCCTATTTTTTAATGTTTTATTGATCCCTGCCTTCATCGTACTTTACCTGTTCTAACCTTATTGCTGCTCCTGAGGTCTTAAATGTGTCAGTCTGGACTGCAAAGGCTCATTTTTCTTCCAAGTTATGACCCCATCCAAAAATTTAGCTGTAACTTCTCCTTGTCTTTAAATCAGTGCTTTCAGTTAAAGCATACATCCATGAAAATCATACGATAAAGTTCCAAAACTGTGGAAGGTTACACATGGCTCAGTGAAGGAGATAAGAAAGTAAAATTTTAAAAAATTAAAATAAAAATGGAAAAAGATCTCTCATAAACATAAATGACTTTGCAACTAATAGAAAACCAGTAAATTAAATGAGTAACTATTGCTAAGTATTGCATCAAATTTAACTTAAGAGTGTGTGTCTCTGTGTCTGTGTATCTTTTTGTCTGTGTAAAATTAAATTCAACAAATGTAGAAGAAAATACAGCAAAGGCAGAGCAGTGGACTGGGACTGAAATCCTGCCTCTGTCAAAATCAGTGAGTATCTTGCCTTTGATTTTAACCAGGCCATGGCTTAATTTTATTTCTTTTATCTGTTTTTCCTTTAATGTTTCCAAGCATCCATCAGCAAGTAACCCGTGGCCCCAAAAAATGAAGATTCAGTATTACATTTTGGCTTGAGTTTAGTAGGACATGTATCATGGCTGTTTCCCTTACCATCTCAAAAATTTCCTTTAGAGGGAAGAGCCTTTTTCCCAACAAAACAATGCAATGCTTTTGCACAAAGAATGAAAATATCTTTTAAAAGGTTTTCTGGCTGTCCTGAACGAACATTCAGAATTTTGTTATGACCATCAGGTGGAGAGGATTAATGAGATGTTACTGCTTCCTTCCTGCTTGCCTGCCTGCTTGCTAAATATGTGCCAAAATTACACGAGCTGTCTCTTGGTGACAACTGGTTCCTATTTTTGTAACCTCCTGCAGGGTATAAGTACAGGTATCCCATGGCTGGGTGGAGATTCTGATCATCGTACCCTTGACTAGAGTTTGGGTCCATTCCCCAGGTTCAAAGCAATTCTCCTCCTTCTTCTGTTAATATAAAAGGTGACAAGAAAGCATAAAATCTTCCCCCAAAAATATTTTGTGCTACAACTACCTTGTAAAAAATAAAATTCCGTCCTTGTGACTTCCCTTATCAGTTTAGATTGGTATTGCTGGATGGTAAGGTAGTGCTCAGTAACGTGGTAGTCATCCTGCAACCTTGGGCCAATGACTGGAGGACTGAGCGATGAAAAAGAGTCTTATATGGGTAGCAGTGTTTGTTCTTTAGCAGCTGAGTGATACCTGTCCAGGTATGTACTGGAAGTTTTCTTCCTGTATTGACTAGCTGTGAGAACACTTAGTACACTGCAAGAAATAGAACACATTTGAGATGATGAGAATTTCCATGAGGTTGATTTGTGTTCCATATCCCTCAGGCATTTTCTTAAAACATTCTGTTACTACTTTGATATTTACAGCCCCAGTTCCTCTGTCTCAAAACTAATTATTTTGCTTGTTGCTTGTGATGAATACTTCCAACACCATGCTAAAGCTATACATAACAGTAACCCAGCATCCCTATGCTCAAAAGCTAAACTACTGAAAAATCAATGGTGTCATTAATTACACAAATATGTGTCATTAGATTTGTTTATTACCCTACTTTTCTGCAAATTGCATTCTTAGTTAGGCATGTGGCCTCAGTGTTCTAACAACACTGAACAGGATCATTTCTTCAAACTAAAAGCATGTTGCATTATCAAATTCTATGAAAACAGGAATTAGTATTACGGAGTTAAAAAAATTCTCAAAACTTTGATATCTAGATCCATCTTTAAAATGTTGATCTCCATGTTGAATTAGATCCTCCATAATGATATTTCTGATGGATTGATTCTTCTTTCTGAAAGGAATTGTACTGCAGATACCCCTTGCCTTTGAAACTGCAAAAGACATTGTAAATCACAGAGTCATAGAGTAGCAGAAGTTGGATGGGATCTCTGAAGGCATCTGGTCCAACCTCCCTTCTCAAGCAGGGCCACCTAGAGCCAGTTGCCCAAGACCATGTCTAAATGTCTTTTGAATATCTCTGAGGATAGAGAATCCACACTTTTCTCTCAGCAACCTAGTTACCCTCAAAGTCAAAAAGTGTTTCCTGATGTTCAGAGGGAACCTCCTGTGTTTCAGCTTGTGCCCATTGCCTCTGGCCCTGTCACTGGACACCACTGACAAGAGCCTATCTCTGTCTTCTTTGCAGCCAAATATCTTCAGGTAACCATATACATTGAAGAGATCCTCCCTTGAGCTTCGTATTCCTGGACCACTAAACTGCAGCTGTTTAAATCACAGAATCACAGAATCACTAGCTTGGAAAAGCTTGAGATCATCGAGCCCAACAGTACCCATCCTCTACTAAACCATATCCGTAAGCACCTCATCTACCTGTCTTTTAAATACATCCAGGTTCTGTGACTCAATGCAACTGAATATGAGTGGGGATCTGTTCCATAGCCAGTGAAACATAGTGGTATGTTGTATAAATGTGTTTGTATTACTTATGTATGTATAGTTGTCAATATATGTGTGTGTATAAATGCATTTTAAATGTATCTATGTGATATCAAACGTATCTATGTGATATCAAACGTATCTATGTAATACGTATGTAAAGATATGCAGTTGCTTCTTTTTGGGAACCACTAAAATCTGACCTGAGTTGAGCTTAAAAATCACCTATTTTTCAGATCCTGATTTAAAAAATATTTGATTCAGAGGCATTTCATACGATTCTGACTTCATTTCTTTAAAGATTTATAGCTTTGTAGTTCTCAACGAATCTTTAAGATGTTATCCTATGTTAGTTTCAAACTTGTCTTACTGGAATAGCATCATTATTTTAGTTCTTTTTTATATTTGTATGTTTAGCATGTAACTCCTGACAATCTCATCATCAGTTGAATCAAATTGTGAGTAAGCATTTGCATTATTTTATGCTCCAAATGCAGAGTGTGCTGTCATTCACTTATTTTCTACCATAGTGCATTTTGCTGTTGTAGGCTCTTAAGTACAGGATTAACTTTTGAAAAATTTTAAGTTATTTGTGGGTAAAATATCTGTGATGACTGTAGACATTGAGCATCTAAATTATGTAGATGTTTGTAAATGCCCAAGTTACTTTTGAAAATGGAATTGTTATTCTAAATGAATCTAGAAAACTACTTGCTCTCATGTGCTGGGGAGCATACTCCGAAGTATAAGAAAATCTTAAACCAACACTGGTTAAGAAGAAATTGGATATTATTTTAATGATGGCCATTTTGATAATGATACCGGTGTTTTATCATACTCTTGGTTTTTCAGACCAAAAACTAATCTGTGAAGGAATTAGGAGTTTTCTGAAAAATGTTTTTGCTTTCAGGGTTTTTATTTTGTTTGTTTGGTTGGTTGGTTGTTTTTTGTCCCTGGGAATTTAAGACTGCTTTCAGTATGGTGAGGTGCTGTTTCTGAGAAATAACAGAAAAAAATATAATGGTTATGTAAATTTTATTGCTTAAAAGGCAGATATGGAAATTCTGTCAATTAGATAGTATTCCAGTAATCTTTTAGAGACAAGAAAGCCTTTTAAAATTAAGATTAATATTTATCCTTTCTTTAACTTTTAAAAGGAAGTTAAAAATTAGTTTCTGTGACATTTTAATTTTTTTTTTTTTTGGTCCTTCTTAACTCCTGCAAATTGAATAATGTTGTGAAATACACACAGTCCACACATACACGGATACTTTAGTGACCGGACTCCAGTAACAGTGAAATCTTTCCTGGCTGCCAACATGCTAAAACATTAACAACAGAATAACCACACTAAATACCATGGAAAAAAGATTGCTTACAAAAAGCATACTGCAAACTGGAGCTACAGAATCTTTTCTATCTTATAAATATTTTAAATGAAGACTGTTTACCTCACATTAGTCTGGACCAACTGCATGTCTCATTTAATGTAAGTACTTTGTTTTCACCATACAGAGGTGTCACATCTATTGCTTTGAAAAATTGATGTAAGTTTTTACATAATTCATAGTATCTTGCCTGCTGAGATGAGTGAAAAACGCTTAATATATTCATGACATTAGTTCTGTAACATTTTCAAGGTCAGACATTTAATTGATACTGGATTCTAATTCTATCAATGTCAGAATGTTCCTTTTAAGAAAGGGAAATGACAAAGAGAACTTTTTTTAAAATAACTTTTTATATGTGAAGTGTATACAGAAAAAATTGTGAAGGCATTTCACCTGATTTATTTTGACTCTTCTACATGATGAGAATTGTTTATCATATAACCTGTATTTTATTTTTGGGAAGTGAAATAATTATTGAGAATTTTTAAGGATGGGGCTAAGAGATCCAAAATCTTTGCAAGAACAATACTGTATATACATTATTAAGTTGGCTTAAGTTTTTCTTCGTAGGGGATTTTATTTGACCATGTTCAAAAACCTTACAGCCTTTGAAAATTGGTTTATGAAGCTTCTACTGTCCTGGGAACAGTCAGGCTGCTGGACAGAAAAAACCCCAATTGGATGAATGAATGTTGGCTAGGGTAATAGCAGTCTGGTCATGCATCCTGATCCTTTGATCCTCCAAACCTATGGGGTTGCTGGTTATTCTCAGCTGTCCTCAGCTTCCCTCCAACCTCTTGGTATGCTTGGATGGAATGTCCTTAGCTCAGCCCACAATTCATGAAACTGCTGAGCAGCCAGAACTGAGATATGTTCACCTTTAACCAGATGCACTTCATTGATCTCCAGACTTTTGCACCAGAGTAAAGATGATGGAGCTGGAAAGTGTTGGAAAGTCCTGTTCACCAAGGGTCTTGTCAGACTTTCAAATATAGAAAAGGGTGAGACATAAGGGCATGCAATTAAACTGAAGTATCACTCCTTAGATGGTTACAGTGCCTTATTTTGGGGAATTGCTGTGCAAACAGGAGTGGAATGTCTCAGTTTTAGCCAATTAACCTAAAGATACCCTAATATAGCACGGAAGATGCCAATCTTAGAAAAGTCACTTTGCATACCAGCTCTGTGGTTAGAAATAATGTAAATCTGCAAAATTAACAAGCTCAAGCAAGCTCAGTTCAGAATACTCATAATAACCCTCCAATGACTGTAAAAAAGTAAAAAAACATGCAGAAGAACCAAGGCTGGCCCAACTCAGCAAGGCTGTTTACTGCTGTAGGGGAAGATGTAGAAGATGTAGTTAGAAATGAAGAGAGGATTTACACAGAAGTACAAATAATAAAACGTGTCTTTTGGCATTTTTGCTCTATTATAACCTCAGCAAAACTTCAAATGTACTTGGAAATGCTTCCTGATGGTATTTTTCTTGTTAGTTTTATCCTTGTTTCAACACACATTTGATCCCCTAAGAATTGAAAACAGAAAAAGAAAAAGAAAGCAGTAACTAATATCGTTTGTTTAACTTTGTCGAAATAGGATGATACTGTAAGGGTGATATGTGCTGCCAGTTTTGGACAGATAGTTTGTCTCCTGGGAGGTCTGAGTCCCTAAACTACAAAGGAGAATTCAAAAACTTAGATTAAGTTAACTTTTAAAAAAAATAATGTTACTACTTATTAAAAAAAAAAAAAAGGAAATTAGTTTTACTTTTGCTTTCTCCATTTCTTGACACATATTGAGGTGTTCTACCTCCAAATGAAATAAGGGAAAATTGTGTACATGTATTGATTTCTTTGCTTTGCAGTGACATTAGCTATCTTTTCTGCACTGCTATCTGTAGAAACCTAGGAGGAAAAAACTACAAAGTACATCGTAATAAATATGGGTGGAGTAGAGCTGAAGATAACCTGGTCCATCTATCTGCAGGTAACATGGACCATACATTCCCAATAAATGTATGTCTAATTGTATTTACAAGCATTCTTCCATGCATTAAGAAATTTGCTTTCTAGACAAGTGTTTAGCATTCTTCCTTTTTCAGAATTCGTTGTTTAAGGTTTAGCTCAAATATCTTTTATCTTAGAAATTACACTGAGTACTTGCTGACCTACCCATAGCAGAAGTACAACATAATTTGCTTCTGTTAGTCTTGAAAGTTACAGTGATGTCTCCTTTTAGACTTTTCTAGCCTAGACACTTCAAATATTCATGGACCTTGTTCTTGAAATCTGCCCCTCTCAGACTTTGTTCTACTGCTTCACTGCCTTCTCAGGAGCAAAGCCCAAAAGGGAAATGGTGCTCCAGATCAGCTAATCCTAAAAACCACATGTAGAAGGTTCTTCTTTAGTGTAATGATTTGCCTTGTGAAAACAGTGAGCAGGATCATTCCTGACTGTACTTGTAAACTGTTTAAACTAGTCTTCTTAAAAACAATTCTTCAGTTTATGGTTCAGTTAAAATCGTTCAGTTCCAGAGATAATCCCTAGTGGGAATGGAGTGGGCATTAGGCCACTCACTTTTGGATGCTAAGGCAACTCATAAGCACAGATTTGGGCTGCTCCGCACCATTTGGCTGAAGTGTCTGGGAACATTTCCAAGATCAATTAATTTTCTAGGACGAATGTTATGACTGCCATTGAAGGATTGCTTTTCACAGTAGCAACATATACTCTATTTTTATTGAAGTTTTCTAGTTTCTATCGGACTGTTTTGTGGTGAAAACACATTTGATATGACTTTCTGAAAACAGGTGTAGTTGTACTCTTTTTTTATGTTACTGGTATACCAAGGACAAGTATTCTATTTCTTTACTTTTCAGGATTTATGAGTATTTTCTTTGTTAAAAAACAAAAAAGGTTTTTTTAGTACAGGCTTTTCATGGGATTGAAAGACAGGAGAGTCATTTCATATGATAAACCAGAAAAATCAAGGGAGAAATTGGAGCACAGACCTCTATTTCTGAGGTCAGTGTCCAGATTAATGTGCTGTTCAGTATCTGAGCAATATCTATCTCTAAAAATTTAATGGCCAAAATATTTTGAGTTAGCTTATTCTCAATATCCTTCAAATACTTGTTTGTGGAAGATATCTTAGTATCCTCTCTTTGAAAAACATGCAAAAGTTTAGAGAAAAAAAATGTGTATAAGTTTAGAATCTCATCACCTCCTTGTCCTCTTATTTGAGTGTCTGTTTCTGTGGGGAAGTAAAAGCCCAATGATTTACAATTACAACATTAAAGATAATTGTTCCATGGATTAATAATTATAGTCTCCACTCAGAGTATCTCACTTTTACTCTGGACATTATTTTTTACAATGCATTGTGTCTCCTGAGTTGCTGAGATGCATTTATACTCTACCACTTGGTTGGACTCTGATTTTGAATCGTGTTTCTTATTTGAGACTGGATTAAACCTAATTCCATGACTGGAATCCTTCAGGTGAGCAAATAAACAAGAGGCAGTTGTCACCAAGCCTTATTCTATAAAAAGGGCACTTTTGGTCTTTATGGAAGTCTGAGTTCCAAGAGTCTCCTTTCTGAGCTTTTAAAACGAAAACACTGTGTCTGCATGTAAAACCTAAGACATTTGAACTCGAAAGGCATGACAGATCACAAGCACACAGAAGGAATTTTAAAATAATTTATTTTCAAAATAATTGTTTTTGAAGTGGCTCTATGAGTGTGGGGATTTGGCTAATGGTTTTCAAATGAGTGAGATGAGAAATATGAAAAATAAAGACTGTGATGCATAACATAACCAAGTATTCTGTAAAACTGAAAAGCATACAATGACTAGACCATAGTACTTTGTCAGTAAGTGATGACAGGACATTTATTGTATTATTCTTCACTGTATGCTTTGTCCGGATCTAAGCTGAAGGTTGAAAGCGTTCAGCCATCAAAATTGATAATGAAATCCAGTCCTCAGGGAACTCCCACTCAGGATACTGAAGAAGAAATGATCTTATTAGAGTGTGTGTGATAGCAAATGAAAAATGTTGTAAATTGTACAGCGGTGAACGATAGAGAGATTTTCTGGCATCCACGAATTACATTTTTTCAGTGCTTTATATTAGCAGAAACCAAAACCTTTGAAATGAGGAGTTGCCCTTTTTGTAGAGTATGAAGTATTGCAGGGCTCAATGGACCTGCCTGGCTTCATCTAGTTCAGGGAATGGAGACTGAACTGGTTTCCATGTCAGCAAGGGGATACTGCTCCGTCCTGGAAAGCCCTTCAGGGATGAGAAGTACTTTTTTTTTTTCTTGAAGCTAGCATCTGCAGTGTTTGTTTAGGGTGCCGTATTCCATGTTTGCTTCTATAAATGTGCAAATTAACACATTTATTGCTAATTTCTGGGATGTTGTGAAGTGGATGTTCCTGTAGTTAATGCAGTTCCCTTTGTATAAATCAGTGGTAAAAATACTTTCAGGTGCCCTGGAGAGAGCAAATGATTGTTCTGTTCAGTGACTGTCTTTCCACTTCTAAGGATTTATTGTTATGTAAAATATAAAATTGTGTGTGTGTGTGAATGCAAATCCAAGCAAAAAAAAACCCCAAAAACCCCAAAAAACTTCTACAGGTATTCATATATTCTAGTATTTTTTTACCAATCAGTGACCTATGGTTGAGGAAAACATGTACAGAATCTGCCTGGGTATTTTTACTTTTGAGCATTAATTTCTCTTGGCTTTGTGCTGCTGCTACTTCTCTCTGCACTGCTTAGCTACCGACACTGCAGTGCTGCCAACACTGACAAAATAGAGTGCTGCTTTACCATTACTTCTTGGAGAAGTAAATGCAATCCCTATTCCCATGGTCTTTTCATGGAGGATTAAGTTTTGCCAGAGATGTATAGGGAATCCAATATCCTGATACACAAAGATGGAGGTGGGGGGGGAAGTCTGACGCCCTTCATTTCTAGTCCTTCCTGAATATACATTTGCTTCCAATTGTATGCAGAATAAGTTGTACTTGAGGTCTTAGGAGAGAGAGAAGCAAGAATATTTTTACACATTGCACATCAAGTTCATATTTTTTCTGTTTACCAACAGGTTGTCTGGAATTGTTTGACCAAATTCAAGCTCGATTTCATGACATGTGATCAATTTGTTAGGTTTTGAGAGTGTTTTGGGTTTGTTGTGTTATTTCTCAGTTGTTATTAGCAAGAAATTTCCATAGATAGGTCTTCACTCTATGCTTGGAAGTAATTTGGAGGAACTTTTGGGATTGACTCTCAGCTAATTGCTGACAACTTCCAAAAGCTTGGCCTACACTGTGTGTTGTAGCCTTTGGTGAAACCAAACAAGATAGAGCAATCACTGACAATACCTGTCAGCTCTGCAAGGTAAATGTCTAATTGCCTCTCTCATTATGTGTGGCATAGGACAGTTACCTTTCAGTGAGAGATAACCATCCCTGATCTGCCTCGTGTTTGCTACAGGGTGGTCTATAGTAAGAAGATCATGCATGTGGAAAGTTAACATGAAGCGTCTTAATGAGTCCTGTGGTTACATACTCTGCATGAACTGTCAGTCTCTGCTAGAGTTCTGCTGCTGCTCAGCAGAAGGGTGAATTCATCTCACAAGGCAGCCACAAGCGTTGGGGAAAAAAAAGAAAATTCTGCTCTACACAGATCCAGAAAATGCTCAGTGCCCCAACCCTAAACAAGCATCAAACAATTTTTTTGTATTTACTTCTATATTACTTTATAAAATTGAGGAATATGTGTGTAATAAATATTTTGTGCATGCTTAGTGCACATCATCTGGTGCATCTTATATTGAAATATTTCCTTTTTAGTGTCAGTAAAATTTTTATTGATATATGTAACTGTACAAACTTGCTTTAGTCTTCTGAGGGTTAAATGTAGCTCTCTTTGGTAAGTAATCTATTTCAGGGTGTTTTTTTAAATAGTTGAATAGGTAGCTGATTTGTTAGTACACAAATACTGAACAAAACTCTTTAACTTGAGCTAAAATGCATTATCTCATTATGATTTTTTGAGTTTTGTGTCAGTCAAACATGCATAACATACTGACTGCCTCTGCTATTAAGCTCTGCCTTTCTTTTCCTGCCTGGCTAGTCCTATTTAATTGTGTCACACTATTCCACACTTCCTGGAAAAGTCTGTATGCAATATATATTTTAGCAGAACACAACTGAAGTATAAATAAAAGAAAGACAGAAGTTTATATATTTGTGTGAATTTATTTAAGATGCATAGTTCAAAGTGAGAGCTATGTACGTTAAATTGGAATAATCAATCATCTTTTTGTGATTTCAAAGTACCTATCAAATGGCTGTTTCACTTCCCAGCACCTCTGGGAAATGAGTCAACAATAACTTATTAATATTCTCATTGACAGAAATAGAAGATAAGTTTCATGACACAGAATGTCAACTCTGCAGGTGGAAATGTTGACCCTGTAGCAGATCCAGTCTGGACTCAGACTCAAGAGTGAGATTTAACTTCTGATTTTGCTGAGCTGAGTTTGCATAATTTATTTTAAGTGGTTTTTATAGACTTGTACTGCTAGTAAGAGCCTTAATTCACTGACTCTTGTGGTTTTTATAGTTATTATTATTAAAATTCTAATAGATAACGCCTTTATAAAGTAAGGTGGCTGTAGAGCATGGAGATATAACTATGAAGGTCACACAATTTTTAAGGAGAGTCTCCACATATATAACTGCAATGGTCTTATTGCAGAGTTATTCACAGCTGGGTCTGCTCTGCACAGAGTGGTCCCCAGGGTGTCTTGGGGCAGGTCATGAAGGTCGTGGTGCCAGCTAGAGTTGGCAGCCTTGTTGGGATCTCACCTGGGGCTTCTACTGCCCAGTCCCTGAGAGGCTGTCTCACAGGCTTTTCATTCTAGTGTCTGCACTAGGGAAGGGAAAGATCATGGTTGGATATGGGAAATGTGTTCCTGATACCAAACAGGTTTCCTGTTAGGCTCATTGTGTAAAAACTCAAGTCACTGACAGAAGAGTCTATGTTTCCCCCATATAGGGGGATCAGGCACTGGGGCCTGTGGTAACTTTTGAAAAGGGGATAAAGGAAGCTATTTACTGCAATAGATCTTTACAGTATTTTCCCCTTGATAGCTTACTGATAGCTGGCTTAGATCAAGTTGCTTTTGCTTAAAATTTATAGCACAGAAATCTGACAAGAATAGGGCACTTTAGTTCCTTTTCTGCTTTCTCGATTGTGGCACCTAATTTATTATTTTTTCTCACTTGCTTCCATGAGGCAGTGTAGCAGGAGTGCAGCTCCCACTGCTGCAAATCTTCACATTCATCTCCAGCATGCATGCAGAGCTCTGTGCACCATTGACAAATCACATAAAGACAGTGCAATTTCTTAACAGGTTTTTTTATATACCATATGGAATTTTTCTAATGCCTGTAAGAGGAAAAGTAGTTAAGAAGCATAGGCAAATCCAAGTTTTGTCTTAGCTAAATGGTAAACTGTTTGATATATTGGTTCTTTTTCTGCATTTGCTGGAAGGTAAGAGACCATTCATTTGTGATCTGATCATGTAAGAAAGAACTGTGAATTTCTGTGAAAGGGTGGTATAGTGGTGGAATTGTGCAAGAACCTGAAATGATGACTGAAGTAATTACTGTCAGATGGATAAAAATACACTTTGTGCTAGCTTCAGGAATGTAATGAAGCTGCTGAACTTGTAGGCTACTGATATTTCCTTAATTCCTTTGCTTTACATCTGGCTAAAAACCCCCACCAGTTACAGTAACTGCTGTAGTTTTATTCTTTTAACTGTATGATGGGATTATTTCAACATTTGTGTATATGAAAAAGGATGAAATGAATTTCATTAAAGAAAAATGACATATTAATAACTCAGAGATAGTGATTTCATTTCCTAGTGCCTACTTTGGGCCCTCACAGTCTAATACATCTTAACTTCAAAGCAGTTTCTTTAGGATCCAAGAACCGATCTTGAGTGTGACTTCAGCATTAAACATTGCTTGTGACTTTGATAATTCCTTATATATACTGGGTCAGTTTTCTCTGCCCCTTTCTCGCTCTCTCTTTTTTATTTTCCCCATGCACTTTTTGGTAAAAAATTATAGATGAACTAATTGCATGAACTGATTTTGTACATGATGGCATGAAAATAATTTATTTGTTAGAAAATCAAAAATAATTCTATTTCTCAAAGCAACATACAGGATAAAGATTGAGCATAATTTCTGTATCAGATAATGATTAATACAAAATAGTGCTATTTATTTTTTTTTATTAATAGAAGTCTTGGTAGGGTACTCCTTTTACTTGAAATAGGAGTGGCCTATATGTATTTTGCCCTGTTGGAAAAATGAAGAGAAAGATAGTCTTTGTTACTACTGATATAGCTGGATATGCCTCTCATGGGTTAAAATATGTATACTGGCATTCAGCTTTCCTTCACAACTATTGATGCACATTTGAAGACTAGCTTGAGATTACAGACCATAGAAAATCCCATTCCAAGTTAATGATGTGGATTTCCATCATTAATTTTAAAGTCAGAAATTTCATCCATTTGCTGTATTGATTTGCTAATGAGACTACTTTGGTGTTGTGTATGCTACTTTTTTTGTATATTGGCAGACCTCAGAAACCAGGGTGATATGGAGGTGATAGCTGTTCTTAACAGGACTCTTTCTAATTTATTATGTCTGAAATTTCATGTCTGAGTTTTTCAGGAACACTTTTTTCCTGAAGAATCCATATTTTATCAGCTTTCTCTGCTTTCCAATAAGGAAGAAGTTAATTGGAAAGAAAATATGGAATCATTTGCAGACTACCAGTTCTGCAATCAAGAAAATACAGCTTCTGTGACTAGCTGCATTTGTCAACAAGACAATGCGCATCGAATTAGTGTCCACTTAGCAGAAATAAGATTTCTGCCTTTGAAGCCTGCTAATGCCTACAAACCTCTGAAATTTACCAAGAAAGAAGCTCTTGTCTCTGCAATCCCTTCACCTTTAAGAAGGCACTCTGTGCTCACAGATTATGCTGTGGCTGAAATACCTGTATAAGTATCATGGAATTTTTGTCTGGAAAAGACCTTTAAGTTCATCAAGTCCAACTGCTAACCTAGAACTGTCAAGTCCTAGAGGGTTTCAAGAATGGAGGAGATCTTTGAGGCACTGAGGTTTGGACAATAAAGCCTTGTGATAATAGTTATTGCAAAACCTTTGCTTGCACAAGGATAGTTGAGGCCTCTCTAAGTTTTCTGAAGAAACTATCTTTTTTTAAACCAAGTCCATCTGTATATTTTTCTTTTACACCTTTATTTTTTTCCCCAAAAAACAATTGCAGAGTTAACAAAATTCATCAAAAAGTGAAGATTACAGACAGAATTTTTTTTCTGTGATTTCTCTGATGGTTGATATCATCTCTCTCTATCTAAAGAAGAAACAAGGACACTGCATTCTGTCATGTTCCCATTTCCAGATTTTTAAGTGGAGAGAGAAATATTTTGCAAGTTTTGAGTCCATGACTCACTGTAACCTTACTCACACGTCCCCACATGAAAAATTGAATCAGAGATTCAAGATTGGACTTTGCCTTGCTTTGAACTCACCAGCCAACTTTTCAGCATGGTATTGAGAGTTGCCATGCTCGTCCTCAGGCAGCACCCCAAATGTGCTGAGAACTCTTTCTGTCCGAATGCTCTGATGTTTTCCTCCTCTCTCCCTCCTAGAGCTGAAGAAAATACTGGGGATAAGTGCGTGGCTCACAAGCCACATGGTACACACTAGATCCTGAACAAAGAATCCACTTTGCCATGAACTTGAAACCATTGAGCTCTTGCCTTGCCCTTACTTTCTTCTGCCAAGAGAAGGGAACATAATCTTCCCCATTACTGGATACAGGACTGAGACTAAGAAAAACCTGTTTGATTAAAGTATAAAGTAACATCTTTAAGGTACAACAGCTATTGAAAATCTTTCTTAGATATCCAGACTTTTTCTTCCTCATGACTTTCATATTTTCTGTGCATATGACAATACTGCCAGACGTTTCCTTCTTTATCCTGGGAGCAGATGTACATGCCCTGTGCAGTCTCCTGCTTTTAACACGTGGGGACAGACACATGAAGAGAAATTGTCCCACGTTCCTGAAAAATCAAACCTTACTCAAAGTTGTTTACCCCCTTTTGAGGACATCCCTCAGACTGTGTTGAAATGGGTCACTATTGAATTCTAATGGCATATTTGTACTACCTGGATGTACTCTTTGTACAGCCCTCTCTCCTCTAAGGCATCCCTGCTGTAAAGAGTTTACAGAGCTAATGCAGTAGAATTGAAAAATACATTTCTGTGAGGAATCCAATGCCCGTTTATCATGGCTGAATAGCCCTATAGCCAGCAGGTATATACCAGTAGGTATATATATTATCAAAGTATACACATATTTCTAAAAAAAAAAAAAAAAAAATAAAATTAGAGTGAAGAGGAAACAGATAAGATGAGAAAGTTGGGAGAGGGTGTTGGTAAAAGGGAATTACAGAGATAGAGA
Organism: Gallinula chloropus; assembly: GCF_964237585.1. Lineage (NCBI taxonomy): Eukaryota > Metazoa > Chordata > Aves > Gruiformes > Rallidae > Gallinula > Gallinula chloropus. The sequence goes on from NC_140086.1 coordinate 43,866,115, forward strand.
TGTCTCAGAGCAACCTTCTTAAATTATGGAAAGAGAAGTGATCTTTTTCCACCTCCGAGCACTGTGGGAACATGTTTTAGTAAGAGCCAGACCCTACCCCTTCCTTCGTTAAAATGTACTCAAAGCATACTTTTTAACTGTGAATGCTTCCTAGAGCTCAGGATTGAAATTCTGTAGTATATTACCCACCCCTGCTTATTCCATAAGCTTTGCTGAGTAATGAGCCATCTCTCATATGGGCAATTAGGCAAGGCTGAAGCGGGCTTAATAACTCCAAAAAGAAGTCACTTTTCTTTAATGTTCCCAGTAAATGCTTTTGCTACATTGTTGCCTTGTGACCTTTTCTTAGCCCTTTTATTACCCTGAATGCAAACTTTTCTTCTTTCTCATTTTTAGTCATGCAGCTCTGATCTTTCTTTGTAGCTGTTTCAACAAGTTGTTTAATTCCAAATTATGGCGTTTGGCATCCTAATATTTTCTTTAAAAAAATTTAAAAAAAGTAAGCTTTTAAATGACTGAGATTGCTCCCTTTTGCTTCCACATATTGTTTTCTAAATGTGCCACTCAATGGAAATTTCACTGTCCGTGATGCTTCTATTTCTTCTATGCCAACAGAAAGCATTGATCTATTTATGAGTTCCTTCCCTAGCACAGCATGGTCAGTTTGAGTTTCTCATACTATTGGACAAACAAAGGTGCTGTTATGCGAAAGGCAACTGATATTTGCCAGTTGCTGAAATGCTGGTGGCATGATCATAGTCTGTATGTCAAACTTCCCTTTTACCTACAAGTGTGAAGCAAGCAAAGCTGTCCAGTTACTTTTTCTTTTTGATGAAACAAGCAAGCATCTTTCTCTTAGTTGAATCTAAAAGGAAAGGAAAATATTTGTTGAAGTAGTAACATTAAACCACATCTTTCTAGAAGAATTTTTTTGTGTCTGGTTATGAAAGTCAGTCCAGAAAAAAGAGTAACTTGGAAAGAAGAGAGTTAAACACCTTTTATAGAGTTGCCTGGAGAGATATTTTTTTGTAAAGTTTTTTGCTTTTTCCCACACATGCAGAATTTTGTTGTTGTTGTGGGGGATTTTTTTGGTAAAATTTGTACATTATCACTGAAACTATGCGTTAGCTTGCTGCTGTCAAAAGTGAGCATGGCTCTGTGATTTATAGGTAATAGTTTCATACAGTAATAGTGAGGCTAGGCCTAAGGAATCTTTACTTTTCACTTGTATTCTGTGTCTTCGTAAAAACTTCTATGCAGATTAATCATGTTTTTCTGTGCTTTGATCTTGCACCACGTTAATCGATACTTCACTAGCTATTTAGATCTATTGCCATCAGCAGAAAACAACACCTGAATGAATATTATAATTCATTCAATGTGGAGTGATACAGTGTCTGTGTGTATGTAAGGATTAGCATGTAGAAGCATATGGATAAATACGTGTACATGCTGCCCAGGTCATTAACCCATGACAGGTCAGTTTTCTTACAGCAGATGGATTATTTGCAGAACTGGTAAAATTTTAATTTAACTGATGTTTTCTCTGAAACAAGATTTTATTCTTTAAATAAAGAATTTTGAAACACATCTTCTTATGCTTTTACTGATTTTTCTGTCCCCATATTCCTTTCCTGTATTTTTCAGGAGCAAAACATGAAAAGAGAACAAGTAGTTAGGGAACAACAAAAGAATTTTAAAATTCCAAATGATTTTTCCTTTAGAAAAAACAGATCATCTTTGGCTGCTTTTTTGTTTTCTTTTTTTTTTTTTACTTTAAACTAGGACAAATGCAAAATGAAAGGTTTTCATAGAAAGATTTCATTTTTCCTACAAAAAGAGTTGTCTAGCTTGCTCAGATTTGAAAACAGGCAAACCAGGACTAAATTTGAAGATCGTCTTGGTTGAATGAAATGTTTCCTTGGACACAGGCCATGCATTTGCTCTGTTAGAGCATGTTTACAAATTTACTTACCAAATCCTTTATACTGAACTAGTACTTGATGGGGTAATACTAACAGGATTAACAGTTCTTCAGGATTGTTTTCATCAAGGTGAGTACTGGCTTTGGATGTGAAATGGCTTAGGAAATTAGTTCTGTCTCTTTCAAACTTCATTTCTTGCCTTTGCATGCATAAATATGCTCACCACAGTGCTCTTCATCTCACTGACTGATGATGTGATTTTGGTATCTTTCTAATTCCAGCCACTCAGTGAATTTTGCAGCTGAAAAAGTAAGTTTGATGGGCTAGTAGGGAAAATACAGATTGTTCGACACTGGTTGTATGTATCACAGCTCTTCAACGCCATACCATAGTTGTGTTATACAAGTGTGAACATTTTTCTCACTGCAGCTCTACTGTGATAGAGATAATAAATAATATGTACATGGTCAGGAAACAAAAGCTGAACAAAGCAGAAATTTGATCTAAGAAAATGATGTTCCAAACCAATTCCATAGCAGTTGGATAATTGAAATGCAAGTAGTTTAACACGTGCTCCAGGCAAAGGCTGTTTTAAAACACCAGGGAAATTGTTATGTGGTACTTATAGATAGTTTGCAAGTACACAGATACACCAAAATAGAAACCCTACTTACCCAGAGATACACAGTAGGCACAGAAGACTGGGCTTTTTTCTAGAAAGATAGCCAGTCCTGAGTTTAGAAAACTGCTTGCACTAAATGTGAAGATTTTTATAACTGCAAGAGAAATTAATCTTTTATATAACAGTTATACCATGTATATGATGCGCATTTTTATATTGTATATGTAAAGTATAAGTATATATTATTTGTATAAAAAAAGTGCCTTTGTAGTTCGGATAACACAGAAGTGTAGGGGTTGGAAGGAACCTCTGGAAATTTTCTAGTCTAACTGCCCTGCCAGAGCAGGATCACCTCAAGCAGGCTGCACAGGACAGAGTCCAGGAAGGTTCTGAATATCACCAGAGATGGAGATTCCACAGCCTTTCTGGGGACCCTGTAAAGAAGTTCCTCCTCACATTTAGATGGAGCGTCCTATGTCATTAGCTGCTTTCTCTTTATCTCAATTGCTGATTAAATCCCCTACAAAGCAAACCAAAACAAAGCCACAATCACATGAGGAAGGACAGTGAAGCCATTGGTTAGGCTGGTAGCATCTGGACAATCTGACCTTGCAGATCTGTTTGTAGTAGCTACCATATATGCCTAGATCAGGTGTTTGAAAATGAGGGTTGTCACATGCAGTTATGAGTTATATGTCTATTTGATGCTTGCATTCATGAATCTAAATGCTGTGGAAGGGCAAGCACAGACTACTTAAAATTAATACAGAACTGTCTGTCTGATCTATGAAATATAGATGTGACAAAAGTCTTTCTGAAGCCTTCTCTGTGTGTGTGTGTGTGTGTTGACATCATCACTTCTGTACAACCACTTTTCACGATTCAGGTATGTGTTTCTGATAGCTTCACCACTACCTTATAGGTTTTTTGACTTGATTCTAATCTTACAATAATAGACACTTTCATAACTACAGAAAAGGACCTGACTAAGTTTTGACAACTCCTAAGTTTCTTATTGGAAAACAAAATTTTAAGGAGCACTATGTCAGGAAAGATCCAGAGTGTAACCTGGATTATATGTTTTGTAGCTTCATTTGCTCTAGGGAAAACCTCTGATGCAACAACATGGAGTTTTGTTCTGTGAATGCTAACTACTTTATTGGTAGGAAACAGTCACCAATTACGTTTGAGTGACTTGTGAGAGCTATTTTATAGATTTTCTTTGTTCAGTTTAGGGGGGTTATTCATTTGTTTATTTATTTTGGAGGTTTTCGGGACTTCAACTTTATAATCTTAACCAAGACTGAAGATTTCTGGCTTAAAACTTCAACACCACCTTGCTATTCACTCCTACAAAAATACCAACTGAGCAGTAACTTCCTTCTGATCCATACGGCAACTTATTTTCCATTAAGCACCTCTGGATTTCTGTTTGTCATGAAAAATTTATATTTCATGCTTTTTTGATTGTATGTCAGTCTCTTGTATGCTGTGAGGCTATACTACCTCATGCCTTTAAGTTAGGCAAACATGTACTCTTGAAACTAAGTCGGCTGACCTCCTAGATCAAGCATATTCCAGCAAGACTGCTCTCATCTCCTGCTGTTTGAATGATAATGAAAATGAAAGAATGGTATCTCACAGATGCAGAAGACTGCAGATTTCTTGAGTAGGTCTAATAAAGATCTTTTTTTCCTGCAACTAGTAACAGGCATTGTCATGCATGACATTTTGTTCAAAAATTATATCTAGTGAATTAAAATAACGTCTATTTCACAAACCAAATTCTATTTGAATTATGCTCTCCCCCCAAAAAAATAACCTGATCTTGCCTAAATATGATGTTAATTTTGGGGATTTAAAAAAATTTTTTTGTTTACATTAAATGATCAAAATTTTTAAGATTAGGGAGCCTTATTTTACACAATTCTGGGTAAGCTCTTCACTTGTCTGAAAAACCACTTTCCTAAGTTACTGGCTGAGTGATTTCTGTCAAAGTGATGTCTTAATCTGGAGTTAATGTTGAAAACCTGTATTAAATTGTGTTTCATGTCCTGGCTTACAAGGAGTTTGCTCTGTATGCTAATTTATCAGTCAAAATAATAAATACCTCCCCTGGAGTACCCACAAAGATGACAGATGGTGAAGGGAGGGACTTGGAAGGCTGAATCCAGTGTCTTGTGGGAGCAAGGATGATGTGAATGGAGCAGGTGCTTCTCTTTGACTTTCCAGAATTTGCACACTGTCACGATCTGCAACCAGATAGACTGCTTTGGCAGAGGTTAAAGCCCCTTGCATTCCAACCAACCTCAGATTGCTCTGGGTGGCTGGAGGCGGCTGGGCTTAACCCCTGAGTGATGTCCAATTAGGTGCTTTATCGTGAGGAGGTCTTCAAAGATCTTGGGAACAGAATTAAGACTCAAAATGGAGCCAAGGTTTAAGTCACTTTATTTACCCTGCAACAAGCGTGTAGAAGTGTGTGTGTGTGGGGGGGGGGGGGGTGGAGAAAGAAAGAAAGAAGAGTAAGAAAGAGAGTGAGAGAGAGAGAGAGAGAGATTACAATATCTACCACCACAGAGCTGAGGCGTCCTATCAGTCTGAATCAACTGCACGTCAGCTGGGGGGTTTCAGCGCTGGGTGCACAGGGGGTTGCTCCACTGCAGATGTGCACACTAATGTGGTAGTTCTTCTTTGTTATATACAGTTCAATGACACTTATTCATTAAGTTACCTCATACACCTATACATATTCATAACCTGTCCTGCTTTGCATTAAAATGTGTTCCAAGAAGTGACTTCCATAGACTCCTCCCAATTGCACCTGCGCACTGCTGTTTGGTGGTGGTTGTTGAGGGTCGTGGGGATGAAGACGGATGGCTCCTCTTTGTCACTGCCAGTAACCTTCTGTTTTGCTCAGACTCAGTTACCCCTTGACTCTGATCCAAACTACAAGTTTGGTTTCAGCAGGTTTTGTATACCTTCAAGGACAAGGGGGAGCTTGAACCAGTTACAATGAAATGGTTTGCCTGAATTTGTGACCAATTACGAGACAAGCAAGGAATTCATCGAACAGATAAGGGCGGGGTGGGGGGGACTGGAACATGTAAAAGAAGTCATTTTATTTTCACAGAGCACATAGTCCTTGAGTGCATAATTTACTCAAAATATGGTGTTAGACTCAAACTTATGTCTCACTTGATGTTTCTTCTTTATCAGTCCTGGGTTATTGTTAGCAAGTCTTCCTTAATCCTTTACAAGCGTCTTATTATAGCAGTAATGCAATATTTTAGCAATGTTCAGACATAAGTCCACTGGTACAGACATTCGTTGAGGGACATGGTACATCAACACACACACACACTATTGTTTTGAAAATTGCATACATTCTGCAGTGCCTAGCTATGTATTACAGGCAAGAGTGAGGAATCAGTACCTTAGTACTTTGATGCAGCACCATCTTCTGCATAAAATTTGCTTTTTCTTCTCTAAAAATATGCTTTCAATGAAAAACAGTTTAATGTGCCAATGAAGGTCTTCAGTTACATGTGGGTATTGTAAAAGCTTTCTAGCTAATTAGTTGCAATATCTAGGTATTTTATGCATCAGGAATCTTTCCATAGGATTAAAGATTTTTGGTAGCTAAAGTACTGCTATTCCCCAATTCCTAAAAAAGCTACATGATACAGATGCTTCAAAATTGTGTTCATTCTTTGAACTGATTTAAGACCCATTAGATCTCGTAATAAAAAATAAGTAATAAGTTGTGATATATTACCCAAAAGTGTGCCAGTGAAGAAGGTTAAAGGCATGGATGGTTGCAAATAAAATACCAGATAGTCACTTGAGATAATTTAATAACATTAATTAATAGTCATTATTTTCTGGAAAAAAGTATAGTAAAAATAAAGGTGGAAAATCCAAAGACATTTGATTTGGAATGCTTAGGCACTTCCAGGATAAACAAAGACACACTTTAAATGTGGAGAGTTCACTGCACAAGTTGAAAAAAGATTCAAAGATATTTGAGTTTTAAATGATGCATTAGAAATATGATTTTTGTTTATTCACTTTTATGTTAAAAACCAGTCAAGAAAAGTGTTTCTGTTGTTTTATAAAATATATTTGAGTAATTTAATAAGGGTAATACATGCATTTCCCAAATATTCCCAAAATACCTACAAAACCAGTAGTAGCCATAGCAGTGTTCTTAAGACTGGGAATGAACATTTGGGGGATGGCATCGGAAAATGAGATAGAAAAGAAATTGTATTTGAAATCCATTAAATTTATATAATTGCCTGTAATTTCTAGTTTCATGGGAAGTTGTGAGCAACTCCAAAGTAAAAATCAGTGCTTTTTTGATATTCTTTCATTTTTCCCCTAAAAATGGATCTCAGTGCTGCATGTAATGATTGAGAACTGTGCTGTACTTAAAGGTTGCCAGAGTTCACTCTGCTGGTGCTTGAAAAGCATCTCTGGAGATTTATCAGCTCTTCAAGTAGCAGTCAAGTAAGAATAGAATCCCCCGCCCTTGTGAAAAATGCAGAAATCCAATGAGGAAGTGCAAGATACATTTCCTTAATAAGCTGGGTCATTCCTGCATTAATGATTAATCTGATTTCTTTCCCTAGTTCTGTAGACTGCTAATATTTCAAAAGTTATTCACCATATTGATGTTCAGGTACTGAGGATGAATTTGAATTTTTTATCTTTTGATTAACTCCAAACTTTGAGGACCAAAGTGAAGGACATTTTAAAATTTAATACAATCCTGTAGATTTTGGAGTTTTTTGGAATTTGGATTAAAAAAAAAAAACAAACCAGAAACATTATTTTATTTGATTTAGCATAAAATGTTTTCCTTCAAACTAAAGATTAACTGAACTTGTGGAAACGTGAGCTTTGGATAAACAAGTTTAATAATTACTTGTTTATTATAAAATTTGTAACATGAAAGTGTCAATCTTTTCCTAAATATTATTTAATGGTAAGATGAGATGTTCCCTGGATGTTCAGCCTCACTAGCTGGAAGACAGGGAGGGAGTGCAGAACAAAACTCCCATGAGTCAGGACGAAATGGTTAGAGACCTGCTAGGCCAATTAGACATTCATGTCTATGGGCCCAGATGGGTTCCACCCAAGAGTATTGAGGGAGCTGGCCATGTACTTGCCAAACCCCTTTCCATCATCTACCAGCACTCCTGGCTGACCAGGGATGTTCCACTTGACTGGAAGCTGGCAGACATTGCACCCATTTACAAGAAGGGTCAGAGGGAGGATCCAGGAAACTACATCTGCCTGAGGGTAGGGAGGCTCTTCAGAAGTATCTGGACAGGCTGGATCCATGGGCTGAGATCAAAGGGATGAGGTTCAACCAGATCAAGTGCAGAGCTCTGCACTTGGGACATAACAACCCCATGCAGCATTATAGGCCTGGGGAAGAATGCCTAGAAAGCTGCCTGGCAGAGAAGGACCTGGGGATGTTGTTTGACTGCCGACTGAATATGAGCCAGCAGTGTGCCCCGGTGGCCAAGAAGGCCAATGGCATCTTGGCTTGTATCAGAAACAGTGTGGCCAGCAGGTCCAGGGAAGTGACTGTGCCCCTGTACTCAACACTATTCAGGACGCATCTCGAGTACTGTGTCCAGTTATGGGCCCCTCACTACAAGAAAGATATTGAGGTCCTGGAGTGTGTCCAGAGCAGGGCAATTAGGCTGGTGAAGGGTCTGGAGAGCAAATCTTACAAGGAGTGGCTGAGGGAACAGGGGTTGTTTAGCCTGGAGAAGAGGAGGCTGAGGGGGGACCTTATCACCGCCTACAAATACCTGAAAGGAGGTTGTAGAGAGATGGGTGTTGGTCTCTTCACCCAAGTGACAGGTGATAGGATGAGGGGGAATGGACTCAAGCTGTGCCAGGGCAGGTTCAGGTTAGACATTAGGTACAAGTTCTTCACTGAAAGGGTTATCGGGCAATGGAACAGGCTGCCCAGGGAGGTGGTAGAGTCACTGACCCTGGATGTATTTAAAAGACAGGTAGATGAGGTGCTCTGGAATATGGTTTTAGTAGAGGACAAGTATGGTTGGACTTGATGTCAAAGCTCTTTTCCAACCTAGCAATTTTGTGATTCTGTGGTTTAAACGATAGTATAATGAATTGCACTTTTTAAAGGCAGTCTGGGCATACAAGCAACCCACAAGCTCTGTTTTTACTTATCTAGCTCTTTATTTCATTGCTGATTAGTTTTAATTCCAGTTGCCATTACAAGCAGATGATAAAGTATTCCAGTCTCTCGGTTTGCTGCTCTAATTTGTATGCAGCTAAGTTCAGAGGTGAGGATGAATTCATTTGTTGTGATGAGCAGCAGGTGCACTGTGTGGTATCCCTACCTGAAAGCTACATGATGAATCTATACATCTTGTTCTTAATATTTTCCTGTTTTATCTGTGATGTTTCTGAAAAATAACATTTCAAAGTCACTCACTAGTGCAGATGGTGCTGCAGTAGCTGTATATGTATTGCTGTTGCTTTTGAGCACCTGTGAAAGGCAGGGATTTTATGGAATGAAGAAGAGAAATTTCTGGCAGACAACACTGTGGATTTAATTACCAGAATGTGAAATTTCTGTCAGGTGCAGCTGTTTCTCTTTCTTCTATTCTTATCATCAACACATTGTTCTCCATTTTAAGAGACATGAAGTACAAGCACATTACATACCAAACCAAAACCAAGCACTTCCTTCCTTTCCCCAGCACTTTCCTATGACAGGGAGATAAGAACAAACGAATTTCTCATTATTTTCAACAGATCTGATGTTTAACAGGATATAAGAAATCTCATCAGGCACCTTTAAGAAAATGGAGGATTTGAACACTGTAAGCCTTCAACTTGCCATTGGTCTCTAGCTTTGTTGTGAAATCAGCATTTTAATTCATGAACAACGTGTATACAAAATAAACTAATTATACTCTCTCCCCTCTTTAAGCACATATTTATTTAGAAAACTTGTATTTCTTTTTGTTTTCAATATATACATAGAAACATATACAAAAATAAATTTATGTTTATAAACTGGTAACTTTTCTGAGTTTTTAGAAAGTATCTTTTCTCTTTATGACTCTTGCTTTAACTTTTAGTCTTTTCAAATTTATACTCGCTTTATTATTTTACCCCAATAAATCTGAATATACTGCTGCTTCTGTCCTCATACTGTACTGAGTAAGACATGGCTAAGAATTAAAATATCCTCATTTTATGGTCAGCTGGGACTTGCAGCACTAGCATGTCTGGAGGCTGTGCTACCTATGATATGTCCCTTAACATCCTCATTTCTTTAGCATCTTCATGGCCCTTAGCACCCTCAACACGCGTCTCTTACAAAGGTGCTACATATGCATGGTTCATTGGAAGTGAATGGGCCAAAAGACAGCAAACAGTAGGCCCAGGAACTTTGTTTTGGCAAATACCTAAGGGTCTGCCTTTTGTGTCTCCGTCTAGTCTTAGGGACATTAGGTGAATATCACTGCCCCCTTGACAACTGTAATGAGCTTTGAAAAGGAAAACACTCACTACTATAAGTGTTTTCCCATCCCCTTTTCCCAGGTTTTAGTTTCCAGTGTGGGAGGGTGGGACAAGGTTGTATTAAGGCTAGAATAGTATTGTAGTCAAGGCTAGAATAGTACTGTAGTCAGAGGGCTCTCTATGACACTGTATAAAGAATAGTATGCAAAGAATAATACTTTGTAGTATACATTTTCAGGTGAATATTGCTATTAAAGTAAAAACCCTCTTAAACTTGTACATTTTCCCAAATGATTGGAATTTAGTTCTCTTCACTACAGGGCTACTTCCACCTTTATAACTATGACAATTGTCTGACTGAACGCTGAATCAAAAATGTGATGCTATTTTACAATGGAAGGGTTGCACGAGGTTATGGATGACATTCTTCTAAAGAACGAGAAGTACTAGAGATAACTGTTCTAGCAAGGAAAACAACACTTGTGGTTTCCAAGGTACACATGAATCTTATTTTAAAAAAATATTCCAAATCGACTGATACTTTGAATACCATTAACATGGAATGAATACTGCCAGAGAAGCATAAAAAAAGGGTAATGAAACTATGCAGCAGCATGCAATGGTGGAAGTGAGAAAGCAAGTTGGCTGGAGTTGGCACACTGCTTACTCATGTTGAGCTTTTCATCAGTCAACACACCTGACTACTCCTCCTCAGGGCTGTTCTCAATCCATTCTCTGCCCATACTGTAGTTGTGCTTGGGATTGCCCTGGCCCATCTGCAGGACTTTGCACTTGGCCTTGTTGAACTTCATGCAGTTCACATGGGCCCATCTCACAAGCCTGTCAAGGTCATTCTGGATGGCCTCCCTTCCCTCCAGTGTGTTAACCTTACCACACAGCTTGGTGGTGTTGGGTCAGCAGACTTGCTGTGTGTGCACTCAATCCCACTGTCCATGTCTCTAACAAAGATGTTGAACAGTGCTGGTCCCAGTTCCTACCCCTGAGGAGCACCACTTGCTACTGGTATTGGTTTGGACATTGAACTGTTGGCCACAACTCTTTGAATACGACTGTGCAGCCAATTCCTTATCCACTGTCCATCTGTCAAATCTATGTCTCTCCAATTTAGAAACAAGGATGTCATGTGGGACAGTGTCAAATGCTTTTCACAAGTCAGGGTAGATGATGCCTATCATTAATTGGAAAGCAGAAAAATAATTCACTTTAAAATAGAAAAAAGAGCAAGACAACATAGTTGGAAAAAGATAATCTGACTGACAGGTTTTTGGTTAGATGGGTTTTAGAAGTGACATCAAAATGGTTGTAAGTATAAAATGCAGTAAGGCAAAGGAAAAATGTAAGTGTGTTGCAGGGAAGGAAGGAAATGTGTGACCGATTTTAAATACAAAGCAAGGTAACACATCAGGAGGCAAATGGTACTGCCTGTCCTCACTGCTCTTGTGAAAACGTGCCTGAGGTTCTCTGTGGTGTCTTCATTCTGGAAAATGACAAATGATAAATGCTGTTACTAAAGATGATTAATCATTTGTGAGAAATGTGTTCATGGAAAAACAGAAAAAAGAAGAGATGAAAGACCTACATATATAGAGGGAGAAAACTCAGTGGTATGGCTGGAAACTCACAGTAATTTCTTATTCTTTACTCCCGTGGCTTGATCCCTGCACAGGCTGCAGCACTCACAGTTTCAGAGATTACCAGCCAATGTCGTCCATCACTCTTCTTTCATACAAATCTCCACCTCCTCCCCTTTATCTGCCCAGCTGTGCCATTCTCTATTATTTGCAGGGTAGTCCCGAGACCTGTGTGGGTGAGCCAGGATCTTCAGATCTTGACAGCCACCTGTGCCCTGACAGGGAGGTTTGCAGTGCCACAGTGGATAACATCTGTTCTTCAAAATGTTTGTTTTCTTCCTAACTGGGTGGTTTCTCACAGCTCAAGTTTATTCAAAACATACTAAATAAGAAATAGAGATAAAACCTGGAAATATTGTTTATGCCACTGGTGTTCTTGTAAAATGATCAGTGAGTACAAACTAATTTTCTAAAAACAATGTGGTGGAACTGGAGAAGATGGCAAGAATGGGCAGCAGCCACTGCTGAAAGTATGAAAATACAACAGTCAGAGAGATTAATAAAGAGAATATGATTTTTCAGTTTTCAGAAAAGAGACAGATGAGGACAGATGTAATAGAGAACTCTAAAATTTTAAGTATGTGGAGAAAGTCATTAAGGAATGCGTTCACTGTTTCTTTTGATAAATTAGGGAAGTGGAATCAAATAAAAGTAGTAGGCAATAGTTATACCTTGTTTTGGGGTTCATGCCAAGTGAACTTTCAGAATTTTCATTGTGTGAAAATTGTTTAAAATTAAGCTTGGGACATCTTTCCTCAGGAAGCTGGAGATAATAACAATGAAAAACCCCAAATATGTGGGTATGAAGAGGAACTGGGCAAGTCTGCAAGGGAAAATTCTACAAGGGGATGTTTACTAAATAAACATTATTTTGGCTCAGGAAAACCCTGACCCTCCTGGGGCTGAGTAAGCCCTAGGGGAACAGGATTAGGTGACTCCTTTGTTCTTACACTTCTTTCTTGCCACTTCTCTGTCTTAGAAACAAAATGCAGCATTGAAAGGGCTCCTGATCTGCCCAGTGAGGGCATTCTCATGGTTTTAGGGCCAGTGCCCTAAATCATTAATAAGGAAAAAAAGAGATACAGTGCACAGTTTTACTGACATCATGCAGTCACACGTCTTCATCATACAGTCACATCCTGAATTTTTAAGGTGATCTAATACGCTACTTCCTGTCTTAAACTGATATAAAATAGTCACATAGTATACTCTGTCCTGGAGATGGCCACGTTTGGCGTGGGATGAGTATATATTCCACTACATTAAATTTGTAAAAGGTTTTGGGATTCTTTGAGATGAAATGAGCTATATAAATGCAAGCTGGTATTATGTTTGCAAAATCTGCGTGACTGAGAAGATCAATCTTCCAGAAAAATGTCAGTAGATACAACCAGTTTATTATTTCTGGAGGCCGAGAATAAGAAAGGGATGGAAAATAAACTCAGCAGACTGGATAAAACTGATCTGTTTTTGTTTCTTCTCCTTCCTGAAAGAAAACGATGGATAATAGTAAATATCAAACAATACTTTAGATTTGACCTTTCATACTTCATATAGCCTAGCATTCTCATGCCTCTGTCTTTCTATAAATGAAGAAATATGCCAACTAATAATGCACACATATATGAGATACAGTTCAATAAATCTGTGATTAAATATTTAAAAGTATTTCTGTAGTTACTTTTTCTTTAAATATTACTTAGCAATGTAGAAATCTGTCCAGATGCTGCTGTGTTACAGATGGGTTTTATGCACAGAATACTTCCTCCCTGCTTATTTCACAAAGTCACATTTTAGACATTCAGCACTACGTACTTTTTATCACAGTATTGTCTACTGAATTTCAAAGAGGAGGTTTAAGTGATAGAATCAAGCTCAAGATACCTATAAATAATAAAACAGCAGGAAGGAACATGGGTCCTACCTTGTAATCTCTGAGTTGCCAAGTTTATAATTTCTTTTATCACTGGCAGGGTACCTACCCAATTTCTTTGGGGAAGTAGGGTGCTCTCTTGAGACACTTGTGCAACTGGCAGTAGCTGACAGTGAATAGCTGTCTGCCTGCATCAGATCCTTATGCCTTTCTGTGACTGCCATCCTGGCACTTTATGAACAAAAAGTGGTTTCATCTTGTTTGTCTCTGAGTGAATGTGATCTGTGAAAGGACATGTTTAAGTTGTCAGGTGAAGGTTTAAGGAAATGAAGTTATGTTAGCTGAGAAAAGAATGCAAGAAGATAGCAGCTGTCATATTCAAAAATTTCTGGCCTCTCCACTTTGGAAGGACCAAAAAAATCAAGGTCTGGTGTTCTCTATATCGCATGCAGTGTGTCTGCAATTGATCTGGCTCACATGCCTCACACATGCTGTGCAACTATGGATGCAGTCAGTGGGCCCCTATGCAATGAGTAATGCATGTGTGGCGCACACAGATTAAGGTGTAGAAATCACTTCTCATGACTTAAAAGACTGCAAGAACCTTCAAATGTGGCAGTCTCTTGGACACACTTGACAAAATTAACATTTTTTTCTTAAATTTTCCATTGGAAACAGGTCAGTTTCAATGGATATTGACATACTTGGAGTATGTTCAACAACTTAGTGCACATTGGATCAACTGTAACTTATTCAATAGTTTATTCTGCTCTTTTTAACTGCAAAGGAGCAAGAACATATATGCTTCCACTTTAGCAGTCAGCAATATAACAGACATTGAAATATATTTGCAAACAAAACTGCAGAATTTGCTCTCCGTTATTCTTTAGGTCATTTATTCTCCCTAGCTATTTAGGCAATTGCCAGCTATTTGTAAAATGTCCTTATTGTGGAAAGAATTTCAAATGTAAGCTCAAAGATTGTTTTTTGCTATATTGAAAGCAAAACATTCAATTTTTGCTATTTTCTATCACATATTTCATAACCATTATTCTTCAGGACAAAAGTCTTTCATCCAACCAAGTGACAGCCTCTTACTTTTTAGATTCCTGCACATGAAATTGCATGGAAATGTTAATTGTTTAATAACAAACCCTAGGCTGAAAACTAATTTCTCAGAGTGGCTGTTGGAAAGAAACAAATACCACAAAAACAACTTCTGTGGAAATTGAGATAGTCGGAAAACAACTAGAAAACAGAATAAAGCACCATGTAATATTCTCAAAGAAGTAATGCAAGACTTAATTACCTGAAATGGGATGTACCAGAAGTCTTTATTGATCTCAGATGAAGCTTTCGGTGCTTGGCACTCTGCAAATCAACTACTTGGTAGAAATTTTCCATTAAAAATCTCTCTAACTGCATACAAATTACAGTTTTTGCAAGCCTTCTATTATATGGGGTTTTTTTCAGAAGCTCTGTAAGGAAAAGGTCCTTAGATGCTACATTTCACAAATGATCTACTTTCAGTTTTCTGCCAGGATTTCTTTGTAAATAGGCTCATTGAAGAAAAACATACTGTTTTGTTGCACTCCACACCAACCCGTTCATAATAATTACATCCACAAGCCAGAAAGGATGTTTCCTGCATAGGTCTTGGCAAGGGGACCTTAAGGTTTTAACTCCAAAGCCTAAAAGCCCTAAAGATGCCTGAAAGGGAAAGCCAGCAGCACCCCCCTCCAAGATCTCCTACCATGTATTGGAGTGAGTTCCTGCAGCCACTGGTGGGCCACCCATATAGGTACGAATCCATCAGGGAGAGAAAGGTTGTCTGCAATTGAAAACATGAAGATGGGAAACTGGTGGTGGTAATGCTGGGCTTCTCTTTCCATCTGGCTTGAAGTTGATTACCTTAGGAGGTTTTGAAACCTCTGGTTCTGTTCTGGGGACTGTGAATGAGGTGTCAGGGACTCTGGAGACCAGTTATTCTGTACCATATGGGGTTCAACTGTCATGCTGACTGCTGCAGCTACCATCTGAGGTGCCAAGCACTCTCCTGGTCTGCTCTCAGGGCACTTCAGTGCACAGATTTCTGATAAAAAAGGCTATCTGTTGTTCCTCAGCTGTCCCAACACCCAGTAGGTCCAAGTTCTTCTCTACACTTGAATTTCTCTATCAAAACAGTCACCAGTGAACAAACAAGAGCTTGTTCACTGTTGCTAAGGGAAGAAAACAATGAGAACCTGAAAACATCTTGGCTTAGGGGTGGTAGAAGTTCTCAGGAACTGCAGAGGAATTTGAACTCTCTTGTAGAATTAATGTTGAAACACCTCTGATTTTAGTCTTTCCTTGCACTGCTATGCACAAGATCTCCAAATCCCCACCTGAGATCCAGCTGAGTACTCCCATTGATCGGGAGGCAATAAAATGGAAAACTCAAAGCACTTTATACGTTTCTGTGTGCACCATTTTGTTGCCCTTGTCTACTCCAGGGCCCCATTCTAAAGCTATCTGAACTCCTAGAGGTTTGGTCCTCTATACCATAGCTCCAGAAGTGTCAGTAGATTTTGTCATGTGTTTTCTACTAAGCTTGCATGCACATTTGAAATGCAAAGTGAAAGGTTTTCAAATCCTGCTTGTCAGCAGGTATTTGCTTTGACATCTAGACTGTTTCTAGCACTTTGTAATTAATGCCTGAATAGTCTTTACAAGTTTGGCTCAGTTTGCATACGTCAACCCTTTGATTTTTCCTTCTGTCTTTGACATCAGACATTAAGATATTGGTCTATTTCTTTTTGTTGTTGCTTTTGTTTTGCTTCTAAGAAGGAAAAAATACTATATTCCTAACAAAACGCTAGAGTATACAACATCAACTTAGTTTTAAAAGTGGGGATCGGAAGCACAACAAAAAATGACTCAATTGCAGCTATGACTCAAGTGGAGCTAAGACAGAGATAGAGCCTCAAAATATCAGTTGGATGGCTGATTTACCTGCCTTTTGAGCCTAAGAATTAATCCTCAGTTTCATCTATACATTCTGCATTATTATCTACAAACTTGCATGTTTCTACTGGAATAAGAATTGAACATGATTCATGATTCAAAATACATCTTTTTCTAGCAAGTGTTGACCATGACCTGTTGTCATACTTCAGCAAACTGCAGTCCTCCAGGACTTGCCATCGATGGCTCACTCAGGAATGCTCTTTGGCCTGTACAGCAAAAGTGCTGTAAACAGTTTGCTCTCACTCAGAAGTGTGGTCCTTTTGCCTGTTCTGTCCTTGTCCTCACTTTCCCATTTGTTCCTTTTGGTCAAGATTGGTACTCATCTTCCTGTCCTTGACACTCTCTGCTCCATGTGATTGAGCTAGTTCTGGATTAACCCTGTAGAAACATTTTTCTCTTTGGTGGGGATTAGTTTTGTGCTGGCACAAAAAGCAACCAGGTCTCACTGAAAAGTGCATGTGGAGTTTGCCTCATTCTGTAGTAGCTGTTCCACACTTCAGATCCGCGCCCCCCCCCCCGTGACAAACTCGTGTCACAGCTGTGGTTCTCCATAACACTGGAAGGAAAGAGGCAGGGGGGAGTTCACAGAGCTAACAGCAAATTCCTACCTACACTCTCCGGATAACATGGACAAGTGATGTAGTGCTCACCACTGTGAAGCATTCAGTGTACTCTAAACCCTGTTATTACAGCAAAGATTGTCGAAAGGTTTTTGAAAAGAGCAATTTCAACTAGCATAAGGTAACTTTGGATGAGCCTGCTGCTTTGAATTAGGTGTGATTCTTTTTTGTTAAGAAATATGTATTTTTTTTAAAAAAAGCAGCATTGTCAAAATATCAGGGATTTGAGCAGATCAGCTTGTTTTAGCTTTGGGCAATATTAATTTGGTGAGAACTGAATACATTTTAATGAAGCTCAGTGTTTGGTCTCTTTTTAGTTACAAAAAAGGAACATTTTTGGCATGTTTCCTTCACCAGCTCTGCACGTCAAGGTGTCATTGCAGAATAGAAGTAAACAATGTATTGTTAAAATAAACTAGGCTGTCCTGGTTATGATGGTCTAAGGATATAACAGATTCTTTTATTTTACCTGCTGATGGAGCTGGGAAAAATAAACTCCGTTTCATTTATGTGGTGCCTTTCCTAGGTCACAAATAAGGGAGGGGAGGAAGCTGCATATTACAAATGTAAATTCTTGAGATGGAAGTGGATTATAGAGAGCAGTATAGTGGCAACTTTTATATTTTTTAAGTCCAGACTGTTCTTTAAAGAGATTATAAATAATGATATATGTTGTGGTGGCTCAAGGAAGCAGATGTTTACTCATAAGAGTGAACATTTAATGCATTTTGCTTATAAAATATGTAAAGAGCTGATGCAGGTAGAAACATGCAAATTTACTAATATTTAAGCATTTCAACCAAGTTATTCAGTAATTCTGATTGCAAGTGTTTTTCATACAAGCTCGGAAGAATAGTTGGACTGGTTTACAGAAAGCATGAGTTGAAAATATCGATAGACTTATCAGAGATGTATTTGATTTACTGAGTAACAAGAAACAACTCTGAAGTTCAACTCCCAAAGACTTGTTGGTAATTACATTCCAATATATATATAAGTATTACATTTCAAGTTTCTCTGTTCCATGTGGTAACCTGGCAGTGATTTCAGAAATAGAGCACCTCACACAAAACTATACCTAGCAACATTGTCAAAGTAGTAAGATTCTTGTAAAAAAAATAAATCAGTTTTATTTCTTTTATTACAATTTTGATCCTGTTAGGCAGCATCCAAAAAAATGAAAATGCTTTAATATGAATCAGATATTAAGCTTCCAAAGTCTGAAGGCAGAAAAGCTGCTGTCCTGGTTTCACCTGGGATAGAGTTAATTATCTTCCTAACAGCATGTGTAGTGGTTTGGATTTAGGATGAGAATAATGCTGGTAACACACTGATATTTCAGCTGCTGCTAGGCAATGTTTACACTAAGTGAAGGACTTTTCTGCTTCTCACACTGCCCCACTAGCAAGAAGGCTTGGGGTGCACAAGCAGCTGGGAGGGGACATGGCCAGGACAGCTGACCCAAACTGTCCAAATGCCATATTCTGTAGTGTATGACATCATACTCAGTATATAACTTCGGTGAAACTGGCTGGGATTTTGGATTGTGGCTCAGGAACCAGCTGAGCATTGGTGGTCTGTGGGTGGTGAGCTGTGCATCAATTGTTTTGTGTAGTTTGTTGTTATTATTATCATCATTACCATCTTCTTCCTTTTCTGTCCTATTCAACTGTCTTTATCTCAACCCCCCAAGCATTACTTCTTTTTTTCCACTGAGCTGGGGGAGCGAGTTAGTGACTGTGTGGTTGGTTTAGCTGCTGGCTGGTTAAACCACGACACAACAGCCGCACTGGCAGTCCGGGCTGCCACGAAGCAGTGCTCTGTGGAATGGGATGCAAACCAGAGCACGTGATGTTACAGGTAAACACTGATAAGTCTAAATAGTAAATAGCTTTTTGTTTATTTGACTTTGAGGATTTCTTTCCCAGTGTGCTTAAAAGATAAAAAAATTCTATCAAAGGAAAATAACTGCTATCTATTTGCTGCAGGAGTATTTCTATTCCCAGGCTCTTGTACAAATGTGTAGGACTGTGCTGTGTTTTCTGGAAGATCTCATCTCTTAAACTAGCAAATTAAAATTGTGCACAGCAGTGTTTTCTGGATCTGTTTTTTTGCCTGCTTTTCTGATTTTTCTGCCAGTAAGCCTTGTTTCTCCAGTCCAAAGCTGCAAAGACTAGTTATCAGATGAAATCAGCTTCATATCCTGAAGCAGTCTCTGCCAATACAGGAAGTCACACTTCAGGTGGTATCTGCAGAACTGGTCCTTTGATTTACTGCACTTACACTTCTATGTGGGATGATAGCGAAAGCATGTGGAAATTCTCTCTGATGCATACAGTTATGTGAGGCAATTGTATGTGGTTTGTGAACTCTGAAAAGTGATAGGTTTTGACTGTCAGAGCCATATACGCAATCTGTACAATCCTCATAGCTGGTAAAAAAACCCAATCTAACCATTTACTATTCAGAAAAGTACCTGAAGCAGAGTCAAGTCTGCCCACGCAGAATCGGTGCAGTCCTTCACTTAGACACTTTTCTGGATCTTAACTGCACATTAAAAAAAACCAACCCTAAACTCATAAAGGTGACAAGAGTAGAAATCAGCCCTCTTGGGTCCTGTTCCAAATCCTTTCATGCTTCCTCTCCTTCCCCTTCCTCCGCCTTCACCCACTGCATCTCTGATTTCTACATCAAATAAGAGTAAGCTCTATGCAGCAGACAGTATGTGCCATGCAGTACTAAAGAGTTCCCAACAATGTGTGGTTTTGATACATGAAATGATTCTGGTTTAAAGTCATATAACCCAGATTAAAGTTATAACAAAATGTTGTGGAAGTTTTCCCTCACTCTACCCCCAGTCAAAAATAAGGGGATTTTGAGTCTGGTTTTTGGTACAAATTCATAGAACTGTAGGGGTTGGAAAGGAACCTCCAGAGATCACTGAGTCCAACCCCATGCCAAAGTAGGTTCCCTAGGACGGGTTGCACAGTAGGCATCCAGACTGGTCTTTAATATCTCCAGAGATGGAGACTCCACAACCCCTCTGGGCAGCCTGTTCCAGTGCTCTGTCACTCTCACTGTGAAGAAGTTCTTCCGCAACTAGAGGAAAATATTAAAAATTTTAAATTTTCTCCTTACTTCCTCCTGTCAGGGGGAAGAGGTCTTCAGGAATATACAGATGTTTCGTTATTTTTGTTTTTTACTTTTATTTTATTCAGGACAGAGAGAATATATATTAATTTACATTCATAACATATGCAAATAGGGGAAATTGACAAGCTCTTTTTTCTATATTCTAATTGTTCTTTTTTACTTTTGAGTACTAAATACTTCCTTATAATGTCTGTGTGTATAAAATAAAGACATATATACATATTGATGTGTAACTTTTAATGTTTCTTCTGACCTCATATATTTTTCAGCTTTGTCCATTAATAAAACTGCTTATTACTTTATTGAAAAGATACTATTACTGGTATCCCTTTGAATTACGGAGAACTTTTTGATTCATACAAGTCAATCTGCCTCTCTGGAAACCAGGGCAGGCACCATATGTAGTGACAAGTCAGAAAGTCAAAATTGCTTTAGGAACAAATACGTGATTTGGCTCAGTCAGTGAATATGTAGAATAACAACTTGACAGGAACTGGAATCAATCTTCGTGTGATCTACAAACAGTAGGATTGCTCTGACCTTCAGGTAAGATTAATTTGCTACTAATTCCCTGTGTTGTAATTCTCATTCACTTTTCTGTTTTCATGAATTTTCTGTACCTTTTTTTCCACCCCTCTCTGCTCAATTGCTACTGTTTAAGTGCCCTGAGGATACAGAGGCTTGGGATAGTGCCAGGTGGCCTGGATTTATTGCAAGCCAGAGGATTGACTTCAACTATTCTCACCCCCTTATGCCTTAAACAGGGAAGCAAGTAACAGTAAGATGCCTTTTTTCTTTTTTATTTTTTTTTAAGGATTCATAACTTTTTAAAAAGTGCAAACCATAAAGTAAACGTCTTGTTTCATCCCAAGATATGCAGCTCTCAGCTCAGGTGCAACCAAGACATCCAGAAACAAAGGGCTTCTAGATCAGTGAACCTGGGTGTCAATATATCTCATATCTGTTTTACAGATTTGAGAATTACAGCTGGTGATGGCTTGCAGGATATTATTATACATGCGAAGACAGTAAATTGCTTAATCTTTACTTTACAGGGATTCTGCTGATGAAGGAATGCTCTTCCCAAAGCGCTGCATTATAGCCTACCCAACTTCAGTGTTGTACCCCACGCATCTCACATCATTTTAGACAACTGGTGCATTTATGGGGGTTCAGTTTTTTATTTTGATTCCTCCCAGTTATTTTCTTTCTCTGTGAAAAATCAGCCTATGACTTCCAAAAAATAACATTAAATAAATTAGGATGAAAAAACATAAAAACTATGGGCCCAAATAAGCATTCGCTTCACGTGAATTTTTGAAGTTACTGGTTGTTCATTCAACTCTTATAATGGGTATAGGATCTCTTCAACAACTATCCTGTAAGAAAGGATTATGAATTGCTATTAATAAAGGTAATGAATTTTAGATTCTATGAATTCTGTGAATGCAACATTATGTCTATGTAGTCAGAAACCACACTGACTGTGTAAGCATCTACAAACACCTGTGATAACAATGGGAGCACATTAATAGAAAACCAGGCATGCTAATTATCTCTGCTTAAAATGGAATACACTCTGTCTGGGCCCCACAGTTTCCAGTCTTCCACCTCTGCTATCTGTGCCTGCATAAATACTCATGGAAAGGAAAAATCAGACTCTTATGGACATATTGAGCAAATGATTTCCAGACAAGGACATCTTTTGTCTGGATTGGTAGGCTGTCACATAGAAGATGAGAGCCAGATTATCAAAAGCTTGTGACTTCCCTAAACATCACCAGCAATAGCATTCCGGTCAGTGTAGTGTAACAATATGCTATAGGAAATTAATACTAAATACGTAGGATATAAATGCTCCTGTAGTAACTGACATTTATTGAGGGTCTGAAGTTTCGCCCTGTGTCATCACTTGCTTCTCCAGAACAAGTGGAGACATGATGGCTGGTGGGTTTGCTTGTCTCCCTGTTTCATCTGGCTGGGACTAAGTTGTCCCATGGACCGTGTGAGAACACTGTTGTTGGTTCCTGACTTTTAGCAGCTGTCCTGCTGTGTTTTGCTGCATCGCACAGCCTGTTCGGCTGGCCAAGCTGTCCTGCTCTGTCTCCTATCACTGCTTTAGGTTGTGCAGTTGATTAGTTTTCTAACAATATTTAATATGTTTTATATGCTTTTTTGGCATAAGATTTGATATTGTTTCCCTGGCAGTTTTGCTGTCATCTCCAGAAGGAATGTATGCTTTTTGGCACCTTGGCATTCACAGAGTGCTCTTATGGTACCTTTTGTTGCACAAAACTGCTTAGTAAGGGTTTGTTTCAAGGCTCTATATCCTTTCAGACCATCCTCGTTGTTGTTGTTGTTTTTACTTAGGCTTGTTAAAAAAACAAGAGCCACCTTTTTTTCTCCTACAGTCAAGTGCTGTATCATTTAAACTCAACCTGCTCATTGGATCTATCTGTTAACATGTTACTTTGCAGCTCATCGTCTTATTTTCATTATGAAAGGACAATAATTGTATCTAATGAGATGCAGGTTGATTTTTAAAATTCTTCTACACATCTTCTTACCCTTTTTTCTGTTTTACAGCCTAGTTTGTATGGTAGGATATCTTTCCATTGTCTGCCAGTTCAGTGACAAACTTATGCACTAGATTCAATGAGCTTTAGACCTTCAGCACTTTGGAACAGAGATCTCCTTTCTTCACAACTGCCAAGTGCAGCAACTAAGCATGAGTTGCAAGATTTCTAAAAAAATGTAAATTGTGTTTATTGCCAGACAGTCTTTTTCGTCTAGAACTTTCATTTCTTTAAAATATTTATTTCAAGGAGAGGCTTATGAATTTGAGGAAAGATGCACAGGTAAAGATATGTAAATGAGATTTTTTTTCCCCGTTTTGATCTTTTAACATGATAATAGTGTAAGCATCCCTGCCAGCTATCTGGTTGATACCACAATTATGGAGATGACTTAGTATCACGTCTTGACTTTGCTTGGAACTTGTCCTGTACTCTGTTTATTCAGTACTTTTATGAAAAGCTAAAAGTTGATCCAAATTAATTTCTAAACTGCAAAATACATGAGCAGAAATGATAAAATTCACAAATTAAATACATTATAATAATGTAATGTTATTACCTGAAGAATAAGGAATGAGCAAAAATAGGCATGACCTTTGAATTGATGGCTATTTTGTGACTTTGGGGATTTTTTTTTTGCTCCAGAAAATGAGTGTTTTATTCTGTAATCTCATTAGAGTGATTGTAGTTGTTTTCTAACAGAAGTGTTGCTATTGGCACAGTATGAGATAACCTGTAGTTTTGAACTGTAAATCTTTTCCATATGTCTGAAAGGAAGCCAAAAGGAGAGCATGCAAACATAGGGATTTAGCATATGTAATTATTTTCTAAGTAGCAATAGGAAACATATCATGTCTGTGTCTAGGTAATAGCAAATTTTTGTATGCTACTTTCATAGAGAATTTATGAATGTGCCACATATGTACTGTACAGCAAATCCATGGAAAAGGTACAAGTTGTTGTCTGGTTTGTTTTACATGTCCTTGCAAAAAGTGTAGTAGTTATACAGGAAAAAGAATAGCTGTTTTTCTCTCCTAACTACTTTGTCTCTAAAGGAGAGGACTGTGCAGAGACACAGAAGTAAAAGGGTACCTGCACTCTGAGAGTTGCTGTTGGAAGCTGTTTGTGCTCACCCAATGTAGATCAGTAATTTTGTATTATGGCACTGTTTAACATCAGAGTCATGGTCAATGACTCAGTGTCCAAATCAAGACCTCTGACAAGTGATATTCTTCAAAGGTCAGAGCTGGTACCAGCACTGTTTAACATCTTCGTTGGAGACATGGGCAGTGGGATCGAGTGCACCCTCATCAAATTTTGTGACCACACCAAGCTGTGTGGTAAGGTTGACATACTAGAGGGAAGGGAGGCTTGAGAGGTGGGCCCATGTGAACTGCATGAAGATCCCCAAGGCCAAGTGCAAGGTCCTGCGTGTGGGTTGGGACAATCCCAAGCACAACTACAGACTGGGTACTGAATGGATTGAGAGCAGCCCTGAGGAGAAGGTCTTGGAATATTGATTGATGTAAAGCTCAACATGAGTCAGAAATGTGTGCTTGCAGCCCAGAAAGCTGACTGGATCCTGGGCTACATCAAAACAAGCCTGACCTTGGGGGAAGTGATTCTGCCCCTCTACTCCATTCTCCTGACACACCACCGGGAACACTGCAGGATCCCTGAAAAAAAAAAAAGAACATGGACCTGTTGCACTGAGTCCAGAGGAAGGCCACAAAGATGGTCAGATCACTGGAGCACCTCTCCTATGAAGACAGGCTGAGAGAATTGGGTTTGTTCAGTCTGGAGAAGAGAAGCCTCCAGAGAGATCTTATTGCAGCCTGACAGTACCTAAAAGGGCTGGAGAGGGACTGCTTATCAGGGAGTGCAGAGATAAGACGAGGTAATGAGTTTAAATTAAAAGAAGATAGGTTTAGGTAAGATTTATATATGTTATGAGAAGGTGTTCATTCCTTTAATAATGCAAGTAAAATAATCATCTAATTCTTCCTTTCTTTTACACTGCATATAAACCACTCTTTTCTGAGGTGGATATTGTCCCCATAATCTCACTTTATTTAAAGGAAATAGAGATAACTTAAACTATCAGAGGACTCAAAGCAATTATAGTAGACTGCATCTTAAGTCTGGTGTTGTGGAGGAAAACTAACTTTTAGAACAATGCAATAAAGCTTTGTCATGCAAATCAACACTGAGCAGAAAATATTTTGTTGCATTAAAACTGGAATAATATTAATTATTCATGTAAGAGTTAAAAATGTAAAAAAAAGATTAATAGTAGTATTCTATTTCTTTTATAACCTATCAATTCATTATTGGTAACGCTATTGTAAAATCAGTGAGATAAGTATATAAATTTATGATGTCTGTTTCAGATTTCCTTTTCTGAGTATACAGCTGGTTGTTCAGCTAGCGGAACAATCAAAACTTCAATCTTTTTTCTTTATAAAACTCCTTGTGAAATTCTGTAAGCCTTGACCATTTTTCATTTTCTGAATCTCCTTTGAACTTCTGCTTTGGTTTGGACATATTTTGCTTTTTTCATCTTTCTACCTGTAACTGGGGAAGGTCTGACTTTTATAAGATTTGATCAATTACTTGTTTGGACTACGGTCATTGAGGTTAACTGTTCTTCAGCCCTTGCTGGGCTCCTACCAAAATTCTTTTTACAACATGATGATTACCTATATCAAAGCAGTTTGGTTTACAGACAGATTTCATCACATCAATGTCATAACCTCAAAACGTTTCATTTTCCATGGTTAGAATCACCTCAGACTCTAGTAGGGGTGAAGCATGACATGTGCAAAGCACTTTTCCTGACAAAGATGTTATCACATTCACTAAAAATTAACACTGTAAGTAACTTTATTGATATTGAGTAAAACCACATCTACATTTTATTGTGTAATTCAGCCTCTAGGCTTGGCATGTGACTAGCTTGTTTATAAAATGACAAGACTGAGGACATGCCAGGACATTTATCTTTTTCTAAGAGCTCTTTTTTTGTATTTTTCAATTCCTTTCAATTCAATTATAAGAGCTCTGACTGAAGAAGCAAACCACTCGCTTCATTAGCAGTGGAAAGAAAATTGAAGCATCTCTCCTTAACAGCACATTAGATTGAGAAACAAAACCGGAGGCTAATGTTACATTCATTTTCTGAATCTTAAAAACAAAACAGAAAACAAATCCTGGCTTAGTCAGGGGGCTAAAGTGAGAAGTTCATTGGCACAGGATGTTTTTACTAGAGACTCAACCCAGACTCCTTTGAATCTTAACCTGCCTTTACCACTGGCCAATGGAGTTTGGGAAACGCTGAGCTACCCTTGACTGTATGAAGGTTAATGTACAGGCTAGAAACCAGGTGACACTTTAATTTGGTCTGGAACCCATCTGCCTTGTGGTGGGAAAATGGAAATTAGTTACAGAATCTCTTTCTACAGTCTGGCCTGTTTGGCAAGGGAAGAGGGCTCAACTGCTCTCCAGAAGTGATGGGGAGCTGTGCTCACAGGCGCCTGCGGGTGAATGCAAACACCCGATGGCATACAGCAAATTGGGACGTTTCTCCACGAAAGCACTCAGGCCTGGGGGTAGACTAAGCATGTGGTTAATCACCTGGACTAACTCCAGGTTTTTTAAACTGTAATTAAACAGAGACAGTTCTCAGCTTCTTTTTTTTTTAATTCACCAAGACCAGTGTAATTTCAGGAGTGCCCATTGCTCTGTTAGCCTGTTCACTGATCCCAGGCAAAAATGTGCTCAGTCCTTCAGCTCTTCTGTCATCTGTGGAGAATTTCATGTGAGTGTTAAACTGGTGTCATGTGGTATTTGAGTTCCTATTGTGTAGCTGAGAGAAGGTGATTGGATATTTTTGGAAAGAGGATAAGATTAATGAAGTTTCTGATTATTTTTAGGAGTAACTTATGTCCTCAGCTTGCTGGTGAGAATCAAATAAACAACTTCCCCTTCCCCAAAAAACAGACCCCTGAACTGAAAGCAAATTAGGATGTTAATTGTTACTAAACTATTTTATTCTAGAATTAGCCAATAGTTTTGCATAATCTGTCACCATTTAAATCTTTCTTCTTAATTCTGATGTTAATTTTACTGTTATGCATGAACACAAAATTGAGGTTGGTTTCTTTAAACATCAGTACTATAAATAGATGATAAATACCAAATGCCATCTTAAAGAGTGTTGTATCACATTTTTTCTGGGAAAAGTACCTACACAAAATACACACAATTCTTTCAGTATCCTTTATATCTCTGGCCATTTTAAAATTTCTGTAACTTCATGTCAAGAAAATGCTCTAAAACTGAGAGTTCAGAAGAGTTTAAATTCCCAGAGTTTCTGTTCTTTTGGGAAGTATGGCCCAAGGGTTTAGATTCCACTGCTTAGATCAAGATCTGAGACCCATTAATGTTTCCAATTTCCCTTTTCTGTTTCAATTCCAGCCTGTCAGCACTTGCACATCAATATGAAGTGCCATCAGGTCCTTCCACGAACACACAGAAGTTCATAGGAGGCATTCTGCACTTTACTGCATCAGGCTCTTTCTTTCTTCAGCCTTCCTGTTGTTTCCCTTCTTCTCTTCGCTCCAACCTATATTTTCAAATGATCTCCAGAGTGAAACTGGGCAGGTATAGTCAGTAAATTTAGGCTCAAAGCTGACTTTTAATTTAAACAGCCATCACTCCAAAGCACACTTTAGCACATGCTTAATGCTAAACACAAACACATGCATAGTATAAGAATTGTATACAGGCTGCAGGCAAACACTGATGTGTTACATAGCTTGTTTATACATGCTCATTTCGGCTAATGTTGACCCCTGTGGTTTTATTTGGGAAATCTGTTTATTTGTTCCCTGATGCAACTGTTGAGCATTTTATGTCTGTGCTTGTTTTTCATACTATAACAAACACAGGCAAAAATTAAAACT
Organism: Gallinula chloropus; assembly: GCF_964237585.1. NCBI lineage: Eukaryota > Metazoa > Chordata > Aves > Gruiformes > Rallidae > Gallinula > Gallinula chloropus. The sequence goes on from NC_140086.1 coordinate 43,894,024, forward strand.
GTGAGACAATTATTTGAATATAGACAAATATATAAATGTAAATGACTAATTCACTCACTTTGTTAAAAAAAAAAAAGTTAAAAAAAGCGCTGGTGCCAAAATGCAGTAAGTGTTTGGTCACAGCATTTCTAATGCTTTGTTGCTGCTGGATTAAAACATGAGAATGAATTCTCTTGAGGTTTTTCACAGTGTCACTAGAAGATTTTTAGCTGCTTGTTGTAATTGTGGACTTCAGCAGTGAGTTTTAGCACATTATAAATGAAATATTTTTTCCAAGTATTCAGTACTAACATTTTACCTTCCTACATGTCTGTGCTTGCAATTACCTTGCTCAAATTTGAAGAGTTAGAAAAACACAATTGTCAAAGAGAATGAGGAATTACTGTTTAAGGTATTTACAAAATGGCTTTACTTTCAAGTCACCTCTGCTTTAATCATTAAAAGTCTGCAATCAAAAAAAAAACATTAATTTTTTTCCCAATATATCTCTGATTTGCCTTGATTGAGAAATATGTATTCAATGTTGGTCATGCTTTTTTCCCCACCTAGTCTTCTGTTACTATTGGTAGGGAATGTGCCTGCAATTCTGTGTTTGCTGAAACATAATACAGATAGACATGAAAATTATCAGTTGGAATTTAATATTATAGTGTCATTTTAACTTTCATTTCAATTGTTCTTAATGAGAAATTAAGAAATTATGGGTATCATTACAAAACCATGACCTGAGATCATATTATGGCCTTTCCTGGAGATATTCAAGACCGGTCTAGATGCCTATCTGTGCAACATGAGCTAGGAAGCCTGCTTTTGCAGGGGGGGTTGGACCCAACGATCTCTGGAGGTCCCTTCCAACACCTGTGATTCTATGATTCCCAGAGATTTCCTATTATTCTAATTGTTCATTTTTCTGAACACCACTGTCAGTGAGTACAAAGTAATAATGTGGGGGGAAAGGCTGCTTTCAGCTGGCCTTCGTTAAAAAAAATGTATGTATGGGTTTTATAGAATATATATATGGATATACTGCATGTGAGAGACCTCCACTGCTTAGTGTCTTGCCTGCTGCCCACCATCTAGAGGGTGGTGGCATCAGTTGTTTTGAGGAATAATACAGGTAGTTTCTTTTGTAGGGAAAAGCAGATAATAAATACACAGCAAGAGTGTGCTGACCTTCTAGTAGACTCTACCGCCAAATTTAGAGTAGACCCACTGTGCTCCTGCAGCACTGCAGAGCTGTGAGTGGTGGCTTCACTCGGAGTCATTCTGTGGTTTAAAGGTTGACCTCCTCCCGCTTGATTTTTGTGCGGCAGTTGCCTCACGGGGAGCTGGTTTGCAGCGTCTGGCTCTCACAACAGGCAGGCCTGTTAGAGGAGACAATTGGGGTTTTGTTACAGCTGTTAAATAGAAATATACAGAGCATGGCTCGATGAAATAAAGGGCAAAGGAGGAAGTGAGGAGGGCGGGAGAGAGCCATGTACAATGGAATAAATGACTTCCTTCACTCTGAAGTGAAAAGAGAACAATAATGCTCTGAAACCATCAGCACACAATGCGGTACTGAAAAAAAGAGAGTTGCCTTCAGAAAACTCTTTTTCTCTGCTGATACTGCTAGGCACTGCTGCATAAAAAAACCCCCAACAAACCAAAAATGTGGAAGAGATGATCAAACAACCATGAAAAAGGAATTATCCTGGGACTGTGTACTTTTTTTAAGAGGTTGGGGTTTTTTTTTGTAGAGAGGAGAAACATCAACAAAGTTGCCACAGTCAATTGTTGACTATGTTTCTTTTGTATTTTCAGTTAGTGTTTTGAAGTATGTCAGTATGTCCCTTCTCCCCTGAAGGATAAACTCTACATGAACAGGTCATATACAATAGCTCACTCCTATCATTTGTTGTATTGATTACCCACTCTGTAGAGATGGCTGAGCCATGGTAAACAGTGATGCCCTTCACGGCTAGTTATGCCTTCAAATATCTTTGAATTTAACTGGGATCCTTGTTTAATAGAAATTGTGATTCTTTATAATTGTTTTTATGATTCTGTTTTTAAGCAAGTGTGTTTATTAATTGTTTATTAATTTAAGCAGCTCAAGAATTAATTCAATTATTAACTCTTAAGTAAGTTAATAATAGATGAATGCTGTTACTTTTCAAGACCTGAGTTAAAACTTTTGATTTAAACAGAGATAGGACTACACGGATCAAAAATATCTGCTGTCTGAGATGGAGCCACTGGCTCCAGTGACAAATGTCATTGGCCGCAGATAGGTGTGAATTGTTATCAGTATTGGCACTCATTGGTGTTGATAATTACTAGATATCAACACCTATTAGTATCAATAGATCTCCATACGAATCGATGCCTGTTAGTACTAATAGATATCAATATGAATCCGTGTCGATGTGTACTAACAGTCTCCTAGTCCCAAACCATGTTGTGAGCCTGGAATGAGAGTCAAGATTTTTTTTTTTTACCAGCATGTCCAAAGTTTGGAGTGTTTATTCCCTAGAAAATAATAATAAGCCAGTAATTTGGGGCTTGCTGCTTTAGGTTTAAGATCCTGTAGAGGTGAAATGGGTGCAAAGCAAGGGCTCAGAGATTTCATTAGGGAATACATGAAAGTGCTGTGCAGAATCATGCAGGACAGGATGCATCTTGCCTAATTCACCAGTAGGAACACCTATACACACACACACAGAAAAAGTATATAGTGTATGTATGTACACACATAAGCAGATGAACAAAAGCACACTGGTTTCCAAGACTTTTCTGGAGTCACTATTTCTTCTAGAAGAAAAGGAAGCCGTCCCATCCCCTGTGGTATGTCTGTGAAGTGATCAGGTAGAGGGATGAAACTAGAACTGCACAAGTTGTAAACTGCATAATAACTACATAAGAAACTAATTAGCTCCTGTTTTATAACTTTCAAAAACTGTTCTTTTCATTTGAAATGATAATTTTATCTTTATAGTGTGGTGATCTTCCTTAATGGGTGTATATTTTATGTCTTGTATCTTGGGAGATCACAGTAAAGGAGATCTCTGCTCTGTTTCTTTTCACACATTATTCACTGAAGGATGGTCACTGCTACTGCCATTTCTTTTTCTCTTTATTTATATACAGTAGACTGATGAATAATTTGTAAAAGTACCAAATTAAGAAATGGGAGAAAATTCTTGTTAAAACTCAAGACCATGTGACACCTAATATACTTTCATAAATGCATACCAAAAAAGTGGGAAAAAGTATGCTTAGATTTATCCCAGAAGATGGAATGAACCTCAGCATGGATCTGTAACTACAAAATCCAGAAGAGGAAATAAAAAGAGAGGAATTACAAATACATATATATTTTTAATCTTGACATTCTTTTTCTCTACCACAGGTCCTTTTACGAACCTTCTTATCAACTACATAAATGTATTCTCTACTTATTTTAAGAACTTAGTAGATCTTCTCCAGCTCTTAGCACAAAAGGATCACCTACCTCTCAGTAAACATCTTGATTTTCCTTTTGAAATTAAATAGCAATATAAATTGCAGCAATGACAGAAATGAAACTTCCATCTCTAAGTTTTTATGACTGGAAAGCCAGGCTATAGTGCTGGTTTTGCAGGAACAAAGAAAGCTACTCAATTTGTTCTTTCCCCGAATGCAGTAATGATGACTTACCTTGGCTGTTTTACATTCCCACAGATTTCTCAATTTTTGAGCAGGTGGGGAACCTGTATTAAAAATGTCACTTTCCATTTGATAATTTAAGAATGACAAGTGATGAAGATCTGCAGGACACTTCTTCCTGCATGCAGATACATTGGATAAAATTATGATCCAAGTTAATATTGCCCTCAGCTTCAGTGTTATCTGTTCTGGACAGGATTTTAACCTTAGAAAAAAATAATATGTCCGTACTACAGAAATATTAGTTTTATTTGCCAGACAGGCAGTGCACAATGTTTTCAGTCACAGGTTAATAATTTTGAAATTAAATATTTATCACTCAAATGCAACTTTTTCCTCCCAGAATCAATTTTAGCAGTTGGTATGAATCATGTTGTGCTTATTTGAGTGTCATTGTTGGAAAAGAAGTTTCATTATAAGAAAAAAACCAAAAAAAACCCCTACTAAGTTAAACCCTGTTTTTAAAATTTCTAGCAGTTTTTAAAGCATAAATTATGTTCACTGCCAAGGTACATAAAATTATTATAATTGCACTGAGTTCTAAAATGTATTAATAGATTATCTGTATTATTAATTGGGGTTTTAATAGACTTCTGAATAATAAACAAATTTAAAAGATTTTAAGAAATGTTTCAAGAATAGTTTATTCACAGCCTGCCACATTTACCAAAAATCATGGAGTTCAGCAGAATGTGACTAGACTAATGAAGCAATGAGAAATAACTTGGCACTGTGTGTTTTACACCTAGTTGCTTAATTTAAAAAAGAACCGCATACAGTGATCCTTTCTGCTGCCACTTTCACTGGCTTCCCTTAAAATTTTAATCACTAACTACAACTACGCTTGCTCATGTTTATAGTTTTTTGGAATTTATGACACTCCATTTCACATCGTGCAGAAATGACAAAACATTGTTCAACACAACTTTGGCACTGAACAGCTTCTGTGTGAAGAAAACCAAACCATATTAATTGACTGTGATCAAATTAGATATAAAAGCTTTGAGCATTTCAGGTTCTGCTGAAGACTGCTTTAATGCACTTGATATATTAACTGTGAAAAGCATGAACATACAGCAATAAGTTTAGGTTCATCTTTTTATGACAGAAAGCTTAATACATGTAATTATTAAGTGTATTAATCGTAACAATTTAATTGTATCGACATGTGCACAGAGGCCAGATTAGGGAACAAACTGATTAAAGATAATCTGGGTCTGTTGAACAAGGACCTAGAGCTCTTCAAGAATTTAAGCCAAGATGCATTGCAGAACAATTAACCTCAATATCCAAGAAACTGTGGTGAACATGAGAGATATAAAGTTTAACATGTCCATATTCCTATTTGGAAAAAAGGGTACTCTCAGAGCTATGTACTTATGGGCATAATTTAAACGCTTCAGAAAACAGATCTATAGAAGCAAATGATTGATCTATAAGCACCTAGGGAATAAGCAGATTTTTCAACTACTGATAGAGTTCAGCTTGCACATTTCTTGTTACATGTTGTCAGTCCTTCCAGCCAGGGCAGATCACCCTTTTACTTCATGCACTATCTTTCACTTAATTTCATCTGATGTTTTTACAAGCAACCGATGGAATTAAAGTCTAAATGAAATAACTGACAGGTGGATAATCGCATCATTGGAAAACTTGATTTAGTTGGTAGCCCTCAGTGGTCAACTCTTTAGATAGAGGGATAATGTGAGTGAAGTTTGTTCTCCCTGAATTGAGCCTTTAGTCAAATTCAAAGTGTTAGAAACAAGCAGTAAAACCTGTTCCCAAGACCATGTATTTATAGTTGAAAGTGCTGTGGGGAAGGCAAAAGTGGGTTGTGAATGCAGTTTACTGAAATACTCATTTACCTGCTTCACCATCACAGCACTGAGAAAATAAAAGATTTACCAACCAGCTATATCCGGACACAATTCAGCAGTCCAGACTCATTTTATGTCACCTCAGCTCCACTGTGATTTGAACTGGTTACATCAGTTCTGCTTGCTCCTGATAATACACAAAAGCTGGCTGTTTAATGCAGGTCAAATTATGTCCCTTTCAGCTTTGTACTGCAGAGAACATGCAAATCTTCTGTTATACAGTGTATGGAAAATTAACTATTCTGGACAGATGAAGAGTGTAGCATAAAGATGCATGGCTGTTCCTCTAAAACATTAAGTGTTGCAGGATACCTGGATATACTGGATATCTGCAATGCACCTTGGAAGGCAAAATAGAGACCTATGTTTCCTCTTGTGTATTTTTCTGTCACAGCATTGGCTAGACAGAAAGCTTATGCCTAGGTTTTTTTTATTCTGAAGGCTCTGAGGAAAACACAAAGGAAAACTGCCTACCAACCAGCCACCACACACAGTTTTACCAATTAAAAAATAAAATAAAGTTAACACTGTCACCTTCTCTGCATGTAATTTTGTTCACTTGATGCAATTCATCTCTACCAGAAGGGTTACAAATTGGCTTAGTTTATCCAAGTCTAATCACTATACTGAACAGTTTGCTGTTCAAGCTTAGCCACTATATATTAGATATTAACTTCTTACAGCTGTCACTATATTTTTTACAGTTTCCAACAAATAACCCTGGAACTCTGTTTTCTATTTTTTAACTGCTGTATAATCTACCTTTGTGTGTGTTATAGTGTTCATCTAAACCATTAAAGCCTTCAAGATCCATGACAATTGGGCTGTTTTCAGGCTGTTAAGAGTCTGGATGGATCAATATTTAATTCAAATTTGTCTCCAAGTTATATGGTAATCATCTCTTTTACGCCAAATATTTATAATACAGATCATTGGTTCAATAAAAACTGTACTTGTTCTCATAAATACAGGTTTTACAGAATGAAGACATTGCTCAAATTCACATTTTAATCGAAGGAATCATAAATGGCATGGGCTGGCTTGTGATTTTTTATAGATTTTGATAATACCTATAAACAGATGACAAAGATATTTCTAAGATGCTGCCCTGCCCATCCCCCCCCCCCCCCCCCTTTTTTTTTTAATTTGGTCTTTGTCCCTTCCTTCCTTTGGAAAGTTAACTTTAACTTTACAGTTAAAACATGAAAAACAGGCATCCCTGGTTTTATATCAGTCAACATACTTCCTTTGTGATATTATTCAATTGTTGGGGCCAGCTGCGAGATGATCATTCTTTTCAATTGTCCACAATCTCAAAGAAGCTGGACTTGGCTCTTATATCGTCTCCCTCTCTAATTTCTCCTTGTGAACTCAATCATTGCTTTCTTACCTGATTCTGTATTAAGCAAAAGCAATTTCAGGCATTTTCTGTAGCTTCAGAGCACTTAGAAAGCCCCAGATGCTTGTGCATACGTTACCACGTACCCATAAAGAGGGTCTAGATGACAGTATTGACAACAGTGATGTGTGTGGGGAAAACTGGCTTATTTACTAGGGGAATGATTGAGGAGATTTTGTAAGGTACTCAGGTGCATGGTAACTCAGGCCACAGTACTTTCAATTAAACACAGGTCTGCCTGGCATGCTGCTCTGGAAATTGAACTTCCCTTGCGGGAACTGGGACAGTTACTTAAAGCTTGTAGGAATCTGTGCTGGATCTCTTTGTCCTGCTGGAGCTGTTCCTGAGGCAGGTCTGCTTGCTGCTTGACTGAACATGTACATTACTCTAGAACTGGATGTACTCCATGGGGAGTGCCACTGAGTGCTTTATAATTACGTGGCTGAAGCTCATCACAGCTGCACTTTTGGAGCTCAGCAGCAGTTAAAAGCTAGTTTTTCAGCCATGTTCTTTCAGGTCAAGGTATGTCATCTTTATGTCAAAGGGTAAGCAATCAGCCAGTTCTACAGGGGGACATCGGAGCATGTAATGCTGGGGTATGGATAACACGAGAATCGAAAATGTCTAAACATATGGATGTCTTCTATTACAGTGCTCTTTGAGGCCACTGATAACCAGAGCTTCCAGAATGACTGAGTAGGATTCACGTCTTTTAGTTCGTTGTGGTAGGTTGACCCGGGCTGGAGGCCAGGTACCCAACAGAGCCGCACTATCACTCACCTCCTCAGCTAAACAGAGGAGAGAAAATACCATGAGATAAGGACAGGGAAAGATCGTGCACCAATTATGGTCATGAACAAGAGACTCAAGTTAGAAAAAAAAAAAAAATTACCAAACAAAACAGAGTAATGAGAAATAATACAAAATAAAACCAAAATGCCTCCTCCAACCCCTCCCTTCTTCCAGAACTCAACTTTTACTCCTAAATTCTTTACTTCCTTCCCCTCAGAGGCACAGCCCAGATGGGGAATGGGAATTGCAGTCAGTTTGTCACACATTCTCCTTGCTGCTCCTTTGTCCTCAGGTGGAGAACTCCTCACACTCTTCCCCCTACTCCAGCATGGGGTCCCTCTCACAGGAGACAGTCTTTCACCAACTTCTCCAATGAGAGTCCTTCCCATGTGCTACAGTTCTTCATGAACTGCTTCAGCATGGGTTTCTTCCATGGGGTGCAAAACTTCAGTACCAGACTGCTCCAGTGTGTGTCCCTCACAGGGTCAAAAGTCCTACCAGCAAACCTGCTCCAGCGTGGGCTCCTGTCTCCCCAAGGCCACAGGTCCCGCCAAGAGCTTGCTCCAGTGTGGGCTTCCCACCATGTCATCACCCTGGTCTTCTACATGGGCTGCAGGGTAGTCTCTCCTCTGGCACCTGGAGCACCTCCTCCCCCTCCTTCTTCACTCACTCTTCTCACTGACTGGGGAAGCCACTACTGTTTTGTTTTGGCTTTTTTTTTAACTTAGCTCTTTTATCACAGAGGTGCTGCGACTGTCACTGATTGATTTGGCCTTGGCCAGGAGCGGGTCCATCTTGGAGCCAGCTGGCATTGGGTCTGTCAGACATGGAGACACTTCTAGCATTTTCTCACAGAAGCCAGCCCCGTAACCCCACTGCTGGCAAATCCTTGCATGCAAACCCAATACATCTCATTATGATTCTTCATTAGAAAGCAAGCTACCAGTGTAAAAATAGCATCCCTGAGGAATACATAGGTTGCAGCTGGGTTAGGATGGTGAATTGCTGGATCTACTCTAGCACACATGGTACCCCATGCACGGGTCACAGATGATCCTGAGCTGGCCCTCTTTCTCCCAGTGGTATCCCTCATTCATATATTTACCAATGGCTGGAATTATGTGTGCAGATGTCCTGAGGCAATATAAATTAATTTTTAATGGTAAAATACACATAGTGTGCACAATAATCTGGGATTCTTACAAATGTAAAAGGACTGCTTAGGAGGGAGGTGAATCATGCAGGAAGTTTTGTGGGTCCAAGTTTAATTCACTGATTTCACATTTGAATTCTGAGCAGGAGCAGAGCTACCAAAATCAACGCAGAGGAAGCCAGGATGGCATGAGAACAGCCATCTGTATCTGAAGAGTAGTTCACCGAAACTGGTGTTATCTTTTATTTAAAAATGTCTAAGGATGAGGGTTCCTTAACCTTAGATAATCTATTCTAGTATTTTTAAGAGTACTTTTTGGTCTAGCCACAGGAATTAGGAATAACATTTTTTTGATAATCTTTTACATTTTGAAGGCAAGTATGATAACTTTTTTTGTTTTTCTTTTCTTTTTCTCCTGAATTATAAACGTGGTATTTTCAAAAAGAATGTTTTCTAGGCCTCCAATTCCCTTTCATATTCTTCTCTAGACTTTTTATAATTTCTTTATGTTGTACCCCTATCAGACTTCTGTCATACTGAGTAAAGAAGAGTTTTTTCATGTGTCATTTATAGTATTCCCATTTATAATATTCCCATTTATAGCATTCTTCACAGCACTTTATGTATACACTTTCTGTGTATTCCTATGTAACTGTCCCCATCTGACAGCATCCTTTTGTTTTACTAGTTTTCTGAAATTTGTTGAGAATTTTTTGAATTCCAGACTTACATTCCCTTCTGGTTTTCAAATTAAAAAGTATTCTCACATCAGCACTAGACAAGAAGTAGTTCCTGTACAATCCCTTTCAGTGCATCCTCCTATTGATGACCACAGACTGTTCACAAAACAGTTCTGCATTTATCTTAGAGTGCACTTTTCCAGACCATAGGTCACCCATGCTGTTTCCCTGGAGGAAACAACAACTTGGCTAACAAAGAAAGTGGAACAATATGTCTCTGGATCTCTGTTTGCCTCCAAGGTGCTTTTTCATTGCTGCATGTGGGAAAGGTTGGCACTGAATGTATGGCTCCTCCTTGAAGTCTCTGTGCAACCCAAGGTTGATTGATATGAAGGGAGGAAAAGCTGTTGCAGCTGCCCCTCTTATTTGGCCTTGTGTACAGCATTTTGTAGGACTTGTAGGGTACTTGCTAGGTACCTTGGTGCTACATTGCATAAATGTCATATGATAGAAAGGGGCTATAAATGACAACCTTTTCTCCTTCCTGTGCCTTTGAATAACCCTCTAGATATCACAGACCTGCAGCTGTTTCTGACACCTTTAGAAGGGGAAATTTTACATGTGAGTTACAAGTTTTGAAGGTGAAAAAGAACCTGAGGATCACCTTCTTATGGCCTTGCATGGAAGTAGGAGAAACTGAGGCAGAAATCACTGATGGTAAACCAAATCTGGGAAACCCAGCTGTATTTCCTAAGGCTGCATATGACGATGTTATCTGACAGTTGTGTAAAAACCTGTAGCAAAGCAGTAACATATAGTCCTTTCACTTTTTCAGTCTTCAAAAGATTTGTTACCTTATACATTTGATAGGAGTTCTGACAGGTTCATGTTGGCCATCACGTATTAGTGTGCACAGCTGAATTTCATGAGCCAGTCTTCTACAGATCTGGACTTCAATTAATCTTTAACATGACTAAAAAGGATTGCATTTAAAATAAAAATGAAGCTCTGAAAAAAATAAGAAAATACACTGAAATTTCATTCCTATTCATAAGCAGGATAAACATATGAAATCTTGGGGATAAAGTATTAATGGTTGCAGGGATGCAGCTATAGAACTCTTTGTATACAGAGGTGATGAATCCAGGCACTGACTGCTATCAGAGAATCACTGTAAAAAACCTTTTTATTTGAAAAACTCTTTCCATCATTCAAGTGAAACTCCCATCTGATCACCTAATTAATCTTTGCATTTCTGAAAGAGAGCTACACCTGTTTTTAATGCCATATCTGCTTGCTTGGCTATGTATGTGTTCTGCTTGTGATAACGACGAGTTAATTTTTTGCTCAGAGTTCTTAAAAAGTAGCTGAAAAAAGTACAAATATTTCTAATAGGAATCTGTTTACCAATACTTAAAAGAACAGATGTTGTTCCCTTTAGAGTTCACTTCTCAGCATGCTGAATTCTTCACTCCCACCTTAGCAGAAAAGAGGAGGGAACCCAGGTGAGAAAGCAAAGCAAAGCCTTTGATGTAGATAAAAATACAGCCACTGAAGCATAAAGGGAGAGAGAGTAGCAGAATACAGATTGCCTCGCTCCTCACTCCTCTCTCACCTACCCTTCCTCTTCCAACCCCCCCCCAAAACAAAGTGAATTTCTGAGATGTGTTAAGTTTCCCAACGCATTATGTAAGAGGGAACGACTCAGTGGCAGATTAGTGATGCAGCTCTCATGATTTCTGACACAAACTTAACCCTGCAAGAATAGCTTTTGGGATGAAGAAAGGAGAGATGTGAGAAAGCTGCCAGATTTCAGAAATTATGATAGTAAGTTTGTTATTAATGCTCAGAAGCTGTAGTAGTTGACAACTCTATAAAATTTTATTTTACGATAGAGATTTAAGAGTTATGTTAGCATTTTATTTTTCAAATAAATAAAAGAGACTGATGAAGAGATTATGAAAGACCTTTCAGGATCTAGAAATGGTAGAATTCCAGAATCTAAAATTCTGTCCCATGAAACAAGAGGTACAGTTTTCCCAGATGATTTTGAATAGATATTTTTATTTAAGAAGCATGTATAGTTTAGGATGCTGTCAGGATGGAACTGGCATGTTGTCAGGCAACCATCTGGCTGTATTGGTTAGGCAAAATTTGTTGCATTTTACTCCTGCCGGCAACAGACCTTCTACAAGGGATACAGGAACATGTCTCTGTTGTAAATTAAAGTTGGAAGAGCTACAGAAAGGCATCTCCCACAGGTGCTGAGTGTTCCTGGCAGCATAGTTATTTCCCTTGTACAGCACCAAATTAGCTATTAACGTCTGAACTAGTGGTGCTAGCAACTCTTTACTGGCCATGGGGAAAACCAAGATATTTTAGATAATTTCAATTTAGGAACTAGACATACATTCAACCAATTTTAGATGTCTGGTTTAGAGCAGGGCACGTCAGCCACCAAAGCTGCCTGCTTCTTTCCTGATGATTACTTAGGATATTGACATGATTTGCTCAAAGGCAGGTATCTGGTTTGTTGATATGAGCTTGGTTAATGAGCCCCTTTTTTGTCCATGCCTCTGGAGGAATGAGGTGACAACACCCTCCCTCCCTCTGTCCCCCACAAACAACTGTCACAAGAGTGAGTAAGACAACAACCTGACCATTAAATTATTGCCATGCAATTCCCATTGTGTTTAATTAAAATTTTGCATCTTCTTGTTTTTCCGCAAGTTGCAAGAATGTTTGGCTTATTGATTTTTTGTTTTGCTTTTGTGTTTTTGGGGTTTTTTTTAAATTTCCCTTCATATCACTCTGTAGTTTATTAGAAAGTTTCTGTTTGAGCTGTGAGGTAGTAGTGATGTTTCTTGATATCTGTGGCTCATTTTTCACATTTTTCACCATGTAAGTCTGTGTATCTCAAGCCTGACTTTTTTTTTTGAGAATTCTGATCTCTATAGGGCATATGTAACTCCATCGAAGTGAAATAAATTTGTTTTGCTATGTAATCAACAAGTTTTGCTTATGAAGATGGAAAGAAAATACTGTTCCATAATATATTTCCTTATGTATTTATTTTAGTATAGTTGTTGCCATTCAGTGGAACAATGAACAATTACTTGACCTAAAATCCTGAAATCTTTCCTCTGTCACTTCTAAATTGGTTTATAATATGAAACTAAATCATTTATTTAAATAATAACTTGGTGGGGAAAGAAAAGAGTATACAGAGGGTATCAGAGAATCTGTTTTCTGTATTTAAATACTTTTTTCTAGAACTGTTACTTTTCATCAGGCAATATCTTCGCAAATGAACAGTGAAAGTGGGGAAGACACTAGCAAGGAGACTATGAGCATGCATTGGTTTTACCCCCAGAAACTCTTGAATAATATATAGGGAAAAAAAGCAATGCATTTTGAAAAACATTACAGCATATTAAGTAAATAAGGTATTCATTCTATGTCATCTGTATTTCAACAGTGAGAAGAACCTAATCTGATTTGATGTTCCTTGAATGAGAATTTATTTGATTATAGGAAAGATAACCACTTGAATAACAGATAATTTTGTCTGACTTGCATGGTTTTTGCTTTTTTGTTGTAGTTATCTGTAGAAGATAAAATCCTCACAAAGTAGATCAACTGGCATTTAGGGAACTTTTTTCTCCAGAAGAACTGTGACAGACACAAAACTATTTACTGAAATCTCTGCAATTGATTTTCTGGAAACATTTTTCTTTTCTTTTTAGTTGTTGCCTTGAAATATGGAAATGTTTTTTTTAGGATTGGGTATATTCATTCTGTAAATATAGTTCCAATGGCCATAATTAAAATTTGACAGTGTTATCTTGTTTAAGATTGACACTAAACTAATTATGCTTCCTAAAGTGGGATGCTATGCCCAAACTTCCTTACTAATGCAGAAACACTGACAACCATATAACAAACTCCAATATTTTATTGGTTGAATTGCTTCTTGGAGAGGGCTACTTGATTCTTGATTTGGCTGCATGGTTTATGATATTCTGAATACCAACAGGTATATGAATATATTCACAGAAGTGAATAATATAAATAAATTAAATACAATGCAACACCAAAACAGAGAAGTTACAGGCTCAGTTGAACAAATGCCACTGAAATAATATTTAAGTTATCCAGTATTTGTAGATGGTAATCATTGATTGTTTACCTTAAAAAGCATTGAAAAACATTGAAAACTAATGATGACTGTAAGGCTGACACCGTGTTGAAAGTAAAGATTTTAATCTTCTCTTGTAAGACTAGAATAAAACAAATATTGCTTCCCATTACAAACAGGTGCTCATGTTAGTAAACGGTAGTTAACAAATGAGAGTATGTTTTGAGGTCATAAAATTATCAAAAGGATAATTAATTATTTCTTCAATCTTTCTGTGTCATTACCTAATATTTCTGTCATAAAGCCCTCATAAGAAGATGTGCTTATAGGGCAAATACCCTGTTTTCATTGTATTTTTCTTAGGATTCTTGTTAGCTTCACTTTCTAATAGATGCAGTTCAAGTATTTGGTTTTGCTCAGCTGTGGATCTCTGAACATGTGCCTGAAATACAGACACAAACATTTATAATGACAACAGTGAAATAGCACTTAAAAACTGATTCAAGGCTCCTTATAATGTGCTTCACTTTCATTTACCAGCTAATTATCTTGTTTTCTGCAGCGTATGAGATTTTGGCGATGTTTATCATAAAAATCTCAAGAATGGTGTAAAGTTGGAAATATAATCCCTGTTTTCCAAGGGGGAAGTTATGCACAAAGGGTTGATGGATTGGACAAAAAGAGGATTGACAAAAAGATTTAGGAGGGTTAGACTATGCAGAGATGAAAGGCCTTGCATAGGTATAATTCTTTTTTGTATGTTCTATGTGACTTCATAATGTAGATACTAAATCTGCGAGGAGAGGGAAGAATTGATTTTGAGGAGGATTTAAAAGCTTGTTTTCATTTTAATGAGGCAAGAAATTCCAGAATATTATAGTCATCTACAAAGGAAAATAAATAAATAAAATATTTACAGTTCTTTTCCTGTCCTTTGAAATACATTTGCTCTGAAAAACTATCAATTTCAGCTGCAACTATTTCAACTGTTTTTTATCCTGTGCAATACACAATAATAATGAATTTTAAATAAGGTGTAGGATTGAAATGAAAATTTGGAGATCTCTCATATTGCTGACATTGAAATGTCCTCAAATATGTTGTGATGCACTTCCTACTCAGGGCAGGGCCACAAAGTTATTCAAGGAACAGCAGCATCTCTCGTACGAGGAGAAGCTGGCTTTGTTTAACTTGGAGAAAGGAAGACTGAGAGGGGACCTCATCAGTGCTTATAAATATCTGAAGTGTGGGTGTCAATAGGATGGTGCCAGGCTCTTCTCAGTGGTGCCCAGTGACAGGAGTGGGGCAACATGAACAAACTAAAAAACAGGACTTTCCCTCTGAAGACCAGGAAATCCTTTTTTCTTGAGAGTGACTGAGCACTGGTGCAAGTTGCCAAGAGAGGTTGTGGAATCTCCATCCTTGGAGACATTTTAAGCCATCTAGACATGGTCCTGGGCAAGTGGCTTGAGTTGGCCTTGATTGAGCGGGACTTGATGACCTTCAGAGGTTACTTCCAACCTCAACTGTTCTGTGATTCTGTGAAAAAACAATCTCTGATGGAAAAAGTTCACTTAAAATGTTAATAACATCTCTAAGAAGAAAAAAATATGTGCATTTAACCACTGCTGATATTTTGGATGTATTTCTTATTTGCAGATAGAATTTTTTGTTAGATGACCAGTGAAGTTAGGAAGATAGACAAGCTTTCATCTAAGGAATTTTTTACTTTGGATTTAAAGAGAAACTTCATATTTCAAAGCTAAATATACAAGAACAGTGTTTTAGTGTTGTATTAAAGATGTAGCAGGTCACTGCCGAGAGAAAAGTTGGAGGAGAAAGGGATATTAAATGAGGAAAGGGAAAAAGAAAAACAGAGTAGTAATTTCTGAGAGAATTTAATCCAGCACATAACATGGAAATATTACTTCAATGTGCCATAAAATCATTATCATACTGTAGTTATTTAGCCTTGGCATTTAACAGACTAAGAAATAATTCTCCTTGGGTTTGTTTCACTGTTTGTGGTTTTTTTTTTTTGTCTCCTTAGTCTTTTGCTACCATCTCTGATGATCACAAATGCTTGAGAAGTTCATTATCAGGGTACAAGATATTCTGCCTGTGAAAGAATATTTCTGTACTATAAAACTATGCTATGCTTCTCATCAATCTTTTTAGCAAGGATCATTTGCATCTGTTGTAAAGTCAAATAGAATGTAAATATTGGAATTAACAATGGTACTATTTCTATTGTTATTTAAGAAGTTGAGGTAGATTCTTTTATATAGCAAATTTATTGGTCAGTGACTCATCAGATTTGTTGTTTCCACTTGTAATAACTGGAAAATAAGGTGAATATACTTTATTCTCATTAAGCTGTTGGACTTACAGTCAAAGTCTGTGCCTTTTCTTTTATTTAAGCTGTCACATTCAACTGCATCCAGACTATGTCTTTGATGCAATGTTTTTTCTTTTTTCCTTCCTCCAAAAAGAGTTACAGTATTTCATCTTTTTTTCTTTAATTCAATAATAGTACTTTTATCTAAGTCACTGTGATTTTAGACTTTCTCCTGTCTTCTACCTGATTTTTACCCTTTATCCTAGAAAATTCTTCTTGTGAGATTTTGAATCTTGAAACACTTACTATGGGTCTTTTGTTTTTCTTCTTTTTTTTTCCTCCTGTCCCAACCACATAGTAAGACATGAATAATTTTTTTTTAATAGTAGACACATTTCTCAAAGATATAAGGAACTTCAGTGCTTAGAAGGATACTTTCCCTAGTAGAGCCAAGCCTGTGCAGGCAGTGAGCTAGGGTGCTTTGCACTTTGTCTCTGCCCATATGAGGAGGCAGAACTATTCAGATGTGTTTGGCTTGATGAACCTAAGCACTGCCATGAAAGCTGTCTATCTCTTCCCAGTGATAGCAAGCCAGTTGATTACCTCTGAAAGTCACAATCCTTAGCTTTCAGGCTGCCTCAGTAACTCAGTGCACCTGTAATGACATTACCTAATCCTTCCACACACAGTACACATTCATAAATCACTCAGTTCCATCTGTCAGTAGAAAAGGCTTCTCCTCCTTCTGAATCTTCTTGTATAAGGTTGCATTTGTTTTGCAGCCCCTCTGGGACATACAGTACATTTGGAAACATATCTGTTAGGGTGCTTCTTAAAGATCCAGATGTATTGCATTGTTCCTGTAACATGTCATGCAATGTTGGAATGCATCACTGGCACTTACACTACCCGTCATGCTTTTAAAACACTCAAAACCATTCAAAATTCACTTTGAATCCTGGAGATTGTATATAAAGGGGAAGTTTTCATATTTTCAAGTTATTATTCCTTCACTCTTTTTTTCTATCATGCATGCTTTCCGTATTGTTTCAGTATACTATCTTACCATTGTCTTGACTGAATAGTTGCGATATTTCCCCATTCATCAAGTGCTAATATTGAGATTAGTGGCTACTACTCAAAACACTTTTTCTGCTGTTGCTATGTTTCAGTGAGAAAGAGCAGGACAGGACTGGCCCCTGATGTGTATGCATAGCAATTCTTCTGGAGCTGAAGATGACAGAACCGGGGTTAGATAGATTTGATTTAAATGCAGAATTACTTTCTAAAAAGAAATTTGTGACCAAACCTTCTTTCAGTGATGGTGGGACATCCAGGTGAATTTTGGAAGGCCTCATATTTAAAGGAGTTGTCTCATCTTAAAAACTGGGGAAAGCTTATTTCAGGATGGAAAACATCATTTATTCATTTGTTTCAAGATCTTTCTGATTTGTTAGCTAATTGGGCTTAAATTTTCAGTATCCCATTTTATTTTTTTTTTCATTTCTATGTAATTGTATGTTTTTATTAAGACTTCACAGAAATTTTAGATCATGCTCTTTCATCCTTTCATTTATCATCCTTAGAAGAAGATGTTACTTCATTGCAACACACTAAAATGAGACTCATTAACCTATTTTATGTAATAGTTTAGAAGTAGTATCAGTTTTAAATTTTGAAACTCTGGCAAAATATTCACTCTTGCATGTATAAGGTTGGATTTCTCAAACTGCACCTGGATTTTCCAGATCAAAGCAACCTCATTTATACTGAGCTCAGAGTCTTTATATATCATAGTAGTATATAATATAATTCTTGTCTTGCCCTTACAGTAAGTAGGTAGTTTGTATGTACTGATACTGTCAGAACAGTAACTGTTTTGAATTAGGTATGAGGAAACTTCTTTACTTAATTTTTAAAATGTCAAAAAACTGTGTCAGTGTCACATTTTAGATAAAAGATTCAATTCATCATTGATAAATTTCTGTTGAATTTTTGATGTCAGCAAACAGTAGTAGTCATGGGAGGAAATTATACTGATCTATGCACTGCATAGCGCTCTTACGCACTGCATTTCTCTTGTTCATAGCTATCTGAATCCTGCTAATATCATAAATAGTTTGATAACAGAATGTTCTTTCCTTATCACAGATTTCAGTCAGGCTGTCCTTTTTGCCTATTCTGTTCTGATCCTTTTCACCTGCATGGGTTTTCCTTAGGCAAAAGGTACATTTTTTATATAATTCAGAACCAACTGGGAGGGTGAAAAATGGAGCTGATTTATTTGTTTACCTTTCTGAAAGCAAAACAACAAATTACCGGGACACTCGCACTGCTTCTTATCATCCCAAACATGCAACTTCTAAGCTAGTTCAGGTCTCAATGCAGTGAGAGGAACACTCTGTCTGCAGGAGCATCTGTCTGAAGATGGGAAGTGAATTTGGACAACAGACATCAAAGCTGTTGGGAGATAGTGAACGGACAATAAAAACAACTGAAATGGGTTTAATGTCATCAGGAAGACTGTGTCATTTTCCCCTGTTTTTATCTCTGCCAGTGGGTAGTAGGAGTGGGCATGGATGTTTCATTCTAATAAGAGGATGAAAAGTAAGCCAGTATTTAAAAGAATTATTAGGGAATAGGGTTTCAGATGGCATTTGGTGGAAAATGTGATTGTAATGCAAATGTTCCATTTAACGAGAAAGAGATTTTAAGAAACCTATATGGTGTTACTCTACAAAGCAAATGTCCTCTTTATTCTAGAAAGCAATGAACATTAAACAGAAGTTCCTAGTAATGGTTTAGTTTAGAAATGAGCTGCATTGCCAAACGCTTGTGCCAGATTTTGTCTTCCAACTCATTCCAGCTCTAGCTGTCTACCATCATTGTCAGAAACATTATCTCATGAATACTCTGTCATTCTTTTGCTTGATGAAAGCAAAAAATCCAGCAACCCCACCATATATTTTACTGGGCTATCAAAATTCTGTGCTTTGCCAAAATTAGTGTAGCTTTTTACAAAAAAAAAGATATGTTTTCTGAATTTGGTTTTTTACCCTCTAAAACAACTTGAAAAAGTAAAATATGTAATATACATTTTTGGTAAAAATGTTATAAACAAAACATAAAATAGTTCACACCTTACCCCATGCAGTTCTGAAAATACCAATAAGGTTTTTTTACAAAGTTGATTAGAACCTATCCCTGACCAATCTTCATCTTTTTTGGATGAACAAGTACATCAAAGGTATGTTGTAGAGGTGTACTGCAAGTGATTATAGAGACAAAATTATATGAGGATTGATTAGTTCACCAGCCTAAAAATCAGTGATGTTGTTAATAATCTCAGGACAAACAAGCTCAGAAAGCTTTTAACAAGTGCATTCTGGCTGTTTTGCTAGAAAGTGACTTTATTTGCAATTCTAACAGAACAGAACATTAACAGCAGACTGTGAATATATTTCTATCCTGCTGTAGCAATAGCTTTACAGCCAAATAATGCTTAAAAGTTAATGTTTCAGGGTAAATGTTATTTTCTTACTATCATCTGGAGAAAAAATACACTTCACATATAACTCCTTTTCTTTGCCCCATGGGGCAGTTTTACTCCCCAAACATTTCAGATTTCCTTTTTTAAAATAGTACTAGCCACCAAAATTATTGATGCATTGTGGGGTTGGTTTTGTTGTTGGTGGTGGTGGTTTTGTTTTGTGTGGTTTTTTTTAAAATCATATGTTTTACAACTTGCCAGTGCTGGTGATGACACTGAGGAAGGGGAATGGTTGACATCTCTAGAGAGCAATAGAGATGCAGCCATGTGGGAATATCATATTTAGTGGATTTATCATCCTTGGAGATATTCAAAACCCATGTGGGCATGAAAACAAAGAATGATCATTATTATCACGATAGCTATTACTTCAGAAATTTCAGTTTTTCCTAATGTAATATCCTGATTACTATTCATTTAATTTGCAACTGCATATATAGCATTTAACTGCATTCCAGGCTCAAATCCATAGGGGGTCTTCTACCATTGGAAGCCCTGTTCTGAAAACTGGCATTGAAAGTCAGGTGATAGACCAAAGACAGATAATGACAGATATTGCAGAAGTACATACATAGTGATTATAAAAGGCAGTTGCTTTTAAATTATTATTTTTTTTCTTTCAAAGACAGTATTTTAAGAAACTATTTACTAAAACTAGAACATCAATGAAATAAAAATGGGAGCAAGACTTTTTCCAGCAATCCAAACAGGAGATAGGAAAACAGATGCTGTGTATTCTAGAGCTTGTGGGTCAAGAGTGTTCGAATAGGACAGCATAACAGAAATTCCTAACATTTGGTTTTCTACCTATGAAATTCTTACAACTAACCATCAAAGAGATTGACTGCTGTTGGAAAGATGCCTTCAGATCTTCATGTGAGACACTAGATATTTTCATTATTCTCATTTTGATATCCAGCATAATGAGAGTCATGTAGGCACCATATAATAATTATTTTTTTCCCCCACTGAACAGAATGTAGCAGTATTCATAAAAGAAATCCACAGGGAAACAGTTTAGTAGCTGTCAGCAGTTCCTTGATCAAAAATATCACCTTCTCATTATGCAGAGATAAATTAAGAAAGCAAGTGGAGTCACCAGAAACAACTTGGAGCCAACATTACTGAAAAGTAATCTTAAATTTCCTCTGAATTTTATCCAGCTGTGCTCAGTTTCAATGGAGAGAAAAAGAGCAAAATAATAATACAGTACTCGGCAAACCAACTCATAGCATTGTCTGCTCTTATTTTCAACAGAGATTAAATGTATTGTCATTTAAAGTTTAACTAGAAAGCTTTGGGGCTATACAGTCTGGAGTTAGGATAGAATATTTCAGCTGGAAGAGACCTACACCTGTCATCTAGTCCAGCTGCATGACCACTTCACGGCTGACAAAAGGTTAAGGCAAAAGGTTGCTAAATGTCTTCTAAGCACTGACAGGCTTGGAGCATCAGCCACCTCCCTAGGAAGCCTATTCCAGTGTTTGACCCCTTCTTGGTAAAGAAAAGCTTCCTAACGTCAAGTCTGAACCTCCCCTGGTGCAGATTTGAACCATTCCCCCACATTCTGCCACTGAATCCCAGGAAGAAGAGATCAGCACCTCCTTCTTCTCTTCCTCTCCTCAGGAAGCTGTAGAGAACAATGAGGTCACCCCTCAGCCTCCTTCTCTCCAAACTAGACAAAGTCCTTAGCTGCAGGACATTCCTTCCAGCTCTTTCACCAGCTGGATGCATTCAGGGACCTAAAAATCCTTCTTAAATCATGGGGCCCAGAAATACACAGAGTACTCAAGATGAGGCTGCACCAAGGCTGAGTACAGTGTGATAATCACCCCTCTTGTCTGGCTCTTTACTCTGTGTTTGATGCACCCCAGGATGGGGATTGCCCTCTTGGTTCCTCGCGCACGCTGCTGGCTCATATGGAGCTGCTGTTGACCAGCATCTCCGAGTCACTTCCTGCGGGGCTGCTCTCCAGCCACTGCTCTTCCAATTTATACGTGTGTTCAGTGTGAATCTGTTCCAAATGCAGAATCCAACATTTGCAACTTGTGTCTAATTTTATAATACTGTATTAGAGGTGTATGTTTTGTCAGTATTTATAGGAAATTATTGATTCAAATAAATACAAGATACAACAAACTGTCTTCTCTACATGGTGAGTTGTATGTTCCTAGGTTCACGCTGAGTGCATGAGCCTCCTCTTTGTACTCCCTGACAGCACTGTGCCTCAGCAGCCTGATCCACTCCAGCTACTCCAGCACTGTGTGTACGCAGCATATTCTGTGACCAATACTCTTTGCAGGATTGATGCCATGCTTTCAGCTTTGCAGAGACTGCTTTTCACTTAGCCCATATCCAGTTTTCTGGAGGAGAAAGTGAAAAAAAAAACCCCACTGAATCTTTTTCAACTATTGGACGGACCTATCATTGGGGCAGAGAGCATAATACTGAAATAAATACCTTCAGAAAGCTTTCTACAAATTTTACTTTATTTTCTCTCAGTTGTTTTTCTTCACTGCTGGCAAACTTCTTTCCTCATCATGTCTTAGCTATCAACTCCCCTCTTTTCACTGTATTTCAAAGTGCTTTATATCTTTCTAAAGTAGCCTCACTGAAAACATACAAATGACCAAAAGAGGGGAAGCAAAGAAAACCAAATGCTATGCGTGTATCCTTTGCATTACTGAGATATTCTTCTCAATTGCCTGCTTCATCTCTTTCTCTTCTGATTTTTTTTTTTTTTTTGAGGTTACATTGTCTTACACATTGCCTACTGCACTGTAGCCTGGTTTATTTCTCTAGTCACTGTTGTAATAAACAAAATGCATAATAGTGGCTGTGGGTGAGCAGTCTCTGATGGGGAAAAAATGCACTGGCTTGTTTTAGAAATCAGAAGCAAATTTGCTGTATAATTTAGGATTTCTGAAGGAAGGGCAAATATGTCCTTACATATAATCATTTTCACATCTCTGTAAGCTTTACTATGCTTAGTTCTGTAAAGTCACTTTTCTAATGGTGATTATTCCTGTCTTTATGTCTAAGTGCTGCTATCTCCACCTTTCTACCTGTTTTCTGTCCATGCTGAAATGGTATCTTGGGGTGCTGCTGATTTTAAATAGGGCAATGCTTACCGAGTGAGAGAAGGCAAGGCTGTTTTCTCCTTTGGTTCCCATGAGCCAGCCTATTAGCTGCTGACAGTCCTTATTGAATCAGCATGTGGCTTAAATCCAGAAATGAATTATAATGTAAGATCAGAGTTACAGTCTCAGAGAAAAAACAATGTTAGTGCATTGACAGTTATGATCAAAGCTGTTTCTGGTTCTCTCAGAGGTAGAAACCCCTAGGTGGCAATCAAAGATTTCATGGGTAGGAATTACAGACAGAATTCATAATGGGCTTCAGCCAAAGTAATAAAAAGTCAAATGCTACTCTCAGTAGAATGCTCTCTTGGTTAAGAACCAAGGCTCTGCACACACATTTAAAACCTCTTCTCCCCCAAACAACCTAGCCTCACACCAAAAGTCCAGGAAAATACTATATTTCAAACAAAATCAACCTAAACACAGCACATTTAATATTATATATGCAGAATATTGGCTTGGCTATATATATATGCATATATATTTTTTCCTCTATTACAGGATTTTGTTATTGGAGGGGAACAAGCTCACTAATTTGTTTTTGTTTAATGGCTAAAGCACATATAACACAGGGCCAGTGTTGGTTTAGAGGAGGATAATTCTCTAGATCAGACAAAAATGGTTGAATAAACTTTCTGGCAAAAATAGGTAATTCTTTCTGCTGTGTAACAGAAACGATTTTTAGTGCCTAAAATCTGTAGCAATGTCCAATGAATCACTGCAGTTTAGGATGACCAAGTCTGACAGCTGTGAGTACATATATATGTGAATAACTCCCTGATATGCTGCAAAGCAATGCTAAAATTAAAAGACTTGATTTATTTATGTGTGAATTTTGGCAGATTTGTTACTGTGACCTGGCTGGAATATAAGGTAATTGCACAGTGCTCAGGTTTGCTTGGTCTGACACAGAGTGTTTAGTCCTGTGGAGGTGCATACGCAGTTCCTGCTGGGGTTTGTCTTTGGGATATGATGACAACACTTTTCAGGTCAACACCTTGCGATCCCTCGGGGAGAGTGTTCTGGACAGTTCTAAAATGTTTGACAAGCTGGCAGGTATCTTTGATCTCCACTGACTGGGCTGGAACAGATCCAGCCGATGGATTAAGTTGATGGATGATATTCTTTCCATTTCCATCTCTCCTCACAGTGGTGATGCTTCTCAAAGGTAAAGGTGCTGGGGCTGAGCAGAAACGCTGTGTGTACAGCTGAAAGAGTGTAGGAAAGGGGCTGCTTCATGGCCACTCTGCTCTGTTGAAATCCTACACTGATAAATCTGTTGAGGAATGGGAGGGTACAAGGCAAGGCAGATATCCCATTACCATTTATTGCTCTTTAAAACTGTCTGTTGCACTGCCTAAAGGTTTAGAAATTACCTTATATGTTCTTCTGTCCCAGTATTGCCCACTGATGACTCACCCAACCAGAGATTTGTCCACTGTATGATCATTTTGAGCTGCTGTAAACTTCTCAAGAAAAATTCTGGCATCAGAAACACTTTTATCCTGTTCTGAATACAGCAACAATGTGTGTATCTGCACAGCCTAAAGAAACTCTTGGAGTGGATGGACTGTCAGCAGCATGGAGAATACTGTGGTTCTGCCTCTTCAGTGTCTTATGCAGTCAAGTTACAATTGATTTAGGTTTGTAAATTTGACTAGGTGTATAAATTTGACTAATGTGTATTCTCCTAGATCACTAAAAATTGTACACATATATTATTTGTAATTAGAAATTATCTTCTTCTGAAGGAACTTTCTATTTTCTCAATTCTTTTGTAGATTATTAAGAAGGTTCCCTTTGATAAAGGTTTGTATTATGAGAAAAGTCTGAGAGAGCTGAGGTTGTTTGTCCTGGAGAAAAGGAGGCTGAGGACCAACCTTATCACCCTCTACAACTCCCTGAAAGGAAGCTGTAGCCAGGTGGGCATTGATCTCTTCTCCCAAGTAACAAGTAATAGGACAAGGGGAAATGGCCTCAAGTTGTGCCAGAGGATGCAATTTGATATTAAGAAAAATTTCTTCACAGAAAGGGTCATCTGTCACTGGAACAGGCTGCTTAAGGAAGTGTCTGGGTTGCCTTCCCTGGAGGTATTTGAAAGATCTGTAGATGTGGTGCTTAGGGACATGGTTTAGTGGTGGACTTGGCAGTGATAGGTACTGGTTGGACTTGATTAACTTAAAGGTCTTTCTCAAACTAAGTGATTCTATGATGCTATGATTCCCATACTATTGCAATTGCTTTTGTTGGTTTAGTCAGCAGTGTCCCTGAATTTAAATATAATGAGATCTTTTAAAGTACCGTGATAAATGCTTTGAAGAATGCCTGCATTTGTATTTGTACTACTTCAAAAGCAGACCAGAAATTAAAACTAGGCAGGGATCTTCCAGACAGGCCTTGTTGTTTTCTTTGCTCATTATAAGCTCAGTAATTAAGTGGAACCCTGCTTATTTATGAATGAATGTATTTGCTATATCTGAACTGTTCAGTAATATCCCTTGTTTATGTAAGACAGTAGATATTTTCATATTGGGAGATGTTTTATGAAAGTGTGTGTGTGATGGACAAGAGTTGAAATATGGAATGTTTTAAAGGAAATACAGTGAACAATGTACATATTTAGAACTGACTTTGACATACAGCTTGGATAGCTCGCGCCATGTTGTTTAAAACTTGCTCTTAATTCTACTATTAGTTGAAGATATGGGTATTCATACCTTCTGTCTGCCATACTATAGAGACCTTTTCTAAATCACAGACTTTCAAATCCTTCCTGATATCTTGCTCTAAGGGAAGCACAGTACAATGACTTCTGCAGATGTGTACGTAATTGGAGCTCTGTACAGCTATGACTCCCACAGAACTCTACAGAATTTATCCCCAGCTTTCCAAGTGATCTTATGATTTCCATACTTCTTTACCATTCCTTGCAAAACCAAAAATTATTGTATTGGTCAACACCAGGCCTGAGCAGGTTTTACATATCTCGCCTTTCTCTTTAAATCTACATTGTTATGTATATAAGCACTGATTTGAATTAATTTCATTAGTAGAATAATAAGCTCATCAGCCACTTTTTCTTCTGAGTCAAAGAATGTAATGGGTGATAGGAATCAGCACCACTTCTAGCAGTAAGCTTCTAGATAGAGACTGTGTGCACCAGGCAAGAGGGAAAAGGAAAGATAACCTGTTTATACAAATAGTGCAATGTGGGGTTGTATCTACCGAGTACTTTGTGTCAAAGGTGCTTTTTTTGTTGTGGTTTTTGGTTTTTTTTTTCTTTTTTTTTCCTTTTACCTGACAGGGATGAGCTGATTTATGTATAGCATTTTTGCTGATATAGGCACTGAAATCATGTGGAAACAGTTAACTCAGAAATATTTGGGCACCTCCCTAAACAGGAGAGTTTATGTTTCAAGCAGTCCATACGATTGAAACAGTATTTACAGAGTCTGATCAGTTTTAAGCTGGATGTGGGCCATGTTTTAAACTTGCATGGTCAGCCACATAAAGAAAATTATGCTTGGGGACTGCACAGTAGTAATCTGTGCAGTGGCAGTATCTTCCACAGTGGCAGACTGTGCAGTGACAGAAGTTTGGGCACCTGAGGAAATTTTACCTGTTGTGATATCTCAAGTGCTAAGTGGGTTACAGGAGACTTTTTATATCTTTCTACTGAACTGAGGGGCCCAAATCCAATTAAGCTGCATGCAAGATGCTTCAGCTGTGCTTTGTACCTCATACCTAGTGCACACAAGATCTGTCTTGGTACATATTTAGAAACAGAGGTTCTATCTACTAATACCAATAGCCCCTTGGTATGTCTATACTAGCAGTCTGTGTGGGTAAAGATCCCTGTCATCAGAAGTCATCAGAATAGAAAATGAAGCTTAGACAGAATAAAATCAAAACCAACTACACCTGCTGATCTTCTCTGATGATATGATTAGAGCTGTACAGATGTAATGGCTAAAACATCTTAACGTTCTGCAGTACATTGAAATAAACATCAGGAAGCAAACCTATTTGAAATCAAATGAGGGACTCAGATAAAAATGCACTATTAAAGAGGAAGTGGTACATTAGTCATGGATGACTTAAAACCTCCATTTTGTTGCCTACAAAAATGTAATCAATATATAATAATATTTTACAGAATAATGGATAACAATTATTAAGAAAAACAAATAATATTTTTAATTTTAAAATATTTCTATATTAGTATTTAAGGGTTTTCCAATTTTTTTCTTGTGACTCAGTTTTATAAATTCTACATTAAACACTGAGATTTAACTGTCATTTTATGAAGCATCATTTTGTTCCATAGTAACTTAAATATATCCTTCACTTTTTCTAGATTTCTGCATGGAAAAAGTTATCCAAGATGTCAGCTGATGGATTTTTTATTATGGAATCACTAAAGAGACTGTAATTTTTGAAAAGCAAGTTCAAAACGATGCTATTTTTATTCTCTGCAGTGTTTTGGGAACCGTGAAGAATACTTTTCATTTGATTACTTAAATAAAGACAAGCAGCTTTTACTTGAGCTTTTTTTAGCATGTGTCTCACCTTTGAACAGGGAAAATGACACACTGAATAGTATTTGTTCAAATAGAAGTGAAGTGTGAAAGGTAAAAAAAGTTCAAAAAGAACTGAGAAAAATCAGACACAGAGGAAGACTAAGGCTAAAATGTGTTTGAAGTAAATCAGAAATGTAGAAATTCTTAGCACTGGTACAGGATTTGGAAAGTGGAAAATGAAAACCAAAACTGAAATGGATCTGATGACAAATAGAATAGAATAAATAAAATAATTTCAACTGGGAAAGACCTACAACCATCATCTAGTCCAGCTGCATGACCACTTCACGGCTGACAAAAGGTTGAAGAAAAAGGTTGATAAGGGCACTGTCCAAGTGCCTTTTAAGCACTGACAGGCTTGGAGCATCAGCTACCTCCCTAGGAAGCCTGTTCCAGTGTTTGACCCCTTCTTGGTAAAGAAAAGCTTCCTAATGTTAAGTCTGAACCTCCTCTGGTGCAGATTTGAACCATTCCCCCACATCCTGCCACTGGATCCCAGGGAGAAGAGCTCCGTACCTTCCTCTCCATTTCCTCTCCTCAGGAAACTGTAGAGAACAATGAGGTCACCCCTCAACCTCCTTCTCTCCAAACTAGACAAAGTCCTCAGCTGCTCCTCACAGGACATTCCTTCCAGATCTTTCACCAGCTTTGTTGCCCTCCTCCGGATACATTCAGGGACCTTCACATCCTTCTTAAATCACGGGGCCTAGAACTGCACAGAATACTCAAGGTGAGGCTGCACCAAAGCTGAGTACAATGTGATCATCACTCTTGTCTTGCTCTTTACTCTGTGTTTGGTGCACCCAGGATGAGGTTTGCCCTTTTGCCTCCTAGAGCATGCTGTTGGCTCAAATGGAGCTGGTGTTGACCAGCATCTCTGGGCCCCTTCCTGCAGGGCTGCTCTCCAGCCACTCCTCTTCCCATATATACTTGTGCCTGGCATTACTCTTTCCTAGGTGTGGAATCCAACAAAGAGAAAAATTACTTGCTGATCAGAGAACCAAATATCACATTCCAATATGTGTTAAAGTTTATGTACTTAATGTGTCTTAAAGTATGTTTTGTTCTTTCTTGTCAACTTATACCACTGTTTAATGGTGTCAATATTTTTTCAAGTGAAAAATATAAAGGCACAATCTATCTAATACAAGTGTTTTTTTATTGAAGGCAAATTATGTATGAGATTCAGGAGGTAACATCCTGCCTTTTTAATATTTCTTTCACAGAGTCACAGAATCACAGACTATTAGGAGTTGGAAAGGACCTCAAAAGATCATCTAGTCTCCAGAGGAGACTCCACAGCCTCTCTGGGCAGCCCGTTCCAGTGCTCCATCACCCTCACAGTTAAAATGTTCCTTCTTACACTCACATGGAACTTCCTATGCTCCAGCTTGCACCTATTGCCCCTTGTACTATTGCTGGCCATCACTGAGAAAAGCCTGGCTTCATCCTCCTGACTCTCATCCTTTACATATTTATAAACTTTGATAAGGTCGCCTCTCAGTCTCTTCTTCTACAAGCTACAGAGGCCCAGCTCCCTCAGCCTCTCCTCATAAGGAAAGTGTTCCACTCTCTTAATCATCTTGGTGGCCCTGCAACGAACTCTTTCAAGGACTTTTTTTCTTCTGATCTGAAAAGAATTATCAAGAATTATTATTGTTATCAACAAATCCTCATAAGGATTTTCCCATTTTAACAAGGCTCCCAAATGTTTCCACTGCTTTTGGAAAACTTAGAAAAGCCTAATTTCCTGTGTAAATTCTTAAATAATTTGTGAGTGAGCAAAAATAAAAAGGTGTCTGTATTGTAAACTTAGTTGTATTGCTGTGTACATTTTGAGTCTCTTAATTCTTTCTGCAATAAAAACCGAATGACTTCATCCTTAGTTTGATCCTTACAATATGCAAGCATCAGAGGTGAACACTGGAGAAAAAAAAAATAAGTACCATGGAGTCCATCAAAGCATGGTGGGTGAGAAGTGCTGCTAACCTGGTGAAAGAGACATTAAACATTGAAACAGTTTGGAACTGCTAATATATCCTCAGGGTTCTGTTTTCCCATAAATGCATACCTATCATTCCTGTTAATGCTAACCTATCATTCCTGTTAATGCTAATGGAAACTCTGTAAATACATGGAGATGATACTATGATTTGGAAAAAAATAGCATTTTAATTTTAAGTCCACAGCAAACCTAAATTACTCAAAGAATGACAATGTGAATATTTCAAAGGCAAAATTATATATCTCTTTTAGTCCCTAATTTCTGCTATTTTATATTTTGTTATGTATTTTTTTCACTCTAGGGTTCTAAAATTCAAAACTGTGTCACTATAAGAGAAGGAAATATTCTTCTGATGTGTAGCAAATCAGATGAGATTCCAGAGAATGCTATGTTATGTGAAAATTCTTTAGAATTATTTTCTAAATTTAACCTTTTCCTTTAAAAGAGTTAAGATAAAGGGAATTCTTACAGATAGTGCATCTTTTCCAGTGGGAACATATTTACTGAAGAACTTGCAAAAGCTGTTTAAACATGGTAATGTTCCTTACAGGTAAACGATATATAGACTAGTCACTCTGAGATTGAGGCTAGCAGTACATGGCTGTTCTGCTACAAATTAATTTGCCAGGTCAAGTCAAGCCTCAAATGGAAAATTGATTTATTTATCACAATTTGATCATAAAACATAATGTCTTAGCAAGTTACCATCCAACAGCTCACGTTTGATACTGTAAATGCAGAATTTTGCATTGCACCATGATCCGTTTTTATTGTATTGTTAATTATGTAGTGTTACTTTGACATAAGCTAAGACTAGAAAAAACATGGAGTTGTCAAGTTATATTTAATCTGACTAAACTTGTGAAGCAGAAGTGTCCATGCATCTTTACTTGCAGTGCCTTAGTTTAGTGTCAGTTAGAGGGGGCAATAATATTTCAAACTCCTAAAATGCTGCACTTTTGGAACTCCTAAGTATCTGAGAGTGATAGAAATCAGATTGACCTTATTATCTCAGCATATTTTTTTTTAGGATGAACAATCTAGAATGCATCATATCTGTCTTTGATGAACAACATCATAAAAATACTTGTAAAGTTCATGGTTGTTCGGTCAAGTATTTTTTGATGTTGATAGACCTGAAGAATTTAGCCTTCAGTCTCAAGACCAACCTTACCACTGTGAAACAACTCAAGATATAATTAAACATAAGTTTTAGGAAAAAGCTTTTTTCTTATCTAACATTTGTAAGAAAATATTTATCATGTGAGTGAAATTGTTGTGTAGAAAAATAGGTTCTTATAGCCAAATGGCAGCTCTCAGGAGAATAAATTAGCGTATGAAGGGTTTGGTTAAGCGTTTCCCTAATTGACTCTGTGCTGTAGAGGGAAAGTGGTCTCTGCCAAGAGCTGCCATTCATCTGAACACTAGGCACGTTTGACATTTTGAACATTTCTTCTGTGGGATTTGATGTTTGCTGTTATTTCTTTTCAATCTGGAATCTCAAAGAAGCATTAAATAAGAATTAGCCCATCCTCCAGGAAGATCTATTTTTGCCTGCCTATAAAAAATGCTGCTTTTGGAAGTGAATTACAGAGGCATCCAATGTAAAGACCTCTTCAGGCCTCCAAACTGTAAGAAGACAGGCTGCATATAACAACTCTGCAACAACAGAAAGGAAAAGGAACATTCCCTGAGTCTCTTTCCTGTCCAGAGTAGACAATAGTTGAGAGCAATTTAAGTTGCTAAAATATCTAGTAATGTTATGGCCATCATTTCAGCTAATTTCATCCATTTACCTGGAAGGAAATAATCTTCTTTCCTGAAAGAAAATATTCTACCTCTTACCTGGAGGAAGCACAAAGTGAATTTATGCTTATTATTTTATGGTGTTGCCTACAAAGATCCTTGAGTAAGTATGGGCAGTAGAAATAGCTCTACTTTTCTCATACATACCCAGGTTCAACAATGCCAGGTGTGAGGTCCTGCACCTGGGTCAGTGAATACAGACCAAGTGAACAATTGATTGAGAACAACCCTGAGGAAAGGACTTGGGGATATTGTTGAATGAAAAATTGAATTGTTGCAGACAACCTGTATCCTGGGCTTTCATGAAACCCCCACCTCCATCCAGCTCTGGGGCTCCCTGCAAAATAGACATGTTAGAACAGGTCCTGAGAAGCGCCACGAAAATGATCAGAGTGCTGGAACACCTCTCCTATGAAGAAAGGATGAGAGAGTTGAGACACAGACCAGAACCCATGAAGTTCCATCTGAACATGAGAAAAAAACTTCATCACTCTGAGGGTGACAGTGCACTGAAACACTGCTGAGAGATGCAGTGGGTACTTATTCTCTGGAGAGAGAAAATGTCCCTTCCTGTCTCAAGGGGGTTAGAACTGGATGATCTTTGAGGTCACTTCCAACCCAAACCATGTGATTCTATAAAGATGCCTATTAAAAGTTTGCACCCTATGGCTGATAATCCAGGCTCAAATATGCTAGAATTAAATGTGGCTTTGGGCTTCAATTTACTAGAGTTTACAGGCAGTTTGCCATTGTAGTTGCTGACTTTAAATTCCTTTTTTTAGGTCTGAGCTTTTCAAACAAGACTTTGATAAGGAATTATCTGTAATCTCAAACAGTGGAAAATGACAAGATTTAAAGTTAAAGAGTGTCTTTACTCCACACACGTGTGGACATATGTTCTTGAGGGAATGCATCAATGTCTAAAATATAAGTTTTAATTGTATCAGACGCACCATTTTTTAATATTAATTGCAGACTTTATTTTTTAATGTGTGCATAGATGTTTTGTCACTGTGACTTTATATGGCTGGTCAACACAATAGATGAATAAACAGTTACAGTCTTAACTAGGCTGCTGCAAACTGGGAATATCCAAAGAAACTTTAGGATAGAACCATTGTCTCAATAAGAACTCATTACAGTTAAATCCATCTGGTAAGATGGCTGCACATATTTTAGGAGTTTTGGCTGAGAAAAAAAATTAAATTAGAATTCTGATTTTAACTTCACACTTTTGGATCTTGGTTTTCATTTACCTTATTTACATAAACTTTACAGGTAAGCCTTTAAAAAGTTGGATTTTTTTTTTATTTTGGAAGTCTCCAAGATGAAGGATTTTTGAAGTTCTTTTCATTTTTTTTTTTCAGTTTTAGTAATTTCTGCTGGATATCTTACAGTAGTAGTTCAGTTTTATTCTCTGTAGTAATTAGAGGTTTTCAATTACTTATTTTATGGAGTGTATATATATATGTATATTTTAAACTGGTTATTACACAAAATTAATTTTAATGTCCCTGTGTTAACGTTGCACATTCAGTAAGCCCTTGATCTTGCAAAGACAAGCACGGCTCTTCTTGCATGCACAACGAATAATTGCATCAATACTATTGGAACTATTCTGATTGTGAAGTGCTTGATCCTGAAAGTTCCTGTCAGGTTTTTGGGTGGTTTTGTTTCCTTGCTTGTTTGTTTTTCTTAAAAGTACTTTTCAGGAACTGCTCAGTTGAGATTTTGCTATTAAAACTGCTAATAACAGAAGTGCAGGAAGAAGCATGTTAAATTGTGTTTTTCAGTAAAAGAATATCAATGTAAAGACAAATTTGATTTTAATTTGTGCTTTAACTTCACTTCATATAAACAGATACGTGTATACAGGTAAGTAAGTGATCTGCATATATATGGGCCAATGTCTGGATTATATGGATGTTGCTTTAATTTTTCCTTGACAATAAACTAGCCTGAGAGCTCCATAGCCTCTAAGTATATTAATTTTGTCTTCCCATCAGTTTCTCCCTCATTATTGTAGCATCTCAAAACTGCTTCCTGTTGAAAGTAGAATTTATGCTGACTATAACTGTGCAGCTACTGTGCTGCACAAGAACATGACCATGAGACATGAGTCTCTTCAGTCATCTCCTATTAAATAAAAAAGGTGAAAACCCAAAGATATTA
Organism: Gallinula chloropus; assembly: GCF_964237585.1. NCBI lineage: Eukaryota > Metazoa > Chordata > Aves > Gruiformes > Rallidae > Gallinula > Gallinula chloropus. The sequence continues at coordinate 43,927,341 of NC_140086.1, forward strand.
AAAAATAATTGGGCTTAGTATGGTTGAAGAGAAATAAATTCTATTTAGCTAACTGCATAATTTTTGCAACCCAACATCACTGTAACTTGTTGTATGTTTCCATGGTATTTTTCATCCAAAAATAATCACTGTTTTAATTCTCTAAGCCAACTGTAAGACATGTATCTGTAGTTAGCAGTATGCTGGTTTGAGTGATTGAAACTCTATTGCATTTTTAAAAGGTAGAGAGAAAAAAAGATAGAAGAGTAAATGTTCAGAAAATGTCAGCTGTCAGCTTTATGAGATTAGGAAGTTACTTCACTTCTGAAGAATTTATTTCACTGGTGCTTATTACAGCATTTCTCCTTCACAATGTCTGGCACCAGCTATTGTCCTGAACAGGACATGGGACTGATGAACTATTGCTATGATCAGATGAGGTAACTTCAAGGAAGGATCTGATCAGCCTCCTTTGGGCTTGAGCTGACTCATCAAGGATGTTGCTTTGTGCTGAGTAAGCAGAAGTGTAACCTGTAGTTTCCAAATTATCCAGATATCCTGGACTCAGATTAAGCATGCCTCAAACAACTAAGAGTCTTTTAAAACATCTGCTGATGTTTGGGTATTGAGTCTGTCTGAAAAGTGTGGTGATAACAATTTTAATAAGAAATTAAAATAGCTTAATGTTTATTGTCCTCAGCAAAAAGTACACAAAAATGCAATTTATTTTGAAAGCTATAGTATCTATGAGAATTATCTGAACCTTCTAAATTCTAATTGAAAAAAAGTTTCTGAAGTCTTTAATCATAAATTTGATTATATTAAAATTAATTTAGCTTAAGGTGAGAGGTGATTACTGGAGATATTTAATTAATGGCACCCTATTTTTGTGAGCTTTTATGACAGATTAAGGTTACAAGACTTTTCAGCTTTATAAACGAACATTTTAAGTACTTACTCTTTTGATAGTTTATTAGGACATTAAAATGTTAATTAGAAGTTCTGCTTTGAAACCTTTTTCCTCAAGCAAATGACTCTATACCCACTTTTGTTTCAGTTGAAACACAACCTAAAAAGTGACAGCAATTTTTCTGCCAAGAAAGGAAAAGAGATACAGCCAGAAAACATAAATATGACTTCCTCCATTTAAAAAATATTTTTAAAAAGCATTCACTAGTCATTCAATAACACTGTGCAGCATCACTCTGACTACGGCTCTGAGCAGTTTTCTGACTTTCTAGTCCATGAACAACTACTAGAATAGAGTAAAATTTCTTTCGAGTCAATTAATGTTTTCTAATATTAATATTTTCTAATTTCTATTTTCTAAATGTGGATATAATCCTAATCCATAACTAATATTGATGGGCTGTTAAAATTATACAGATGATGATTATTGGAGTTAACAACAAATCATGTTTTGAAAATTACATATCACTACAGATGTGGGGAAGGCTTTGAATGCTTTCCATTCATATGGGTTTGAAAAACCCATAAACCCCATGTGTTATTGAAAACATCATCTAAATTGTTATTAAAAGCAATCACAAAAATATATGATTTTTGTAAATAGAACTGTGAGACATATTTTTTGAAGAAAAAAGTGCTGGCACTTTGTCATGAAAGAAGCTTTAGGAACAGGAACAAATGAACAGACACTTTACATCTAGAAAGCTTGACTCACTTTCCTCTTCCATTTCAATGTCCAAAAGTTTATATTGAAAGGAAACAAACCACACAGAAACCACATATACTTTACTATAACACTGAAAAAAGAACACTTAATGTCATCAGTATTGTGGGTAGTAAATGTGAATTCACATCAGTGTAACCTCTTGAGCAGCTTTTTTTCTTCTTTGGAGTGTGTATAGTATACTGTTGCATTATAAAAGGTGTAAACAAGAAGCGCCGTACCTCATGCAAATAGGAAATGTACATTTTAGAAATGAACACTGAATAATACACAGAGGCTTGATTATAGAGTAGTTGGGAAGGTATGAACATGTTCTTGTGATTTTCTTGCATGCAAGTTATGGAGTAGGTTACCCACATTCAATAGTTTGTACATTGAAACTTGTATGGTTGGTGTGGACAAATGAGACACACCTTATATTTAATGCCAATAGTATCTTGTTAGTCTAAATATTATTTTGACATACTCAGTAAGGGCTTATTATTAATCCAGGTAAAAAGAAAGAAGACTTACAACTCAAACTATCCACTTTTTAGAATGTGGCTTAATAATAAAGCAGTTTTAAGATTAGATTTAAGATTTAGATTTATGATTTTCTTTAATTCACAGATTCAGAGAATGGTAGGGGTTGGAAGGGGCAAGGTACTTTTGTCTATTGCTTCCATTATAAAAAAATCCCACAGTCTGTGACTTGATAGTTTCCCCTAAGTATCTCATGCCTTTACATGCAACGCTGAAGTTGCATTATTCTCTCTTTTCTGCTTTTAAAATATTACAAATATTGCAGTGTTGATACAGTTGTGAGTTCCTAAGTTTCCACGGTTTTAACTGATCAGCTAATATTTACTGTGCTAATACAAACACACTGTGCACCTGTACTTGTGTCACTGTGGAGCAACATCTCAAGCCCCTGGGGTCATGTTGTGCACAGATATTCCTAAAATCAACATGTGTTGATTTGTAATACCTACTTTATAAAAATAGCATAAACCGTCTCTTTGGAAAGGATCAAACTACTTACAAAGAGAATAAAAAGACTATTTTCTCCCTTCAGGCTGTATGTACAATATTGTTCTCAAGAATATTTATTACTTATCTACAGCAAATATTCAAAGCTATTTGATTAGCTGACATTTGCCATTTAAGAATGTCCTTTAAAATTTATGGATATTATAAACAAGGTTGTTTAAAGTAACTAATGAAAATGACTTGTTATGATTAAATATTCATCTTTTACGTCCAAGGAAAAGATGAATACGGCTATCATGCAAAATGTGTAAGAAAAGTCTTATACTTAATCTCAGGATTTAAATTCTTATCAAGTACATTTTTTAAATCTGGAATTTTAGTAATGATGTTGCTATCAGATGTATGACTGTTAGTTCAAAAACATAATTTTGAAACATAACCCACCTAGGAAGCTTTTTTTTTTTTTAAATAAAACCCAAACAACTACCCTGGGGAAGAACCCCAGGTACCAGTATAGGTTGGGGACTGGCCTGTTAGAGCACAGGGTAGGTGAGAAGGACCTGGGGGTCCTGGCAGACAGCAGGATGGCCATGAGTCAGCAATGTGCCCTCCTGGCTAAACAGGCCAATGGCATCCTGGGGTGTGTTAGAAGGGCTGTGGTTTAGTAGATCAAGAGGTCCTTCTCCCCCTCTCCTCTGCCTTGGTGAGACCACACCTGGAATACTGGGTCTCTGAGTTCAAGTACATAGAAATCCTTGAAAGAGTCCAGCATAGGGTCACCAAGATGATTAAGGGAGTGGAATGCCTTCCTTATGAGGAAAGGCTGAGGGAGCTGGGCCTCTTTAGCCTGCAGGAGACTGAGGAGTGCCCTTATTAATGTTTATAAACATGTAAAGAGTGAGAGTCAGGAGGACGAAGCCAGGCTCTTCTCAGTGATGGCCAGTGACAGGACAAGGGGCAACGGGTGCAAGCTGGAGCATAGGATGTTCCATGTGAATATAAGGAGTAACTTTTTCTCTCTGAGAGTGACGAAGCACTGGAACAGACTTCCCAGAAATGTTGTGGAGTCTCCCTCATTCAAAACCCACCTGGATGCGTTCCTGTGTGATTTAGTCTAGGTGATCCTGCTCTGGTGGGGGTGGCGGGTTGGACTAGATGAATTTTCAAGGTCCTTTCCAACTCCTAGTTTTCCTTGAATCTGTGATTCTGTGAACCCAACACATATTCACTGGGAAAAAATATGTAGCCTGTTCCACGTGGCTCTACCCAGAGAATCTACATTGCTGTGTCATGGTCAGGATGTATTTCCTAACAGCGATGTTATTTCTGAAATACAAACAAAAAAATGTATTCTCTAATGGCTACATGCCTTGTATCATCGTTCTTCAAATTGGCAGAGCAAGTACAAAATAAGAATTGTTAAAAAACCATAGAAGCCTTATTGTACTACAAGCATATTCTAATTTAGCTTCACAGAAAATATTGCTTGATAGGGATGCTTATAAGTTTTTTGTTTTCAGTGACTGTCACAGTCAACAAAGAAACGAAGATATTTTGCCTTGAGCAAAACAAACATAAACAAAACTCTCAACAAGTAAACAAATCTTCCTCTTGTTTATAAACTCAAACCAAGTGTAATGAGCATAAAATAATACAAGGGGTGATGACATTAACAATGAGACACAGTCAGACATACAGATTCTCAGCCACAGCTGTGAGTGCATGGTATCATACGGTTGTAACGCAATGCCACCTGTATGTCTCTCACTAGCGAATTCTGGTACTCTCCACTTCTGCTCATAGCTGATACCACCAGGGGCAACAGTACTCTGGTGTAGTACCTTTGACATTTCTTTAAAGGAGGTCAAGTGACTGATCTGTGAATCAAGTTGTACGGACTGCTAGGCTGGAGTTCTTGTTTATCCTCTTACTGTGTCATGATTTTGCCCCAGCTGAGAGCTGGGCACCACACAGCTGCTTGTTCTTTAAGCGGGGGAATTGAGGGAGGGGGGAAAGGGAGGGAGAAGAAAACCCAAGGAACCAAAACCTGGCTGGTTGGGATAAGGATAGTTTACTGGAATAGCAGAAAGATAAATATAATAATAAATAATAATACACAATGTAGTTTCTCACCAAACTGCACAGCTCAGACTGTACAGCTCAGAGCTATCTCGAAACCAGACCATGCCCAAAACCTCATGTACCGGAGCTGCCTGCTCCTCCCCACACCAGCCCCTCTTTTATCCTGAGAGTGATGTAATTGGCATGGAATATGCCCTTTGGCCATTTCGGGTCACCTGTCCTGGCTGTGTCCCCTCCCTTCTCGTTAGCAGGGAAATACGAACAACTGAAAAGTCCTTGATTGCTTGGCAACAACTAGAAACATCAGTGTGTTATCAATACTGCTCTCATCCTAACTCAATAACACAGCATTCCATCCACTGCTAGAAAGAAATTAACTCTATCCTAGCCAAAACCAGGACACACTTAGAAATAAGGAAAGCTGACCCCATCATAACCATCAAACGAGTATCACAAATGTCTAAGTAAAACAGGAAAATAAACGTGATCCTTTGTTGACTTAATTGGTTAGGAATATTGGGCTACCTGAACTCCGTTGGTCCAAACATTTAATCAGCCCTGAGTCCTCTCTCTGAGAAAGACTAGTAAAGGAAGCCTAGAGAGCAGGTTTAGTACGGACAGCATTGTATGCAGTTTCAAAGGACTGTGTCCAGTCACAAACAGAGCACTGCACTTCAATGTATCATGCCACCTGTATTGACAACAGAATTTCTAATTCAAATGCAAAGCCATTCTGGTTAAATGGCACACAGTTGATCTATGAATTTATAGTACATTCATTTGATCAAGGTTGAAACTACCCATATCTTTTTGATCTCAGATAGAAAAAAAAAGAACTCCTTTTTAATGAAAAAAAAAGAAAAAGAGAAAAAAAAAAGAAGCTATTATGTGAGTCTTTATGAAGGAAAAGTTTTTTATGAACTCTATTTTATCTTCGGCCATTCATTAGATATGAAACATGGCAGAAGGCTGAATTTGCCTGAGAATAGGTCCCTGATGACTAAGAAGGGTTTGAACAGGGCATACATCAACCATTTATCACGTGAGTTCTGCTGTTTGCCCACCTCCCCCATCAGAGATGTAGCACTTCAGTTTTGGCAGCCTGCAGTCCCCTAACTATTTCAAACCAGGCTTTGGCTATTGCTGTTTCACCTCCCATGTTTCCTCCCACTTGACTGCAAATATTTGTGCTACCTTTATGTTTTTTTTCAAGGTGACTCCTTTGTTTTAAAAATTAATTGCCCTGGTTGCTACATAATCCAGTTGATATCTATCTTAATCTCTAGAATTACCAGCGTTGGTGAGTGCCCCCTAGAGTGTTTTCCGTGTCCTATTTGTGCTTTTGCATTGTGACTTTTTCATCCACTGCATTAACATCTTAACGCATGAACTATGTAATTAACTGCTGACTCTTGGTACCGTAATGGTAACATGTAAAGTGCATAAAGTGAACTTTCTAACTTGTCTTGAAGCCAACTAAAGACATAGGTGGGAAGCAAATGGTATTTCACACCTCTGATTTTTGCATCTTTTGAAAAAAACCTTTATGAAGATTGGGTAAGAATATTTTTGAGTAATACGAGTAAGCTTATATGTATATACTCGGGGTTTTTTTGTTAGTGATCTTGGCATAAAAAGCAAAAATACCCTAAAGACAAAGTTAGCAAGTGTATCAATGTGAGCTGAATCAGAAGAGTGTGCAAGACAGCCTCCTGTTATGTAGATGGGGTGAAATACAGTGTCATAAAACCACACTAAAGTTTGTTCAGCAGGGCTGTTCAAGACAAGCACCAAGGTGCTCTGCTGGTGCCATGTAACTTTATTCTCAATACAGCTAATTAGGTTTCATGAAGCAGTGCAAAACCTAGTGCTGTTACTTTGAGTATCTTTGGTAGCATCTGCAAAGGTGTATTTTGGAGAAGAAATCCACATAGCCAATTTGTATTTGGTCTGGCTGAGATGGAGTTGGTTTTCCCCAGAGCAGCCCTCTCAGTGATGTGCTATGTGTTGGTAGCCAGTGAGGTGTTGGTACCACAGTGGTGTGGTGGCCACTGCTGAGCATCGCTGGCACACATCCAGGCTGTCTCTCCAACAGTCCCCTCACCTGTAGGCTGGGGGCAGGCAAGATCTTGGGAGGCGACATAGCCAGCACAGCTGATTCCAGCTGACCAAAGGGACATCCCATACCATAGGATGTCTGCCCAGCAATAAAGGCTAAGAGAAAGGAGGAGGAAGTCAGGGTTATTTGTTATTTACAAAATTTGTCTTCCTGACCAGCAGATACAGGTACTAAAGCCCTGCTTCCCGGAAAGTGGCTGGACATCATCTGCTGATGAGAAGTAGAGAATAATCTTTTGATTTTCCTTTGCTTCTGCATGCAGTCTTTTGCTTTTACTTTATTGAACTGCTTTTGTCTTGACCCATGAGGTTTTTTCAATCTTATTTTTCTCTCCTCCCTGTCATGCTGAGGAAGAGGGGTGATAGAAAATCTTGGTGGGCACCTGGTGACCAGACAACATCAACTCACTGTACCATTTTATACTCTACTGCAGTATGAAAGCATATTTTTAGAGACTAGTAATGGGAATTGCAAAGGAAACTCTTTTTTTGAGAATAACCAATGATAAAAGTTTAACATTTTATGAATAGTGAAATTGTATGAATTAACACTGCCATTGCTGGGAGAAAAGTAAATATAGATGATCACAGAATCATAGAATCATAGAATGGTCTGGGTTGGAAGGGATCCCAAGGATCATAGAGCTCTAATCCCCCTGCCACAGGCAGGGACACCAGCCTCCAGCCTGGAACTACACAATGTTGCCTAGGGCCACATCCAACCTGGTCTTGAACACCTCCAGGGAAGGGGCACCCATCACCTCTCTGGGCAGCCTGTTACAGAACCTCATCACTCTCTCTGTAAAAAACTTCTCTCTAATATCTAATCTAAACCTTCCCTCCTTTAGTTTTAATCCATTCCCCCTTGTCCTGCCAGTGTCTACCCTTTTAAAAAGTTGATTCCCCTCCTGTTTGTATGCTCCCTTCAGGTACTGGACGGCTGCAATAAGGTCCCCCTGCAGCCTTCTCTTCTCTAGGCTGAACAAGCCCAGCTCCCCCAGTGTCTTTTCGTAGGGGAGGTGTTCCAGCTCTCTAATCATCTTTGTGGCCCTTCTCTGAACCCTCTCCAACAGTTCCACATCTTTCTTGTATTGTGGGTCCCAGACCTGGACACAGTACTCCAGGTCATAGGTCATAGATCGTTCAACTTCAGACTGGGAAAACTGGGAATTGTACCTGGTGAGACCTACTTTAATTCTACTATGTATATATTTGGTCAGCCATATTTTGAGACTGAATTTTTTGAGCAAATGAAACTTTCATTTTAATTTCATCATAAAAAACCCCCACAGACAATAAAAGAAAGGAAATGAAAAAGATGAGAGAAATATAATTGATGAAAAACATCATCTAAGACATCAGCAAAACTGGCTGACTTTGAATAACTCCCCAACAAAGAGAACACTTTCCAAAACATCTCCCATTTCTACTGTGTGTGTATTTTCTATTAAATCAGTATGGGTGGGTGTATAGGTTTGTGTTGGGGTGAAGTTTATTTTCTTCACAGAAGCTTACATGACACTGTATTTGGGATTTTAATCCAGTGTTGATGCTTCAGTAAATGCTGAGCAGTGCTGACAAACCCAAGGTCTTTTCTGCTTCTTACCCTGCCCCACCAGTGAGCAGGCTGGGGATGCACAAGAAGCTGGGAGGGTACACAGCTGCAACAGCTGACCCCAGTTTACCTAAAGGATATTCCATGCTTCATGCTCAGCATATAAAGCTGGGGGAAGAAAGAGGAAGGGGAGCAACATTGGGAGTGATGGCATTTCTCTTCCCAAGTCACCATTATATGTGATGGATTCCTACTTTCCTGGGGATAGCTGAACACCTGCCTGCCTATGGGAAGGGGTGAATGAATTCCTTGGTTTGCTCTGCTTCTGTGTGTGGCTTTTGCCTATTAAAATGTCTTTATCTCAACCCACGAGTTTTCTCACTTTTATGCTTTGATTCTCTCCCCATACCACCTGGGGAGAGTGAGGGAGTGGCTGTGTGGGGGCGAGTTGACTACAGGGTTAAAACCAGGACAGTGGGGGAAGGAAATGTTATTTAATACTCTTACTCAATATTCCTTTTGTTGATTATGAAAAAAAAGTTAAAAAAATCTGTGCAAACTATCCTCTATAAAAGAAACAATAATTAATTAAACAAAATCATGATTCCTCACTTAGTATCTGTTTCAATTTAGAATATTACAGAGGTCAAAATAGACCAATAAAAATACGTAAACATTTGAAAGAGAAAAAAAATACATGTCAGAAAAAAACCTATCAAATCTTTTGTTTATGGTTTTGCTCTATTGACTATTTAATATTCCATACAGAGTAGATCCCTTCCATGGGGTGCAGACCTTCAGGACCAGACTGCTCCAGCATGGTTCCCTAATGGGGACACAAGTCCTGACAGCAAACGTGCTCCAATGTGGGCTCCTATCTCCACAGGTCCACAGGTCCTGCCAAGAGTTTGCTCCATCCTGGGCTTCCCATGGGGTCACAGCCTCCTTCAGGTGCCTCCACCTGCTCCACCATGGAGTCCTCCATGGGCTGCAGGTGGAACCTCTGTTCTACCATTATCTTCCATGGGCTACAGAAGGACAGCCTGCCTCACTATGGTCTTCTCCATGGGCTGCAGGGGAATCTCTGCTCTGGCACCTGGAGCACATCCTCCCCTTCCTTCTTCATTGACCTTGGTGTCTGCAGAGTTTTTCGCATAGTCTCACTCTTCTCTCTGGTGCGAAAACTACTCCTAGTTGGTTTAATTTAACTCCTTCTTAAATATGCTACCCCAGAGGCTCTACCACTGTTGCTGGTTGGCTTGGACTTACCCAGCAGCAGGTATGCCCGTCCAGCTGGTATTTGCTCTGACAGACATGAGGAAAGGTTCTAGCAGCTTCTCACAAAAGCCACCCCTGCAGCCCCCCTGCTACCAAAACTTTTCCTTACAAAACCCAATACATATGCATATCACTGGCATCATTAGAATTTAAAGTGTAGTTTCTCAGTTTTAAAACAATATGATAGAAGTTACCATCTGCTTGTCCTTCAACTGGCTTTATGGTTTCCTTGTTACTTGTTATGTATTGTGTTTTTTAATTTTCTTTAGCTGTATCATTAATCAACCAACTGGTGTGCAAAAAGCAGCTTTTATTTCCTTCTGAAACAGATTGCATTTTTAGGATAGTATGGGTTTTTGTCATTTAAGCAGATGCTTCATCTCTCTGCCTATGGTACCATGCTATTTTGCTTCACTAACTGAAGTAAAAACTAAAAAAACCCCACTGTAGATTGGCTGAGAAGTGCTGAATAAAAAAGGAAGAGATTTTGCATTGTAATGTACATATCAGTGTGTCAGGCAGATACACTAGTTTTTATGACACAGAATAATTAATATTGTAAATCATAATTTATTCCCATTACGCATCTTTACAAAGAATGGAAAGGAGGATATTGCTGTGGCTGACTTTAACCATACTATAAATCTTTATTTATGTGATAAATATAAAAATTATGTTAATTCTTAACAAGAATTACTGGTAGAAATGCTTTTTTTTTCAAGTGATGTTATAATGCTTTCAGAGCCAGAGATACACTTGTGGGATTTGAAACTTACAAAGGTATGAAAAAGGCAAAGTATCACCAGGTTATAGCTGCCAAACTGTCTCCAATTTAAAGGTCATTTCAATTTCCAGTATTTTTCTAGTTAAAGCATGGTTTCCCAAGAATACTAGCTAGCTAGTAACGAGAAAAATGACAATAATAAATCCATTTTAGTCTCTGCTTTTCCCTTTCAGTACCCAGTACTAGGTTTTGTACATATTTTATATTCTTCAAATTAATTCTCTAGAATATCTACTGCCATAATGTCCACTGAAAGTATTGCTGCTTTGGACCTTAGAGAAAAGTCTCATTAGACTTGATGTTGTATTGCCATTACTGAACTGCTCTGGCACAAAACGAGTGTATTTTGTTTGTGATACCATAATTAACAGTAATTCATTTTATAGGATAGCTTTTATAGGGGCAAAATTATAAATAGTTATTAGTCTCCAGGGAGTTAAGTCTTTACAGGCTATCTGAATGTTTCTGCAGTCAGTGTTCCCTTTTTTGTTCATAGATATACAAAACAGGTGCCATTAAACTCTATAAATCAAATCTTGTAGACATTAACTTTGTTAACATTTTACTACAGATTCCTAAGGCAATTAAAAGTAGTTACTAGATGCTGGCCATCACACATTGTCAGAGAGACTCCCAACATGAAAGTAAGGTGAGTAGATACACTGACGTCCTGGGTTGAAAAGGCTTACAAGATTTCTGTACTGTTTCTGAAACCAAACACTAGGAAATTCAAGTGAAAATGGCTCAACACTTAAAATAATTTCTGTGGTGCTAAAGCATGAAAATCTGCACTTTTGGAACATCTGTTACTCTGACCACCAAAGATCATCACAAGGGAAAAACATTGAGTTACCTAAAGCAATTTAAAAACTCACATTAATGTATTCTAGAAGAATATATCTTTCAAGATATGTTGAAGGCAGCAACAGGAGACCATTTTGGATGCATTTAAAAAAAATATTTATTTGAATAATTTTTGTTCACAGATGACAGTCATACAGTCTCCATATCTTCTGGAAATAATTTTGTTAATACAAGTATATTAAAAGCTGTCAGCTGCAAGAAGCCCTCACTTTTATACCTTCTTGGAAAACAGGTTGCAGTGTTTTGCACCAAGCCTAGTCTGAATTGCCTTGAGTTTTGAAAGTCCTCTTAATTAATTTCCCATTTGCTATATTTTTTGAATTTCTGATGTAGTGAAGACGGGACATAATTACACTTTTCATTATCAGCCCTTCTAGACCCAAGTAAGCATGAAGATAAAATGGAAAAAGAAAAAAACAACAACCTAACACTAGTGTATTTCAATGAAGGTGGTCTGACATACGTAATACTCATGGCAGTGAAGAAGGTCAACAGCACAGATTCTGTTTTAATCATTTTTTGCCTCTTCCAAGAATTATAGAGAAGATTTTAATTTTCCAGTAGTATGAATAATGATAGCCATTTTGTCCAATACCAATAAGACTTTAGCAGTAGGTTTAGAGTTCTTTTGCATTTAATTCATGATTATGGATGTAAACATATACTTATTTCTGTACATATGTTCTTCTTAATATTAGCATTTAGATAAGGGTAAATGTTACATTGAATAAAATAATTTATACTTTATTGTTTGTGGAGTAGATTGTAGCTATGGGGGCAAATCATGTAGTAAGGGACAGTCATGGTCTCCTCCCTATCTCCTGTTCTCCAGTATGGTTAGTTATTCCTTGCTCAGTCTGTTTATTCATCTTTCACTCCTTAAACACCTTCTATTGTAGAATGAGCTTTTTTTTCTATAACAGAGAAAACTTGGTTTATTGCAAAAGAAAAAAATTTTCAAAGATTCCATCCGTAAAATGTTAATCTCAGCTGTAGCTAGTGATGTTGCCTTTATTTTTTTACTTCCCCATTTATTTTTCTTGGACTTTCTTTTTAGAAAATCAGGATCATCCAATGGCCTTTAGGTGAAATGAGAATCTTTATTACGTTTCACGAGAACTGGCTTCCACCTTTTGTTTTTTGTCACCTGGAGAACTGTGGCCTTAGTATTCCTTCCCTTCCCATCATGCATCAACGTCATGGCTTCAAAATGTTTCTTTGCTTGAATTTTGGACAAGGCAATGAAGGGAATGAATTGTGTTTTTAAACCAGCAGAGAAAGAACATTTTTGAATTTATAACAATCCAGAGTGACCTTGTGAGGCTTGAGAAGTGCGCCCATAGGAACCACATAAATTTTAAGCCCAAGTACAAGGTCCTTCACATAGGTCTGGGAAATTTTATGCTCGAGTACAGGCTGGACAGAGAATGGATTGAGAGCAGCCCTAAGGAGAAGGACTTTGGGGTGTCGGTGGACAAGAAGCTCATATGAACTCATAGGAGCCAGTAATGTAAGTTTGTGGAGGGTGTCCCTGCCTATGGCCAGGGGATTGGAACTAGATGATCCTTCCAACAGAGGCCATTCTGTGATTCTATGATATAAATATGGGATTCCTATATCCTGACAAGGAGCCATTGCTCTTGCCTTACCAAAGCAGCAATAAAGCATCATTCTTCTAAAGTTATTCCAAGTTTTAAATTTTGTGCCAAGGTTTTAAGAATTTTAGAAAGTCTTCTCTTTCTTTTAATGAATTTAAGGTGTTCAATATTTCATTATTTATTTATATATATATATATACATATACATACACAACCTTTTTAATTATAGCTGCTATAATAACCATAAATGGTAATATGAAGATCACTTGAAAGTAGAGGAGCTAAGACTGGACAGTGCTTTCTTTTGAGTTCCATTTGTTTTGTTTTGCTTTGCCACATTTTATAGTGCAGCCCAGTGACCGGTTTGTGATTGGTACTAAAAAATTATGATCAGATTTACATAAGGTCATGTTCCTAGGCCACATAACATAAATAAGAGAAAGTATTATATATATATATATATACACTTATATATATATATAAATGAAAACAGAAAATTCCTATCACTTCCATCATAAGACATTATTCATGCATTACTGCTTGTGATCAATGCAGTTAAGACATTTAAAGAAATAGTGCATATTTGATGTCTCATTTTATCTTCATAAATGCATAAAGACATCCTGTATTCACCATCCATTATGAATTTTCTGCGTAAATGTCATAGTGCTTGGAATTTTTTTATTCAGTTCCTTTGTAGGACTTTGCTTACCCATTCAAATGGTCTTTTACATTTCCTTATATAACGAATCACCAAAGAGGAAGAAAGGAGGCAGCTTCTTTTTATGTAAAGAGCAATTTTATATATATATTTCAAAAATACAAAATAAATCAGGACTCTTTCAGTTATGGCCCACACACCCGCTTACTCTGTGTCAATATTTTGCTCTTCTAGTCTTCTTTTCCCTCGATCAGCTGTGCTTTACTCTAAACTGGGATACTGTGTAATTTCTTAAAGTTTAACTTAATGTTTACCATAATTATTTTTGTTATACTTATAACCACCATTAATATTTAAATTAAAGCTTAATTTTTATTGCAATAGTATTATATCTAATTGTTTTAGGTTAAATTCTTCTGGTTTATAACTCTATTTTATATCTGTTTATAAAGCAAGATCGTATCAGGTTTATAATGCTTTGGCACTCTGATTCTTGAACACAAGGATATAACCTGTTTGTTGTCATGTGAATTGCACAGTGGGTGCAATCTGTCATTGAAAGCTCTGTGAATTGTAGGGGTTCAGGACCTCAGAATCTGGCCTGGGTAAATAGCAATTACATATTGTGGTGAATTGCTTGACAATTTTAGTTTAAAATAGAAAATAAATCCTGGGGTAGGGTGAAGGGGTTTACTTTCAATAGAACATCTAATTAACAAGTAACTCAATATGTTCAGAGTCAGTTTTATTTAATCCTGTGACTTTCCAAGTCTTTGCAGTGGAACTAATAACAGAATGATTATATAGCCAGAATTATTTGTTTAGTAAATGATTTTGTATTTAATTTTTCAGATATATTTTTAGAAGTTAGCCAACTTTATTCCATTATTCCTGGTAGGATTACTTCAAATCTCCATGCAACTCTGAACCAAGAGCTATATCTATAATAGGATCTGATTACACTTTTATAATGCAGATTTTAATCACTTCTATTAATAATCTGAATTGTCACCATGTTTTCAGAATATCTGAGGAACAGTTTAATTTAATAAGGAGACCACTGGGATATAAGAAAATGGTATGCTTTGCATGGACTCTACCTGGCTGATAATGCAAATGATCAAAGACCTGCGTACTTTCTTTCTGTTTTATTAGTGGTTCCTTCTTGCCTGTGACACAGTAAGTAGATGGAAAACAGCAAATATTTTATTATGTGATTCTACATCTAGATTCTCTCATTGTTGTCCTTCACCATAGGTGATGATCTCTCAAAGATGTCACCCAGCAATAAAGCCGATCAGCATTAGCAAGTGACAGCTCATTTTATCATGAATATTGAGGCATGCAGCGCACAGTGCTTAAAAACCCATCACTTGCTACACAATGTGGTCTCTAAAATTAAGCTGTTTAATTTTTTCTAGGGATGAAAAGCTGATTTAACAATTCACTGGATTGAATGGCCTTTCAATTTTTTCTTTATTGGACTGGATCTTCTTAGACAGTAAGAGCTAATTATGAATGCAAGCCATTTTGAACCTGGCAGTAACGAGAGTAATCAAAAACTCCATAAGGTCTACACTAAGGTTTTCCATGGCTAAATTGACCTCTTATTTGTCAAAATAAAATGATGTAGAAGTGGTAAAGCAGAACTTGCAATATGTTACATAAACAATTTTGAGAAAGAGGCCTTTTATATATAGCATTCCAAATTGTTAAATACTGAATTATCTATGATTATAGTTTACCATGTTTATATCTAACTTCTTTAATATGCTGTAAGAAGCTGACTTTTACACAATGAATCCCGAGGTTTTTTGCTTACTGAGACTTTACATGTTCCTCACAGGGCCCAGAAGGATTGCGGCCATTATGAGTTGACCTATTATCATCTTGGGAAAAATGAGGGTGGTCTCACAGCTGAATGTGCAACCCAGAACTAACAGTGGACATTCTTATCCTTCAAATAGATTTTAAAATTATTATTTTACTTCAGTGTGAATTTTTTAGTAAATTTATATTGTGGAGAACAATATTGTAAAGGTAAGAGAGGGACGTTGCCTAGAAAAAAGTACCAAGAAGGTGCCCAAAATCTTCAGGCCTATAAAAAAATATATAAATTAGGACTTCCAAACCTGTATCCTTTCCTAAAGTCTTTTCCCATCTATTGCAGAGAAAAACTCCTGCTCTCTCTTGATTACTGATTTCCTCTCCTATGTCCCATGCACAAGAACCAATAGGGGTAGTGTACAGCATTTGACAAAGGACCTCATGTTTTAGTTCATGGAAGGAGTCTGACATTTAAGAACTGGGGACAGCTTGACTATTGGCTGATAAGCATGAATCATGATGAAAATTATCTAACAGAATTTATTTGGAAACTCATAATTTTTTTGTGGAGACCTAAAATACTTTAGACTGAAAGGAATCTCTGGAGGTCATCTAGTTCAGTCCACAGCCTAAAGCAGGGTCAACTATATCCTGAGATGATTTGTCTTTGAATTTTTTGAGTTTACAGTAGTTATTGTTGTGACACATTGGGTTTTAATATTTGTTACCAGCGGGGAAACTTTTCCTGACCTTTGCTATTAATGATGCTATTAAACTTGTGAATATGTCAGAGACATTTGAGATAGTCTTTATACACACATATTCCTCACATTTTCACTTGCTGTGTTACCACAAAGCAATGTTTACCCTGATGGCAGATGAGATTTTTTTACAACTGGCAGTATGAACAATTCCACTAATACACCAAAATCCATGAAGAGGGTTTCCTGCTGCCATGAAATACTTACTTACAGTACTGTTGTTGTACAGGACATTTGACCAGAAGAATGTAGGGCTCACTTATTCAGGTGTATGGTCATTTTCTTACTTAAACCAAGTGGGATACATTTAAAAAAATAAGAAAAGGTTTTAATCCATTTAATATGCCAATATAAATTTTATCCACATCTCTTCTGAGATGATAAAGGAACTCTCAAAATTTTCTGAAATGGAATAATTATCATGGAATATTAATAACTTAAACTACTTTTTTGGGAGAGACACAATAATCAGGTTTCTCACAGTAGCAGAGCAGAGGTTATATGTTTAAAGGACAAATTTGACTTAAAATTGAAACAAGATTGCTTTAGGGTGATGAGGCAATCAACCATCCTTCTTGATAGATATAACAAATCCAGTAAGAGCAACAAAATCAAATTTACAGAAGGTAATCCAACGTTTTCTTTGCTTCAGTAGTTGCAGAGATTCCCTGTCTTGAGTAATTTACATCAGGCTATTTTATGAGAGTCTAATTTTTGTTTTGTCATCTTCAAGAGTCTCACACAACTGAGTACCACTGTCAGCTCTCAATTATTCCCCTAAATTTACTATGGACCATTGTGGGATTTTGAGGAGTCAGGGCCCAGATGACAATAAATAGAATAGATATTTTGATAGTAATTTAACTGGAAAGACACCTCAATAAAATATATTATTGCTCACTTTCCTCTTTCTTATTTCCATGAGGCTTGGTCATTTTTCACTTCAATAACTTCACTAGGCTGTTGTAAATTTTTCTGGCATACCTTTTAAAATCAACATTGCTGTTAAAACCTATATTAGCTCACGAGCTGCACTGAATTATTCCATTTGGTCTACAGCAAATGTGTCTGGGTGTACTAAGAGATGACATTCACATGAAGAATCCTTTTTTTCTTTTTTTACTTTTAATTCTGAATCCCTGCTTGAATTTACTGATCATAGTAAACACAAATGACAAGTCTTTTTGCTTGTTTAGAAGTTGGAAAGAACACACATATTCCTTTGGGAGTACATGGACTGTCAGCACTTGCAGGTGAGCAATCCTGATTGATCTTTTGCTTTTTTACATTGTATCTAACTAAGGCTTGTTTTTTAAACTGTTTTGTTAGAAGTAGAATTATTTCTACATTTGAAAGTTCCCTAAGTAAGGGTTAAGTTTCAGAACCTTCTGAAAAAGCCACATTAATAGGTCTCATGTACTTGAACTAAGCAGAATTTACACTCAGTAACATTGATACTGAAATCCCAGAGCCGCAAAAGAAGGTACAAGGAGAGTCTTTGACCCCATCCTCAACAAACATGAGAGAGATTTTCAAGATAGCCAGGCATGTACTGCTTTGCAAGTAAACATCTTTTAAAGTAAATGTCAAACTGTTAACACAGTCACATAGTAGAACTCCTATAGGCACATAGTCAAGTTATGACATGTTTCTAGCGTAGTTGGAGTACTTGTGCATTTCTATTGAAAAATCTAGAGACCTGAATATATACATTTGTGGGATAACTCTGATCTGCAATTTTCAGAGGATTTATGCTAGGAAGATCTTTGAAAAAGAAAATGTATCATTAAAGGCAAGATGGAAAGGTGTTTTAATCTTAAAATTGCTTAATAAGAAAGCAAACATAATTTACTTCTTAAAAGTCACAAAGTGATGGAAGAAACAGGTACAATACAGAAAAATGGGTGTTAGACAATGCAAAAGTGTCACTGGATTTATTTACTGTGGAACAAAAGGAGATATTGCTGGCATTTGTGCAACTGTTATATCAGTCCTTTTTTGAGTCAATGGAAAAGCCGTAGCATACTGTATATACAGCACTATATATTGTAACTATTTTCTCTCCTCGAGTGAGAGTTTTGCATTTTACGAGATGGACTTCAGGGAAAGATTTTCTTATTTGTGTTTTCATACTTTATATACTAGTGTGTAAATGCTTTTTTAAAAATTATTTTTTAATTTGAAGATCACTGCTGTACTTTCAAAATATGATACAATTACAATGAACACTTTTCTGAATGTGCTTTAATAATCTTACCACGTGTGTTGACCTTTCAACTCATTCAAATTACATCTTAACAATAAGTTAATGGGTAAGGGAATCAAAGGCAAATTAGAGTACCCTTTTCATGCCTTTGCTTTACGTAGCATTGTACCCTTACTTCATATGGTTTACTCTTGGACTCTTTTAGACCACATTTCATGTAGCTTAATCAATCTCCGTGGCATAGAGACATTTGTGAGGAAGGGGAGGGGAGGTTAAGGAAGGGAATGGAAGGGAAGGAAAAGGAAATAAGAACATTTTTTCTACGTTCACAGTGGAAAAATGTCACCAGTAGACTGGTACTTTTGCTGTTTAACATATATGTAAATGATCTGTATAAGGGTGATCAATAGGATGACAAAATTCATTGACTATTCGACTATTTAGGACAATGAAGGTAACTCTGAAGAACTTCAGAATATTAAGTGCTTTCTGAAAGATGACTAAAATTGGAATGACTCCTATGTAAGTAATATCTAAATAGATTAGGTTGTAGTTAAGCTGTAGGATTTCCTGCAGCAGGATGAAAGGGTGCTCAAAATTTTCCAGGCATCACAGAGCCATTGGATTTCTTCATGGTAGACAAATCAAATCAGGCTATGGAATATAAATCTTTGTGTCAGGAAGTCCCTGAGCTGGAGATTACAGGAGCTTGGAATAGTATTCTGGGGTACTAATGTGTTTTGACAGTTTTCATATTTTGATTATTTGTTTTATCTTTTAGGGTGCTGCGTCTTCCCTAAAGACTGTAGCGGTATTTAAGAACTTCTTCAACTGGCAACTGGCAACTAGGGGTCTGGAGAAAAGGTCTCATGAGGAGAGGCTGAGGAACCTGGGGCTGTTCAGCCTGGGGAAGAGGAGGCTGAGTCCAGACCTTATCACTCTCTACAGCTATCTGAAAGCACGTTGTAGTGAGACAGGATTTGGACTCTTCAGCCTAATAACTAGTGACAGGACAAGAGGGAATGGGTTCAAATTGCACCAGGGGAGGTTCAGATTGGATATTAGGAAAAAATTCTTCACCAAAAGTGTGGTGAAGCATTGAAACAGGCTGCCCAGGGAGGTGGTGAAATTACCATCCTTGGAGTTGTTCAGACAGTGGGAAAATGGGGTGATGGGAGATGATTTAGAAGTTACGGTGGTGTAGTGATAACAGCTGGACTTGATGATCTTGCAATACAGCTGCATGTTCTCCAGAAAGATGGGGAACTTGTTTTAGGAAAATCATTAAACAGCAATAATGCTGGCAACTGCCTATCATCAATAAACACACCTGAATTAGTTCCAGAAGGTTTACTTTATCATCTCCATGAGAATTCTTCTTGGATTTTCGTACCAGTGTTTCATTCTCTACCTTCCGGTAAGAGATTTTGAAGTTTCCGTGTTCTTCTGAGACATACACTTTGAGAGTGTAGAAGAGCTGTTTATATCACACAAAATTTAAACTTTTTAAAGTGACAACTGTGTTCGAACTGTGAAATTGTTTTTGCAGTAGCACAAGATAGACAAGCGATAACTGTGTTGAATCATCCATTCTTTATGTCATCCAGCAGGTTTGACAGTGCAATTAACTCCATAAGAAGATATTTCTTTCCACAGTAAGAATTTGTTTTATCTTTGCTCACAGAAATTGTTCAGTTTTATTCTCCTTACTTTCTGTCTGTTTCTTGAACAGCAAAAGTGATACTATAATATCATTGTCAAAAACCAATTTTTCTGTTTTAGCAGTCAGCATTGAGCTGCAGCCATTCAAGATTGGGGTGGTTTTTGGGTTAGTGGTTTTTTTGGTTTATTTTTTTGGAGTGGGGGGTATATCTGTATTTTTTTTTGTTGTTAGGGTTTCTTTCTCTCTTTCTTTCTTTCTTTCTTTGGAGGGGGATGTATCTGTATTTTTTTGTTATTAGGGTTCCTTCCTTCCTTCCTTCCTTCCTTCCTTCCTTCCTTCCTTCCTTCCTTCCTTCCTTCCTTCCTTCCTTCCTTCCTTCCTTCCTTCCTTCCTTCCTACCTGCCTTCCTGCCTTCCTGCCTTCATGCCTCTTTTGCCTTTTTTGCCTTTTTTGCCTTTTTTTTTTGTTGATTGCTTGGTTTTGGTTTTAATTGCAGGATTTTA
Source organism: Gallinula chloropus (assembly GCF_964237585.1). NCBI lineage: Eukaryota > Metazoa > Chordata > Aves > Gruiformes > Rallidae > Gallinula > Gallinula chloropus. The sequence continues at coordinate 43,947,882 of NC_140086.1, forward strand.
CACTAGGAAAAGCCAAGAGACACAATTTGAGTACTTATCATAGAGGTGACCACCTAAAATCCATCTCTGCTCTTTAAAGAGGCCTCTGTCCCTCCACACACTGCCATGTTCCCATCACACAAGCAGCCTGTGAAAAGTTAGTTGATGCGAAGGTACAGAACCTACAACACCACCATGAGGTTCAGCTTGCCCTTCAAACCTTTAGAATATGTTAAACTCCCCCAAAGTGCGTGATGGTCTCCCAGTGACACCAAAAACTACTATTAATTTAGTGTTACAAATAGAAGTCTTTTTATGAATAGTAAGCCATGGAAAAAAAATCCCTCTGGTGACAGAATAAAAGATGGAGTTGTCATTGGCTTAAAAAGGAATTTCTGTTTTATGAAGTTACCATGGTCTGGATATAGAACCACAGAATTACAGAATCACAAGGTTGAGAAAGACCTTTAAGATTGCGTCCATCCATTCCTGTCCTATGCTAAGCCATATCTCTAAGTACCTTATCTACCTTTTTTTTGAACACATCCTGGGATGGTGACTCAACCACCACCCTAGGCAGTGTGCTCCAAGTCCTGATGAATCTTTCAATGCAAAAATACAGTATATTTAAAATAAAATTATTTTAATAAACATTTATTTCTATCTCTCTGTAAATATTGATGTTTGTGGATTTCTGTATTTAGTATTCATCTCTTCTATGTTGACCTGTGTTTAAAATCTACTTTGAGTTCTACCTATTTTAGCTTATACTTTTTACTATGGATAGTATGCATCCCTTTCTCAAATTTTGTATGAAGAATGAGTGTGAAGAACTGTGAGAAGTATTTATTTTCTTTTCCAACATTCCTGGACAATGTAGTATTCCTTTTTACATGTAGTTTGCAATTGGTGCAGGTGACTTCTATATCGATGTAAAAGATGCACAATATTATATATCATATATACATGTATATATCACATTTTAAGAACACTGGCAATAAGAAATGCTAAAGATTTGGTGTTACAGGAAGATCTTATTCTATGTCATTCATTTTAACCTTATTGTTCTGCACTTACAATTAAAAAGACATTGTCCTTCTATGATTATATGTTCCAAGTTAATTTTTTGTAAAAACTAAATAACACATACCTTCCTTGAAAAAAAAATCTTTTCCTTGCAGTATTATTTTTCAATTTATTTGAAAATAATCAAAGGGGCTAGAATAATTTGTTTGTGTGTTAACATAATATGAACCATTATTTGAAGGCTCCTGGATATTTCCAAGCAGATCAAATATTAGAATGACAGAAAATTTTGTGTGTTAACTTTTTTCCTGTAATTTCTACATAGCATTTTAGTAGGCATTAGCCATTTCTTGATTAACAGTAAGGCTGTTAAAATAAGAAAATGGTTTTGTCTAATATGTAAAAGTTTTAACTTTTTTGCCAGTGCATTGTAGCCATTTACTCTAGATTTCTGTTCCATGTGTTTACACCACAAAATTCAATTGATGCTGCACTGTGGAATATTTGACTGATTCCAATGTTGCTTCTGGGTAATTGTGGGCTGCCTCTCTACCAGCAATGTATATGATTATCTGAATTTCGAAATGGACTTACATTTTCTAAAACAGTATTTGACAAAGGTTTTCCACCACTGTTACTCCCCATGATGATACCTGAGCAATAAATTCCAAATGTTTGCTCTTCACTTGAGCCAGTTCACAGCAATAGGATGCTCTGTTTCATAATTAACTCAGTTTAAGTATGAGAGAAAATTAGCCATCTGACATTGTATATTGATGCTTCTTATGTGTGTGGAAGCTCTGAGAGAAACTCAGAAGATCTAAGGGATAAAACTAATACGGTCCCCTAAAAGAATTATTTCATCTTCAATCTTGAAAGCACTTACACCATTTGCTACAGACTGCAGAAGAAATGTTTTTTTTCAAACATAACTGCATGACAAGAGAGCTGCTGACACCCAGATGTTTGGACACATTGTTGATCCATTGCTGATAAGGAAATAAAAAGGATTGTGCTGGGATGCAACTTGCCACATTCAGTCACTGGCTACGCAAGATCTTTGGGGTGTGGGGCATGGAACTGATGAGCAATTACAAAGGTTGCAACCCCTATCTAAATGATAGGAATTATTCATGCATTCGCAACAGTTGCTTTTACGTTTGGTCAAATGCTAACCAATCCTGTTCTCCATTGTTTGAATGAAACTTTTGGGTTTACAATTGTACTTACTGATGAAAACTTCCCCTAAGATAGGAGTTAGACAAAATTTTTTTCTTTTCCCCATGAATTCTCTTAGGAATTTCTTTGGTCAAGCAAGAGCAACAAAAATGTTTATTTATATTGTAGGTAAATCCTTTCTTCCTCTCTTCAACTTCCTAAGGTCTTTCTATTCTTCTCTCTCTTAGACATTTAGCCATTTTATTTGCTTTTTTCCTCAAGAGTTCTGCTTGTGTATTTTTTTTTCTTGCTCTGAATAATCCCCCCTTTTTCTTTTCTTTTCTGCGACCCTCTGTTTTCTGTTTAATTTGCTGCTCTCAAAATACACACATAACCATCTTCAGTCTCACCACATTTTAAAAAATGAAGTAGTAATATTATTAATTAATTTCATTAGATAATAATATATTTTTTCAGCAAGCTCCACATTAATATACATTATTTTATGTATTGGTTGTGTACTTGGTTCTCCAATTGCTTCATTACTGTAAATTACTGTAGCAGGAAAAAAAGATAAAATCAGGTTTAGAAGCCAGCTTGCTACAAAAATGAAGGCTGTTTCCTTAGTTCAGAAAACTTGTCAAAGAGAAGTAGAATATAATTTTGTTGAGTTCCATGTAGTTGTGAAATGGTTCATTAATAAATCTGTCATGCAAGTTGTTCCTAGGGGTATATTTGTGAAAGTGCTTTGCTGAGATATTTGTAGAAGAGATAGTGCCATGGATTAGTAAATTTACTAAAGCTTGATTTATATCCAGAAAAGTAAAGTTGCCTGCAGCCTTTCCATGAACTTTCATGTCTGTTAAGCTGCTCATTCACCTTCATATTATTGTTGGGACTGCTAATAATATTTGTGAAAAGCTGACACTTTTATAAGTGAACAAGTCAAGATGAACTTATGGTTCCTGTCAAAAGAAACAAGCAAACCTATCATCTCTCCTCTAGACATCTTTGAAGATCTGAAACTGAAATTGGTTTTAAAAGTTAAGCCACTCCACTAAAAGGGAGGAAAAGGCTTCCATCAAAGCTGAAGCCCCAAATATTACCTTGTCATCACAGAAGTAGCAGATCAGCCAGAGACATACAGCTCTCTCCCATGCAAAATTGCAACAACATTTAACATTTTTTATTTGGGGCACTTTAGAGTAAAATTAAAATTTCAAGACATTTTTCCATCTATGTTTTCAAATAAAATATGCTGGCAAGAAAAAAAAGTCATTTGCAAATTTCCCTTGTTTTCAAGCAGAAAAATGAAAAGACAAAATGGAATCTACTTAAGTATTGGAAACTTTCAAAGTCTGACCTTCATTTTGCTCTTGCTTCTTACTTTCTTTAGTTCTTGCAACTTTTGCTAAGTGAGTAGATCTTAATCTTGAAAAAAGCTGCACCAAAAAAGAAGACTAGTTTCTTTGATATATAGACATTTATAAGCTAAAAGATTTAACTTCAAAATGTGATACCCTATTTTTTTCCCCAGTCTTATAAACAATATAGGTTCCTTTGTTCTACAGCCAGACTGTCTAATGTTGACTTTGGTTTCTGTTTGTGGCTGTGGAAGACCTTGAAAAAGAAGATAACATTGCTCATAAAAGTATTCTGCTCTCAACAAGGCTGCGGAGCTTTAACATAGACTATTTCATGCTTAGAAGGTTACAATGTCTATGAAAGAGTAATTTCATAATGACAATAAAATGGAAGTTTGGAGAGATCTCCATTGAGCTGAACGACTTAAGGGAACACACAGAACAGCACCTTTGGGAGGACAAGGTCAAGCTGAAATGTTTTCAGGGCTGTATGAAGTGAATCATAGTTGCTGAATGTAAGCTAATCTAATTGTATCTTAGTATTTTTGTGTTTTAAAAAATATTTCTTCATAATGTGTTTTTCTCTCTTCAGCTAAAGAGTTTGAAGGTCACAGGTGTTAATAGCAGATAAATTGCAAATATAAATTTAGTAAACATTTTAAAGAGTACCAAGAACATGGCTTTGGAATTATTATTATTTTATTTTATTTTTCGCTCTTTTCTCCCCCTATTTATTTTCTTTTAAAGAAGGGAAATACTACTTGTGTTTGGTGACAACTGATTGCTTTTGATTAAACAATATATTTTAATGTTACAAAACAAAAAATTTCCTTACTTTTACCATGTGTATTTCAAGCATATGTTAATCTAAGTATTGTATTAGTTGTTTAAAGAGGAACCTGGTGCTGGACATGGAATATATCTGCTAAATCCCTAATGTTTTTCCTATGTAGATCTTCTATATTTCAGTAGCTGCCTTCTGAGGTTATTAACAATCGATTTGTAATACCACTATGAGAACATCAGGAAGTTTCGAAGGTTTTAAGATGTGAAAAATGTATTTGTTCATGAGCCAGTGCTGTAGTTTTATGTTTACAGAAATTATTATCCATGCAGTTGTGCCCAAATTTCAAATCAGGAAAATTAGAAAGTAACTCTGAAAAATATCAGTCCAGTTCTAAGTTTCTATCATAGTTTATATGTATTTTTGGACGTTACATGGCAGAACTCTTGACCATCAACTTGTGACTTGTATATATGTTGGAAGATATAAATGCTGGTACAAGAGTGGGACCAGTTCTAATGTGTCTTTCTTTAGCATTTCAAGGATGCAGATCAGTAACTAACTATACGAAACCGTATTTTTTGTCTAAGGGTTTTTTGTAATAACTCAGGATTGCATTATGATTGTGGTTAAGGAATTTTACCACTAGACTAACAGGTAAGCTGGGAAAAATTAAAATTTTGCACACTTTAATTCGTGCAATACTCCTTATACTGTATATTCACTTTCTGAATTTTCACAGTTAGCTAAATGGGGATTAAAAATATCGTTGGGATTTATGCTTTACTCATGTACCAACCAAAGCACAGAGGGAGAGGACAGGACAGTGCAGCACTGTGAGGCAGTCTTAATACAAGACAAAGATTTTACGTTTTTAAAGTAAATATGGCATTTATCAATCTCTTTCATCTCATTACTTCAAAGAGTAAACATTCTGCATCTGTCACCTTAAATCCATGGTGAGTATCAGAAGCAGTTATGATTTGCATGTTTCCATACTGCTTCCTAAAGTCCTTTAAAAAGAAAATTCTTCATAGTAGCTGCTACAGTGCTTTGTTTTGCATTTAATATGAAAATAATGTTGATAAGACACTGATGTTTTAGTTGTTGCTAAGCAGTGTTTACAATTAAGTCAAAGACTTTACAACTTTCCAGATGCTGCCAGCACGGAGCCATGAGGCTTCTTCAAGAGGTGAACAAGAAGCTGTGGGGGTGCACAGCCAGGACAGTTGACTCAAACTGTCCAAAGGGATATTCCATACCATATATAATTCTGCTCTGTATATAAGCTGGGAGAAAGTGGCTGGGGAGGGCTGTGGTTCGGTTACTAGCTGTGCATTTGTCAGTGGGTGGTGAGCAGTTATGCTGTGCATTACTTGTTTGGTATATTCCTTTTTAATTATTATTATTATTAATAATACTATTTTCACCAGGATAATAATTATCTTATTTTTTGGTCCTATTAAACTGTTTTTATCTTCACCCACGAGTTTTACTTTCTCCAATTGTCTCCCGCATCCTACTGGGAGGTGAGAGGGAGCGCATGGCCATGTGGTTATTTTTGATGCCTGCTGGCTTGAACAGGACCACAAATTTTGAAACTGTCTAACCTAGGTTGGATTCTCAATGTTTTAATACTGTGTAGTTATCTAGTAATATTTTTTTTTTCTGGGATAAGTCCCAATTGTGTTTTTCTGCTAAGTAAGAAGAAAATTAGTCAAGCTGTTTTTGTGTTATAAGTCATTACCCTGAATATGAAGCTACTCTGTAAACATACTGATTGGCATAGTAAATACTTTACACAGATTGCAAGGGTTCACAGGGAGCAGCGGCCCAAATGATGCTGTATGGAAGAGAAGGAAAGAAATTGTTCTGAAGCTCAAGCATGAGTTGAATGTCAAGGGGAAGTATCAAGTACTTTGTACATTAACTTTTGCAGCTCAAAAAGGTAAGAGAAGATTTTGTTTTGAAGCACATGTTCTTCAAACCATAGTAACTGAAGGAAGCTGTGAGCCTTATGTGTCTCATTAAGTTAGGATGGAATTAAGGAAGTGAACACAATGTTAAGTACCAAGGTGGTCATCACCACCAGTAGTCCTCTTCTGAAGTCAGAAGAGTTATGATATTTTCAAGGATTTCCATACCTCTGTACATTCCCCTTTCTTTCAAAAGCGAACCACTGGTTTGAACAGCCAACAAACAACTGGAGTCAGGAAGAGGGGTCAGAAAAACTCAGACAGGTAATTCTTTTCCTGATTTCTGTGAACCCAGACTGGTAGAACTGTTCCTAGGAGTTGCAGGTTTTCGGAAGACATAAATCCTGAACCATAAGAGCTTCTCTGACCGACATGTGGGCTGGCCCAGATTGTACTGAAAAAAAATAGACATCTCACATGTTTGGGCCTGAATTAGATGTGTCCAAGCTGCTGTGAACCTGATTTGCCTGTATTTATAAGAAGGAAAAAAACCTCCAAAAACTCAAGCTGTTATTTTTTTGCCACCAGACAAAGGAATGAAAAGATGAGAAACTCTGCTGACACAAAGGTCAGTGAAGAACGAGGGAAGGATGCACTCCAGGCACCAGAAGAGAGATTTCCTTGCAGTGCATGGAGAAGACCATGGTAGAACAGATTGTCCCCCCACAGCCCATGGAAGATGATGGGGACCAGAGATTCCACCTGCAGCCCATGGAGGACTCCACACTGGAGTAGCTGGAGACACATAAAGGAGGCAGTGGGAAGCCAGTGCTGGAGCAAGTTCCTAGAGGGACCTGCAGCCTGTAGCCTCGTCTCTAGATGAGACAAAAAAAAATGTTTCTCTTTTTTTTGCCCAGATCCTCAACAATCAGATCCCTAAATCTGAGATTTGATAACTTTGAAACTTCAGGATCAGAAGGATATGAAATTGACATGTATGTACAAATTCATTGGGTGAAAATCACAGGAAGCATTTTAGAAACATTCTGTCAGTCCCTGATATCATGCTGTAAGGGTTTTATACAGGTAACATTCACCTGTGAATTTCTTGGAGATTTCCATGATTTCACCCACTATAGATTTATTCAACTATAATTACTTTTATGAAGTATTTTAGTTTAGACTGCATATGCTTCTCAGGAGTTTTTAATCTTTCTTTTGTTTATGTATCTACCTATTTCCATTTGTGCTTATGTCATCTCTATTTGAATTTTCATGTCCTTAGTCCCTGTATATTTGTCCTTGCCTTGTTTACAATATTAGTTTCTAACCCATTGTTCTGAAACTGTAAAAAGATATGTTTGAGAGATTGCCTTATGGCATAAAGTTAAATATAGCAGCTAAACTCAAATACAAGACTGAAAACAATTTTATGGCTTAATTGTCTCATTAAAGTTTGCTATGAGCTGTGGAATTCTAACTTTCAGAAAATGTCTTTGAAGATACTTTTTTCATTAATCATGCAGCAACTTTTAATAGAATGAATTTATTAAGGGGATATTTGGCAATGTAATAGATCTCATACTATGTAAAAATTGAAATTTCCTTAGTCAGCAACAACTGTAAATGCTGAGAGCACTTCATCTGTCCCATAGATACTTGAAAAAAGGAAGACACAGATCTTTCAAATACCTTAGAATCTCAGTGTGAGAACTTAATGTGAAACTTCCATCTGGAAATTACAAGACCAGATGGTTGTATAAATCCCAGCAGAAAATATACATCTGTCACTTTTTTGTATAACTGGTTCTATTTGAAGAAGGATTTATTTAATCTGCTTGGCACATCATTTAGTTTGTCATTCCTATCAGCCTGTAGCCTGTAGCTCTCTTTGTACCAAGTCCTCTTTAATTTTCAGAATGCAATGGAGGTAATAATTTCTCTAACCAGATGCAGGATAACTGTTGATTTAAATTGTTTTATGCAGAAGCATGATGAAGAAGAGCAGATGAATATAATTAAGTAAAATTCTTTAATAAGAATTCTTTTTATGAAGTCTACCTAGATTATGAACTCGCCTGTCATACCTCTTCTCTCCATCGTGAAAAGATGCTAGCTAGAAAAAGCTTTAGCAGAGTAATAGAAATAAACAAATTTACTTTGTGGAGTTCAGATTACTTTAGAGTTCATGCTACTTCATGAATCCCAAGGAACAAAAATTACTTCTGAATCCAAAGTCCATCAGAATTTGAACTCATGCAAATACCTGATTTTTAACTTCTGCAAGCTAATAGTTCAGAAGAGGATGTGAACACATGCAAAACTACTAGTAAAAAAGAACATGAGGTGTGTGGGCCCTATTGTGTTTTTTGTTATAATCTGTCTGACAAGTGACTGGATCAGCATTTTTGAAGCTAGTATCTCAGTTGTCATTGATTATTTTGCTTTGGTTCAGGTCATGGAACAGACTTCTGAAGCAGGACTTAGGTTTCTTGTCAATGAAACAAAATCAAAAAATGCCAGCCAGAAATGTACCAAATTAATTCCAATCCAGAACGGTTCTCTGGACAACTAGAGTTTACCCAAAGTTATACCTTCTTCTTTGAATGTTATATAAAGATCAATACATCCCTAGTACAAATTGTTTTACATACCTGCTCCTACAACTGGACGACTTTATTTGCCAGTGCAGATAGAAATTTAGCCTTTGCAACAATTTTTACAGTAATTCTTCTCGGAGAGTGCAGATATTTTTGGACCTAATCAAAACAAAGTATTTCTGCCAGCAATTTTTCATAAAAATCTACTGATTCTGGTTTTCTCCCAACACATCTAAATTAAATATAACAAGGATGGCACACACTGCTCATTTAATATAAAAAAACTTTCTGTAAGAAAGGTGTCACTGTGTGTCCAAACACAAAAATTGTTCTTGATTATAAAGTTGAGGTATTTTTCAGCATTTATTAAATAATATATGATGATTTAGAATCAATTGAAGAAATATAAGGATCAACTTAATAGAATCAAAGACTAAAACGTATATGAATGGAATCCTTTCCTGTTTTTAATGAATGGTGTGTGTCTTTTGATTCATAACCTATAAGACATCAGCAGTACACAAGAATATTTAAATTTGCATTTTAATTTTATTTCCCCTGCCCCTGCCCCCAGCTGCAAGGAGAGCTGTCCAGTGCCTTGATTTTTAGAAAAGGCTGCTCACAAGGAACCAGCAGCACACAATGTACTACATATAATGGAAACAAATTATGTTATATATATGTGAATTACCTAGTTTATTTTCACAAATAGGTTTCAGGTTTTAAAATTGTAATTTGTTATTGCAAATTCTTTAAGGAGACTCTCCTGTTAGGAGAGTGAAATAACTACCTTTAAAATTTGCTACAACTATAACTCTTCCATTTAATGGCATATAAAGTAACACTTTTAATGACAGAACTTTTAATCTACAGAGTCAAAGCTTTCATATTATCTTTGGCCTTTTTTCATTTGTTCTTATCTAATGAATAAGAAATCAGTTCTGAATACTTTGTACTAATCTTAGTAAACAGAATGACTGAGCAATTAGACAATTTAGAGCAAATCTTTTCATGAAATTAGTTAAAATGGAACATGCACATAGAAAAGAAAGAAATTAATCTGAAGATGTTATTAATAAACTAAAGTTTTCAAATTAAAAAGTTTGGTGCAGTGGCTACTGAAAGAAGACACTGTTTTACCTTAGAAAAGGTTCATGATTCCTATTTATTAATGAAAAGATTTGAGAAGGTGTACGTGTTGGCCAAAGGCTTCAGATTTTGTTCAGTAACATGATAAGTGAACCTACCTTGACCTGCATTCTTGCCAAGGGGAGCACACTGACAGGAAGAAATAGTTCCACTTTTGGCCTTTCTGAGGGATCAATGTTACCTTGAAGCATATTCATTTGCATCTTCTTCCACTTCCACTTCCACTTCCACTTCCACTCTATTTTTATAGTTACTTGGTCTTGGGTTTATTCTTTAGTTTCCAGACTAGCAGACAATATTTTGAAAAAATTAATATGAGTGATTATGTGGTTGTTCATAATGATAACTATTTAATAATACTGTGTTTTAGGCTAAAAGGACATTAAAAATATAGCTAGTTAGAGATTGAGAGTTCCTGGTGAGACCCTGGATAGGTCCGTTTCTCAAAAGCTGTACATACCTTTAGCTGCTTACAAGTTTTATCCTCACCCACAAAGAAAATGAATAGCAGAAGCTCTTTGTGCTTCAAATCACATGTTGTTTATCAACTAGAACCTGCCAAGGGCAGTAAAACAGGATTTCCCAGTTAGTACTGAAGTCGGCAGACAAGCCATCTTCTTTTCATTTCACATAGCCTAAATTTTTGAATATTTTCAAATAATTTTCTGCTTATTGTGTCTTAAAGTGGCTATCTTCTAGCAGTGGCAAAGATGATGTGACTAGATGCTCTGGACAGCCTAATGGACTTTAATGGAGGGTTATTTGTATAGTTTAAGTATTATGTTTTATATCTGAAAATTGGGCATGTAGACAATGATAGGTATCCAGATGACTCAGTAATCAAAGAAAGAGATGCAGCTTCAGACAAACTGTCACACATTCTGAGGAAAGCTCTCAAGAATTGCTCCTGAAGACACGTCTCTCAGTTTCTGAGCATAAGAGTGGATGCTTCATGACTGAAGAGAATATTTTATAGATGGAAGATTAAAAAAAAAATTTTGTCCGTTTCTTAAAAACAGTGGTTGCATGTTAAAAATGCCTGTGTTGATTTAGGAAAGCAGATTTCCCGAAACCAAACCTTGAGAATTTTGGACATAACAATGTAAGGGAGGAAAAGGTATGCAAAGCTTTTTATATCCTCCATTTGTGGTGGTGAGCAGTTTAGAATTAAGTAGTGGGTACCTTGCTTTTCTTTCATTAATCGTTGCTTTTCCTTTCACCCTAGTAAAAGAGGTCAAGTGAATGGCTGCAGCCATGAGATTTTGCTTTCATGAATTATGGGCAGACCTTCCTAAATATAGGACTTATTTGAATTTAGTGTCATATTCATAATTTCTTACTTTGTCCTTTTATACTCAAAGGTATACATTTTTCAATTCATCATTCATACGAATCATATAATCATAGAATCACAGATTGGAAGGGACCTCAAGAGATCATCGGGTCCAACCCCCCTGCCAAAGCAGGCTCCCTAGCTCATATCACTCAGATAGGCGTCCAGACGGGTCTTGAATATCTCCAGAGAAGGAAACTCCACCACCTCCCTGGGCAGCCTATTCCAGGGCTCTGTCACCCTCACTGTAAAAGTTCTTCCGCATGTTGGTGTGGAACTTCCTATGCTCCAACTTGCAGCCATTGCCCCTTGTCCTGTCTCCACAGATCACTGGATCTCCTGGTGAGAGTCCGGAGAAGGGCTACAGAGATGATTAAGGGCCTGGAGCATCTCCCCTATGGGGAAAGGCTGAGTAAGGTGGGACTGTTCAGCCTAGAGAAAAGAAAACTATGGGGGGACCTTATTAATGTTTATAAATATCTTAAGTATGGGATGCAGGGGGAAATGGCCAACCCCTTTTCAGTGCTCCATGGAGACAGGACAAGGGGCAATGGCTGCAAGTTGGAGCATGTGTGGTATCTGTTTCTCCAGATGTGTGCTATGCATATAATTCCATAGGGTTTAAGAGAAGCAACATTGCTGTATTTCTGGTAATTTGTTAGGGACCTTGGTAGATTCTAAGTCAAATATGTCATAGATAATTTCCCTAATTCTTTGGTTTACTGCAAGTTAGCTGTGTCTGCACTCAGTTTTCCTTTCAGTATGAAGCAATCAATGCCCCCCAAATCCTAACACCTGTGGAACCCTATTTGGGCTAAATGACCAGGGAAAATATGGACCTGGCTTTCAGTTTTGTAGTGCCTTCCAAGATGGATTTATACTGCTTCAGGTTAAGTGAAAATTAATTCTCAGAACTGCTTCCCTTGTTATGTAACAATTAATTCTTTCATGTTCTAAATATTATTTTTTTTTACATTTTATAGTGACTAGGTCAAGTGAAAATGCACTAGCCTGAAATTTCTTTTCTGGCTGTACTACCGTACCAAATTTATTCAAATACTGGGAAGAGTATTTTTCTGAGAAAATGTTTAGCACACTTAAGAAGGCAGACTATTTTGCACTGAGTCTATATACATTTTTAGAATTACATTGTTCTGTATGGCGATCATAGCTAACAATTGTAACAATTGAAAAAATACTTATTTTTTGTGAATAAGAATGTTTTCTCACCTTGCTCATATTTAAAAGGCAGTGAACACTGACCTGTAAAAAACTGTACATAAGAACATTGGAACTATCTTGAAGTGATTGAAATGCCTCTGTGTTTCATAGCTGGTAGAGTTTACTAACTTGACGGTATTCCTGGTTTGAATATATAGAGTTTGAAAGCTGTGTCATCTATCATCATTTGTCAAACTTGGTGTTTGTAGCCTGTAGTAGACTAAAATAAGCAACCAGTGTTGGTTTTAAAACAAAGATTTCTCTGAGGGATTCCAGCATTAGCAGAAGGTAGTAATCAGAATATAGGCACTGTCAGTCCTCTGCCATGGGATGTGTATGACTCCAAATGACAGAATACAGATTTTGAGTTTCTTCAAGGAGGCAGCCCAGAGCAGTTCTCTGTACTTTCACTGCCTGGTTATGTTTATCACTTCTCCCCTTACTGACTCCTCACGCCGTCCCCCACCCCATCCCCCCACCCCCCACCCCCGCCAAAATAAATGTAATTGGCACAGTCATTGTCGTTTTTCAGGAGTCTCACCAGACTCCCACACCCTGTCTGTTTAATTCTAGTGGAAGGAACATCTTAATAGATTTAGTGCGTTTACTCATGCATGTAGCCTGTGCATGTTCTTCATCCCCTTCATCTCACCTAGACTGGTCCTGCTGTGTTAATTTTGCTACCTTTTAGGTATCTGATAGCAATATTGTAAACATGATGTACCCTGATTTTAGGGATAACCTCACCCAGAGAGGTGGAGTGCCTTGTCATGTCACATAACATCAGTCTTTGTAATAGAAGGTTTCTGGATAACGTAATACATTAATTAATTAATTTTTCAGGAGTGAAAAAAAAAAACAAAAAATCTTTGTTAATTGTATGAAGAGTTCTTATGCAGCTGTCTGAAGATTCACTGATAAATGCTTTTATTATGCTGTGAGCAAATATTAAATGAGGAGAGGTCTAACTAGTTTAATATCTCTTCTTTTTTTCTTTTATGACCATTATAAATAAAGGCTGAAAGTCATGATTGCATTGGCACATCTATTATACATGCCAGCTTCTGTGGACACTGCTGATTTTACTGTGACAAGGTACTCTGTCATAATTTCCAAATACCTTTGAACATCAACAACTTGTGAACACTGACTAACTCCGGTCTCCTGCTTGCCATTCTGAGTAACTGCTGCCAGCTTAAATTCATCAGTCACAATATTTAGGTCATTGAAGTTAGGAAATCAGTCTTAATGCCAAGTCTTCTGTTAGTTTTACATGTCATTCTTGTTGTGGATTTATTTTCTTGTTGGAGAGTTTCTGTTTACATATAGCCTAGCTTTTCAGTATCTTTTGCTTCTCACCTGTAACTTAGATGAGTGCTAATTTTATCGAGCATTCCTCTACTGTAGTCAATGTCGTATGTTATTGGAACTATAAATATATATGAAAAGTTACTATTTTGGGCCATGCCCAGAAATGGCATTGGTCTATCTTAGTTTTTTTAAAGACAATTATCTCAGTGGTCTTCCTGAGTTAAACCAACTGTGGTTTATGTTCATGCTGAAGTAGAGCAAATTCTGGTTAATGCATTGATTCCTGTGGGTAAGAGAATGAATGGCTGGGTTGGGTAAGTTGCACAGAACAGCTTGTATCAGTGAAGGAAGATACAGCATCACTGTTGTTCAAGCACCCTGTAGCATCAGTGTCATCTGTGTGGCAGAACACGCAAACTTAAAGCCTGAACATCTTTTCCAGAGAATCCAATCCTTGGGGCTGTTTATAGTGTGAAGTAGCTTTGAAAAACACTTTTTTTCAAATAATTTTAAATCTCCTGTTAGACTTTTTTAAAAAGGCAGAAGGAAGTGAAGAGGTTGGAATGTAAATGCAATTCTTACCCCTCAGATAATAATAAAAAAAAAGTATCTGCAAAATTTAAGGATTTATTTTGAATTTATTTCAGGTCTGGTTATCTTTAATTCAGGTTATTATGATTTCATACATGAATATTAAAGGTTATCTCAGAGACCATTTTTTATTACGTGAAGTTGGAATTGGTTTTCCCTGTGTGTAGCTTTATTTACTTACCATTTCATCCACCAGGTCAATCAATCTCATATATTTTTTGCAGTTCTCCATAAGAAGCTTTTGCTTTTATTACTGTTGCCTCACTCTTCATTCCTTTCTCTATGTTGTTTATAAATATATGGAACAGTAGAAGCCTTAACACAGTGAAATATCAAAGACCTTTATCCACCTCAAATAAAGACAGCTTTCCTACTTTTTTTTTCTTACCTCCTAATTACATCTTTTTTCTAGTACTTTCCCTTATACCCACTGTCTCAGTAATTTTCTTAGGAGCCTCTGAAGGACTTGGAACACCTTAGAAAACTCATTTGGAGTCCAAGTAGACAAGATTTACCTGTTTGGTAAATGCTTCCTTTGCATAAGACACCCGAACAACAGATAGAAAAAAGTGTCTTTATTGTAGATGCGATGAATCTCGGTTTTAGCAAATCTGTACATTGACTATGACATCTTGAGAAAGTTAGAATATTTTTTATTATTTTTGCTAGTAATTCACATTATATTTTAACAATTCAATAACCATGGAAGTGTTAGAGAGAATTGCTGGAAGATTTTAAAAGAACTTCAATTTGACAGAGTAGATAAATGTAAAAAACCCTCTACCTTATTGCAATTTATGTATATAGTTAGAAAAGCTTGGAAAATTATTAAAAAAGATAAAGGAAGAGGGGAAAGAAAGGGAGGTTTATTTAAACAACACTTACTTTGAAGGTTTTATATGGGAACTATTTTCAGTTCCTGTGGCTTTCTCTGGCAGTGTCAAGAAAAATGTGGTAAATGGCTGCCTTGAATTTAGCAATAACGAATGTTAATTCAATCACTTGATTTCTGCTGAAAAGTTAACTGTGTCATAGGTCTGTTTCAGCTTAGCTGGTTTTGTTTTGGCTTAACTTCTTTCCCTTTATTTTATTTTGCTTTATTCAGTAGATACTGTTTCTCACAATTGCTTTGCTTCAGCCATCAGGCATGTTTTGTTTTCTATTCAGTTAATGGCAATAGTATTATTTTCCTGAAAAATAGAAACTGTCTTATCTATATTTTGAATAAAATGTGACATTTTATTTGTCAAGGCAAAGTGTCTTGATACAACAAAGCAGGAAAACATTTTCAGGAAAGGACCCTTTTCCTAGGATTTCAACAACGTATTAATCTCTAATGTAATAGAACTGTGTGACATTTCTTTGAAGTTCCAAAGAGTTTTCATCTCTAAAAAGAACATAAGGAGGTAAGTTCAGTTTAAACTCCATATAAAACTTTTAAATTTCTTGTGAAACATCTAGATGCATTTTTTCTAGTTTTTATTTATTAATTTGGATACCAAAAAAATCATTACAAAAAAACTTCTGAGGGAAAAAGTACTCACTGAACGATGCTCGAGGCTTTTCAGTTTGCTGTCAAAGTGAAAATCATCACAGCTTTGAAGGAACAAGTCTGTCTTTTCACATTAAGCCAGACATTTCAAGTGGATTGGTCACTCTAAGAAAATACAATTTCTTATTACACCATGATAATTTTCTTCTAGAATAATCTGAGAGGTCCAGTTTAGACTACTTGGTGAAAGTAAGTACATTATATCTAATTCTGATTTTATCTGAACTGCTTTTATATTTGCTTCTGCCAAGTAAAGGATCAGTCGAAACATTGACCTTTTGGAGAACTACATTTTTGGAAAAGATATATATAAAGCATGGAAAAAAATTTATTTTCTTATTTCCTAGTGGTCAGTTTTTACTTACAATACGCATAAGATAGTTCCTATAAATTCAATGAGATTAGAGTTTCAGTGGAAGTGATACCTATTCTGCAGTAATTAAGAAAAATGTTGATTAAGTTCTGGTGTTTGCGTAGTAACGTACAAGTTTATCTTCTACAAGAATTAACCATGAAAGTACTTACCTGAAACTGTGCACTAATATATAGTATGTGTTTAATTAGACATAAAAGGTCAACTTCATTTGAAAACCTTCTCTGGCTCATTGAGGAGGATTTTGCACTTCTACAGCTCAGTCTATAGACAATAACTGTTTGTGTTTTGTAATTCTCTGGTGATTCCTGTTTTAATTTTTTTAAAATACCTTTCTTGTGTTTTAATTAATTTTTATGACGATGGAGCACAGATGGTCCTTTAGAAAGTGCTTGGTTCAGAGCATTTTAAAAGATGAGATGATTACCACTATACTTCTATTTTTCTTGCTAGCTGCTTGATATTGTCACTTCCTCCTGAACTAATTAGCACATATGCGTGACTTAATTGTTTATTTGTTTGTGTGGTGTTGGGAAAAAGTTGCATTCCCTGATCCTGAAATTAATTTAGGTGTCATGTTTTGTGTAATCTGAAAACTGAGCTGGCTAAACAAACCTTAATAAGAAGGAAACAAGAATCAGAAATTAAGAGTTTGTGATGACTGAGATAGGCTTCTCATGAAGTTGAATTTGTGGGAGTAAATGCAGGAGGTAAATGGCTGTAACAGGTTTGATCTTCCAGCCAGCCTTTGTTTCCAAGGTGCCATGTAGGTGCTGTTACTGAGATAAATAAATCAAAACCACTGCTGAAATGAGAATGCTGCATATTACATGGGTCAATGGCACCTAACAAAACGTACTAGAATTCTGCAAGGTTGAAATGCTTTGCTTGTATGTGGAGAGAATATATCTATGGTAACAGCAGTTAGGACCGTACCAGGTACACATCTTTCCAGTTATGAGCTGAATGGAGCTTACATGGAATAGATTTTTACATAGAAATTTTTTTGTTGTTAGTGAAATTCATATTATCTTGAATATATATAGTGAAATTCCTTGTGAGTGAAATATGAAACAACATTTCTAATAAAATATCTGTGGTTTATGCATTAAAATAATAGGATGATGAATATTTTTAATTATTATTTTTAACTTTCCAGTTGATAATCAGCCAGCAAAAATAGACCATGCATCGTGCCGTGGATGCGATCTAAACATGATAAAGCCCTTAATTCATTATTTTGATAATTAAACCACATAATAGAAAATGGCAATCTGCCATTCAGTTTTGTCCACTTATCTAGTTCCCAAGCCTTGCTAGATAAGTGGACAAAACTGAATGGCAGATTTGCTTGAATGGCAAACAAGCATCCTTGCATCAAAGCCAGGTCCTTCCTCCCAGTTTTCACGGTGCTGTTCACCCCATTTTCCAATGGAACATGGGTGGTTTTGTTTGCTTCTCACTATATTCAGTGAATTGCAGATCTGGCTGCTATTATGAGAATTATTTCTGAAATCTTAATAAATATTTGCTTGGAGGAAGGGATAAACAAAAAGAATGAGCCTTCAATAGCAGTAAGACAGGTGTACCAATTTATCATGCCAGTCACTTTATTTTGGACATGGAGAGCATAGATTTTGTAGATTATTCCTTCATTGAGGGTATGTTCCCTTTCATCATCATAACCCTCATTTTTCTATCATCTTTGAATGGTTAAGAATGATGTCTTCTTTCAGTTAATGTTTTACTCTTCTTATTTTTGCAAAAGTCAGTGTCATGATCTAATCTGCCAGCCTTTGAGAAACACTCTTACTTTGACATGGAAGATGTCCAGTCAGAAAAAATATAAAGGAAACTACTATTTACTGGCTGTTACCTGTATTTTGAAAGTGTCATATGATTCTTGCATGGATAGATAGACAGACACAGAGTAATAAGAGACAGTTCAGATGCTCCTTTTGAAGAAGTCTCTTATATTACTGCACTGATGGCCATATATAAGAGAAATTTGAAGAGAAATGTGATTTTATGTGTGATAGTGATAACAAAACTTAGAGGTGTCTTTTCATGTGCCTGACCTCTTCACACAGCATATGACTGTTATATAATAGCTTACTGGAATTCTCAGAGTTAAAAAGAATAATGAAGTAAACAATTAGTAGAGATAAAGGAATTATCCCTTGTTAATAGTTTGAGGATCTATTCTTTCCTCTGATTTCCTTAGATCTGTTTTCCTTTTTTTAGTGAGAGCGAGAAGGTATTTTCTACATTTGCTCAGAGAGATGTTCTCAGTAATATATTTAAATTTATGAGGGTTTTATTTATTATTTGCATAATTTCTTCAGTTCATCCACTGTTAAGCTTTTATTCTGTGTAGGTCACTTCACCTGATGCTTTGTTCAAATTTCTTAGACTGCTACATTTTATACTTAACATAAAACAAATGGTCATAATTTCAAAAAGTCTCATTGTGCTATAATACTATGGGTGTTTTAATACTGTGCTACTTCAAAAAATACACTGAAAATAATAGCTTAAATAATTGGAAGTAGACTTTAAAATATCAACATGGGTAGTACCATCCTCCAGCACTTGGCCTGCAGGATTATCTTCCTATATGGTAGGAAGATAGAATTTGGGTTTGTTTTGCAAGGCAGGGCTACTTCTCTTTCTCAATTCTTTCTATATAAAAGCCTCCCACAACTTGCTTTTTGCTGTCTGTTTTACATATTAACCCTGCCTACCCGGACTCTGAGAATCATTCATGGTATGTTAAAAGTTTTCAGAAGGCTTTCATGAGCATCAGGAAACAAAAAAGGCCACTTTCTCAGCAAGTAACCAGGAAAATACCTCCTCCTCTTTACGTCCATCAATCACCTGTTGCTATTCTAGAAAGTTGAGGATAGCTACTGAAAAGTTGAGTCTCTGCTCTTTAATAAAGGAGGAAATATTTCTCCTCAGTATTGCTTCAACAGGAGTACTCTAAGAGGTAAGCAGTTAAGCTTTGTTGCAAAGGGTGATGACCATATGAAATGGGTTTCTGCCTTCTAAGTTGCTTGAATGTAGACTTGTGTTGAGGTAGTCTCTCCAACCCCCTTTTTTTTGATGTAGTTCTGAAGTTCCTCAGACATTATCTAGGTGAAATGAGAGGGGAGAATAAGCAATCATAATAGAAAATTTATGAGGAAAATGTGAGAAGCATTAGGTGTGATTCTACATGTTTTATGCACAAGTAGATTTAAAAGGGAACTACATGCTAAAATTTAAGTATTCTCAAGTACCTCACTGAGCTGGGGAAAGAGTGTGTTTTCATGCCTCTGAAAAAGCTGGAGTTCCCTTTAGTTTGTAGTAAAACAAAACCCACTGGAGATGTATCTCTTATTCCACTGGTCATATGGAACTTTTTTTTTCCTGACATGCTTCTATTGAAGAACTGCATGAACTGCTGAAGTTCATGGCTTTCACAGACCTGAAAAGAGCTTGAAACTCAGGAACTAAGTTAACTGCAAATACGCTGAGTTCCTCTCTAGGGCTTAATTATTTTAAGGTAAAATCCAAATAATTTTGCACAGTTGCTTTTGACTTTTGTTTTAAAACTCAATGCCCTCCCGCCCCAAACCCCTAATTTTCTGTTGAAGAAAAGAGAACATTAAATGGCACAACACTGAAAACACACAGATGTGTGATTTTATGAAAGTTTTCCAAAGACTGAAAGAAACAAAAGAAGATTAATTTCAATTGACTGAAGGCATTAAAAGAGAATTCTATATTCTTTTGTTTTTTTTTTCCCCTGGCTGCTTCTTTCCCAACATTTTGTTCTACAACAATCTCTTTTCCCCAGAAGAACATCATGACAGAGAATCTGAAATTACAAATTTAGGGTAAATTACATAATACAGGATTATGAAACGAACAAAGCACTGAGACAGGTGATGTGCAATTTACAGCTGTTGAATGATAGTTGAACTTGAAGTTTAGAAAACAGCAGACAAGCAGAAAGTGATCAGATGAATGCCATATAAAAAGGAAGAAAATCTCTCACCATAAAAAGGAGAAAGTGTTTCACTGCTCAGTGGATATATTTATACACTAGTTACATGCATCTTCATTACAGATGTACCAGCAGACATGCAGAACCATGCACAAAAATGTACAGTGAAGCCACTTGATGATTATCAATAGCAGAAGCATAAATCAAGTTGGGACAACAGATCGTGTTGGTTTGACATCCAACACAGAGACACAAAAGCCAATGAAGCTGGGTAGTATTGAGCTAATGGGATCCTTTCCTCTCTATAACTTTTGAGCACATTTCAACAAACATTAAAGGAATTTAGGTTAAACTCCAAATTTTGTATTAACTAAAATAAATTGAGATAGAGATGTGAGAAAATCAGAAATGGTTCAAGAAATCATATTTGAAATGAAGTTTGTGCTTCAAAATGTATGTATTTTGAAAGAATATGTATGTAAAGAGCTGAACTGTACAGAAAACATAGCTATATTGAGGAACCCAATATTATTAAGTATTTCTAAAAATGAGCATTAAATGTTAATTTCATTGTGATACTTTTCACCTTGTTTGCTGAAAGGGAGAAGTGAAGAAAGTCTCTCCTTGGCTTTATATGTTATATATGTACCTTATAATTTTGTGGTCAGTAAAAACGAGAGATTTGCACTTGAAGAAGTGATTTCGAAATGTATTCAGTAATAGAAAAAAGTAAAGAAATTAAAAATACAAAGCTACTTTTACAGAGATTTAGGGATTTTTTTTGGTTTGGGGTTTTTCTTTGTTTTTTGGTGGGGTTTTTTTTGTTTTATAGTTCACAGAATGAATCAGTCAAGTGCTGGACTTAAAGTGGTTTACTTCATTGCATTGGCAAACCCAAACCATTCGTGCAGCACTGGGCTTTTAACTCATTCTAAGAATGAGTTAATGAAGTAAATTAATTATGAATAAGTAAATAAAATATAATACTATAAAACATAACAAAAATTTCCACCAAAGGCAAGCAGTACACTGTTTCAGTATGATGTTTAATCTTTGTCCCTTAATGTACTCATAATTTTCCAGGTTTCTGCACACTCAGTATGCAACTGGCGGGTAGTTCAATATCTGAATGATTGCAGTGGTACAGGAATATGTTTGAAATATGTATAAAACCCAAAATTCAATCAGTTTATTCCCATTTAACCCATGAAAAGTGTTTATATAAAGTTAGATTTATTACCATAGTTAGCATATGAACGGTGTACCACTTCTAATTCTAAGCACTGCTGTGTTGACAGCTGCTAAAGCACAAAACAGCTTGATTTTGCTTTTAAGAACACTAAAGTCTGGAAGATCACAGAATTACAGAACCTTAGGATTTGGAATAGACCTTGAAAAATCACCTAGTCCAACCCCCCACCCCGACCAGAGCAGGATCACCCAGACTAAATCACACAGGAACACATCCAGTTGGGTTTTGAATGAGGGAGACTCCACAACATTTCTGGGAAGTCTGTTCCAGTGCTCCGTCACCCTCAGAGAGAAAAAGTTCCTCCTTATATTCATATGGAACTTCCTGTGCTCCAGCTTGCACTCGTTGCCCCTTGTCCTGTCACTGGCCCTCAGTGAGAAGAGCCTGACTTCATCCTCCTGACTCTCACTCTTCACATATTTATAAACATTAATAAGGGCACTCCTCAGTCTCCTGCAGGCTAAAGAGGCCCAGCTCCCTCAGCCTTTCCTCATAAGGAAGGCATTCCACTCCCTTAATCATCTTGGTGGCCCAGTGCTGGACTCTTTCAAGGATTTCTATGTCTTTGAACTGAGAGACCCAGTATTCCAGGTGTGGTCTCACCAGGGCAGAGGAGAGGGGGAGAAGGACCTCTTGATCTACTAAACCACAGCCCTTCTAATACAGCCCAGGATGCCACTGGCCTTCTTAGCCAGGAGGGCACATTGCTGACTCATGGCCGTCCTGCTTCCCGACAGGACCTCCAGGTCCCTTTCACCTACCCTGCTCTCCAACAGGCCAGTCCCCAACCTATACTGGTACCCGGGGTTGTTCTTTCCTAGATGCAGGACCCTACACTTGCTCTTGTTAAATCTCATTAAACTTCTCCCCTCCCAACTCTCCAGCCTGTCTAAGTCTTGCTGAACGGCAGCACAGCCCTCTGGTGTGTCAGCCACCCCTCTCAGTTTTG
This sequence comes from Gallinula chloropus, assembly GCF_964237585.1. Classification (NCBI taxonomy): domain Eukaryota; kingdom Metazoa; phylum Chordata; class Aves; order Gruiformes; family Rallidae; genus Gallinula; species Gallinula chloropus. The sequence continues at coordinate 43,970,431 of NC_140086.1, forward strand.
TGTCCTCAGCAAACTTGCTGACTTTACAGTCTATTCCCTCATCCAGGCCATCAACGAATATTTTGACTAGAACAGGTGCCAGTACCAACCCCCAAGGGACTCCACTAGATACAGGCCTCCAGCTAGACTCTGTCCCATTGATCAAAACTCACTGGCTTCTTTTCTTCAACCAGGTCTTAATCCATCTCATTGCTTGACCTTCCAGATCACACTTCCTCAGTTTAGCCACAAGGATGCTATGGGAGATGGTGTCAAATGCTTTACTAAGGTCAAGGCAGACCACACCTACCATCACCTATCCACCTGGTTATAACCTCATAAAAGGCTGTTAGATTAGTCAAACATGACTTCCCTGTGGTACAACCATGTTGACTCCTCCTAACAACCCTTTTATCCTTGATGTGCCTAGATGCACCTAGGATAAATCATTCCATCATCTTTCCAAGGATGGAAGTGAGGCTGACAGGTCTGTTGTTACCTGAATCCTCCTTCTCGCCCTTTTTGAAGATTGGAGTAACATTTGTTTTCCTCCAATCTTCAGGTACCTCTTCTGTTTCTCAGGATTTAATAAAGATGATGGATAGTAGCCTAGCAATGACTTCTGCCAGCTTCCTCAGCACCCTCGGGTGCATCCCATCAGGTCCTATGGATTTATGGGTGTCCAGATGGCTTAATTAATCCCTGACCCAGTCGTCATCAAAAAAAATATGTTTCTGTGAGTCTTAGAGCTACATGCAGTCTTCATTAAGATACAATCTTCTAATATAATTCATATGTTAAGCATCCAGTTTAGAAAAAAAAGGTTTATGTCTCTGAAGCAGAGTGCTCTGTCAAAGCAGAAGGTCCACCAGAAAACTGTCATTAGTGCAAACCTACCAGTGTTTCCCTTTTAAGTATTAGCGGTGTGTGTGAGCAGTGTGCTCAACTGCATTGACTTGTACTTTTTTCTATACAAAAGATAATATTCTTTTTTGAAGATAATTCTATTTATTACCTTCAGGCTGGGTTTTAATTATAGTCTGACGTCTCAGATAGTAGTCTATGTTTTTGAAGAAAATTAGGGTTTTTTCTTACCCAGACATGAGAAACAGTGTGACTTGTCCTAGTGTATTTGCCTTGTATTTGGTTTGGGACAGGAGCCCCACCATCTCAGAGCTTCCCATTAGAAATGCTGTGGCTCTTTACTGGCCTAAAATGACCAGCAGTCCTATCTGACATCTGCACATAAAATCAGATATATTCTTGTCCATTTTTGATGGTTTTTTTTTGTTTTGATTAAATTTCTTAACTTTTGACACAGGTCCATTTTGCAGGTGAAGAGCTGCTCATTTTTTAAACGAGTTATTTTATTTGGTCAAGTTCTGAATTTTCTGTTAAGGCCAGCATCCTTTCTCTCGAAAGTGATTTTTCTGAGGAGAAAAACCACCTTAAGTCATATATTTCTTTTTGGAATGGCTTTAATAATTAAATTGAAGCACTGTTTCATACATCTTGTGGGATATGTTGAAGGTTATTTCTGTCAAAGCAACATTATTTGACTGACTTAGAGCTTTGGACCCTAAAACTTTCTGTTTACAACAGAAATGAGCTGAGTTACAAGCCAGTTATGGTCACAATTATCTTTATGTCTTTTCTTTTGTATTAGCATTTCAGTTTCTGGGACAATTCTCTAATTTTTTCTGAAAGTGATGAGGTCATTCCGTGCTCCTTGTTATCTTTAATGCAGTAGTCACATACACAGAAACTTCCTTTTTTTTGATAAGAAGATTCTCTTGAAATAACTGCTGGTTGTATTTCACCCAGTACAAATCCCAGTGAGGAAAGGCTGAAATTTTTGAAACATGTGCCTGCATCACTGCTCCTCACATCAGAGATGTCTGGATTTGACAGTGTCAAATATGAGAGTCTGTACTGTATGCTAACATCGACCCCAACACTATCTATTTCAATAGGCATCTTCTATTCATAGTATACAGATCAATGTAAGTTTTCAAACATAAATGTTAGCAACCACTAGGTTACACAAGGGAAGAAAATTATCTTGTTATCTTTTAATCTAAATGTGGCAACCTGCTCTATCATATACTATAGTGATGTTGAACAGAAAACTGGGATGAGATGTGCCTGTCAGACAGACACCAGCATTGTCTTGTAGAAAGTCATGTGAGATCAACAGTCAATCCAGCCCTGACGCTGAATTTAGGGTCTCCAAGATCCTGAGAGATCCTGATTGTATAAATGCATAGAGCAAGGTGAGTGGGAGTATAAGGCTATCTTGGCTCTTCGGAAGTGTCATATGTATACAAAAATGGTATTAAATGTCAGGGAGACGGGGAGATTTCTAGAAAGATCTGTTCAGCAAGTTGACTTGCCAGTCACAGCTTTGAGAAAGGCGTCTCCATAGAATAGTTAGGGCGTATGTGACTACTCAGTTTAAGTGTTACAGGACTTTGCCTCAGAGTGCCTAACATTCAAGCACTGAAGTCATTATGAGCTTATGGAAAGTTTAAATTTTGAGAAATGTATATATGCATTACAGGTATTATTTATCTTTTCTAGTATTTCAGCAAGTTATTAGAATCTTAGGACTTGATTGCAATATATGAGGCACAGACTATTGTATTTCAAGATATTTATTAGACTTGCTAGTATTTGGCATTCCTTCAAGAGGACTTGAATTGAGAGAAAAATAATCTCTATAAATTACGTCTTGACCTACACCTTGTATTCTGATATGAAACCCTTATAAAAGAGTTTTCAGACCAACTTTCGTAAATGCTGTGAAAGGTAGGAACAATGCTTACTGCAAAGAGGGATGTAGCCATGTTCTTTTGCTATATGACCAGAGTTTTAATCTAAATTTCAAAGCAGAAGCTGGTAATTATTCTGCCTAACTCTTTCAGGTAAGTCTTTCATTTTTTCAAGTAACAGAGGGTGACATCAAATACAGATCAAAGTGCAATAATTTCAAGAAAATTGAATATTAACCACAGATGTGTTATGGGCAGAAAAAAAAATCAATTAATAGTGAAAATACAGATGACCCACATGTAGGATTTATGGTATAATTTTTTTTTAAGGTTTGAGGATTTCTTAAGGCTTTTTTTCTAGTCTTGCTAAGAACAGTGATTTGCTAAGCTCTGATGCTCCTGGTCTCAGTTTGTATCTTTTTTTCTAAGCTGCTTCCCTCTGCTTTCTACAGATAAACAAGCTGGAGGCTTGCCTTGGGCAGGAAGGATGCATAGATGGTAATAGGACTCTATGGAAAGATAAAGAACACTGGAGGAAGGAAGACTTTATTAGTATAGAGATGTAAGGAATGTGCTGCTGGAAGTTCCTCTGCAGTTTATTTTTTTCTTTGCTCTGTTATAATGCCAGCTGCAACTACACGCAGTGAGGGATTAAGGTATGAAAGCTTTCTTGCAACTTTCTGTGGTGTAGGGGCAGTAAGGAACACAAATCTATTGGAGAAAATCTGTGCAAATTTACCGTAATCACAAATAATTGGAAAACTGCATCTTGTTCTTGTCTTTTTCATGTAGAAGTTAGCTTATTTTAATATCAGGGTTCAGCCTTTTTGAATATTCTCCATGGGATTTTAATGTAAAAAAATAAGTCACTGATACTAACTGATACACTTTTTTTATATGGTCCAGCAGCTGCTCACATTTTGTCTTCCACAAACATATGTTCCCTATTCTGTCTTCCTACATAAACAGTTTTGCCATCATCAATGACCTCAGAGAGATTACTACATCCTTGTCTCTGAGTATTTTATCTAGCCATAAGAATAAAAAAGAACCCCTTTCAGATACAAAACCTTGACATGTTGTGTTTGACATGGAATTCATATAGTGTAGAGAAAAAGCAACAGGTCTCTGTCTCAAGTTTTGATTGTTTCCCTTAGTTTAGGTAAGAGACTATAAAAACTTCTTTATGTCCCATATGTGTTAAGAATTAAATGGACCTTGCATTCTCCATGCATCTTTGTGCACCTGAAAAGCATAAGGTTCACTTGTATATCTTAAAGATAACAAGTCTCAATTTTTTCTGTTTTCTTTATATATATAAGTAAAATTACTGTATCCAAGCAGAATTTCTTGCATGCAATTAGTTAAGAAGCCACTATTTATGTTGGATTCAGAATCACTTCTGACCGAGAAAGTCAGTTGTCCATCTTCCTTTTATCATATGATCTTCCTACCATATTATACACCTTTTGTTAAACAATCAGCTGCCAAATTCAAATATAAAAACCCCAATCCAAAACCCCACAAAACCAAAACAACTCCAAATCAAAAAACTCAACCGTTAATGTGGTAAAAAGAAAAATCCCTACCTATCCACACAACAGAATCAACTTAGGTCAGAATATTTTCTTCAAGCTGTGTTTCAGTTTGGGAGTACTCTCTTCTGTTCTTCCTGGAAGCTCCATTGGCATAGCACAGCGCTTAGAGCAAACTGAACTGCTGCCTACAGTTTAAAAAGAAGGAAGATTAGAAAACACTGGTATGAATTTGAATGCTTGAAAAAAAAAAGTCTTAAAGTTTGAGTTAGCCTCAGAAAAAATTCAATTTGTCTGGCAATTTTTGAAGTGATTGCCTATTTGTTTAAATAAATTACAGTTCTGTCCTTTTCAAGAAGGTGTGTGACAGGGTCTGGTTTGTTGTTTTGACTTGTATATTTTTGTTTTGAAGGTCTGAAAAATTGCAGTTAAAAAATACAGATATTACCTTTATTTCATGTTTTCCTTCTTTTTGGGGTGAAACTATGCTAATGTTCTAATGTCTGTTTCCAGAATGTCCAAAACATCAGTTCTGCAGAAAACTACCTCTTAGCAAATCAGTTTACAAAAAGTTAGAAGAAGAATACTGTCTTGTCTGCAAAAACAATAACAGTGCAGAAACATCAGCTAAATTGAATATTACTCTTCTGAAAATGAGCAACTGCTGCAGCTATCTGGTGGAGAATATAGCTTCCAAATTTATGTATCTGTCAAGCATCTAGTAGTACTGCTGATCACAAAATGTGCAATAATATATTTGATTTGAATATGCATGCTGACTAAACATTTTCATGATGATGGGGATCTGCTTGCATAATTATCTTTTGATATAGCTAACTATTATGGATAGGTGAGAAACATAATGGAGGAATGTACTTAAAAGCCCTTTATAATTCAATATATATTCTGATGCAATATTAGAACATCTTATATATTAGATTAACAACTTGATGTGCAAATTTTCTTTTACCTTTTCCAGTCTGGTCAAGATGCCAGCAAGAAAAGTCAGAAGCATGGCATATCTTTGACCTTCAGTGTTGAAACAGCAATTGGAAGTTCCAGAAAAGAAATATGTAGTAACCCACAACATCCTTTTTTTATTTCTATATTATGAAAAGAAGTTTGATTTCATTTTACAAACCTCTGCTCTGATTCCACAGTAACAATATGATGTTTTCGTTATATCAGAGTTGAAATTAAATATTAGAGTAGCACAGTTCATTGAGATCTAATGGGGAGAAATTTAAAGCCAGTATTAGAGATCTTGTCAATCCTGCACATGCATTCAAAAAGAGTGGAGAAGTATAACAAAACTTGCATGAAAATTATTCATTGGCCTCAACAGGTGTTTTCCTCTTGTGTGTATGTGCGCACGTTGTTCACACACAGCAAAAATGTGTCTGTATTGTCCGTATGCTTAGCATTGAAGTACAGCTCTTAACAAGTGCTTTTGCAATATTATGACTATGTACCATATTCTGAAACAGGTCCAACAGAAGTACTAGTTAATTTTGTCACAAGATAAGATTTTTAGTGTTACAACGATTATATATAATTATTTCTGTTAGCATCACTGTGTCCTTTATTTCTGTAAAGGACATGAAGGTATATTCTATAGAGGTAGCTATGCTCTTTCAAAAAATCTGGGAAAGCTACAACTACAAAATCCAATATATCACACTAACCCCTATTAACCCACTGACTGTAGTTAAAATTGAATCAGTTCTCAACCTTGAAAATCTAGTTTTGATGTCTGCTTACTCAACCTCAAGGAAGGGTCTGTGCACTCAAGATCTTTCCTTTTTTCTCATAGTATCAGTTGGTTTAAGAGGAGACATATTACTTCTGTGACTACAGTGCTTTTCTTATGACCTGCAATATTTCTTATTCCTGCAATATTACTGTTGCATATATGCAGTTCGTTGTTAATGAGCTTTATTATGCAAGCAAAAGCATGTCAGCAGAATTTAGACATTAACATCTGCATGCTGAAGTACACTTTTTACAGAGCTTCAACAGCATGACGTCTCTTGGAGGGATGGGAAAAACTGCTACATTTGCTGCACCTGAAATAGTAAAATCTATGCTGCTTTCCTTCTTTATTTACTTTCTAACCTTTTGTAATCTTTTGATTACTATGGTAGATGACTTTATAATGGTGTAATTAACTTGAGTAACCTAATTAACGTAAATATTGATGCACATGCACAAATGCGAGATCATTAAACTGCATTCACAAAAGATAAGAGTTTTTCAAAAAAGAACCCACTTGTACGCAGGACCAGCGAAAATCAGAAATGTGGCATTTAAAAATCTGTTCTTATATGCGACAGCAATAAAAATATTGCAATCAGAAAGAAAAACATGAACAATCCACTTGCAGTTGAACCATGCTAAAGAATTTCTGTTGAAACTAATGCATACATCTGTATAAAGAGACATCACAGCTCTCTAATGAGGCACAATATTTCAGAAAATTATTGAGTTCTGTAAGGATTTTTTTTTACAGACACTGTAGGGTAGGTTATAAAACAGACCATAATTTTACATTTTGTATTGAAAACGCTCATTTCTGTTGATTTTATATTTAACTGAGTTAGCTGGAGAATATTTAATCAAAATAACACAACGTGAAATCTTTAATCCATAAACTATAGTAATTGATATATATTTACTGGAAATTCTTTATAGCTGATAGAACGATTTCATGATTACAACAATTTAAATTGTTACAGTGTATATATATATTAGTGTGAAATTACACCTACTATGGAACAGGAGCTATGCAGTATATGTGAATCAATTTTTCTTATAAGAAATATAATGATAAATGGAAATGTTTTTTAATTTTCCTTTTTTTTTGCAGGGTGGGGGGAGTTGTTAGGGGGAGAGGTGTTGGGGATTTAATGATTTGGTTGGGGATTTTTCACTGACCAAAAGAAATATCAACTTTTTTTCTGGACATCCCCCTCTCTAGTTATAAGAATTCTTAACCAAAGTTAGAATTCTTCCAAATAAAATCTACTGTGAATGGAACATAAGTCATATGCGTACCTTTGACTGACTTTGTGTAAATCTGTTTTAAAAAAGCAAAGCAAAACAAATGCCAACAGTAACAAATAATTTCTGAAGTTTCATCACAATGTATCATTCTTCTACATTGTGTTCAAAGTGTTCAAAAAGAACCATTACTAGATAAACTGAAGAAAACTATTGCTTGCAGATGCACAATTGAAAGAACTGGAATATAAGTTAAGGCAAATATGTAGCTGTATGGGAGGAAATTTGTGGATTATTTTTTTTTATGTAGATAATTTATAATGAGAGAAATTTTGACCAAAATTAGTCTGACAATTTTTTTTCAAATGACAATAAAAAGTGTTATTAAAAAAAGAAATTAATCTTACAAAAGCACTCTGTATATAGTAAAGGAAGAATGAGGTGAATATATTGACATTTGACATTAAAGTATTGTAAACTCTAAATATGACTCATTGGAGTATATCTGATATTTCCAATATTTGTATATTAAATAAAGCCAATATACTAACACCTGTAACAGACATCAGAATTCAATAGTCAGTATGATGTCTGTAATGTCTATTAATGCTCAAAAAAATTTAACACAATGTATTTTCAGGGAAAATCAGGAATAAAATAGTCACAAAAAGTATTTCACTCTATAAATGCTCCAATCATAATTATGAAATAAAATGTTTTATAAATGTGCCAATTGAACTCTTAAATGCAAGATCTCCAAAAAGCTATAGTAAAACTCAGGCATAATATGTGATTTATGAATAAAAAATCCCAGGCTGATTACATATATATATCTTTGTCTGTATATATGTAGGTGATCCAAAAGTTAGACCTGAAATACAATTTCATAGTCTGCCTTATCTATAAAATTGTTTTCCACAATAATTTTTCTGTTTTTATTTTAAGCATCGATGGCATTTAGAAATTTATCAATATTCTGTCATGACTTTAAAAAAAGTCTAATACTGAGAGTGGGGAGTATTGAGTATTAAAATGTTGCATTTATGTGTTTCTACATTTAACCTCTGTTTCATAGGTGTCATCAAGGTGGCCATAGATAAGTGGCCTCGTTTAGATTTCACACATGGCTCTCAGAACTAACTTAAATGAAATCAGTTGTGTATTTATTAGTAAAATTTTAAAAGTAATTGAATAAAAGAAAATCTTAAAAAATAGATTAGAAAGCATGCTCTGCAAAGGAAGTGACGGGGTCAGTACCTAATTATTGATTTTCCTATTGATAGTGCTACTGTGTGGAGCTGTACTTAGATGTACTGATACATCCAGAATTTAAATGTTGCCTTGAGACAACTGGTTTTTTGTCCTGATGACAGGGTAACACTTGTGTTTGAAATTGCAAATCTGTCTCTCAAAAAAATGGGAAGAATCGATGTCAAAAAAGAGGTCAAACAGAAAGACTAATCCAGACAGGAGTACCATTGAAAAGCATAGCAGTATTACTGTTATAGCTTTTAGTATTATTTGATTATAAGCAAAACCTTCCTTAACTGGTGTGTCTGTAAAAATGATTATTATAAGTGTTCTTCCACATAACAAATTTGTTTACAAATTTTTGGTGATTCTGAGTATAAATTGTGTATTTCCCTTGTATAATTACACTATAAAAGAAAAAGCTAAGATTTCTTTAGAGTTCTTTTTTATAGTATTGCTGGATTGGTTTTTTTAAAAAATTACTTTATTTTATATTTTTCGTGTCTTTCATGGTTTAAACCCAGCTGGTAACTAACTACCATGCAGCTGCTCATTCTCCTTTTCCCCCTCGGTGGAACAGGGAGGAGAATGAAAAAACCTCATAGTCTGAGATAAAGACAGTTTAACAGGATAACAAAGGAAGTTAATAATTATTGATAAAAACAACAACAATAACAATGTTATGCACAAATGCAATTGCCCACCATCTGTGAAAAAAACCTATGCTCAATCTGTTTTCATGTAGCAGGTCTGCTTTACAGCTCACTTCCCCAGTTAATACATGGAACATGACATTAGATGGCAGGGAACATCCCCCTGGCCAGCCTAGGTCAGCTGTCCTGGCTGTGCATCTGGCAAGGAGTGGGAAGCTGAAAAGTCCCTGATCAGTAAGGGAGATATAAGGTTCAAGGAATAAAGTATAGACACATGAAGTATAAGGAATATTTTCCTGAAGATAATCTATATTACTGTATACTAACTACCATTTTATTACCTAATTTGTCATAGAAACATTAATAACATGATGAGTTTCTAGTGCAGTACATGTATCACCTATTCTAAATTATGCAAATATCTTTCACAGGTTGGGTAGTGATAAGTATTTCCCATAAAAGTGCTTTTATTCATGTGACTGAATCATTGAGTCTAAGGAAGAAAATAGCAGTTATGTTTAGATATGGAAAGGTTAGACTAGTCAAAGTGCAAGATATTTTAAGCCATATATGTGGAATAATATATGCCTAGGTATATGAGAACAAGATTGTGTTTTTCCCATTTCTATATTAATATTAACTTACATTTTTACAGATTTCCTTTGTGAGCAGTTGTGAGAAGTTGTGAGAAGTTGTGGCTGTGACAATACCACGTTAGAAGTTCACCAGTGCAGTGACTCATTGCATAAGCTCTCATGTTACTGAAGAAGTGGTTTCAACCTGTCATGACTTCCCAGAAACCTTCTTGTAACAGGCAAGATACTACCACAACAGTTGTTTTTCTATTAGCTCTTCTAATGCTAGGATTCACGTCAAATCCAGTACTTCACTCACTGAACTTGCTCCAGCCTGTCTTAAATGATCATATCATGTCTAATTTTCTGCACAACTGATTATTTAAGACTGAGAATGGGTGCAAAAATACAATTCAATGTTGATCTGTCCCAGCTACAAATGGTTGCAGTTAGGATACAAAAGATTAGAAGAGGAAAAAAAAATGCCATTAAGTAACCAAGTTCAAGTGGGGTTTTTCTTCTGTAATATAGTTAATAGTAGGAAAAAATAATTATCCAGGTAGTTGATTCTTGCTTGAGAGAAAAGATGAAAAACAGAAATGGTAAGAAAGCTGTCATGTTAGGCTATTTGGCATTACTAAAATTATTAGTTAGTAAAGAATATTATTGTATTTCTCTGATAATAATGCCCAAAGGCATAAATTGTGAGATCAAGACCTCACTGTGCTCAATAATGTATGTATGCATACAAGAAAACAGTTTCAAAGCCCAAAAGCTATCAGTATAAATAGTTAAACCCAGAGAAGAGAACAGAGGAGTTAAATTATGTCTCTGTGGTAAGACAGTAGAAGAGTAGCAAAACGAAGAGGAAAATGCAGGTCTGCTGAATTCTACTTGAATCTGTTACAGCCATTAGACAACTCTAAAGCATTGTTGTTAGTAGATTCAAATAACAATATTGCTTTGGGACACATCTTGTCCTTAAGTATATCAGGAATCTACTGCAGCTGCACAACACAGCAACCATAGTAAGTAAAGTAAGATTTTGTTTTAAAATCAGATAACCATCTAGCATTTGAAACAAAAACATTGCTAATTAATTACTTTTATTGGTAAGCCTTTTAGTACTTTTTTTTCTTTTACAAATGGTAGCATTGAATTATTTGCACAGGTAAAAAGATTCCATGCTTATGAGAAATGTACTGTGAAACTTTAGTTTAATCAGAAGATCAGGTGCATGTCATAAAAAAACCATCTTAATCAGTGGGGGAGATAAACTGCATGCCAAATACATTCACTGGTTTTTGTATTAAAGTGCTTTACTATAATTCATCTGGGTTTTTTTTAATATGTATCATTTAGAGTGGAAGAAGTTTATGCTCCCTGGTTATGAAATAATGGCTTGGTTAGATTTCTTGACAATAAATACCAAAAAGAAACACATTATTTATAATAGAGTGGGAACTATGTTGACAGTTTAACTTAACAAAGGTTTAATATACAAATGAGATTAGATGCGTGTTTTCTTAAAGCTTAACATATACCGAGAAAATTCAATGTCAATTTTATACACGGATTTTACACTCTGTTTTTTTCTTTTCTTGACATGCTTATTATAGGATCTGAGCAACTTTCAAAATGTTTTTTTGGCTTCTCAACTTCTAATACGGGGAGAAAATATAGAAGGGAATACTATTAGCATATACATACTTCCTAAGAGTATCCCCACAAAACAGTATGATATATATGCAGCTATATACACAAAGTTATGAAACTTTCTGATCATTCTTGAGAAATGTCACTTTGAGTGTCTCTGTGCATAATTGATGAATGCTTTTCTTAAGTAGATTACCTCTCATGTCACAGAAGCAGTGCACTTAGATACATGTATTTTTAAACACCATTAGTGCACCTATAATGCAAACAAGTTTTCAATAAGCTTCATTATTCTTTTGTATTCTAATCTACAATGAATATTATTGGAGTTTGTTCTTGAAGTCTATGCTGATATATCTATGCATGTAAACATGATTTTCAACTTCACAGTCCTTTTTCTTCGTTTTTTTATTCTCAATGATCAATTTTAAAAGATCCTACTTTCTTTTTAGACAAGATTATTAGCTTGAAAAAATCTCAACATGTTTAAGACATACATTAAGACATACATAACTAATGTTTAGGTAAGTCACAATAATGTAAAATGTATCTTTATACGGTAAAAAATTGACACAAAACTCAGATATGGGGGGTTGGAGTACACAGAATGAAACAAAGCTATCTTCACAGCTTGAATTAAGCCTTCTGCTTACACAGAAATCCGAGTATCAGCTGAAAAAGATGCTGCTTTGAGATAATTTAAAGCTGTTAGCCTTGTGTGCTTGAATAGACCATAGGATTGCCATCTATGGTTTTACAATACTAAATGTCATGGCCTCTTTCATTTTCTAAATATTCATAATTTACAATCATAACCTTTGCCTGTGGGAAAAAGCTGGGTTTTGAAAGCTCCAGACTTATTTTTCAGTCAGTTGCTGACAAGGAGAGAAAGTGTGTTGGATAAATTAATAAAATGTAAGATTCTGTGTATTCTTTGAGTGCCTTTATAATAACCCTGTATATTCTTGTAATGCTCTTTTAAGTTAACATGCGAAGAGGTCACATAGGTTATTGATTGTTTTAATTTCATAACTATGTTCTCTGATGAGGATGTAGTTTGTGCCACTGACTTCTTGAGCACCTATGCAGCAGGAAATGTAGACAGTACAGGTTATTCTCAGAAGTGAGATCACTCTGGACTTTGAAATTTAGTACCTTTAGCACCACTGACTTTGGCTAGATTTTTTTTTATAGCATTTCTGAAGAACTTTAAAATGGATTACATGCACACTGAGGAGCGAGAGTCCTTCAGTATTATTTGTTTATTGTCAATTTGTAGTTATTAAAAATGGATAATAATTTTATTTAAAATCCCTGCTGACAGTCAGCCCATTGGAACCCAACTCTTTGTATACCTTCCTTTTGCTGGATATGGGAAACACATCTGCCACTACTGCATTTTGTATCACTGATCATGAGAACTCTGTAATTTTTTTTTCTTTTTTTATTTTTCTTCCTTCTGGCTGATTCCTATACAATTACAGCTACACAATAAGATACCTGTGCTTGAAACCTGATAAGTACCAACATTAAACAACCTGCACACCAGATTTGAGGTTTAGAATATTATTTGCTTTTTCTCATCTGGAAGTTAATGAACTACTGACCTTGTGAGAGTCCCGCAAAAAGCACGAGCCCTATAGATTTATTCATGTTTATTTTTCAGTAGGCTGGATTTCTGCAAGGTTTAGGATTTGTCTTTTTCTCTACTCTCTTCACATTTAATTTCTCATTGTTCTGGGGATCTTTTTCTCTACTTTACAAGAACTACTAACTGCACACATCATGAAACATTCTGGAGAGAATAGCTAGCTCAAGTGTTAAACCAGACAATCTCAAGTCTTTCACTTAGTTTGTGGTTAAAGATTTGCCTTTTAGCTGTAATTTCAGACGCTAGTGACTTTTGACGATTACTGAAGCAATCTGAAACAACATAGTTCAATGTTCCTATAGGTATCTTACAGACAAAAGAGCAATCCATAGCAAAATTTAATAGTGTTTTGTCTATTAATCCAAGGATATGCCTTAGACTGCAGGCTGAAAAAGAGCCAGGGTGGAGACTGTCAGCAGGGTGGCTTATCTCATAGCTATGCTTGGAATATTTTTCTGGTTTTGGTGGAAGGCTGCCTTGCTGTCACATTTTGTTGAATCATTATATGAAATCAAAATATGAGTTTTATTCTCTTAAGTAATATGTTCAGCTTTAGTTTCTTATGAATGTTTTTATACTGACAAAATAAGGATCTTTCAGCAGAGGAATGCTGCAAAAGAGGAAAGCAGATATTAAATGTTTTGAAACTTCATCCTTTAATTTCACCAGGTCACTACAGAGGTAGAGATTTTCATCACAGAAGTAATCAGAAGCACTCTCTGATGAAGAGTGCGTAAAAATCCTCAAGTTATTGCATGGGTGATGAGGCATATGATATTCTTAGAGGTTTTCTGGTTAGGACTGCTGGGAAGATGAACCATGCAGCTGTATAAAAGTTTAGTGAAGGCTTGACAGGCAATGAAACTCAGAAAAGCAAGATTTTATCAGGCAAAGCAATGTCAGGCCTACTTTTATCACAACAGTGTATTCTAGTAAAGCAGAAAAACTGGGTAGATTCCTCATAGTTTGGGTTGTATCTGAATGGTCAAGCAGCTCAGTAAAAACACAGTTTTATCTGGGTCAGTTTCTGAGGAAAGCAGTCAAGGGGAGAGGTGATGGAAATATCTACAGCAGTTCTCCTAATTAAAAATACAGATTATTTGAAATTCTATCTTCTACAGGATTGTGTAAATTGTGAAAAAAAAGCTCAGAAAAAAAGCAAGCCCTTTTTTAATGGAAAAGTTACATTTTCATTTAAAAAATATTTTAGAAATGCAGTTACATTCTAGTTTTGCACTTGTAAAAGTGATACTGAATAAAAGGGAAAGAAGATCCTTTATGGAAATTAATTGAATCTACGGACAGTCACCACGACTTTCTCCACTGAATATTTTTCAGGATTATTAAAATATAACATTTTTCTACTTGTTTCACTAAAATGATATGAAAAATCTTTAAAAATCAGTAATGGAAGAGTGGATCCAAGTCAGTTCTAGAAAGAAGTGATCAAATAAGAAATATATCTTCAAGAGAGAAGACCCACTAATATGCTGCTGAGTGATTGTGCTTTTATTAACTATAGATTAGAAATACTATCATTATAATATGATAGTTTTCCATGAAAACTCTTCATAGAGGCATTGTGTTAATACCTACAATATTAGATTGTCTCTTTGAAATTACAGTAGATAAAATTAAGAGCTTGTTAATACTGAGAGCAACTACAACAGGTCCATTTTTTTCCTGTCTTGACTCCTGTCCACATACATCACAGTAAAGGTAAGAATTGATAGAGGAATTGGCTGGAACCCATATGCTTTTGACACTAATTTAGTGTTATTGAAGATGAAGATCAATGCTGTGCATCACAGCTTTGTTCCTCAATACTGTTGTCTCATAAAAAGTAGACTGCTTTATCTAAATACGCTAAAGGGCCTTTCATATGTATATTAATTAAGTTCTGCAGCTGACCGGTCAGGACCTGGAAGAACATGTCACATCTTTCTCATTCCCTGAGAATCAGAATACCAGGAGTTGAGGAGGAGGTAGAGTGGTACGTGTCTGGGTCTCCTGTAATCCAGGTGGGACCAGAGGGTGCTCCTCCATCCTGCAGTACAAATAGTGTCTGAATGTCTTCCTTCCATCAAGGCAACAGTCACAATAAGATCTGAAAGTATGTCTATACAGCAATGACAGAGGAGTTGTAGTATTTTCAAGCTACCTTAATTTACCTGGAATGTCAAGCAATTGTAAAATTGCAGTCACTGGCATACATAGTAGATGCAAGTCATAGTTGCCCATGATGAAGCCATGATGAAGGTGATAGTAATTTAATTTCAGAGATTTTTTACACAAGATAACTAAATCCAAACTAACCTTTATTTGATTCAACATGGTGCAAATAGATTTATGGTTTCCAACAATTACACATTAAGAAATTTTTCTTCTATGTTAATATTTAATGCAATAAATATGATCTAGTAATCTTTTCCAACAAAGAAAATGAAGGGGTTGAATATTCTCCACTGATTTCAGAGACCAAGAAAGTTTTTAAATGTAATTCATGCTGTTATCAATAACCCAAAATTAATATCACATTAGATATTTAAATGAAAATTATAAGATGATTTAATATAAAATCAGTGATTCCTTTCAATAATTGTAAATGTCGATTATTGTATTTACTGCAGTAAGAATACAATTCAAATCATGTACCTCCCTGCCATCTAAATTATTAATTTACAGTAACACTTAAAATAAGCCAAACTTGGGCAATACCAAAATTAAGTGATTCTAAAGGTACATTTCCTGGATCATGTTCTCTGCCATTTTTGTCACAATATCAACACCTAAGGGACACTGTGTCTCACAAATCTCCGTCTGGGCACTGAACCATTGACCACTACCCTCTGGATGTGACTATTCAACCAATTTCTCACCCACTGAACATTCCATCCAACAAATATATTTCTCTCATTTAGAAAGAAGGATGTTGTGGCATACTGCTCCCATGTCCCTAAGGGTAGAATTCCGGGGGGGTCATATTGACTAACTCATTGAAAAGCTGGAAATATCCTTTCCTAAAATTTAGGGTCCTGACTTTACTCTTTGCTTGACCTGTAACCTTCAGGACTGAACTCCATCAGTGCTTGATTGCTGCATCCCAGTCAATTTAAAATCCCTAGAGAAAGATGTTTTTCCAGAGTATGCCCAAATGTAAAAAGAAAAAAGGAAGTCCTGAAGCATGATTAATACTTCTCTGCAGCAGCTTAGCTTTTCAAATCCTATAGTTCACTTTCTGCACAATGTAGAGACCTCTTTTATACACCTGTGCTACCTGACAGAAATCTCTTCTGTAAACCAAGGCACTATAAATTAAAGCAGAATTCAGATAGTTGTGTATACTCTGTACTGTTGCTAAATTTTTATTTAGACAATTCAAGATACAGCAGGAATTGCAATAAATCATCTTTGCCGCAGTGCATCCAACTTAATATTCCTGGCTTTGGTCAGTTTGGAATCCATTCTGATAACATTTTGTTAAATCTGTTAGAAATCTGTACTTTTCTTTAAGTAGATAGTCTGGAGACACTTGGATAATGATCAAGTTCTTTCTTACGTATAAATGGATCTTTTACCTTCAGATCACAACCTTAGTAAGTTGGAAAGCCAAGATACTTTTATCATATTATGCCTGTACCAAAAATAATCGATTTTCTTGTCTTTTTCATAAAGGCTTATGTTGTAGTCTTCATGAATAAAAATATTACACAATCCCAGAAATGGAAATGATTTTATAATACTCTTTTTAGTTATTTTAGTTGTTATGCCTTTACATACTTATGTATGCATTGTACATGGTAAACAGCATGTGGATTTATAGGATTTCTGAAAAGCAAGAGTTTGTGCTAGCTGCTAGCTAGTTTGTGCTAGATGCTAGCTACTGAGCATGTTTTTGATTTATTATAATTGTAAAGGATAGCTATTAGACATCTTAATAACTTACGGCTCAAGCTGTCTAGAAATAACAATGACACTGTGAATGTTGGTTTGTGCTGTTATCACTGCCTCATCAATTTTCTTTTCTTAACATGGTTTTACAGGGGGTGTGCCTCCAATGTTTTTAATTAGTTCAGCCACTAGTACTTTTTTCTGTTGTTTATCTCTTCAGTGCCTCACACTCTATTTGATAATGTCAGCAGGCTTTTTCCAAAGATTAGCCCGAGTGGGATCAAGAAACTGATGCTAAGAATAGTAAGCTGTATCACATCCTCATGCAGATGGAGGATCTGATGAAGCTTCAGAAAAGCTTAAAAGATAAAGAAACTTGAAAAGGCTGAAAGTTAAATCTTTTGCATTAAGGTGGATTAGTTGTCCCTTATTTATCATTCTTCCAATGATCTGATATCCTTGTCTTCTTCAGATAAAAGAATGCTAAGTAGCTGATGAGAGTACAAAGCTCATTGTCACCTTTTGCAAGCTGAGGTGCTTGTACATTTTTGCATACTTTGCCTTCTTTTTTTTTTGAGCGTAGACAAACTGAATAGTCATAAATGCACAATTAAATTACAATATGGATGTATGCAACCAAAAGTTTATGTGCTTCTTGACCATTGGACCTTAAAGGAGTCATGCCAAAGCTTACACCATTATTGCACTAAAATATAAAAACAACATTTGTATCTAGATTTGCATATGGGCCCCCATTTCCACAAGCTAACAAAACAAGAAATTTCTTTCTAACACACAAGAGCATTTTCAAGTCCTTGCCCTGAAGTTCAGAAAACATGATTGACAAATGAGTTTGATGTGCTAAGACCCATCATATGGAAAGCTTTCTATCCAAATGCCTTCACTGTCATGGTCATGTGTGTGCAATCATATGTCCAAATCTATTGTGACATAACTGAGATGATGAAGAGATAAGAATTTATTATGGAAATCAGTGGTAATACTGGCAATGTTTCTACAATAAAATATAGTGATACCCAATTAGTTGGATTTGTGTTAAACTAGTAATATATTTAAGTTTATTATAATTAAATACATTTTCTACATATTATCATACAATTATTTTTAAATGTACACATAAATGTGTACTTTATATATATATTTATAAATATATATATACACATCTAGATGAATCTAAGGATACAAAAGGCACATGAAACTAGCCAGAAAAAACTATTGGATTTCACTGAAGATTATTTGTGATCTAGTATGATCTCAACGAGGCTCCTAGTAAATGTGCTACACAACAAAATACAGTACTTACTTTCAATCCCACTGAGGGAATTCAAATCATTATAATATCAAGCTTAGGATAGATATCTTACCTACTTTCTACATGAATTGTATGAAAACAAGATAGCATCTAATACAGAAGTTGTAGTCTGTCAATATCTGAGATGTAGAAGAAAGCATGAAACCATTTTGCTGCAAAAAATGCAAACTTATCTAACCAAATGAAGGGGAACAAATGTGCCCAGAGCAGATACTTTGAGCATTAATGTCTCAAACAATACTGGAAACTGCTATACATAACTGTAATATTAGTAAACTTTCTCAAATTGGAGTTTCTTCACATTGATGATGTGGAGTTCACACAGAATTCAGGGGAATGTACCTTTCTTGTTTCCCTGTGTAATATCAAGTTTGTTGTGAGAAAAGAGAGAGAGAAAGAGAGAGAGAAAGAAAGAAAAATAGAAGAAAGAGAGGAAGGGAAAGGGAAGAGGGAAAGGGAAGAGGGAAAGGGAAGGGAAGGGAAAGGAAGGGAAGGGAAGGGAAGGGAAGGGAAGGGAAGGGAAGGGAAGGGAAGGGAAGGGAAGGGAAGGGAAGGGAAGGGAAGGGAAGGGAAGGGAAGGGAAGGGAAGGGAAGGGAAGGGAAGGGAAGGGAAGGGAAGGGAAGGGAAGGGAAGGGAAGGGAAGGGAAGGGAAGGGAAGGGAAGGGAAGGGAAGGGAAGGGAAGGGAAGGGAAGGGAAGGGAAGGGAAGGGAAGGGAAGGGAAGGGAAGGGAAGGGAAGGGAAGGGAAGGGAAGGGAAGGGAAGGGAAGGGAAGGGAAGGGAAGGGAAGGGAAGGAATTTATACAATGCCCTACCAGCAGAGTGTAATATTTTCTAGTGAAAAAATATTATTGAAAAATCCAAAATGTAGAGATCTTTGGTGTGTTGTAACAAATTAAATTTCTGCATGATTGGGTGCATTGATTTTCTTCTGGTTTTATTCTGATTTTCTTAATCTTTTTTTTTTTGCTTTCTTTACACTCATTCAGATTTGCCTAGGATATATATAATTTTTACTGGCATTGCTTATAAGTGTTTTAAATGAAAAGAAACATGTTGATTTTGCCAACGCAAAATGTTTTTACAGTTTTAGACACAGTGTGATTCTTTTTCTTTTTAAAAGTATATTATCAGTTTCTCTTAAAAACTTAATGTTCAGTCAGAGCAGAGAAATAAAAGAGAGGACATTATCTGGAAAATGCCTTTTTTTGTAATCATTGGGAAGACGTTTCCCATTGCAATCTGTATTTCCAGATGATTTCCTTTTTGTCGTAAAAACTAGGGATGGAAAAAGAGTCATCTACTCCATCTCCCTGCCTTTACAATTATTCCCTGTTGTAAAATTGGACTGTCTTATCTAATGCAAGTTGGCCAGAGTAATGGAAATCTCATTACTTCTCATTGAGAGACAATTCCCAAAGTTTAATAGACCTCACTGTTGGAAAGTAGTCACTTCATTCTGAATTTTCAGTTTCATAATTTTATCCAATTTACTCCCTGATGTGTGTACCTACTTGTAGAAACTTGAACTTCTTCTTCTTTGCTATTCCTCAATGGAAGTTTTCAGACTGTTCTGATGACTTCCTACACTAGCTGCTTATGTAAACCACACACCTTTGTTTATTTTAATATTCCCTATCAGTCAATCAGCACAATCTATAAATTCAATGTATTTCTTGGATATAACTACGAATTTGAGAAATTACCTACATAGTAAGTAGTATAAGGCAAAACCATATTTTCCTGCTGTATGAGAACAGATAAGGAGATCCAAACACACAGTGATGAATAGCCACATATGGATTGATGTTCCTGCATTTCCAGCAGCAAAAATGTCACCTATCTTTACTCTCATGTATACCAGTATCTAAAACATTCTTGGTAATTGGTACTTTTTGGTTTCTCGTGCTGCAGTTTTCCTTGGATGTGTTGGAGGGAATATTAAATTCCTATCTGGTTTTGTCTGTAAATTTCTGAACACATGTTATTTTCTGTTTCAAATCCCTATTTACCTTGGTGCTATTTCTCTGTCCTTGTTGCAACATTTCCCAATTTAGCTGTCAGTTTCATTAATGTGTTTTCTATTCCCTTTTGCAGAATGTAGATGAAGATGTCAAAACTGAATTTAACATGGATACGGGAAATATACCCCATTTCAACTTCTCATCACTGAGTGCATTACCATTTATCATTAGCCCTTGTCAAGAGACTTTCAAGTCACTTCCCAGTTCAGTTCCTCAAGCTGATTTGATTTAAGCTAATTCTGAAGTATGCATGCAAAAAGAGACAATTTATGCTTGTGTGGTGACACTACTGATAGCGTAAGCACACAACAAATTATTAATAAAATGGAATGTATTCAATATATTAGCTGTGAAAGTCACCTTTTACTAAAAGCATCTAAGAAACTGAGGATGTCCCTGATCTCTCCCCCTTAGACCATGATGATGTATGGTCTTTTACTGCAGAAATTTGTTATAGACCGTTGAAAGTATATCACAGCTTGTGGCAAATAGAACTTTATGAAGCAGACATGCTCTCAAAACTGCCTATTGCATATATATGTAACATCAGAGAATATAACTCAGTATTTCAAGTATTGCTCCATATTCTTTTGGACTAGCTTTGTTTATTTATATTCAGTGACATATTCCTATGCTAATATTGTCATTGACTTTATGGAAATCATGTAATTACATGTGGAAATAAGTCATGTAAGGTAATTAGGCAAAAGTGCCGCTATAGGCAAGTGAATTAAATGACAGTTTTAATTCATCTTAAAGTCATTTTCTTGTTCAAGAAATCATTCAGTTTCTAGATTTTTAAGTTAATGTACAGATTCTGTTAGTTCATAATACTGATAGCTTGAAGACCTTTGTACTAAACCCATCGCTTTCATAGACAAACAAATTTAACTAGATGCTCTTCTGTATTCATGGCTTATATAACTATAAAATCAATTGTAATGGATTTTTAAAGTGAAATCAATGGTCCAGAGGCAATTATATCAATGCAGGTGGTATAAAATCCACATATTTCATATATGCAATCTGTTTCTAAACAGCTCCCAAGACACACAATATAGTATGCATTACTCAGTGATCCTGAGCTGAATCATCAAGTATAATGCAAAGGCTTTGAAGAGGTCTTTTTTTAAAAACTAATATTCTTCCTGAGAAATGCAAATTGAGAATGTATGCCTACTCTTCTGCTTACTTTCTGACCTGAAATGATAAATATCTCTGAGGTAGCATCTCTGAAATAGTTAGTGTAAGGGGTCGGAAGAGTCAGCTGATTTGCAAAGGAAGACAGTTTCAAAACAAGACAGTTAGAGTCATCGTCCTTTTAGAACAAATAGGCAATTCTACAGTACCTGAACACAAATTGCCTCACAAGTCCCATGAGAGCCATCAGGATCAGCCCCAGCCCCCAGGGATGATCCTAGCTCACTCTCTCACAGCACCACTCTCATCTGGTCCCATGTCCCATGTCTGCCCTGCCTCAGAACTGGCCTTTGGCAAAGGAAGAAAGATTCCCTGGGGAAGAGGGGTGCCAGACCCTGTTTGTTCCCTGAGGAAAATGAGAGCTGTATAAGAAATATTTTTGTTTTGTTTTTTTTTGTTTATTTGGGTTTTTTTAACTGTGATTCGTGTATATTGTGCATGCATTATTCTCATATCAGAAGACTCTTATAACTAAAAATCAGGCTTGATGTAGTGTCAGTACCAAGGAGAGACATGACTGATTATAGAGCTCATCTTCTCCCTAGCATATTTTAATGAAAACAATCTTGCAAATTGGGATGGAATGACAGCCCAGAAGAATTAAGTCTTTTGTGTTTTCATTGAAGAGGGACAATATGACAGAATCTGTGTAAACATAGGAGAATAATGTATCAGCCCCAAAGTTAATAGACTTTTTGCCACCAGAGAAGGGAGTGAGAAGATGTAAGAAGCTGTGCAGGCACCAAGGTCAGTGAAGGGTGGAAGGGGGTAATGTGCTTCAGGTGCTGGAGAGAAAGATTCCCCTGTAGCCTGTGGTGAAGACCATGGTGGAGTGGGTGGTCCCCTGCAGCCCATGGAAAAGAATGAGACCCCACCTGCAGCCCGTGGAGAGGCCCCTCGCTGGAGCAGGTAGAGACATGCAGAAGATGCTGTGACCCGTGTTGCACTGTGCCAGTGCAGCACATCATTGCTCTGCTGGGAGCGCAATTAAAAGTCATTGTTTGTGTAGTGGTTGGGGAAATTTTTAACATCTTGCCAAAAAGATGTTGCTTACCAGATAGCAGTTTCCAGCAAATGTTAACTCAAGCTAAATCTGAGGTTTAAGTGCACTTTAAAATTCTCTTGCAATAGTTGTTACCACCGTTTTCATGCTAGAAGCTGTTATGATGTTGTTCAAACTATTCTTTTAGAGCTATGCCGCAGGAAACACTTTATTTCTGTGGAAATATTGCACTGTTCTTTAAGAATGATCCATGTGTTTGCTAAGGTGAGCAGGTCCCTGAGACACATATATTGACTTTGATAACAATACCTATTTCAGAAGAGAAAGTAAGTCCCATCGCTGATGCCATCTCTCCCTTCAGAAGTAAGTCCCTGTTGTGTTTTTGCTATCTGACTAAAAATGAAAATCAATCATATGTCTCTAAAAATTTTGTTGATTTTTTTTTTTCATAAGTCGCCCTGGAAGACATAACTTAGAAGAAACAAGAAGTATCATGCTTGGAATCAGTGGCAGAAATTGTTGTGGCAGGACTGGTCAGGAATGAAGAAGATTAGCAGCCTTACAGGTAACCTGTCACATAGTACAAGTGACCCATAAACCTTGACATTAAAGGTTTGAGTATGGGATGAAGGGTTATAAGCTTTGCTATGTCAAGTCAATGATGCTTGTATGAACGGTGCTATAAAGTCATGTTCTCTCCTTCCAGTACCTGCCCAAGGTGCACTTGAGAAGTTTCAGACTTGGCAGAGAGATGTCAGGACCTGTAAAGCTAGAGAAAAAATTCTAATTCAGATGGTGGCATGATAGAAATGATACAGAAGGGGTTTGCAGCTCTGTTCGTGTGTAAGAGAGAATTGGACTGATGAACTTGTGAGAAAAGTATAAAGGGTGTGAAAGAAAGAAGAGTACAATGATAAAGTTCTATGCAGGTATCCATTTACAGAAAGGTCTTCAAACTTTGGGGACATTTCTGAAGACTCCTCCAGTCTCATTCATACAGAGAGGTATCGTGCTTGGAATCAGCAGCAGAAATGATCTTGGGATGACTGGCTGTATCTGAATAGTTTTCTAAAGCCTTTTCTAATAAATCACTGCAAGTAACCTCTGCACCATTCTATAAATACTGTGAAGAGCTTTTAAAACCAAATCAAGTATTCAACTCTGTAGAAAACTACAAATTTTAGAAAAGAGATACTTGTTCTTTAGATACAGATTGTGTGAGCTTCTTTTCCAGACGCTGCAGACACTATGACCAAATGGGAATGAAACTGGAAGTACATTAGTTAATCCTTGTTATATTCAGCTGTGGGAACATAGCATGCTTAATGAACACAAGAAATCTTTTAATGGACATATAAAAATGTAATATGATAATTTTATTTTTGTTCAGTATAAAAGGAAGAGCGGAACATAGGATATATGAAAGTATAGATAGCTTTGAAACGCACGTACACATGTACCGGTGTACTGAAGAATGAAAAAAACTCTCAGTAAAATGATAAAGAGCAAAAAGCATAGTGGATCGAGAGAGTAACAGTTAGAAAAACAGGAGTCACAGGACTGCAGTTCCTACTGCAGTAGGAATCATAGATGATAGAATCATAGAATCATAGGGGCTGGAAGGGACCTCGAGAGATCATCGGGTCCAACCCCAAATTGATAGTCTTGTCCCATTGCATGCTTGCAAGTTTTGACTTCTTAAAGTGTTAAATGTACACTACTTCCACCAGAGAGACAAATTTCTTGACTGAATTTTATTCTGTCCCTACGGTCCACAGAGGTATGCATTTGTTTGAAAGCTCATACCATTTTCCATGTTGTTCTATTAGGCCCTGTGGGGCAGGAGATTGTGGTTCTATTGTTTGTGCTTTTTTTTCTCCTCATCTGCAAGGCAGACTTTAATTAAAAATTAGAAGAGATAACCCATCCTTATTGTTTAGTGCAAACCTTTTTTGCTTACTGATATTTTGTTGCTGAGATTATATTATATGCATATGTGTTTCATATCAAATAGAATGGGATAACTCACATTGGAAGACACCTCATCCCCTTATTATCTTCACACGTAGTTTTTTTTCTAATACTGATAGAATCAGAATTAAGAATATGGCAGTTGAAGTTCTTAGACTGCTTATTTTGTGTAGTATTGATGTATAAAATATAAAATGGTTAGTTTGTCACTCTGTATCAACTATCTTGGAGATTTGAGAATACGTCGGTCACTTTCCTCTTTTTTTTCTTTTTGCTTACTGATAAGCAGATTTTTAGAGCCACATTTCTCCATTTTCCTGGTTAAATGAATTAAGTGAAATTCTGAAGTTGCATGACATTCCTTAACCTTGATTTATATAGTGAGCCTGGAAGTCCTTTGAGTAGTATAATAAATTAATTCAATTGTAGTTGGACTGTTACATTAGTAGCAAACAGTGGAAGTCTCACTTTAACTCAGACAAGGCAGGTAAAGATTCTTTCCTAATTATTGAGCTCATTATTTTAATCTTTCATTGCATATTCATTAATTAAGAAGTTTTAGGCATATGCAATGATGCCTTAAAACATGGACCATTAACAACTGTAGCAGTGCATTACATTTTGCTTCTAATGCAAATGATTTCAGATGTCAAGAAATGGTTATTGTTTTCTTCTTATTATATGATATTATATTTTTATTATTTTTATTTTAGTAGACATGGTGGTGTTGAGTCAACAGTTGGAGTTGATGATCTTAGAGGTCTTTTCCAACATCAAAGATGCTGTGATTTTATTCTATGGTCTATTTTCAAAAGCAACAAGGAAAACATATCACATATTTGTTTAGAATAAATTATGTTTTTTCACTAGAACTATTATTGCATCTAAAACTTTTTAATAGCCTCTTTAGTTTAATAATTTGAAATCATAAATTTTTTTAGAAAATATATAGGCTTGATCATTCTGCAGTTCTCTAGTCCATAATCTGTGAAAATATGAAGCCACCGAGTTTAGATAAAGAGGGCAGGAATTTATTAAGGTAATAGCCTGAATATTTTTTGACATATGAATCCCTACTGGCATCAACAGGATACTGCTCATATGTAGTCCTGCAGATAGGATTATATCTTCAAGATGATATTTTGTCTGAGTCCTTAGAAATCGTAACAACACTCAAAAGCTGCTAGCACTTAAAAAGCACCCAAAAAAAGGTCTTTGAGTAATAAAATAAACATTATTCAGTAGTCTTTTTAGTTAGAGAAATCTCATTTGTGTTGTGCAGCAGCATATGAAAACAATTCTCCCATCTGCCACAGACAGCTTGAAGGTGGAATCTGTTCCCAGGTCTCAAATTCTTACCCTGCAGCTTCCATGGATTTCAGGTTTCAGGAAACTGTAATTTCCCTTAGGTCCTCCTCAGAAAAGCCTGCCTATTTCTGTTGTCTCAGAAACTTCACTGAAACTTCTTAGAACTGCACCAGCCTAATTTCTGCTGTCAGCTCCTGGCTCCATGCTGTGCTCCAGAATTTTTCTGGTTAGAGGAGCTTAACTCCATTAGTCTTGGGGAGGCACACACAGTTTCCCTCCTTCTGGAGGGCTCTAGCATAAGTGGAGCATCACAGCCAGGAAAAGGCCACCCACCTGCTTTCTTTTCCTTTGCTTACTCACACTGCTTTAGTGGACTAGAGCAAACAGCAAAGGATAAATGGCAGGAAAGTCTCCTGGGCTAGTTCTGAGAGACACTGAAGTTCACCAAGAGAGTTTTCAAGCATTGAAACAGGCTGTCCAAGGAAGTGGTTGAGTCACCATCCTTGGAGGTATTTAAATGATGTTTAGACCTGGAACTTAGGGACATGGTTTAGTGGTGGGCTTGGCAGTGTTAGGTTAATGGTTGGACTTGATCTTAAGGGTCATTTCCAACCTAGATGATTTCATGTTTCTATAATTCAAAAGGGAAACAAAATAACTGGAGGTTTTAGAACTCTTAGAGTTGCATTCTGATTTTGTTTTAGTTGAACTAATTGTAAATTAGTTCAAAAAAAGTGTATGTCTGTAATATATACGGTAGTAAGTCAGTACCAAAAATTTTTCTTCCCAAAGAAACTTCCCAAAGGAACTTTTTGCAACCTACTCAACCATTTCTTTGCATAAGGTGGGAATGCAATATGAAAGTCTCCGTGATCACTTTGCAGGGTACTGTGCAGTTCTACCTTACTAAATGGAGGAGGAATCAAGATAGAGATATGAGGGAATATCCCATGAAAGTCAATTTAAGACTAAAGAACAGGGATTACAATTTCCTGATAAACAGTTTTCAGGGAAAATGAATCAGGCAGCAAAATGTGTTTCATTTTGTTGTTTCTTACTGTTTTTTTTTTTTCCTCTGAAGCTGAGCAGTTGAAGTTGTCTGTTCTCTTGGACCTCATTGCTTGAAACCTTGGAGGAGAGAAATAAGTGTAGGCTGGGAACAACGAAGAATGTTTGGGGACTAAAAGTTTCTTAGTCAAAACAGCCAGAGGTTGAGATTTAGACTTGTGAAGAAGACTGGTACCTTACGAGGAAAGACAGAGAACCATGAAAGAAGCCTGCTGGTGAAAAAAAATATATATATATATGTATACACACACACACATATAGGTTGAGGGGACTGATATGTATTTACTGTACCCAAATACCTGCATAAATGTGGTTTGACTGAAGGCAAGACTGAAGGAAAAGTGATAGTCTCTTCACAGACTCAGTAATCTAGAGATGGGGATGTCTATGTTGTCTCACTCTGAGGTTTTTGGTTCTGGTAGTTGATCAATGAAACATACAGGCGCAAATTAAAAGTCCTTCTCATTTACTTGATTAGGTGGTCAGTCTAAGAATAAAAGATCTCAGGATCTGGTCCTGTAACATCAAAGACATGCCAGCAAAAACAGTGGGAAGGAGACTTGTTCCTGTTTACTAACGCTGCTCTGTTACTATTACGCAGTGTAGGGACTGAAACTTGTCAGGCTTTTTTTTTTTTCTGAGGCAAGGACTCTCCCTGGGATTTCCACTGCAAGAAGAATTTGGGCCTAGCCACAGATACTCTTTCTTTCTTTTAATCCTCATTTAAAGACTACTTTAATGCTGCTCAGAATTCTAAATTAGCAAATATTTAAAAATTAATTATATGTCATAAAGCATATTATATTTTTAGAAATAAAAATAAACTAACATCTGTGTCTGTTTTCTAAGCAAGTTTATTTGGCATCATTTAGTTATGCAGAAGAGCTAATGTTAGAGTTCCCTAATGTTTGTAATTGTCCCCTCAGTCCCTCGACATCCTGTTCACATTCTGCTTCAAGTGAAACAGATGTTAGATTTAGATGTTTGTATTACTGGGAGATGAGATATTTTGTGTCACTATCTGTTCTAATTCAGGACAGACATGTTCTTCAGAGGTACTAATCACTTATATCAGAATATTAAACACTGCTATGTAGTCAGGTACTGATATATTAGAGGAGACAGTCATATATTCAGTAAGTTCCTCTACTTCCATAAACACTCTACTTAAGGGATCCTTTTGTGTCTGCTGTATACTCTTGGTATTTCTTTGAACATTGTAGGAATTTAACAGAACTTAACAATTTTATCTCAAGCCTGTATGCTAGTGTTGTCATGTCCTCTTTTTCACACACACATCTCTGTTCATTTCTTTATACACAGTTATAGTCCAACATTTTATAAACATATAATCAGACTTTCCTAATCATCAGCATCATTGTGTCGTGTTAAAAACCTCAATCAAGTTTTCTGCAATTTTTTGGTTGCATGTTAGATGCAATGATCTCTTATAGACAAAACAGAAATGCTTGAAAATATTTGGAAAAAAATGTCATAGGATAGAAACCTAAAAATTAATGTCACTGCCCTGCATGACTGTGGAAATTGCACCTAAGAGGTTAAACCCACAGATGTCCACTTATCTTTTATACAAACATTGTGGATCAAGATCAGCAATGTTAGTGTGAGAAGCAGCCAAAGGAGGGAGTTTTACAGTGGCAAGATGGCCCTTATTTGGCTAGAGACTGTGGAAAAACAATTTCCATACAGAATTTTGAAGGCCATGGTGCCTGGAGTAAGACCTTTTTGCTCCATTAACCGTGAACTGAATATTGAAGTTGACACCCCTAAATACACTAGTCAGCTAAAATGAATACATGCTAAACATACACGTCTACAGTACTATACTTTCCACCCAAATCATATGAAACTTCACCCCTGGGAGGGAACAACTAAAACCAGTGTATAAAGGATATTGAGAAAGTTACACCAAAGTGGGGAGAGAAGAAATTGAGGATCCCAAAGAGTCCACCAAAGACAGGGACACCTTCTTGGAAAGCAGTTGCAATTTCAACCTTTTTATTGTGAATATCCAATTAATATGTAATTATATCATTGTCATATATTGGCATTAATACACTAAGTGTATTTATCAACAGCAATTCCGAACTCTTTATATCGGTTTCTTTAATCAATTTTCTATTAGTTTCAACTTTGTGAAACTGCCTCAAAGTCTTTCAGGGGCTCTAACAGGCAAACATGGAGTCTGATATGTGGTTACATATAACCTTTTAGACCTAAATCATTGACGAATTCTGGGACTATGGCTGGACCTAGCTGCACCTAGGCTCTTCTCCAAGGAGTTTAGAAATCACAGGATCCTTTCTGAACCTTAGAACTCAATGGGAGGGCCTCTCAGCCACAGATGAGACTCTTATCCTTTATGTGACAATGATAGACAATTAAAAATTAGAGTTCTCTTAAAAATTAAACCTTCATACCTTTCAGTAAAGTGTTTGCAACTCATGTTCCACCTTGGCAAAGCACATTACTTAGGTGATCCATGCTTCTAGGTTTATTACCCATATATTATTTCCTGAACTTTTAATCTTTAATTTCATCTTGTCTTGCAACTGATTGTTCAGTGAAGTCACTAGATCTGTCTCTTAATCACACTAGGATCCTCTACTTGTTCTCTTAATACATTGCATGCAGTTGAACTGCAAGTTTTGCAGTACTGGTGCTGAGGTGCTCAGTTACCTCCCTCACTCCAGTGCTCTCCACGGGGAGCACATAATGTGGTCTATTCAACCTCTATATCTGGCATATACATTGCAGATATACCCTCTGTGTCCACATAACAACATCCTCAGGTGCACAGTTATAATCCTGTGCTATTCATGGAATTCTATAAAACTGCTTCCCTGCGGTATGCTTTTTAACATTTGAATGTTGTGAAGTATCATCACATTAGGTGGCTGTCCAACATATGGTAGCTGCAGTTAGCTCTGCATGTAAAGTTCTCATTTCTGGGAAGCTAATAAAGTTAATTATTCAAAATTATCCAGAATAGCATTAGCATTGTAGCCAGCCTTATGATTTTTTCTATCACTTCCTTCACTCAACATCCTGCATAAACCTCTTTTAGGATTTCTGCTTCATAGAGCTATACACCTGCTTCTTAGTTTCCTCTAAGAAAAATCTTTATATAAACACACGGCAAAGCATTCTTTGAACAATTTAAATGTAAATTTCATGAGTAAATGTACCTTTATTGTAAAGTATCACAATAATCACTTTCAAAATTTCACACTTGTATTTATGTGAAATTTATGCTTTCTAATAATGTGCCAGTTTTTGTGTTTTGAAGGGTTTTTCTGTTGGCATTCTCCCTCCCCCCCCCCCCCCCCCCATCCTCCCCCTTCACACACACTATTGGCTGCTTTTTTCCATTTAAAATAAAGTTGTTTATTTGTTATTTAAATCATATGGAGACACCCAAGTCTAGTTCCTTGTGACAGGCATCTTCACTGCGTATGTCTGTACCATATGCCAGTACCGAGATGAAAAGCAGTAGTTTTGAGCAGTGAAAGGTGGGACCCTTGCTCAACACACTGCTTCGTCGGCACATGATGGCAAATAGGAGAGAAAGAAACAAAGCAGAATGCTTTGTTCTACTAAAACCCATCACCTGCCAAGTCTGCTGCCTCAAAGTCCAAGTGATTAACAACCAAAGGGTCAAACCGCTCTGCCACATTGTGCCATCATGTGGATCCTATAGCACAAGAAGTTCTGCAACTTATCACAGAAATTTGGTATGTACTATATATACATCTTGCTATAGTGCTTGTGTTTCCAAAACAAGCATTCTTGAGATATCTTCTAACTGTAGTAGACCATACGGAGGAATATGGAAAGTGAAAGCTTTGTTCTTATTCCAGTTTTTGCCTGACCTAAACATTTGAATCTGATCTGGTTTTGATTCTGCTTAGGCAATATAAAACCTGCTCTAACCTCCTTTAGGGATTAGCTTTGTCTTCTCAATTTCTTTGGTAAGTAAAAAATATGTAGTTTTGAGAATACTGTTTCTCAGAAGGGACTAACTTGCTATAACATCCTACAGAACACTGCTTTGCAGCTCTCTTCCTCGTCTCCATGCTTGACACTTACAGTATATTGTTTCGAATACGCATCTGTAATATAACAAGGGAATTCTCCAGTATTTGCTTAAATTAGTTCTGTGTTTCTTATTCAGGAGTCAGGTATTGACCAGTGGCACTTAAGAAATTATGATCTTGAATTTTGTTGATTTGTGATCACCAAGCAAAGCCTTAGAGCATCAGAGACTTTTATCTGGTGACAGAAATGGCTTTTCTGATTTTCCATTTTTTATAACAAAATGAAAATATCTAAGCAAAAGTACTTGGAAAGGACCTTTTAGATGCTTAATGGTTCTCATAAATTCAGTGAAATTCAGTTAATATTGCTGCAGCAGGTAAATGTTCTTCTTCTATGTTTAAGACTATGTAATTTGTTACTATAGACCTGTCTATTACAATCCACTGGATATAGTGCAATACACTAGAGTAAATGTAGTGACCTACAGGTTAGGAAACTGATAATAATGAATTCTTTATGTCTTCCTGGCTATAAAATCTTTGAGAAAAGGATTTTCTGGCAGTCGTAACAGAAATGTACATACCAGTAATTGCTTCTTCCCCTAATTAACACCGTGAGAAGAGTTTCATTCTGCAGGTATAGCCTTTAGTCACTCTGCACTCTTACTGTTGTACTTTTCTGACACAAGTATAATTACTCAGCAGCAAATTACCTTAATTACCAGGAAGTGCAGTACATAGTACTTTCAGAACACGGAAATAAATACTAGACTACAGCATAGTAGATAGTATTTTATTCTTACCAGATAATTTATTTTTCAAATATCATAGCTGACAAGTACCTCTTAGGTTTTGTGTGAGAGAGAAATGAGTGTAAGTCAGAAATTGGATGAAACAGTTCAAGGAACCTCGCATTCCTTCTGGTTTGTATAGTATAGTTTATGGCTTGAGGAAAATGCTTCATAAAGTTGTTTAGGCTTTTCACGTGAACAATTTCTCTTTTACCCTGCACGTAAGAGGGAAAAAGTAAACTTTTTTTTTGACATGTGCCTAATTTGAAAAATATAGATTCAAATTGTGATCCCAACCCATGTTGAAAACAGAATTATAAGGTCTAAGATTCTTGACCTCCATTTGACTTTGTTTTCATTTAAAAGCTATTTACAATTTAATATAATTTTTCAGGTCAAAATATTATGACAGATGGCTGGACTTTTGGCCTGTACTTAAATTTGATACGAACCGCATTCAGTTAACCTGAATTGTTGTCCATCATTTTGTGATTTTCCAGTGGTTCACAAGACTGCTTTCTCCATTCTGATGGACACAACAAAAGAACTTTTGATTACTTTGTGACATCTTACGACAACCAGTACCAGAAATTGCTATGTCATCTCTCCTCTTGGATCTGTTTGAATTTAGTTTTGAGGTCTCTGAACTTCTATTTAGCACTGTTAGCTTTTTTTTAAACAAATACTCCTATCCGTCTTTGGTGACTTTTGTGATTGATGAAGACTCTGATTCTGCCTTGAAGCCTGGGATCTAGCTTCCCACCTGCTAGAAGGTGAGCTGCTAACTCTGAACACCCCCACTTCCTCCTCCTTTCTTCCAGCTTTCATTACTGGTCAGAATGTCACATGGTATGGAATATCCATCAGATCACACCCCAATTTCATGTAAACCCCTAGCCTACTTGCTGGGCCGAGTGCAGGCAGGGGCAGCCAAGGGCAGCAGATTGAGAAAAAGAGAAAACCATCATGCTGTTCAGTGTTCATCAGAAACCAAGTACTGGTGTGCTACCTGCACTTCTCACTACAGAGGCTGTGTTGTGCACCACTGTGTGCATCTATTTCACTTTCTCCAAACTAAAGGTCCAAAGGTGATATAAAATTTGCAGTACAGAATTGCTTCATCCCTGTAAGATTTTATTAAGATCCATCTTGAGAGATTCATATGTGTGCTAACACTCAGCCACAAATCCCCAGAGATGAAAAGAAATGTTGATTAGAATGGCTACCAACACTCCAAAAATGTGAATATATTCTGTTTGAAAGACTGACTTCACAAAAAATGCCATTCTCTCTTTTTATCTGATTGAGATGTGAGTTCAAGCAGAAAAACACCATCAGACTGTCCAGTTTTACCAGGCCCAGCTTTAAGCAAGCATAACAGCCATAGAGGTTCACCTACGTGAAACAGCAGAGACACTACTAGAGAGTAGTAGTGACTCTCTAGTAGTGTCTCTACTAATCTTCATTGGTGTCATGAATGGAGTGCAGGGGACTTTGAGCTGATGTTAATCTGCACATTACACAAAGCAAAAAATTTGAACTGTGTGTATCTCTTTTTAACTTGTCGCTTCCCTGGATGTAACTTCTGTTTCTGTGCTTTGGAGAGATGTCACCAGTGCTTAATCTATCACATCTTCAATCCCTTTAGTAATGCTTTGTTTCTTTTCAGCTTTTCTATGAAACCCAAAATGTATCTTCCAATAACTTGGAGTGAAATCAAGCCATTACAAGGAGAGATGTGTTAGGACTAACTGGAGGAAAGCTGATAGAATATTACATTTTAATATATTATGTTTTAATAAGAGCTTTTGATTTTTTATTTCTATTTTTATATTAACTTTGCCAACTATTGAAGCATATGCATAATGTACTTCAGCATTTACCTGATTTCAGAGCTGAATTGCTACTTAAAAACCCAATGGCTCAAATATATTACAAAACAAAAGAACCTCTGCCCTCATCATCAAGGCCTAAAATTACTACTGTTTTATGTAGAAGAGGGGAATTCCGACCCCAGAAATATTGCTCATATTTCACATCATAAAAAGTATCAATGAATATGATAGTACACAATAAATTGTATATAAATGTTATGCTCATAAGATCTGAATGATGAATGAGACACTTCGTAATCAGGGATAATTTGTAATTCCACTCCTATGTTAGTTGGAACTTTCCCAGAACATTTAAAACCCAATCTAATGACCATGCTTTGGATGCCAAAATTCCCATTAACTTTTATAGTTTGTGACGGAGGTCAGAAGTTACATAATTGCAAATTATATAGAGTGCATCTTTGTCTAGGCCAGAACTAAAATTCTATTATGATTTTTAGTAAAATGTAATAATATTTTGGTCCAAAACCAAAGCTAGTCAGCTTGTGTTTTTTTAACAAAAAAGTAATAATTTTTATCATCACTCCACAAAATAAATATATTTGTGAAGATCCTCATCTCACTGTTCTTGATATTAGCCAGATTAAAAGAGCAATCTCATTTCAGAGAAGAGTCATATCTATTTTTATACTAAAGCCCACCAAAGTAAAAGTTTCTTGAAAGCTTCAGCAAGAGCTTGACATTTTTATGACTGATGGAAGATTTTGCTCGTGTCTTTGAGTAATATGAAGACAATTTATGACTTTTTTCAAAGTCAGAGAAGGTGGTTAGTTGACTACAGTCTTTGTTAAGGTTTAAATTGTGTTTAAATTTTAAATGAAGTGAAAATGTGGAAATGCAAATAACTGTTCTTCCTTTGGGAAACTGCTGAAGCCAATGATAGTGTTTGTTCACGATATTTGTCAGATGTTCTATTTCTAATTGACTTACAAAAAAAGTCTTGTCCAATTCAATTTTATGACGAGATTTAGGACTGCAGACATTTATTTGCAAATATCTCCATAGTTTGATTTAACATACTTTTGTATTTGCAAGAAGTTTGGTATTTTATTCAAGTTTGTGGAGAAAACAGAATCACTTCAAAAGAATTTAGCAAAATTCAATTTCAAGGGCTTATACTGTAAGCCTCCCATCTGTAATTACAAATAATTCACATACTTCCAGTGAATCAGGCTAAACGTAACCACAGAGCACTTAAATGCATCTAATCATACTATTGTTCTTTCTTAGTAATTCCTGTAAATAGCACCGAAAATGTGATCTGTAGGGCTGATGTATATATAGCTCATTGTCTGATGTGTGTTGCATGCCCCGTTAAAAAATTGCATGATTGCTAGAGAACCCAGTGGGGGACCCTAGTTTTTTTATTCAAACTTTTAAAGATTTATAGTTATGCTTTGTGGCAACCCACTGGCAAATCGTTTTTGTTAGAGAAGCATAATATTTCTCCTTTATTCCCACTTGTACAGGTAAGGAACAATGGGAAATGACAACCTCATGGTATATGAGGTGCTCACTGTGTTTCTAAAGCTATGATCATCTTAATTCCTAGTATTAAATATAAATTCCTAGTATTAAATATACAGATCACATTAAGAATCTTCAGATAAGCAAATAAAGTCAAATGTAAGTAGAAAAATAATCATAGCTAGATGGTTAAAGTAAAATATTTTATTATAGTGCTGGCTTTAATAATGTAATGTCTCAAACCATAAAGTTGTACACTTAAATCACTCTTCTTCACTAGTTGAATTAAAATTCAGTAAATTTGAACACATGCAGAAAATTAATCACTTCATCTAACCCTGTCGCATCCTACTTTCTTTTATTCTTCTGCAGTCCTTCTACACCCCCTTTTTTTGTCTTTTTTTTTTTTCAATTATGTGCTGCTAATTTACACAACAGGTCTAATCTGCTTCCATATTCTAGACTCATTTATCTGTTCTCTCCATGCCAAACCTCTGTTCAGTCATCGTGTGCTGTGGGAAATGAATTAGACAAACAACAAGTTATGGACTTCAGAAGAACATATTTCAGCTTGTTCAGGGCTCTGCTTGGCAGTCCAACCAGAGATGATCCTGGAGGGCTATGAGCCTAGGAGAGTCACTTGACCTTCAAGGACATCCTTCTTAAAGCACAAGAACAGCCCGTTCAAATGCACAGGACATTACAGCATTGTGGCAGAGGCACAATGAAGAGAAACCTGGTTTTCCTGATGGAGCTCACATTCAAAATGCACACAAGGTATAAGAGTCATGGGCTACTACAAAGACAATTGTGCTGGTTAGTGAAACATTAGAGTACATAGCAACAATATAGTCAATACTGATGTGCTGTTGCCTCTTTCTTGGAAGTTAGGTGGTTTTTAGAAAATTGCTTGCAATCACCATTGAAAAAAATACAGTATTTAATCCCATTAATCAACAGAATGAAGCTCTATGGAAACTGACAACTGAGAATATGCATGTACTCATGTTCTTCCTTTCCTTATATTTCCTCTATGCTTCCTATGAGTACGGAAAGTTTTCTTCTTTCCCAGTGTGTGTTTAGCACAGCCAGTGCAGGACCAAGTTAATTTAATGGGAAAGATTAGCATTTATATAGGGCTTTATATTCTGAGAGAAGTTTGCAAATATTAACTAATTTTTAGCCTATCTTTGTGAAATAGGTATCTAATTATTATTTTAATTTTAGAGATGGGGAAACAGCAATAATTTAAATGTATTATCAGGACCACGAAGAATCTCAAGAATAGAGCCAGTAGTATAGCTGAGGAGGCCCCTAGTCTCAGTTTCCTCATTGGACTATATTGATTATCTTTGACTCAAAACAGGATCCATCCAATGTTGAAGGCTGGGACCAGGAACAAGACACAGAGCAATGCAGTGGCTACCCAAAATATGAGTTTAATGACATGGTAATTGCTCATTAGCATTGTTTTCTGATATTACACCCTGGAATATTTTCTGGAACAATACGAGTATAAAATGTCTTTCACTAAACAGTTATTCATAGATCAAGCAGATTTTACCAACCGTAGTGGGTTACTGGAAACCGCTAACTTTATAATTCTCATCTTCTCTACTAGAGATAATTGTTTGGATGCCTGAAGCTCCACATGCTGCCATGTTATTGATCACTTGACAAAGAACAAGGAGAACATACAACCTCATTCCTTGAAATATTTTTATAAATAGTAAACAGTATGTTACAAATCATAGAGAAAATCATTCTGGGAGGTTTTTTTTTTTTACCATATAGTTAAGCCATTTCCAAGGAAACATTCTATTCCAAATTTCTTATAGCTT
The DNA here is from genome assembly GCF_964237585.1 of Gallinula chloropus. NCBI lineage: Eukaryota > Metazoa > Chordata > Aves > Gruiformes > Rallidae > Gallinula > Gallinula chloropus. Next base: position 44,007,351 of record NC_140086.1, read on the forward strand.
TTCCCTCTTTATCTATATATCTGTTTATTTATTTATGGATGAGATCTTATACATGCTCTATGTATAAGACTCTGACTTATCTATGTAAAAAATTGCATATATACATCTTTCATGTTGTACATTTACACAAGAATAAGATTTTCAGTCCTCTCTTATGCACATTTATTAATTATGCTTCCAGAGGGATTTAAATGTGAAATGTGGGTGCACACCATGGCTGTTTTAATGGCACATTTTACTTGCTATTAAGACAGACAGGCTTAGCAGAAAACTAACACAGCAGAATGGTTCCTCTACTTAGAAAGGGAAGTGACTTGCATGACTTGAGATCTACCAGCAAGATGACCTTTCATAAAGACTGGTTTTCTGCGATATGGGGATCTCTCGCCCCATTTCTCTTTTTCTGCCTACATATAAAGAGCAAGATGGATTCATACATGTATGTTAAACACATACACGTATGCTGCTTGCATTTAATGAAACAGCTTTGCACTGTGCTGGTGTTGATTAAGAGAAACTTATAAACAGTGATGCACTAAAGATTTGAGTAATACTGTATTTAGTCTCTCTGCATCCTTCTTGATCTCTGACAAATTTTTAGATCTTTGCACAAAAGCTGTCAAATCTTACGGTACCTTGGTTCTTTTTTTTAATATATGACAAAGCTCAAATGAATTCAGCGGGCTTTATAACTAAAACCTAAGAATGTTTTTGCAAAAGCTCTCTATTATGTGCACCAGTGGAAGTAATGCACTGTATGTACATTTATATATATATATATTTAGCATTCTGTACTGTAAATATGTTTACAGAAAATAATATATATGCAAAAGACCTAGAGAATGTCAGTACTTACTCATATTAGTATGCCGACAGGACAAATTGATCAGTTGAATACCTCTAGGGGTAGGGCCTCCACCACCTCTCTAGGCAACCTGCTCCAATGTCTCACTGCCTTCATAGTGAAGAACTTCTTCCTAATGTCTAATCTAAACCTGCCCTGCTCTAGTTTAAAACCATTATTGCTCATCTTATCATTACATGCCCTTACAAACTGTCCTTCTCCAACTATCCTGTAGGTCCCCTTTAGGTACTGGAAGGCTGCTATAAGGTCTTCCCTGAGCTTAACACCAGACTGAACTAGCCCAACTTTCTCAGGCTGTCTTTGTAGGAAAGGTACTCCAGCACTCTGATCATCCTCATGGCCCTTTTCTGGACACACTCCAAAAGGTTTGTGTCCTTTTATTGAGGGTTCCAGAGTTGGACTCAGTACTCCAGGTGAAGTCTTCACCAGAGCAGAGTAGAGGGGAAGAAGCGCCTCTCTTGATCTGCTGGCCACACTTTTTTGGATGTAACCCAGGGCACGATTGGCCTTCTGGACTCGGAGTCCACATTGTTGGCTCATGTCCAGCATTTTGTCCATCAGTATCCCAAAGCCTTTTTTTTTTTGCAGGGCTGCTCTCTATCACCCCCTGGCCAGTATTGGTAGTGAGGATTGTTCTGACACAAGTGCAGGACCTTGCACTTGTCCTTGTTGAACTTCATGAGGTTTGCATGGAGGAACCTCTCTAGCTTGTCCAGGTCCCTCAAGATGATATCCCATTCCTCTAGCATGTTAGATTGTAAATTTTATTTACAGTATGTTATGTAAGCCTTCAAACACTTGATTATTTTTTTACTAGTTTTATACAAATTTTGAAAGATGCAAATATGAACTCCTCCTTGCTCTTCTAGACATACAAATGTCAAAAATATTAAAGTTTCTTTTTAAGATGCACAACAAGGAGAGAATGTAATAATGAATAAATTTTCTTTTAAAATAATATTGATGATGAAAATATGGAAGCTCACTCTAAGAGAAACTGACTTTTCATTCATTATGGAAACTTTTCAAAAATTTTTTATTTCATCTGAAAAGCAGAACAATCAACAACTTTCTTCTTAGGAAAGCAATCAAGAATAATAACAGAACTCCACTATGAGCATTTCCTCTTAAAAGTAATGAAACATGTATGAAAACAGTATTTTTTGAAGTTTTTTTTCCCAACTGAACACAATAGCATGCAATAATTCATCTTTACTATTTCGTCGAAACAGTGGCATGTACAGCTGTTTAAAACTGATATTTTCATTAGGTATTAGAAATAGCATCACTGTCCATCCCGTTTTAAATTGAAAAAATTGAAGCCAATAGTTTTAAAATAATCTCAAAATATGTTAAAATATTAACATAGTTTAATAATCTTAAAACTATGTTATAAGTAATGGCCTGGGGCAATACATCTTTTGTGTCAGACAGCGCCTGTCACTCCAGTAGTGATTATATCACTACAAAGGTGATTATAAAGGCAGAAATTAACTTTGACCATTTAATGTACTCAGAAAGAACTAAGATGGAAATGCAATGTGGAACCTTTCTGAGAAGGATTTTTTTCAAAGTGGGAAACAAATGATGTCATCAATGACATATGATGGTCTGTTATCCCCAGAAGAACTAAACAAATAAACCTTTATTTTTGCAATTATTTTGCTGTCTAACAGTACAAAAGATGGTATTTCTTTGAATCACCATAACCTTGAGTCTTTTATTCTGAATTTCCAGCAAGTTTGCTGCAGGTTTACCCATTCAGTGGAGATAATCTTTCTTCCTGTGTTTATAGAGAAGCATTACTTGCACAAAATACATTTTTTTCTCATTTAATGACTTTGTTCATACTGTCACCAATCTTTTCTTCTCACTGGAGTCTGTAAGAGCTATAGAAGAGACTCTGCTTGCTTTTTTTGTGAAGAGTTACTGCATTAATATTCAGTTTTTGAATTATAATCCCAATGAGGGTATAATATGGGCTCATTCCCTAATCTGGCATGTGTATTTCATAGATATCAATCTGTTTTCAAGGAAGCCATTATATTTGAAAAAGCCTTATTATATTTTTGGTATTTAATACCCTGCCCTTCTACTTACTTTGGCAGGGAGCTAGCACCAATGAAATTGCTTGGCAACAGTGTGACCCCAATGCAAAATACTGGTATGTCTTTTTTCCTACAATACCATCTGGATCCTAATAAATTTAGCTTTTTTTCCTGGCTATTATCTTGGCATGCTTAGCTGTTGGATGTTCTCTCATGGTGGATTTGTTTAAAAGGACAGCTGAGGGTCAGGCAGCTGATTTCCTCTCTTGTGTGTCCAAACATCATTTTTGTTTAGTAGGATCTTCTGTGTGAACAGCTTCTCTTCTATTCATATGTTAAAAAGCTTCTGGACAAAGAGTATTTCTAAGACACTTGATATCAAGGCTTTAGTTCTCTTTAACCCTCTTCAGCAGAGAAAACTGTCAGCGCTATGTCTGTTACGTATAGGAGCACAAACAAGACAATTAAGACAGTTCATTATTATGCTAAGTATTAGTGTGTATGTGTATTTTGTCATTAAATGAGTACATACTGCAAAATGCCAAATGAAGCAGACACTTCTCTAAGGAAAAACACTCAAAGTGGGTATTTCCATGTCTATATTTGTTGAAGTAAAATTATAGTTTGATTCTGAAGTCTCATTTTGGTAGATGGTAGACTTAAATGCTTTCCAGTGAATTCCCTTAATGGAAATCAAATCACAATCATCTTCACAGTAGGCCTAAAGTAATGCATTTGTTTTGCAAATTTCAGTGCACATAACCTTTTCTCCATCAGCAGCATTTTGTGTTGCTTGGTTCAGAAATTTTGAAATAACTTTTTTCTTAGTTGCTATTGGCATTGCTATTATTATTTATATTGCTGCAACACCCTGAGGTCATCGCCACAGTGTTAGGCAGTGTCAAGATATGTAGTACTACATGATCCGTGTTCTGAAGAACTGAGAACTGAAAAGACAAGGAACAGAGGTCTCAAGGGAAATTGTAGGCTGATGATAAACCTGGATAGTGATCATATTAACTTCCCTTTTTCTCCTGTCTAAAGGATCACAGTGAAAAGTATGGGAAGACACAAACAAATTAAATATGTCATCCTCCATATGCGTATGCTATATATATACTTAAACGTGTATGCATGTATACATGTACATATGAACCTACATACATACGTATGTATATACACCTATATCCATATGTCTTATACCTATAGACATATTTATAAAGTTCAGCAAAAATGCATTTCACCTCTGGGCAACTAATTGAAATCTTTCAGGAAATGATTCTTGAAATAATATTGAGAAGAAAATGGTAGGGAAGCCTCCCAGAATTTTTTGTGAAAGGCATTAATTCAATACCCAGTGGATACCCTTATGCATAATAGAATAGGTATTTGTGAAGTTGGAAGCCAGACTCCTAGCCCTGTGCCTCTGTATAACTCAAGAGCTTTAATGCAAAGAATAGAAGCAAAATACTTCCACAGTGACCTTAAAGTGAAGACAAGAAGCTTAAATTTGTTACACAAAGAAAAAAGAAATTTTAAGTATGCACTTAGATTGATAAACTGCAGTAAGTGTTACTGACAAGATAATTTTAGGATTTTTGTCTTTATCTGTTAGTACCTAATGGATCCGAGAAATAAAAGAAGCCAGGGATAAAAGAAGGTGACATCAATTGAAATCAAGAGACCTAGCCTTCATACTTGTAGGGAAAAAATGGATTTTTAGATTATTTTTGTGCGCTTTAACAGAAAAGAAAATGGTCTGCTTAGAACTGATATGGAGAGAGAATATAAGGTGTTTAGCAGACAAATCCTAAAGAAGCAAAGGTAAACTAAAGAACCAACTCAGAAACACAGACCATACAGGAAAGCAGGGACAATAATTAAAACGGACAGTTTGGACGTCTACATTGTCCAAGGTACAAAGCAGTGGTACAGCAAAAGAGTCAGTGCAAAGTCAAGAGCTCCGTCACAATCTACTTGCTCTTTAGACAGCCAGGAGAATTTTTTCTGATAAAGCTGACTGGGAAGAGGGAAAAAGGATAAACATAAACTCTTACAAAGGTGACTTGTCAGGCCTTCAGTTGTTTACAGAAAGAGAGAGAGAGAGAAAGAGAGAAAGAGACAAGAGACATCTCCAGGGTGGATATGAGAGACATAATCATAGAATTATAGAATCTTAGGGGTTGGAAGGGACCTCAAGAGATCATCGGGTCCAATCCCCTATCTAACCAAGATTAACCTACAAAGAAAGCAAGAGAGGGCATAAACTGATCACTGAGACATGCAGATGAGGGAAGAAGATGCTTTGTGAAGGGGTACCAGAACAAAGGAGTTGAAGCAAGGATTTATCAGATTAACATTTGGTTATAGAGAAGTACATAGTTAAGTGACATAAGATGGTCAGAGACGAAAGCTGAAGCAATGTAAACTACAAAAATTTGTTCTAAAAATTATTATACTACAGCTTTTTTGACTCTGCTACCCACAAAGATAGTGGCTGCAGTGTATAGTGGAAATGCCCACTACCATCAGTGCTTTTTGATTCTTAAAATCTTTTGTTATTGTGGCAGTTCTTGCAGGCAGAACTTGGTATTTTTTGTTCTAAGGGATTATGTTTTATCAGTCATTAATGTATGGAGGTGACACCGATCTCCTGGAAAGCACTTGGAGACTATGAGCATAAGAATGACAAAGAGGCTTTATTTGGCATAAACCGTGATCTGTTGAAAATTCCTGTGTGTAACAGAGACTTCTTTCCTGCAGAGCATACAACCAGCTCCTTGAAGTAATTCAGCAAAGAAAGCATTAAGTTCTAGCAGTTACTCAGTTACTTTCACACTGTGACCCATCTGTACTGGTTTTCTGTTTGTTCTGTGAAACTGCTTCTTTCCTATTGACAGTTATTATGTGATCTTGCAAGGGTACTTGATCTGTCATTCATTTGGTTTTGCCTCCAATAAATTCATCCTCACTTTTTTCTCCCTTGGTAAAACCAAATATCTCTCTTCCATAGACAAGTACATCAAAATTGTGAAACTGAAGAAAAATACACCTTTAAAACCAGACATATTTACAAATATACATACCTATTTTAAAAAGTTGCTCAGTTACAAATTTTGGCTATAGTTGTTCGAAAAGGCAGACGAAAGAAATCATTAAAGTAAGTGTTGTCAAATAAACCCAAAGTTGCAAGTTTGCCTCATAAAGTCAACAGGGGGTGAAATGAGTGGATCTGTCTGAAATACTGAACAAGATGTCCCATTAAATCACAATTAATAACGCTAAGATACGAGGCTGGATGAATTACGAAATAGCTTGCTGACAGTTTTATTAAAATTGTTAATGGAGCTGTAAAATGGGGTAGTCCTAGCTCTTAAGGAGTGTCTCTTCTATCCTAATTCAATAGATTAGACAATGAGTTTCTGTGTTTCCGGAGGCTGTGGATGATGCACATACTGGTGGAGCAGACACTCTGAATAATGCAATACTTGGAAGAATTTAATTGCCTGATTAAATGGCTGTAATAAAATATCGTGTGTCTTAATACAAGCAAAAGTTGAGAAATTATCTTCCCACTGAGTACAACACTGGTAAAACTGCTGCCAGAACAAGAAGTCCAACTTTATTACCCCAAATTCATGTAAGTTTAGCATTTAGAAATGATGCAGGCACTGGAAAATAAGTCTTATAATCGTGGTTTATGCACCTCAGTTTTGTTTGTTAACAAGAGAGTGTGCATTAGGTCCTTTTAGTTACTTACGCAAGAAAGATATCACAGAGTAAAAGAAAGTAGGCTTTTAATCCAAGGGATATAAACTGGAATTAGGCACATGCAGTCTGGAACAAGGTCACAATTCACTACTTAATACTGGAGCAGTTTGGGAAAGTTGACGGTGGGAGGTTTTTCCATTACCAGCTTTAAGAACAGCCTGAATTTTCTGAAAAATGAAGGTAAACTCGGCTTTTGTCTCCCATTATTGTGGAATAATACTCTGATACTTTAAAAGAGGAAAAAAAAATCTAAAAATAGAGGAAAAAAAATTTCTCCTAAAGTCAGCTTCTGTGGACTATTCTAGCTGTCCCCTTCTTTAAAATAGGAGATTTTATATTTCTCTTATAGTACTTGCAAGTCTATTAAGATAACGATGCAGGTAAAATCTCATGTTTCAGAATGTCAGCTAGTCATATGCTAAAGGTCAGGAAAGGCTTTTTCTTCTGCCTTCCTCTTTTATTTAGTTTTGACCCTCTGAATATGAAAGTGGCATGAAGGGCTACTTTGTAGCATCTGACAGACAAGAGGGAGTATCTCTGTCTGAGATGCTGACAATTAACAGCCCAAGCTGTCTGCCCTATTCCCCATGCATAGATACCAGCGCATCAATTACAACATGGTACTTTAAGATAAACCATCCCTAGTTTTGGTAAGCTGGAAAGGGTTTTGCTCTTAACTGTGGGTAGTTCAAAAGCTGATTGACAAACAGGTCAGGCATCCATATGCGGATGTGAGAGGGGACAGCAGGGAGAGTAACCTTGTCAGCCACCACAGGCAAAGCAGCGCCTGCTCATCAGACACTATTTGATTCTTTGCTGCTATGTTTTACTCCCAGGATCTGGGTCAACTGATTACTAGACTTGGGTCAAGGAGAAACAATCTATTAGCACTCAAAGCTGACCACATATTTCTTCTGGGGAAAAAACAAAACAAAACACACGAACAAACCTTTTGTTTCCATTCTGCATCAAAAAAGAAATTAATCTATACTTACAGCCAAACTTATTGGAATTATCCCCAAGTAATTTTTATTTTCTTCATATATTACCAAATAATTGTCAATCAAAATGAGGTATCTTGTCTTACAGAAAAGTCAATGACATTGCAAATTTTTCACTGTGTGCTCAGAATAAGTAAGATGGTACCAGTTTTTAATACATCAGTAATAAAACTTTTCTTTGAGAGATTCATTATTTTTGTTCTAGGAAATATAACCAGATGTCCAGAGAATTGCATTTGTACTGCAGAAAAATATTAACCTGTGGTCTTTCAAATGCTTTTTTTGAAAGAAGCAGCCCAATTCCCTGTTTTCTCCATCTTTAAGTGTATATTGCAAGCATCTGTTCTGCTCTACTGTTCTTTCTGAAAGGAAATCAGTGTTATCTCTGAACTGTTGCATTATTCAAACAAGTTTATCCAGTGCTAAATATCCTATCTGATTTCCAATTTTACTTCGAAATTACCTGTTCAAATCCAAGAATATTAATTATTCTCTTGTAAATTTGTTTTTCAGAATCAGTATGACAGGTAGCTTTGGGATCTGCGGTGGGCACCAGCTAGCATTCATTACAGCTGTTGGGAGAAAATGTAAAGGTTTTAAGCTATAAAATGTTTGTATTCATTGCGTTTCCCAGTTCTTACTAGAACCAAATTGTATGGCCCAAACATTGAATGACTCATGAGTTCTGTAACAATAATCTTCACAGGCCAAGGACTATTCTAGACATATTTAATCAATCCTTGATTACTTAATGGAATTCAGAGCTGCTTTTTTTTTTCCCTACTGTGTTGGCAATGATAACTCCTTAATTGTGTAATTACCCAATCCTCTGCATTTTAAACAACTTCATAATGAAGCATCTTCCTTACAGTCAACAGATGCTCTAGTAAAGGAATATTTTTTAAAAATCCATAATTAGATACTTTTAAATACATATCCATATAAATAATTTGAATGATGCTTCTCACAAGGCCTCTGAAAGAAGTCTACACCAAACAACTCCTGTTTAAAGTCCAAATTCATTGAGGACATGAGGTACTACCTAGCAGTGATTCCGTAACTAAAAAGACAAGCCAAGGAGAAGTACAGCAGTGCAAATGTGGAAAGGTGGCAGCTCTATATCATTCTGCGACAGCACTGTAAGTGACTTATTGTTGGAATTTGTGATGAAGACAGGGAAGAAGTAAGAGAAGAGGATTAGTAATTAACTCAGAAGTACTACTGTAAAGAAACTGAGGGAGAGATAAAATGGACACATAGCCACTGCTATTGCTAGTCTTAGGAAAGTAAATGCAGAAAGTAAATGCAGAAACACATAGCTCATCATAGCTCACCTTATAGAAAACCATGAAGCTGTGTATGCATGTATGCCTGTTTCATTTTTTAAAAGTGATTTGTAACTACACTTTCTTCACTTTCTGGTAATTTCTTATTGTTTGATATTGGAAGTGAGCTTTATGTCTTTTAGGCTATAATTAGTAGTAAATGGCTTTAACAGAAAAGCAGAAACTAAACGTATTTCACAAAGCATAGTGTGTACCAAGTGATTGTCTTAACCAGAAGACAAATTAGATTGAAAATTATTTGTGAAGGGATTGCGTGCTTATCTGAGGTATTGGAGAAAGATTGAGTTTTAAAACTCATTTAGAAGTTCTTAAAAAAGGACATGCTGAGGACCAAAGCTACCACTGACTTGAAATGAACCTCAGCACTTATGTTAATTAAGCCTGCAGGAGTTTCAGCATCACCCTCTGATGCCTTCTGTTTAATTCCTTTCAACAGGAGATAAGTGCCTAGATACCCTGAGGACCTGGGTCTCAGCGATTTGTAAAATCAGACCCTGTTTCTGAATCTTTGCAGCATATGCAGGCTGTATCACAGTAGCATTTATGCATACAAGCTTCTCCTGATATCAGTAGGCAGTTGGGAAGTTAACTTTAAGTGGACTATAGTATGGATATATAGATTTAACCAGGTCACACTGGGCTCCTATGAAGAGAAGTTGGGCCTTTCCAATCCATCTCTCTTAAAAGTTCACATCAAAAATCATTTAGTCCATCACACTTTGAGTTCACCTGGAAGAATTTGAGACAGTTTCCTTGCAGCATGCTTTATTGGTTAGGAAGGTTCAGCAGGAGCAACTACAGAAAGAATTTGATACTTTGAGGTCTTGTTTTTCACTTAATTTTCTGGGAGTTTTTTCCTCATCTTTTTCTCAGAGTAAAGATAAGCCTTTCTTGCATGTGTCTCTTATTTTACAACAATCTTTTATTGCATTTTTGTTTTTTCTGGTGTTCCAAAGAGTGACATTTACATCACATTTTCAGCATTAACCAGAAAAAAAGATAGGGTTAAAACTAAAAACCACATTCTGAAAGGAGGGAAATTGTAATATTGGACTTCTTAGTGTGAAGTGTGAGAGTATTTTTCTTTCTCTGGCATATTTCTTCAAGCAGTGATCTCAGGATATCATTCACTGGCAGAGATCAGTATGCCTCTTTCTCAACAGTACATATATTTTCTTTATGTATAAATACAAACAAAAGACATAGAGGGGAGAAATGGATATATGTGAATTTATTTTCATATTTTCATTATGCCACTGCTCTGTCTCCCAGCTTGAACAGCTGAGAAACTACTGTGAATGACAGAAGCAGAAGCACTTTCTACATTATTGCAATCAAAATGAAAAAGTACCAAAACAACATGTACTTTGACAGCCAGGTCACCTGGAAAATCCGGAGGACACAGTCAGAAAATTTGCAGGTACTGAGGAGTTCTAACAAAGCAACATAGATGTTTCTTCTTTCAGTACTTGCACTGTGTAAAGAAAGTAATTGTTTCTACTAATATTTTTCATTCATGTGGTCCATTTTGTGATTATCTCCTCCTGTTCTCATTCATTATAGTTTTGTTCATTTTTTTAAAATATATGTTTTTATCTATTTCCAGACTTCTAACATATTTCCATATATTTATGTTTGATTTTCAGGTTCTCTAACATTTTGGTTTTAGCTGCAGTCAAATCCAGCTATTTCTCAGTTACATCTATGCTTAACAGAAGGGAATTTCTTATTCCATTTTACTTAGATGTTTTGTAAGCATGGTCCCTCTACACATCTTTTCTAGGGTGGTACACCAATAATGTGGGTGGCCACCTGACAGCCAGCAGACAACTTCTGAAATTCTATGAGAGACCACCTAGAAAAAGTCTCTTGACAGTAGGTTTGTGATGTAATCTTTCCAGGGACTGAAGTTAGGTTGATCTGGATCCCCTTTGTCTTTTTTGAAAATGGGTATAATTCAGTCTTTTTTTACTGTCAGGGGCTTCTTTTGACCACTGTGATTTATTCTGATTGGGATGGTCTTCAAGCAACCTTATACGAATCTAATGACTTTGGGGATCTGAATGCATCCAACTTCTCCAGGAATACTCTAAATCTTCTGTGATCTTTCACTAGGTCTTTGCCTTCATTCAGCAGGTCAACATTTTCATTAAATACAAAGAGAAAATTTCAAATATAAGTGACAGCTAGAGGAATGGTACAATAGATTTGTAATCCACTTGACCTCTGATCAATACATTGAACTTTTAAAAGTAGTCGTCAGAATATCTAGCGTTTGTTTCTTCTTACTCAGTCTTAAGGTTTTGTGAAGTCTAAGAAGATTGGTAGCACATAAAATTTTGCACAAAATGTCAAGTGGAAAAGAGAATTTAGGGGGGAAAAAAATCCCCAAACCTATGGCCTCCAACTCTGAGGGAAGATGTATTATAGTTCTGACAGTATACAAGGGAATAAAGAATATAATACACAAAGTGGGACTTCACTTTTTGAGACATAGCATTGGTAAGCATCTGGAAATACCAATCTTAAACTGTTTATGTAAAGAATATGAGTCATGTTTTAGAGGACTGTGGACATCAGATTTGAAATGCTGATTCATTTAGGATTATATGGCTGATTAGTTTGAGAAGAAATATGTAAAGTGCTCTTCTGTTCCTAAGGCAGTACTATGTTCCCTCAGTTTTTACATTTTATCCCCTGGGTAGGAACTTGAGTTCTAGTTTCTGGGAAGGTTCTGCTTATGTGATGGTTTAGCCCTGGCTGGAGGCCAGACACCTACCAAAGTCCTTCTATCACTCCCTTTTTCAGCTGGACAAGGGAGAAAATATATATTGAGAGGCTTAGGAGTTGAGATAAAGACAGGGAGATAAGGAAAGGGAGAGATCATTCTGCAATTAGCATCATGGGCAAAACAGGCTCAACAGAGAATAAAGCAAAGGAAACTCTCTAATTTATTACACTACACTGCACACCCAGTGAAACCAGAGTCAGATAATGAGAAGTGTGACCAGATCTTAAAGCATCACCTTGCACCCCTCCCTTCTTAGCAGACTTCACTTTAGTCATGATTTCTTTCCCTTCTTCCCCCCCATTGTGGCACAGGGAGGAGCAGGGACTGTGGGTTTTGGTAGGTTCCTCAGGAGTTGTTTCTTACACCTTCTCATTCTGTTCTCTGGTGGAAAAAGCAGCTGCTTGCAGGTTTTTTTATCCTAAATGTGATTCCCAGAGGTGCTGTGAGCATCGCTAATGGGCTCGTCCTTGGTCAACAATGACTCTGGCCTTGAGCTGTCTGGTGCTTACTCTCCAGGGCCTGCAGAGAAAGCTTCTTGCAGAAGCCACCTCTGCAGCCCCCCAGCCTCCACCAGAACCCAGCCATGCAAAACTACAACAGCTTATTACTCTTTTTTCAACAAGTCAGGACAGTGGCTGTAACTCATAGAGCAAAACAGTCCAGAGCTTGTTTCCACATTATGATTTCTAAGAATGAAGAATCCTTTACAGAATAATATATTTTGGCAGATAGTTGACTTGTTTTTCCAGATTTATAGCTGCTATGCTATTCTGAAGTACGTCCTACGTATCTTGAACGTAAGGATCGTAGGGAGGAAGTTCTTCTGTGATAGAATTCACAAACTTCCTGTCAATCATAGCCAGAATAAAAAACCCCCAACAAACAGACAACAAAACCTACCTCCAAAAAAACCCAAACTAAAACCAAAACCAAAACCAAACCCAAAACAAAAAAAAAACCAAACCCACAAACCTTTGATAACCATATTTTCTGTAATTTCTGGTGATAGTGACAAATCTGGGGCACTCCTAGTTTATAATGTGAAGTGTCTGAAAATTAGGTTTTCTAGTGCTGATAGCATTGGTTCCACTTCAAGAATTCCCTTCTTTTGATCAGGATTTAAAGGTTCATGCCTGGTTTTGCTTGATATTTTTACTTTTAGGTGCTTGCCCCCATTAGTTGTGTAATTAAATACTGATGGCCTTTCATTTCTCCATGAAATGGTAGAGAAAATTTCAGAATAAAGGAACCTGACTTTTGACAAAACTAATGTTAGTTCCAAGCTTAGAATTTAAATCATAACTGAGAAAGCTAATGGCACGTGTCTGTTCTTCTGGTTCTGCCCTGAAGTCTGTCTTTAGGGCACTGATTTTGGGTCATATGCAGTGAGTGATGTTAAACACCTATTTACAATGCAATCTACTCTCATTACCCTTTTGGTGCCTATGTCAAACCAATTTTTGGCAGTTGGCAAAGTAGTATTACAATTAGTAAGTCAAATGAAGAATACAGTCCTAGGCAGTTACTGGCAGAAGACAAGAACAGTGAAACAGAGAGAAAAGAGGAAGTTCATATAAACAACTGTAAAATGTAATTGATGTAAGTTGGCTGAATTGTCTAGAATGATGACTTCATTGAGGTCCCTTCAAACCCCTATGACTCTATGATTCCATGATTCTATGATTTCCTAAATACCACCACCAGAGAGATAATAGGTGTAGATAATGGGAGTGCAGATAGTCAGGCTGTAAAACCAAACCAAATAAAAACTGATTGTAAGTGCCTATAAGTAATTTGTTATTCAATGTCAACTCTACTATATTCTGAGAATTAGGAAGTCTAAGATGTATTCCAGTGGTACCAATCATATTTCACACCCCACATGCCCCAAAAAAGAAAAAAAAGACTTTGTTATTACCTAAATGCATGAAGATGTAATTTCCCTGAGAGTCTGGAAAAGTCAGACACAGTGGACTTTTCTCTGTATTTGGTTCTGAAGAGGTGAGAAGAGGACACCAGCTTCCTCTCTGTAAGCAGTATGGAAATTATTTTCTTCTTATTCAAGTGTACATTATTATTTTAGCCTAATGTCAATCAGCTTGCAATGTACCCCAGTAATGAGACCATTTCACAATCATCATTGTGGTTTTCCAGAATGATTATTTGCCCTTTAATTATGTGACCTGTTACTTATGTAGTTTATTTGCATTACACATCCCATTGTGGTTACTAAAAGGCTGCCCAATTTATTAATAACGTTAATGGAAAAATGATTCCTAAGCAATTGCAAAATACTTTTATCTCAGCACTGTTTACTGGAGCATTTACCCTAGTATTTTGTGAAGCTAATTTTATGCTGTTCTCTGTTAATGATATAGGTAGAAATCAGATCTATTGCTTCTCTTTTTTTAAATGAGACTGACAATTTTCATATATTTTCAGTCTTATTCATTATATGTTCGGCTTGACCTTCATTTAGAAAAGTGCATCAGGAAGCGCTCTGGAGAATATTGCTATTTCTACAGCATGCCACGAGATGTCAGTGTTTCAGAATGTTACTTTTGTCACAATCTGCTATTAAAAAAGCCTATTCTGTGCTCTGCATTGTTTAAGGTTCAATAGCTGGCATTTTTTTTTTTATATTTTGGCACTAAAATTATAAACTGATTAAACCACTCCTAACTGGAAATGGAATAGAAATGGAAAAAAAGCAAAATTAACCCTCCCAAACATCTATGTGTCCTTCTAGAACCACATCTTGCCCAAAAAATGTTACCTTGGGCAAATCTTTGTGTTCTTGATCTGTAGCGGGAACTTAGTCACTGTTTTTTTGTAGAAATCTTTCTGAATGACAGACAGCACTTCTGCTCCTGGGTTTAGAGTGAGCCAGCAGCTAAGTGAAGTCCATGTCTGATGCAACATAGTTTGAACAAGAACAGGCTCATAATCTGTAGTTTTATAGCTGGGGAACTCACTTTCTCAGGTTAAAAACCAGTACAGTGCTGCAGTTTTCTGGATGGAAAAGTTTAATGTCAGTGAGGTGGGGGAAAAAAGGTCAGTGAATAAAAAGGTGGCAATATGATCTTCCCAAGGTCTTGCCCAAAATTCAAATACATGAATTGTGCAGTGAAATGGCATTAATTACTTTTCCCTGAGGCTTTAGTAACATCTGCCTGAAGCTCTAAACCAGTTTCTTAAAGGCAAAAATATGCTATGAAATGTTCCAGTTTGAGAGCAATTTCTCATGTAGGTATACTCTTAATAGGTAGATAAAGCTGTCACACAAGCTGCAGCAGAGAATCAGGAACATTGACTTTAAGATATGTTCTTATTAGACCAGAGGCAGAATTTTTTCAAAGGGAATATAAAATTCTTATTGTCCTCTAGCAAGTGGAGTGCATAAACCAAATGAGTATATGTGGCATATGATATAAATGGAATGCATCATACAGTATTTATGGAAAAAATAATGAAAAAACTGACAGTATTGCCAAACATGTCCATTGTGTGCCTGATAAACCAAAAATACTAAAAGCAATTTACATTTCATCTTCTGGAAATAAACCAAGCAAGTATATTCACCTATAACTAGCTCTAGTAATCTCACCAAGTCAAAGACAAATTAGCTCTTTAAGGGTTGAGGGGTTTTTGTTACATTTGGTGTATATAATTTCTCCCACTGCCAAAAAGGCTGAAACCACTTTCAAGAGAGTTTAGTTCCCTGCTTTTTGGACCATTCTTTCTTACGAACACTATGACTGTCTTCTGCAGAAAAGTTCTCATTTGCCACTCCACCTTACCACGTTGCTTCCTCAATATAAATTTTAAAAGGCTTCTATAAGAGGAGAGCAGTTGCCCAAAGTGCACACTTATGCACCCAGTCACTGGCCCACAAAGTGCATTGTCCTGCAGCTCCTCCTGGACCAGTGTCTCACCTGTGTTGCCTGCAGACCTGGCCTCTGAGTTGTAAATTCACTCTATTCCTTCTGAAAGAGGAACTCCGTTGTGAAGACAATACGGAAAGAGAAGGAAAGAGAATAATGAAAAGGCAAAGAAACAATGGCACTATAACTTCTTCTGCATGTACGTATTTAATTTCAAAATATCTGCTTACCTTATGTATCTGTCACTTCAAGTAAATGTAAAATGTTTCTTTATCTATAAAACTCACTAACAATGATTTCCTGAGAGGCAACAGATCTTGTCTCTCACAGAAAAGCACACTATAATAAGTGGTCCAGCAAACTCTGAAGCACCCAAAATTGCTGTGGTGATTGATAATCAGCTAGGTTTATCTGCAGAAGGGTGCTTCAGCTCAGAAAGGAAAATACGATTAATTCAGCTACTCTGCTGCTTTGAGCTGAGATAGTCATTGTCGTTTGGGTTTGCATCAGATGTCTTCTCATTCACACATTATTAAAAAAGATTGTGACATGAATAAGTTTATTCTCTGGAGCAAGTTCCATACTTCCACTGCTCTCTAACAGCTGGGGGTTTTCATGCTCAATATTTTCTGTCATAATGGTCGATACAACTTAGCAAGAAATTGTAATGTCATAGGTGGTGGTACAATTTGACACAGGAAACTATTGTACTTGATGAAAAATATTATTTTCACAGAGGCACTGCTAATATTGCAGTAACAGAGAGAGATAGAAAAACAAGTAATTTTAACACACACCACTGACTTACACATACAGAAACTCACATATACATATGGGTATATACCTTTATACCGCTCTCTATTTCCTATGTTAGAATGGTTCTCACAATTATTTTGGATAAATTACATCAGATGCCTCTTGATTTGCTACAGATGGAGAAAAATATCTTGAAATACCCCCCCAAAAAAAGAAAAGCAGAATTACTTTTTTTCCCCTCTTTTACTTTTTTTGTTTTCTTTCTTTTTCTATATTGGTATGATTGGACTCCCTGTGGCAGAGAAGGGTTATTCTTCAAACATACAATTTACTGTCAAGCCTTAAGCAATAGGTATTCGGTGAACTGCTTTTACCTTAAAGCACAGAGGGAAAAGTTACTTACTTTGAGGTTTGAAACACTCAGACATCGTTGGCATCCTTTTGAGGAGCACTGCATAGAGTAAGAACCCTGGTTTGACCTCTCTGGTAGCTGTGAGACATCAGTATGTCATAGCTGCATGTCCTGAGGTTGAAAAGTGTCAGCCGTGTCCAGTGGGTCCTAACCCTGAACACAGCATACATGTATTAGAAAATTTTGCATAATGGCCCTTGACCTGAAGTGCTGTACTCCAACGAGCTATTTTGAAAATGTTTTCTAACAAACAAACAACACTCCTCACATGGAGACTGTAGATGAGTCTGCTAAGTAGAGCAGCTGAGGGAAAACCTATGACTTCCAAATTCAGTTTCAGCCTCAGCACCATTCTGGTGTTGAAGCTGAATATTCATTATATCAAACCTTGATGGCTCCTTCTCATGGGTGCCTTAGCTGCTTGCTGAACCTCAGCCCTTAGGTTGTGACCCTGACTTGCATTCAACTTAATGATAGCTCTACAGAAACAGCACAGACTCAAAATCAGGACATAAAGCATTTTTTTTTTCAACTTTACCCCTGGACATTTTATAGCTTCTTCCTTCACTTACCGTGTGGAGACAAAGCTGTGACCATTTTCTATGCAGGGATCCAAAGTTTGTCCTATCCTGCCGCTTCTGCACTCTCATTACTATTATAACAGCCAACCTGTATATAAACCTGGAGTTTGCAATCCCTTGGTATTTCAATATCTTTTCCTTCCCCAAGATCCTTGATAATTGTCCTGCAGCATCCATGCCTGATATCAAGTGTGTTGTAAATCTGTATCTTTGTCTTTGATTCTGAGACAGACATTCCCCAATGTCCTCTTCTCTGAATTACAAAGAGCATCAGGACTTCTTGCTTCAAGCCATTGAAAGAGACACCTTGTCATTCTGACTAGGTGATTCAAATCAGTGTCAGGCCACTGGATCTGTCTCCAAATCCTAAATCATAAGTTATCTACCTCCCTGTGTTGGCTAAGTATATTTTAAAAACTTTATAAAGACACCCTAGAAAACGTCCAGTATACCTGAACTTTGGTTTAATTTGGCTTTCCTTTTGTTAAGACCCTATTTCTTTTAGCATTGCCATACAAAGCTGAGATCCTCATCATGTTCTCAATTGCTTCACCTTGTTCTTGCACTATGAAATGCTGTTGTGGTTTTACCCCGGCTGAGAGCCGAGATCCACGCAGCTGCCTGCTCCTTAAAGGAAAAGAGCAGGGGAAGAGGGAAGGGGGGGGTGAGAGGCAAGGGATGGGAAAAGGAAGGGACAAATAACCCCAAACCCAAGACACTAAAGGCCCGTGGGTTGGGATAAGGATAGTTTACTAAGATAACAGAAAGATAAAATATAACAATGCTGACAGGACTTTAGAGCAAAAATATATGAAGCTGTTGGTATACAATGCAGTTTCTCACCAAACCACACAACTCAGGCCGTGCCACCCAGAGCCGTCCCGGAACCCGACCGTCCCCCAAGAACTGCGCGTCCCGGAGCCGCCCCCGGCCTTCCTCCCGTAAGCCCCCCGATATCCTGGTCAGGACGTAATTGGCATGGAATACTCTCTTTGGACAGTTGGGTCACCTGTCCTGGCTTCGCCCCTCCTTTCTCATGAAGAGCTGAGAAAGTCCTTGACTGTCTGACAGCAACTAAAAGCATCAGGGTGTTATCAGCACTGCTTTCATTTTAACTCCCAAACACAGCATTCCATCCACTGCTACAAATGAAGTTAACTCCATCCTGACCAAAGCCAGGACAAATGCAAAGATCCCTTTGTGAGAAATCTTTGTTCATGTTCTGTCCATAGAGTGAAGGAGTGTTGGGACTAGAGGCGTTCCCCAGTCGCGTATTTTGACATGTCTAGTAAAACTCCGAGTGCTTTGCTGGCTGGATAAGCACTGAACCATGCATTCACAGATATTAGATTATTTTCATGACTACTATGTTCAGAAGTTCAAAATGAGTCACAAAAACAGTTAACCAAAGAATATGTCAAGCAGCTTTATAGTTGTACTAAGCAAATAATTAGAGATGCTGACAAGCCTTTTCTGTAATGGTATGGTCCATGTTTCCAATGACAAATCATGTTTGGCTGATTGCAGCTCCTATTTTTTCTCTTATTCATGCTTTTTCTCAAGAATCAGAACACAGAGAAATTCTTCATACTTTCTTTTGATTGCAAGTTCATGACTTCTTCACTGAATTAATTGATTTGAGATCTTCTATTTCTTAGGAATCCTAATGGCACTTTTTAAAATTCATTTTTTAGAAGGCACTTTCAAATGCCACCATTTCTCAGTAGAAAGATTAAAGTAAAATTTATTAATTTTTCCATTCTAACATTTTCAAAGAAAATGTAACCTTTTTCTTTTTCTTTTTTTAAAGAAAATAATGTTTTAGAGTACTTAACACTTCTTTCCATTCACTCTACATTCACCATCTGCTTTATGAGAGTTTTTTAAAGCAGTACCATTGGCTAAGTTTTTATGGTGGACTGGGTCTCATAATTGAGACAGAATTACAGTGCCCCAGAAAGAATACAGAAAGGTTATGTTGTCTTTCAGAAAGCCCATTCCCAAGAGTAATGTGGGGCCACAACTTTTTATTCCACTTTTTCCATCCTGAAAATAACTTCTGAGAACTCCAAAATATCTTCCTCCACCTAAATCTACCAAATTACTGATTTTTAGTGTTAGTTACTTAATTACTAATTCTATTAATGTTTTTTTGTGCTGAATTAGTAACTTGATTTTTTCTTCCTTGCACATTAAAATAAAGCTGCCTGTGAGTCAGGGAATGACTTTCATTCCATTATGGCCATGAGCAGCCCTACACTTCAGATTCCAGGCAGACAAGCAGACTCCTTCAGCAGAGGCAGAGTGGGATCAGTGTAGGACCTTCTTTCTGCTATTTCTGCTCTCACCACCTGTTACCAGCTTTTGTGCTCTGCTCAAGGTTCAAGAGACAGTTTCTCTCACAGCATATTAGGCTCTAGAGTCCCCAGTACAGAAAAGATGTAGACCTGTTGGACTGGGTCCAGAGGAGGGCCACGAAGATGATCAAGGGGCTGGAGCGCCTCTCCTATAAGGACAGGCTGGGAGAGTTGGGCTTGTTCAGTCTGGAGAAGAAAAGGCTCCAGGGTGACCTACTTGCAGCATACCAGTACTTAAAGGGGTCCTACAGGAAAGTGAGAGAAGGACTGTTAACCAGGGAGTGCAGTGACAGGACAAGGGGTAAAGGCTTCAAACTGAAAGAGGGTAGATTTAGGTTAGACATTAGGAAGAAATTCTTTCCTTATGAGGCTGGTGAGGCCCTGGAACAGGTAGCCCAGAGCAGTTGTAGAAGCCCCATCCATGGAGCCGTTTAAGGCCAGGTTAGACGAGGCTTTGGTCAGGGGGATTGGAGCTGGATGGTCTTTGATGTCACTTCCAACCCAAAGCATTCTATGTTTCTGATATTCATATCAATGACATGAAAATACATCACCATTGTCTGGTGACTTCTTGTTTTCAGAGCTTGGCTTTGTCCTGGATAGCAATTAACCTACCCCATTACCCACACTATCCTGCAGGGAAGGGTATTAGAGCACTTGGAAGATGATCCCAGGTAAATGTCCTCTGTATCATATCCTCACAAAGTTAAAAGCCAACAGACGCTCTTCTGTCTCCTCCATAGGTCCACCCTATCCTACAGAGAATTCAGCCTTGCACTGCTTCAGGCAATGTGAGCCTTCTGATGACACATGGGTGGGCATCTTCAGGGTGAAAGAGAAGGCAGGAGGCTGCAGGAAACAAAAACTTTTTGGCATCCATACAAAGTGGGTTTCTTCATGCATCTTGGTGAAGCTGCCTCCTGTTTACTTTAGGAAGTTTCTAGACTGTGTAGAACTGACGCACATTTAGACTCTTCACTGATCCACAATTATTTCTGGCAGAAAAACAAGACAATTGCTTTACCATTTTACTGCAGTAATTCCTAGAAGGTTCCAACACACTTCATCTTCCCAAAAGAATGAGGGTACACTATGCAGTGTGAGAGACTGTGTTGTTATTCATGTAAACTAAGATGAAGGGAAGTGGCAAAGACAGCAACCATGCCACATAGTATTATTAGACACTTAGGAGAGTTGAGCTTTGAAGTCAGCTTTGAAAGAGTTTCCTGTTGGTAAGGCATATCAGGGAAGGGATTAAGGAAGGGGCAACAGGAAGCTCAGATTTTGTATCTTCTGATTGCCAGTGTACTTAACTCTAGTAAATAATTGCGTGATGTCTTACAATCCATATGTTTTACCATGACAAGCTGTGATGAGATACACTTTGTTTAATCTTTTTAAATAGCTGTCAGTCAGAAAACTAAACTAATTTGGATTAGTAAAAAAGCTTTTTTAAGTCATCTTGAGGATTACTGTCAGAAGGGTTATTCTTTTCTTTCAATAAGGCAAGCAGTCACATCCTGTTTGGACATCAAATCCACGTGCAAACGACCCCCCTGTATCATATCCTAGAGCAGTAACCATCTCTCTGTAACTCACCTTCTAATGCAAATTTCTAGGTGTCAGTCTCCGAAAACATCATGGCAAGAAACTATTAAAGCTTCTATATCAACAGTTTGATACACTTTTAGTCTTGCTATATTCATTTACCTTTCCAATTGAATTTTTGGGAGGGGAGAGGGTGTTGGGGTTTGGTTTTGTTTTGCAACTGGCTCACATTACACCTCTGCTTCTATATTTGCTGCACAGTTTCTCTGCTAGGACGCTTAATTAAAGATATTTTTTAGGTATGCTTACTCCAGATGCAGTAAAAATGAATGCATATTAATTTTATTTTTTACATTAAAGTCAGCCTAACAATTTGGTTGGAATACATGCATAGACAGACAATAATTTTTATAATGTGGTCTATCAAAGCTTATTTGTAGATGAATAGTTCTAGATTTTTTACTCCTAAGGTTTGTATTCATTGTGGAAGCTACTAGAAGGTCACACTAATACAATATTAACTATTGCCACCATATGAGCATGGTTGTGAATTTTCTGTGTGTCATCTGCTCTATGATAACTACCCAGTGCATAATCCAGCTTTATCAGAAATGCAAGGTAGCATAACCCTTTGAGACAGAAATACAAACATCTTCACATTATCTTCAGTTTATTCTGGGTTAAGAGACACATTAAAAAAAAATTGTAAATTACTCTATGAAGTATATTCAAAGTAAAATTGATGTAAAATTTGTTAATACCAAAATAAGAATCTTGCACCTGATTTTTTTCAAGACTGAAAAAGTGGCATTGGAGAGGAGCAATCCTTACTTCTTTTCTATAAATCGATTTTTAACATAACTTGAAAAATTGGCTTGTCATCCCTCAAATGCTGCATCTATACTACCCTGAAAACAGCTGAATAACAGGAACAGCAGAAAATGATAATGAAACACCAATAAGACAGTGTATGAATGGTCAAAAATAAAATTTATGTAATTTTGAGATAGCTTGCTTTAAGTATCTCAATGTCCATAAATGTAACAAAAAAAGTGAAATGCTGGTAAATCCTTGTTTATGCTGACAACTTAAAACCAGCTTTATCTCCGATTTCTCTACTGCTCATGTGAACACATTGTAATTACTATATGTATGTATGCATATTATTTTTAGGAATCTGGGAAATGCAGTATTTGAAAATTTCAGTCAAACTTTTGCATGCACCTTGTCAATATAAAAACACAGTATTACATATTTTTATGCAATAGAAAACAAATTAATGGTTTTCTCCTTGAACTTCACTAATCAATCGAATAAAAATCCCCAAAGTAAAGGCTTCTGTGTATGGACTTCTGCGCTGGGAAAAGAATAAAAGGAGAAAGAAAATGTGAAGATTTTTGCTGCAGTATAGGAAGTCTCTCAGTCAGGATGACATGGTAGAGTCATCAAGAATTTATGTGATAACTATTTTATCAACCACTTTTCCAAAAGTCACTTTGTCTCATGGGACTTAAAGCCTGAAACTCTGGTGTGGGAAACGTAGGGTGAAGAAAATTCCTTAGCATAGTTAAACACTTCATGTGAAATTTTCCAATCACATTTGGCAGGAAATATCCTTTCATTCCTCCACACACTGGTGGCTGATGGTAACTTATGTTTGGGAATATATTTTCCCTTTACCATTAAACATATTATTTCTTTAGAGACTTCTGTCTA
Organism: Gallinula chloropus; assembly: GCF_964237585.1. Classification (NCBI taxonomy): domain Eukaryota; kingdom Metazoa; phylum Chordata; class Aves; order Gruiformes; family Rallidae; genus Gallinula; species Gallinula chloropus. The sequence goes on from NC_140086.1 coordinate 44,030,427, forward strand.
ACACCTGATTCTAACTGATAGTTCTTGTTCAATTCTGTCTGCATGTTTACAGCTATTTGTGGATTCTTTTTGTTCAGGTGAGTAGGTGCAAGATTTTTTACTGCAGAAGAAGCATACTTAATTAATTGAGTTAGATATTATTTATTATTTATTTACAAATGGTATATGAAGTTCTTTTTCTCTGGGTAAATGGACTAAAGAAAAACAAAGGGTGTTTACTTTCTTCACCAAATAGATATTTTCCACACGTCTTTTTCCCTGGTATTTCGCCAGCATCAAAATACTGCAGTTCAGTGGTGACACATGAGAAAGAGGCACTGTTACATCACAGAAGAGACTATTAGCCCCCTAATAGTCTCCAGTCTTAAAATACAGTCATATTCTTTCGAATTTCAGTGAGATTTAATACAAACCATGGCAGAATTCTGTATTCCAACCGAATGAATGAGAACTTCAGCAAGAAAAGCAAATGTGAGGTTCTCTACAGCATTGCAGAAGTATTCCTGTTTCCACTTTGCTCTCAATATTTTCCATTTAGGATTTCTTTTAGAACTATCCGTGCTGTGTTTTCATCACTGTTTGTTGTGGTCTAACCCCAGCTCACAACTGAGCAGCATGCAGCTGCTGGCTGACTCCCCTGCAGTGGAATGAGGGGAGAGAATAAGAGTAAAAATGAGAGAACTTGTGTATTGAGATATAGACAGTTTAATATTTGAAATAAAATAGAATTATTATTACTGAGTGCAGGTTCATACGCAGGTGCTAAAGAAAACCCAAGCAATGCCTCAGGTCCTCAAGAAAACTAAAACTGGTATAAGCTTTAACCTCATTTCACTTGAAAACATTTAATACATCCTCTCAATTTAAATACACAGTGAGAATTTTGTTAAGATACTCAAAAGTCCCTGGCTACCTGAAGAGTTGTTCCTTGTGAACTTATATGGAAGAGTTATTTAAGAGTTTTGTGCGACTTCCTTTTCAGTGTCCAGGCTTGTGCTGCACACAGAACAAGATTTGACTCAAGTAAGGATAATAGATCTCTTGGGAGAGGAAATGGCTGGTCCCTGACTTTGACATGATTCATGTTAGATACAGCTAATAGAAAGACAACAATAAAGCCTTCATATGAATGGAAAGAGATCTATTGCCCTTGAGAAAAAACTCTACTATAGTCCTTGTATTCCAATGTCCTTATACACATGCATATAAAAAATGTCTAATAGGATTCAGACACTAAATCAAGTAAGAAGCTCTAAGTGAGATATGTATTCTTTCTCTTTCAGAGCTACCTGATATGGCATGTGTGTTCCTGTCCCCAGCACCTGGCTGTGTCCATCACCTTCACTATCCAGCAAGGGCCATGTCTGGCCCTATCAGTTTCAGAAAGCTGACCTGGTTACCACGTCAAGCAAATTATGATAACTATTTGTCTGCACTCCTTTAACACCATATAGCAGCTTGTGGTACAAGTGAACATGCATCGCAGGGGTTAAAACATGGTTCAATTCATCTCATTGCTAGAGAGCAACATGAGCGTACACACAGTTTTGGTGGTTCACCTGGTGTGCTCTATTCCTCCTATTTTGCATCGCATGTGTATATGCAAAAGATTCAGAGTTTGTGAAGCACAATCTGGCTTTTGTGGGGTGGTGAGAACACACAGCTTAATCTCTAGTAGCCTGTGGAGGTATTTGCTGTGAACTGTTTACGTGTCATAGAGGAGACTTAACCAACTCTGAGTCTGATCATATGATTAAGTCTGCCAGGAAATAAGCATCAGCCATCCTGCCTAAGACTCAGATCTACCTTATCTTAATAACAAATACAGAATCAAAACTGGGATAGGTAATTTTGTCTTAAGTATAAGATCACTTGTATTTCTCAGTTATCTGTGTTTTGTGTTAAGGTACTTCCTGTTTTCATGACAGAGCACAATGAGCATCCCACAAAGTTAATGACTGAAAATCAAACTGTAAATGACGAATGAAATTTCTGATACAAATTTAGAATTTTCTATTGAATACAATTTAAGAAATTACCAATTCAGTGTTGCTATAATTGAAAAATCTTTAAGCACTTCTGATTTTTAATTTTAAGTAATGCAGATTGACAAAAAACCCTTTTCCTTTATCTTTAACCTATTCAGCATTGTCAAAATGTATCTACAAGAACCTGCCATATTAGCACAAGATTAGGGTTTTTTGGGGTTGGTTTTTTTTTTGGCAACACCAAACTATTACTGTTTAATATACATAGGAATAAAGTCTGAAAGGAATTTCAAAGTTCATGTAACCCGGCTTCCTAGATTTGGAGGCTTTTATGTCATAATATTTTTCATGAGCTTTGCAAGCTTCATATAAAATGAGCTTTTGGCCTCCAAGGTTCCTCGCAAGAAAGCTTTCCAGACCTTCATTTCTCCGTTAGTTCTGCCGAAATATATTCATGGCCATTGAATATGCATTTTCTCTTCTGCCAGCATTGTTCTTCATCCTGAATAGCTTTTCTCCCTCCCTGCAATTTGTCCATACTAATGTATTTATAGAAAACAATTATATATCCTCACAGTCTTTGTTTCATTGGGCTGAATCTTTATGCCTCCAAGCTCTCATAATCTCTCCTTGACAAAACTAGTTTTCTTGGCCACTATTTGCACAGTAATTTTCTTTTTTTTTTTCCACAATCTACAAAATCCTGTAAAATCATGATGTTGGGAATTTTAGGAGGTATTTAGGTTTGGGTTTTTTAATCTTTTCTACCTTTACTTGCCAGATAAGATCTGTATTTTATCATTGTCTCAGAATCAAGTCTATATGGTGATCTTTCTGCTCAATCATTTTCAGTTGGTGGCAGCCAGATTATTACAGAAAATCTCTTGATTAATCCCATCTGAGTAGTGACTCATATCACACAGCTACCTGATTTTTGACATAGCTTAAATGCATGACTGACTTGCAGTCCAACTAAAAAAATACTTTAATGCTCTTGATACTCAATACTTCCCATTCTTTTTGTGTAATATCCCATTTTTCCTTACTGTAGTGATGCCTGTCACACTGTGACATGCACTCCACCCTAGTACACCCTTCACCTATTTTGGTGCCATTACCAAGGTTTGAAAAGGAGCAAGCTCCTTTGCTTAGCTGTTCTGCTACATCTGACAGCTCCGACAATGTGTGTTGAAAGGTCTTAGCTGGGAGCATGGAATTTGACAACTGAACCTTGTCCTCATATCCTCAAATCCCAGTGTGATCTACCCAGCAGCTACCTCTGATTACTCTACACCTCTTATCCTCAAACTTTATTGCCTAGAGATGGTATCCAATGACACATAGTGTACAAACAGCATCCCTCATGTGCCTTCATATACGTGTACTTGAAAATAGTAAGTATCACAGGGCTTCTAGTTGTAATTTTTCTATCTCTTCAGGTTAATTCATGCATTGTCTCAGTTATCATTTCACCTTCCCTTCCTCTCTAAATTCAAAGGAAAATAAAAAATTTATAAACTTGTAATCTCTGAATGTTCACCCTCTCACATAATTTGCTGAACCTTCCAGGAATGTGGTGTGTAAACAATGTTAAGCCTTTTGATAGGTTCTCAGTGGTAAACCATCCTTCTTTGTTGTTATATATACACTTTTAAAATCTCCTATTTATGGCATACTGCACTAAATACACCCTGCAATCTTCAGCCAAAACACAGACCAGTTTAGTGATAAATCACCAAAAGCAACATTCTGCTAATGAGAGAAGAAGGTCTGCCAAAGACCTATTAACTGTTAGTGGCACCTCAAATTAATTGTTGAATCTTTAAAATATCCCCAATTATGGGACATAATTTTAGTTGCTTTGAGATCAGTTTTATTTAAACACTTTTTATTTGTTAAGGAAAACATGAAACTATACCTTGCACATATATTGATTCACTGATATATTCTTTTAAATATCTATTTCCATTTAATTCAGACTATGTCATTACACCCCTTTGTCCAATACTTTAGAGATTATTTAAGTGGTTTTATGAAAAAAAGCCAAACCCACAACAAACTCTGGTGGGAATTAGATAATCTTGATGAAACGTTACAAAATACTGCTTCTGAACATATTACAAATCAGTTGATTCTTTTTTCTTTTGCTGCAGAGAAGGATCTGGGGGTCCTGGTGGCCAAAAGGGCAGCGTGCCCTTGTGGCCAAGAAGGCCAATGGTATCCTTGGGTGCATCAAGAAAAGTGTTGCCAGCAGGTTGAGGGAGAATATTCTCTTCCTATATTCTGCCCTGGTGAGGCCACATTTAGAGTACAGTGTCCAGTTCTGGGCTCCCCAGTTCAAGAAAAACAGGGAACTACTGGAGAGAGTCCATTGGAGGGCTACAAAAATAATGAAGGGACTGAAATAACTTTTATATGAGGAAAGGCTGAGAAAGTTGGGTCTATTTAGTCTGAAGAAGAAAATACTGAGAGGTGATGTGGTCAATACTTAAAAATATCTAAAAGGTGGATGTCAAGGGGATGGGGCCATCTTGCGAAGTCTAGGTGGTGATTTTCTTTCAATCAGAAGACCAACATAGTATATAATAAATTTTACTTCTGCCTTTCATATCTGAGAATTTGAAATGGATTCTTTCAAAGTAAAGTTACCATAGCAATTTCTCTTATCACTAGCATGGTGTCATGGTTCAGCTCCAGCCAGCAGCTGAGCACCACACAGCCACTCTCTTATCCCCTCCTATCAGGATGGGGACAATGGAGAGACAAAGGCAAACCTTGGGGGCTGGGGTAAGGATAGTTTACTGGGACAGGAAAGGGAGGGGAAACTATCGACAGGGCTGAGAATATACACATTAGAAGATAGCACAAGGCAATTTACCAACCCAAGGACAACCAGACAGACACTCAGCCCACACTCAGACTGTCCTTGAGCCCCTCCCCAACTACCTTTTATGACTAGCATGATGTGACATGGTATGAAATACAATAGTGGCCAGCTTATCTCACCTGTCCTTATGGAAATTATCCTAGTCAGAACCAGGACACATGGCAACACAAGAAAGTTACTGAAGATTAGCTTAGATAAATCTACTAAATTAGTTTAACTGCACCACTGCATATATTTCCACTTGTTCTTATACTGTTTTGATCTAGCTGAATGTGTCAGACCATAGGTTTAGATCTAACCATAATGAAACATGGTATCAGTTAAGAAACAGAGTATTTGGTTAAATCACCTCTTTTCTAGACAAGAAAGGAGGGCAATGTGGTCTTCCAGTTACTCCTGTTTAGTTATCTGTAATCTCCACTGATTAGAAGAGACAGACTGTCATTAACCCTAATCGTGTTCCTAATGCCTGGTTTTGGGGAATAAAGACAGAGAAGATAAAAGCCCTGAAAGTGTCACAAAGCTATGAGGCACTGGGAATTGTTCAAAACAGAGTCCAAAAGCAGCAACTAAAGAGCAGGACAGAAAGCAGGAGAGAAAAGGTATTCTGTAGCTGAGAATTCCTTTGAATACTCACCACAGTACAGCAGCCTTTAAAGGAGTGTGCACAGATCAGGAATTGCTTTATTTTCCTTACAACTGGACACTTATAAGAACTGTCACTGTTAACAGCCATTCATTTAATCCTGTGCTCATTGCTCATTACTGACAGGTTTTTTGAGACAAGATAAGGCGCTCCTTTTCTGCTGTGTTTGCTCATCAGCCGGTGAGCAGAGCAGAGAGTTGATGAACAGCACTCAGGCAACTAATCTGTAAAGTCAGACAATACATGATTTAAGAAACAACATCTGTAAATAAAAGAGATGCTCTGTGCTAAGATTTGCTGAGCATTTGCAAGGCTTGGAGTTTGCAACTTTTTCTTGGATAGATGGGCATTGTTCAATTTTAAGTCTTAGCAACAGCCTCTGCAGTACAGTTTCCACTGGCAAATCTCCTAATGCAGGAGAAATCCTTTCTGTGAGAAAGTCACTTGGTGGGTTCTGTGTCACAAAAGCAATGCTACTCTTGGGATTAATAAAAAGGCCATTATGTGACAGAGCTCTGTAAGCTTCAAAAAGATTTGAAGTCTCAAATTAGAGAAGCCTCCCTAAGTCTTTTCAGCCCTATGGGAGACAAAGGTATTCTGCAAATTAGTACTCTGACACTAACTGCACTGGAAGGTAAAATCTCACCACCTGAGGTGGCCTAAGAGGCAGAGCTTGAAGCTGATTGTTAAAGGCAACCTTGACTTGTTTGAACAGGCAGATCATGATGGGACTCAGTAGTGAAGTTCAGTCCTCTCTGTCCTCATTAGGCACAGATAAATAAGCTTGGCTGATGGATGCAGAGCAAGGTGTTTCACTTAAGATTTCTGTGATCCATGTGCAGGAGACAAGGAAGTAGTCTGCTCAGAAAAGTCTCATAGAAAGAGGGGTGGTATCCGGAACAATGTCTGCGCATGCTACCATCAGTGGTTTTATATGGAAACAGAAATGAAAAAAAAAATCCAAACCAAAAAGATGAGTTTTATGATTTAGTAAAGATGCCTGGAAAAGTCTAGGTAGGCAAATTCAAACAGAGCAGCAGATATTGAAAATCTGATATTATTGGATCCTAAAGACAAAGCAGCAAGTCATGGAGACCTCCTAATGTCCATGACCTTAAGGAGAGAATTGGATTTGGATGGATCTTGTCTGACAGCTAAGACAGTCACTTATTGGCTCCTAAAATTTCAGACTTGTAGTTTAAATATTGGCATAGCTTGATAGGAATATTTAAAATAAGGGACCATGGAGACCAAGAGTTTCTAAAAAAAATAGCTGCAATCAAAAAAAAATATCTAAGTGGAAGAGTAGGCAGAGGATAAAAATAGAAAAAAGAGAATAATAATAATAATAAATATTTTCTGTGTTTTTTTGTCTTGTGTTTCTTTTCACTCTTTGGCTGCAAGTTTCGTCTTGTAGCTTTCAAAATGGTGTGAAGTGCCCAAGTGACTTGGTAGATAGAAGCTGAATGGCTTCTCCACGAGTAGGTGTCAATAAAAAACTCTTTTTGGCACATAATCCCTAAAAAAGATGGGATTCCCCTCCCTTCTACATAATATTCACAATTGGGAGATAAAAGCTTATTCCTTGTGGGATGTATTTTTTTACTTCTCTTTCAATTCCAGATTGGAAAAACTGCTAATAAGTGCAATGCAAGCTCTATGTGGGCTTTTCTGAAATAACATTATGGGAAAAAAAAGCAGCATTTTTACTATACTTTTTTAATGTCTGGATGTTGAAGATATTAACTACAACTATGTATATAAATGGTTGTCAAAATAAAATTTGGGAGAAGTAATCATTTTACATAAATCAAAATGAATTCAATTTGATTTTCATGGAAGTGGTGTTTAGGCTGGAAAAATACCATGTGATTTATATGTTATGTTTGTTTGTTTGTGGGTTTTTACTTTTTTATTAAATACTCATTTTCATTTATTTTTTTCTTTTATGGCACTGTAAATCAAAGCTACTGCTTTTAATTAACCACAATCTGTATGTATGGACTTACAGATCTTCAGCAAATATGCTTCCTCAGCATTTTTTATAAAGGCACAAATGCAGAGCATTTTTGTTTAGTAGATTTGTTTACTAGCAAAAGGCAACAGAAGGAAGTATGTCCCACTAAGGCCACTCACTTCAAATTGTCCAAGTGACAAAAAAGTCCCATTGGCAAATAATGACTTATTTATACTCACGACCACCCCCACACACACCACTTTAAAGAAAAAAATAAAATGTTTGAGCATGAAAATCCAGGGTTTAGACTGGATCCGTGTGGTGTGTACATACAAACCATCATGGTTTTATCAGATTTTCACTAATAAAACTAGAGCTTTCTGTTTTCTTGAGGATAGGAAAGCAATTGCATTTTTAGTATGGTTAATCTCAGAGGCCTAAGATAGGTGAAAATTGGAAATAATTCAAGATTCTGCCCTATCTGTGTTACAGTCTAGGAGCTTAACTTCCTTTCAGAACCACACAGAAATTTTGATCTGAGTGAGAAAGAGCCAGGAGATGGCCTGATGCTGACCTGAGGAACTGGGAAGAAGAGTAAGTACAGACCTAAGTTAGAAATTAGATCAAATGCACCCAGACTTGTCAAAAGTAGAATTTAATACATTCTAGTGTTATTTGTAAAAATAACTAAATTTTATACAGATAAAACCCATAGGATTTATTAGCTCTGCCAGTGACAAACCATTATCTACTGGGCATTAATGTAACAACTATGAGAAATGTAAAGAGAAATCAGAATAGCTTGTGGTCATAATACAGTGGTGAAAAAAACCCCAAACAGTACAATCTTCATACATTTTTGTAGATATATATATCTTATATATTTTTTTAATTAATGATTGTGGTAGGAAAATACACATTTCATAATGAAATAGGTTAATGGTACAAATGTGGTCTCCTTAATACTAAGTAGATTTGGATTCTATATGTGTCTTCCTATGCTATAGGAATATACTATATAATATTAATAACAGAGTGATCATTAATTAATGTGTAGTCGAAGGGGTGATTTTTAGTAATAAGGATTTTTAATATAGGATTGGAACTCGCTGCACTTAAGCAGCTGAATAGAAATTAGACTTGCTCGGTTGCTTATGGAATAACTTGGCTGTGAACAGCACGTGGCTGTGAAAAAGACAATTGTTTTAAGTCAAGCAAGACACATTCAGAAAATATAAGGGAAAACTATTATGTTTATGGAGGGCTAATATAATTCCACCCGAGAGAAATCTATTTTAGCCACATGTCATCACCCTATTTTCAAGAATGACTAAGGTTGAAACAGGTACAGAGGAAGATACCTGTGCACTGAAACTGAAGGACCTATTTTAGATGCAATAGTAGTATATCTTCTCCTATACTGCCCAGTGAGATGATGACTAGGATGGGATATAGCTCTTTGTCTGAAGAAAAAGTGGGATTTATTCACCCATCCACTGCACTCACCATCAGGTTTTAGTATTGAGATCTCTGGTGACAGCTGAGGCCTGCAAGAGAAGATTTTATCCTGGCATTTTACCTTCACATAAAAAACATTCAACATCTTTATAAGCTCTGCATTTACTGCACTCTGGTACTAGTAATTACGTTGGTTCAGTTTTCATATGAGTAATTGCATTAATGGGTTGGATTGTTCATAACTGGGCTTCAGTCTTTCACCACACAAATAGTCTTTACCATTTAAGATTTATTGATTTTATTTTGAAGTTGATACTTTTCCCTCATGAAGCAATGAATGTTATCTGAAATGCTGGTGGTAGACTTTGTGCTGAGTTTCTTTATACATCAGGTACTTCAAGCAGATAAATCTTTGTAGGACAATGAAATGGAGTTGCCATGAATGTGGTGGAGAGGTACTGCTAATTCTATGATCTCTCCTTCAAGCACTATGTGTTTTTGTGGTTTTACAAACGGATGATCTTTTATGGAAGATATGCCATTCTGAAATTACTTAGGGATACAACATGCAATTGTCATACCGAATCTCCTAAAACTACTTCATTATGAGGGTGTTACTTCACTGTTGGCTGAAATAACCTCCAGTGTAGAGAAGCTAACACCTTGCTTTCTTTATTGGGCTGTATTTAATTACACTTTGAGACTCCATAGCACAATGGGTTATGCTTGGTCTCAGCATAGTCAAAAAGAGGTTGCAGTCCTCCAGTCTAAATGACTGTATTCTCTTCTTATGCAAACAGCATAAACATTGACAAAGGTCAATTTCCCCTCTGTGTCCCCCCCACCCCGCCACTAAGCATGCTGCTTTTGCTTCTTGCAATCTAGGTGCTTCAACTCATCATCAGCAAAACAGTAAGGAAGGGTAAAGGTAATGAATTGTCACTATCACATTTGGTAAAAGTAATATGTATTTACCATCTAAAACTGAAACAAATTAATGACAGACCAAATAAGTTGCTTTTATTAAAATCTAAAGGTAAGAACAAAAGAAAAAGATGTTAAGTTGAAAGAAATCAAGCTCCCAATGCAGTCAAGAGCCTAGATGCCTTTAGATTTGATTTATGAATGTTTTCAAGATACATTTAAGAGATATCTGATAAATAAGTATTTTGGATTAATTATACTAGAAAAATAAAATGTTTTGAAAATCATCTAGAACTTCTCTAAATGCAAGCATTACTTTCCTTCTTCCAGACTCTGTGCTACATCTTCACCCAGACATACAGCAACCTGTGGGAAATTTTTTCATGCCTTTGTTGATTTAGAGTGATCCCAGGGAGCACAATAAAAACAGAAAGGAAGCTTAGAATATGATTGTGTTTTAGAGTATGATTGAGTCTTCACTTTGGGGAAATGTATTACTAACTTCAGACCCACAGCAGTTGACCACAGACATATATTTTAGCCCATTCTAGAAAACACTTTAGCAAATATTACATTTATACCTGTTCTTGGCACACATTCATTCTGACTCCCCTGTAGCAGTCAGAGTAATAAGAAACAAAGAAAAAACCGCAGTTGATAGTTCAAAGTCATTCGATTATTTTGACCAGAATTACACAACTTTTATTTTAAGTTTTTCATTCAAAGCCTGTGTTGGTCAAATGTGGGATTACAAAAACTACACCTTAAACAAAGTCTTCTTTTCTTCGGATTCAGCATTGCTGTGTACCTTCATTTGATATTATTCTGTTTCAGGCATACCTATACATTCTTGGTTTAGCTTCCTGAGTTTTGATTCAGACAAAAATAATGTTTATATTTATTTTCTAAGAGATCTATGTAATTTATTGGACTTACTCAGTATATGCATCTGAATAAATGCACATCCTGTTATCATTCTGCATCATAGATGCTATAAAAAGATTTTTAATATTCATTGACACTTTCCATGGTTTCTGAACAAAGAAAAGCTTTTATTATAATAAACCTTCTTTCCTGGAGCTGTGTTACCCAAAGGTGAGGTTTCTAAAGCCAGAGCGGCCTTCTGATGCAAAATTCAATAGCAATATTTTTAATAAACATTATTAATATATCTTGACAAAACTCTAGTTACTATTCTGCAGTCTGACTGCAGTGTTCTGTATTCTGCAGTCTGATGTGTATCATGAACTCTGTCTTGAAATACTAAATTCTTAGTCTCTCACAGGAGAAGAACCTTCAATTTTCCTATAGCTCACTACATTACAAATGCCTTATTTTTTCCAAGGCTCATTTTGAATGTGCAGTTATTTGATGGTTGTTTTGATCCAGATTTGGCTACAAGGTGGTCTGTTACTCTGGAGGCCGGTGTTTTTCAAGGTTACTAGATCACTTCCTCTCCTAGAGACCCCACCTGGAGTATTGTCCAACTCTGGTCTGGAGCTGTTGCAGTAAGTCCAGCAGAAGGACATGAATACGGTCAGAGGGCTGGAGAACCTCTCCTACGAAGACAGGCTGAGAGAATTTGGCTTGTTCAGCCTAGAGAAGAGAAGGCTCCAGAGAGACCTTATTGCAGCCTGGCAGTACGCAAGAGGAGATTCAGGCTGGACATTAGGAAGCACTACTTCTCGGAAAGGGTTGTCAGGCACTGGAATGCACTGCCCAGGGAGGTGGTGGAGTCACCGACCCTGGGGGTGTTCAAGGAAAGACTGGATGTTGTATTGAGGGACATGGTTTAGTGGGAGCTAGTAGTAATAGGTGAATGGTTGGACTGGATGATCTTTCAGGTCTTTTCCAACCTTGATAATTCTGTGATTCTGTGTGATTCTGTGAAGGGCCCTACAGGAAAGCTGGAGAGGGACTGTTTACAAGTTGTCGTAATGATAGGACGAGTTATGAGTTTTAACTGAAAGATGGTTGTTTTGGATTAGATATGAGGAAGAAATTTTTCACTCTGAGAGTGGTGAGGCCCTGGTACAGGTTGCCCGGAGAAGCTGTGGCTGCTCCCTCCCTGGCAGTGTTCAAGACCAGGTTGGATGGGGCTTTCACAGAATCACAGAATCACAGAATCACATAATTGTAGGGGTTGGAAGGGACCTCGAGAGATCATCGGGTCCAACCCCCCTGCCAAAGCAGCTCCCTAGCACATATTGCACAGATAGGCGTCCAGACGGGTGTTGAATATCTCCAGAGATGGAGACTCCACCACCTCCCTGGGCAGCCTGTCCCAGTGCTCTGTCACCCTCACTGTGTAAAAGTTCTTCCGCATGGTGGTGCGGAACTTGCTGTGAAATCCATGCTTAAGATACTATACACATTAATTAGATCCCCCCCTTAGTCTTCTCCTCTCAAGACTGAACAGCCCCAGCTTATTCAGCCTCTCCTCATAGGGGAGATGCTCCAGGCCCTTAATCATCTTTGTAGCCCTTCTTTGGACTCTCTCCAGGAGATCCCTGTCCTTTCTATACCAGGGAGCCCAGAACTGGACACAATACTCCAGGTGGGGCCTGACCAGGGCAGAGCACAGGGGGAGGATCACCTCCCTTGACCTGCTGGCTGGGCAACCTGGTCTAGTGGAGGGTGTCCCAGTGCATGCCAGAGGGGTTAGAACTACCAGATGGTCTTTGAGGTCCCTTCCTAACCCAAACCATTCTGTCATTCTATGATGTGATTCTATATCAGTCACATATTATCATATCATTTACTTTCTGTAATACATTTAAAAGTACATCCCATGACTGGCTTCATATTTTTCTGAAATAGCACATAATTCTTGCTGCCAAAGATGACTAAAGGTATTAAATAGAGGAGTCATAATCCACTTGGCCATTCAGTAGTCTCTTATTCAAGATGAGTTAGGAACCACATTTTCACAAGCCTTAGTACATATTCAGTTCATGAGTAATCTCAATTAACCTGTGGAAGTTCTCCCACATTGACAACTGATAGAAGCTAGGGAGAATAGGAACCTATTATAGGTTCCTTATTGAAGCAAATAAATTAATTGTAAATAATTTGGACAACTGGTGCATTTGAGCCCATTATTATAAAATATAGGTCTTCCTGCTGACTGTCTGTCTTCTCATTTACAGGTTTCACTTCACTAAATCTAGTAAAATCATCATACGTATTCTCACATTAATTCTAGATTAGTTTTTCTTTTTCTTCCATTTTTGTGTTTCTTTTCCAATTTTCTCTGAGATTACTCAGGTTCAAAAAATTATTATAGTCCTGATGTGCTGAAAAGAAATTAGCTAAAGTATTCATTAATAATAGAACGTGCCTTTTTACAACGCCTTACTTCTAGTCTATTCCAGGTTTAGGAGTCTGTAACGGTAAATTACATACATTTCTTCAGGACTAAAATAAAACCTATGATTTAAGCATGATAAACACTGAGAAATGTTTATAATTCGTTTTTGTTTGCTTTTGCTTTTGTTTTTATTTTTTAAAAGACAACCCACCCTAATCCAAATAATGTTCATATTGTGATATGTCACTATGTTGCAGAAAGGCCACATCTAGAAAAAAATGAAGAAAAATGAAGAGTTATGCTAAGTGATTAATGAACTCTACTGAAAATAATACTCATTCGAAGAAATGACACTTCAAAGAGACTGGCAGAATTCTTGTAGTAACAGCTTTGCAAGGATGAAATTATTTTGAACAGTGTCTACGAACTACTGAAGCTATTGAAACAAATGTGTTTTCTTTCATGATAAGACCAATGTGACATCGTTCTTTACACCTTCTGTTTTACACTTGCCTCTAAATCTCAGTTTATGCCCTAGAAATACATGCATTTCAGTTACACAATAAATATGGAGGAGGGAAGGGCAAACAGTTGAGAAGCATGTTGTAACAAAATTTTAATTTTCTAAGTATGATTTGTCTACTATTGTGAATGTATTCAACAAAATTTATAAATAGATCTAAGGGAAAGAAAAGAAAAAGAAAAAAAAAAAGAAGCAATAAGCATCTTCACCAGTTTATATCTTAGTTAATTTGGCTTGTGGAAGCATGGAGAAGCCAAGTGGATTTTAAATTGTGCTGTGACTGAATGTTTGTAGAGGTCATTTATTTTGCAGTTTTGAAGCATTTGTTTATTGAAATGGAAGTTCCACAGACAATAGTGGTAAATACTAGTTCCTACACAAAGAAACAGTTTTTCAGCCACTAGAGAACAATGCAACCAAATCATCCCTCTCCTGTCTCCCATTTGTGCCCTGTAGAGATAATTTTAGCTGACTGTGATTGCACCTAGATTATTTCCTTAGAAAACTTAAAGCATCCATGTGCTTTATAGGACTAGTTGTACAGTTTTGATTGAGAGGTTTGTCTCCCTTTTCAAGAACCCACCTTTTGTTAAAAATATGGTTCATAGTTCACTATTAAAGTTGAACACATTCAATGCACATTTTTCTAAATTATATTGGGGACCTTGGTATGTGCAGATTCTTCTAAATACTAGTGGTTTATGAACCTCATAAAGGGGAAAATCCTGTTAGAAATTACCATAAAGAGTCCAAATTAATTTGAAGAGAATATGGAAAATTTTAAGTAAGTATTCAAAATAGCTATGCTAAATCTTGCATATTCTCCGTCAGTAACAGTAACTGAGGACTGCAGTATACAAAGTGAGCTACATGAAAAAGAATTTATTTTTTTTATTATTATTTATTTTCTTGGTCTGAATAACAAGGGAAAAGAAGATTCCATCTAATATAAAGTGAATGTCAAGGCATTTGTATAAGAGGGAGAACGGGGCTGAACCTTTTACTGTGCTATTTAAAGAATGACCTTTGCTTCTATATTTCAGTTGTTAATGTAGGTGGCAAAGTAGCTTACTAGCAGAGACTCCAAATCACACAAGACAAGCCTTCTGAGACTAACAACATATTTTACCTTGAAATTCTGTTGTGCATATCCCCAAGACCTCCATTACCAGAGTAATTTGCTACACAGTGAAAGGAAGGAGTAATAACTTCTCTTCATTCACCGAGTTAATGACTATTGTTATATTCACAAGTACTGAACCCTCTGTTAGTCTCAATTCAGTGGCTAACTTGCTTCCCTTAATCATTATTTGCTAAAAACAAGTCTTGTATTAAAGGGAAATCTCTTGCAGTGCCTACAAACACAAGGCAAGCATGATTAGTAAACGAAGAAAAAAGTGAATATTTAGGTTTTTAGTCATCAGTATTTTACTTAAGCACATTCATATTAATAATCTATTGATACATGCAATATATAATTTAGTATGACAAAAACCATTGAAAGACCACGGAGATATTAGCATGATTTTTTTCAAAAATGAATGGATCAGTTTGATATCTAACTTTGAGATATCAAAGGTGCATCTTTTCCATATCACACAGGTGGCCAAATGCCTTATACTTTTTGTGTATATAGAAATTCTGTACCACTGACAATCTCTATTAGTCTTCCATAATCACAAAGTCATAAGGAGGATATATTTAAGTTATTTGAGGAACTTTATTCTGTTTTAGTATAAAAATTATGCTAGAATAAATTAATTGTGTTTCAGTTTTTTATTTTTTACATCATGGGATAAAGTGGTAGAGAGCATTTTGAAGGAAGAATCAAACATTAAAATAATAATTAATACTACATTTTAAAAGCGTTCTTTCTATGAGATTGCCATGTTTTCTAATATCTGTATTTTATAATGCTCTGCAACTCTTAATTATTGAACTGATTACATTTAAAAAAAAGTCCATCTTTATGCAAAAAGATTTTCACAGTAATACCCAAAACACTTTAGGGAGATGAAAAAAGTATGTTCATTTAATAGGATCTTTAAATCAAGCTAAATCTGCTCTTAATCCTGAAATGAATTCCAATTCCATTTGAGGATCACTTTTACCTGGTGCTATTGTTCATTTACCCAAAGGTATATCAAAGCTGTTAACACCCAGGTTTTACCTTTAAGTTCTTTTTCTTAAGGCATCCTTTTCAGTGTAGTCATGGCAGAAGCAATTATTTTCACAGAATCTATTGTTGCTTTTGCAGGAATACACTGTGTGCTGAGAAAGATCTTTGAGTAATTAGGGTAATACCAGTTATTGCTAAAGCTCAGATACAGTCCATAAACCTAAACATTGCTAGCTGTTATGTCCATACTAAATCTTAGTATAGCATGTCCTCTATCAGATTTTCACAGCATTCCGTAATAAAATTGACCACAAAAAATGTGGGAGTTAATGCTTTTAGAGTCCTCCTAATTGTACATAATCCAACCTAGCCCAAAGTGCTTAAATCTACAAGAACGGGAAATGATGTCTTTTAATACCTGATAAAAGAGATAGATTTTAATTATGTGAGAAGTACATAAAATTCTTAGGGTTTTTTTTAAGTACATAATTTAGAGAACTGTCAGAAGAAAAACAGAAAGTAGAAAAAGCAAATTTGTGCTGTTTTGTGAGCTATATTTGGTTGGATTATTATCTATCAGCAAGTCAGTAATGCTGATTATAAACTAAGAGAGGTTTATGTTTGGTCTGTGTATGATTCCTCATCTGTTTCAACTTGACTTCAATCGAATCAAAAAATCTCTTGTAGCAACAAATTTCCCAGTAGTGTGACAGATTAATTGTGCTTCACTGAATCAAAGCCATGTATTTTATGCTGGAGTGGCAGATTTTTGATAAAAAGGTTAATCAAAGAAGCTCAGGTGTATGCAACATACCTCTTAAGTGTAGTGTGCAATAATTCTGGTCTCTCACATAAAGCATGACATATATGGTATACAAAGAGATCTACTCAATTGTTTGATGCCAAATAATTTTATTCTGGGATTCCTAAAAAAAAATGTACCTTCAAATGTAACACTTGCAAGGCCAAAACTTAACAAACATATTTTGTAAAGGATCATTGATTAAGACTACTGGCTTAATTGTTTAAGGTTCTTCCCATGCTCTAGAGGTAGACATAATGCTTAAGGCAGAACTGCCACATTTATTAATGGTTCATGTTACATTATTGAAGAGAGAATGAACAAAGGCAATTAATAAACAATGGTTTATTGGGGAGCTTTCAACAGAAATTAACCTTTTTTAATAATTTATAAGGGAGTGTTGGAGACATCAGTGTTGTGTTACATTTAAAATTGTGCTAAAAGTCTTCAAATGAACTTGTCTTAACATACGACAGATAACTAAAGAGTTTAAAGAAGCTCAGTTTACAGAAGATATTGTTCAGTGATTTCTGCAACATGCATTTTTTTCTAGTTAGACAGAAACTAAAAATATAGGAGGTGTAGAATAATCCCAGAAATCAGAGATACAGATCTCATAAAGAAGTTGTTTTCTTCTGTATACAGGAATAATGGAATAAAAGACTGGTTTACAAATTCTTTTGCTGATGACCAAGTTTTCATATATACAACTACCTTAACCCCTCACTCATGACTGTTAGGCATTAAAAGCATTAAATCTGTGCAATGAACCAGTCTTGCACTGCTCCAACGCCCCCCACCCCGCCCAAAAATCCAACCCACCCAATACCAAGACACCTGAACACAGTCCAAAATAAAACAAGGAATAAAATCCACAAACCAACCCAGGAACAGCTACAACAAGGACCACAGCTTGTGGCCAAGTCTGAACGCAGTCATTTCCTGCATCAAGATTTATTGGTGTCACTGTGCTCTGGATCTCATCCCAGGTACATCAACAGCACCTGATATGAACAACTGCAAAACCAAGACTTCATGGACTGCTGACCCTGGTGACTGATAACAATACAAACAACACAATGTAGGAATTTTTGATGTCTTGGAAATCTCTACCTTCTGATAATTTCTTGTGTTCTTAATACTGATTTCTGCAGTTACTAGACATTTGATTTCTTAGAGTAACATCTGAACAAAGACAACAGAGATTTGTGTATTAAGTGAACTTCGTTCTTTTTTACTTCCTCTACCCAGAAAATCTGATGCCTTTCCTTTAACCTCACTGAGCACTCACTTTTTTCTGTGTCTTGATTTGGTCATTCATTGACTCAGTTTTTACTTGGGAGGGTCTTCTATGAACATTCAGCTCATGACCATGGAGTCTGTTACCAATAAGCCATGCTCAATATACTACTGTTTTATCCTTGGGAAAGTTCCAGATTTCATTATTTAAAAGTGGACAGTAACCCTTTTTTCTATTTTTTTTAAATTTTCTAACATGAGCAGAGCTGTTACCTAGACTCACAAAGGTCTTTCAGTGATCAGAATATTAAAAAAAAAAAAAAGCTTCAGCAGACCTCTCTTTTAGTTTCATTAAGTTAATAACTCATAATGATCTGGTATCTAATTCTAATTTCCCTGTCCTCTACCATATTTCTCTTACTTTTTCTTCCTGGCAATTTTTACTGAATACAGAATCACAGAATCATAGAATGTGTTAGGCTGAAGGGACATTTAAAGGTCATCTAGTCCAACCCCCTTGCAGTAAGCAGGGACATCTTTACTAGATCTGGTTGCTTAGAGCCCCATTAAGCCTGACTTTGAATTTCTCCAGGAATGGGGCCCCCACTATAATCCTGGGCAACCTGTTCCGGTGAACCACGACCCTCATATTGAAGATTTTTTCCCTAATATCCATCGTAAATCTACCCTCTTCTAGATTAAAACCATTCCCACTCATCCTGTTGCTACACGCCCTCATGAACAGTTCTTCCTCAGCTTTCTTACAGGCAACTTCACATATTGGAAAGCTGCTATAAGGTGCCCTGGAACCTTGTCTTCTCCACGCTGAACAAGCCCAACTCAGCCTGTTTTCATTGGAGAGGTGTTCCAGCCCTTCAATCATTTTTGGTAGACATTAATACTGCTTATGGTACATTGTTATTATGTTAGAATTGAAAACAGGAGAAATGCATTGTTCTTTTATTTATTTTTTCCCCCCTAGAGCTTTCATTGACAAGGGATGGATCAAATGTACATGCTTTCTGAGATCTCTGACACTTAAGTTCTTTTCAGCTACTTCTGTTTTTAAGGTTTCTACAGAACACACATTGAGTCTAAGTGAGTGGAAAGGATGAATCAGCAACTAAGATTCTGATCTAAAACTGTGGAATCCTGAGTAAACCAATTTTGTGTCCTAATTTTCCAACTTTCCAACTTCAAAGTGGGAAATAATATATTTTGGTCTTTCAAGTACATGGTAAGGATAAATTTTATACAGAATATTAATAATTAAATTATAATGATGAAGTAATTCACATAATGCCATAAGAAGATTGGCATCTCGTCAATTGTATCTTTTCCATCAGATTCACATGATAACAGCAGTTCTTTTCCATTGTCTGAATGAAAGAAGGGGTAAATACAGCTTATTAACTGAAGTTCACTTTATAGCTCTGTGCATAAAGTACACAAAAGACAGATATGACAAGTATAAAGTTGTTTTATTGCCCTTCTTCACCAGAACAAGTGTGAAGGGAAACCACTGTGCATAATTGGGAGGTTTTTTTGTTTATTTTTGGCAGAACATGCTTTCTTTTAGTATTTAACAGATGTAAATATTTTTAGAGGTTTTATAAACTCACAATTGTGTGTAAGCATATTTTTTATGAACTGTTTTGTAAGCTATAGATGATGGATAGACTAGTAAACATCTGTCTATTCATTTTGAGAGTGTATTAAAAAGTACCAACTACAAAAGGCTGTTTTTATCTATCCAAAACTATTTATCTTCCATTTAATTTTGAAGGTACTTGTCTGCACCAGTGTGTTACAGCTGCATCGTATGGTTTCCCAAGTGGACTTTGGCTTAGCATATTTTCAATAGCATAAAGCACATTGCTGGTCATGTTCTGTGTAAAAATGCCTACCACAAAGCTTTTCCTAAACTAGAGTTGCAGAAAAAAAAGAAATATTTCACAACATGCTTCATTAAAACTAGGCTGTTTTCTTTCTGAAACTAGTATTTTTTTAAACTGAAGACATTTATGAAAGATTTTCTTATGGTATAATTTTTCCAAATTATCTGTTTTGCAGCAAGTCACAGATACAATATTGAGGACAGCCCTTAGGCAACAGAGTACCCTAATTTTATCTATTCTATTCAACTTTTGCCCGAACAGAAATGATATGAAAAAAAATCTTGGCAAAATAATAAAAGAGCACAGATATTTTAAGGCCCTTATTTGTTGTCCCTAACTAAGTGCAAAGTACAGGGGGAGCAATTAAGGGCTCATTAAGAAGAAGGGAAGATTTTTCATAAGTTATGAGTAGCCCAATGCATCGGGAGACTCTGCATCTTTAAATCAATGCAAACACATTGCCGGGTCATCTTGAGCTTCTTGTTCACCAAAAGATCCATGTCCTTCTCCTCAGGGCTGTTCCCAATCTGTTGTCTGCTTATGATTGCTTCAACCCATGTGCAATACTTTACACTTGGCTTTGTTGAACTTAATGAGCTTTACATGGGACCATCTCCAAAGCCTGTCAAGGTCCACCTGGTTGACATCCCTTCCCTCTAGCATATTGAGTGTACCGCGCAGCTTGGTGTCACCAGCAATCCTGCTGAGGGTGCCCTTGATTGCACTGTCCACATCTTCAACAAAGATATTAAACGTCATGTGTCCCAACACCAACCCCTGAGGAAGGTGACTTGTCACTAGTTTCCACATGAACATCAAGCTGTTGAACGCAACTTTTTGAGTGTGACCATCAATCCTATTTCTTATCCACAGAGTGGTGCATCCATCTAATCCATGTCTCTCCAATTTAGAGACAAAAACAGTCTCAAATGCTTTGCACAAGTCTAGGTAGATGACATCAGTTGCTCTTCCTTTATCCAGCTGTGCTATAACCTTGTTGCAGAAGACCAACAAATTTGTCAGGGACAATTTGCCCTTAGCAAAGCCATGTTGGCTCTCACCAATAAGCTCCTTATTTTCCGTGTGGCTGAGCATAGTTTTATTCAACCAAAGTACATGAAAATTTTTTAGTTTAACAGATTGTCCTCATTGGGCCTTTTTCTTGTTGCATTTTCAATAAAGACAGCAAACAGTCCGTTGTTTTTTCCTGCAATATACTTCCCAGTTAGTTAGTCAATTCTGTTTTGTCTTTTGTCTTTAGTCCTGAGAATCCTAATGCCTTCAGTCTTTTAATGATTTTACCTGTCCTAACTGTATATGATACATGGTAAATGCACACTACAATTAGGTATTTTGAATAGCATAGTAGTTTATAGATCTGTAGTACTGCAATTTAATCCTATAGAAATTTCTAATAGTGTGTTGGTTTCATCCTGGCTGTAGGCCAGATGCCCACCAAGTCAGTCTACCACTCCCCTTCTCAGCTGGACAAGGGAGAAAATATATATTGAGAAGCTTAGGAGTGAACAGGGAGAAATAAGTCCGCAATTAGTGACACCAGAGTCTGATAATGAGAAGTGCAACCAGATCTTAAAGCACCTTCCCCCACCTCTCCCTTCTTGGCAGACTTCACTCTAGTCATGATTTCTCTCCCTTGTTCCCCCTCATTGTGGCATAGGGAGAGGCAGGGACTGTGGGTTTCAGTCAGTTCCTCATGAGTTGTTTTCCTTCTTAGCTGGGGCGGGGAGGGGGGCATTCCTCACACCTTTCCCCTGCTACACTGTGGGGTCCCACCAATGGGAGACAGTCCTCCACGAATATGTCCAACGTGCGTCCTTTCCCACAGGGCTTCATCTCTTCACCAGCTGCCCCAGCATGGGTAACTTCTGTGGGATGCAGTCACAAATCACAGAATGTCTCTAAGTCTCTCAGGCCCAGACTGATCCATCCTGGTTCTCCACAGGGTCACAAGCTCCCCCTCACCCCCAACCCTAGAAAACCTGCTCCAGTGTGGATATATCTCTCTCTCACGTATCTCTGCATCTCCCCATGGTCTGCAAGTGCTATCAGAGGCTTGCTCCAACGTGGGTCACAATATCTTGTGTAAGGGCCTGGAGCATCTCCCCTATGAGGAAAGGCTGAGTGAGCTGGGACTGTTCAGCCTAGAGAAAAGAAGACTAAGGGGGGACCTAATTAATGTTTATAAATATCTTAGGCATGGGATGCAGGGGGAAATGGCCAGCCCCTTTTCAGTGGTCTGTGGAGACAGGACAAGGGGCAATGGCTGCAAGTTGAAGCACAGGAAGTTCTGCATCAACGTGCGGTAGAACTTCTTCACAGTGAGGGTTACAGAGCACTGGAACTGGCTGCCCAGGGAGGTGGTGGAGTCTCCTTCTCTGGAGATATTCAAGACCCATCTGGACACCTATCTGTGCAATATGAGCTAGGGAACCTGCTTTGGCAGGGGGGTTGGATCCAATTATCTTTCAAGGTCCCTTCCAACCGCTATGATTGTATGATTCTATGATTCAGGTAGTTGTAGAGAGCAATTAGATCTTCTCTCAACCTCCTCTTCTCCAGACCAAATAACCCCAGGTCCCTCAGCCGCTGCTCATAACATTTATCCTCCAATCCCCTTACCAGCCTCATGCCCCTTCTCTGGACACAGTCCAGCACCTCAATGTTTTTTCTATGATGAGGGGCCCAAAACTGAATGCTGTATTCAAGGTGAGGCCTCAGCAGTACTGAATACAAGGGGACAATTACTTCCCTAGTCCTACTCATCACATTATTCTTAATACAGGACAGGACGATGTTGGCCCTCTCGGCCACCTGGGCACACTGCCGACCCATATTCAGCTGGTCCCCAGGTCTTTCTCTGACTATGTCCCCAGGTCTTTCTCTGCCAGGCAGCTTTCCAGCCATTCTTCCCCAAGCCTGTAGTGCTGCTTGGGGTCATTATGAAAATATTATTATGATGACTTTACAGGATTTGAATATCTTTGATATCTTCTATTTGCTTCAAATTTTATTGACACTTCAAGGCACACTGGTTCTCTGACTTTTTTTTTTTTTTTTGGCTGAATGGTATCTGCTTTGGTTTCCTTTCTGTATATTCTCCATTCTTTCCACCTGTTTCAAAAAGTGTCTCATGGGAATACAATTCATCAATTCAATTTCTCTTTTAATCTCATTCCATCATACTTTGTTTTCTAAAATCAGCTCCTGCAACACACGAATTCATTACTTTTCCTTTTCTTAATTTTTATTGACTACTATAACTTATAATTATTTTCCAGCCTGTGATCTTCCCATTACTAAGGAATCCATGGGGAGGAAGATCTTTTGGTTAGCATTCATGTACCATTGTTCTTGACACACTTCGGTCCTTTAATGGGATGCTCACTCTAACTTCTTCATATCCTGTTAGAGAAAGAAATCTTCAAAAGGAAATATCCCATACATCCCACTCAAATCACACCTCTGATATCAGCTTTTCCTTCCAGGTTCACCTCCCCTGTCAGTCAAGGTCCGCTGAACCCTATAGCTGACACTTGTTATCAGAAGTGCTACTTGCGAGTTTTTTATTCATATAGTCTGACAAACAGCAAAGCACTGATATGCAGCTTGCTAAACAATAGCCAGCGTATTTTATCCAGTTAGCAGCTTGAATTCAGATTCTCAGCCACCACTTCTCTTGCATTCACACATTGTAACACACGTTTACTAGCTGGCTACAGATCTTATGTACGCACAGTAATCATTGTGCTACAGGCATGTGTGTTTGTTCTTGCAAATATTCTTGGTCTTTGAGTGGAATCATTCCAGATTACACATCATCAGCTACAGTTGCAAGTTTAGTCTAGTTAAACCAATAAAGTGTGCTTTTTTTTTCAGCCTGACAGCATCAGCATTGCTTAGTATTATTCAGGACAAATACAGTACCCTGGCACATGTTCCATGCAAACATCTTACTGTTTCTGCACTTTCCTGTATATTTCTTTTTATAAAAAATAATATTGTGTCCAAACCAAGATCTGCATTCAAGTTGAGATTTTCGTTCTGTAGTATGGTAAGGTCTTTACAAACACAATAATACTTAACCAACCTGATAGCTTGCAAGAGGTAAAACTGAAGCTTTGGGAATTTGTGCTTTTCGCTGGGGTATCTGTCATTTGGAGAAATGCAAGGGAGCCTGAGATGAGCACCTACATTATCCTTTCTTTGGAGACTTCAATAAATGTCAAAAGGACTACTGTGATAATTGCTTGTTTTAAATATTAGGACGTTCAATATAGTTTACAGTAAAACTCAATCTATTATCAGAATGGAGTAGATTGTTGTTGAAAGTGCTGATTTTCTAAAGAAGGAAACATTGAAGTGTGAATTTTCTACAGATTCTACATAAACATAAAATTATGAACATTAAAAAGTAATTCACACTAAGACCTGAATTGTGTACCATATTCCCACCAATGTTGACAGAATTTATACAGTAAATTTTCAAATTAAGTTAGTTGAGGTACAGCAAAAAAAAATGTTGAGTGTATCAAGGAGTTAGAATGTAAGAGAGGAAAAAAAAAGTCTTCAGTATGGTATATACCACTGAAATGACAGGCAACTCAGACAATTTGAAAAAGTTTTGATTTAAACATTTCTGTCACAAAGGAAAGTAGTTTTTTTTGTTTGGTTTTTTTTTCAGGAAGGAATTTCAGGAAATTTTGTTATAATAAAGAAGATATTATTATGTTACCGTAGATTATTTTAGATTAGCTCAGGCAATTTATTTTATTGAATGCATGGGAGGCTATGGGTTATGATATGAATTATATCATCTGCTGAAGTATTCAGTATATGGGATGGGAATGGAAAGCAGCAATTAAAGTTCAGGCTAGCAATAGAAGGATGTTTTATTTATGAGCTATATTTCTAAGTGTATACTCAATGTTTAAAAAAAAAGTATTTTCTAAAGTAAATTAGGAACAAACTCTTCTTTTTGATAATGTAGAAAATGTAAAGTACTTTTTCTCAGGAATGTCTTAAAGATAAATGATTCATACGCCAAAAAGAAGAATTGTTGTTAATAGGTCTAATTTTAGCTAATATTTTGGAAGACAACAGAGGAAGATTATTCCTTGTCAGTAAAATACAATGAAAGTGTATACAGCAATGTGGAGTATGGGACAGGAAAAGTATAGTGCAAGGAAAGGGACCTCCTTTTTATTTTTCATGAATAGTCAGTGTGGGGGAAGGTCCACAGTAATACCGACTTCTCTGTTAATTCTGTATTCTGTTTCCAAGTCTCCTCTCTATATCTATTTTTGTTCACAATGCCATTGCAAAACAATGATGCTCTGCACTCCCTTGGGACTAGCTGTCACCTGTGTCTTGGTGCTGATCCCCATAGCCTTTCTAAAGTATCATCTCTTTTTCCCTTGCGATGGTAAAATCACACTTTTTGTCTTCACTCCATCAAAACTATAGACATAATTTTTCATCTTAAAATAAAGATATTCAATCAAGTTCTCTCACTAGAAAGAAAAAACCTGTCACTTCACCTCTTGATTGCCTGTTAATGTGTTCATACTTGCTACCATCCATTCATAGTCAATTGGAAGCAGAATATGATTCAAGTATGGAGAACTATTTCAATTTTATTTCCTGAGTAGTAGGTCGTGCTTTTGAAGCCACACCTGAAGTTATGTTAGTGTAGCTGACATGTTTTAGTTTCACATTCTGCATTACTGTGAAATATAGAAAGATCTTTTCAGAAACTGAATGTGTAGCACAGACACAGCTCTTCAACAAGATTAGGGCAAATGTAAATAAGACAAGATGGACTGAAAGAATCTGAGATCTTGAGTAAAAGGGAGTTTATAAATTGATCATTTACTTAGTACAGAAAAACAGAGATCTACTTTTAATTCATGAGGGCAGGGTGAGAGCTTGTAGAAAAGCAAATTGCACTTTTTTCTGAAACATGAGAGAAGTTGGATCAATTCTGTTTCTCCTAATCTAGATGTGTGCTCCACCCATGTAACTAACTGGAGCGTCATGACAGTGAGCATGTGTCAGGCTGCTTGACCAAGAAAAGAAACTCTCATATTTAATTTCTACCAGCAGACCCTTAAGACGGATTTTCCCACCACACTTAGGATCCTAATTCCTACCTGTTATAGATCGCATAAGTAACTTTCTGAAGTTGCTTATCATTTTCATTTGCCTCAAAGGACAGCTATGTTACACTTCCCAAACTATTGAAGATTGCAAAACTTCTCTGCATTTCTGTGTTGTGGTTTTTTGTTTGGTTTTTTTGGGGGGTTTTTTTGTTTTGTTTTTTTTTCCTGGAACATCATAAGCTCTCTCGAGCAGCTAATTTAGCACCTGAGATGCTGCTCTTCTTTTATTGTAATTTCTTTCTTACCAGAAAGATTCTACATGCTATGAGTCATTATGCCTTCAAGACAAAGATTTTGTTCTAATGGCACAAAAGGTTTTAATATTAAGCTTTGTCTTGTCCTTGTTTAGGAAAGTACTCAGCTATTTTTCCAAAGAACAAAAAAGGAAGTAAAAATGGGTGTGCTAAAAACTAACACACACTCAAAACATTTGAATATGTAAGAGCTGACAGAAGCTACATTTGACAAAAATAGGTAGCTACATGCTGATACTCAGTTAAATGGAGAACTGTCCATCAGATTAGCACTTTTTTTGTGCAATAAAATAAAAAATAACATGATAAGCAAAAATTAAAGTGAAATGAATTTGAAAATAGACACCAAAATCTTTTGCTTCTCTTAAAGAAAAAAAAAGGCAACATACAGTTTAGAGAAAAGGTGAAAACATTTTAAAAAAAGGTGACTTGAATCTTCATCTTGTGGCATGTCATATACTTAGTTACTTCTGAGCAACTTGACAAAGAAATGACAGTAAGGTAGTAAAGTAATCTAGGGCTTTAACAGCTACTCAAAACAGTAAATCAGAGCAGTGTTGTCAAATTCAGCTAAGAAAAACCCATGAACATATAATAAAAAACTTTTTTGTCTTCTTTTGGCTCTTAGAGCTTTTATTTCTTCATAACCATGAAGACACTTGTTGGCATGGAGACATTACTTACCTAAGATTTTCTCTCTCAGAGGAAAAGGAATCATAGTGCTTTTTCTTAGTTCTTGCTAAAAGAGACAACCTTGTGGCACTTAAAAATCAAACTGCACCAAGATTTAGGTTCAGTTAAGTTTGACATTTCAAGGGTCAAAAGTTAATTTTAGCTCAAATCAGCTGAAACACAGGAAAGATTTCCAAAGCACATAGTAACCCTAAGCAGATTGCCTCTTTGCTGCTGTTGCCTGGACAACCTCTCCTCCAAACACCAGAGCTACACCATCCTCTCATCTCATAGTCACTTCATCTGGGGTTTGGTGTTTTTCCTGACTTGATATGGTTTTTTTTGCCCCACAGTCTAAATTTCACCTTTCTTTTTTTTTTTTTTTTTCTCTAAACACAGGTGTAAATCTTCAGCCATCACATCAGTCACTGTATGTTGACATGGAGACAGCATGGGATTTCCACAGCAGTGTTTGAATAAACAAAACCTGGTAAACCCAAAGATGGCACAGAATTACATTCATGTTTCTGTGATTCATGCTTTGATGTGTATGAGAGATCAGAGTTTCAGGGCAAATTCAGTCACTGGGATTTAGGGCCAGCAGTTTTATGCTAGCACTTGAACTGATCTGTCAATGACAGGTTACAGACCACTGATATTTCCACTGTTTTTTGGTTGTTTTTTTTTTTTTTTCCTGATGAGCAGATTTACAAAGCAAAACAGCTGTGTGCTGTTGACTTGTTTGTTCCCCTTTCCCATTTTCACTGGAATTTCCCTAATTACTGAGCATTAAAACAACACCTGGAGATACAAAATTTATTTATGTAGATATTCATGAAAAAAAATCAATAGTTTTTTTTTTTTACCTGAAACTGGGACTAACTGTATTCTCAAGGATAAAGAAACAACTAAAATAATTAAACTTACTCAGCTAAGGATTCATCCAGTCTCTACCTTAAAGCTGCATCTTCCTTCTTTAACAAATGAGCATAAAATCTAATGCCTTTGAATTCCGTATAACTCTGTCACTTTGTTCCTCTTCAGTGCAGTGCAGTGTCTCTGGTGTTTAAAGGGAAAACAGTTCAAAAACATCTTGAGTTGTGTACATCAGGCATCAATAGTGCATGGTTTACAACTGGCGTTTGCTGTGTTTAAATGTTGTTTGCATTCAGTAATTGAATTACACACACAAAAAGGGGAAAACTGAGTAAATATGCCAACAGCTTCTGTTATTTTGGGTTTTCTGTCACTGTAAGTCAAATACTGATCTCTGAGGGCCCATACTAGTTGATAATTTGGCTTCTACAAAAAGTTTAATTTCAGTGTCCCAACAATTTCTTTATAATTTCCTTCTCTCCCAAATACCAAAGTATTTCCTAAGATTTCTCTGCAGGATGGCAGTTTTTAATAGTACTGATTATATCAAATGTTCTACCAGCAGTTAATTTCCCTCAACAGTCATGTGTGTGTGTATAGAGCCACATATAAATCAAGTTGTTTTCTTGCAATTTGTCACAGAAATAAGTTGAATAACAAGAAATAGAGAAAAAGCCAATAGAGGCTCTGCCATCTGGTCTATTGTAAAATGAATCTAATTATCTGGGAAATATGTGTCTATAAGCAAAATGTATGGATATATGAATAGATACATTCAGAACTGGAGTCCACTTATAAACAATTGTGGTCAGTGCATATTAATTATTCGGTTTTATGACATGTGGAAGTTTATAACATGATAGGAAAGGCAACAAGAACCAGAAAAGATCTTTCAGGTTTTTTTCCTCAGTTTTTAAATCAATAGACTATTTTCTTAATATCATAGGCCGCATAGTTCAAACACGAACAGGCAAAGAACTGGCCTACTAGATAATGAGGATAGTGGACAGCTTCTTTAAAAAACTGAGAACTTTTGGCAGAGCAAACCTCAGAAGAAATGGAATATTCCCTGTGTCTATTAGAGGAAGTAAATGCTAGAGAATTGATATTTAAGCAAAATGTAACACTAGCTCTGATGAATGTAAGCTGAGCAAATATTACCTCAGCACAGGATACCTATCCTAGAGAAGACTAAACTTCTGGAACAATTTTCTAAAAAGAAGAGTGTAGACAAAAATATAACTCATTTTAAACTAAAGCTTGATGCCTTTATGAGAGGGATCATATGACAGTTTCCTTTTATAACAAGAGTTTAAAGCTGATGACTTAGCAAATCCCTTCCACTCTTCTGTTGTTTGTCATGATATTTTTATGCTGTGATTTTCAACACTTTACAGATTGCCATCTGAGTAACTTCATAAATCTGCCTTTGCATCAACTGAATTGATTTTTGCCACTAGCAAAGTAAGCCTGATAATCCAGAATGTATTTCCCAACAATAAATGAAAAATGTATCATAACTGCTAGTTTTACTGGTTTTCTTTCTTTTAAAAAAATGAAAAACCCAGGCTGATAATAATTTATTTTTAGTGTGGTATATGTCTACATCAATTACACTCAATTATATCTGTAGCCTTGGGAATTAATCTGACAATCATATTAGACTTCACAGACATTTCCTAGGTAACTGAAAGAGCCACATACATGCAATGCAGCCATTAGAAACTTTTGTTTTCCCTATTGAATTCTCTTATTTTTCAGCTCTTACATATGCACTAAAAGATCCATGGAACATTGTCATTAGTTTTTTTTTTAACGGTAGACAGATTTGAAATGCATTGATGAGCTGAGGAAGAGCAGAAAGACAAGAAAGAATGAAATGTTTCTAGTGGGAACCATGAAAGGTGAAAAAGATACACATCAATCTGGGGGAAAACCCAGCAGCTATGAAAAAACAATCACTCAAAACTTGAATGCTTCTTTAAATTCCCTTTGATTTGCAGAAGAAAGAACTGGAAGCAAAAGTTATCTATTTAATAAGTTAGGACTTTCAAATCATACTTTACAAAGAGAGTTTGGCTCCTGAAGAAAAGAAAAAATTTAATTTAGATGTGACAAAACAGTCCAGTCAGAAATTTAAGGTAAGACAAAGAGCAAGAATTACAGTGGCAAGAATACAGAGTGAGTCAGAACACATTTTGTTGATTTATTGTTGTTTTGCTCTTGAAAACTTTGTGTGTTTATCCATGTATTGTATTGATTTGTTTCTTTTTGGAAATGTGGAAAAAATTGGACTTGCGGATTATTTGGTTAAGGCCATTCATATCCAGGGCAGTTGACAGCTTAGGTCAACCCCAGTGCTATCTATTTAAAATTAATGTGATTTTGGTTATCATAATTCTGATGCATCACCACATTATTTGATTCAATAAATCATGGGTTTAAAAGTTTACTATCATTAGTTTTGTTCTGTTTTTTTATTAGTGCAGCTTCTGTGTTTCCAAATTGCATTCACTTACCAATGCATTCACTTTATTTTCTAAGTTTTCATGCTATGCATGCGTAATATTTTCACTTCAATGCGTGTGGCTTTCATTTCTGTGGTTTGATAGTTTGTCACTCATCTATTCAGTTTTGGCCGCAGTGAATTTTCTTTAAGGTTTCCTGTTTGATATCAATACCATAACAACAGTTTGTTTTAGGAATCTTTTCTTCTTTTGAGAATATTCACTTACTACTTAACTTTAAAGTTTTCTGTGTTAGAACACTCACTATCTTCTGAAAGGATATATTGAGCAGAACGGTGAAAAAGAGAGGAGAAATTCCAAGACATCATCAGAATTTGTTTTCCTAGGCTGATAGAATAGTTTCTGTATTGATGTTTACAAATACAAAAAAGCAAAGGGTATCATTATAGGGAAACAGATATAAAATAGCTTGAAGTACAGTTATCTATAGCAATACATGACTATGCATTATATACTTCCACAAATGCATACTAACATATATATACGTATCTTTGTATTGCTTCCAGATTAAAATCACTGTTAATGCTATAACCTTCAATGCCCTTTATGCATGTCTTCCTGTTTTGGCTTTCAAACAAAGTATAAAAATTTTGGTCTCTTTTTACTATTGAAAAGGGCTTTTTTTTTTTTCCTGGGAAAATATAGGTAATAACTCCAGTAGTCTGCAAATGGTCAGTCTTTCAGTTTTGTTCCTCTGCTTGAAACACGCTGTTGGGATGACCAGTAATTTTCCAGACCTCTAACAGTAAGAGAACAGAGGGATGGCCTACTTTCTAGGGGGACAGACGGAAGAGGGTGAGTGTAGCTTCGCTATTTTGCCAAGCTGGAACAATTTCAGGGCACAGAAATTGGGGATATCTGGGACAGCAGCAGGGCATCACTTGTTCAAGTTGGCTTCCTACTGTTTGGTAGTGAAGAAGCCCAGAGGTTAGAAGAAATTTCTGTGTATCTACTAGACAAGAGGCTCTTTTGTGTTCTGGAATTGGCTATTACAGCTATTTGCGCTGGCAGCTTTTTACTGCTGGCAGCAATAAGATGCAGATGTTCATGTTGGATGTTAGCACTCCTGATCATGGTCTGTTTTCCTTCTGTATATGTGCTGAAACTCCAAGCAAATTAAAGAAAAATAGCACATATTGTATTTAAAGGACAGTTAACATACATTTAAAATTATTTTTTATTTTTATTTTTGTTTAAAATGATGAAAAAAATACCTGCCTTGGGATTACAAAGATCTTCATTGGGCTCCCACTTAAATGCAGAAGCATCACATTTTATCTTCAATTTGTCCTTTTTAGAGAATGGCAATGGGTTCTTGGCTTAAGAGCCCTCACTTCCACCCAGGTGGCAGTGCTGCATCATATTTAGCAGTTCCAGAAGGTCTGAAGATTCATGTTTATAAACTTCATGGAAATGTCAGAATGCAACACCATCAATTCACAACATTTGAAGAGGAGGCGGCCAAAATTCCAGTCCTTCTTCACTAGGTATGTGATGATGGGAAGCTTTCACTGTTAGTTGTCTTAGTGTCAACAGCAATGAAATCACATGAGATGTAGGAGAAGAATGTGCCAAGCAAGGTAACAGCTTCCTACCTCACACAAGCCAATAATAGTTTGGTGAAGAGAGGAGAAAACATTTTGTTTTGAGCTGCTTCACTACTCTGCAGGAAATTACTCCAATGAAAATTCATAGACTGATAGAATAAGTGGGGTTGAATGGGACCTTAAAGAACATCTACT
The DNA here is from genome assembly GCF_964237585.1 of Gallinula chloropus. Classification (NCBI taxonomy): domain Eukaryota; kingdom Metazoa; phylum Chordata; class Aves; order Gruiformes; family Rallidae; genus Gallinula; species Gallinula chloropus. The sequence goes on from NC_140086.1 coordinate 44,062,429, forward strand.
CCAACCCCCCTGCCATGGGCAGGGACAACCTCCACTAGACCAGGTTGCTCAAAGCCCCATCCAACCTGGCCTTGAACACTTTCAGGAAGGAAACATCCACGACTTCTCTGGAAAACTTGTTCCAGTGCCTCACCACCTTCATAGTGAAGAATTTTGTTCTGGGCTGCAGAAATTGGATGAAAGTTCTGTGTGGCCAGTAATGATGATACAGTTTATATTACTGCCTGTTGGAGACTCAATGTTTTTGATTTTGAATTGGCATGAATAGGCATTAAAAAAATCTGGGAAGTGCTGTGAAACATTAGAATAGAATATAGAAAAAATACAGTGTAGATATATTAATGATTTGACATAGTGAGATAATGATACAATCTTGTTGTGTGTTTATTATGTTGGGGATTTATTTGCCTGATACTAAAAAAGTTTAAAAAAAAAGAAAAAAGAAAAAGGAATAAGATCTGGCTCTGCACATGTTGGTAGCATGCTAATGCATTTCATGATTGCATTTTGCAAATGATAGGCTAACTAATGAGACATATTTTTTTTTACTACAGTAAGCCTGAAGATATTCAGCAAATTGTGGATCATGTCTTATTTCATGTAAGAATGTTTTCATGCCTCATTCTTTCTAAGTCTGCCTTTGACTAGTATTGAGAAGTGACTACCAAACTGACACTGGAGATGTTTATATCTGCAGAAATTAGGAAAAAAAATTAAAAATTCTTGATCCAATAATTTTCTACCTACTAGAATAGTTCATATCAGACTTGCTAAGGACAATAAAGAATGGTTTTGCTGCCTTTTAATCCTAGGTCATCAAGTCTGGTGTTTGTTTGATTGTTTTGTTTGTTGAAGTTGCATTTTTTCTTTATTTTGTTTTAAGGCAAGACAAGGTCTTAAAAAATCCAGTATTCTGAACAGAAGGTGGCAAACACGTTGAAGTGAGTCCTGAAATTAGAAGCATTTAACAGTACATTACATCCCTCATTTCTCTTCCAGTCAATATATCCTGAATCTGCCAGCCCCAAGGAAATCCCCAAAGCAGACTATTCCTTCTACTGAGAATAAAGTGCCAGAAATCCCACTCAATGTAGTAAAGGTGTTGAGATATAAAGGAAATTAAGACCATCTTGTGAGAGAAGTTGCTTATTGTAAGTAAAATAACACTTAAAGGAATTATTTACTGGTAGACAGCGTTTATAATGGAAAAAAACTTAAATGGAAGATTGAATTGAATTAAATTGGAGACACAATGTCCACTTCCTGTTGGTGAAAGAGTTGCTGCTTTAATATTTTAAGGGAGGATGTTTTATGAATAGTCTTATGTAATGTATTTCTTTTTCTTTCTCAGTATTAGCCTTGTGCCCACAAAAAGGAGATGCTGTAGCCTGAAGAAGAAATTTAGCTAAGACAAACTCTAGAGCAATTAGGAATTAATTTTCTCCTATGTGTAATGCTTCATTCATGTTAAATTTGCACTGTGCTACTTTAGGTATCTGCAAGCTGCTTATAAGGCTATTATTTCTTCACTGTTGATGACCAAATTTAGCCCAGAGCAGCTTGAATACTTACCTAGAAAAAAAAAATAGAGACTAAATCCTCAATGAATTACTGTTCTCCCATTATGTTGTACCTTCCTTAAGTACAGTCAAGAAAGTATAGACTTTGTGTCTGAAAATTCTGCAAACAAGAAGTGATTGATGCCACATGCCTAAACACGACTGTTTGAGTTTTACTCAGACCTGTTAAAAATATATTGAAATGAACAGATGACTCATAAAAAAAAAAAAAAACTCCAAAAGATGAGATTCATTAACAAAGAACCAAAGGAATTTTTCTTTTTTTTTTTTCTTTTTTTAAAACTTTTTTCCCCCCCATATTTAAATAAATAAATAAAAGTAAAGAATAGCATCAGAAAAATATTGTCTCTGGGCCCTAAAAGCTTAGTTCTCAGCTCTAATGTGAAGTATGCAAGGTTGCATTAGGTTTGCGTGGCAAGGTTTTGGTATCAGGGGACTACAGGGGCAGCTTCTGTGTGAAGCTGCTAGGAGCTTCCCCCATGTTCAACAGAGCCAATTGCAGCCAGCTCCAAGATGGACCTACCACTGACAAAAGCCAAGCCAATTAGCAACAGTGGTAGAGCCTCTAGGATAACATAGTTGAAAAGGGGGAGAAAAAAACCTGTGTAACTGCAGCCAGAGAGAGGAGTGCAGAATATGTGGGAGGAACAAATCTGCAGATGAATATCAAGGGGAGGAGGTGCTGTAGGCACTGGAGCAGAAATCCCCCTACAGCTCAAGAAGACCATGGTGAGGTAGGCTGTTCCTCTGCAGCCCATGGAGGTTAATCGTGGAGAACATATACACCATCCCATGGAGGACCCCATGCTGGAGCAGGTGGAGGTACCCAAAGGAGGTTGTGACCCAGTGGGAAGCCCGTGCTTGAGCAAACTCCTGGAAGGACCTTTGGCCCAGTGGAGAGAGGAGCAGATGCAGAAGCAGGTTTGCTGGCAGGACTTAGGATCTTGTGGGTGACCCACCCTGGAGCAGTCTGGTCCTGAAGGTCTGCACCCCCTGGAAGAGACCCACAGGCCAGGGCTGCCATCATGGTGGTCCCATGATGCAGGTTGGGCTCAGACAGGGAGGTGGGAGCCCAGAGTCAGCATACTGGCCCAGGGGCTCCTTGCCATGGGGAGAATGGGATTCAGTCCCAGCTCCAACATGAAGATATTGTTACTGGTGCAGAGGGCTGGAGCTGACCTGCCTGTCCAACCCTTCTGTTAAAGCAGGATTGCACAGGATTGTGTCCTGGTGGGTCTATATCTCTGAGAGACTCCACAGCCTCTCTGGGCAGCTTGTTACAGCCTATTCTCTCAGGGTGAAGAAGTTTTTTCTCATGTTCAGACAGAACTTCCTATATAATAAGATGCATCATCATAAACAGATATACTCAGAGTTGCATCAGCCTGGGATTATGACCCAACTAGTGGTTCCATAGAGAAGCAGTGAGAAAAAGCCTGAGCTTAGATCTACATTGGCAAGATTGTGTTGTGTACACAGCCTGTCCAAAGAGCACAGTGATGTGTGCCACACTGGAGAACCTGATCAACGAGAGACACACGTCTTTAGTATTTCCACACCATTCATGTTCATGTGTTACTTACCTGTTACTAAGACAAGAGAAAGCAGAATGGGGAAGCAGTAAGTTCCCCAAACTGCTAGTAACTTCATGGAGGAAGCACAAACCAGTGTGTTGTTCTAAATAGCAATAAGTTTAAATAAAAATAAGGAAGAAGTTTTTAAAAAATAAAGTTAATGAGAAATTCTTACATTACATAGAAGAGACATCTAAAATCTCATGTCCTTTGCAGTATGATGAGTCAGGCTGAACCATTCATATAGGGATTCAAGCCCAGTTTGTGGTAGGTCCATAATCTGGAAATTTAAGGTCATTAAATTCAGCCATAAGTCACTTATATAAAATCATGGGAAAAAAAAATCACTGTGTTATGTTCCTTTAAAGAAATTTTATTAGATAAATAATGATACTTCCCTACAATTACCTTCAAAATCTGACAGAAATAAATGCAGGTAAAGTTAACATAATATCTTTTGAAATTAATCTAACAGCCTCTTCCCATCTCTAATTCATTGTAAAGTGAAATATTGCTTCATGTGTTTCCTTCACATCAAACTTCCAGGTAACCTCTTAAAATTAATCTTTATTGTGTAAAAGGAGGTAAGCTATAGAAACTTATAAAAATCCTCCAATCACGACTTTTAAAACTAGTTAGAAATTCAGATGTTTTTAATGATTATTTGAATAGAAAAATATATGATTTACAAAGTTTTCAGGTTGAAATATTTTCAATTGTATCCATCTGTTGCTTTTCTATCTGACTTTACTTTTTGCACCATCTACCCTGTTGATACTAAGCTGTTATTCTCTGATTCTCTCGGGTCCAAAATGAAATGTGATTTTTTATTATTTTTTAATCAGTGGTCTCACCAGCATTTACACCAAACATACTTCCTCTCACTGTTACCAGTTTTAAATTTCTTCCTTGGAATTATATGATACAAGCAAAATATTTTTATCATTATAGTTCTTCCTTTAAATTCAGCTAAATTGCTGCAACTGAAAAATCTCCCTGAGTAAAAGCTCATCTATGACATAAGTTACTATACTAAAACAGTCTTGGCAGAAACTAATCTGTACTTCCACAATTGGACAAAAACATTACTTTTAAAACTTTGCACTATCCACAGCTGGGAAAATGAAAAGAAATAATCTGCCAGCAAGATTTATGTTATTACCATTCTAAATAATTACCAGTCTACTTTAACTTTACTGACAACTGTGGAAATTTGCGTTTATCATGAAATAAATTTGATCAGGAAACTTGGAGCTTGTCTCTTACAGCATTTCTTTTCCAGACTTGAAGTTGTCATTCATTTTAGAAATAATTACTGTGCAGCTAAGTATTTGGGGTTCAAAAATTATACCTGTTGCTTTAAAAATGCATGAGAAGGATTATTGTCAGGAGCCATCTCTAAACATACGAAAAAATAAGCCACATTTATGTCACTTCATTCAAACGGGAATCAGATGCTTGGGAAAGTGAAGCATAGTTAACACAATATTATGGACTCTGGACCTTTATAACAGAATCTGACCATATGTTTTATGACAGTTAGCTTTTTTAAGAAGTGCAGTCTCTGCAAATTATCTGAAAAAAAAATTGGAATTGTCTCAAATTAATCTGCCATTTGATTTATTATGAGATAATTTAGCACATGTCTGTCCTCACAGACCAATTGGCTCCAGAATAGCTATTTTCAGAACCGAAAATACAGGGAAAAGCAATGAAACTCTAATGTGCAGAGTTTATTGGCCTGGACAGAGAATCCTATAAGCTGTATTCTCTCCCAATGTGATCTGGCACATTCCCCAGTTCTGCACTCTGTTATAAGCGTTTACCAAATCACATCAGCTGTAGCTTGGATAGTTCTGCATAACTGTTCAATATCAAGATTACTTGACTGAATTATATTTAGACTCTCTATAAGTCTTCATTATCAACAAAAAATATTCAACTGTTGAAGTAAGGTAATGTGTTGAAGGAAAATTTTCAAAAATCAAAACCATATAATAAAAATGAGAAGAGAAACTTCATGTTGTTATCATGAAGGCCAATGGGAAAACAAAAACTGGACATGAAGTTTTACTTCTTTGTACTCATTTATACCAGTATGACTTGATTATATATTCATGGAAAGTGAATCCAAACTGAATAGGAATGTAAAGAAAGTAGATTCAGTTCTCATATGAGTGAATTTCTGCACCTGATATATTTCTGATAAAGGCTAAGCACGGAAAAGTTTGAAATCTAGTTCACCAAAGGTGAAGACTTTCAGGAGTTTTAAAGTGAAAGCACGCAGTACAACAGAACTCCTAAAAGGATATTTAAACATTCATCAGAAATTAAGTTACAGCAATTTCCACTGGTTCTCAGAACACTTGTACTTGATTTTACATGAATAAAGGTTTTCCTTAAAAACATGAAAAAACCTGACAAATATTGATTTTGAATCTTGCTCACAGTAAGATTATCAAAGAAAAATCAACAAAATGCATGATCTAACAGTAACAGAATTGCTTACCTTTCCAGCAACACATGCAAACTAATACTGGAAATAGAGGTATAAGAACAAAAAACATAACCTAGGTATGGCAATTTTGCATCTATCACACTATTTAGTAGTGGAACGTTTCAGAATGCTTGTAGGTTCATGCTTACAATCTACTGTAGCTCACTAAATTCTCAAGTATCCATTTGTACATCCTGTAGTCCATAGCATGTTCATGGGAATGTGATGTAACTGAACAGTTTTTCATTTCATGAAAAATCATTATTTCTTCTCCTGCCTTGTGGGTCCTTCAGAAAATTACGTTCTTTTTTCCTTTTTTTTTCTTTTTTTTTTTTTTTTTTTTCACTGACTGCTCCTGGTAACCTGTACATAAAATAAATGGAAGTAGCCAGTAAGAAAAGCTCTACAAACTGACAAACAGCAAAATTCAATGCTGGCAGCTGATCCCAGGTTCATTCTGGCACATCCTTTGTAGTAAACCCCGATGCTCTGCAGCAAGCAAACAGCAATAGCTTTTTATATCTGAATAGGAAGGGAAGGAAAAAAATAAACAAATCAGTAAACCCCCTCACAAACTAAACAAAAATCCTGCATCCACAATAATATCCTATTTACTCAGTTTAATTAATCAGAAAATGTGTCTCTGCTGTTGAAATTCTTCATGTATGAGCGTTTGAATGTCCTTGAAAATATTCTTAGATTACAAAGAAGTAATAGAATTTCACCTCCGACTTGCCAAAAAATATTAATAGATAACTTCTCGTTTTAATCATCATATTATAATTGGAATGGTCCTTATCTCATTTTTACTTCTCCTTATGCTCATGGAGTGTAGATGAAATCAAAAGCACAAGTACTGAAACAGCACCAACTGTTATGATACTTTCACTGTATAAAGAAATTTTGAGATGCAAGAAAGCGCATCATATCCAGACCACTGGTTTGTTCTCACATAATCAGGAATGATGTCACCCAGTCAAATTGCACCAACCCTTATAAAATCAGAAACAAATTTCAGAACACCCTCATACATTCTGAAATGAATTTTAGAAGGATTTCAGCTGTGACCAAAGATACAAATAGATTCAGCCTTCAAGAAGCCTGAAATGGAAAAATATCTTTCCATTTCAAATGCACTGTTTTTTTCTGAGCCACACTGTTATATTGATGTCAGCATTTCATCCATAGGTTAACTATAGTCTCCTTTGTGTAATGTGTTTAACATTTAACTTTCACAGAGTTCACAAATCACAAATCATGCCAATGGAAGGTTCTGATTTTGGACTATTTCAGCTTACCACAGGGAATCAAACATGATATTACCACTTTAAAGTAGCTTGTAGTAGTACCACACAAATTAGTACACTCTGAAATATTATACACTGAAATATTAATTATAAACAGATGCACATGAAGACATGTTGCTCTGGGAAGATAAGGTGCATGCAAGTATTATTGTCACTGAAATGAATGAAACAAGCAAAAGCAGTTTCTCAGATCCATTCAGAAAATGAAAACAAAGCTGATGGAGGTTATTAAGGGAGGAATCTTTTTAAAGATGCCAGAGTGAAAGAATTATTCCCCATTTTAAGAACACATAGATATTTTGATACATCTGAGACTTCTTTATCTTGTTTTAACATATTCCTTAGACTTCTCTGAGGTTTTGTTCACCTTTCTAAGTACTGCAGCAATGCAACTGCAAGGGGAACATTGAAAGATTTTAATGGGGCATGCCTTACATGCAGCAATGTATTGGACCACAGTTTTGAACCATAAGGGCCATAGCAAGCGGAGAAGGAGTAATAATTCCTCTTAATGGCTTTACTTTGAAATTGAAACCGTAAATCCTTAGACCTTAATTATGACATTGCATAACATCATCAAGACGTGTTGTGCCACTGGAAGCTGCCACAGATATTGAAGAGGATCTCCCACTGCTGTCTCAGACCTTGTCCTTGGCAATTCCCCAGACCACCCATGTAATCTTCTCTACATCTGTTTGAAAAGATTCCCACTTCAGCATTTTCGGAGCTTCACTTTTCAGGCTGCCTGATTCCAAAGCTGATTGTATTTCAGCTCATTCTGGGCAAGATCCCAGGCTTTTCTGCAGAGTCCTGTCCCTTCTGTCACTGCCTTCAAAGTAAAAGCAAAAGGTAAGCTCCAGCAGCAGTTTCATCTGTTTCATCTGAATACTCTGACTATGACAAAGTGAATTTGAGTTTCACTGAACTTCTTTTCTCACTGACAATACTTAACTTCCCTAACTCTCAAAAAACATTATATGATTGCTAAGGAAACCTGGCTAAATTATTAGATCTGACTGGAGAAAGGTTTTGTTTCTTCCTAGTATAATTAAGTATACCTCTTCTGGAATACAAATATTATAAATAAATTCAGATAACATCATGATACCACCATGTTTGCATGGAAGCTACCAGAAAAAAAGTGTTACTTGTATTGCATTACAATGATAAACACTAGAACATATTACTATAATTCAATTCATTAGTATCTCCCTGTTTTGACACTCATATTTAAATTATTGGAGACCTGGATGTTGAAGATTATCAACAGTGCTCTATTAGAAGTGCTCTACAGAAATATGTAATCCTAAAATATAGAACAGTTCATGCATGAACTAAAAGGAATATATATATAAATAGTCTGGATTCTCATTTGAAGAATTTGCACATAGAGAAATGGTACCATTTTATTGTTAAAATTAATTTTATATTGCTTTTACCTGAAAGACGTGTTCTGGAAATTTCTCATATTTGACTGAATCCTACACTGCAGTTCCTAATAAAAAATATCCAAATTCGTATTCTGATTTTTTAAAGTAAGTAAACTTTATAGTTGTTTTCAAAAAATGTCTATGATGCATTAGTACTTTCCTTGTGTAGGCTTTATTGATCAAAATATTTATTCGTTAATCACATGGAAGCATACCAGAATTAACTATGAGCAAAGCACTTGAGTATTACTCCTAAAAGCTTGTGTATCTATATTACAATGGCTGCCACTTTAATTACAGTTAAGGAGATATACAGAAATTAGAAAAGATAGCCTCCTAAGATGCCATATAAGTAATCTATGTACAATTTTGACCATTGCTGAGGAAACTAACTTGCCAGAATACAGCATGAAGATTATGAGACCATTAAATGGGTTTGATTAATATGTTATGAAACTAATTTATGAACACTGATGATTTGTGAAGTGTCTTTGTGAAACCACTTTACTAAAAATACATGGCTTTTTAAAGACAAGAGACTTCTAACCTTAAAATAAGTGCTCAGACCAAGAAATTAGTTTCACTAAACAGTTGGCCACAGATAGGAGAATCAGCCTGCAGATTGCCGGTTGGAATGAACATTCTGCAAATAAGAAGAAAGAACAGACATGACAAAGGTTGGAAGAGATGTTCAGATACTTGGGGCTGGGAAATGTGGGAAAAGAAGACTATCAGAAGAAAGTCTCTTTCTTTTTAGGTGTAGGACCAAAGAGTACAAGTAGCATTAGCAAAGCTTGTTATTCAAAACAGACACACAAGGTTTGTGGAACAAAAGTCTGATCTTATCCCTCAGATTCCTATAGTTAATGAGGAAATGGAAGACACAAAATGTTAGTAATTTTTTCCCATTCTTTCTGTTGCTTGCTAAGAATTACAGAATTTTTGAAACCCATGCAAAGATTGCTTGCTTATGAGTGTGGGGTTTTCTTTGCATATAACTATTTCCCACCATTGGACATTCTTTAAACCTCTCACGAGAAAGAATCTGGACCCAAGAGTGTCAACCTGGTGAAGCTTCTGTTCACTAAAAAGCTGTTGAAACAGATGATGAATCTGGAGATAGCAACTGATTCATGTAGATTGTTCTCAGATGGACGTGTGGAACAGATACCTTGTCTCTTGGTGTGTTTCTTGTGATACCAGCATGCAGGTTTTAGAACAAGTACCCTAACATCTACAAGACTCAATTCATTAATTTTAATGTATTTTATTACTTAAAATGTTCTAAAATGAAAGTACTTTATTTTTATTTTTTCTTGTTATCAATAAGATCAAGTAAGATTCATCAGTGTGAATCCTGGTTCCAAAGAAAGTAATTTTCATCAGATAATTTAGTTTTCTATAAAGTCCTTAAGGACTTAAAGTCCTAAAGGAATATATTAAATATCATGCAAATGAACCAGTTGTTTGATAAGTTTGAACTACACTGGGCTGGTGATGCATAGCAATAACTTAAATTTGGAAAACCAGTTATCATTGCAATGATATTAATAGTGGAGCCATGCATGATTTAGAGGAGTAGTATGAAAAACATAGAAATGGATAATGGGAAAAGTGGTTGATTTAGACACAAGATTCTTGTTGAGCTATACACCAGGAACTAATACATGCCTATGTATATGGAGTGTTAACCAGTTCTCAGCCATTCAAAAGGTATCACAGTTATCTTTATTCTGTCTAATATAACTAACATTTTTTCTTCACTTATAGTATACACTTAATATAGATGCTGTTCTTTCTGATCTGTAATACACATTGTGAACTGAAGTGAACAACAATTCCCCATGCTTCTAGGAAAACGCATTTGTTTATCACCTAAAACTTTGGCTGTGCAGTGAAGCACCTGCTGGTTTTCAGTTGTATGTATTGTAATAGGCATTTGAAGCCTAAACTATGTGCCAAAAGGGAGTAATTCTATAAATACAGAGAATTAAAGCACATAAGGAAAGAAGTTGTTGAAAATAGGGCTTCTCATGAAATCCCAGCCAAATTATCCTTTCTGCTAAGATGTGAGCTCGTAGGAACAGATTATACTGCCCAATCGGGAGATAATATTAGACACACCACACCCCTACCACTAGAAAACACTGTTTTGGAGACTATGATTTAACAATTTTCAAGAGCTGGAAAAAGGCTGTAGAGGAAAGTCATGATGCTACATGTTTTTTTCAGCAGAGACACAAAGAAGGTCATACTAGAGAAGCCTAAAGTAATCCCATTAGGTATTTCTAAGTGATCTGTCTGGGGAGATCTGCCTTGCCTGTCCGAGTCAGCAGAGGCTGAAGAAGAAAACAGTGGACCAGGAAATGTCTGAATGTGTCACAGTTCTCAGTCCAGGACACCAAGGAGGATCTGTTGGATGCATTATTTCTATGGGGAACAAATGTTGGCAGGTGTATCGATTGCTGGGAAGTTCAACGTTAGAAAAGCAAGTGAGTGCTGAGCACAGTATAGTTCAGTTGTCTATGACACAATATGTAATAAATAAAAGTGATATTGTTTAAGATTTGCATTATCTGGGCATGCATTTTGTTCATGTCAGTAGATTCTAGGACTGAGAATGCTCCATGTAAAAAGATGTGCTTTTGTCTCCACATATTAACTTCTAGTCATCAGAATCTCACCTCATGTCAGCTTGAATGACAAGACATGAAAAGTAACCAGAATCAAGGACATAGGTGGTGGTGTACCTCACTCAAAACACTGTTTACAGCGTGGGTTGAGTCTATTTTGTCAGCAGTTCCTACAAAGGTGGCAGCTCCTGTGAGCAACGGATTTACTTTTCTGAATAACCTTAAAAATAGAAAAAATAGATCTCTCTCCTTTTATCTTACTGGTTGGGAGGGAAAAAATAGGTTTCTAATAAACATGCCATTAAAAAAAGGAAAATTCTTACCCTGTTGGGAAGAAAAAGAAGCAAACCCAGAAAGCACAGAATCATAGAATGTGTAAGTTTGGAAGGGATCTTTAGAGGTCATCTAGTCCACCCCCTCTGCAGTAAGCAGGGACACCTTCACTAGATCAGGTTGCTCAGAGCCCCATTAAGCCTGACTTTGAATTTCTCCAGGGATGGGGCCTCCACTGCCTCTCTGGGCAACCTGTTCTAGTGATCCACCACCCTCATATTGAAGAACTGTTTCCTAATATCCAACCTAAATCTCTCTTTTTCTAGTTTAAAATCATTACCCCTCATCCTACTGCTACAAGCCCTCATGAACAGTTCTTCCTCAGCTTTCTTATAGGCACCTTTCACATATTGGAAAGCCGATATAAGGTCCCCCACGGATCCTTCTCTTCTCCAGGCTGAACAAGCCCAACAGCCTCATCCTATCTTCGTAAGAGAGGTGCTCCAGCCCTTTGATCCTTTTTGTGGCCCTCCTCTGGATGCACTTGTCCTTCTGTGTTGAAGGCTCCAGAGCCAGACACAAGCATGTCTCAGCAGTCACTGAATAAGATGTATTTTTCACGACCAAGTTACACTGTGTCATTATATCCTGATCTTAAACTAAGGTATGTTTATTTAAATTTAAAGGTTCTGATTTTGTCAAGGATGTAGTCAGCATGATTGAGCTTCCTTGATTGTAGTCTCATGTGTGTGATGAAATAAACCTGATACAAGATGGAAGCCTCTGTCCTCCTGGGCTGTCAGTTTATCAGTGGTAATTGTGACAGAGGAGAATAGAACAACATGTTACTTGAAGAATCACTTTTGTTAAAAAAATGGGCATATTCTTATATGTTTTAACAATAGAAAATTTAAATGAATATGTACCAAAATGTATGTCAGTTCCAATAAACATAGCTAGTGTTTCCTACATCATCAGTAAGGATGTTTAAATACCTTCTGCCATGTAGCTTTAGTTCAGTTCTCAGAAGGGAATTTGTAGGGTAGAGAACAACTACCAACTAGTCATAGCCTTTCTATTTAGTTGTAGTTACAGGTATACAGACAATAATTATACTACTTTTCAACCTGCAGGAAATACTACATTTTATAATATTCAAGCACCATTTAAAATTCCTGTAAATGAACATCAACACATAGAAAAAGTGGTAATGCTCTCCAGAAAATTCTTATCATCAAACAGTTCACTATGATGACTGTCATCTTCATAAACATGGGTCTTGATAGACTGTGGTGGTTTCGCCCTGGCTGGAGGCCAGATGTCCACCAAAGTCAGTCCCCTCTCCCCGGCCAAGAAAGAAACTGTCTCAGCAGCACAGCCTCACAAAACTGCAACAATAGAGCAGGCTGATAGAATGCATGCAAAACATCAAGATGGTAACACTGAAGTAAACTATAAAATTCCCAGTAGTATCAGAAGACCTCTACATTTCTCCATGCATGTTCCTCTGCATGGCCAAATCACCCTGGAACTGAAGCCAACCTTGTCAACAGTCACTGTGTCTGAAGCAGGTGAAATTTTAGAAGATTGAATTATTTCTGGGTATAGGTACACAAATGAGAACTATGATACATTCTGGTATGCTAAAATTAGGTAATAATTCAAAAATCATTCTATGTTCTGCTACAAATACCTTTTCTGCTACAAGTATTTTTCTATTATACAATTAGGTTCAGGATTCATCTTTTATGCAGTCCAGAAGCTCATGCAATTGTAGCACATATAAGTACATATTTCAATGCTTTGATCACTAGCAAAATATTGCTAGCAGATTTTTCAAATGTCAGAGATTTCATCATCCATCCTATGAACCAGTGATATAGTAAATAAAATGATACTATAGGTTTGTGATTAGATTACTGATGAAGTTTGAAACATGTATGATCGATATATAAATATACAATATTCACAGGAGCCAACTAATATGTTTCAGTCATGGCTATGAGGTATTTCCAGTCTTTTTCATAATTTCACAAAATTAACAGATAAATAAATACCTTTTTCTTACTTCAGCTATATAAAAGATGAAGATAAATGAATAACTGAATGTTATTTTAAATTCAGTTACTTGAGAAGAATAATCCAGACCTTGATTTTCTCCAAAAACTTTCTAATACTTATATGACAATTAGAAGAATTTAATTTTTGGCAGTTCATCTTCTTTATAACTGTTGTTAAGTGTAAAATCAATTTCCCAAATTCTCAACAGATTTTGGAATTAATCTTTGGAAATTAAAAAAAAAAGACAAACACAAATAATAAACTAAAAAACTCAACAAAAAAACCTCTACCTCAAACAAAAAACAACCAAAAATGCACTCACATACACACAAAAAAATGATCCCTGCAAAATGCAATCTTTTCTCTGAATAATGTACCTGCTACAAGACCACAACTAGGGACTGATTTAATAGCATTTTTGAATCATAGAATCACAGAATCACAGAATCACAGAATCATAAGGGTTGGAAGGGACCTCGAGAGATCATCAGGTCCAACCCCCCTGTCAGAGCAGTTCCCTAGCTCATATTGCACAGGGAGGCATCCAGACGAGTCTTGAATATCTCCAGAGAAGGAGACTCCACCACCTCCCTGGGCAGCCTGTCCCAGGGCTCTGTCACCCTCACTGTGGAAAAAGTTCTTCCGCATGTTGGTACGGAACTTCCTGTGCTCCAACTTGCAGCCATTGCCCCTTGTCCTGTCCCCACAGACCACTGAAAAGGGGCTGGCCATTGCCCTCTGCATCCCATGCCTAAGATATTTATAAACATTAATTAGGTCCCCTCTTAGTCTTCTTTTCTCAAGGCTGAACAGTCCCAGCTCGCTCAGCCTTTCCTCATAGGGGAGATCCTCCAGGCCCTTAATCACCTTTGTAGCCCTCCTCTGGACTCTCTCCAGGAGATCCCTGTCTTTTTTATACCAGGGAGCCCAGAACTGGACACAATACTCCAGGTGGGGCCTGACCAGGGCAGAGTAGAGGGGGAGGATCACCTCCTTTGACCTGCTGGACACACTCCTGATGCACCCCAGGATCCCATTGGCTCTTTTAGCCACCAGGGCACACTGCTGGCTCATGGCCAACCTGTCATCTACCAGGACCCCCAGGTCCTTCTCCACAGAGCTCTTCTCCAGCAGGTCATCCCCGAGCCTGTACTGATACAAGCGGCTATTCCTTCCCAGTTGCAAGACTCTACACTTGCTTTTGTTGAATCTCATTTGGTTTCTCCCTGCCCAGCTTTCCAACCTGTCCAGGTCTCACTGAAAAATAGTAAATCTTTTTCCTCTCCTGTTTTAAATCTCAGTGTTTCTGGCTTGTTTGGGTTTTTGGTTTTGGTTTTCTTAGGTAGGTTATTTCTTATCTGGTGATGAAATGCAGACATGACCTGTTACATGAAAATAAACAGCTACTGATGTACTTTTAAATGATGCTGTAACTTAAAATGTAGTCCAAATTTTATTTCAATTATCATCTCATTTTTATTGGGTTGTGTAACATTAGCATTTCATTATAAACTTTTATTCGGTGCAGATGTTGAAGAAACAGTGTTGTTTTCTCAAAAACAGTTGAGAAAGAGTACAACAACCAATGGTCAAGGCAGTAAAAAGAAATATCTTGAATCATAAGATGATGAAGAATTTAATAATGAACAGCTAGATAAGGTTGAATACATTCTGGAAAACACCATGTCAAAACAGTCACATTTTTCTTTTTTCATTAGATTTTCATATTAGAAATTTGAAATTTAACAACCTAGAATTTTTAATTTAGGGACTTAGTTTAAAGACAAATCAAAGCAGTTAGATGTGTTTTGATATGGCAATAGCAGGAGCTAATAATAATAACAATAAAAGTTTTATATTCTGCTTTCGCTGTGTGGTCTGGGGAACAGAGCTAGAGGGATGCTCCCATTTCTGCCTTCCCGTGTCCCTTCTAATCATACACATTGAGATGCTCAAATGGCACTAATGCAGAAAAACCCTCCTCTTCATCTCCTGTACTGTCAGACTTAAAGTACTTGATTAGCTCTTGACATCTGTGTAGAAACTGTAATGTCTTACGTGTGAAATTAACTGGTAGCTTGCCTTCCTTTAGAGGTCAACACTCCATTATTATTGTCCCTGTGCAAAACAAAACAATTTACCACTTCCAAACTCCATGTTTTTAAGATAAACTTGAACCTTAGAATAATTTCCCTTCAAGTTTCTGAATAATTCCTTCAAGATTATTAAACTGGCAATGTACCCAAAACATTTTTATCAACTTCTAAACCATTTACAAAAGGATTTGGAAACTCAAAGAAACTAGAATTCATTTAGACTTTGAGACAGGTGAATGATAATTGAGTTTAACCTTCAAAGACATTACAGAGTTTTTAACTCTGAAAAATGCCTATTAAAGTACAGAAATCTTATGCAGACCGGAGTATATAATTAATAAGGTCTACATGGTAATATTAAAATTTCATATCTAGTTATATTTTCTTGTAGCAGGTAATCATGAGCTGCTAACTCTGTGTGACATTGCCATGCCACTGGAAATGAGAATCAGTGTAATCGCTATTAAAGGCAGATAGATTTATAAACAATGGCTTTGGACTAGGGAACTTTGACAATTAATAAGAAGTGCAAATTATCATTATACAACCTCATTAAAAAATTTTGGTTGGTACTGTCCAAGACAGTCTTATTCCACAGTAGGAAATCTTGTGCTTCTTTCCAGTAATGCTAAATTACCCAACGAGGCTCCCTGAGGTGTTACCCTGCTAATAACCATACTAATTGCGACCTCAGAATGTGACATGTCTAATCCTTGCTCAGTCCCAGCTGGGGTGATAAGGTCATTTCCTGGCTGTGATAGTGGCAATAATTAATGCCAGAGGTACAGCCTGAAGCCTGGCAATTTGCCACTGCAGGATTAACTATTTTGTGATGCTTCACTTCTGTGAAATAACCTTTTACTTCATGAGCACTGATCTCAGTGCAACTGACTGAACTTTACAACATGAGTCAGAATATCATGACCACGTCTAGAATCTGTCATTTTGATGATCTATATACCCCATTCTCCATATTTTGTCATAACATATTTATCTTTGGTTATCAACACTCTGCACTTGAAAATTTCAAAATATAGCCCTCTATTCATTACTGTAAATCCAGTAATGTGTGGTGCTGAAGCCGTGTGGTATATTAACATAATTGTTATAATACCATTATTTTATATTTTTAAAGGAGTTTGAGAATTTTGAAATTTCTGTTATGTTTTGTAGTTAAGGAAATGTCATAACATGAGAGGAAAAGTGTTTTCTTGAGTAAATATTGCCCATTTTAGACATCTATAGCTCTAAAAATTGTATTCCTATAATGTCATGATTTGATATTTTCAATTTTAATAAACCACAAAAGCAATAAACAAATGCTGCTCTTAATGAAAGGGATTGGAGGGAAATATGCTGAGCTCTTTTATTGTCTTTTCCTAATTGTTAAATTTATGTTGACTGAAATGGTAATTATCACTAATGCTGCTTACCCTGCTTCCTTAAATGTGACCTTTATTAGCTTGATTAACTACACCATATTTTACACTGACAAGCTGTTACCGCCAGTTTTGGTTAGGCAGTTTTATAGTGTCTTGCTATAAAATGTTGACATTTATATCTTTATGCAGAGGAGATATAACTTTAGGTTTACTTTAATATCTAGAAATTTTAACCTGAATAATAAAGTAAAACTGACTAGAAGACCAGTTTTAGTATTCTTTAATAGTATCATGATCAACGTTGCCCTTTAATTTGATTAACAAAGATTAAATATACTTTAAATGTTCATCATCATGAACATCTACTGCTGGCTTTCTTTTAGTGAATTGAGTCCACAGGAGGTGGAGAATTACAATTGATTGTAATGTGGCTATTAGACATTGACATCTTCATTTCCTGGAAAAGAAATCTATTCTGGCTGAATCTGTTTAAAAAAATGGGTAGATGTGGCACTTTGGGAGATGATTCAGAGGTTATGGAGGTGCAGTGCTTGCAGTTGGACTTGGTGATCTTGAGGGTCTTTTCTAAACATGATTCTATGAGTCTATATTCCAGTTGTGCTGATCCAGCAAACACTAATTTTACAATTGTTTTGAATCAGAACACAAATGCTATGACACCATTCTTGTATCAATATTTTTCAATTAAAGTATTCCTTATCCTACTGCAAGAAACTTAAAATACACACCTTTGCCTTCCTATGAGAATATTATCTTTCCTTTCTTGTTTCATCCACATGAGAAGAATCTCAGTAGTACGTAACTGGAGAACTGAAGCGTGCTCCATCTATGTTAATAATGACCCTTTAAAAATAAAAATATGTACACAATATAAATATTGTGTTGATATAAATATTGCAGGATTATATTTCAGCCCTATCATGATGAATTTATGATTCCACCATATTTATCTAATTAATTTATAATTCCACCCATTTATCTATTGTAAACACTATGGCTACTGTAATAACCAGAAATAATTGTTCTAATTTCTAGTCAATTGAAGTGCAAATCCAAGAAACCAAGAGATGACACTGCATTGCCATTCAGAATAACCTATGCTGCCACAAGAAAACCTTTAAGGACAGTAAGAACAATGAATGAAATATATAGGTAAGTCCTAGCTACATGCAAACAAGACATTACTTCTGAATTCTGTAGCATTTAGAAATACAATAAGAACAGAATATAAAACACATGGAAGAATGTTCACTTGTTCAGCCTGGAGGAGACTGAGGGGAGACATCATTGCAGTCTATGGTTTCCTGATGAGGGAGAGGGAAGGGGCAGATGCTGATCTCCTCTCATTGGCTACCAGTGATAGAACCCTGAAGGAACGGTATGAAGCTGAGACAGAGGAGGTTTAGGCTGGACATTAAGAAGAGGTTCTTTACTGATAGGGTGGTTGGGCACTGGAACAGGCTTCCCAGGAAAATAGTCATAGCATCAAGCTTGAGGGAGTTCAGCAAGCTTCTGGATGATGCAGTCAGTCCCATGCTCTGACTTGGCTGGTCCTGTGTGGAGCCAGGATTTGGGCTTGATGATTCTTATGGGTTCCTTCCAACTCAGGAGATTCTATGATTCTATGTATCACTTGACAGCATAAACCATGAGTTTATCAGTTAAAGTTGCATGCAATATATATGAACAGTTGAAGAAAAGCAGGTAGGAGACACACTGTTAATTGGAGAAAGAAAACAAATCTGGATTGTAGAAGTGGAAATATCTAAGTGCTTGAATTTATTGAGTATATCATTATCCATTTGGGGTGAACAAAAGGGTTTTAAATTTTTGGATCAATTACTTTTGCTTATAGATAATCCAAGCCAAACACAATAGAAAACAGGCCTCCATTTGGTCCTGAAAAATTCTGTTTACCTGAAATTGACTAGATGATCAGGAGGGCATTCTTCTCTCTTTAGTTTGTATGGTACTGGAAATGCAGTCTATTGTAAATTTTGAATGAGAAACTAACAGATAAGGCACCTTGCATATTTTCACAAATGCTTATGGCTTGATTGGTTATTTGTTTTTAATGTTTATTCTAGGTATGGAAACTATGCTGAAAATAGGCAATTTAGATAATATGAAAAATATTTAGGGGGTAGAATTTAAACAATATAAAAATAGTTTTAAAAATATTCTTTATATTCTTTCAGGGTTTACCTATTCGTTTTGAAATAAAGACAAAAAGCGGCTTTATTGAGGCAGTAGGTCAATCATACTGTTTTATATTGAATAAAAATTAGTCAAAGTATATTCCAGTTGGAACACAAAAGTGTTCCAGGAAATGCACCTCTAGAACATATTTGTGATTCTCCACTTTTGTTATAGTTTAAGCACTTTATGAATTAATGCAGGATTTTTTTAAGATTATTAGATGCCTCTTTATATAGGCTGACTGTACAGAAAAGTTGATTTTAATTTTTCTTCTTGCAACTGTTTACTTCTTAATTTACATTTATCTCTACAATAAAATTAATTCAACCTTCTATGCATAACTTCAAAAAAAGAGTTGTATTTTAGGTTTTTTTCCAGGGATCAGATTACTCTTTGTAAATGTGCTTTATCTTTAGAAATATAATCACTAAAAAAGGTAGAATGGTTTGTTATTTTTCCAGTATAATCTCTTTGACAAGCATAGGATTCTCTTAGAAGTTGTAGACCATTTACCAGAGACTGTCACCCAGTGTTTCAGAACTAAAAATTTCATTGGATAAGAGAGACTGACAAGTGAACTTTGTGTTAAGCATAGAATAACCTATTTCTTCTAAATAATGGTACAGACCTCCTGTCTTATCTTTAGCCTGATAACCTATGCTAATGAGTAGAGATTGGATCCTGATATTGGTTGACAAATTGATACAATTAAACTTTAAAAAACAATGCTAAAAATCACACTGATACTAAATAAAATTAGGTATCACTGGAGTTTTTTATTATTTCTGCTTTTTACCCCCCTAAAATCAAAATTTAAAAAAAAATAGCTTTTAAGACCTAAGGTTAAGGAAGGACAATGTAGATGAATTTATCCTTGAAAAGCTACACTTGAACTGAATGTTCAGCCTGAATACTGAAGTTGTACTCATACATAACTAAGCAATCAATACAGTTCTATATCTGCTTTTATTTGCTTCTTCTGAACATGAATATTATTCTTTTGTGTAACTTATTCATGTTTTTGGAAGACTCTGTTCCTTCCATTATAACAGCTTTAAAGCAATCTTGTTCAAATGTTCTCATTTCAAGAAAACAGACAAAAGGATCACCCAAATTTCAGTTGGTGATTGCTGTTTTGTGCAGTCTTTGGATTTGTGATATAGTCCTTAAGAACATAGCATAGCTGTCTAATGAAAGAATAGATTGCATGTAGGTCAAGATCTTCAAAGTGACTCAGATATGCTGCTTTTATTTTTTTTTTATTATTCATGATCTTCTTATGATGACCTTCAATGAGCTGAGGATTTTTTATAAGAAAAGCTGAGCTGTTACTATTTGAAAAGCTTTTTCCAATGTTCCAAGTTTTTATACATGAAATGTTTTTTTGTATTCTGTTCTTTTTCACAATACTCCTCATAGTTTTTCACTTACATTTTATTTTAATTTTAATTTTATTTTATTTTGTTTTACTGGGCTGCCTGCCCCCCTGTCTTCCCATATATTCCATTTCCTTGCTGATCCTTCATTCTGACCCTTTTTGATCTTGCATTGCTCAAATTCTTTGACCATTTTTTGTAATCTTTTGCTTAACACTGGATCATGCTAACCTCAAACTCTTTCACTATTGATGTCTTAGTTTTCTTTCATGTTAAACTTCAGCATCACTTTAACATAATTTTGTATTCTGCTGAAGAATGTATAAATGGAATCAAAGTTAGCTGACAATACCTGAGATATTAAAATAATGCAAAAGTTGGTCTTTGTATCCACTCTGAGTGAATTATGTAGTTAAAAAATATAGTTTCCTTTTACATGCATGGCCACTGGACAAAGATGAAGCAGTACAGATAGTCTACCATGGGATACTTAATAAAGAGTAAGTGCTGCCTGATAATTTAAAGTTTTATGAGTACTTCAGAATGTGAAGTGTGCCACTCCTGTTTAATATCACCATTAAAAATATAAATCATTGTCTCAGTAAGACTAACAGAGATGATTACAGAACTTTCTCCTGGAGAAAGAATTGATGGAAAGTAACCATTTCTTGACAAAGCTGAGCTTTCTTGGAATTTAAACAGCTCAGTCCTTCAAATGCTCATTTGTCTATTTCAAGCTTAGCAGGCATTCTCATGTAATGATATCACATGTACAAATAACTAGTTGTTGTGACATAGTGTGGAAAAAAAAAAACAACCCGTATGCATACACAAAAATAAGTCAATGTAGTTTGCAAATGCTCACTTATATTCAAGATGCAGATTAGATGTGCTCATGTCCTTAGAAAGAAGTATAATATTGAATCTTGAGCTTTGGTGGTGGACAGCAATGTGTTGCAGGGATGGGAAGTCATGCTCCAAATTGGTCAGCATGAGTATAACCCAGCATTTGACAGCCTTTCTCTCTGGTGAAGTTCTACATGGTATCTATGTGGTAGCACAGTGGGTTAGTCACATGTCTTCCTTTAACTTGCAGATTATAAGAAACATGAAAGAATGACTTGGCTACATAAATTTCATCAGAGGCTCCTGTTACTTACTGGTCTATAGTTTCTAGCAGTAAATTTCATGATCTGGTTCTCAATATGCAACTTGAAATACACAATTTCCCCTTTTAAGTGTTACGTTCATATGCACTGGTTCTGTCTTTGTGTCATCCTTTTCTCCTGCATCCCTACTATTAATCTAATTAAATCTTTCAGTTTCATTTGTGGATCTTTTTGTGATTTTGTTCAACATTTAGGAGAATTAGAAACTTAACTACTATTGCAGTGTTTGGATCCCAAAGTAAATCACTTTGCTTGAATGATATGACTCTTGGATGGGTAGGGAGGAGTGCAATAGGTTCCATTAATAAGATGAGCTTTTCTATCTCATACTCTTGTTGCCACCTTTCTAGTATCTATGAATGAGTAGATTTCATGATTTATATATATATGTAGAGTGAAAATCTGAAAGGAACATATTCATGGCAGAATAATGTATCACCACAAAGTGACATCTTAGAATTTCATATTAAAAGATTATTTTGGATTTGTGACCAAAACACTGCTAATAACACTCTGATATTTTACTTAATGCTGAAAAGTGCTTATACAGCATCAAGGCCTTTTCTGCTTCTCTCACTGTAAATCTGGCAAGAAAGCTGAGGGTGAGCAATAAGTTGGGAGGAGACACAGCCAGGACAGCCAATTCCAATTGATCAAAGGGATATTCCATACTGTATGTCATGGTCAGCAATAAAAGTTGGGGGAAGAAAAAGGGGGGGGGGGGACACAACAGACATTCAGAGTTAAAGCATTTGCCTTCCCAAGTAACTGTTACGCGCAATGGAGCCCTGCTTTCCTGGAAATAATATTGGCCTGCCAATAGTAGTGAATAAATTCCTTATTTTGCTTTGCCTGTATGCATCGCTTTTGCTTTGCCTATTAAACTGTCTATAGCTCAACCTATGATTTTTCTCAGTTTTACCCTTCTGATTCGTTTCCCCATCCCACTTGAGGGTAGTCAGCACGTGGCTGTGTAAGGCTGAGCTACCTTCTGGGGCTGATTTACACTGCCACCCTTTGCCCCAGAAAGTAGCCTGCACGTGGGTAAGAGGCTGAGTTGAGACTCAAATTGACCAAAGGGAAATCCCATGCCACACAACATTAAAATCTCAGGGAAAGGAGGAGGAAGGGGGAACATACATGGTTTTGGCACTGGTCTTCCCAAGCACTGCTTTTGCTGAGGCCCTGCCTTCTAGGAAGTGCTAAACTTCTGTCAGCTCACTGGTAGTGGTGAATAAATTTCTCTTTCTGTTTTGCTTACATGATCAGCTTTCTCTTTCCCTATTAAGCTGTTATTGTCTCAGTCCACTAGACTTTTTGTCTTTCTTCTGTTTTTCCCCTGATCCATGGGAGAGAAGTGAATGAGCAGCTATAAGTGTGCTTGCTGTCAGCCAGGTAAGTTCACCACAAACATAGAACATGAATAGATGTGAATAAACTTTCTCTTCTGTAAATTTTTGCCTGCTAACTCTGAAACAGTAAACCACAATTTAAAATTTGTGCTGCATCTTTGAATTGTATTGTTTGTTGCACATTTACAGTTATGGGTACATGACATCCCTTTGTTGTTTTTTTCCACATGATGTAAATAGAGGCTGCTTCATTAAATTCCTCTTTTTCTTCCTCTCAGGAGACTTAAATCATCTCAGAGTTATGGTTGAGGCCAGACACCAACCAAAGTCAGCCTATCACTCCCCTTTTCAGCTGGACAAGGGAGAAAATATATATTGAGAGGCTTAGAAGTTGCGATAAGGGCAGGGAGAGAGAATTCCACAATGAACATCACAGGCAAAACAGACTCAACACAGAAGAAAGGAAAGAAAACTCTCTAATTTATTACACTACACTACACATCCAATGAAACCACAGTCGGATAATGAGAAGAGCGACCAGATCTTAAAGCACCTCCCCCCACCCCTCCCTTCTTAGCAGACTGTACTTTAGTCATGATTTCGCTCCCTTCTTCCCCACATTGTGGCACGGGGAGGGGCAGGGACTGTAGGTTTCAGTCAGTTCCTCATGAGTTGTTTTCCTTCTTAGCCAGGGAGGGGCTTACACTCCTTACACTCCTTCCCTGCTCCAGCATGGGATCCCACTGATAGGAGACAGTCCTCCATGACCTTCTCCAACACGAGTCCTTCATGTTGGGACTTCAGCTCCTCACTAACTGCCCCAGCATGGATCCTTTCCATTGGGTGCTGACCTTCAGGTCGAGACTGCTCCAACCTGGTCCCCCATGAAGTCATGAGTCGCCCAGCAAACCTGCTCAGGAGTGGGTCAGTGTCTCCACCTGCTGCAGGTTTCGCTGCCAGAAGCTTGCTCCAACAAAGGCTTCCCATGGGGTCACAGCATCCTTCAGATGTCTCCACCTACTCCAATGTAGCATCCTCCACGGGCTGTAGATGGAATTTATGCTCCTTGTCATCATCCATGAGCTGCAAGGGGATGGCCTGCTTCACTCTCTGATACCTGGAGTACCTCACCCCCGCACCACCCACCACCCCCCTCCCCCCTTCTTCATTGAACTTGGTGTCTAAACAGTTTCTAACATCTCACTCCCTTCTCTGGTGGCAAAAAGCAGCTGCTTGTGGGGTTTTTTCCTCCTAAATGTGATTCACAGAGGCACTATGACCATTGCTGATTGAGTATACAGACAAGATTGTGAAACTGTGCAGGGGTATTTTTTTTATTCATAATCCAACTGGAGAAAGGGCTTTTTAAAGGGAGGAGAACATTGATTTCTATAATCTATTTTCTTCCTAAAACAAAGGTTATGCATAGAAATAGGTGACACAAAGCTTTCATACAGCACTACCTATGGTTACAGCTGTAAGTGAACTAGAAGAGTAAAATGTAATGGTCTAATTTATCAATTCTCTTATAAAGTTTGAGAGGAATACTATAAATTTTGTTAACAATTCTGATTTGCATGCAGATAAACCATAGGGGAAAAAAAATGCTCACAGCCACTTTTCAGTTGTCAGGCTGATGAAAAGTTGATAACTTATCTAGAATCACCATCAACTTTTTTGCCTGCCTGCCTGCAAATATCTTACATTTTCACTCTTTTATTGTAGTATCTAATGACAAGAGTTAATTTGAAATATTTTTTTTCTTGGTACTGACTTTTATTACATGTTTAAAGATAGATCTGGTTCCAGTGAACTAAATTCATATTAATGAGAAGAATAGTTTTCCTTTCTATTGGGAAAAATGTAATAAAGAAGAAAAAATAAGATTTTTTTTTCCTGCTTCCTTTAATTTTTATAAAATCTAATAAATCCTATTTCCTGGGGTTTTTTTGTACTCTTATTCTTTCTTTTTTATTTTGTTCCTTTTCTTAATATTTTTATTCTGATTATTGAAAAAACACCTGATTTATTTTTATTCCAGCTTTTTAGTTCATTGGGCAATAGAAATTCCTATACATTGTTGTCTAGTTCAAAGTTTCAAAAATTATTCATGACTTTGAAGGAAACCTGGTACAAGAAATTGGATTAGCACTGTTAACATATTTGATATCTCCAAGTGGGTATAAGAAAATCCATTGATTGACATTGGTCTCTCGTGTTATCCCTATCTATCTTCTCTCTGTCTCACTTTTTGTTGCTCACATTAAAGCTGTGGAAAATTTTTAGTAGTTTAGTATGTTTTTTTGAGGAGTTCACATTTAGGAGAGCTATCTGTCCATTTCATGCACCAGAAAAATTGCCACTCTTTTCATATGGTCTGCCACTCAAGAACAAACAATAGGTTTGTAATAGCTACACAGACATGAGAGAAACCATGTTATATGAAAATGTTATGGAATTCTTTTTTATTCAACAGCATATTTATCCTCAAGAATGGCCAATCTGTGTCAGCTGTCATCTCTTCCTCTTAAAATTATTAGTTCTCACCCTACCTTAGGAACTTATTTTTGGGTTGTAAAAATTTGTCTGCTACCTCCTGTGACCATCACAAATGTAATTTAGGTGAGGAGGAAACCTAGGATTTCATTATCTGCTCTGCTGTAAAAAAAAAGGGTATAGAAGGTGTTTATTTTCAATTACAAATAGAAATTGTGTCATGTGGAGAATTGAGAAGACTCACGACATGTGGAAGCTGACTCTGCTGGGGTAAATTCAATAAGAAATTTTTGATCTAATGCAGGTTAAACTGCTTTAAAAACCAGCAGAAGATGGCAAATGGGATTGCACATAACCTGATTCACTGGCAGAGTCCCATTCACCTACCAAATTTATCAGTGTTAACTCTAATGGTAGAATCAATATAGGGAGAAATACCTCATGCAACATTTTTCCTTTTTTTTTTTTTTTTTTTGCCAAATCAGGAGTCTCAGCCTAAATCTCAGCCTAATATGAGTTAGGCAGAAATACAAGGTATAGCACAATAATCACAAAATTACTCAAATGGCCTGCTAGTCTCTTCATTCTTCAGTGTACCTGAAATTAGATACCTCCAGATAACAATTTGAAAACAATAATAAAGTTCTAGTTGCAACAACTTTTAACCACATTTAACTACTTGATGAGATAAGCATTTCTGAACTGCTGTTCAGAAACCAAATGTTTATCCCAGACAGTATTCTGAAAAGAAACTCTGCACCAGTAGGGTTAACATGTTTTTTGTCAAGGTTTTTTGCAATACTAATGAGATTAGTAATTAATTTCCTAAGTTGTCTAAGAATAAAAGAAAACCCCAAAAACCCACCAATCCAGAACTCATTTAATTAATGTCTGAACTGTAGTAGTCAAAAGAACTCCGAGGACTACATATTTGCTTTGCTAAGTACACTTCAGTATAGAAAAAAAATATTTTATCCCTCTCAGGATTTTCTGACGTTGGAAGAACTTAAGATCTCAGGCTTCATTTTTGGCAAGAACAAACCATAGCCTGCTTTGCCTTCCCTCATGCAAATTGACATAGAATCACAGACTGTGATTGGGGTTGGAAAGGACCTTGAAAGATCATGTAGTCCAACCCCCAAAGTACAATGCATTCGTCTTTTTATTCTTTTCAGGGATGAAATGCACTGCATTAAGCTTCAGTTATATTATGGTACCCACCCGTCCCTCAGATCACATTCAGAGTAGTGATAGCTGCTTGAACCAAACTCATTGGTTAGATCTTTTATAAAAACAATAAGATCGTGAAACTATGCATTCCTTTTGCCTTAGAAGAGAAAATCGAAACTTTCACATAACTATAGATTGATGTGGGTTGGACTTGGATGGGACTATATTTTCTAATTTTGCCTCTTCCCTGGAACCTAAACTTTTTGGGACATAATAATATATTTTTATGGTCTGATTGCTGTCTGGACCCCAACTCCATGGGTCAGTATTCAATCCTAGGTTGTTTTTCCTCCTTTCTTACACAGTGATTAGTGCCAGCAATTACACAACAAATCCCATCTTGTATGTACACTTCTAGTTTAGAATCCTTCTCTATTTAAGTTTATTTTGTTGCTTTTTTTCCATGGCTTCTACTGTGTGACTTTCCTGTGTCTTTGTGATATATTAATCTCTAGTCAGAGTCTCATTTTAGAGTACAACCTTTTTCCCTGCTTTATGTCAGACAATCTGTAGATTTTCCATTACCATTCCCCTTACTTTTTCAGCCTCTTGAAACTGCTAGTACCTTTTGTTCTCAAAGTAGTGTCTGTATTAAGCAATAAATAGCAAATTCAAAAACAAAGCCAAAAACTCAATGCCTAAAATCTTTACTAAATTATAAAGTGAATTATACTTCAGCAGTACAAAAGATGGAGAATGCAAAAGGAAGTGATTTACAGGTGAGATAAAGATGTTTACAACCACCTAAATTCTCAGATGCTGCTTCATGTTTTTGTATAGTGCTCTGCTCTTGGTACTTGATAATTCCTAAATCTCACTGTGTCCCTGTTCTTGTTTCTTGACATAAGCTTTCTCCATGTTTTGGTAATCTCAGTTTTTATACATACAGCCAAGATCCTCTAGCTTAGTGAATGATTTGCCCATCTATTCCTGAGAACTTCCATGTCTAATGGGTTCACCACTGAGCAAGAAGAAAGAAGAAAAATATGTATTCTGTCAAGGCAGGGATTTAAATTTTTTTAAAAAAAATTAGAAATCCTACACTGAGGAAGCTTTTTTTCCCTTACCTCAGTATTTCTTTAGCTCATAAGGAGATGATTGCAATTAATTTACAATCCTGGCTATTTAGTTTCTTCTACCTCAGCACGCCCTGGAAAGTTCTTTTTCTTCATTCCTCCCTGTCCTTCTTACAAATGGCTACCCTGCCTCCAAGGAGGAAGAAGGCAAATCTAGAGCAAACCTCTGTATATTTTGACTGTCCTTAGCCAAAGTGAGTGATTATGTACTTAACTACATGACGCGTTCTAGGTGATGAGGACCACCCAGGGTAATATGAATGAGTAGGTAATTGTGTCCTTCCTCACCCCCGTAACATTTTTTAATTAACAATGCTTTCCTCTTCTTGACTGCCTAGTTTCTCCTACAGAAGTCTTCTAAAGACAAAATGCTAAAACTTTGTTAATTATGCATTGCAATAAACACTCATTTTATAATGAACTCATTAAACTCATAACATTCATTAACTGGAAGCTTCATATAAACACCAAATGTTCCACAATATGTATTAAAGCTTGGGAAAAGAGGTACTGAACATTGCTTCGACTAAACACACTCTTAGACATATTAGGTGATTCTGTTCAGATGTTCTGTCACAGGATTTACCACATTAGCTTGAGTACAACACTATTAATTTGGAGATGAATGCATCCAGAAGACTGTAGTAGGCATAGGTATCTGTGCAAAAGAGTAAGGTTACAAGACTATGCACTTTATGTGCATTGTGATTTTACATATTTGTTTTGAATTTCTGTAATTCAATGCAAATCCAGGTTGTGAACTCAGGGTGGAAAATTACTTTTATTTAAATAAATACATTTCATTATTTCATCTTTTCAAAAGACAAGAGAAAACATGTGTGTGTCACACTGGTTTTTATTCATGTTTACTCATTATCCCTTTGTTTTAATTTTGCTTTTCCCTTTATTATTATTCCTAATATACAGCAATCCTTTTACTGTCAAGCTTAGGATCACCTTCCTGTATGTCCATATACTTCACTGTTGCATTCTAAACCTCATAAATTACATGTATTTTAAAACTAAGAAAAATTTTGCAAAAACACCTAATGTGCTGAAAATAAACCTGCTAATAAACAGGAATGTTTTCTATAATATAGAAATAGCTACCCTATTCATACCAATGTTTCACATGGAAATCATGTTATGTACATTACCTGCTCCTTCAAGTATTCTTGCTTAAGTAAAACAGATTATTAGTAAAACAATGTAAGACCAGAATGAGCTCTCAATTCTTCATTTAGTATTTACGATAAGAGTTATAAGTACATGTTCTGATTTTTATTCATCCAAATAAAGTGTAATTTAGTGATAGAAGATAATTTTTAAATTCCCTTGAGGCTCTGAAACCTTGATAAATATTAACTTGCCAATATCTACTAGCACTTGCTATTCTATTCAGTGTCAGTGAAGAATTTGACAGACTAAGGTAGGATTATCTATTTAATGCACTAGATAAATTTGGATCCAGAAACAAATTTTGTAAATGGATTAAATACTTACTTCCAGACGCATGGCTTACTAAGTATCAGGATTGAAATCCCCACATTCCTTAAACAACAGCTTTAAATCTTTCTCTACCTCCTTCTTCCTTCAAAAGGATGAATAGTTGACAATTATTTCAGCCTGGATTTTGGGCATTTGTCTCTCCAACTGAGAACTTTGCCTGTGCAGCATTCAAGATGACTGACAACATGCTATTCCTGTGGTTTTCACAATTTTTTTTTCCCTCTTCTACTGCCCCCCAGCTCAGGTTTACACAATGGCTTTTAACATGTCTTTTTCTTCTACACAGTCTTCATTTACCACAGCTGTGGCATTTTAAATTGTTGTTTAGATAATTTTAGTAGGCACCTCTGGAGATCAAGTATCTAAAACCCCATGCCACTCTGCTTTCATTTTTTGTGAAAGCCATCTGTTAGACAATACATTGCACTTTCTTATCTCTGCTGTAAATTCCACTTTCTCATTATTGTATTTTTTGAGCATCAACATGCATATCTAATGAAAAATTTGTAATGTGATTGATTTTCTTTCATTTAATGAGAACCTCGGAAGCTCAATGCAAGTTAAACAGGAATATTAAGAATACCAGTTTGTGTAGCTTTAAATACAGTGAAACCATCAGGTAGTATTGAAGTTGTAATGCATTCCTGCTGTTTGGTTTTTATATTTGCAAACTAAACTGAAAAGATTTGGAGTAGCTATAGATCTTTGCTCAAGACAATAAAATTCTATTTGGCATCTATGGATTTGTAAATCCATTTTAATCTCAAAAAATGTTGGGAAGACGTATTTCTTCAAAAGTGGAGAAGAAAACTCTAGAAAGGCAGGATTTACTTGTAAATGAAAGATAAAAAGAAAAGTCTTTATCTTTTACCCAGGAAATTAAAATATTACTCAGATTGCTCAGTCTTTCAGAAAAGAAGAATGATGTTGCCACCAAAGGAGTGGTTAGTATTAGTACATTTCATTTACCAATCTTATTTAAAAATGAAAGCATACTGTAGTAGGACTAAAAGGCAGAAAAGAAGATAAAATATAAAGGAAAAGTCGCTAGGAAGAACTGATTTTCAAGTTTATTCATGTTGGAAAAAGCAAAAGTGTTAATGTGATCATTTGTCTTTATTAAATTCTAAAACACAATACTTGCAAAGGGAGGATTTTTTTTTTAGATCATATTTTTCTTTAGATCTTTAGTTGATGGTTCCACCAATGACAGGACAGAAAAGTATCCACAAAAAATGATATGGCAGAAGAATCCCTATAGACACTTGAAGTTGGCTTTGCCTATCCTGATGGACAAGGAAAGCAAACAATCAAACCTCATACCTCTATACCATGATCTAACTAGAACATTTTTACCATCAGGCTCAGGTTCATCTGCATATTGTAGCTTCTAGTACAAACAATGGTAAATTCTTTTACAAAGGGACTTGAACGATAAACAGGCCAACATGACCTATCCCTGCCATGTCAGAAGTAGAATCTTTAGAGAACTCACATGACAGTATACATACTACTAACGACAGATGCGTGATTTGTGGATTATATTAATGGAATTGCCCATTAATACAAGGTTCTTGAATATGTTGATGGAACAAGGGAATCACCAAATGAAATTTCTCAATAGTGGTAAACCCAGACCCTGTGAAAGACTAAATCTAATTTTTTGTGATTGACAAAATATGGATTACAACTGCATGAGAACAACATTTTATACATCTCAGTTAAGTGAGTGAATGATAAATAACACATAATCAGTCATCTTTGTGGTCCTGGAAAATTATTTTGTTCATTCAGAAATTATTCTTTGATGTCAAACTAATTTTTCTCCTGAATATACTTAATTCACTTACACAGTGAATAACAAATGACAGGAAGCAACACTAGTAAAGGAGTTATCTTTGTAACTTCACCTAAAACGAACATAGATATATGGCATCTTGTTGTTATTATAGGTCTCAGTGTATTCATCTTATAGTTTGTATCACCATCATATTATGGGCTGTCTGTATCATTCCAAGACAACCATTCCTTATTTTGTGAAGCCATGTATTGGTGCAAGGCTTATTATTTTTGTTTAAGCAGTTTCCATGAAAAAACTCGGAGTCTTGATAAAGGAATTGCTGGTAGCTGCCAAGTATAAATTCCCTTTAAAGACTGTCTTAATGGTATAAGAAATTTGAAAATTGCCTAAATCACAAATAGAAGGGTACTGGTCTCTCACTACCTGATCATTTTTTTCTGTTGTGGATAAATGTTTAGGTCATGCTTCTGCAATCATTTATGAGGGCTTTTGTGGTCAGCACAGGAACACCTTTAATGAGCTGTAAATTGTAAGCATGCACTTACGGGAGGTAATCATCCACTCAGAATCAACACGAACCTCAGTTCAAATTGCTGTTTCTTGAACAAGACTGACAGTGTTGGATAAGTTTACCTCTTGAAAAGTACTCTTTATTTTGATTAATATATCTTTAGATCTAAGTTCTTCATGGGTTTTTAAGACAAAAATATTTAATCTCTCGGTCTGTGACCTTTAGAGCACATAAATAAAAACAATTTAAAAAAAAAGAGAAAGACAAAGAGAAACAAAAGGCAGAAGGATATTTTACTCATTTTCTATTCTCAAAATACATTGAATATTAGCAGTGGCTATATGTTCCTAGGCATTACAGGGGAAGAAAAAGAACAGACTTGGTAAAAACAAGGCCCAGGTCTATTCATAGGATATGGTTTTGTCACTGAAGTAAGTTGCAGTAATGAAAACTAGATGGGCACCGTTATCCCTACTAGCTCCTTTCTACCACTCTTAAAGTAAAATAGAACTTAGTACAAATAGTACGTTGGAGTTAGTATTATTTAGTAGTAGTAGTAGTAGTAGCAGTAGTAGTATTATTATTAAAAAGGAATAAGATTAATGATGAGGTATTTACAGATATGTAACCACAGGTGTTTTTAAAAAATAAGTTCAAATCATATTAGGCTGCCTCAGTGTCCCATGTATAACTCCTCTTTCCGTGGAGGAGTTGATTCTCAGCTGAGTTAATCAGTAGATTGTTATAAATGAAGGATTGACTAGGGTAGGTAGAAATTAAGTGTTTCATTTAAGAGAAGAACAAGGTATTTTATGGTTAAGTAAAGTTCTAAGAATTTAGATGTTTAACATAGAATATTGAAGCCATAGGGAGGATGAAGAGGAGACAGTGACCTCCAAGACAGATGAGCAGAATCTAAGATCTGAAGCAAAACCAAGACTGAGTAATTACCAATAAATACCCAATGAAAAGAAGACAAAGGCAAATTATGGACTTTCAGCCCACGAAAATGGAGGACTTTCTATTCAAAATAGGGGACTTCATTTATTATGTAATTGTGTTATAAGAGTATATAAGATCATAAACATAACTTTCTGGTTGCCATTCACCAACATGATAGCCCAACTCTGAGTTGTTAATAAAAGCAAGTCCAGAGTAACTCCAAGTATAGTGAAATTCTTTAACAACCATCAGTTTTGATTTCATTCTACTGCAACATTGAACCTGCGATGCTCTGATCTGCCATCATAAACCTTGTAAGAGTTGCATTAGTTTCTGTTCAATCTTGGATTTGTCACATGTAATTCCTAAGAGAAAATGAAAAAGTTTGATCAAACGATTGTCAAGATCAGTTGTCACATATGTTCACAGCAGAAGTCATTCTAATAATATGATTTAACAGTAGTGGTTGATTGTGTTTCTCACTATTACCACTATCA
This sequence comes from Gallinula chloropus, assembly GCF_964237585.1. Taxonomy (NCBI): domain Eukaryota; kingdom Metazoa; phylum Chordata; class Aves; order Gruiformes; family Rallidae; genus Gallinula; species Gallinula chloropus. Next base: position 44,095,441 of record NC_140086.1, read on the forward strand.
GTAGCCAATCCATATTTGCTCAGTAATTGTTTGGATTAATCCATTTTTCTATGGAATGATCAGTGTTACTCAGAATAAGATCACTTGACTTGAATGTGGTCTCTTAAATGCCTGCTGTAAAAAAGCATTTGTGTCACAGAACTCAAACCACTCATTTGCTTCCATTTGAACCATTTGGAGAGTCTTTTTGGCAGGAAACTAGTTTCCCTCTAAACCAGATATGTATGTATTGACACTCCAGACCACTTTCCTCTTGGAAAGGCACAAAACCTGCAGTGCCAAAGCCTTGACCTTGCAAGGATGGGTTCCTACCACTTCACTCACCCCTTACATGGCTTCTTACAGACTTTTTGAATTACTAACTTTAGGCATCTCCACCTATTATGGTGAGATCATGATCCTGAGATCCTCATTCTGTATCTTCTGACTTCCAGTGCAGAGCTCTGCAAACCCATTAGAATGCACTTTTATGTGATTCTTTGAAGAACCAAGACAGATTTTTGGACCCGAGGTAATGTTTTTACTTAAGCTGGTTCCAATCTTCTATGGGTTAATAAAATAATAGTAACTGTCATTGATGATGCTTGAGACATTGTACCCCACTTAAGCACAGGAACATAAACTTTGATAATATTGTCAGCAGTTTGCAAAATAGAATACAGAGGATTTTAAAATTGTTGTCTAGTTATTTTGAGAAACTTTAGTTTTCAGAAAAAGGGGAAAAATCCAGTTACTTGAACTTATATACTCAGTCTTTAATTACAGAAGAAGTAATAATGAGCAAAAATTAATATTCTGCTTTGGTGAAATCTTTTAAAGGTGTTGAAAAGCGTTAGAAAAAAACAGTATTTGTTTATATTCTGTCAGACTGACACACTGAAACTGTCTATGATAAAGCTTTTAGTTGAAGCTTTAAGCTTATGTATCCTATGAAATTACTTAGAATCATAGAATCATCAATGTTGTAAAAGACCTTCAATATCACCAAGTCATTAGTTTTCTGAACACCCCAGGGACAATGGCTCCACCACATCCCTGGGCAGCCTGTTCCAATGCTTCAGCACTCTTGCAGTGAAGAAAGTATTCCTAATATCCAATATGAACTTTGCCTGACGCATCTTAGACCATTTCCTCTTGCCGTATCACTAGCCACTCAGGGTAAGAGGCCAACCCCCTCCTCACTACAACTGCCTTTCAAGTAGTGATAAGGTCTCCCTTCAGCCTCCTCTTCTTGAGGCTGAACAGCCCCAGGTCCCTCATCCTCTCCTCATATGACCTGTTCTCCAGAACCCTAATCAGCCTAGTTGTCTTTCTCTGCACACTCTCCAGCACCTTAACGTCCATCCTACACTTAGCTCCTTGTTCGATTTTTTTTCTGTTAAAATATTATATTTTTCTGTTAAAATATTATATTAATATTTATATATGATATATTTATATATCATTATCTATATATTATATTATTATGTTAATATTAATTAATATAATATTAATTAATTATGATTAATTGATATAATATTAATATTCATATATTACATTAATATTTATATATTTAATATAAAATAATATATTAATTTAGATTGGCAGGGATCTCTGGAGCTCATCCAGTATAATCTAATCCTTAAACCAAGGCCACCTTTAATTTTAGATCTAACTTTAAAGTTAGATCAGGTCCAAAGACCTTTTTGATTCCTGTTTTGAGTACCTCTAAGGGTGGAGATTCCACAATCACGTTGAGTGCCCTCATGGTCAGAGAACAAAAAGGAACATCTAACCAAAAATTTCCTTGTTTCCTTCTCCCATATTACTGATAATCCAGTTTAATTCTTGATGCCTCATTCAAGAAATTATATTTATTTTGTCTCTACATTTTGTACCTACATCTCAGGAACACAGTAAAGTCCAGTGTACCCACTCCATGGAGTACGAAGACCACAATTCTGTTCCATTCTACTGAGAATAATCCTCTTTTAGCTTTCTAGTCTCTGAACTATTTCTTTTAGCTTTCTAGTCTCTGAACTATTTGTCAGAAGAATAAGAAAGAGGAAGACAACATATAATCAAGCCCTACAAAACCTGGTATGCTAAGAAACTATGATAATATATTATTCTGTCAGGTTTCTTATCGATCCACTTAAAGGGACATTGACCTTTAATATTAATGTGCTTAGCTACAAATGTCATTGGAAAAGACTATAATACTTAATCTTCAGTGACATAAAATGTACATGTCAACTGTGAGCAAAACCACAGACTGTAGTGAAGAAATGTAGCCTTAATTGCATCATTTACTTGTCAAGAGACTCTCACAATTTGCTATTATGAAAAATGGAGATTAAGAGTATTACCAGGCCAAAAGGCTACTATTCTTCATGGAAAGATATTACTGTGAAATAAAAAAAAATAATTAGATTTTTGTTGCAGACAGGAAAGGTGGTTAAATTATACATGTTTACTTCAAAAGATGGATGTTAGGATGCTCTTGTTATAAAATGAGAAGTACTAGCATGATACTTTACAACAGTAAACAGAAAAAGGTTATTGATTGTTTTATCTGGCTGGAATTTATTTTCTTATGGGATATAAAATTTAAATTATAAGGCATAACCTTTATTCAGAGAGGATGATGAACAGAAGTATTATCTATTCACAAACCCACTTCAAAATATTTTTTTTCAAGAGTTAGATGCCTTTATGAGGTAGAGTTTTTCTATCTGTGCTCAGTACAGAAGATAGGCAGTGAGATGCTGCTGGCGTGGCCTCCATAAGGAGAACCCAGGGCTATACCATGTCAGACACAGATGGCTGCAACAGACCCACCACAAGGAACAGCTAAGCACAGCATCCAAGATGGTGATGTGTCTGGGAAAATGTATTCAAGAAAGGGCAGAAAATAATGAAGGAGAGGGTGGAGGCAGAAGGAAAAAATTTACAGAAAGGGTGAGAAGCAGTCTTATGAGAGAAGGTGAGAGAAGGAGGAGAAGGAGAGGGTCACAATGGAGCAGGCAAAAAGTGTGAGGAAGAAGGAATGGGAGAAACTGCTGTGAACTGACCACAGCCCACCCTGACTGAACATCACTTGGTGTGGGGGAGGTAGATGAGTCTGGATTGAAGTTGAGCATGGGAGAGTTGGGACAAAAAGTGTTGCTTTAATGTTTTTCCATTTTTTCATTACCTGAATCTATTCTAATTGGAAATAAATTAATTTTCCCCAAGGTAAAACTGTTTTGCCCATGACAGTAATTTGTAAACAATCTTTCTTTTCTATTCTCTCCCCGAATCCCACTGGGAAGTGAACAACTGAGTGTGAGTTTGGCCCTTAGTCAAGGTTAGCAACCTCACTGGCCAAAACCCAGTTTGGGCTATTCCTCTTATTCCTCTTTCCCTTCCCTTCCCTTCCCTTCCCTTCCCTTCCCTTCCCTTCCCTTCCCTTCCCCTTCCCCTACCCCTTCCTTTCCCTTTCCCCTTTCCTTTCCTTTCCTTTCCTTTCCTTTCCTTTCCTTTCCTTTCCTTTCCTTTCCTTTCCTTTCCTTTCCTTTCCTTTCCTTTCCTTTCCTTTCCTTTCCTTTCCTTTCCTTTCCTTTCCTTTCCTTTCCTTTCCTTTCCTTTCCTTTCCTTTCCTTTCCTTTCCTTTCCTTTCCTTTCCTTTCCTTTCCTTTCCTTTCCTTTCCTTTCCTTTCCTTTCCTTTCCTTTCCTTTCCTTTCCTTTCCTTTCCACTTTCCCTTTCCCTTTTCCTTCTCCTCCTCCTCCCCTTCCCCCTCCCCCTCCCCTTCTCCTTCTCCTTCTCCTTCTCCTTCTCCTTCTCCTTCTCCTTCTCCTTCTCCTTCTCCTTCTCCTTCTCCTTCTCCTTCTCCTTCTCCTTCTCCTTCTCCTTCTCCTTCTCCTTCTCCTTCTCCTTCTCCTTCCCCTTCCCCTTCCCCTTCCCCTTCCCCTTCCCCTTCCCCTTCCCCTTCCCCTTCCCCTTCTCCTTCTTCTCCTCCCCCTTTCTTTGCTTTCCTCTTTGCTTTCCTTTCCTCCCCTCCCCCCTTTCCTCTTCTCTTTCCCCTTTCCTTTTTTCTTACATGTAACTTTATTTTTCTTATTTGGTCCTCTTCGTATTAAGCTATGTCTTTATTATTATTGCCTGAGGAACCAGTAGGAAGCTAAAAATATTGTCAATGACCAACATCAGAAAGACTCAGGTGATCTTCACCCCCAGCGTCCACATTCTTTTGAGAAAACAGTCCTGGTCCAGGGGGTCAGAGATCATATTAGGTATTCAAATTATTAGTTCAGATTCAGGCTCTTCCAGTTGGTCCCTGACAACAGATTGCAATCAGGTGAAACCTTAGGACACTGAAGACTACTTTTTACACAGTTAAGTGGGCAGTTTGAAATCTGATATGTAAGACTTGGTGTAGGCTATGAAAAAGAGTTGGCTGCAAGATAGTTTCCATCTGACATGCATTGAAAAATGCAATCTGTTCAAGCTCAGTGGTGTTTAAACGTGATATTCATAGTCTGCATATATTTCAAATGACAGCATTTTTTTTTGAAAATTACATTCAATGTATCTTACTCCAAGAAGCTAGTAGCAGAAAAGTTTGTACAGCACTTATTCTTCAGCCATTGTTCTGAACCAATATGTTGTTATGACAGCATAGGTCTTAGAATGGATTACATGGAGACATCAAGTTGAAAGTAGCAAATATAATTTTCTCAAAGTAGTACCATGAGTCATAGTCCGTTATATGATACAATACAGAAATGGTATGAACCTAGTGCAGGGAAAGCTACACAATCTTATTCGCATTATTTCAAATGATTCTGTCATTCCTAATAAAGCAAGACATAGACACTTATAAAAATCATTTAATGATTTAATAATCCCCTGAAACTCACAGCATGAGTTAATATAAATTGCTGTAGTGCTTTCAATCAACTTTTTAAAACCTTGAATCTCTGATAAACATAATTTGTCAAATAATAAGCCAGAATGAAAATGATATTCATAAATATGTACAAGAACAGTTTTAGTTGTTATGCTGCTAATGTTATGTATGCAAAAAATCAGAATTACTTTCAGTCTGTAACAGATAAATGAGGTTTTTAGGAAGACCTATTAGACTATAAGAGAATTGTTAGACACTATTACCCTCTTACTAAATATACTGTGGAAGTCTGAAGCATTCTCAATAATAATTTCTTGTTTTCCTTAAAAAGATGGCTTTTTTCCTCTGTTTTTGTAGTCACTAAAGCTAGTCATTTCCATGGAAGGACAAGAAACTCTAGTTACATCTTAGAACCAGCACTTCAGATATGCAATCAGTAACATAATCACTAGAGGAGCAGATGCTCAGTTTTACCACTGAGTTCAGCAAGATTCAGCACAGCATTTCTGAAAACATCCATTCTCTTTGTTGTATAGGAGATACAGTAGGCACCGAGCTTCAGAACAGCTTTAAAAATTTTGGGCTAAAGTGTAACTCTTTCCTTGTCATAGACTGTGATCTTCCATATTCTATGACTGATTCTTTCTGTCTGTGTAAAATTGGACTTTTAGACACCAAACCATATCTGAGCTTATTGAACAGCCAGAAATGAAATATTGTGTTTCACTCATGATATCGGTCCTGGAATTCAGCTGCAGGGGGATATATCTGTGAGGTATGGGAACAGGGAGAGAAGATTCACTTATGCTCCCTCTGTTGCTTCTCTGTCACTCAGAGCTAAGACATCCCCTGGCTATGACAACAGGGAAAAAAAAAAAAAAAAGAAAGAGAAAAATTAGACATGGGTTGACATCCATATTGTTTATATTCTACACCTTTTATACCTTCATTCAATCAGAATTTCAGATTTGAGAATCTGATATGGAAATGTAAATTGGTGTGTGATGATTACCTCTGCTCTAGGACTAGATAAAGGGTACATGGAATGAGGCATAGCATTACTCTTCCTCAATATGCCTAACAGCACAGTCTGTGATGTGACCTATTTCAGCAGCAAAATTCTGCAATGGTTTGTTGATGTGAGCAAGGAGTAAATTCCTACTTCCTTACCAAAGCAAAGAGAAAACCTCTCTGAAGTTTAGTGCCTCCTTGGATTAAAAGCTTTCACACTTCATTTTAATAATCCCTTTTCATTTCACACAACTTTTGACATAACTGATTCCACAGTGGTTACCAGGAAAAAGAAACATACAGTCTGAGAGACCACACTGTGATGACATATATGACCCACCTGGCAACAGCCTAAAAAGGTTAACGAAAACTCTAATTATCTATCCTTGATACGACAAAAACAATTATAATAAAAAGCCGCTGTAACCGATTACATCGGGAGCAGTTTCAGATGGAGCTGCTGGGATTTTAAGTTATGATGAACAGGTGCAATGGGGTGAAAATGGTCTCCAAAGTAATGAATATAGGAAGAAAACTCAGAAAGATAACAGGTAGAAATAGTATCTTTCCATGTATCTTGATCTCTGTGACAAGACACCTGAAGAAAAGTATAGGCTTTGTTTTTACCTACAAGGGATGCAGTAAGGATCTGGGGGTAAAGGGCCTGACACTAACAAATGCCTACCTTGTGTTTGTAAAAATCCTTACTAATTCTGTTTCTTGAAAGAGAAAGTTCTCTTTCTTAAATGGCTGGAAAGACTGTTATGCCAGACAGGAGATGGTTATAGCTAACTGCCATATATAAGATGAGAACAGATCACACATTAAAACTCTGATTGAAATTGTTGGCAAATGTGCATTTAAATCCAAAAATATTTACTAGCTTGTCATTACATGATTGGTCCAAAAATGCTGTTCAGCTGAAAAAGAGTGAGCATTTAGTTTTGAACAATGTGATATCACTTTATCTGATGTCATTAAAAAAATGAGTTCACTAAATATAACAATAACTGCTGCCTTTAAATATTTTTTGGTGAGCATATGTAAGCATTTGAAACATCTATTTTGATGTCAGAACTAAAACTTAGTGTCCTACACTCTTATTTTGTATGAAGGATATCATTAAGTGCCACTTTGACACCTGGTCTCCATTTGCAATGTACACCAACTTCTGTGTTAAGAGGAAAAACATTTTACAGAACTCTGATGCGAAGCATTTTGTAAATATTTTCATAAGATTATATAGCAATCATGCAGGAATCTTAAAATTAATAGATATAATCTGTGGAGCCCTTAAACTGGCTTTTGTAACTGTAAATTATTTCCAACTTTCTAGATAAGTTGTCTAAAATGCCTGATGCTTCCGTAAAGTATTTTAAATTAATTAAGATGCAAAGACAATATATTAAGATACAGTACCCTGAAACTGCAGTCAATGTTTTTCAACATGAAACATTGAAGTGAGTTCTAAATGAGTCTTTAGCAGCAGGATGCATGAAAATAGACTTCTACTCATACAATCTTATGTGCAGACATAATTGTTCATAAATTAGATATTCACTAGTTATTAAGTCCCTCTGGAAGCATCCGATAGGAAACCTGATTTACACTTGTATTCTGACCCTCTATGTGCTTGCAACTTCTTGTTTCCTAGTTTCATCCTGAAAATTAATGATAAATACAACACTGAAGCAGGCAATCTGAAATACATAAGGGAACTGTGTCCTGTTGCTTAATATGTCATCTTTCTTGAATCTTCAAGGGAAAGGCAGATTTTGTTTTCTGTCTCTCCTGCGGAAGGCTACAATGGAGCTGACATATGGTTCCACTTTGATAATTCACTGTTGCTAATTATTGCTTGAATGTGGCATTTCCTATCACCTGGGCAAATCATTTTGTAGTAATGTCACATATTTCTAGCAGACAAAAATGTTGTCACAGATAGTCAAAATATACTCAAGTATATAGTATGCAAAATGTCCTCCCTTTTCTAATTTCATGGTACTTAGTAATACTTTTGTGCTGTACTTGCAAGGCAAATACTTAACAATAGTTCTGTCCATAAACTGAATTGTTTTGAAAACTTTTAATCTAAACTTCAGTTCATATTCACTTATTGATGGAGTTATTGTCTGATACTCAAACAGAGTGTGATGAATTAAGCAAAAAAGTCTTACATGTATTGGCCCTCTCATCGTAAGTTTTCTGTCTCTGCCAAGAAGTCAGGTGACTTACCATTGCTTTCCTTTTAAGCTATTTATAAAAGTTTTCCACTATTTTTTCTCTCTTTTACCTTCATACCAAACCTCAGATTTTCACATCATCGAAACTAAAATACTCTTGTAAATTTGTATACGCTCCCAATTGTCTTCATCTTGCTATATCTTCTACCATCACTTGTGCCTGGCATGGTAGTGTTTGTCATTTAAATAATTTAGTCTTGGTGCCCTTTTCCTTAGTACTCCACTAGGGCAGTCGGTACTTAAAACCTTGTTCATTCTTCAAGGAAAAACCCACTTAATTTAACTTTTTAATCCACCTTTTAACCCACCTCAGTTTATTCCCTGTCATATCTTAAACTCCAAATTGTGGCTATCACACAGTCTGCTTTCTTGATGTCTATTGCATTTATTTTGGTATTTTTCTGTCTGTTATTCCAGAGAATTAAAAAAAAAAAAATCACTGATTGCCTTTGTAGGAATGTTAATAGCAAGGACATTGGCACACACCTCTTTTTCAATACTGCTACAGGCAAGAACTTCCACCAGAGGAATGAGCACACAGAATAGAGCAGCATCTCAAGCTGCTACAGCTTGAGTATCAACAGCTGCTATGTACATGCTCTTTCCTGTGAAGCTCTTCAGCATTTCAGGACTGGCATTTCATTGCAGCCTTGCAACCATTTCTAGAACAATATTCTGAACATTAACATATTTATTACTCTTATTCTTGCTTTTGCTAGCTTTTTTTATCTGTTCCTTAAACATTTTCCAAACAGAAGAAAACAAGCAAAAACATAGTAGTTTTAGAAGCTGTTTATTGCTTCATGTTGTTGGGGATTGAATTATGTTTTCAGCTGAAAAACATTAAACAATGATCTTCGCCACTTTTGTATATATCTTATATCAGATTGCAATAATTAACAGCCTAGAACAAACTTCATGTATTGCCAAATCACACTTGTAGAAGTAATAAAAATTGAAATCAAATAAGATCCATTGAATAAATTTCATTCAGCTTTAGTCAGGCTACTTGAAAAATTTACAAGCTTACCTTTGAAGCAATTACCTACACCTTATTTTTCTCTTCATTGTTCCCTATTCTGTCTTCTGAAAACATCTTTAATTAAAGCAAGTTGGCCACTGGGATCATTATCTAAAATCACTTCTACTTATTTTGTTTAAAGAAGTTACACAATTCAAGATTGGACTCAATAAATACAGCCTTGAGGCAGCATGGAGCTGTGCTTCCTTTTCACCTGTGCCCACTTTTGTAAAAATATCTGATTGTGTCTTTTATGTACCAAAAGCCCAGTAAATCTAGGTTAAGTCCCAAGAGTCTGACAAGTATCAAGCTGCTTGCTGAATTATATAATTCATTGACTCTAAGAATACAGAGTGATCAAAATGTGGAGAAGTGCATTTGAGAGCATGTGTTGCTTCAGATGATGTTAAAAGAAAAGCTAAAATTATTTCTCAAGCTCCTCCTCTCCTTCTCCTCCTCTTGACAAGCCTGTACATAAGCAAAATTACTACTGTCATTAACCTTACTATATGTACGTATTTTATATTACAGTTCTAAAAGATTCAGAAGTGTAGAACCTTAGAAGTCAAATCTTGCAGCCTCTGAAAACACATCATCAAACACTATCGATTTATATTTTTCTGACATTGTCATTTCTACATGCATACCAGTAAAAATAACTTATCCCACTAGCTCTGGTTCACCCTAACTCTCTTGACAAGGCCATAAACTTCTATTGTTACCATTTTGCAGTCTCACAAAGGAAGAATTCAATGTGTTTCATTTACATATGAAGAATGAACATTTTCACCATGCAAAATAAATAAGGCCTTTAATGCAAAACATTGATTTCTTCAAAATTACCTTTTACAAGGGCTATCAGCTTCCATCCTTACAGCTGTTACTTGCATAAATATATGTGTATGCGTGTGAATGACATGTTAGATTCAGCATCAGTCAGTTCAGGTTTGCTTTGATAACTCTTAGCAGCTACACTTTGACCTGTGTGTAATAAAGGTTTTTCTGGCCAGACACAGCTACTGTTTCTCTCAGCAAGTCATTGTCCTTGAAAAGTCAAAATATTCACTTGTTTCTTTCTCCTTCATAATAAATAAATAAATAAATAAATAAATAAATAAATATTTTTAAAAGTAATGTAATACTCAAAGAAAAAGCTTTTAATCTGGGATGGAGTATTCTAAAATTATATTAAATAAAACTTCCCTCTTCCAAAAGAAGAAATACTTACAGCATTAAAATCTGTCTTTAGCAGAAGGAGAAATGCTGAAGTAGAAGCAAATCTTGACTGTCTGCCAAGGACAGATAAAGAAATCTCTCTAAATACCTATTTCATAAAGGTTTTAAACTTGCCAAGATTGTTCATAGAGCAAGAGGTGAAAATAATGTGAAAATCATGATCTAAAAATTCAAAGGATATTTCAATTTTATTTTCCATGGCATAACCCCCCATTCACTAATTATCTTGACTTTAAGAACCACTCTTTGTTAAATTTCTATATTCTGGAATTCAACATTAATTCCTCTAAATTTTTTTTCAAACTTTTTTTGTTGATTTCTTTTTTAGGTGCTCACAATGACAAAGCAGAGCAAAAATAAATTGCAGGAAAGAAACCCACATAAAACTATACATAAATGAATGTAGCACTGATTATAACATTTTCCAAAGTTAAAAAGTATTTATTATTTATAAAGAAATTGAGAACTAAAGATAAAGAATCAGGCATAAATGATTCTATTTCAAGGATTTATACCCAATAAGATGCCAGAATAGGCACACTTGCATACACAGACACATATATATGTAAAAATATATCAATAAAATTCGATACGTATTTATGATTTTTCATCTCTTCAAGCAAACTCTATTGGAGTTCTTTTATCAGGAATTATAATAGGAAGCTGAAACTGTTTATCATGCAGAGAAAAACCTTGAGGACATATGATTCCTGCTACTTATATGTGCACAGCTCCCAGTTACTTTAGCAGGTGTGTTACATGCACCGATCATGATGTCCACGCCTCGAATATGGCTTTATATCAAGCAGTACATTCTGAAATAAGAGATCTCAGCTGTGTGCTGAGTAAGCTAGTGGCTTTATTGTGATGCCACTAGTATCTAATGACACTACCTGCACATCCATAATAAACTGGGACTGAAGTGTTATTGTTATCCCCAGTCAGCAAGTAAGCACCATGGCAACTTGCTCACCCCTTTTCTGGTGGAACAGGGGAGAGAATTGTAAGAGAAAACATGAGAAAACTTGTGGGTTGAGATAAGAACTATGCAATAATTGAAATAAAATGAAACAAAACAATAAAAACCACCATTACCACCACCACCCACCACCAAAAAAAAAAAAAACAACCCAAGAAGTAATGATTAAAAAAAATAACAAAAAAAGAGAAAAAAATAAAATCCAAGAAAAATAAGTGATGTAAATGAAAAACAATTTCTCACTGTCCCTTGACCAATAGTCTGCAATTCCCCAAGCAGTAAACATCACCCCTTGAACAATTTCCCCCAGTTTGTATGCTGAGCATGACATCATATGGTATGGAATATCCCTTTGGCCAGTTTGGGTCAGCTGTCCTGGCTGTGGCCTTTCCCAGCTTCTTGTGCACCTGCAGCCTTCTTGCTGACAGGCCATGAGAAGCTGAAAAGAACTTGATTTAGTGTAATCACTTCTTAGCAAGCACCAAAACCATCAGTGTGTTATCTACATTATTCTCACTCTAAATCCAAAACACAGCACTATATCTGCAACCAGGAATAACATTAACTCTATCCCAGCAGAACCAGGACAATAGATCAGAAATTATTTAAGTCTGTCAGGTAGAATGTCGCAAGTAACAATCAGACATGCTATGCTCAGGTGCTAGGACTTATAAAAAAGAAGCTGTCCTTTTCCTCAAAAGAAGTGATATGATGGGTGAGAACCCTTGCAAAATACACACTCCTTTTAACACCACCTTCTCAATCACTCTGTCAATACCACTCTTCTAAGCTCCCTGAACACACAAATCCATTCTCAGTGCCAGGCAATCCCCTTTATTATAACCTTATTTTTCCTCCTTCTGTCCCAACATTTTTTAACTGTTCTTAAAGTACGGGGGACCAATGTGCACACACTTCAGACAAAGACAATGAATATATTTAGCATCGGTGTGAGATTATCGTTGTGGACTGACAAGGCAAATCAAGGCGTGATTACAGTGATGAAAAGTAAGTCAATGGAAATCACTCTGTGGTTAGCATTCATAAACATGGACTTGGGACCTTATCTTTCTTTATTTAATAATAATATCCAAACCATTATAGCCATCTGTAATCTTGACAGACTTTTTTTTTCTTTTTTATTTTCCTAGTTTGGGGGGGGGGGAGTTGTTAGTTGGTTTGGCGTTTGATTTTGATTTTTTAAATAATTTCTTTCTTAGTGGTGTGCCTGCTGCCTTTTTGATTTTCATTACATCATTAAGGAGAGAAGAAAGGGTAGGAAATGTGACAGGGCAGAAGCTTCTCCTGGAGAGGGAATTGACAGCTTAGTTTTTCATAGTTTGCTCAAAGTAGATTTTAGTCTTGGAAGAACTATAATTAACCTTTCTGAACATGTAATGAGGTCTGCATTCATTGCTTTTCTCCCATGCCTGAAATGTAAAATTGGTATCTATTTAGCATACAAATATATTTGCTTTTGTCCAAGTAGGCTGCACACCATAAGCTGAATTTCTCCATATATTATTTCTTGAACTTTGGTGATTGTTTCTTCACAAGGAGTAGCACCTCTCTGCTGCTCTGATTACTCAAGAAACTTTTCTGAATCAGTCAGTGAGGGAAAAAGAACAATATTTTAATCACTGGAAAGTAATTTACAATCAATTTCTCTCTTACTCTAGAAGGTGTATTTTAGGATGTTATAAAACAAATACTTTGAGCATTTGCCAAGTGTTCCTGGAGCATGCAGTTTTGAGTATCAGTATTTTCTTTCAAATAATAAAAATGTAAGTGGAGATGATAGACGAAAGAACTGAGAGGTATTATCAAGCCATACCATTAAAAAAAAAAACCCAAATCCACTATATAATTTTTAAATGACCATTTGGGGGGTGGCACACACATAACTACATTAAATACTACCAGAAGATAATTTAAGTCTTGCATCACCTTTGGGAAGCTAGGGTAGATCTTGTTACATCTTTGATAACCCTGAACCTGCAGAGTTGCCTGTGTTGGCATCTCTGTGGTGCTGATTTCCAGGCATAGTGCTGGTCACTATGTATAAGTGTGCAAGTGTGAAAAAGAGTTGTGAGGTATTTATACACATCTTGTTGTACAGACATGTGGGCTGGTGGAGCGTAGCTCCCACTCCTGTGGGAGTCAGAGCTCAATACCTATGAAATGAGTAAGCCAGCCAGACGTCTTGCAATGTATTCTTCATTTCCTGACTGGAGAAGTCATTAAGGGACTAGATGTAAAAAGTTTTTCTAAGTCCTTGTTCCTAGCCAGGCTTTTAGATGGGACTGTATGGTTACTTGACCATGATACCTCACCTAATCCTTTGTTATCCAGGATAGCTAATAACTACCATTTTCATGTAGAACTAATAACTGCCATTTTCATCTAGAACAGATAATGAGCAGAACCTTATTACATGTAGAAAATGCAAGACCTCAAAATGGACATTAATTTCTTCTAAGAAATCCATACTACCTACCGTGCTAGTGAACATTATAGAAAACCAGATTGGTAAACTGAACAGGTAGATCCTAGGGACCTGATTGTATTCAATTTTTACTTAACAAACTTGCACTGGTTTCTGCAGACTCTTGCTAAAATCTGAAAAAAAAAAAAAAACCCCACAAAAAAACCAAAACAAAAAACCAACAAGAACTATTTGGACAGATATAGTACAGAATAAGAGTACAACAATATATAAAAGTCAACCTATTATCTTGCTTTTATGTGTAACACTGCTGATCCAAAAAGAACTTTCATTAAGGGCAGCCTTTAGGGACAAGTTTTGAGTATATAACTTGAATACAAAACACTTAGAATCATGCATATTTATCTCCACTAATGAGAGAATAAGTGTTCTATTAAATGACATTCATTTTAAATGGCTAAGTCTCACAAATTGCATATCTTAAAGTCATAATTAGGATCTGTGATTAGCTGAGACATTTCAGAAGAGGTACTTGAGGAATCAGTAGAATAGAAAAGATATATATCAAGATTCAATAAATAAAACACCTTGTTTGCATTACAACCCTTATGCATATAGCAGGACTGTGTTGGACTTATAACATGACTCCAAATGTCTCAGACAATGGAGGTTTAAAACAGTAGCTTTCAGTCTCTTTTTATGGTAATCTGATATTTCAAATATATATATATCATTTTACAAGAAAGCGAGAATGGCGCCTGTGAGCCCTGACAGCATTCTCATGATACTTTAATTCAGTGTATATCTTGGCATGAAGATACATGCTTTAATGTGCAATTATTGTGTTGGGAAGTGTTGCAAGAAAACAATAGAGCCATAATTTCTTTTTGTTCATGCCAAATTGTATCAGAATACATTCTGATCTGAATTAAATGAAGTCAAACTGGACTGTGTTAAACAGTATCCAGGAATGAAAGAAGGTAGAAGTCTTTTTAGGACTAGTGAGAATGGATATTATGTACAAATAGTGAGAATGGATATTATGTACAAATGAAACTTTTAAAAAGAAATAAATGTTTTAGTTGTAATATCATGTTACCAGTCCTTTCTCTTTTTTTTTTTTTATGCACCAAAATGCAGGATTTTGCATGCACAGTATCACTAAGATATGGAGGCATTATTTATTGCACATATGCATCCAATTAGCCAAACTTGCACGCTTGATTTCAAAATGAGTTATACAGTGATCAAAATATGGAGACATATTAAAAGAAGAATCTATCACAAATATTTCTGTCCTTTCATTTTTTCTTTCTTAGGTAAGGAGTTTCACCTTTCAAAACTTCATTAATCTACTTGTCCATTTAATTGTTCATATTTGGTTCGCATTATTGCTATTATGACTGTTCTGTGAAATCAGAATTTTTAGCAATAATCAGATCAGAAGTCAAGAGATCTTCTTAATCCATTTATCCCAAAAAAATGCTGTATTAGAAATTATTCCATGACCATACAGACACTAGAGATGAGATTAATTTCTTCTCTCCTTGATCTAAAATAAGCATATCATCAAGACAGATAAAGAGGATGCAGACTCTGCAGATGTTATTTTAAAATGTCCAAATAATTTTCAATATCTTAGCAAGTTTCACAATACTGAAGGTGACCTAACACACCACTAGCTCTACTCCTACTGAAGGTCATGGAAGAAATCTTACTGGTTCCACTGTCTTTTGCTATCTAAAACCTTTGCTATAATGAAGGAGAATTATTCCTGCTTTTGAAAGAGTAGTTTGGGACATGAAAAGTACAGTCGGTGATCCAGATTCCTTTTTAGTTACATGATAAATATCTTCTGTGAGTATGCATGAAAAAAATGTTGCTTTCTAAAGTGTTCTAGCCCCATTAGGGCTAAGGAGAAACAGAGACAGTTATCCTAGTGAGGCGCAAAGTTTACTTGTAATGCAGGAATTCTCTGCATCAGCCACCTGTAAACAAAGCTGCTTTCATTTTTCCTTATTCTTTGAAGCAATTCTACTATTCCCTTAATAATATTTTCTTTGTTCTCAACTCCTTTTTTGGACAAGGTCAAGGTAGTTCAGAAAAAAAAAAAAAAAGGGAAATGGAACTCAGGAAAACATAAGCACGTTTAGAGAAAGCAAGCACTGGCATTTGGGTAATTTTCTGTTTTTAAAATAAATTATGACAAAAAAGATTAAAAGGCTTAATTTAAATGATAGCTTTAAACACTGAGTATCATTCTGGAATAAGCCTAGAGTTAAACTGAGCAGGTTCTTCCATCCTTGCTTTCTTACAGAATCCCCTTTGTGGGATTTTCAACTATGCAAAATACTTTAGAGGTCAAAGAAGGAAGGAACCAAAAAGAACCCTATGCATGTCTTTGGGACTGTCATTCTTCCAAACCAAAATAGAAATCTTAATAGATAGCTCCAAGTGTGTATTTATGTAATACATCTTAGCAGAGCAGGCTAACAGTAGATTGAGTTAAGACCATAGAATTTGACTTGTCTCTTGGAATGAATAATGAAGATACAATATACGTTCAAAACTGAAGGAACACAATGAACTTTACAAATGGTATGAAAGCTCAGATACCAGCTGATTAAACCCTGCTTCCCTTCTGGAAGTAAAAATGATAAAAGATGAAATATCTATCACTTCAAGTGATAGAGAGAAAATGAAGAGAGGTGCCTTTGCTGGACCTAAACTCAAACACAAAAAAGAAGCCTGCAGAGGATGGAAGCAAAAGCAGGCATCCTGGGACAAATACAGAGAAAATGTCTGAACAGCCAGGGATCAGGTCAGGAAAGCTAAAGCCATGATAGAATTAAATCTGGCCATAGACATCAAAGGTAACAAGCAAAATGTCTATAAGTGTGTCAGTGATAAAAAGAATAAGAGGGAAAATTTGGACCCACTCTGGAATGAAACATGAGACTTGGTTACCCAGGATATGGAGAAGGCTGAGATACTCAATGACTTTTTTTCCTCAGTCTTCACTAGTAAGGGCTCTAGTCACAATGCCCAGGTCACAGAAGGCAAAGGCAGGGACTGGGAGAATGAAGATCCACACACTGTAGGAGAAGAACAGGTAAGAAACCTAAAAGTGCACAAGTCAATGGGATGGAACCTGATGAGATTCTCTATGGGTCCTGAAGCAACTGGCAGATGAAGTTATGTGCTAGTTCTGGCCAGGCCAGAGTTAACCTCCCCAAGCAGCCTGCACAGGTGAGCTGAGTTAATCCAGGCTGTTTTCCATACCACTTGACATCAGTCCCCCATAAAAGGGGTTTGTCAAAAGAGAGAGTTCAATGGGGCTCTGGGACAGCAACAGTCCTCTTTTTAGTATGCAACTCTGGAGTCAGAGGGTTGGGGTAGTTGTAGAGCCTAGGACTCTTAATCCTGAATTCATGAGTTGAGCACCATGACCCTGGCTGTGAGATACTCTTTTTTTTTTTTTTTAATTTTCCAGTATTATTTATGTGGCAGCTGGAAATATTGGTCATAACATGACTACACAGATTTACTCTTTAGTGACTGAAGACTAAATTCAGTTAATAGCAAGGTATGAAAGATAGCACTCTCTTTTCTATATGTAGCTTCCCTAATTAGAAAGACTGAGCGTAACTTGTTCAAGATAATAAAGATAAATCAGCTAACACCTTCCTCAGCATAGGTTCAGTAGGCTAAACTCTTATCAAGTGAGAATACTTTTTGGAGAGGTTCACTTGATTGATATGGGAATGGTTCTGTTTCCATATGTGAATCACTTCAGGAACATTCAACATTAGCAATATTATGTACTCATCTTACAAAGTGGTTTGGTTTTTGTTTTTTTTTGTAATGGTTAAAATCTCCTTCTTGTCAACTGATTAGTGCACTTGTATTTAATCATCTATGTTACCAATTCAGAATGTTATTTGATTTAGAGGAAGCCAATTATAATCTGAGTTTTAAAATTCTATCTTAAATGTTGTCTTTAAGTTACTTGAGTGGAATGACAGTTCTGATTATTCTCTCTGGACAAAAAGAAGCGAAACAGCTTTGTGAGAATATCTCTTTAAGTATGCTGTCTTCATCATTAAATTATTTGACACTAAGTCAAAATCCACTTTTAAGTGAAAGAAAAAATATATATTCTGTTAACACAGATAGACTTTAAAGGACAGCAGTAAGGATGAATTTTATGGGGAAAAGTTGAGTCTAAACTTTCCTTTTCAAAAGCGTTGGAAGAACATATTAAAATAAGATCAATCAGTTCTCATCCTTAAAGATTAACAACAAAGTTAGTAGTGAAATTATTTTTTAAAAATTAAGACTAGCTTGTCTCTTACATCATGGTAAGAAATAAAAAGCTAGCATATGTTGACGTATATAAATCTTGGGATTGAAGTCTTTAGTTGGACTTGCATTTTGAACTGTTTTTCAAAGGATGACCCAGTCAGTAGGCTTCCCACACACATGATGCTGTTAGCATAGACCACATTAAAAACTTAGTGGGATTTTAAATGTGCTTCAATAGTAACACACCTAAATTAGTGTTGTCTTGTATCCACTTCAGTGAACGTTACCTTGGCTTTCTCTTTTAACTGAAATGAAAATTTCTATGCTAGTGGAGAAATCAGCTTCGTGAACATGAGATAATTTTGAGTTACATTATTCCTAACATCTGAAAAGCAGATTACTCAACAAGACAGAAAATTAATGAAATATGTAAGTCTATCAAGCATTGCATATCATGCAGCTCCCCAGTTTTGTGAACCTGTTTTCCTTTTCTTGCTCTGGGCTGAAATTACACAGGGAGAAAGGCTGTATAAAAGTGTAGCCCCTGGCATCCTGTTAATGTGAATCAACAGAAAAATAGCTGCCAGTATCCTGATGATGACTTTAATGAGACTATATCCTGCAGAGCCGCCATGACTGTGACACTTGCTGCCCTGATATCTCAGTCCTAGCACCATCACAACCACCATTTAAGTGCAATATGCAGATTTCAGTATTGTGATTGATGATTTCAGGAGTCATTTAAAAGAAGGAACTTGTGGTAAATTATAATTAGGAATCAGTTGGTTAACTTGATTAACTCCATTGGCTAGTGCTACACAGGCTTAACCTAACCTGATGATCCTTTCTGTTCTTAAGCTTGGTGAATCTATGAATTTACTGAGTTTTCAGAATTTTCACAGCCACTCAGAGGTTCAGTAACAAGATCATATCTCACTTCAACAAATAAATACCTCAGGTTCCTTACCCTGATCTTACTGAGAAATAAGAATGATGCAAATATGAAACTGGTACAAAACCTAGTAAAATTAAATATATTTCATCCTTTTTCTGAAAAGTCCTACAGCTGAGCTTTTCTGAGGATGAGAAACTGATATAGTGTGACATAATTTTTAAATGAACAAAGGTTCAGGAATGTCCCAATAGAAATTGCTTTCACACAGAGAAGTTATCAGGAAAAATTCTTTTAGGAATAACCAACAGTGCAGATAGAGGGCATCTCTTCCTTTGTGCCAATTTCTCTTTCTAGCAGTTTATGTGACTGAAGTAGAATTATTTTTGCATAACAAAACTGTTGTTCATATGTTAATAAAAAAGATAATAGAGGATCTTCTACAACAGGACCATTTGCCACCATAATGGTGTTAATATTTCCCCCTAGAACTAGAGCAAAAACAAGTTGATCACTACTGTCCCTATTTCTAGATCAGTGAACAAATCTTTCATTGTGTATCTTCCCTATACTACTTCCATAACCTTTTCAAAGGGTCAAAGATACATCACAACTCTTAAACTTTTTTGCATGTTTTTTTCTTTCTTGGTAAATAGTGAATGATCATGGATACTGACAGAACCTTGAAGTATCACCTTTTTTTTTCCCCCTGTCTCTTAGGATGTGTTATATCCTGATAATTACATTTCAGATTATATATACATTATGATATGTACAATCTTTTAATTCACCTTTTTGTTACATTCTGAAAAAAGAAATATATTATTTTTAAGTGTGTCATAGTGGGCTCAAAGCTTGTCATTCTGTGATTAAAGTTGGTGCTTATACACCATTTCAATGGAAGGAGTACAAATACAAATTCATGTAAAAGGCTATTTGTATAAGCTGAGATCAGCAAGAAATAGCTGTTACCACTCTGATATGTCTGCAATATTAGTTCTTTTCCTAATGCAGCTTTAAGCAAATAGATACAGGTTAGCTAATGGGATGCACCGTTTGCAAAGGTAACTTTCACGCTACTGCACTGAACACCTTGAAGTCAAGCACTTTATGGTGTTTGCATTTTGTCAACCTTCTGAATGTGTTGTAAATAAGGTTTTTGTAACTGATTTAATATGACATACAGATCCCTAAAATTTTGAGTGTATCTATACATACAGTATATATAGTGCATCATATATATATATACATATATATATATAAGGCACTAAAAGGAGCAGGTACATCACCTCTTTAGACCCGCATGACAGAGATCAAAAAATGGATGCAGCCCAAGTCCAAAACTTAGAACACAAATGCTGGGGTTCACCAGCAATTACTCATTTGTCAAACATAATTATAATTTTAGATGTGTGGTTTCTCAATCATTCTTTAAAGAAGGGAAACAAAATTGCAAATCTCCCAGTAATAATCCATCCTTTTATGTGCATTCCATGGCAGATGATGTTTGTCTGATTGTCAATTAGAAAAAAAATAATTTCTTTTTGGTCTGACAGTCACCTACACCTGTTATTATCTGCTAACATCTTTCCACCTCTGGAGAAATATGAGCAGATATTACAGATGGTAGTCAACTTCCCTATTGTTCTGTCAGGGTAGAAAGAAGAAATGATGATGTTTAGTTCTACTTTTGATCTACTAGCAGTTCTCACTGTCCCACCAATTTTTTTTTCACTATCAAAAATATAGAATAATAAAACCAATATTGGATTTTTAATGCTATATAGTCATTCTTGATTAACACAGGAACGCACTGTTCTTGCAGAAGGAAACTGAACTATTGAGAAAGATGAGATGTTTGATTTCAAAACAAGGACGTGCTGCGACACTGCACTTCATCCAGGAAAGGTTATTACAGGACAAATTCAACATTTCACACCCATGTACATCAGGAAAGCATTGCATTAGTTTTGAATGAGCAAAGGTCAGAACAGAGAAAGCTGCAAAATAAGCTTTAATTAAAAAAAAATCAATTCTTTATTAACTCCAATTACTATTATTCAACATTTACAAATGGATACAAAGAAAAATAGATATACATATATGCATTTTTCTACCTTAGTTAGAGCAACAATGTTTAATGTTCAAATAAGTTACCAGTGAAAAGGTGACATAATGAATATAGCATGATCTCCATGATAGTAAATTTCTGTATATGGTGAAATTAGTATTAGAATGATCCATAGCAATTAAACATCTGACTGAAGACAACTAAGAGTGATTCAAGATTGTTGAACTGCTGTAGCTCTGTGGAGTGACAGAAGATGCCTGTGAGCCTATAGATTTGCTTATCATGGGAACAAAATAAAATTATCAGTAATACAGATTAGCAGAAATCTAATTTTTCTTCTGTTATCATTCTCCTTAACTCTGTGCCGTTACCCAGGAGGATACCATCTCATTCTGTCCCATCTTATTTTAAGTCATTCTTACGCTGTGACTCCTCTCTGCCCTTTGACTCCATGTTACCAACATGTGCCCTGGAAACGAGCACTTCCTCTGTGCATGATATGAATGAATGAATGTGAACCTGCGACATTACTTTCAGGCTAGCTAAAGTGAGGCTCTATGAGTTGACATTTTCCTGGTGCAGATTCCTTTGACCATATTCTTTGTTGCTTTGCATGTAGAAATTGAAAATAACTTTGGTGCAACAAGTCTTTTCTTAGGAATTTCACCCACCTTGCAAGGAACTACTTTGCTTCAAAACCTCACTTTTAGTGGAGATCAGAGATCAAAGTCCTCTTTTGTGTACGAAGTTTATCTGAAAAGACCTTCATAGTCATCAGCTGTCTCACTTGCTATGTCTTTGCATGTCTTCACAGATTTACCTTTAGTTTTACTGAAAGAATTTGGAAGATAATAATAAATAATAGTGCCACCCAGTGACACTTCCATAACAGCAATGTGGGTTTTTTTCTGCTTGACTGGGAGCTGGATTCATATTTCAAATTGCTTGCCGATTATTTTTATGGTAATCTGAGTTTGAACTCAAATAGCTAGATCAGTTTCCTCTCCTGCATTGTTAAAAATGTTGTAGGATTAATTGTAAGTTGCATAGTCTAGCGAATCTCATTCTTTTTAAAGCTGAATCTCTTCTGAAGAACCTGACAGTGCTCCAGACCTCACTGGTATTGATGCTGATCTTACTTGCCCTCACTGAAAATTACTGATTTCCCTCTCCTATAGAAGCTGTTTCCTATCATAAATGTCAGGCAAAACTTGGAGCCTAATTCTGTAATGTGCTGGTGCCTCACCAGCAGGTCTAGCCTTTTTGGTAATGAGCAAATGACTGATTTAAGCATTTTAAGATCTATTACTAGCTTTCAGTATATAATTCAAATTTGCTTATATTTTGTTCTATGGATTTCTAGAGGCTTCAAGAACAATTTTTTTCAGCACCTAACTGCATTTGGTAGGATTATTTATTATCCCCTCAAGAAGAAAACATACTAATTATTTTTTTCTTGCAGAATATTAAGCTGAGGGTAAGAGTTTACAGCTGATGCAATACTTTAAGTTTAGTTGCTCCTTAGTTGTCCCTATAAATATGATATACTTGCAAATAAACTGTTAGACAACTTCATTCTGATTAGAAATACCTGTTGTGAACTGTGAACTCAGAACAGAATGTGTTATAGATGTAAAAATATGGACTTTTTTTACTTCACAGTACGTTCAGGTTTTAATTTTGTTTGTTATGACATATACATTGCCAATGTTCTTTGTTTACTAGCAGGTGATGATTTAAACCAACTTGTTGGATAACTTGCCTGGAGTTCTTAATACTTTTGTCCACTCACATAATTACATTGATATCTATAGTTTAATAGAACATTGCAACATTTAATTAAAACTGTGTAGAGTGATTATTATTTTGATTAAAACTGAGTTTGGAACCAGCCAATTTGTCAACGTGAGCTCAGCATATCTGGCTTTTTACGAAAAACCTTCATTAAGGTCACATCTGCTTCCTTTGACTCCCCCATCAAAAATGACCTTGGTGTTTACTCTGGTTTATGACCATAAAATCTCCCAGTGAAAAAGCCTTTTGTATCTGTTTACAATTACATCATCTGGGTCCTGATTATTTCCAAACTCAGGGTATCACTGTCAAAATACAGCTCATCCCAGAGTGAAAGTCACCACAGCTACTGAAGCTATCTACCATTCTTGCTTCTTTTGTCTACCCAAAGGAAATTTTAGACGACTAATAATAAACTTTAAACTTTATCCTACTTTTCTGTGAGAGCATCAGGACATAAAGAACTATGGGCCTAAAATACCCTGCTGTTGTATCACATAAATCTCTTCTGTTACCCTTTAAAGGTTAGAAATTGCATAAAATGTAATATAAGCATCACTGGTGTACTAATATATCCTAGAATGTGCACGAAGGGAAAACTTTGCACTCACTCAACTTAGTTTTTATACATATGTGACTCAAGCTCTTTAGAAAAATAGATGGAAAAAAAGTCACATAGCAGCCTTAAAGATGCTTAAAAAAAATCCTGCACAGTTCTCGTTCTCATCAAGTCCTTCCAGTACAAAAACCAGCATGAAATCACCTTTTCTTTACCCTCTTCTGAACTAATCACCCTGCCAGCCCAGCTTTCACCAGACATTTACAAATTATTACTGATATCATAGAGTTGGGATGATCACTATCCTACTATGCTTTTGAAGAGGTCCAAGCAGAAGTAAAATTGTTCCCTTTCTGAGAGATTCCTGTTTTTTATTATTTAAGTTAGCAATCTGAAAAGTTAAGAGTGGGTGGATTTAGGACAGTTCTCCTCTATGCCAGGTTTCAAAATTTAAATGGATGTTTCATTAATTGGTTATTACTCAGAACTGAACAAAAAGGGATTTTTATATTAAATAAGACTTTATCACATCCACCTTATTCATTACATCATTATGTGGCTACAGGATTTCATTAAACATTCAAAGATATTAAAACCCACCACATTGTTAAAAAAAAAAAAAAGTCCTTAAAACCACACCTGAATCACATGCAAGCTCTCACATAGGGACTAGAATTTGGGAAACTTAAAAGAACAGTGTATGAAGCTGCATGCTACTGTTACCTGTTGCTAAAATTCCTGGTCAACACTCCTTAAGACAAACAAGATCTGTCTGCGTGTTCTGTCTCTCAATATACAAATGATCAACCTTGTCTAAAAAACACAAGGGAAAACAAACAAATCAAAGCAACATTTGATTGGAATGTAGCTATGAGACTTCTGTATTGTCTTGGAACAGGATTGCATACTTGGCCTGGCCTGGTGATCCAAAGACAGTGACTATGGTTTTGCAGAGAAAATATTACCATAAATCCAAATTATAGCAGAGGGAAAATTGTGTTGCTAGGTCCAGTGCTGAAAAACTGTGATAAGCATCATGTGCTCGTGCCCTGCGCACAATATTTAGTTCATGTATTTATGTGGAATTATGATAAATGCCTATCAAAATCAGACAGAATTGCATAGTCAGTAAGTCAGTGCTTGATCTTACACTCACTTTTTGCTTGACAGTGTGTCCAATCATATATGAACTAAAGGATGCAACAATATCGGTGAAAGATGAAAAGCCACCTGAACTCACATACCATGCTTGTTGGAATATGTAAAGTCTCTGTGCTCACACAAGCTTCTTTCATATTTAAAATTAACTCTCACAGGATTTTACACATGAAATAATTATGAGGATTCACAAGGGCAAAACAGATATATCACTATGGAGATCACATCTCATTTTGAAAGATGAGATTTTCTGGTGTTCTGCCGAACTAAGTTTCTTTTAAATATAGTCACCCAAGATTCTTGATCCCAGCGATTAAGTTTTGGGCCCTCTCAAATCAAGTGAAGTCTAGAAGCTGTTCAGTAAATTAACTGATTTGCTAGTTTGCAACCAGCTTGGGACTAGCAAACAAGGAGGTTATTAATTAGTTCCTAGAGGAGACTAGGACCAAACCCATTCATAGAATCCATGTAGTTTTCTCATACACTACTTTATCTTGAAAGTTTTTTTAATAATTCTAACAGAAAACTTGGTGGGATGACTTCTAGAAGGCTAGAATAACACTTGTTATGCTATTGTACAAATGTGAACATTTTATCTTATATGAAAATCGCATTCATCACCTAGAAGTATTCCAGTGAAGATCACAACTAAATGTATTCTGAGTCAGACAGGATGCCAGATGACCAATAAGTCCTGTATTATCAGGAATGAACAAGATCACAGAAACAGAGATTGGAAGGGACCTTTGGAGATCATCTAGTCTAATTCCCCCGCTAAAGCAGCATCGTCTCAAGCAGGTTTCGCAGGACAGCATCCAGACAGGTTTTGAATATCTCCAAAAGAGGAGACTCCAGAACCTCTCTGGGCAGCCTGTCACCTCCTCTGTCACCCTCAAAACAAAGCTTTCTCTCATGTGGAGCTGGAACTTCCTATGTTCCAAGTTGTGCCTATTGTTCCTTGTTCTGTTACTGGACAGCATTGAGAAGAGTCTGGCCCCATCCTCTTGACATCCACCTCTTAGTTATAAATTTATAAGTGTTCATGAGATCCCCCTCTTAGTCTTCTCCAACCTAAACAGCTCCAGCTCTCTCAGCCTTTGCTCATGCAAGAGATGCTCCAGTCCCTCAATCATCACAGAATCCCAGAACATTACAAGTTGGAAGGGACCTGAAAAGACCAATCCGCCTGCCAGAGCAGGATCAGCTAGACTAAATCACGCAGCAATGCATCCAGGCAGGTTTTAAGTGTCCCCAGAGAAGGAGACACCACAACCTCTCTGGGCAGCCTGTTCCAGTGCTCTGTCACCCTCACAGTGAAAAAGCTTCTCCTTAATATAGTCATCCTCGTAGAAACTCCACTGGACTCTCTCCAGTAGTTCTTTGCCTGATTAGAACTGGAGAGCCCAGAACTAGACACATTCATGAAGATTCAACCAGAAGAATGGGGGATTTTGATTGAGCAGTCCACTGATGACAGACACACTGTATCAAAGAGGACCTGAGAAGAATAAAAACAGTGGTTTAAGAAAGTCTTTCAAGGACATCTAAAATGCAGGCTTACTTTGAATACAACTTAACCAGCTTCTGGGGGCTTTCATTCAACAGGCCTTAGATAGCAATGATGATGGCAGGAAGCATAAGTCATGCAGGGAACATATGCAAGAAAATACCCTGGAAAAATACCTTGTTCATACCCTGGGTAGTACTGTGGATCACACAATAACAATTTACAGTTATTTCTTCACCTGTGAGTAGGTCTCAATCATCTCTTCATTATGACACTGTTATGCTCTTCTCAACAGTAAATTGAAGTATTTTTGCCAAATAATACTCTGCAATTTGACAGATCAGCACTGTATATTTAGCAGTGTAAACATTTCATATGTGAAAGTATATCATAGTTGCAAAGTTCGTGGGGAATCTTCCTTATAAATCATTGTAGTAGGTACCAATCATATGCAATTTGCTACTGGTATCATAGACCAGTAATTTCAATTGCTACTGTAATTTAAAAAATAGTCTTGGGAAAAATATTAAGTAGCAAGCATTTCTGCTATTTCAGTGTAGCTTTCTTCGGGGTAAGATTTTCTTTATACTTGCACAGAATATATTTAAAATTAAAATTTGCAAGTAGACATGTTTAGAATTGGGGGGGTGTGTCTTTGATTTAATTTCCAGTAAACTCTTAGGAAACAAGGCTTTATTAAAAAGAAATATTTTAATCAAAACATATAGATTGATGATGATTAAAAATATTAACTGGAAATATTTTTTCAGTCCCTTTTGAAAAGTCTGGCAGAAGATAAAACACATATCCAACCTTTTCTCATTAATGCACCAGAAACATCTGGATCAACATTTATCCAGATGAGCACTCTAACTGTCACACTATAAAGAGTCTTTATCCATTTAAAAAGATTGGAGGTAAACTTTTTCTTGGTTTCATTTTCTAAATATATCTCAGCTAAAAGGAAAACTAGAAAAATCCATAGACCAGAGAACACAGTCCCTACAAAACAGTCAGCAAAAAGCATATTTTTAAGGGAAATATTTTAAATGCATTTAATCTAATGAATATAGTTGATCATGCTCTTTGGGAGTAGATGCTTTCTGAGAGTTGTCCTCAAAGTCACTCTGTCCATAATATTCTTATCTGATCACAAGATAACATCCCTGAATCTTCAGTAGTATTTTCTGAGATGACCAAGAAGTTAATTGCCTGCTAATACAGAAGGAAATAACTTCATGAGATCATGTACTATCAGTTGTGCCTTACCTGTTTATCTGCTTCTTCAGAAGGTAGTGGTGTCTTGTGCAAGTATTCACATACAATGCTTCCAGATCCATGTTTCACTGCATGAACGAGGTCACTATGCAGCTTGTGCATTTAATTTGAGAATTTTGTGTTAGTTAACTTGAAGGAAAAAGCAAACATGTTAGGTATGGACACAAGACTTACTGAAATATATAAGAAAAATTTCTATGCTCTTTCATGGTGGGTTTATTACTTTGATTACACTGAGTGGAGCACTTTTGAAATCTCCAAATTAAATATATTTCCATTAAAAAAAAAACAAAACCCTGCATTGAAATTACAAAATAGCAATAAAGTATTTAGGATTCCATTCAAACTTAATACCTGGATATATATTCTACATGAGACTTCATAATACATTGTGCTTTGAATAAAGTTTTACTAGAGCTGGAAAACTGCTGTTTGCCCCTGAAATGATACCTATCTCACAAAGACAAATTGAGAAGAAGTAAGTATCATTTGGAGTTCATGACAGGAAAAAATAGCTAAGTTCCTTTCTCTAGATTCTTATTTCTACAGAGTAGAAATCTCTTACATGAAAATCTAATTTATTAAGGGTTCTTTTTACTGTGTCTTGCTTAATGACCCAAATCTCATCACTGCTGGCTACATCTTTTCTTAGGCTGAATCCAGCAGAGTGAGAAAGAAAGCAAGCAACAATGGCTTTGGCAAGGGCAGAGTAAAGGAGATGTTGCCAGGGAGACAAAGTAGGAAGTGTTGAGGATGTTTTCTTCGGAGTGTGGGAACTGCTGTGTATGCGTGGACTGGATACCTTTCACTGTATCACTATTCAAGGAAAGTGAACCTGTGTCTGAAAAGTGGTATGGAAATCTGTTTTTTTTTGTCAGACAAAATTCAGTAGGACACAAAATTTTGCATGTTGGTAGTTCTTGTTCATGTAGCCACAGACTTTCAAAAACTGAATTCTATGTGGTGTGTGAAAGGCTTATCCAATTATAAAATGGAAAAAAGAGGAAAATAAATAAATAGTGATTATTGTAAAATTATGATTTTGTATTGTACAATATTGAAATTTAAAATTACTCTGAAGAGTTTACCAAGTTTTATTTATTTCATGGAGTAAACTTTGGATATAAGTAAGCTAGTTTTCCTGTAATAAAGCTTGCTCCTGACCTTCAACCAAAGAGATCTTTACAAGCTTATGAAGAGACATATATTGAAGAAACACTCCTCTTATCTTTTGAAGTGCCACAGGAGAAAGAATGATGAAATGTTTCTATTGCTGTGTGACTTATAAATCTAATTTCATTGGTAAAGCCTAGTTAACTGTACAGACATCATTATAATGATTTTCAACTGGATGATAACATTTGAGGAAGCAGATTTATTTCTTATTTTAGTGAAATAATTTTTGTGAGCTGCATTTCAACAAAACAGATGGTGCTCACTGAAAAATATTGTTGTATGAAATAGGGGTTGTTTAGCCTTGACAATTTAAATTGAGTATACACACTCATTTTAATTTTGACATGCTGACCAAAATCATCCATTGGAAAACTCGCAACACTGAGATGAAACACATAGGAAACTGTAAGTCTGCTCCCGTTCTCAGTTGTGCTGCATTTTAAATAGGAATAACATCTTTTTTATTTAATCTGCATTTAAATTTAGTTGCTTTTGGCACTTACTGTTCTGGATAGCATAGTTTGCTTTTGTGAGATTAGATACAGATGTCATAGCTGTTTTCCCTATGAACTGTAACCTTCTGCACACCTTACTACCTAGCATTACCTCTCTTCTCTTGGAAGGCACCTCTACTTGGTACGGATTAGTTGGACAGGATCACCCATTTTGAAAGATACCTCTTTTTCTATATACCAATTCTACCTTTTGCCACAGATTCTAAACTATACTAAAGGATAAAAATACCTTCTGAACTCAATAATTTAAAGAAAGCAAAACAAAGGAAACCAACAGACAAACAAAAAAAGGACATCGGTTCATACAGTCACAAAGTCACCGTGATTGAAGGGGACACCATGTGGTTTATAGTCAGATCCCCTGCTCGAAGCAAGGTTTCTACTGAATTCATGCTAGGATACTTACAGCACTGTCCCTCTGGTTCTTGAAAATTCTTAACGATGGAGATTTCTCAACCTCTCTAGGGAATCTGCTCCAATGCTTAGTTATCCTTTCGGTGACAACTTCTTTTCATTATATCCAGGCAGAACTTTCCCCTATATCAGTGCATAACATAAGGCAACGGACCTGGTGAAGGGTCTGGAATACAAGTCTTATGAGAGGTGACTGAGAGAACTGGGACTGTTTAGCCTGGAGAAGAGGCTCAGAGGAGACCTTATTGCTGACTCTGTCACCTCATAATTCCTTGATTTCAATGGAACATAAAAATAATGTTTTGGGATGAGAACAAAGATCTACTTAATACCTTTTATCTTTTCTGAGGTTTTGCCTTATTTATACTCCTAGGAAAGATCTCAGAAGATTCCTCACTCCTCCAACAATTCATGGGACAAGAATTCCCTAAACCATCAGTGATATTTTTGCATCAATTTTGTTTATTTACCTTCTCTTGCCGCAAGGACCTCTAGAGCTCAGGTCTAGTGTGTTTGAAGAAAGAATTCCTTTTGTTTTCAACCCAATATCTAATATATCCATTTGATGATCTATTAAGAACTAGCAACTCTGAGAGGCATTGAATGATTTTTCCCATTTCCACCCTTTAAAATTTTATTGGACTCTATTGTATATCCATTCAGATGTCTCTCTTCCATCCTGGACTTCCCAGTCATTGCTCATTCTGAGGTTGATTCCTAATTTTTCTGCCATACTAGAAACTTCAAAAGAATTGTGAGATAAGAGCACCAAAACTGCACAAGCTGGTTACATATTTGTGCAACAGCATGTTTTGTTCACCATTCCTGACTGTTCTGTTGTTTATTCCTTTCTTTATAGGCTTTTTTGGGACTGGTACTGATTTGGTGTCTCCACCAAAATCTTTGGGATAATCCAAGAGCACAACATTTTCTATGTAAAGTCAGGACTCTGAGTATTATTATATAACATTTGCCAACTTTGAAATTCACAAGCCATTGTATTGTTCAATAAGTCTCATGAATTCCTCTCAAATACATTATAGATGGTCTGTACTTACTCCCTGAGGGTTTTCAATTTAGGGCTTGGGAGCATTTGAATAAAAAACTTTCAGTTTTTTTTGTGTTTGCATAAAAGTGTGGTGGTATTTTGATGAGGAGAGAGTTAGTGTTTCTGTAGCATTTCAAAAGAAATAGTTGGTAGTAACCTTAAATGCAAAAGCCTTCAGATTGTCTGGGTTTTCCTACTTAGAAGCTTTTAAAAACGTACTTTACAATTTTAATCATAAGGTTCTCTTTCCTTACTAATAAAAGTATAAGGCTATAAGCATGTTTGCATATTTACAATTAGATTTCACCCATCTTTGTAATAGACGAGAATTCATTCACATAAACTGAGAATAACTGAGATCACCAAATAAATAAAAATGAAAGAATATTATACTAAACAATGCAGCTTTTTTTACAAGTATTTTTAATCATTAATGATAACACTGTATAGTAGATCATATTGATAAAAGACTGAAAAAATATGGTTAATTTGTAAAAGTAAGGAAGTTTTAGAAATCTGAGGCCTCTCTTCTGTTCTCTATAGTAAATATTTGAGCAGCACAAAAGGCTTTTTTTCATTTAGCTACCCTATTAAGCAATAATATTGTAATGTACGTTCCCATTCTAATTTCCGAGTAACATCCTGGCACTTTTAGTTAAGTGCCTTAATTTTAAAATTCTGCTGAGCAGTTGATATTTAGTAAAAAGTATGACTGAAACTCTTGACATAAGTAAACCAGACAGGATTTACACCACTTCCCAAAATGGTCATTGCATTTCTCTCTGAAATGAATTCTTGGGCTAAGACTTTTGTTCGCAAGTGCTAGAGGCTTTTCCTCTGCTGCAGGTCCACACAAGGTACATGCCTAGGTAGGTGCACAGTTTGAGAGGTAAGATTGTTGACTACCACCTTTGAGATTGGGGTGTAGCAGGGCTGTGTATTACCATGCCACTATTTGTGAATCCAATAAGAATACTATGTAAGGAATTTAATTTAACCGGGTAGCAGAAACAGTACTAGACAACTTCTCAGAGTTGATCTTTTTTCATTATTTTGATGTCATAAAAGTCATCCTTTCATTCATCAGAGATTCCCAGTAGATGTGGATGAGGAAAAAGTGTTATCTTTCAGGTCTGTCATCATCTTAGTTCCTCTGAGCAGATGTCAGTATATTGGACTCTGAACACCTTAAATATTGCTACAGTTCTGTGACAACATAGTGCTGTTACTTACTTTGGGATATCTGGGTGGTACAACACAATTGTATGAAGTGAAAGCAAAAATGAAATGTCTTTCTTCGGTGAAACTAGCATGGAAAACTTTATTTTAAGAAATCTCCACGAGGAAGATATTGATTACCAAGTTAGAACAGTTTTCACCTCTTA
Source organism: Gallinula chloropus (assembly GCF_964237585.1). Lineage (NCBI taxonomy): Eukaryota > Metazoa > Chordata > Aves > Gruiformes > Rallidae > Gallinula > Gallinula chloropus. The sequence goes on from NC_140086.1 coordinate 44,127,351, forward strand.
CAATTTTATTGAGTATTTTATTTTGCTGAGATTTATACTTCTCTATCTTCCCCAGTTGCTGAAACTGGATTTTTCTCTGAGAAGGTAGGGTCTCTCTTTTGAAATGCAACTCCTTGATGGCTGCTTGACTCAGGAAATAACTTGACTAAAGCTAAATACTAAGTACCTACAGTAAAACAAAAAGAATGAAAACTGTTTATTATCTACATCTCAAAGCCATAAATAAATACATGCTTCATGAAAATTAACATATTCATATTTTGCAAATGTTTTTCAGAAAGAGAATAAAGAGAAAAGCAATGTTCCAAATTTAAAGTTGGCAACCAAATATTATGTTTTTTTTCTAAAACAGCTATAACTTAACTTGACTAACATGGAAGAGAAGACACAATAATTCTAAGGAATATTGTCCTCATATGCTGGTTTAAGATATCAGTGATCTCAACATAGATTGCTAACCCAGAGACCCACTTTTTGGTAGCCTGCATAGTTAGAAAAATGCAAGCAATTCTATTAAGTGTATTTAAACCTCTAAAATCTTTATAAATATTAGATCTTTACTTAAAACATGGTGAGATTGTATGCTGCCCTGATAGGAGTATTACACTTTAAAAAGAAGGTTAGGTTCTGAGCAGTGGGAAAAAACAAATAAATACTCTGACTCAGCTCCTCACAGGGCTATTACAGGACAACAGTTAGCTGTTCCTGTGTCCCCACCAACAGGGCACTTTTCATATTGACAGATGTGACTGCTTACAGGGCTACAAGATTTCCCACGGGATGAAGGGGAAAAGAGCTTGGGGACTGTAAAACTTTTGGGATTTGTAAAAGTTTAGGGTAGGAACCAAAGCTAGGCAAAGGGAAAGATCAAACTGTCTTGGGTCCGACCCATGGGTCTGCAATCCCAGTAAATGAGTGGGTGAGCATTTGCAGTTCAGGGTGTGATCACAGGGGGTACTAAGCTGGACTAGGCAGCAAAGAGATGAAATGGTCTGGGTGCTGGGGGTATTTATGGATAAACCTCTGAGAATGAGGCAACTAAAAGACTTGGCTGCTGGAGAGAACAGGTAATGCAGGTCATCTGCTAGTGAGACCATGGAGTTTGGGTGTCAACTGAGAGACCCATGTGTATGTATTTGAGACATGGGGTCTATCAGCAGCTGGAGCTGACTGTGGCCTCAGGGGATCATATGCCCGGGTGCCAGCAACTGGGGAGACTGGGATCCATGGGCAGCTTCTGGGAAGCCTCTGCTGCAGTAACTGAGCCCAGCACCTGGAGGCATCCACACTGAACATATGTGCATATATAATTCTCAACAAAAGATGTTCAGCCTCATCAGTCAGAGATGGAAGCAGAATGAAGCCTTGGTGCTGTGTTTGTGTGAGTGCTGTGTTTTCTGTCTGTCTTGGTCTATATGGCTGGCCATGGTATATATACACAAACACACACATATACATACATATGCGTGTCTGTTTGTGTTTTCTTGTTGTGTGTCCACTGGTTGGACCTGAGGACACAAAACTGTGGCAGGCTCACCTCCATTAAATCACTAAACTGGCAGCCCCTAACAGTATCCAGTTTACTTTTTGTCCTTGAAAAAAATCACCCCTTTGTGATGCTTGATTTGATCTGATTTTAGTCCCAGAAATAAACAAATTGAAAAGGTAGGAACAATTCCAACTTTGCAAAAATTTTGGCAACGGGTAGCATCTGTTTTTCACAAAGACTTATGAAATATTCAGGCTGGATACTGCCTGTAACAGGCTTCAGAAAAACTACCATTGTTCGGCCAGGAAAGGCTTTTTCTTTATGAAATCAGTTGTAATATTTGATAATTCATCTGACTTCAGGAGAATCAAAAGGGACAAGATAGGATTTGCAGTAGGAGTTAGTTTATATTTCATTCACTTTGCAAGCTAAGTTGTGTAATCATCTGATAAGATGTTTAGTTGATCATATTTTTTTCATATTTTTTGTCTGTGTGACTACCCTGAAATGAAATCAAAATATTCTAATAATAAGCCTCAAATGAGGCACTTTTCATTAAAATTATTTTCATAATAGACTCAAAATCTATCTCAGTCACAGAGCAAGACATCCATTAAACTGATTAACCTGGACTGATCTGCCCATATGCAGTACTGAAGTGTTACTGATGTTACCTGTGCTTCTGGAAGTGTTGGATCATTCAAATTCAGCAAATGCAGGTAATACACATCTGTCAAAGTGATTTTGCCAGTAGAAAACATCTTTTAAAATATACATTACCTAAGAGTGAGACAGATGGATGAAAAAGTGATACTATTTGAGTAACTGAGGATAGAGGCAACACATACTTGACAGAAACTGGAAGAAATTCTGGGTTCTCAAAATAATAGAGCTGCTTAAAAGCAATCTAATCCTCACTTGCAGTCCTGGTGACAATTTGGTTTGAGTATTATCTGAAGGTCATGACAAATTCTATGGATTACTGCAAAATAATTAAGTTATACAAACGGCGTTGTACAATGCTTGGAAAGATAGTGTTACTTAGAAATAAACCGCTTTTATGACATTACAATTCAGAAGTGGAACTCACCAGATACTTTTTAATAGTCAGTAACTACCTTAATAGAAAGTGAAAACAGCTGTAATATTTTTAAACTGCTGTATAAGTGCTAGCACTAGTTAGCAGCAGAAGGAAGTATAGGTGCACAATCTAGTACTGTCAAATAAAAACTAGCAAAATAGGATTCTATTACTATAAACAGTTATCTAAGTGTAAGTAAATACCTTTATACATTACAGAATTTGTACTTGCAATAATTCAGAAGTGTATACCATTGAAGACTACCTTTTATCTCCCTGACTCCCCCATTCATCAGTGTTACACTTAGTATTGAAACAGTAGATGTGTTTGGTCCTCTATTTGCTGTCAGCGGTCCAATCGCAGATGCTGCTTGCCGATTACTCAGTCCTTTCACTGTTTCCTCCTCAGGCTAGTGTTTCTATATTATTTAAAACTCAGAAAATATTCCTTGCTTTGACTTGCACAGTTAAGTCATATATCAAGGTAGCAAAAATGATGATACTGTCTTTCAGCTCATTACATGTTAAATTACAGACACTGATGGTTGTGGACTTCATGCTGGCATTTGACAACAAAAGAGACTCTGGTTGCAGTCCAGGTTAGATAAGAGCTAGGCAGTTGGTCCATTAATCAAGTGAACAATTTCAGCTTCACAGAATGCTAGACTCAGATGGTCTAAATTGACTTAGCCAGTGGAGCTGTGCTGCCTTACTTCAAGGCCATGGCCTCCATTTTTCATCTGATTTGTTAGCTGAGATAGCCAATGGGTTGAGCTACACAGGGAGAATATTTTATTTTAGTGCCAGATACCTGCAGTTGACTTCTACTGATGACACAATTTTTACTTTCTTTTCAAATGCCAGTATTCGTATGCAGGGAAAGTCTAATTTGTCTTGCAATATTACATTATCTATCATGTTTCTGGAACAGGCATAAAATGTTTTTGGCTAGTGCCCTGATGGTAGAAACCTGAAGGAACAGTGTGTGATCTCATTCTTTTCTGCCTCTATTTATATTTCCATTCAGTTATTTACAACTGTTTGCAAAAATCTAGGCTCTCTGTCATCCAAGCTTTTATACCTATAAATCAGTAGATGCTCACCCCATTTCCTAGTAATAATTCTATCTGAAGCCAGTACCTTTAAATTTGAAGAGACAACAATAGGGGACTGGAGAGATCTGTGAGAATACAGAGACAAGTCATTTCATGTCCACATCCAGACACCTGCCTGCTCTTTGCTAGATGGGAGATTAGCTGAGGCACCTGACCCAGTAGGCATTGCTACTCTTCATCCTGGGCAAAGCTGCCATGTGTGCAAGTGTTCAGGCCACAGGATGAGGTGGTAGCACAGATAGAGGAGGATTTGGAAGGTTGAAAATCCCCCACAAAGGCCAAAAAATGGCAAATTGACGTGTGCCAAGCAGCTGCAAGGTTTGTTCATTTATTTCCTGCGGAACATGGAGAAGGTCAGCTGCCAAACCAGATTTTGGCACTTCAATTTGCTGTGAGAGAACTGCACCTCTGGGCTCTCCGTACAATCACTCTCTCAAAGTCTGGAAACAGTGTTAAAGCACCTTGTTGCTGTTCATTCTATAAAGTAACACCAACATTAATTTCTTTTTTATGTCACATACCGATAATGATGAATACTACATTTCCCATTTCTAATGCTAGGTGTTTTGAAGACAGATGTCTTCAAAGAGATTGTCCCAGTGGCAGGCATGTCCAGTAGTCATCTTAGACTGAATTTTGATATCAAGTATGAAGTCTGACTTTTTGCTTTAAAAATGAAAGTGTATGTTGCCAGATATTACTTTTGGGAAGCAGACTGGCTTTTTTCCCTAGAGTTACATGACATAGTAAAAAAGTTAAAAAGCCTCTGCATCAATATATTTTGTAAACCTTAGTAACTGATTTTCCATTTAACATGGGTAAATCGTTGGTTTTAGTGGAAATTAAAAAGTCTAATGTAAGTTCTATCACTATGATTGAGATACAAAGATAATAACACAAGCAAATACTGCTACTTTGGGATTTTCCAGCTAAAAATGATTCTCATGATCAGTATGAGTGAGGATGTGATCAAAGCCTAGGCAGGAACTGTTGTATAACTGGAAGCAAACCAGTTTTGATTCATTGAGAAAGAAATTGTGTTTAGGAAATGACTAAAATTATCCTCAGATATATATCTTAGCCTAAATGAAAATATATCATTGATAATTTTTAACATATGCTAATAGATTTTTCAATAAGGCTGTTTCCCAATAATCTATTATTTCCCAAACATGTCATACAGACGATACAGGTTATAACGAACTGTAAAAAGTAATTAAATACAATTTTTAATGTCCTAGATGTCATCAAAATACAGATGTCCTATATTGACTGGTTGTGTTAATGGCCAACCATGGGTAGTTTGTAATGTAGAAAACTGACAGACACAGAGATAACCAAACTGGCAACATAGTAATAGGTAAATAAATCGTTCCTCCTGGGTTTTCTACTTTGGTGTATAACAAAACACAATTATTATCATAGTGGACAGCAACAATTGTGAAATTAAACAGGCCAGTGAAGTACCTCAAATAAACCTCTCTTAAATCTGAATGTTACATACTACTACTAAATTGCTGAACATCAGGATTATCTGATGCTTTTACAGCAGTCATTTTAGCAGAAGTAATTGGACTACTATCTGCACAAATCACAAATTTTTAAATGTGGTATTCAGTATGACAACTCTGAAACCTGAGTATACTGATAAGTAATTAGTTTTATCAACTTGTACATGTATAAATTTTTGGAACCCTTCCCCCCCACATTCAACAACTTTTTTTTTCTCTTAACAAAACTATTAAAAAGATTGCATTTTTATGCCTGATTTTGTATGCAGTGAAGTCAAGACATACTATTCTTTCTTGTCCAGTGCCAAGCCCCTGCAATCTTTTACAATGCAAGTGTCCATCTAAGGAGCCTGTACGTAAATCTCCAACCTATGTTCTACCTTGTGTTAACTAATGCAGGTTGTTAAACTTGACTGTTTCCAGATATTTGGATTGGAAAATTTCTATCAATGTTAACTGCTTTAGAATTCACGTATAAATTGTCACATATATATTTTTTCTTGTTGAAAAGTAATAAAGTCTGTATTGTGTTCTTTTTAATATGGACAGCTTATTTTTGCTTATATGATATGAACAGTAAAATAAGTGAGCCAATGTAATTTTTCATATGGTCTTCAATCATATAAATGATGGAATGGAAAATAAGTTTTGCATGTTAAACTTTACTCATAAGTAGATCTTCTTATGGATTAAATATGCAATATAGGCTGTATAATCAGAGCACATAGTAGTTAGGTTGCAGAAAACAACTGTAAATAATTTCAGACATCTGAAAGGCTGTTTGATTTCATCAGAACCGTATCTTTTACTCATTATCTAACTCTAGATGTTAGGAGTTTTCACTGAATCCAGTAATGGATCTGATCATAAAACATCAGGCTCAGCTGCACACATATGTGATTTGTCTTTCTTTATTTTTTTCACTACATGCCAAATTCTGAAGTTTCCTATATTCGTGTACAAATTGATTCAAATTCACTGTTTTCCTACGAAATTAGATGATTCTGGGATATGAAAAATAATCACTTCAAATGAAGCCTAAACAGTACCTAGAGTTAGCAGAAGGCATATGCACATTTATCTCCTACTGCAGTTTCATTTGCCTATGTATTCATTAGCACAAAATGTTGGATCAATCAGCAAAATTACCTAAATATGGAGGTGACTCACATATATCAGTGATTTGACATATTGCTGCTGACAACTCAATTAAATTAAATGTCATAGAGGAGTATTTTTACTGACAAGTGCACTGAATTAGAAAGATGCCCACTTAATGCTCTTCAGTAATTAAATCATATTGAAGTATGAGGTACCTGTCCACCTGCATTACTGGTCCTATTCATAATGTACTCATAATGAAAATTAATAATTAGAATTAGTTAAATATGTGTGTGTGTAAGTTTAATCATCATTGTATTTTTCTTGATTATTTGACAGGGTATACATGTGGTGATGCATAATTTTGATTAGAGACTGTCTCAGGCATATCAAGAAAATAATTAAAAGTTACTTATTTTTGCTCAATTAAGTGCATAGGCTTAAATAATAATAATTTTAACTGGCCATTTCTAATCATAATGTCTTAACATTTTGCCTCATAAAAGCAGCATGCCCAAAATTGCAGTCACTCTTCAGGAGCAAAACTCAAAAAAAAAAAAAAAAGCCTTGACTGTGATTACAATCAGTGGAGTCTCAGGCAGAAGGTTTTGGTCTGCTGGTTTTAAAGATAGGGGGAAGGTTAATACCCACTTGCAGGGGTTATTACATAGCAGTGTCAAAGAGAGCCTTGAGAGGACGTAACAGAAATACCATCATAGCCAGAGGCAATTTGTCAGAGGGTCCAAGGCTTAAGCCAGTTGCCCAGCTTGTGATTGAGAGAAAAAGTATATTCACTATCTGAGTTTTTACATCCTTGCTGTGTCAGGTTTTTGACAATTGGGAATTTTCTATACCTTCAGGTAAGCCCTTGAATCTGTTTGGAAAAACAGAGAGCGCAAGTTACCTCTGAATATGCCAACTGCTGTGTTCTGATAAACTGGGGGGCTGCATCAGCTCTCAGTGATGCACAGCTGTCACTATTTAAGTGCAGTGGATGGTAGTCTTTCTGTCACTCATGTTATATGGATATGGAGAGAGTGTTACCAAAAGTAATCTCATTAACTATCTCGAGGCATGAGTGAAACCATTTTTTACAGGTGAAAGGAATATAAACACTGGGAAGAAATTAGTACTTGTTATTTTTTGCATTATTTTTTTCCAAATAAATAATCTGCTATTAAAAATAAACAAACAAATAAAAGCTGACACACAGAAAGTGATAGGACAGAGGCAATATAACTTAAAGTTTACAATGGCCTTGTTTTTATAAACATGTTCCTACACAATATACACTTCTGCTCCAGCCTCCTCAAACACTTGCAGGTAATATATAACACTCTCTTTCAAGACCGCTTCACAGCTAAGATTTGATTTTGCAGCCATTTTATAGCCAATATCTGAAAACACAATCCTTCTTAGAGTTTTTCTTAATTTCACTGAGAACACAATGTTATATGGAGCATAACAACCTGAGGTGAACTATTAGACGAAGAGAAGATGAAACTTCACAAGGTCTTACTCAGGCTGGTTTCCCACATCTAAGATCCAAAATGACACTATTTACAGAAAACTTCACAGAATGGAAAACTCTCATAAAGTTTATTTTGTGGTCTTGCTTGGATGCTTTTCTGTGGAATTTGACTGTGCTTGGCTGAGTTTCAGTTCAATTCAGGTGCAACAGGCATATTCCTTGGGATATGTGGAGACTTTGCAGTCCTGCTTTGGATGACAGTATGCATACAGGTATATGTGTACATAAGTATGCTGATCTTTAGCAACTTTAATAAATGTTTGAAAATATACCCTGTGCATAGTTCTTGTAGTGACAGTTGCCTAAGTATTTATACAGCCTTTGATAATGAGAAGAATGAGAGCATTTTATAGTCAGGTAAGTAGCTACTTTATCCCACGTCTAGCCTGAGGGCAGTCTTGGACTTACCTCTAATGAAAGCAGAACAGTCTAGCTAAGCCTGAGGAAAAGTTCATATACAAATCATCATCATTTGTGCACGTTTTTGAGAAACCCTACTTCAAAACTGCTGTTTCAGGCTATCTAAGGATTCAAGTACTCAGCAATTTATAAGATTACTCTGTTTCATAAGTACAAGATGTTTTTCCACCTGATTGTAACCCAAATCAAATTCCATGCATCAATTTTTCACTTATAAGAGATGAAGATTTTTTTAACCTGGGACATTTTCATAAGCTCAGTATCAGATAGAATCATAGAATCCTTTGGGTTGGAAGGGACCTCAAAGATCATCTAGTTCCAACCCCACTGCCATGGGCAAGGGCACCCTCAATAGACCAGGTTGTCCAAAGCCCTGTCTATCCTGGCCTTAAACGCCTCCATGGATGGGACTTCCACTACCTCTCTGGGCAACCTGTTGCAGCACCTCACTGTCTAGGACGGAAGCACTATCTGCTTCCTTTCTCTCTGCAGATCATCTGCAAAACTGTATTCTAGGCAGACATGCTGTCTCTTCAGCAACAGTATTTTCTTCTTTGAAAAGTAAACTGAAATGGTTCAATTTTTTAAATTCCTGACTATTTAACAGAAGTTATTTTACCATAAAAATCTGTTGAAAGAGTAACTAGATTTCTCACAAATTGGAGAAATAATGATTATTTGATCTACAAATGTATAAATACATAACTTCATTTTGAATATATAAGATTTTACTCTGTACTATTAAATATCATAATATAGTGTCTTTATGGTGTCTACGTATTCTGGGCATATTAGAAAGCGAAAGCATGAGAGAGACAATGCTAATATTCTAATTAGAACAGCTTACCTGGTGTGACCCAATACAAAGAAGTTAGCCATAATACTAAAAAGGCATAGAAAGCCTTCTCATTACACATGTTCTTATTCAACTTTGCTGAATAATGCTCTGAATATATATTTAGGATATAACTGTCGATGAAAACAAAAACAGTCAGTAGAAAAACCATGGCATTGTATTATATGACTCTTGTAATTATTATATGAAGAATGCCAATTTAATAATGGAGTCTTCTGATTTTTGCCCACATGTGAGATGACTAAAGTAACAGTACTTCTACGCTCCGAATATTAACTGCTTACCCGTGTACAGAAGGGTATTTTCCAATAGATTATATTGCTAATTTCATTCTGCTCTTGGATGATAAATTGTGTTTGTAATCTTTCAAATTCATTATAATCACTTAAATGTTATTTTCTCTGCACAGTTCAGAAAATCTTTGCTCAGAATATGCAGAGAAGAAAACAATATTAGGAGGTTTTATCCAAATAGAGTTATATTGATGCCACTGGCAATGAGGTCTTGCCCAAGGCAAATTCTTAGGATGACAAAACCCACAAGTATTACAGGAGATGCTAAAATCAATATTGGAGTGGAACAAAAAAAATAAAATCAAGTAATTGGGAATGATTAATAATAGATATTTCTTATCTAAAATAAGTCACAAAAATACTCCATTGCTCCATTATTATGTTGTTCCTGTAGAATTTTTATATTTTAAAAAAAAGGTGAAGTATTTTTATGCCTCTTGCTGAAGATAGTCTATATAATCACTATGTAGCTACTGTTCCATAAATTTCGCTTACTGAATAGAGAAGTATTAATGATGTGAATGCACAAAAAATATGTTGTGTTTCAAGTACATTTCTAGAAGACACTGTTTTTTTCTACCACAGGTTTTGGAGTGCAGCACTGCCAAATACTATAGAAATAATTCTTTTTAAATTCAAATGTTTAAAATGTGTACAATGTGTACTTTATTTTTTTGTCAATTCTACTTTGCTTTGAGTAGAAGGTCAACTGAAACCTCACTAAGTTTTTGAAGAGACCAAACATTTTCTGATAAATTATAAAAAAGAGTGATTCAAATATAGGCTGCTTGCATTTATCTGCTGTGCCTGCTTGCATCCTTATACTGGAAATTGTTAAGATTCCGCTCAATGTGTCTCCACTGTATGTGTGTCTCAAAGAATCTGCTTCCAATAGACCTGCCTTCACCTTAATATTTTGGTAACTTTATTGTTATGTTTACCCACATATTAATTTATACTAGCTATAAAGATGTTAAGTTCAAACAAAATAATTAAGGCATCATGAGGAACAGATGCATTTCCAGAAGAAATTTCCACTTAACAAATTTACAATTAGTACTTACTGAATGTAACCAGCAAAAAGCCCTAGCTTTAGGCCTTTTATTTTCCTAATCATCTGTCAAAAAGAAATGAATGGCTGAATGCAAACTAAAGCATAACAGAGCACTCATTTGTGAAGCCATCTCTAGCAATAGTGGGCAGTCACAAAGTCGTATTTTTAAAGTCCAAATTAACCTAACTGCAAATTGTCACCAAGATCAGAAGTTTGTTGTAAAGGGATTTCTTACTCATTGTAATTATTTTAGTGACAAAAGAAGAATCTTTTATGTTGCTAAAAAGCATATAGTTAGAAATTAACTGAGAGCTAGTTTAGAGCAATTACGGAAGGAAGCTTCATCTAGAAATGTAGCCTATGAGACAAGGGAATAGGCTAGATGCTGAATATTTATATTAGCATGTAATTTCTCCCACAGTCAAACTAAATTATACCTTGTTTAAGACACACATTTGCTGAAATGCCCTGTGATTTACTTGTAATCCTGGGACCCAGTTTGGCTGCATTGTGGGTACATCTACAACAGCAACCTGTGCAGTTGAAAAGGGAAGGACCGGGACTTCATTTTATGAAATTGGTTGTGGTTCTAGGTCTATCTGTCCTAATTATTTGTTTACTGGAAATAAAATTTGTTCCAGGTGTCCTACCTAGTTTCATACCTCACAGGGAATATTAAATAGGTTTATAACCAGCCAACCCAGAGAGCACTGCACCAGTAGAGCTAAGCTACTGGGTAACTGCTGAGGCAATGTATTTTCCCCTGAGATGAAGCACCCTGACTCCTCTTTAAAGTGGAGTGTTCTCAACTGTACCTAGTCTGTGACTTCAAACTCAGGTTTCTTGCTAGGGTAAAATACTTCAGGGCATGCAACATGCCTCTAAACTAACTGGTAAAAACAACCCCTGCTGTGGTCTTAATCCCTAATACAGATAAATCCTTTGCCTCCTTCTTGGCCCCAGTACTCGATTCCCCCACCCACAGGCAGAAAAGGACATGGTGCATGTCTGGCTCCCAGCCCAAGACAGAATTCTCAAGTAGGTAGGGTATGCACACTCACTCCTCCCCCACAAGGGGATGAGGAGGAATATGGAAAAAATAACCAACTTGTAGGTTGAGATAAAGACAGTTTAACAGGATAAAAAAGGAAGATATTAGTTTTAGTATTAATGTCGGTAACAATGATAATATAAACACGATGAATAAATGCAGTTGCTCACCACATGAGGAAGGAAAATAAACTTATGTGATGCCCAGTCTACTTCTGAGCAGTGAATCTGCCTCCTTGCTTGCTTCCCTGGTTATGTCTGAGGCATGATTTCTATGGCAGGGAATATGTTTTTGGTCACTCTGGGTCAGATATTCTGGTTCTGCTCTCCCAGACTCTTGTGAACCTGGCAGAGCATATGTCCTGGTTACATCTGAGTACAGTTAATGTTCTTCACAGATTTGGAGTCGTGTTGAGAACAGTACTGACACTACTGAGCAGTGATTACAGTCAAGGCCTTTACTGCTCCTAACACCACCCTGCCTGAGAGATGTCTGACGTTGCACAAGAAGCTAGGAGAGGATACAACTAGAACAGCTGACCCCAACTAACCCAAGGGATATTCCATACAATATAGCATCATGCTTAACTTATAAACCTAGGGAAAGAAAGAAGAGAGTGTGAGGATGTCGGGAGTGATAATGTTCATCTTCCCAAGTCACCATTACCTGTGATGTATCCCTGCTTTTCTGGGGATGGTTGAACCCCTACCTACTGATGTGTAGTGGTGAATGAATTTCTCAGTTTCCTATGCTTATGTTTTTGCTTTACCTATTAAACTGTCTTTATCTTAGCACACAAATTTTCTTACTTTCATTCTTCTGATTCTCTTCCCCATTGTTCGGGGTGTAAGTGAGCAAGTAGCTGCATGTGCTCAACTGCTGCCTGGGGTTGGAAGCTGAAAAGTCCTTGACTTAGCATACATACTACAATTCTCTAGTAAGAACTAAAAACATCAGTGTGTTATCAAAATTGTTCTCATACTAAATCCAAAACACAGCACTGAAACAGCTACTAGAAAGGAAAATTAACTCTATCTCAAGTAAAACCAGGACAGTTAGAATAATGATTATGGGTTCAATAGCTGTTATGATTCTGCAATTATTGTTTAACTATTAGGCCTAGGAAAGGCATCTTTAAATTCACCTCATTGGAGACAAATACATATTTTTCTTTTAACTTTGAATGGAGTTCAAAATGTCCTACAAAATCACTATTTAAAAAAACTCCACAAGACAAAACAGAAAACCTAACATTTTTCAGTCTGTGACTAATTTTTCTCTTTGGAGCCAGTATACTACAAAACAGCATAAGAACTAAGTCCAGCCACCCCAGGTGCATATAGCAACACACAAAGCCCGGGCAGCAAAAAGAAATAATTGGAATTCCATGCCTAGTCTGCAAGTCATGTTGTCATAGGAATCATGGAAACTTGCTGGGTCAGCTGAAGTGACAATTGATGTCCACAAACTTGTAAAGATAGAAAAGGAAGAAGAGGAGATGGAGTTGTCACATAAAAGAGAAATTCGAGTATATGGAGGTAGGCTATGGAGACTACAGAAGTTCTGTAGAATACCTTTTGATCAAGATTATAGGATTGTCACTAAAGGTGGTCTTTTGTGAAATATCTGTTACTGACCTCCCAATCAGGATGAAAAAGCTGATGACACCTTACTTCATCTCAGGCCAAAGAAAATAGTTCTCACAGGTGACTTCTCTTATTTGGGAGGTTTATTGGAAAAGAACAGAGTGGTACATAAGTTGTCCATCCAGTTCCTGGAATGCATTGATGACTGCTTCCTGATACAGATATGGAACATGCTGACTAGGAATGGTATATTGCTGCATTTACTTTTCATAATCTGAGAAGACTTATTTGATAACTACCAATGGTAGCCTTGGAAACAGTGATCATTATATAGTGGCCTTTAAGATGCTGCTGTGCACACTGAAGACCAGTAGCAGAACAAAGACCCTGAATTTCAGATGAGCCAGCTTCAATATGTCCATTGGTAGGACACAAGGGAATGACTTAAAGCTTAGTCGGGGGAAATTCAAATTGGAAATTAGGATAAATTCTTCACTGACAAGGTGGACATCTGGCATTCAACCAAGGTCAACCCACCATAACAAGCTGTGACGTGTGTGGCTGGGGAGCAGCTTTGCTGCCAGAGACCTGGAGGGTCCTGATGGACAAGTTGAACACAAATTAACAGTGTGCCACTACAGCAACAAAGACAAATCAGATCCTGGGCTGCATCTGTAGTGGCATTACTGACAGAGATAGATGCAGTCATTCTACTCTAGTCAGCACTTGTCAAGATGCACCTGGAGTACTGCATCCATTTCTGGTCCTGACAATTAAGGAAAGACTCAGACAAACTGGAGAGGGCACAAAGGAGCACCACAACAAAGACCAAAGAAATGGAGAACCTACCCTGTAAGGAAATACTTGTAGACATAGGTCTTTGCTGGAGAAAACTCAGAGTGAATCTCACTGCAATATTACAGTACTTAGTGCAGCTACAAAGAGGAAGGAGGCTCCCTCCTCAGAAGCAGAGACAATGAATGCAAGTTGCATGGGGAGAGGTATCATCTTGACATAAGAAAGAAAATTTTTATGGTAAGAACAATCATTCACTGAAACAACCTCTCCAAGGATGTGGTAGAGTCCTCATGACTGGAGGTTTCCAGGACATCCCTGGACAGGATGCTGGATAATCTAATCTAAACTTGAACCAGATGATTTTTGAGGTCCCTTCCAATCTGAGCTGTTCTATGATTCTATGATTCTGTGAACTGAAAGCCTTCAGAAACTAGTACTAGTTACCTCCAGTTGATATTTTCTGCAATCAAGTCTTGAGTTTTTAATGATGTATACTAGTTCTATACATTTTCAGTGGTGTAAGGCATAGTTTTTATTCTATAATGACTGATTTTGTTTTGTTTTGTTTTGTAGTCTTTGATTATAATACCAATGATTTGACCAAAAGATGGGTTGGCATAAGTCCACTTGGTATTCAAAAGACATCCATGTTTTTAAAAACACTATTTAAATTCTTGCAGAAAATCTTAAATGAGACACTACACAATAAATGCCTATTTTAAATATTTCCTTATCCTTATTTAAAGGATTTTCTGAAACTATTGACTTCAACTAATATTGTTTTATACTTGATTAAAAAAATAATTACTTTTGCACAGCTGAGAACTTCCTGCTTGTCTAAAGTTTGAACTGACCTATTTTGTCATTAAACTTTACTGTAGATGTTAGAATTTGAAATCCTGTGACCTTTCCTCTAAAGCATGGTGTCTATGCAAACAGGCATTCATATGAATACTTTGCTTTTTCCAGGCCTCTTTGGGAATAAATACTATTTAAACACAGAATGAAAGAAGCCCAGACGAACATGTGAGAATACTTAAAATGCTTATGTTATAGATAAGCTTAAATACCACTCTTTTCTTGCTTGTGAGAAGTTCAATGTTAACATACAGGAAAGGGGCAACTGTCCTTACAATGTTGGGTTTCCAGAATCTAACTGACAGGTTGCTTACTTAACCAGTTTTTCAATGAAAAAATGAGGTTACATTATACAGAACATTGCATAAATCTGTGAATTGCTTCTAAATATTTTTCTGCAGTGTTATTGCATACAAATTGTTCACAAATAGATCTTCAATCTTTGCCCTATCCAGTAATATAATCTGTTGAAATTAAATAATTTCCTATGAATCATAAGTATGAAATATGACTAATAACTAAACATTGGAGATGAGCTTTTTAGTCTTTTAAAAGATCATTTCATTGCTACTTTATAACATCTAAGAAGAGGTATAAAATCAAGTGGAAAAATGAGTCAAACTAATTTATTTCTGTATAAAACTGTCTACACCTTGGGCAATTAGTGACTCAGTAGGAGAAGCTGAACATTGAGTAGGGAACTGAGTAATGGAGTGAGACAAAACAGAATGTCTCCAGGAAGCTATTAGTTCAGCATACTGGCTTTTAGTGTTTTGTTTTTTTTTTTAAAAAAAAAAGTGATTGCAATTTCTAGTCAATTGCTATAGATAGTTACTATGTAAGTTTTAAAATATGCTCTGAAGATATTTAATTCTCTCTCAATGTTTATATTTTCTTGATTATTAATTCCATAGGCAACATCCTTTATTAGTGGTGACTCACAACAGGAAGCATTTCAATCACTTGGCCAGCAATATTCACTATTTACTGCTTAGACACAGTTCTTGGTCAAAATGGCTTTTTTCAAATCAATGAACTTCAAACATGCCTATTTAAAGTTGCTTTCATGTTAAATAATGTGATAGAGTTTGGACTGGTTATTAAGAGCAGTGACAAAAGTATGGAAAGAATGATTCAAAATAAGCATTTAAAATCTTATCATGACAGCACAAAAAGTGATATCTGAAGTAAAATAAAAGTTGCAGTAAAATAGAAATGCCTAGGGTTAAAGCCACATAAAACTTTGATTCCTTCATTATCTTATTTTCCATAAAGGTAACTGTACAAGGCCTCTTTTCTCTAGAGAAAAAAAAAGAAAACAAAAATAATTCCTTTTAACCATAAACTCTTAGAGGAATTTTCTTTAAGTAGAATTTTGAAAGTACTTTTAGGGTGAATGAAACTGCACTTATTGGTAAAATAAATTAGACCTCCAAAAGCAAAAAAAATAATTCATATGATCTTGTATCTAGTACTTAATCAGGTAATATTCACATTTTGTTAGGAGTTTTGTAAGTTTTGTAACTTTTTGTAAGGTTGTGGTTTAACTAATAAAGTTTTGATACAATCTAGCTGATCTGGAGATCTGAAGGCCTGAAGCCCCTAAGTTTATTTGACTTAATCTTCTACATTATAAATTACATGGAACCTTATTCTATAATTGCTACACAAAAAGTTCATCATAAACAGTGAAAACATGTATGTAACTGAGGACATAACACCATGACAATAGCATTTATATTCATAAATAAGAACGTAAACTTTAAAAAATGCATGCAGCTGAGAATCAAGGAAGAAAAAAAGAAAATAACATTTTTTTGGTCATAATATTCATATGTAATTTGGAAAGACATTATGTGTTGATGATGTATGAAAATATGGGAAAATTTATTGGGTTTTAACAACAAATATATAATTACCAAGGTGCACAAATCTTTTTTTCTGGAAGAATGATGTAATTTTACTGAAAAGGTTACATATTTGGTTAATATGTTTTGGGTTTTATTAATAAGGTATAGGAAAAAATAATCATGCACAAGAAAGCAGATGATCAGTTAATATTCTTCATGAGGTAAACTGGTTTCTGCATACTTGGTCATAATTTAATGCAATAGTCTCATAACTGGGTTTTGGGGGGAGGGGTTTGGTGGTTTTTTTTGTTTGTTTTTTTTAACCACTAAACAGCCAATCTTTTGACATGCATGCTACAAATTGTAGTTGGCAATCTTGTGTGGAATAATTTCCAATTCATATTTCCTGCTATGAAGACATTCATCTCAACCTATCTATGTATGGAAATACAACAAGATCATTTGAAATAATTTGAACAATACCTGCTCAAAAAGTTTGCACTGAAACAAACCTAAAGGGATTTGTTACAACACTGGCCTTGACAGACCTTGATTTACAACAAAGTGAAAATTTACAATCAACTGAACTGCGATGTACCACCTCTGCAAATGAGGTGGCCTTCAGTGCCACATACAGCAGAAGCCATACCACTGGTATTTCTACAAAATTATATGCTATAGCAGTATAGCTATGTACAGTGTGTAATTTAAGATATTAGCAAGCTATAGTACATCACTTGAAGATTTTAGATATAGCTTATGTTTTATAGTTAAAATTACTTAGCTAACACACAATTTAACACACAACATTGCTGACTTAAAATTTATGCTGGCATAATGATAAACAAAGCAAAACAAAGAGTCAAAAGCAGTCACACCTCCATACCTTTCAATAATCAATATAAAACTCAGTAGAAATAATTTCTCCAACTCTTTCTCCTATCATAGTCATTTATTATTTATAAAATGGCTACTAAAAAATATAGTATGTTTTCCAGTTATTTAGAAATCTTCATTTTGGACAATATTTTGGACAGAACTTGAGGCATTTTTTTTCTTTCAGGCAGATATTCCAGGAAATTACTTTTTATTTATTTATTATTTAATCCAGACATATTAATGAAGAAAAATAACATTACTCCAATCGAGTTTATTGTATATTTTAATATATAGATAAACTATTCTTTCAGCATTCTTTAGTTAACTTTCCCTTACACATCAAGCTTTATTGACTCAGACTAGAGCAACGATCATTCCATTTATTGTCCCTACTTGTGTAGTAGTTCAATTAACTGATAGCAGCGTGGGGTCTATTTAAAAGGTGAAGTATTCAAATTTTGTATTCTGGATTGTAAACAAAAAGCTGTGCTCTTGGAAAATTTAGGCACCTATTTTTTAACAGCACAGTTGACTCCAGGTATGCTTAGCATCTTAGTTATCTGTACTTGCACTAACTCAGTAGTGCCTTCTCAAAACTCTTCCTACTTTGACCACCTGATCAGGAGGAGGAAGCTGATGAATTGTTTTTTAAACAAGTGGAAGATGTCTCACGATCACAAGCCCTTGTCCTTATTGGGGACTTCAATTTACCGGATGTCTCCTGGAGGTACAATACAGCAGGGAGGAAGCAGTCTAGCAGATTCCTGGAGTGTTTGGAAGACAACTTCCTGACCCAGCTGGTGAATGAACCCACCAGGGAAGGTTCCCTGCTGGACTTGTTGTTTGTAAACAGAGAAGGCCTAGTGAGGGATGTGAAGGTTGGAGGACGCCTGGGGCATAGTGATCATGAGTTGATAGAATTCTTAGTACTGGGAGAAGTAAGAAAGGGAGACACCAGAACAAGCACTTTAGACTTCCGTAGGGCTGACTCAGGAAGTCACCAGATATAACTCGTCTCCTTAAGAAGGGCTATCTAGAATCAATTCTTGAAGACCATGTCCAGAAAGCTTTTGACTATCTGCAAAGATGAAAACTCAATAACCTCTCTGTGCTCGGTCACCCTGACAGTATAAATGTGTTTCCTGATGTTCCAAGGGAACCTCATGTATTTCAGTTTGAGCCCATTGCCTCAGGTCCTGAAAATGGCTTGACTCTCTCTTAGGTTCACGTAAGTTTCTTCAGGTCTGTATATACATTGATGACGTCACCTCTAAGCCTTCTCTAAACAATCACAGCTCAGGACAGGTGATCCAGGAACAAATACCGTTGACTAGTTCTTCCTAAAAGAAGCCTCTCTAGGGAGCAGAAAGCTAGGGAGGCACTGTCTGGATGGAAATGAGCTGTAAATCTAATTGTAAAATCATCTCACTCATCTCCTGAATCTCTTGATTATGAGAGCAGATGTGGTGAAAAGAGAAGTAAAACTATTCCACAAGAGAGAGACCTATGGCTTTTTTTTGAGGACCTTCTGTTGCAGGAATTGGCTATGTGAATTAGATGATCTCTTTCTTCTTTTATTTTTATTCTTTCCTACCTATTTTCCCTAGCTTCAATATTAGTGTTACCTAATAGTTAAGAGTTTAAATGGATAATTTAATACTGTGTTAATTATTTTTTTATAAAGGCACTACAGTTACATGGTCGTCACAAATTTACCTTTCACGTTTTATTTTTTGCTTAAGTACTGAAAAATCATAGGTTAACTTTAAAAATATGAGAAAATTAGTTATTTAAAGAAAGTCATTCCCAGACCTCAGAGGATTTTTAATTATGCAAATGGTTCATTGCAAGAAGCAAGCTGAGAAAGTGCAAAAGCATGAATTTTATTTCTCTTAGTTATTAATATGAATAGTATAAATCTATTGAAGATCTGGATTTTACTTTTTTTTGATCAAAGAACTTATACCGTAAAAGACCCAGTAGCTTAATGCACAGTGTTACTGTCTTGATTCAGGTATTTATAAGAGAGTTTTCTTAAGAGTAATGTCCATATAAACCCCGGTACCTTCATTATGAATAATGTGGAGCATATGAAATGCTTTTCTTTTTTAATTTCTGAACTGTCCATGTGTCCCAGTGTATACAATTCCATCAGGAGAAGAACAGCTCATACGAAATATTTGCAAATGCAAAACTATAGTTACAAACTGCTAATGAGGAAACCATCCAGCATGCTGGAGTGTTCACAGTGTGGTCAAGCTCCATTCACTGCACTCAGACAAAAGGTCTAATTTCCGTTCTTCAGGTACTGAAACTTCTCCTGACTTTAGAAGGAGCTTTGTGTGTGCAAAGACTGCAAGATGAGCGGCAGGAAGCCCAAATAAAACCACATTGCAATAACTTGGCTACTGCTCTTGCAACATTACTGAGAAATATCACCATATTGCCTTAAAATGGAGAATGGATGGAAATAATGTAAATGGATGAATATATGTGAAGAGCTGAGATTAGAAGTCATCTTCATTATCATTTTTTAAAAAGAAAATTGACTTTCTGTGACATTATGAAATGCCATATAAGCAGTTGTGCTGAGAGCCGTGTAGGAAAAAAGCTACACCTGGTTCATAGAAACTTCTTCAGCAGCACTGAAATCAGCTAAAAATGCTATGTATTTCTCATAAAAAAGAGCAAGGTCTCTGTAGATAGACAGGTTCATAGAAATGCATACTTTTATTTAAGTCCCTACTGAAATCCTGGTGAACAATGTAGATTCACAGATACACCATTTCATCCCCACGCATTCGATTTAATGACCTTGTTTGTAAATGCCACTTAGAGTAACAAGCAGCTGACTATTTTTACTAGAGTTCACTTCAGGCTTTCTGGGAATAATACATAATTGACAACTCAAAGGACAATTAAAAAAATAATAATTAACTGATGTCACAAGCTGGGGTCAGCAAAGCCTATTGTACAGCAGTTTTGCAATAATTATTAAAAGAAATATAGTCAGAGGTACTAATAATGTCATTAATGGGAAGGATCAATGTTGTAACACCTTCAGAACTACTAGGTTATAGCTAGACAAATGCACAGATTTTCCTATTCAGGAAAACTAAAGTCTTATCTTCAAGCATGTTTTCTCTCCTGTTTAAAAAAAAAACGTCAAATTAATTGAATGTACCTATGTTACATCTTTGAGTAAACCAAACATATGAATTCACTTTTTTTTTTTTTTAAGTTAAGCTCCCTTGGTAAAGGAGGAAAAAATAAATTGAATCTTCATTTCTAATTTGTATAAAGACAGATTTTTAAGAAAATAATCAAATAAGAAAATGTCATTATTTTTTATTCTCTCTGGGAGAAATTCAAATAGTTTCACTGTAGAAACTAGCTGTTGCAGACACAGACTTCACCAGCTTTAACCTTGTTGTTGTCTGCAATACCCATCATAGGACTGCTGTCAAAGACATGCCAACTATGGTACCACAGCATCAGCAGGCATTGCTGGTACAACACACAGTTGTGTTTTGAGAAGATCCAGTCAGCAGTGGTTTGTATGCAAAATGTTTTCCTTTTAGCTTGAATTGAAAAAGAATTTTTGAAATTGTAAGCAAGCAGAACCTTAAACCAATGCCACTGAACTTCTTTTCTGGGCAGGTTTCATCAGAGTTCTCAAGAATTCCATAATTTAAAACTTTCTCCTTTCAAGGAAGCTCCCAGTAAATGTGTATGTACTTCTGAATATATTAGTTCTGACTAATATGAGTCCAATGGCACTACCCATGAGGATTTCCTCAGGAGAGTTCTGCAACATCTTTTTCGATCTATGCAAATCAAAAAGCACAGGTGATTTTTTGGTGATTACACCTTATATGTTCATCTGAAGACATGCAAAAAACCATCAATACTGTAAAACTTAGGCTCATGGGGAGCTAAACAATATGAAATATTTCATATCAGTGAGTTTAAATTAGTTGTAACTATGTATTACACCCACATACATAAATATGTACATGTAATAACTATATATTTTATATTATGTATTGGTAATGATTAACTAAATATTTGTTTCTATTTATTTTGGAACTGATTTGCTTCTAATACTGAAAGAAAAGACCTTATTTATCTTTCAGCATTGTATATTTAACGGTACTTGTTACTACTTTTAGCTCTGAAGGTTAGAATAATCAGTTATTTAAATAAAGTAAAAGGGTATCTGGACTCATGTGGACAAGAGTATTGTAGGCAGGGGATACTTTCCTTTAAAACTACTTAATCATAATGGAAAACATTAAATTTTCATTCAAAAAAAGAATAGAGGAACACTGCTGTTCTTCCCCTCTCTGCTCGAGTACAGGACACATGCAGGCTTTGCAGCAATACAGGTTTTGCAGAAATACAATTCAGACATGCAAACCCTCCTCTGGAGGGGAGAACAGAATGGAGCTGGGAAGTGTGGGAGGCATTGAAAAACAAACACTTGACCATCATAAAATTTTGTGAATGTTCTATAAAAGAAGCCTGTATTCAACTTCTAGTGTCAAGTAAACTCTAATTTGTTTTTTGTTTCCTTCCCACTTTAATTCCTGCAATGATGCAAAAGGAAAATATTATGTAAACTTTCAAGTGTAAATGCAATCGTTCAGCCATCTGGTGTATTTTATTTTAGCCTTCTCATAGATGCATTTCTTATATTCTACAGGCAAAATCAGTATAGGAAACACTGAAACTTGAGGTTAAGTTTACCTTTTATTACTTCTCTCATCATCTGGTTTTGTTTTCATCAGCATTACTTGCTACCCAGACTTTCTTCTTGTGTGTATTTGTTGACTGATTGGAATGTTACGTGAGCTGCACATTTACATATTTTTTAGTCTGAATTACCAATACAGCTCTCTTAAACTCTTGTTGCTGCTTATCAACACAAATAACTCTTCATATCCACAGTTAAATAAGGATGAGTTCAAAGGTATTCCCCAACATCACGATTTATTCACCCCTGATACTGGGAGGAACATTTTTGTGTACATTTATTTACTCTCTTATTTCATGCTTTTATAACACGTGACAAAATGTTCACCGAAGTGCCAAGAGTGGATGATCCACAGACTGTGTTTTCAAAATCATGGTATGTAAGTAATGTTATTATCAGATCCTTAAAAGTATTTGCTTGTCAAAACAAATCTCATTGTTCTTTCATGAGTATCAGCAGAAGATTTTAATACTTTTCTGTCAGTTCAATGTCAAAGATTAACATCTGACATGCCATCTCAGGTTCTTCTACCTTTCTTACTGCATTTGAGGCAATGAGACAGTGTTTATGTATTTAAAGAAAAACCCACACAAATTTGCAGTGAAATTCATGGAATCAAACTCTAAGTTGTAGGTGACAACAATTTGTTGTACTGCCTTGAAAAGATGAAAAACTGTTCTTTGCCAGTTATTGAGCTAGAGTACACAGATAGAGAACTCCTCCTCCTCCACTGAGGACATACAGTTGAATAGAAAGCCCTCTTTCAAACTTTTTCCTGCAAACACACCATTTTGTACTTTCAAACATACTTCAACGACGGGAAGATAAGTTGTAAGCTAAATAAAACTTGAACAATCTAGCAAAGGGTTGGGGGGGGAGGTTCTTTTTTTCTAAGACAGACATTATCACTTAATGGAAGGAAACAGACAAATTCTAATAAAAGAGTACCAGGGAATTATAAAGCCACCCAGCATGTGACAGATAAAAAAAATAATTTTGTCTACAAAATGAAGATTTGACATGTACTTAGTTAAAAATTACCCATATATTTTACATATTAGTTTATGGAAAATCACTGCACTCCCTATTTTACTTACACACAAAAGTTGCTAGAACCTCAAAGCCAATTCAGTAATACCACTGCACCTCAAAGTTGCATGTTTCCTGAATGAATACTTTGGATTAGATCCCTCTCACAATGCAACTGGATCAGTAAAATACTTGCTCTCTGCAATATTTTCTAAAGCTTAGTAAAATTAATTCCAAATTTATAGGTAGCTGCACAACACTTTTAAGAATAGGAAATTGATCTTTACAGAGTAAAACAGATTTTCCGCTGAAATAATTATGACATTAATTAAACTGAAATGTAATTAAGAAGCTATTATTTAAGATTAGTATACTAATAATATATACAGAGTATTCAGTACAATTCCTGTTCAGTCTTACATTTTCTTATATATAGAAAGTTAATTACATTCTTCCTTCCTCCCTTCTCCATTTTTTGGGAGGAGGAAAGAGGCAAATTGCCCTTTGGGGAAAAAAAAAACCACACCAAAACCCACGAACATTGAAGCTCTCAGCTTTCTGAAATGCAAAATACAACCATAAAAATATTTAATCTGTCTTGCTGCTGCCTTTTGGTGGTCGAGACCTGAATCAGTGGTAAGCTATTTTCTTTTGGTCTTTGATTTTGAGTCCTATTTAAATTAGTTATTTAAAATTAATATTCTTTGTACTAAGGTTACTTACTAAGAGCTACATTCATAGAAGGGTTTGGTTTGCAAGAGACGTTAAAGATCATCTAGTTCCAATCCCCATTTAACTAAGATTAATGAATTTTCTACTTTGCAATAATTGTAATTAAGAATACATTTAGGTTTTCAATTTTTAATTTTTTTTAATGTTAGTTTTTCAAACATCATTTAGAGATGTTTACACTGTGTGAATAGTGAGAAATCTGGCAAAGATGAGTTTGGGTTTTAATTTCAAAATAACAATAATTTCAACAGGAACATCTACTGTTAACTGAAATAATATTTTGCCATCATTTACAAGCTACCCCAGATGTACAAAGTGAAAAAGGACTGCATCTTTATGAAAATAAGTACATATAATTTTGGTGCGTGTGCATATGCATATATACATGTGTATGCCTCTGTATCTCTATAGATACAGAGGTAAACCTTCATCTGTAGATACAACCTGCATCTATCCCTAAAGCCATATGCGTAAATTTTCCTTAGAGCAAATATATTGTTCTCAGTCCAACTGACCTAATTTTTTTTTTTGAGTCGTGATGAGCTTCTTTACAAAGAGCACGAAGAAAAAGGTTATTCAAAGTATGAACTTACAAAGTAGGCATCTAACTCAGTCTTCAAGTTCATGAAAAAATTGGCAGGGTAAATTATTTCTGTACTGAACACTGTTTGGGTTGATTTTCAGCATTACTTTCAATAATTTTTTTATGAGCCCAGAACATGTGTCCTACTTTCTGCTGTTTACATAGGGTAACAGTATTTCCAGCAAAAATGGGGCAGTACTTGTGCACAAGACCAATATTAATTGGCACAAATCCATCAGCCTTTAATATTTGTTATTTCCATCTCAGTGTAGTCAAGTGCTGTCAAATGGCAGATGCAGGAAATTAATTATTAGACTGTGCAATAAATAAAAACTGTAATATTTTGTTAGTAATCAAATTAACAGGATTAATCCTGCCATATGACCGTTTGGATACCTGAAGGGAAAGAAGAATTTTCAATTAATATCACATTCCCTTGACATAATAATTTGTGAGAAGAAAGGGAGAAGTGTTCTAATTAATCAAATACAGCAAACAGAATTATAAAGAATCAGAGTATTTTTCTGTTAATTTCTGCCTTGCTTACCATGACGAATTCTCTTTTCACACATATTTTTTCTCATGTTCCATTCTGAAGAGTTCTAGTTAATAAAAAACCTTTTCGTTTCTTGAAAGCCAAGAAAAACCCCAAACCCAACCAAACCTTTTATCAGCTATGTCTGGGAAGTTTAATATTCTTCTATGGCAGAAAAAATTTTTTGTTTTCAGTCACAGAACACACCTTTGACTTTCTTCAGCATGTATCTTTAACTCTGATGGAGAAGAAACTCAGTTGCGAAGAAAAGTCAAAAGTGCACAAACAAAACGAGGCACTCAAACCTAGACATATACTTCAATCCCAGCTGTGAACACTGTCTCTATTGCGGTAAGAATGCTTACCTGCTGTTTTTATTGTTTTTGAGCTGTTTACAGTCACATTCAATTTAATCATTTAAATATTGGCTAAATAATATATAAACATATAATTTTTCCTTTCAGGTTGTAAGTCACCGTGCAGAAACATAAAGGTAACAGCACCATAGAAAACATTGGCTTTTTTCAGTCAAATGAAATGCAATGTCAGAAAGAAAACAATAGGTTTGCAAGTCATGATACCATCACTACTGCAGAACAGATACCCCTCTTTTGCTGTTGGGTTGACAGTGGAAGAAGTTGAAACATGAACTAATTTCTGTAAAAAGCCAAACAGAACACAGAATCACAGAATCACAGAATCATAGGGGTTGGAAGGGACCTCGAGAGATCATCAGGTCCAACCCCCCTGCCAAAGCAGCTCCCTAGCTCATATTGCACAGATAGGCATCCAGACGGGTCTTGAGTATCTCCAGAGATGGAGACTCCACCACCTCCCTGGGCAGCCTATTCCAGGGCTCTGTCACCCTCACTGTGTAAAAGTTCTTCCACATGTTGGTGCGGAACTTCCCATGCTCCAACTTGCAGCCATTGCCCCTTGTCCTGTCTCCACAGACCACTGAAAAGGGGCTGGCCAATTCCCCCTGCATCCCATACTTAAGATATTTATAAACATTAATTAGGTCCCCCCCTAGTCTTCTTTTCTTTTTCACCTTTGTTTTATGTTTGATAAGGAGAATATAAAATATAATTAGAAATTATACATAACTAGTGTAAGTTAAAATTATTGTTATCAGTAACCTTCCATACTTACTTAAAGACAGATATATGCTAAATTTTTATGTGTATGCATACAAAGTTTTGAAATTGTAACACAAGGTAAAAAAGTGATGTTTCCATAAAGATGTATCAAGGACCTTCGTTCTCATTTGTTCAATCTGCTATGATACGATTATTCATTTAGTGAAAATAAACCTATAGAAACAGAGAATGGGAGAGTTGTTTAAAAAAAATAAATCCCTTCTCTTTTCTGGCTAAATTTCAATTTTGGGTGGGTTTTTTTTGTTTGTTGGTTTGTTTTTTTTTTTATTTGGTGTCTTGGTTTAGGTTTGTTTGTGTGGGTTTTAGGTTTTGGTTTTTTTTTTCTCCTCTGAGATGAATTAGAGATTTTCATCATTTTAATACCTTTTTTACTTTTTAAAATGAAACACTTTCCTCACAGCATGGAACAGAGGAAAAGATCAAATGTGAAATTCTTCCTGCTGTTAGACATTCTTGAAGGCTGAATTTCAACCTTCTGATCAGCTTCATGCAGGCATATGAGAGAAGTTTTGAAGAGAGAGGTGTTTGAGTGGCGCACTCTGGAAAAAAAAAAAAAAAACTTGAAAAAACTTGAAAAATGTGGGCTGGAGAAATTAATTCTTTTCATTTATGTGCTTTAAGTATGCTTGCCTTTTATTGACTTGTGTATAAACACAAACACTAACTGTCCTCTAAGCTTTCTAGAAGCTTGACTGGCCACAGGCAATGTTTCATTGTAATGTATTCAAGAGGCAGAATGAGTAACATATTTTTCAAAGACTGGGAAAATATCCTTTTATCAGAGCAGTTCACAGTGGAGGTAGAATTAGCAAGAAGCATTATCTAAAGAAATTAATTTCAGCAGTTATTTGTACTGCGATATTTACTACAGTGCTTAGTGACTGCAATTGATTGAGACTTAATTATGATGATGAAAGAACTATAGCAATGACCACAGCCACATGTGTCTTGTGCATAGTATGCGCTCTCATTTTCAGTGTAGGCTGAAAACCAACTCCATCACAGTTTAGCACTTCTTTATAAAGTCCTGTAAAGAGAAGGGTTAAAAAAGCATCACACTGGAAAAATGTCTGAAGATCACTAGTGAGACTAGATTTTAAGGTAATATCTTTTTATAATGTCTTTAAAAGCATGTTCGTTTAATCAATGATGCACAGAAAGCCTTCATAAGCTTTCATGGTAAACAGACATAAATTTTAAAATCTGATTAGACATGTTCAAAGGCACATGTCTTCTATTTTCTATTTTCATTCACATTTCCTAGCTATAAGCCTAAGAAGAATCAGAAGAGTGGTAACATAATTTTACCTGGAGAAATTTGACAGGGAACATGAATTGAGTGCGTCAGGTTGGATTTGTTTTTTTTTTTTCCTGGTGTTTTTTGGCTTTCCTCAATCTGAATAAGATATAGAAAAATAGACTTCCAACATTTCAGTCCTGGGGAGCAGTAAATAGCATCTTCAATCATAATGGTAACTTTTTACTGCATTTAATGAAAGAATGACAAAAAGGAAAATGCTGAAAATGTTTTATGTCTTTCTAACAACAGCCTTGCTTTTCATTCTTAGATACAGAAAATGCCATGATCTATCTGAAATGATCAGCAGCTGAATAACAGAGGCTGACTCTCTGAATTACTAATAGAATTTTTTTCAATGGGGATTTAATAAATAAAAACATATAGTGTGTCTGCTTATAACTGGAAGTCATGCAGACCACTACAAAGAACGAGGTCATCGGATTTCTTGTCTTTTTTAGAGAATTATCACTACTGCAATGTGCTTTTAAAGTATCTCAGATTCTGGCGTTAGCATTGCGCAACAACTTTATAATGATGTCATCAAGTAGTCCGTAATCAACTGCTGTTGAAGGTAGTGGGATCTGTAGGGCTCACAGAGGATGGAGGCATAACAGATGGACCAGGACTGGAGGCAGCCAACAGACAGTCATATAATGAATGGCTCTCTTGCCAAGCCATGTCCCAGTTTGTTGGGCTAGAATATTAATTTCTTCTATCCTCATGAGCTACACAATAGTTTTTGCCCAATACTTACTACATGCCTCCTGGACCATCTGCACCAGGACCTGCAGAAATAAAGCATTCATGAGGAAAAGTTTCTGTTAATGCTGTGCTACCAGCTTAAAGTTATACTCACAATACAAACTCTTAAATAACCCTTTTCTTATAATTTCACTCATTCCTTCTGTATCAGAGAGTATGGGACATGGGCAGTGGTGACTAATTCAGTGTCTCCAGTCCCTGCGAGTTTGTTACACTGACTGCAGCTAACGCTAGAAACTACATTGCACAAGCATCTGTGAGCCAATGGCAATGGTGGTGTTTGGTACTTAAGATGTGAAATGTTCTACAAGGTCCAACATCTTGGAAAATCAAGATGGTGCCTTACACAAATTACATTAAATCAAATCCTACTCAAAATAGAATTAAATCAAGACCCTATCCTGAGCTGACAGAGAATATGAGATATGCAGCCATGAAAAAAAGTTTCTCCTGCAATAGCAAGAACCTACTTGGTCCCAATCGCACATAAAAGGTTCAAATACTTATTCTACATTGGTTAAACAACTAACTTAGTGCACTGGACCACAACCTGTAGTATGAAATGTCATCTCCATGTTTCAAAAACATAGCCATAGACCTCCTATAGATTACTTCCTTTCATACTACGACTCCTGACCACACCTGATAGCAGAAAATCTCTATTTGCCAGGATGGCTCACTCTGCTTAACTAGTTCTTCCTGAAGAAATGTTCTTGTTCACTTTTTCTGTTTATATTTATAAAGGTTTCACTGAATTTAGGAGAATCAGAGGAACAGAGAAGGGAAGGAGGAAAATAGTGAGCCCTGTGGAGAAGAGGGTAAATAGAACTCTTAAAAGCAAGTAAAAATCAACAAAAAAGCTTCATGATTGACAATGATATGTCAGAACAAGTCCTTACTCAGAATATAGGTATAAATTCTGAAAAAATTCAGAATGCAAACTTAAGATCTGATATTATATACCTTACTAAAGTCAAAAGAATTGTTCAAAAATTGCTCTACCATTTATATAGGTATCTCTGTAAATTTATTCGCACGTTCCATTGATGTAACTGTAC
Source organism: Gallinula chloropus (assembly GCF_964237585.1). NCBI lineage: Eukaryota > Metazoa > Chordata > Aves > Gruiformes > Rallidae > Gallinula > Gallinula chloropus. The sequence goes on from NC_140086.1 coordinate 44,156,738, forward strand.
TTAAATTGTTGTTGACCTGGTTACCTTTGCATTAGTGTTAAACGCAGTTTATGACATGAACAGCACTTTTTCACTAAGTGGAAAAGGAATTATTATTCAAACTGGCAATTTTCCTGCATAAAATTATAATATTTACATTAAAATGACATAGGTTTTCTAATCTTTCACAACTTGTTCATTTATGTTCATAGGTAAATGTATAATTCTTCTAAAATGTTGTGGTTTTGCATAGGAAGGTTCTTGTAGAGAAGGGGCCCACATTGGGGAAGGAAAACAACTTGTGAGGAACTGACAGAAACCCCCATTCGCCCACCCCTGTGCCACCCTTAACGGGGAGAAGGGAGAGAAACCGTGAATAAAGTTAAGTCTGCAAAGAAGGGAGAGGTGGGGGGAGATGTTTTTAAGCCCTGATTGTACTTCTCATTACCCAACTCTGGTTTCACTGTGTAGGTAAGCGTGTGTAGTGTGTGTAGTCCTTGTCAAGTCTGTTTTGCCCGTGACGCTAACTGTGGAATGATCTCTCCCTGTCCTTAACTCATAAGCCTCTCAATATATATTTTCTCCCCTGCCCAGCTGCAAAGGGAAGTGATGGACCAACTTGGACGGTCATCTGGCCTCCAGCCAAGGTCAAACCACTACAAAAACACAACAGGGGAAAATAGGCTGGTTTGCATGCTTTTAAGTTGTACTATTTCATTAGTTATAGATCTATTTTATTGCTGACAATTTTGCAACCGGTCAACTGAAACTGCATTTTCTACACATGAAATATATTAGAAAAACGTGAGGTTACCAAAAAAAAATAAATATGCATAATAATCAAAGGAATATAACAAGGTAGAATGAAATCCTTGTTCATTAATTTGGTCCAGCTTCATGCAGAAAATGTCATTCTGCTGTATTCACTGTGTGAATGCAGTTGGTAGATAGAGGCCCACTAATGTTTACAGCTTTAAATGAAAATAGGAGAGAAAAAAGTTGGAGACTTTTTAAAAATCTTGGACTTGAACAATATACAGTGATTATAGGCCAACTTGTTAAAGTTTGCTTTCATAAATGATGCAGGAGTAGTGATAAGCTGTTTCTCTTTAGGGTGAAACTATCCTAATAAACTTGAAAAGTGCCGTTTCTCAACTATTCCATTTCATAGTAACATTCAAAGTATTAGAGCTTTGTGTTGTGTGAGAAAACAGCTTTAGCAGCATGCACTTTTAAAATATAAATCTAAAATTAATCTTCACTTGTTTTCAAATGAAAGTTTCACATGAACCCAGTAGTTTCTTTTGTACCTTTGCAAGTTCAGGATAAATAAGGAATACCTTGAATTTAGAGAATGATCTTTTCCTCCAATAATATGTAGGGGTTTCACTCTATTCCAAATTAATTCAAGCCCTGTATAAATGTCTATCAGAATTAACAGACAGGTTTAAGAAAATCAGACCACTAGAGGAATAGAGCTATTCATTCTCTATTTCACTTGCAAAAACAGAGCTAAATATTTTTAACCCATACATTTTCTAGTTACAAGAAATGTTTAGACAACTTTGCAGGAATACCACTGGAGTAATAAATATGCACAATCTGAGTAAAAGATTCCTTTTTCTATCATATTTTTTCAAGTTCAGTTGCATGGGCTGCAAAAATACTTGCAAAACCATTTTAGAGAAGCTTAACTACAGACCAGGTTGATATATCACCACAGTAAAAACTGCACTGTATTCTGTGACCTTACAGGCTCAGGCTGTACTGGATTACAGAAAACCATTCATGACATCTCTTTTTGTGTTTTATGCCCTTATTGCCATTTTATGTTTTACAAGTTAATTTATATATTGTTTTATCAATGATCTGCTTAATCCTTGTTATCTTCACTTTCCTCATTATCTTCATTTATCTTCATTTTCTCTTTATGAAGACAGGCTGCGAGGGTTGGGGTTGTTCAGCCTGGAGTAGAGAAGGCTCAGGTAAGACCTTATAGTGACCTTGCAGTACCTGAAGGGGCCTATAGAAAGCTGGGGAAGGACTTCTTGTAAGGGCAGGTAGCGATAGCACAAGGGGCAGTGGTTTTAAACTAGAGCAGGATGGGTTTATACTAGACATTAGGAAGAAGTCCTTCACTATGAGAGTGGTATGGCACTGAACAGGCTGCCCAGAGAGGTGGTGGAGGCTCCATTCTCAGAGGCATTCCAGCTCAGGCTTGATGAAGTGCTGAGCAACCTGATCCAGTTAAAGGTGTTCATGCTTACTGCAGGGGAGGCTGGACTAGATGACCTTTAAAGGTCCCTTCCAACCTAACACATTCTATGATTCTGTGATCATACGATTCTCATTACTTCAGGCAGCTTCTAATAAATTAGTAACATTACCACCACGGTTATCTCAGTAAAGTGTTAAATTTCTTCAGTTTTCCTTCAGCCTTCACTTTCAATTACATATTCAAAAAATTAGAGAAATGATACCACAGCATGCCCTCTATATAGATGTCAACATGAACTGTCAAAAAATCAGTCAACTGTTACTTGCAAAATCATCCACTCATTAGCAACTAGTGCTTGAATTCCTTTCCTGAATCAGTCTGCAAACAGGTGCCCATAAAGGGATGCTTTCTTTCAAATAAAAGGCACTCTAGAGAAAAACAAAGTTTAAGCCAAGGCAGCTGCATTAGACACAAACCATGAGATGGCAGCGCGATTGGCACGTCTTCCTGAGGAAAGGAGGGGGTACACCTCAAAGGAGAGGGTACACCTCAGAGAAAACTACCTGGTTGGAGCCATGCTCTTCTTCATCTTTATGCACCGCTGAGACGTATTAGTCACTTGTAGCAATTTGCCTGAGATTGTTGCTGCGTGACACAGCTCCTGCTCACAGCGACAAGAAGTCTTAACGCGCCCGGTTTTTTTATTCCAAAGCGTGTAATGTGAGCTTGCTCTTTCCAAAAGCACTGGTCCCTTGAGCTTTTCTTTTACAATATCTCTTTTTCTCTGAGGCAGATCAAAACCATCTCCATAATATCTTATGATAAAATTTGGGGCAGCTTCTCACCATTTAAAAATAGTAACAGAAAGACCTAGCATCAATCTAACAGAAATACCCAGCATCAACTGCTTGTTAGTATTCACACTTTTACAGAGAATTAGATTAAATTCTGGATTCTTATAAGAATACATAAGAACACATAGAGTGTCCTTTCTTTTTATTATTTTTTTAAGATGCGTGATTACATGACTTCACCATAGATAAGGCAATTTTAATGTCAGAGCTCAAAGAACCACTGCAGTCTCAACTTGGTTGTCAGTAACGAGATGTAAGGAATTATGAAGTGCCAAAGAAAGGTCTTCACATCTAGTTCTCTGTGACCCCAGTGCTTGCCAGCACTTCTAATATACTTACCCCCAATCTTGCCAAATACTTTTATAAAAATCAAGAATTGCTGTCCATCTATTAAGCTTAAACATTAACTCTACAAACAGCCTTCAGAAATTATCTGAACTCTATTCACAGGCTGTGGACAGACAATAACAATGTATTGATTAATCCTACTTTAATGACTTACTGCCCATAACTGTAGCCTTGTTGAGTGGCTACATGGTTTTCACTAACCTGTTGATGCTGCAAAACGCATGTTTGTTTGAACTACAAGATATATTTTCTACAGTCCAGAGGAGTAAATTTACTTCTCTGGAAGTAAAGGTAATCTGAGAGATACTCCGGAGTTAAGTATGCTCATTTAGATTATTTGAATTGTTCTGATGAAAACCACTTTTTTTTTTATTTTTTTAACCCATTTTAGACTTAAATACCTTCATTTTCTTTGTTATTTGCTTACCTAGGCTTTGGTAGGAGTTTTACCTGATGTTTTAAAGGAGATTGTCATCAGTGTTGATCAGAAAGTGGAATGCTAGATTGGTTTCCTCTTTTCTCAACATTGTGAGCCTTTGGCATTGTGATTTCTTGTGATAGCATCTCATCCTCCACATAAAAAATATATCCTAAATACTGTAACTGCATTTGCAATTGTCTCCAGTAAAATCTTAAGCTGAACTGCTCAAATAATTCATACACTGAACAAACTGTGAAAAGTACTCCTATCTCCAAAGAGCTTGTATGCCATTTCAGAAGTGACACACTCCAGGATTTGCATTCTAGCTTTCAGCACTTAGTTCCCTTAGGTTCTTCAATTATTTATTATTTCCATGACACAGCCTGCAGTGGTTGATTTGAGCACAACCTATTGTCCCAAGACCCAGTGAACATTATAAGGCTCTGTCATATCAGAGAGAGATCTATCAAAACGCACTCTCACACAAAAGTGGACAATACCTTGCCAATGGCACATTCTGACTCGGTTTATCTGGAAGTAAGTATATTAAACAGCAAAATCCTACTACATTCACTACCACTGTGTAGCAAGTTTGGTAAAAAGACCTTATCGTTTTTGCCTGATGCAGAACAATTCCGAATGTGCACACTTGCCCTGGCATTTCAAAATCCTTCAGTATCAAAAAAGTGCTAGTTGGGATACAATTAGGAAAAAATACTGAAATTGGTTTGTTGGAATCAAGGGTAGAGATTTTGGGCAAAATAAAAAGAAGGAAAAAAGACTGAAGCTGCATGTTGTCTCTGAGCTCAGGACAGGGAAGCCTAAGTGCTGAGCAAATGTAATCGTAACACCGAGGCAATGCAGCACTCGAGCAGTTCAGGGTCGATCTCCTCCATTAACTGGAAAGACCCATTTGAACTTTGAGACAACTGTTTCAGTCATCTTGTGTTAGAAGTTGGTGGAATACTCTTTCCTAAGTGAGAGCATTTAATTCATGACTCCGACAGTCTCCCTTTGCAAAACATGAGGTGTTCTTCTCATATATATGAAAAGACATTTGCTGAGAGCTTTTTCTCCCACTCATTCAATAGTGTTACTCACTTTATTAAATCCTGCAGTGGAGAAGCTGTCCACTTATTTTTGATGTCTTTTTTTTTTGCATTTAATGAGTATGGCTGCTAGATGTCATGCTTTCTTATTTGATGTGATGACACTTACTGATAAGTTTCAACTGAAGTGTATATCCTACTGAGTAGAAGGACCCAGTTACAACACACTATTCACCTGTTCAATGTTGCCATTTAAATAAAATTGACCTATGTGTTAATGGAGCTATAACCTCTGCTTTAGAGTAAACTGTGGCTCAATCAAAAACGGAGATGGAGAAAGAGAATATACGCTGCAGCACAAAAGGTGAAATATTACTGTGGAAGGTAATATTTTAGCAAAATGTTTTGAGCTTGGGAGCACATCGAAGTACTTGTTGGAATCATGGTTTCAAGCTGATCTGGAGTTTTTCAGGACAGTGTAAGTACGTATGTATTGGTGCCTTAGGTCAGATTAAAGACCTATTTTTCCGATAATTCTGCCTCTGAATGGGATCAGCATTGCCTGGGGAAAACCTTTTAGCAGCAGAGCAATGAAAAATTTTGGCAATTTGCAGCTTAGGGACTGCCTCAGCTGGGGGACCTATGTTTAATACTACTTTCATGGGTGTCGTGGTTTAGCCCTGGCTGGAGGCCAGATGCCCACCAAAATCAGTCTAGTACTCCCCTTCTTAGTTGGACAGGGGAGAAAATATATATTAGGAGGCTCAGGAGTCAAAGTAAGGACAAGGAGAGATCACTCTGTCATCAACAACGTGGGCAAAACAGACTCAACACAAAGTGAAGAGAAAAACTACTCTACTTTATTACACTACACTACAACTACAAAGAACAGCGAAGAAAACAGAGTTGAGAGCTTAAAACAAACGTAATCAGATCTTAAAACACTTTCCCCCCACCATTCCCTTCTTAGCAGACTTTAGTCAGGATTATGCTCCCTTCTTCCCCCAGGCTCTCAGTACAGAGGGGGCAGGGACTGGGGAAGATGGGGTTCTCGGTAGCACCTTCCCCCCACCCCTCCATTCTAAGCAGACTTCCCTTTAGCCATGATCTTGCTCCCTTCTTCCCCCTGCTCGCAGTACAGGGGGTCAGGGACTGTGAAAAAATGGGGTTCTCGGTTACTACTTCATGAGCTGTTTTCCTTTTCCAGATCTTAAGACCTCTAACTTCCCCACCCCCCCACCCCCCCCGGCTCCCTTCATAGCAGACTTTACTCTAGTCATGATTTTACTCCCTTCTTCCCCCTGCTTGCAGTACATGGTTCAGGGACTGGGAGATGGGGGCTTTGGTCAGTCCCTTGCAAGTTGGTTTCCCTCTCGGCCAGGGCGGGGGGTGGGGGTCATTCATTCCACACCCTCCCCCTGCAGCACGGTGGGGTCTCACCCAGAGGAGATAGTCCTCCTAGAACTTCTCCAACATGAATCCTTTCCCCAGGGCTTTATCTGTTCACCAGCTGCCCTGGCGTGGGTCACTGCAATGGCGGGCAGCCATAAATCACAATGTCTCTCAGTCTCAGTCCTCTGTGGGGTCATCAGATTTCCCCAGCAAACCTGTTCTGGTGCAAATCTCTCTCTCACTTATCTCTGTCTCTGTTTCTCTTCATGGCTGCAAGTGCTGGCACGGGTTTGTTCCAACGTAGGGTCACAGCATCTCCTACATGCCTCTGATTCTCCTCATGGCTGCAGGTGCTGGCAGCGGCTTGTTCCAACGTAGGGTCACAGCATCTCCTCTGTGTCTCCACCTGCTCCATCCAGCGTGGAGCCCCTCCACAGGCTGCAGGTGGGGTCTCGGCCTTTTCCATGGGTTTCTCCACGGGCTGCAAGGGGCATCTTTCTCTCCGGCACCTGGGCCGCCTCCTCCCCCACCTTTTCCCAGCCTTGGTGTCTGCACAGCTCGTTACATCTTCTTGCTCCCTTCTCCGGTGGCAAAATGCAGCTGCTTCCGGGTTGTTTTCTCCTGTATGTGATTCTCAGAGGCGCTCGACTATCTCTCGGGCTGCGACTTTGGCCTTGCATTGCTTGTTGTTTATAGTTTAGGCTGGCAGAAAACTCTAACTGCTGCTTAAAGAAACCGTCTCAGCAGCACGGCCTCACAAAACTGCAACAATGGGGTATTTTTCCATGTATTTATCTATTCTTTTATGAACTTATTTATTCTTTTGTAAATATCTTGGCAAGGACTTAGCTGTTGACTACTCGCTGCTTGAAAAACTTCTGTTTCCAACATGCTGTCTGATCATTTTATTTGGTGTCTTCTCATATGGCTAGAAAAAAATTATCCTTATTTATTTGCTTTCATCCCACCACTTAAAGCCACCATAATGCCTTCCCCTGATAATTTCTCTTCTGAGACAAAGTGTCACAGTCTATTCAATGACTTCCCGTCCTGGATGACATCCTGTCTCTGGATGTGTTTAAAATAAGGGTAGATCAGGTACTTAGGGATATGGTTTAGCATAGGACAGGAATGATTGGACTTGATGATCTTAAAGGTCTTTTCCAACCTTGTAATTCTCTGATTCTGTGATTCTGTGATTCTGTGACTTTTAGCACAGGTGCCATCTCACCCCCTCAACAAGCCTTTCGGACACTCTATATATGTATGAGGCAATTCCCACCATCCACATTCTTTTGTCTGAAGCAGATTAATGAACCAACTCTTCTCATCAAACTACTCACAGGACTTGTGAGATGTTCTTGAAGTAACACTAGCTTATTTATAGCTCATCATTTTCAGTGTGAATACATATGCATATTGTCATGGTCTTACCCCGGCTGAGAGCCGAGATCCATGCAGCTGCCTTCTCCTTAAAGGAAAAGAGCAGGGGAAGAGGGAAGGGGGGGGAGGTGGGGGGGGGAAGGGGTGAGAGGCAAGGGAAGGGAAAAGGAAGGGGCAAGTAACCCCAAAACCAAGAAACTAAGAGGCCCGTGGGTTGGGATAAGGATATTTTACTAAGATAACAGAAAGATACAATATAACAATGCTAATAGGACTTTAGAGCAAAAATATATGAAACTGTTGATACCCAATGCAGTTTCTCACCGAATCCACAACTCAGGCCATGCCACCCAGAGCTGTCCCGGAACCCGACCGTCCCCCAAGAACCGCGCGTCCCGGAGCCGCTCCCTCTCTTCCTCCCATCAGCCCCCCGATATCCTGGGCAGGACATAATTGGCATGGAATACTCTCTTTGGCCCGTTTGGGTCACCTGTCCTGGCTTCGCCCCTCCTTTCTCATTAATAGAGAAATACGAAGAGCTGAGAAATCCTTGACTGTCTGACAGCAACTAAAAACATCAGGGTGTTACCAGCACTGCTTTCATTGTAAATCTCAAACACAGCATTCCATCCATTGCTACAAATGAAGTTAACTCCATCCTGACCAAAACCAGGACACATATATATATATAAAAATTTCCTAATCTATGTGTTCTGTCACTCAGGCAGTCTGCTGGTAGTTCCAGGAATATTTAGAAATGTCTCAGTCCTCCACTTTTTCCAAGCTTTATTCATCACTATTAGCAAGTCTTTCAGTGTTAATGAAACCTAAGTTTTAACTACAGTATGAGGCAAATGATTCTTAAAATTAAAGTAAAGCATGATGTAACTATATTAGCACATGCAGTAGCCCTCAGTAGGACAGAAATATAGAAGTCCCCTTAAAAGGATTGTTTGCCAAACACAGTAATTAACTCTATTTCATTTTAGCCATTATTTTGTGTGGTTATGTTTGTATTGAGATGTATATCAAAATATGCCCTTCACAAACAAAATTTTTGCTGGGCTTTGAGTACAAATTTATGAACATCAGAGAGAATGAATCACAAACATCAAAATTCTAAGAAAATTTCCGTTAATTTATCAGAAGCCATCTTCTCACAGTGTATTATTTTCTGCTGCTTTCATTTTAATGTAGACTCTATTTTTATAATTTTTGAAATTTTTGCTTCACAATGAAACAAAAGCTTCAAATTTCCTCTTTATGAATTTTCAAAGATTAATGAGTAGTTTTGTAAGATGGTATTTTGAACTGCAAAACAGCATTGATACCTTAGGTGCTAATGTTCAAGTAAACTGAACGTTTGGATATATCTAAGAAAATAACCAAGGTAGGGTTTGTATTAAGAAATAGACTCTTCAGTTGATCAAATTACATGATTGGAAAAATGGACAAATTATCACACACTGGTTCTGACAGGAGGAGAAATAATCAAGCCAATCCAAGACCAGGTTGAGAACAATAACCTGTGAATCATATTAATCTATTACACAAGTGGATGAAGAAAATTAGTTATTATAGCATCCTATAATGGGATACAACCAAGCAGAAGGATGACAGGTTTCAGCAGGGGTATACACAAGTGCCTTACATTTGTGAGAGGATGAACTTTGAGCAGTGAATGAGAAATGTGGAAACTGATGTGGTCTTTTGATATTTTCAGTCTCAGAATCATCTACGTTATGTCTACAGTTTTCATTTAATAAATTTGACTCTCCATCACATCTATTGAAGCTGCTCTGCAGATTCAGATTTTGAAGGGTGAGATAGCACAGTTGTTATGTGAAAAAACATTCTTTGATTAGTCCTTTATAAATTTGTTGTGTGGGTATATGGCCTCAGCTTGGGGGATTTGTGTATGAAAGGATACCCATATTCATTTTCATGGATCCCACATAAACATACTCTTTTCTTTCAGAAAGGTGAATTAACATACAGAGACTGTACCAGTGAAATTGCTGTCTACCACAACAACTTATTACAGACAATCTGTAGAAGTTAGACCACATGGTTACTAGTAAAAGAAAATCTTTCACAAAAATACCCTCCATCTCTGACATCTCACTCCTGGTTGTCAAGGAGATGCCAGCCCCTGTCTCTGTCTTTGTTGTGCAGAGACTGAATGCTTTCCTTTCCCAAAGTTAAGGTTATTGTCCTCAACTTATACCTAGCTGCTTATTTGATATGTCTGTGCCAGACCTCTTGAAAGTTAGTGTGCCTGAAAGTTGTCAGCCTTTACAACTGTATCAGCTTGTTTGTTAGAAAGATTCTTACCATCTTGGCCTTTGTAACTACAATACTACTGCTAAATGTTTGATTTGCCATTTCTTTTTTAAAAACACAGCATAAAAAGCAACAATGCCTAGCAACTTCTAAGAAAATCCTAAAAAAAGTTTGAATGGGTAACCTGTATCTGAATGGAGTCCAAATACCAAGAAATGTTAATTGTGTATTTCTTGCCTGGGAAGGAAAAAAAACATAAAATAAAAGAGAGAGGGAGAAGCAGTAAAGCCCAATTGACTGTTCACAAAGTGATATGAAGGGGAGGAGGAGAATAAAACAAGAAATGAAAAGAAATATTGCATAAGATTTCTTACCTGGTGAAATACAAAGGCAATGCCAATAAGAGTATTCAAGTATTAATGCCAGAAAGAGTATTCAAGAAAATGTTTCTTAGGGAATGAAATTGTGAAGCATGAATTATTTTGAGAATGTAGAAACTGACTTTCAAGTGGATACTGATCTAAATGCTTCAGCTCACCATGTAATTTTTAAGATTTCCAAACAATTAAGAACCTTGTGTTATTGATTCTCTTTCTGAACTCAATCAAGACAACTGAACTTCACAATTCCACAGAAATAATTATTTAACCTACTAGTAGTGAAAGAGTCCTAGCTCAGAAGGATAGAGATAAAGTAAAGCTGTTGAAATGTTGCAGACTGGATCTCGTAAGGTGTGGAATATTTTTAATTCTTGGTGATTTAAATAGTGGTTTAGCAAGCTAAGCACTGCACAGCACAAAATGCTGTGTGTCTTTGAAAGATGGATGATTGTAGAGGATTTGAAATGAGGAAAGGATATATGCTATTTTAGAAGGAATACTACTTCTATAGTTTGAAATAAATTTCTACTAAGGCATTAAATTAAATTAAAACTATAATATCTGAGAGTAATAGAGTCTTTTTGCAAATGAACATGTAGTTGTTTTCTCATTTGCTCTTACATACACTAATCTTTGTATTTTTCTTCTGGTTTAGAAACATCCCTAAAATAGAGATAATCTGTGTAGTTGTGGAAGTATAAACTATAGGAAAATAGGTGGTGAAATTGCTTTATATAATTCCGTCAAGGTATTATTCATGCCCTGTCTAGATATATAAAAATAAGTTCTCTAGAAACTTCCTCTCTGGAGTGAGGGTTGAGTTAGGATGAGGACAGATGGAAGGACCCTGAGACCTCTGCACAGGCGGACCCAAAGCATGGTATCAGGCACATAAGAATAAACAGTAATTCACTGTTTATTTTGGTTTGATTTGTTCATTGTGTTGCTGATGTTTGGATAGGTAGCGTGATATTTTTTACAGATCCCCAACAGTTCCCTTTCTTGGTGAGAAGAAAGATGCAAGGAGGGAATTGTAAATCAAAGATGTGCACTGCAGTCATAGCCTCCTGGAGCTACACTTTGGATAAAGTATGTCACACATCCCTTCTTGCACGAGATTGTGCCTCAAGGCTAGGTTTTTCCTTTAAAATTAAGATGCACAGCATGAGGTTATTTGATAGAAGTCATGGAAAGTTTGGTACTAAAAACAACCTCCCTGAAAAAATAAAAAAAAACCACACAAAAACCTCTTTAAAGTGTATAAGTTTATTTTATGGTACTTCCTCACACCCTGCTGCAAATTCTTAGTGTTAGGTTTGAGCTATACTGTATTATAAAGAATGAATTTGAATGTATTCTTTTTGTCTCTTTTCCTTAAAGATGTTTGCAATTATTGAAGGATGGATGTGAAAATAAACAAAAAATATTAATGCAGAGATATACATTTAAGAAGATGCATGGAATTTATATATACATATATATATCACTATTGAGAAACTAGTGATCTCCTTCCCCTGCCTCCCCCCTTCACCCTCATCGTTAGTGGAAATATATTAAAATTATAAAGACCTAAGCACATAGGAAATTTTCATTAGGACTGTTCAAATTGTTTAAAAGTTAATGTGTATGCAACTCTGCAGAAATGAGGCCAATGGCTGCATTGTTTTCTTTTGACCAACAGTTACATTTCTTGTTTCTATCAGTTAGAAACTAGAAATTATTAAATAGGGGGAAAAAAACCCACAACCAGACCCCCAGACCAAATGTGGTGAAAACAGTTGTTCAGTTAAACAACTTGTTTGCATATTTCTTGCTCATTCTAATTTAATTCTTTTTATGTCATCTTAATGTTTCAAGAGACCTTGTCATCTTCTCAACAGTCTATTACTGTTAATAGGCTTTATCCATAGTTATCCTATGAAATAATGGCCAAAGAGAGGTCCAAAATGTTTCCAGTAACTTTCATAGTTTTCTGCCATTGTCTTGGGGTAGCAAAACTCAACACTTTAACTTACCCTCTAAATATTTGCTTTGAAAATTAATTTACTTATTAGGTTTTTAAACAGCACAGTGAAAACAAACAAATGTGGTATGAAGGTTTTTTTGTTTTCTTTCTACAACAGTTTTGACAAAACAAGCAGGAAAAACCCATCCCACCAAGTGAGACAGAATGTTTTTGTGGGGGTTTTGTAACATTTTTGCCAGATCTGTCACTTCTCCATACAGAAAATTCATAGTTACCACCCAGTCTTCAGATTGTTTGTCCAGCATTGAGAAAAAATAAACAATCCAAACAAATAATAAACAATTTTTCTGCATTGGAAGCACGACATTTTTATTCTAAATAATGGAAAATAAAACTTTATGAAAGAAAATTGGTAAAAAAGCCACCTGAATTGCTCCATTTTTCATCTGTTGTTGACAAAAAAGCTTTACATTTGTTTCTGATGAAATGAAAACTGTGATTGGTCTGTAGTCTGAAAACTAAATTCCGGCAACAGTGTCAACAAGTGGCTTCTATTAACTGTCACACAATGATTCTGCCAAAATAGGTCAGTTGTTAATATAATATACATAATGGTCATTTGGTATAGAGTGAGTACAAGATAATTACAAACAGTTTCAAATAATTGATCAGTTTTCAAGACCACTGAGTATCTCTGCTGTTGTGAAAGCAAACAGCCAATGTGAAAGCATATGATTTGCACAATCTAGTAAGAAAACTCAGTATTCTTTACTTGAAGAGCCTAGGAAAAAGATTTCAAAGATGTTATCAGTTTCCAACTCTGACCAAAGAAATTAAATCAGTCATCATATGATAATCATCAGGGCATTCCTTTACTGACAACTCCTTGAAAAGATACAAGCCAAAGTTTTCTGATCTGTTTGACTGAAGTTGCAGAGACCTGAACAGGAAATCAATAAGCCCTTCTCTTCTGGGTACAATGCAAACGATACAAATCTTGTTAAATAGCAAATCTAGGACAACTGTCATGATCAGAATCAAAACTTGCATACTAACTTCGTGGCTCATGGGAGCTTTGACTCCATGGGTGGAGATGGCCTGCATATGATAATGATCTTATGCAAATTTGATGATCTTATGTAAATTTTTATGATCTTATGTAAATTTAGCTGCCTAAAAAGTCATTGACATCTTCAAATACAAAACACGTATGTCCTCAGTCAAGGATACTTATAAACTTGCTGTTGCAAATACACTTAATTAGGGCAATCTATTTGCTGGACACTCTTTAACATCATGTTTGTTACACTGCTGATGTATTCCTTCAAAAACACAAATTGTGACACCTACTTGCAATATGAATTGGTGAATCTGCATCGATCACATTAAAAGAAAAATATAATCAGAACAACTGTGATGACCAAAACTGTGCAGAGATGATGTGGCAGTGTAATTCAGATGATGAAAGAATCTCTGAGGATTACAGTATGGCAGAGTTTTATAACACAGTCCAATGAAATATTGTAAAAGCCATCACTCTGTTAATCTTGAATCACATAGTGTAGCACAAATCTGCACAGAGGACCCAAGCCCCATTCTGAAGGCTGCAGTTCAGTTCTCCAACATTGATAAATTCTAAGGGCGCACTTAAGGTCAGAAGTAATTTGAATTCTGTGCTGTGCAGAGCAAAATAGGAACTCAGAACATTAAAAAGCAAGTGTTCAGTAACATGTAGTTTTACCCATGGGTTGTTCTGCATATTTTGAAATAGATAAGCCTTCTAAGTAAGATAGCCAAGGGAAACATGCAAAGTTTGTTCATTAATTCTGATGAAATGTCCTTACAAATGGAGAAGTAGTGTATACGTTACACAGATAACTCCAAATAAATCTCAGTTGAATGCAGTTTAAGGTTGGAATCTAGATGCCAGTTGTAGAACAGATTAAAATCCATGTTAGGACTAAGTATTTTAGGCTACATCAACAGAAGCGTGACCAGCAAGTCAAGGGAGGTGATTCTGCCCCTCTGCTCTATTCTCTTGAGACCCCACCTGGAGTACTGCATCCAGCTCTAAGGTCTCCAGCACAAGAAATATATTAAGCTGTTGGAGTCAGTCCAGAGGAGGGTCATGAAGACTATCAGAGAGCTGGAGCACCTCTCCTACAAAGACAGGCTGAGGGCATTGGGCTTGTTCAGCCTGGAGAAGGGACACCTTATTGCAGCCTTCCAGTACCTAAAAGGGGCCTACAGGAAAGCTGGAGAGGGTCTGTTTACAAGTTGCATGTAGCAATAGGACAAAGGGGATGAGGTTTAGGTCAGATATAAAGAAAAAGTATTTTCTGTGAGGGTGGTGAGGCACTGGCACAGGCTGCCCAGAGAGGCTATGGCTGCCCCCTCCCTGGCAGTGTTCAAAGCCAGGTTGGATGGGGCTTTAGGCAACCTGGTCTAGTGAAGGGTGTCTCGGCCCATGGCAGGGGGGTTTGGAACTAAATGACATTTAACATCCCTTCCAACAAGGGGACCATTCAGTGGTTCTATGGTTCTATGACATTTCTGTGGTCTTTGTATGGAATGACTTCCAGGGAAAGCATTTCTAGAAAGTTTTAAGTTAAGACTGGAATCCAAGAATGGATTCCTTTCCTTCCTTTCCTTCCTGTGAAAGGAAGCCCTGAGGCTCACAATACTGCCACATTTGATCAGCTTTTATTCTGGCTCTTCCTTCCACACACACTCCCAATGTCCTTAGGGAGTCCTCAGTGGTGTTCTGGAAAAAGACCCTGGAGGCTGATTCTTTGAAAGACTCTTTCTCACTGACAAAACCAAATTTCTCTATAGGTGTAAGGCAGTGTATATATGGTCTTTTCAAAAGCTAAAGGAGTGAATGTTTAGATTAGATATTAGGGAGAAGTTCTTTACAGAGAAAGTGGTAAAGTGCTGGAACAGCCTGCCCAGAGAGGTGGTGGATGCCCCGTCCCTGGAGGTGTTCAAGGCCAGGTTGGCCAGGTTGGATGGGGCCCTGGGTAACCTTGTCTAGATCCAATCCTGGAGGTTGGTGGCCCTGCCTGTGGCAGGTAGTTGGAACTCTATGATCCAACCCAGACAATTCTTTGATATATATGATTATGTATCAAAGTTCTTTGCGAAACATTTAAGATTTTAAAAGTAGCATAACCATTAGACCACTGAGAAAATTTATAAACTCTGATTCTTCTTACTTATTCCCTCATTAATTCAAACAAATTAATTAGCTTTTCCTCTTACTATTTTTCTGCTTACTGGAGTCTTACATCCAAATAAATTTCTTCTTATTGTTAACTTCCCACTCAGTAAGCCTTTCGATGAATTCTCATTTTGCAATTATTCTATGTGTTCCTTGTGATGCATGTCCAGATTTCAAAATGTGGCTTGGTAGCATAATAGAGAGCTGACCTATTAGTAAAGTGTCATAAAAGAAATTTGCATAAACAATATTTAGACTCCTTATATACTGCATGAGGAACACTGCTAAATGCACAGAAGTCCTTCCCCAGTAAATGCATCTGGGGAGATACTTATTCTCAATCTTCACCACCATTTCAAGTTGCACACCTCTGTAAGTATTCACTTATTTGTTTGTCTTAAATTACACATCACCTAAAATACACATCACACTTAAATCATAGTGTGTTTAACATAATTTTTTCTTTGACTTCTTAGTATGTTGACTTCTGTGCTCAAAATGCCACATAATGTGTCTTCCTTTCTTTTAGCTTCTTTATTCACTCTAAAAAAAATTCATCATGTGTGGTGGTGGCTGTTTTTGCAATGTAATGGATTTTGGTTTCTAGGATACCCTCATCTTTAAAATCTTTATATAGTCTTGTCCTTGTTTATATCTCTGCTTTCATTTCTTTCAGTGACTTTCATGTCTCTACATGTTCTCTGCAATCTTCCCACCTTATTGCTTGGCTCTTCTTTATTCATGTTTCCTTCTAACTTTTGAGATGATGTCTGCCATTTGGTATCTGGCAAAGACCCCTCCTTTAAAACTGCATTTAAACTCTTTTTAAGGTACAAGTTATTTTCATCTCTGGTAATTTCATTGTATAGTAAATTCAGTTAAGTGTTTGTGTAGATGTCGTGTTATTGTTTAAATCTAATGAAAGAAATTTACTTTCAACTATCTGTTATCAGTTAATAGTCTTCTTTCAGTCTAATTTTTTATTTCTTTGCCATGGAAGACTGAGTTGATTAATAGTGGAGAATTGTTTTCACTTATAACACACTAATTTATGTTGCTATTAGAATGAACAGACTGAAGAATTAGTCTGAGGAATACCGAATCATCTTGTTCCACACTTATATACTGATTTATAGGAACATAAACTTTATCTTTTGAACCTGCACATCAAAACTAGACAAGCTGCCAGGGTTTAATATGTAGTAAGGCTACTTAGATTAAGATATTTAAGGATAACTCCACTAATTAGCAATGGGTTACCAAGATAAAACCCGAATGTTAACAAATAAATGCTTACTGATCTTGCTATATGTTACTAATATATGAACTGAAATTAAATTATGGCACGTTGTTGCTTGTTCAGTGCTAATGCACCAGTGAATCTCCTAATTTTTTTTCAATGTTTTTCCCTTAGCTGAGTTGATCAAGCAGATGAGAAATGGACTTGGTAATGCATTCCTGAGTAACTATATGTGGCCTGAGATAATCATCAATAACTCATAATGTACATCAAGCAGTTTCCAGTCATTTTGAAGCTCCCTGGAACCATCTTCAAGCAGTTACAATTCATGCTTACACAAACAGTTTTGTAGGAGTGATTTTCTGGACTATTAAACAATCCACCTTTCAGTGCACGCTATTATTCTATTACTCAACTGCAAAATCAGAGAAATATTAATTAAAAGTGTTTTTAAAAGTATTTAAAAATATTAAGAGCTTTTTCTACATGTAAACAGTCCACGTTTGAATGTGTTTTGCTTCATAGCCTGCCATCACCCAGACCATTAACCAGCATGGGAATGACGATGCCTATTCTGTTATATGTGCTCATGAGCTCTGTTTTAAAGATCTGCTTGATGTTTACTGGAAAAGCTAAGCAAACAAGCAAAAGCAAGACTTTGTTTTTTGATGTGTATTGGGTTTTTTTTCTTTATTCTTAGTATTTGAACTGAGGTGTTTATTTTAAATTAATTGCCAAAGAGTACTAATTTATGAAATTAGATATTGCTTATTCCTTACCTATGAGGCTGCAGGATTTTTTTTCGTTTGTTTAGTTCCTTTGGAGAACCACCATCTTTTAAGATACATAGAAGAGTATTTCCAGTTCAGACCCCACAGTCCCTCTCACAGTAATCTAGAGCTATAAACAGGTTTTCTAGTAATAAATACTAAAAGACCAAGAACTATTTCATCAGCTATAAATTACATAATCATTTATAAATGCAAGATTTATTCTTTTCCAGGACATATACTATAAAAAAGTGTAAACTTTGGAATATTTGCATCAAAATGAAACATCCTTTCAGATAAATCATTTTTCATATCCAAGACTGAGAAAGTATTTCAGGGGACTTTTTTTTGAAAAATAATTATCCACTTTCCCTCAGTTTCCTTCTCTTCCCCTCTCTAAGGCAAGCTGACAAAAAGGAGAGCAATGCCATAACTGAAAGAAAGATATAGCAAATTCTTAGTTAAAAGAAATCCAGTTTATTTTCACTGATAGTATTCACAAAAAGGAGCAAAGACAGCTGGCAAGTACACCTGAGGGCTTTTTTTTTACAAATTTATTCATTCTTTCTTTGTTGTTTCATATGATTTAAAATAGCAGTAATCTGTCCTGTAAGTACATGTTTGCCCGCTGTGAATGGAAGACACAGCAGCAGCCATTACTAGTTATTTTAGGGAAAAAGCTAGCATTTTGTAGCTGTTTCCGGTAGATTGATCTCCTTTCCCCTTTGATTTAGCAGGACAACTGGCTCCTGTTCTTTGTGAAATAGCATGTATACTACTTGCATTAGCCTAGTTATAAATGCAAAGAACTCTTTATGTTTTTCTCTTTGATGTATCTACTTATTTCAGAAATATTTATTTTGTGAAGAACCATGCATTGAGGCATAATGCTAATCAATAAAGTATAATAGAAAGGGAAGGCATGCTGTTAATATTTGATAATGCAAATAGAAGGGATATATTGGACCCTAGAATAATTACTAATACAAAAAAAAGCCCACAGATTTCAACCATTACAACCTGAAACAATCAGTATAAAGGTGGGGTTTTTTTCATATGCATGTTTTCCTCATAGCTTGTTACATATGTAGTTTAATATATATGCTGGGTGAGCTTTGAAGTCTGAAGACATGATGTTTATTTAATAAAATAAGGCTTAAATCCTACAAAATCATAGCAAAACAGACAAAATCTCTATAAACTTAATCAATCTGTCTGACCACTACAGAGATTTGATTAGTCAACAGCAATTTGGTGAACACACAACAATGTCTGATAGGTCAGTAAAGTTCAATTGTAGTTATGCATTTAGTTACAAATATTACACAGTTTACAGTCTGACTTAGTGCATGCCCACAGATCTGCCCACTTTTCAACAATCCATTTGTGTTATTACTTGTTGCCTTCCTCATTTGAAAAAACAGTTTTTTGAAAATAGGTAGGAGCTTGTGGAAGACCTTCCACACTGTCAATAATCTTGATAATTTTGAATTCAGTTAGCAACAGTTTGCATCATCAGAAAATTAATATGCTGTCAAAGACAATACCATCTTGAAAATTTAGGCAATGCCTAAAAGGCACGGTATTCTGTTAAGAGTCCAAGATTATCAAATAGGGATATATAAGTCAGAAATACAGAGCTTTGCAAACTTACCAGCACTTTAGAAGCAAGTGTGCAGTGCCGACCTTTGCTTCTTAGCAGAGTCCTAAATTAATACACCATACAGGTTCCTGAAGTTAAGTATTTTTTAAACCTGTTTCTTTCTATGGGCAGCCTCAAATGGTTTTCCTTAAATGGTACACAGAAACAAGTAAAATCTGGAAGTCATATATCTCAAAGGTAGAAATAAATTTAAGGGTTGGGATATGTTTATTATGGAACCTATTGGCCATTTGTGAAACTGGTAGGCAAAAGACTCACTTCTGTGACGTACTTTCAAATATCATGCGACTTTGCATGCAATTTATGTGAGAAACAAGGTCTTCAACATATTTTCTTTGTGTCATCTTTTTATCTCTGCTCTGAGTGAAGCAAGTTATTGAATTGATTGGGATGTTATTAGCATATGTCTGGAATTTAATATGAATGCTTTATTCAGGTTCAACTTCCCCAAAACACCTACACATCTTCAAGTGATGGTACAATTTTATTAAATATTTATGTTGCTTGGTAGCATTTGATGATGTCTGCTTGAAAATAATTACCATTTGAGAAAACAAAAATATAAGTGTACATAAATTTTTTCCCTCCTGTAGTCTTCCATTAGCAGAAAGAAAATAATGTAAAATCTTGAAACTGAGTATTTTTCAATTTTAATCTTAGAGTTGAATCATTACTCATTCCAATGAAGCATAGTTTGGTGACATCAATATCACTCTCAAAAGAAAGTATCTTTTCTGGGAAAAGGTATTCCATAAACCCAGGGAATAAGAAAAGGAATAAAACAAAGAATTTGTGAAAAGTAATATCACTGTTTACAAATTAGACAGTAATACAGTGTTGTGCTGTGATGCTAAAAATGCTGAAAACCTATTTTTTTGCTAGAGCCTGTTAAATTCCAAGTATGCTATATTATTTCAGCACAGAAGGAAAAAAGATCCTTTTTTAAGACTCATTTCAAAACTGCAATTTGTCCTGAGCTTACCTTTGATAATCAACAAGATTCCCTATAATCTCTAAACTACGTTTTTTAAATGACATACGAAACAGTAAGATAAAACTTTCAAAACTGATGTAAGTGCTATTTTCAGTTCAGTTGCTGTCCTTTGGCTCTTGGTTTCCATTAATTTTCAATGAGATACAGATAATCAAGTACTCAAGTAATGTCTGAAAATGGTTCTAAGAAACATTTTGCCAATAAAAGCTTTTAGAAACTTGACCTGCACATCTTAATCCTAAATTCTCCAATTATCTAAGCAAATGTGTTAGCTCTTTTTTCAATAAAATTACATCTAACAGAGGAAGTGCATTTGTCTACAAGAAATCATATTTCAATTATTCCCAATCCATTTCTAATAAATTTTTATATAAGTTGGAGTAGGTTTGGAACTACTTTTGAATTGGGTGGGACACATGTGACAAAGATGGTGGAATAAAAAGTCACTTCTCAGCACTTTTATTATTACCACAAAAAAATAATTATTTAAATCCCTGGACTTTAATAATGCTTCGTAAGCATAGACCAAAAAATTGTTTTTGTAATTCTATCTCGGTAAAATGTATTTGTTTGGATAGTCTGAACATGTACTAATTTTGTAGAATAAAAGGGAGATGGGAGGAAGCATCTGGAAATATATGATAGGATTGTGCACAGTGGTATGGGAAATCCCACAAAGTACTTTTGAATACACTTTCAGCAAGAGGACAATTAAATGCTCTGTGAAGTGCATGCAGACTTGATTTTTATAGGGAATGGAATTGTACAGAAATAAAATTGATAAGGACAGTAAAGTTTTCATAAACTACTGCTCTGCCTATTTCTTTCTTCCTTCCCCTCAGCTGATCTTTTCTTGTGCAATGTGATTATCACAGGACCTCAGACCTTAGTTGTGTGTGATTCCACATAGAGACAAAATCTGAGAAACTCAGGCAAAAACATTGTAACAATGTGAAAACATCCAGAGTTTATACATATACCTTTTCAATATCTATCTGAGCAGTAATTAAAACAAAACAATGTTTAAAGTAACCTGACAGCACATCGCTGAAATAAAAAACCAAAACCTTGAAGCAATCCCTGTCAGACACCGATAAAACTGCCATTTATGTTTTGCACTGAGTAGAATACATACAGCTTTCCTTTCTGCACAGAGCAGTTCAAGCCTGAACACTGATCCTGAAACACCGTCATCCCAAACACAAAGATTTCCGAGATTACCCATATACCAAAATAGGACATTGCTAGGCATGCCCTCGTTCTTTATAACTCCCTGGTTCCCATCTTAACCCACAGATTCTTGAAATTATACTAACATTTTAGAGAAAACTTGTTTACAGGTAGGTAGATGAAAATAATGAACAAAAATGACATGCAGCAAAAATAAAGGCAATATGCAATCCCTATTCCATGTTCATGGGGTTCTTTAGGACACCTTCAGTTTTTCTAGAAATCTGTAGAACAGGTTTATTCTTTGTTTTTCACATATGGGGAATCATACTTTTATTAGGAAAGAATGAAAATGAATGTGAAATTTGAATGTGAAGTGAAATGTATTTTTCTAAGGTAATTTCAGTGTCAAAGATACAATTCTCACATTGCTACAAAGAGAACATGCTACTAATGGCACCTCATGAAGCGTTTCTATGAATATTCCTTTTTTTCTAGTGACCTTGCTCCTGGGCAGAAGAAAAGTTTGTCTGTCTAACTAGATAGAAAGAAGCAAAGCTAAAACCCACCTGGGCTCAGAGTGTTGTAAATCACAGCAAAAAGTCCAACTGGAGCCCAGTAACTAGCAGTGTAACCCAGGGGTCAGTACAATGTTAGATCTCCCTGTTAATGACCTGGACAATGGGACAGACTGCACCACCACCTGCAAATTTACAGGTGATACAAAACTGAGAGGAGCTGCTGATATACCAGATTCTTGTTCTGCTATTCAGAGAATTTCTCAGGCTGGAACTTGGGCAGAGAGTAATCCCTTTAAGTTCAAAAAGGCGAAACTGCAAAGTCCTGCATCTTTGGAGGTACAGCTCTATGAACCAATACAAGCTGACTGGCTGGAAAGCAGCTTTGCTTGGAAAGACTTTGCAGTCCTGGTGGCCAACAAGATGACCACAAACGAGCAAGGCACCTTCAGAAGGAAGGTCAACAGCCTCCTGGGCTGCACTTGGCAGACTGTTGCAACAGGTGATCCTCCCTCTCTGCTTGTGCTGGTTTTGACTGGGATAAAGTTGATTTTCTTCATTAGCTAGTATGGGGCTGTGTTTTGGATTTGTTTTGAAAACAGTGCTGGTAATACAGGGCTGTTTTCATTACTGCTGAGCAGTGCTTACATAGAGCCATGGTCCTTTCTGCTTCTCACCCCACTACCCCAGCAAGCAGGCTGGGAGTGCACAAGAAGATGGAAGGGACACAGCCAGGACAGCTGACCCAAACTGGCTGAAGAGATATTTTATACCATGTGATGTTGTGCTCAGCATATGAAACTGAGGGAAGAAGAAGGAAGTGGCGGACATTCAGAGTGATGGAAACTGTCTTCACAAAGATGGTGAGTGAACATGAGCTTCTTTCATGTTTTTTTTTAAGCTTAGATAAGAGAAGGCTCAGAGGGAGCTTAATGTGTTTACAGATTTGATGTGAGGAAATGAAGAAGAGAGAACCAGACTACTCTTAGTAGTACTCATTGACAGGATAAGATGCCATGGGTAGCAATTAAAAGACATGAAACTCCATCTCAACAAAAGAAACTACTTTTTTACTGTGAGGAATATCAGACACTGAAAAAGGTTTCCCAGTGAGGGAAAAGACTCTCTGTTTCTGGAGATACTAAAAATTTGACTAGACATGGTCCTGAGCAATCTGTTCTTCCTGATCCCGTTTGAGCATTGAGTGGGGGTGGCAAGGTAGGGACATGGAGAGGGGAATAGGTGATCTCAAGAAGTCCCTTTCAACCTCAGTGATTCTGTGATTGTGTGATTCAGTGATTGTCTAAGAACAGCTTTCCTTTTTTTTTTTTTTCTATAGACCAAACTCTTGCTTATAGTGATATCATGAAATTGTGTCAAGAGCTTTACTAAATTCAGGATATATGACATCTACTGACTATTCCCTGTCCACAAGGTCTTCTGTCCTGTCAGAGAAAGAAATTAAATTGTTTTGACATATGTTTTTCTTGACAAATCCGTTCTGGCTGCTACTCATTTCTTTGTTTCCTTCCAGGAACTTACAAATAGTTTTTTGATCATTTGTAGTAGTACTGAATGTCGGCTGATCTATATTTCCTCCTTCTTTTCATATAAAGAAGGAAATGCTCTTCCAGGCGATTTCTGGTGCCTGATCTATGTGGTATCTCAAAGATAACCCACAAGGATTCTGAGAACTCAGAAACTATTTCTTACATACCCTAGAATGAAATTCTTGTGGCCTGCTTGATTTGAAAGCATCCTACCTAAGCATTCGGTATGCTATATATCTTTACTGAAGCCTGAGCTTTTACCGTTTCACTGTGGGAATTCTGTCAATAAGTTAATTGATGAGAAGTGAGCATTTTATTAAGAATTAATGCAAAAACTCATTAAGATTCCTTGGTATCATCTGTAGATAGTATACCATTCCCACTAAAGATTCCCACTAACTTCTGATCATGAACATTCAAGTACTTTATTTTTTTCTCCATATTCTCACACTGTACATTCACGTTTTACTGTAACCTACTTTCTGTACCTTCCTTCCTGAATATGTTCTTTCTCTGAAGTCAAAGAAGAGATCATGATTTAGTCCAGTTCATCTTTCTATTTTCCTTCTACATTATGATAGTGTGCACTTGTGACCTCAGTGTCATTTCTGCATGAACCTGATAGCTCAGTTTTTCCCTTTGAATGAATTTTCAACTGAGTGGCTGTCAGTTTTCCAAATTTATTGAATTCTGCCTTCCTAAGGTGGTTTGTTTTTTTGTTTTTTTTTTTTCATTTTTCTGTTATTTGTTTTTCCTTTCTTAAAGATTATAACCTATGTTATTTCATAATCAGTTTTACTCAAGTTCCCTTGCCTAGTTCTTTATTGTTAGTTAGAACAAAACTGGGTGACTTTATTGTACCTGAACATATGTGTCTGTGTGCCTGTATCCATTTTATAAATGAGGGTATTAATATACATACAACCAAGATATAACACTTTCATAACATGACTAATTATCAGGAACATCTACATTAAAAGTGTAATCAAAAGTGTATACCTGAGCAGTGGTTTATGCAATCCTTTCCTGACCTCTGTCTCTTCCAGATAATTGTCACATCTGAGTCACACAGGTTAACAGTGTCTCACTAAAGATACAATCATATTTCTAATTTTGAATTCAGCATAGTATTGTGCAAGAGCCTGCAGCAGAGTCACAATTTTGTGATGTATCTCAAGGGAATGACTTTGAAAACTTCTGTAGGAGATGTAGCTCATTCTAGGAGATCAGGTTCGAATTTCTCAGAGAATCTGTGGCTGTCCCCTCCCTGGCAGTGTTCAAGGGCAGGTTGGATGGGGCTTTGGACAACCTGGTATAGTGGAGGGTGTTGGCACTAGATGATCTTTGAGGTTCCTTCTAACCCAAACAATTTTGTGATTCTTTGCCTTCTAAGTGCCTATAGTCCAGAGAGGTTTAGAGCTATAGTGCCATATAGAACTATAGACACAACTTGGGAAAAACACTACAAGTTCTCTGTAGATAACTAGGTTCATAATATAAGTGAGATTTCAGATGCACTTGCTTCCATCTTTCCTGACTTTTTTTCTCTTTTCTCCCATCTAATGTACAGAAAAACAGGCAAAAAAAGATTTAGTAACTCTAGAAGAAAATGCAGGGGTGAACTCTATCAGTTCACATCCTTAACTAGATGGAGGTATATCACTCTTTAAAGGTATTAACTTTCAGACACTTCATTGCTGTAGTAGAAAACAATGTTTTCTATGACATTCCAGGAATGTTAATCCACAAGAATTTAGAATTTGAGAACTATAAAACCATTTTGGTTAGAAAAGACCTTAAAGACCATCAAGTCCAACTGTTAACCTAGCACTGACAGGTCCAATCACTAAACCATGTCCCTAAGCACCAAATCTATAAGTCTCTTAAATACCTCCACGAAAGGTATCTTCACCACAACTCCTTGGGCCTGACCATCTGGACAGATTTTTACCCAATGAAGTATTTACTCATCAAGGCCATTAGCAGCCAACTTTGGAACTTGTGAATCCAAAGAGCAATTTGCTGTTTGAAGTACTCTTCATATGATACCAGTTTTGCTTTCATTAGGGACACTAAGCAAGCAAATTCCATTTAGGTGTCTGCATGCTATTCGCATAAAAGCTTTTTGGCATATTTTTGAGTATTTTAATTTTGGCCACTACCAATGCTGAATTCACAATCTTTTGGTCCCACATACAAACATATGAGGAGTGGAAGAATTAAATGGCTTTACAGCATAGTCTCGTGATAGGTCTAATCACTTAATTCTGGACTGGTTGAGCTGAAAACAAAACTAAAGAAAGCAATACATTGTTTGCATTATTTCCTGCTGTCCAAGAAAATTTACTTGCTCAGTATATTGCATGATCTAAATTAAGGCGCTGTATCTGCCCAGGAACATCTGAACTTATAGCTCTAATTTCTTTAGGGAATGCCTTTAAACCTACTCTTGGATGAAAAAAGGAACATTTTCTATTCAGGCTGTCATTGTGCTAAGCAAGCAAGAGTGATGGAATGAGAGGGGAAAAAAAGGAAGAACATGATTACAGCTTCCCTGTTGAGCATTGTTACTCAAAATGAGATACACAACTTTCAGATCTGCTTCCAGGATTTGTTGGTTGGTTGCTGCCCACTGTAAAGTTGTGGGACTCACCTAGGATCTAGAGAAAGGAACCTGGCTGTGCTTTCCCCCACCATGCTGTCACTTTCATCTTCCTTCCTCCAGACCCATGACCCTTTTTACATCTAACCATGCTTCAGTAAATGTGGAGGTATGTCCAGAACAGCCAAAAGCCCAGTCTTAAATAGGTACCTTGACAGTTATTAATTTAATTGTTAAATTCACATATTTCTAATTCTTTTATTCCTTTGTGAAAGCTGGGAATTCAGACACACAGGGGGTAGGCATTTTTTTACCAATTTTCTCAGCTCTGCTGTACAAAGGAAGGATTTTTGCCAAATAGATATATGGAATGACATGTTCATCAGCTAATTAAGATTTTGAGCTAGACAGGCTAATGCCAGAAACCATTGTTTACTTTTTTTGGTATATTTGACAATGAAAAATGCTTTGAGAATAAGTAATGTAATTACTGTTAAATTCAGGGGCCGTGGAAAGTACTTGTCAAGGAGAACAAATTGTATAGATAGAAGACATTACTCTGATAACTTAACTTTTGTTGTTGAAGAATGCAACAATGAAATAAACTGTTGTAAAATATAATTTCCCAGGGATTTTACTTTCCTGTCTCAGCTTCACTGACCGAGAATTGCATTTCATTTTCAAAGAATAGCTAATTTCTGACGTTATACAATTTTTGCCCTTGAAAACTGTCAGTTGCAATATCCAGGAGCAAAATCTATTTTTAGTACTCAGAGAGCATCCAAGAACATTTTATTATATATGGACTAAAATGAGGATGCCACCTGGGTAGCAGTAAGTATATCAATTCTATAACACAATATAATTTATTTTGGATGAAAAAAGATGGTAAGAAAATACTATTTCTGCCACAAGTAAAGTCTGTAATTTCTACAAAAAAGTGTCAAAAGAGCTCTAGAATACGTCTTCATTTAAATGCACCCTTCTACTCTTTAATAAAATAAACTAATTAAAGATAGATAATCACTTACTTGCTAGAGTTCTTCAGAAGCATCTGAAGGGCTCTTATCCTTTTTTTAATACTACAACAGCTTGCCTGCAACTTTTTGTTAATGTTAAGTTTGTGCTAGAAAAAAAGGTGAAATGATTTCACAAGCCTAAGCCATGTATACCATGTGCACGGAATTTTCCACATGCCAAATTGGAAATCATCAGACCAACATAAGAAGAAAGTTAAGCTCTGCCTGTCCATGTGTGAAAGCCATTTAACACACAGTAGCACTGCACAGCAGTCTACATTAGAAAAACAATTTGACAGAGCAGCTAGGTTTTACCAAGAGCATAATTTTACACTAATTCTAGGAATAAAAGTCTGCCTCTGAGGAAAGTTATCAAGAGCCTTTTATGGATCAAGTGTGGTCAGAGTCCAACTTTAGCCCTTACGATGATCATTGACATAAATTTACCATATCATTATCAGATATCTCGAGAGGATCTACCAAATTAAACACTGCTCTTTCTGATCTTTCAAAACATGTCCTGGGATAATATGTGCTGCAGGAAAATGCCAAAAAGCCGTCACTGCTCAATCAGACACTTGAACCCTTGGATGTTTTATTATGTGTTGTTCTCTCCATGTATTCCCTTCACTAGCTTTGACCTGCACCATTGTGCCGCTCATTCTGAAAATTTTTGTTACATTCACTTCATCTCCTGTAATGATAATGGGAGAGAGGCACTACCACCATCACTGATTGACTCAGCCTTGGCCCGCACTGGGTATGTCTTGGACTTGGCTGGTATTGGCTCTGTTGGACATAGGGGAAGCTTCTAGAAGTTTCTTGCAGAAACCACCCCTGCAGGCCCCACACCAGGACCTTGTCACATGAAACCACAAAAACTCACCGCAAAAACCCAAAACAACATGGAAACAATTATATAGCATATGACAATAATATCTCTAAATAAGTAATGCAGCAGTTCCTGAAGTATCACTGTACAATGAGCGTACGTGTCAAGAAACACAGCTGCAGAATACAAGGTGATACTTCAGTGTCTACAATTATGCAATTGAGAGTAGTTCAGATAGATTTGAACTGAACTGAGACTCACAGTCACATACAGATTATTCTCCTATTGTGACAATGGGTTTTTCTTGTTTTCCCTAGCCTGGCTTATCTTCTGGACATGATCCCTTTCTACTCTCCTCCCTTAGATTATCTCAGGGATAATCTAAACTTTTATATCTAGAACCTAGATATAAAAGTTTTGAGCCTGTAATAACATTGCGCTCTAAGCTACATAAAGGTCCCTCACAGCGTCCTTCTGAACAAGCTGTCAGATTCTGCACCTGCAGTGGAGTAAAGCCAGAGACAAGTATAAACTGGGAGAAGAGTGGCTGGAGAGCAGCCCCTCAAAAAGGGACCTGTAGGTGCTGGTCAACAGCAGTGTGCTCTGGCAGGGCAAGAGGGCAAACTCTACCCTGGGGTGCATCAGACACAGTGTAAACAGCCAGACAAGAGAGGTAATTATCACACTGTATTCAGCCTTAGCACAGCATCACCTTGAGTATTGTGTGCAGTTCTGGACCCCACAATTTAAAAAGGATGTGAAGATCTTTGAATTCATCCAGAGAAGGGCAACAAAGCTGGTGGAAGGGTTGGAAGGAACATCCTGTAACGACCAGCTAAGGAAATTGAGCTTGTCTAGTTTGGAGAGAAGGAGGCTGAGGAGACCCTCATTGCTCTCTGAAGCTTCCTGAGGAGTGGAAGTAGAGAGGGAGGTGCTTCTCTGTGGCATCTAGTGACAGGATGTGGGGCAACAGTTCAAAGATGTATCAGAGGAGGTTCAGACTTCACATTTCCTTTCCAAGAAAGTGGTCAAACGCTGGAACAGGCTTCCTAGACAGGTGGTCAGTGGCCCAAGCCCATCAATGCTTAGGAAGCATTTGGACAATGCCCTTAAAAGCGTGCTTTAACTTGTGGTCAGCCCTGCAATGGTCAGGCAGTTGGACTAGATGACTGTTGTAGGTCCCTTCTAAGTGAACTATTCTTTTCTATGTAAATATAATTTTGATATATTATTATTTTTGGGTCATAACTACCATTGCCTACCATTATAAATTTAATTCCTGTCTGGCTTTCTTTCCTGATGCTTTCCTTTTACTTCACTTTACTTCAGCTACTACACAAACAGATTCCCATCTATCAAATTTACCTGGTGTTTCTGCTTTCTTTTTGTTTCCATGGAGACAAAGACAATTTTTAAGGAGACAAAAAGAAATGCAGGTCATCACAAAGCCATTCCTCAAGAACAGACATCTTGAGACATTCGAGTTTCATCCAAAATTCCCGTCTCATTATTTCCTAAGAGGCATACTTTGCCCACAAAGTCCTGGGAGGCTTTCTTTTTCTGTTCTTATCATACAAAAATTAACATGGCACTTTATAAAGTCCAACCTGATAAGAAAATTCTATTCTATGTTTAAGTCTAAAAGCTAACACAAAAATCTTTACAATTCAACCTTATTTAGATGCTCCTACATATAAAAGAGCCCAGACAACTTCAGCTAGGTGCTGGGGCAACTGAGAGTTGAACACCGGATTTTTCCATTGTTACAACTCCACAGTTTTAGTTTGACCAAACTGTCCTGTGGAATGATAAATATAAAGTTACCAACCTAATTTCTCCCCCCAAATGCTGTTGTTTAAGTGGGGTGAGTTTCTGTTCTCTTACTACTTTCAGCAGGGACCTGCTAGAACATCCTTCTTTCCCTGACATACCTTGACTTGCTTCCAATTGAAACTGGGACGTCAGCTAAGGAGAAAGTGGGAACAGATGAGAAGAGACCAGTCACAATGTGCAGTCTGACTATAATTAAGCTGTAGATGAAGTCTTGGTATCATTTCCTGGAAGCCGGGAAGCCTTGGTGAGTCTCACAGCCTGAATATGCACTAAAATTCCACAATTTTCAGCATTTCCTGAGCAACTGGGATGTGCTGGCACTCCAAATGCCCAAAACAAATGTTTCCCAATAGGTCCGAGTTAGACAAATTTTTGGCACTCGGATTCATACCCTGGAAGTAAGGGTGCTCTGCTCTTTTCACTATTTCAAGTTACAGGAAGATCAGTATTCAAGACTTTGCATACCACGAAGATATTAAAATCTGTATGTCCCTTTTGTATACTCTGATGGTAATAATAAATGGTAGTAATTGCGGCTCCTACTTCAGTTGTTCTCCTCAGTGCCTCTCAGAGGTTTCTATTTCCACACCAGCTGCTCATGTGCTCAAGTGGCTGCTGACAGTTTAAAAGTTACAATACTGTCACTAATTTTAGGATCGCTTTATATAACAGCATGTAATTTACATTATTCCAGAGATGCTAAAAAAAAAAAGTCAAATAAGTTATCACTCAGGATAGGAATTATGTTAGTTTTTTTCAGGTATATTGATCCTAATTCAAAATTTTTGCCAATCAGTAAGAAACAAAAACCTTGAGACAAGGCAGGACAATGATCAAGACATGGCAATGGATGTTCTAATGATATAGAGGATAAGGGAGGCTAAGGAATATCTGGAAATTCATTATAAGAATCCTTGGATCTCTTACCAAAGAAGAGAGAAATGCCTTCTGGGCATCAAAATTGCAAGCAAGGCAATTCAAAAAAGTGAAAAGAGAATATTCTTTTTCTGAGGGTGTTGTTAAAATAATTCTTAAGGAATAATCTGTGCTATCGCCATAGCTAAGCGAAAAATGAAGAATACAGTTAAAATAAAAGAAAAAAAACTAAAATAAAATTTAGCTAAATAGTTCAGAGAACTATACAGACAAAGCTTTTATGAAGCTACATGAACCTGTGGTAAGATCTCATAACTACTTGTACTATTACAGACAGTACTGCTATGTGAGATGAGATTCCGAGGACGATATCTTTTTCAGAAGTAATTAATGTCAGATTAAAGTGCTTGTCATTACAATATTTATTTGTCTCGTCACCTTTCATGCACCTTTAGGTGCATCGTCTCTGAACCTAAAGCCGATGGGCTGCTGTTACCTGGCTCACTGTCATCTTCTGGTGACCTGTCCTAAAGGTGTTAGATGGATTTAAAGTCATCGAGACTTCACCTTTACTTCTGTGTTTCTTTTCTGTAAAAACCTAAACCATTAAAGCAGAGCAGATATAATCCAGCTTTTGGGGGGAAGCCTCTCCCATGACAATTATATCTGCTTACTTTGTTTTGCAGTACTGACCAAAATCCACTACTAAGAGCTGGGCAGATGCAGTCAAGTCCTCACTTATGGAGCAGTGCTTTCTGGTAGGCTTCACCACATGACAGTAAACCAGTGCTGGTTTTAAAATGAAGTTGTCTGCAAAGTTGATGTCTCTTTTGCTGTAAATGTGGAATAAAATGACACAAATGAGGTAACCTTGCTGGTAAAGAGTGTTCCTATCTTTGGAGCAAATTAATTTTTATTGAAGAACTGATTTCTTTCTGTCTTTGATGCCATTCTTTTGAGACTACTGAAACCAATGCAAACCATTTTTGTATTACGTGCAACCTGCTTCCTTGGTTTCGGATATTAGATGTGAGTGGCTTGTTTCCAAATTCCCAAGTGTGCATACTTGTGACTGATGCAAGACAGTTCTGCTCCGAGCACTTGCAGATTTGTAGATTCTTAACCTGTCCTGAAAGACTGACATCAAATGGGAATGTACTTTTTTTTTTTTTGCTTCTGAACATTCTGTCTTCAGTTCTCTGCCTGCAAACAAGCAGAGTCTATTGGTCATTCAACACTTTGTGAAAGTAAATCAGTTAATATTTCAGCAGTGTTCAGATATTGGAGTGATGAGTACCATAGGAAAACCCAGGAGATCTAATAATTCTCTCTTCAGAGTACATTTTAAGCACATGAAGTAAATAACGTACGGATGAGACTTTGAATGATGAGTAAAAACCAAAATACTGAAAAGTTGTTCATTAAGCACTGTTAATATTCTGCTCTGAATAAGACAGGAGACCTCTGTAACAAAGAACAAAATGATAGTATAATTTAAAACATCATAATTTTAGTGTACTTAATATGCAACGTCAATACTGCTCTTTTAACAAGAGGCATTTGTTAGTTTTGGAGTGTTATTTTCTTTAGTTTTGAGGTATGGTTGCCACTTACAAACGTGATGAAGAAGGACAAATTTGAACATACATAAAGCCATATGTAGTAGAGAAGATAAATCGGACTCTTCACTCTGTCTTACACTCTAAACAAGTAGAAGCAACCAACAAGACTTAAATGCACCAAGTTATGTCTTTTTTTTTGAAGTCTGAGCGATGAATAATTGCACAGCAAGATGAGCTGGTACATCTGACATTGACGCCAAGGATGCAGCAAGTTTCAAAGGTATAATAGAGATTGATATAGTTGAAGGAATTTATGAAGTTCCAAGTTTCAATGTTAGGCTCCCTTAGAAATATACTTGTCTGGTAGTTCATTGGTAAACCACCACTCTTTAGTCTTGATTCTGTGAATTATGCTACTATTTTTCACATTTATACGAATTCTGTTCCTTACATTTATTTTGGGCTAAAAAGCATGTCATATTTACAAGGTGATATTTATGTCAGCATACAAAGTGACACTAATAACATTCAGTTGTAGCAAATGAATAAAATAGACACATTGCAAAAGTCAAGCTATTACAGGAATTATCAGACAAATCTTTGAACCTATCAAGTTCACATTATCCATTAATATTACCACCATGAATACCATTAAACACCTTGAAAACTTCAGTTGAAATACTCTCTAATGGAACTGTCATAGTACTTTTTGCATATAGGCTGCAGTTCAGATATTCAGGGGAAAAGCAGATAAATGCTCTTGTATCCTTAAGGCATGTATGTTTGACAACAGGAAAGTGCATCTATTGTTTAATCCAGAGTGTAAATTTTTTTACAGTGCAGAAAATGAAAATCCAACTAAATTTACTCACTTGTGTCCATTCTCTTTTATTTCACAGGTCAAACATTTAGGTTTTGCTGCCTTAGCTGCTACAAATCCAGCTGCCATAACTGAAGAAGTTGTGTTTTAGTTCCTAAACAAAGTGTTTTGAGGAATAAAAAGGAGAAAGTAGCAATACAAATTATTAATGAAGAATACTAGTGAATAAATGCTCCTCTACAGCAACAGCAGACAGAATCTGAGTTTTGATCTGTCATTCAGTCTGAGTGAGCTTGGAATGTATTCTAACCATCACTCACTGCTTTTCAATCTGCCTGGAACAGGCAGGGAAAAGGAATAGTGATGTAGGATGCATGGTGTCCCCATTACTTGGTAGCCTTCTGCTAGTCACAGGTGGCGTCAAAAGGCTTTGAGTTGCTGAGTGGCAGAAAATTGTTTTGTCTGCTTCAACTTGTTGGCATTTGTGGCACCATGGCTCTGCCATGGAACAGGAAAGTCACAGCAGGCTGCCACTGCCAAAAGCCATTCTCCTTGAATGCTTCCACTCTTGCTGCCACCAGGGACTGGTTATGGAAGCACCCTACAAGAGCTGATGAGAGCGCAAGCCTATTGTGAGCACCATAAACATTTAAAAACCATCTACTGTGTAAAAGCCTAATTTCCCTAGCCCATTGGTTTTATCTTTATTTTTTATGCTTATGTCTTTCCACAAGGCACCATGTACCTCTCCCCCCAGAAAGCAAGTAGAAATTAAAAGACAAAATACTGCTTGAAAGTAGCTGAGTTCATAAACTCTGAGACAAAGATTCAAAGTTAAGTCAGAATTACTAGTGCACTCTCCATTCATGACACATGCTGGTTTATTTTTCAGTTGTGCTCATTTGAAATTTCAATCATGAAGGCTCTGCTATTCACTTGAATAACTTGTTCCCCTTTAGGTTTGCTTCCAACGCACAAAAAAGTAGTCAAGTTAGGACAAAATTATAGCTTGGAGCTTATAACTTGCTTCTCAGATTTCAGGAAGCTTGACATATTAATTTAGCCACATGCCTGCTGTGATGTTAAAGCTGTTCCCCTCAGCCATTCTCAAAAAATTCTTCTGTTAACATATCATAAGACAGTGGTGTGAGAAGGAGATCTAGGTACTAGCTCTCCTTCCATATTAAGCTTCTAGAATGATACAATATATTCTCTAAATGGAAACAAAGGATGATGGTAGGTGTTAATTCATTGACATTTGTTTTAGATGAAAGAACTCTAATTACCAGTCTCTGTCACATTTTTTGGTGTGTCTTTCACGGGTTTTCAAACAAGTTTATGTATTTGCTCATCTTGTATGACCATGGCTGATGTTTTTGCCTACGATATTTTTGCCATTTATCTCAGGAGAATAAATTTTAAATATATGTACAAGAACATGGATCACAACAGTATACTGTGCCAGTTTCTCTGAGAAAGGTTAACAGCTTTCTCATTAGGGAGAAGTATATTATCTACTGGAAACACTTGGCTGTACTTGACCACCTTTCACTTCTTTTGTGCTGGTTGTACTCATTAGTTGTCTTGAAGAAAGCTAAGTTATTGCATGTTTTTAACGACTTTACTGAAGATTTACAGTATAGTTGATGATAATAGTTTTAATTCTATTACAAGAGCCATAAGGGCATTTTATATTCTAAAGAAATATATTATGATTGAATTTTGCTTTATATTTCCAGTATATTTCCACCTATCTCCCTAGCTGAGTAATTAAAATACCTTGACAATAATCCAATGAGACTAGGAAAAAATTTTCAACATAGAATCTACCATGACTGCATTATTGTTAGATGATATCCCAAGTCTGGTAAAATAGCATAGTTGTTAGGGCCATCCGTGTTGTTAGTTACCTTCTGGTGCAGTAGAATAGCAGACTTTCTCTGAAGCACTGCTCCCAAGCAGACTACACAGGGCACTCCATCTTCCAGAAGAGTGCAATGGAAAGTCCTGGGCCCCTTCTTTCTCTTCATACTCATGTTTCCAAGCACATTTGATAAATGCAAATGGATAGAATGTTTTTGTGCCCCTTGAGCAGCAGGAGAGACAGAGCTCAAAAAATATATGATTTCCCATAAGAAAGGTCTGACCCAAAGTTTTCATAATGGGAGACATACTGTAAAGCTTGACAGTAAGTTGCATATTAAATGTGAAACAAGGACCAGGCAGCCACTGGTTTCTTGGGTAAACACATTAAAATATCAGTAGACAGGGATAAATTAAACTAATGCCTTGGTTCTAATTAAGCCTTTGATTTCTGAAGTGATTTTCTGCTAATACACAGTAAAAGGCCTCCAAGGCTACATCTATCCTAATAAATTAAACATGCCAAATATTGTTTTCTGGCATTGAGAGTAGCTGGCATGGAGTAGCCCTCATACATACCACTTCACTCTCTCACTCTCCAGGACACGATAAGACATCCGATCTTAAGGTGAATAGTCCTGCTCAGTGTTCACTCCGTAATCTTACCTGGAATTGCTTTGGAGACAGCTGGAGCCAAGTATGTGCCAGAGATTGTTTTAATCATAATTTAACAATGGAAGTAGGACTATAACATCGTAACAATTGAACAGCGAAAGCAGTTGAGTTCCAGTGCTTGGAAACATGCTCCAGCATCACTTTTCTTACATTATCAGTATCACTATAGCTAAGAAACTTTCTGATGTTGGCTGACTACTCTACCATCGATACTAGATATGTATTTCCTCCATCACTTCAGAATAAAGGTCTAAAACTGTGAAGATATTTATTCAAAGTACTGAGGACTTGAAGGGAATCATATTATTTTACAGTTTTAAGAACTGTCACATTCCACTTTTACAATGGGGGCAAGACAATATGTGAAATCACATCAAATGTCTGGTTTGCTTGAAAACATTATGATATTAAGTGAAAATGTGAAATATATTACTCTGAAATTATACTGTATAGATATTTACTAAAAAAAGGGGAAAAAAGAAAAAAGAAAACAGTTAAATATGTTTGCAGCATAGAATCATAGAATTATTTAGGCTCAGAAAGACCTATAAAATCATAAAGCCTAACTCTTAACCTAGCACTGCCAAGTCCAACCACAAGTCCAACCACTGAACCATGTCCCTCAGCAACACACCTATATGTCTTTTAAGTATCTCCAAGAATGGTGACTCAACCACTTCTCTTGGCAGCCTGTTCCAATTCCTTTTGGTGAAGAAATTCTTCCTAATATCCAATCTTAACCTGCGCTGGCCCAATTTGAAGCCATTTCCCCTTGTCCTATCACTTCTTACTTGGGAGAAGACACCAACACTGCCCCTGGCTACAACCTCATTTTCAGGAAGCTGTAGAGAACAGTAAGGTCTCCCCTCAGCCTCCTTTTCTCTAGGCTAAACTCAGCCTTTCCTCATAAGACTTGTTCTCCAGACCCTTCACCATCTTTGTTGCCCTTTCTGGACATGCTCCAGCACCTCAATGTCTACAGTTAAAATCTCTAAGGAGAGAAAAGGGATTCAAACCCTTCTTTCCACCAGTCCTCAAATGGTCCTTGTATTAGACACTCATCTTGGTCATTGAGAGAGATACTGCTCTATGCTAAACAATCTTGTAGGACATTGTCTAACAACTACTATCCTTTTTTGACTCTTATTGGCCTCTAAAAGATTAATGAGCTATTTAATTTTGAAAATCAAGTGTAAGATTAAACTAATTCTTCACATATAATTTTCAGTTTTGGCCTCAATCCTGGAGTCTACAGTGACAATTTATACACATTACTGAGCAGATGCAGAGCGCTGTTGATTTCTGCTGCATTCATCAATGCATTGTTGCTGCTGTGACTCACCTAGAGCTACTCTGATATGTTCTGATGATGCTGTAGACTGACCTAGTTGTTCCAAACAAGTATTTTGACTGAAGTGCCTCTTACTCCAAACTGTCTGATATGGGTCAAGCAGAAAATAGGAGATGACTCAGGATAGCCCCCAAAGGGATCATTAAGAGATAATGCCAGAACTATTAGATTTGTTGCCTCTGGCTTCTGTCAGTTTGAAATTTAGAATTGGTTTGGCCCGAGAGGGGATAAAAGCCTGGCAATACAAATGAAACAATGAAGACACCTTTGTGTTATTCAAATGGACATCATCTGGGGCTATGACTTGGAATCTCCCCAAAAAGATAGTAGTGTGTATGTGGAGTAGTTAGGCCTTCCCATGATCTAAGTGCCATTGTCATTTGGAAAGGAATGAAATAAGAAAACAGGCCTATAAATTATTTGATATCTTATGACCCTTATTTTTTATAAAGCATTTTGGTAACATAAGAATAAAACCACTCTGGTTTAAGAATGATGTTGTGTTACCTCAGCAGACATAGGATCATAAGGGAAGACATGTAAATGTTACAAAATTCAGGGGGGTATAATTTTAAACAAAATAAATGAGAAAGAGACATTCAGAAATTGGCCCTAATTCTAGATAAGTGCATTCCACAACACTAGGAAAAAAATATGGCTACAAAATTACCACACAGTTAAAAAATTTGGTTTAAGTTATTCATAGAAAGAACAGGATCTATCTTTGTAGTACATCAGCTATTCCTTTCCTTGATATATATTCTTATTGAGGCATGAGACACTATTATTCATTGCTAATGCTTTCTCTGCCACCCAGACTTCCAATAAAACTAAAAGACACGGTCCCCAAATCCCTTTTTTATATCCCTCTCTAATGTAATTTCCAGCCACCTCCAACTTAGACACAAGTCAACGGAATATTTCACACTTCTTGCTCACTGCATTTGGTGAGGAACCTGTTTGCCTTTAGATTTGTTCATACCTAGGAAACTGCTATCTTCCCACTGAGAGAGTAAACAGTTACCTGAATAACACTGTTCCTTTATGTTCCCTTAGAGTTGCTTTTCCCTATGTGCCTTCTAAGCATTTTCTTGCTTAATCTACTCCAATTTAAGCTACAATGGCAAAGAGAGGGCTAAACTACCTGAGAAGCAAAAAAAAAAAAAAAAAATAAAAAGAAAAAGGCATACAGAGAAGTATACAGGTCCATGAGGCAAAAGACATGGGAATATTTATTGCATAACTTGCCTTTTATTGTGATTATCTGGCCATATCACCAGCATCACATTTACAGAAACACTGTGAACATCAGAAAAATTTTGCTGCTTTGGAATACTTGTGAAAAGGATGACCTAAAAAGGAAAACATATAAAAGACTCTTTTATACAAACAAACCCAAAAGCATTGTCATGAGACACACCTGCTCATGTAAGATCAAAGAACCAGGACAAAATATACCTGTTAGAAACTCATGGGTTGTACATAGTGTGTATTTTACATATTCACCACCAGTATGAGGCAGAAACATTCACAGAATTTACTCTGGAAACTTCCTCATTCTTTTCCTGTCCTCAGAACCCCACATAAGAAACCAGATGGACTAGATTTAGAAAACTCTTTATTTCATAACTTTAATTAAATACATTTCAGTCAAGTTAATCATCTTCCAAAATTTTACTCCATTGAGGCTTGTTAAGGTGGTTGCCAGTTTAGTTAACTGACTGCCTTAACAATGCAACAGGTAATGGAAGTACAACCAGAAAAAAAACACTTTTGCCTTGTGATGTAGTAATATGTGGTGACTTGCTGAGAAGAACTAAATAGTAACAGCTGATATGAAAGGAACCGAGTTCTTGAAAATACTCAGAGTTTGCATGAATGCTATTTTGAGTGGGCTGCTAGAGATAACACTGTGGGTTTTTTGTTTTGATTGAATTGTGAGCATATAGATTTCATTTTAAAAAGACTGAAATTCCAATATTACTGATACAATTACTGACATATTGAAGTTATATCAAATTTCAAAGGTCTAGCTGAGAGCTGAACTTGGCAAAACTGTGCAATGGTAAAAACTAGAGTATTTTTATTTAAAATTACATTTCAATGTGAATTCTTACAAAATCTTGTAACATAAATTAACTAGTTAGATTGTTTCAAAACCAGTCGTTCTCTTTATGACAATGTAGCTCAGCAGAATGATTCAAAATTTTCTACTTCTGAGTAAAGATACTTCTTATGCTTAGTAAGAGGACTATATTACAGAATTACAGAATCAGTAGGTTGGAAAAGACCTTTTAGATCAAGTCTAACCATACCTGTCCTCTACTAAGCCATATGCCTGAGCACCTCATCTATCCATCTTTTAAACACATCCAGGGATGGTGACTCGCCTGTTCCAATGCCCAATAACCCTTTCAGTGAAGAACTTTTTCCGAATGTCTAATTAGTGACTATATTTGTAGCAATCATCAATAGACACTGCTGTACCCCCCAAAGACATACAAATAAGTTTCTGTAAGCAAAAATTAAAGACATATGTATATACTACTTTTTTCCTTAATTCCTTATTTCCTTAATAGTGGAAGAAATTGATAGAAAAAGTCTTTTTTTTTTTCAAGGTTATGAAGAAACCAAACTTCTGGGCTTGCTGAAATGCATTTATGAACAGAAGCATGAACAAATATGTATAGGTCAGAAGATGATGAGTTTTCTTCATAGGGAAGTTTTTATTTATGATGAAAAAATCATCAGCGCTTTATATTCTTAATACAAAATCCTGTTACTTTTTGTAGTGGGCTGACCCATCTGGAGGCCAAGTGCCCACCAAAGCCATTCTATCACTCCCCTCGTCAGCTGACTGTTTCAAAGAAAATATAACAAAAAGCTTGTGGGTTGAGATGACGACAGCAAGAGTATTCAGCAATATATAGGTAAAATACACTCAACTTGAGTAATTTAATTTATTGCCAAACTAAACAGAGTAAAATAATGAGAAACAAAAACCAAACCTTGAAAACAGCATTCTCCCACTCCTCCCTTCTTCCCGGGCTTAATTTCACTCCTGATTTCTCTACCTCCTATTCACGGCAGTACAGGGGGAAGGGAAATAGGGGTTATGGTCAGTTCATCACACATTGTCTCTGCCACTCCTTCCTTCTCATGGGAGGACTCCTCACAGTCTTCACCTGACAATATCCATGGAGACAGTGGGTTAAATAAATACAAGTGTTCATCAACAAAATGTCCCTTCCGCAGGGTGAAGACCTTAAAGAACAGACTGGTTCAACATGGGTTCCCCATGGGGTCACAAGTCCTCTCAGCAAACCTGCTCTGAAGTAGACGCCTCTCTCCACAGTTCATAGAATCATAGAATCATAGAATCATAGAATTGTAGGGGTTGGAAGGGACCTCGAGAGATCATCGGGTCCAACACCCCTGCCAAAGCAGGTTCCCTAGGACATATCACTCAGATAGGCGTCCAGGAGGGTCTTGAACATCTCCAGAGAAGGAGACTCCACCAGAGTAGAGAGGGAGGATCACCTCCTTTGACATGCTGGCTACACTCCTCCAGATGCACCCCAGGATCCCACTGGCTCTCTTAGCCACCGAGGCACACTGCTGGCTCATGGTCAACCTGTCATCAACAAGGTTCCACAAGTCCTGTCAAGAAGACTTCTTTGGGTGCATCAACCTGCTCCAGCATGGGCAGATGGTTTGCAGGGGGATAGCCTGCCTCACCATGGTCTTCAGCGGCTGTAGGGGAATCTCTAGCTGTAGCACTTCCTCCTTCCTCTTTCTGCTCTGACCTGGTTGTCTGCAGAGTTATTTCTCTCACATATTCTCATTCCTTTCTCTAGCTGCAACTGATTTAATATTTTCTCCTTCTCTCTTATCTCAAAGGTGCTACTACCATCACTAATGGTCTTAGCCTTGGCAAGGAGACGGTCCATCTGGCATTGGCTCTGTCGAACATAGGGGAAGCTTCTAGTAGCTTCTCATACAAGCCACCCATGAAGTCCAACTGCTATCAAAACCTAATATCAAATCCTTGCCATAAAAACCTAATACTCTTTTTAAGCCAGAAGGATCAATTTATATCTTTCTCTGAATATATCATTCCAACTTACACAACTGTGATATGATAAACTTGTTTGAAGGGCTTCTCTTAAGTAGGCATGATCACTATTCTGTAATAATCTCAAAATATTTTAAGCTGGCGTGCTCATTTTTGACGTGAGAAAATGACACAGGTAAATAACTTGTTTGTAGCAAACAAGTTAAAAGATTGAGGAAAAAGTTCCTGATTTCCTAAACCCATAATTGCAGTTCTGAACACATAGATGACCTTCATAAGAAGGATTTTTTTTTTTCCCCAGAAAACATCTAATTCTCTTTTCTGGCATTTGTCAGCTTTAATTTAATCCTAGAGAGAAAAAAATTAGAAATTATATAAGGTACTATTGGTAAAGTAAATGAGTCTGTAATAAACTAAAGACTGCTTCCAAGAAGTGTCTCTTGTTCTTTCTTTACACCTTATATTGCTTTAAGTGTAAAGCAGCAGTTCTCAAACTGTGAGCTCGGCACCATGGGGAGACTTTGATCTCCTGTAGAGAATACAAATAAGGCAGACAAAACCAGGAAAGAAATGTTTTTACTTACCCCCCCCCAAACTCCCACTCCTTCACACTGAATTTCTGCCATTGAGGATGTGCAAAAAATATGTCACTTGTAGTACATAGTATACTTTATTTTCTAGATGCACCATAAAGTAGATTAAGATCTTATAGCTAATAAGCATAAAAATATTTCTATACATGAGTTTACAATGTTAGGAAACACTTCAGGCTGTGATCAAAATAGTGACAATCATAAAAAATAAGTCTAGGATGTGTTTGCATTTTAATAAATATTGTCATCAAATAGAGGCAAGGACATAAAAGTTACTTTAGGGGTTAAAAGTTAAAGTATTAATAAATACTTTGAACCTGCGGATTTAGGGGACATTCCCACACCTAATAATGGTAGCAGTTAGGTTGCAGGACCAATAGCATTGTGAGAGATATAGGCAGGTGTGAAAGTAAGGAGATGTCAGCGGGATAAGAGGGCAGTAACCCAGGGAACTCAGATGTAAAACTGAAGGACTATGGGAAAGGTGGATACCATTACAAACCACCAGTGAGAAAAATGTCAGTATTTAGCTTATCTTTAGTTTCCCGTGTTTACATCTACATAAAAGGGCTCTGCAGGGAATCCTGGGAGCTGCAGACCGCTGACTCTCACTCACTGCCAAGGCAGGTGAGTTTATATGAATGACTTTACTGAGTCAGTGCATAAAATAGTACGCTGAGGAAGAGTGCAAATCTTCTGAGAAGGGAAATGCTTGCATCACTGACTGGCTGTACTTGTATGAATGTGTCGCTTTGCCCATGGATAAAGGAGATACCACAGAAATACAGAAATAAGGAACTTCAGAGAGGCTTTGTAAAAAGCATCCTACGAGAGCCCACCAGTCCCTGACAATACCCATGGAGACAGTGGGTTACATTAATACAAATGTTCATCAACAAAACATCAACAGTTGTCAATAGATACTATAGTTAGGGTCTCAAAATAAGCTACAGATATGTAGGAAAATCAGATAGCAAAAAAGGTTTATTTTAAAATGCCATCTTCACAGAACTGAAACAAATAATATAAAGGGGAAAAAGGGTTTTTTTAGTGTTTTAAAGTGAACCATCTTGTGTACAAAATGGTTTTTGCCACTGGGTTTAAACAATCTAAAATAAAAGGTAGAAGGAATACTTTAACATCTGACTTCTGGAGTGAATTTCTTCATGAAGAGACTAGAGGCCTTTATCTGAAGTAAGTCTATCAACGTTTTTATGTTCTCTCAAAGGTAACTGATTTACCGATTCTAAATATGTGAACAGGATTAAGTAGATTTGAGAGTATGAGCTGATGACACTACACACATACTTATAAATACATTTTTTTTTAGAGTAGACTCTTTCCAGTGGAAATGGGCATCTGTCCTAGGATCCCTGGGTAAGAAATTTCAATCCATTAAGAAGGAATCTGTTAACAAGAGCAACACGTTAGGGAAAAAAAAGTAATCTGAAAACTGCGAAGATAAGTTCATGCTCCAGGTAAAGATATTTCTGAATAAAATGCCTAGCAAATGATGTCATTAGCGGAAACAAATGTGGGAAAATTATTTAATGAAGATAACATAACTCAGCTTCCAGGGCCCAGGGACTAATTGAGAGAACACAATGTAAACCAGAGATATTGCTTGAAGAGAATATGAAAGCAAAAGACTTGTAACATTATTTTTTTTTGTGGAACTTGAGAGCTTCATCTGCCCATTGTGGTACTGGAGTTCACCAAAATGCATGAAAAGTGCACAGCTTTTGGAATAAATGATTTTAAATTTTCTTTTACATCCCATAAGCACTTTTCTGATCACATGTTCACATAAAATTTAATAACTGAATAAATCAAGCAGTATTTAAGTTGAATGACAGTAATTCTGTGGATTCATTTATTCTTAGGTCATCACACATGATCTCAGAATACTTAAGGATCAGTAAAATACACCTAAATGTCAATAATTTGTAGGTAATATTGAGCCAACATAAATAAATAAATAAATGCACCTGTAGCCAGGGGGAAAAAAATCACATTTATTAACATATAAAAAAAGGA
The DNA here is from genome assembly GCF_964237585.1 of Gallinula chloropus. Lineage (NCBI taxonomy): Eukaryota > Metazoa > Chordata > Aves > Gruiformes > Rallidae > Gallinula > Gallinula chloropus. The sequence continues at coordinate 44,200,274 of NC_140086.1, forward strand.
TCAGAGCACATAAAGGAAAATACAGTCCTCTTGATAATCTTTGTTTATTTTACCTGAAGTAAAAACATAAAGAAATATGGCTTATAATTCCCCAGAGAACACCAATAATTTTATCTGTTCCCACTAAACCACACCTCATGTCTCTCCACCCATTTTCAAAACCTATCCAGAATATAACATTTTGCAACTAAACCAATCTAAGATGCATGTGATACCTTTTCATAAACATGAATGGAAATACTAAAAATCCCTAAGGTATTATAACTAAACTCAAAAGGAAAGGAATGGAAGCAGCACCTATGCTGGGAAGTCCTTCAATGATACATTCACATTAATTTATTTCTTTTTTTTTAGAAGTGAGCATGGATGCATACATGAGGACAAAACATGCAAGAATCATGATATTGATATAATAAATGAAATTAGTCTAATTAAAATACTCATATGTATTAAAAGATAGCATATATTATTCATATTCTAGAAATAGAAATCACAGCATTCAGGTTTGTTATTTAACAGTGAAGAATAAAAAGATCATCTTTCTTTTCTGCCCATCTTGTGAAGGAATGGACTAAAGATTGCTCAGGTGCCTGTCATGGTTTAGCCCCTGCCAGCAACTACTAAGCACCACGCAGCTTCCCGCTCACTCCCCACCTGGTGGGAGGGTGGGAGACAATCAGAAGAGAGAAAGTGAGAAAACTCATGGGTTGAGATCAAAACATTTTAATGGGACAAACATAAAAAAGGATAATAATCATAATGTCAACAAGCAACGATAATAATAATATATGCAAAACAATGATGAACAGCAGAATTTCTCTCCATCCAAAGTTGATACTGCGCGACACCCCCAGCTGCTGCGCAAGCACCCCAAGCTGCCTAGCTTCTCAGCCCACATGTGCAAGCAAAGCAAAGCAAGGAACTAATTCAGCACTTCCCATGGGCAGACAGGTGTTCAGCTATGCCCAGAAAAGCAGGGCTCCACACATAATGTATACTTGGGAAGGCAAACACCATCACTCTGAAACTGATGGTGCACAAGACTACAAGCTGCTGCTCAAGTTGCTGCTGTAAAAAGACCCACAGACCCCCAGCTGCCACACAGCCCCTCTAGCCACCCCACAGTTATAAACAGAACATAATGTAATTGGTATGGAATATCTCTTTGGCCATTTTGGGTCAGCAGTCCTGTCTGAGTCCCCTCCCAGCTTCTTGTGCACCACCTCCTTCTTGTTAGCAGTGCAGCATGAGAAGATGAAAAGTCCTTGACTACTTGGCAACAGCTTAAAACATCATTGTCTTATCAACATTATTCTTACTCTAAATCCCAAGCACAGAACTGCACCAGCTGCTAGAAAGAAAATTAACTCTATCCCAACTGAAATGAGGACAGTTCCTAAAACCAAGGGTACGTACTATCTATCATAAAGCTGGAGAATTATAAAAATAGATTTAGGACTGGAAATATATTTGATGAAGTGCTCCAACACCTTTTCATCTAGGGGCATGGGTGTTTATAGGAAATGCCTTCCTGAACTAGCCTATGACACTACCATTTTCTCACATCTTTGCTGGGTTTTGTGAGGCCAGTGTGGTTTTTTCCATAAAATAATGGAAGGGAAGACCAGAAGTCTCCCTCACTGAGATTAGAAAGAATCAGATTGACATGGTTCTTTTTATGCAGGACATGGGAACAGGACAGTCTTACTCTGAGAAAGCGATGGTACTAGATTGTACCAATGGACTCAATGACTTCTCATGAATCTCTTGTGCGCTCACCCGGATCACCTCTCAGCAGCCAAATGGCAAGGGATGTAACAGTGACACAAACAGCCAGTTTACAATACAACCACCACACTGTATTTGATTTAGGTTTACCCAAATTTATGTATTTACTATGAGGCAGTCAAATTATGTATCAGAAGTTTTCTTTAGTTCTACAGAAACATCTCATAATTCATAGTTTAAAGCTAAGGCTGAATATATATATATGTAAAATTTAATGCTCCTTTTCATTAAAGCAAATGCTGTATTACATAAGCTATTAATTACTTCAGATAATTCCCCAGACTTCTAGCTGAGGTTAATCCTTGCAAATCAGGTTTTTTGTTGATTTTGTACAAATTTGCACTTCTGTTTTAAAAAGTCCTCGAGACTGATCACATGGCAGTCAAAATAAATGGACTCACATGAGTTTGTTTATGCAAAGGAAAAAAAAAAAAAAAGGTAGTGTCATTGAGTCATTGAGAGTCACCTGTTCACATTTAAAAGAAAAAAAAGCCAGAAAAAGAACCCCACTCATTGAATTGTTAGTTGTTTTCAACCTCAACTAGGAATGGGCTTTGAAAAATGTGATTTCTCTGGCTCAAATAGAAAGAAATATGTAGACTATAGTGCTGATTTTGTCATTGGCGGTCCGAAGCAAGGCTGCCTGAATCTAACCCAACTGTAGGGGTTAAAAAAAATGAAAGATTAATCACTCAGAAATGAACTGATTGCAAAGATGGAACAAGACTTGATAAATTTGAGAAATTTTACCTCTGGAAGACCGTAAAGAAAAGGTTTCCTATGAGCCTTTCATTCTTTCTCCTTTGCCCTTTACAGGGCTTTTTTCTTCTATTCAGTCATGGCTGGAAGCCAAAAGATGTGAAAAAGCGAGGACTGGCATATAAATCCTCTAACCTGCCTCACAGAAAAAAAGATTTGCATCCAAATCTGCATCTTTACCCTGACACCCCTTGGAGCTGTCTCACTGAAAGCTAACTCTTGAAAAGATGCATCATTTCCCTCTGCCTCACCTCCCCCATAATGCAGGGGGAAGAAAGAGAAAGACGCCTAGTTTATCTTCCGGGTGATAAACAGACCTGTTCCTATACCCCATCCTCATTACTGATGAGCTGAGCGCTGATCACACGATTGGAAGAACAAGTAGGTCCATGATATAGTAGCTTTTCACAAGATGCCTGTGAGTCACTGGTGTGATGAAGCCACAGAAATAAGTCATGCAACCAGTCACAGTCTTCGCAGACGGTAGACAAATATTATGGCCATAGGGCAGGACATAAGGGAGATCCTATCTGGAGTGCAGTTTAAGGTTCAGAAGTAGTCACAGTTAGGGGGAAAAAAAAGTTAAACTGGAACAGATTTAGAGTAAGACTGCATCCCATTAGGGTGGTATGGAAACAAGCCAGAGAACCTGATTAGCGAATGTCTGCGCTGAGCAATGAAGAGCAGTGCAGAGAGCCCTGAGCTGCCATGGACTTTATCTGCTCTGGAAGCAGTATATCACGGTGTGGTGCTGATGGGCTGTATTTATTATCTTAAACTGCATTAAAGCAGATGAACTGCTTCTGGCCCTGAGCTGGTATTGCTGCAGCACAACAGGTAGACACATCAGCTGGAGTCAGCAATAGCTCAGGAATCTCTGCACCAAATTTCACTGCACTGCACAGACATCTTCTGTATGAGCTTGGCTTGTGCATTCAGGCAAAATGAAAGCTGTCAGGGCATATGATTGCTTGCTATAAATATATTGAGGAGAGGAGGAGGAAGGGGGGACTGACACCAGGACTGGAAAAGAGCTATTTAAATTAGGGGATAATGCTGGCACAAAATCAAATAGATATAAACTAGTTACACATAGGTTTAGGTTGGAAATTAGGAGATGGTTTCAAACCATCAGAGCAATGAGATTCCAGAAAGCTTTCCAAAGAGAGCAAGAGGGCCAAAAAGCCTAATTACTTTTAAGATCAAGTTTAAACATTTGTGAGAGGTATTATATGACATGACTGCCTGAAGAAGCTTGATAAGATTCAGTGACTCTGGCTGTTCTTCCTGAATTTGTATTCCTCTGAATGTTTTCCTACCATGTCACAAGCCCCTTCGTCCCTCACAGTAGGTCACTAGGTTTGCCTATCACAGAATCACAGAATCACAAAGATGGAAAAGACCTTCAAAGATCATCAAGTCCAACCATTCCCATCCTAAGCTAAAGCATACCCCGAAGTACCTCATCTACCCTTTTGTTGAACACATCCAGGGATGGTGACTCAACCCCCTCCCTGGGCAGCCTGTTCCAGGCCCTGACAACTCTTTCAGTAAAACCTTTTTTTCTAATGTCCAATCTAAACCTGCCCTGGTGCAGCTTCTTGCCATTTCCCCTTGTCCTATCTCCTGTCACCTGGCTGAAGAGACCATCGCCCACCTCTCTACAACCTCCCTAATCCATTCAGACAGCTCAGATCTCTCTTAAACTAGACCAGCACTGGGGCCCTTGACCTCACTATCAGAGACCCCCATGCACACTTCTCTGAAGGTGCTCCTGGCCACTTGAACCATCCAGCTATGAGTTCCTCTCACCTTTGAGTTCCCATGTTAACTATAGCCTGAGACCTTGTTTCTTGTGGAATGCTGATAGGCCCTAACTTCATGCTTCTTGCAAATATTTATCTCCTGGTGTTAACAGAACATGAACCAAAAAAAGTCTGAAAAGCTTTCAGGTTGCACCTTCAGTAGTCCAGAAGAATAGAAAGCAGGCAAACCACTACTATCTTCTCTGCTCACAATTCTGCAAGGCCAAAGAAGGAAATACGGAGTGACAGTGCTGCCACACACCTCTTTCAGATGCTATGGTTTCTATTCTGTATCCTTTAGGAAGAAGAATAAATCTGTTTACAGCCACCTGAATTTTAAATCATCTCCAGACCTGTGATACACTAGTCTTACTATAATGACTTGGGCAAATCCCTTAACATTCTGTGAACCTGTGCAAATCAAGGTTTCCTTTTCACCAAAGCAGTGATGCAAGTGTAAATGCTTTGAAGCTCATCATTCTCTGAAATCAGAATTCTTCTTTTTACCTCATCTTTCTTCTAGTAAAGACCTCAATCTGCCTTTTGATTCACAGGATGTTACTGAAGGACAGTGAAACATACTCCATTTTCCTTTTTCAAACTACCTTAAGCTCTTTCCTATATCAGAGGTACCCACAATTTTCATGCTTGCAATGTGTTCATTTCCCATATCGTGTCCACTGGGCATTAGGACTTGACCTACACGAATTTTGCAATTGTATCTTGGTTGATTGCTAAAATATGTCTGTACAAGGAAAAGAGGACCACGGTGCAGACCTTCGTGGACAAGCACTGACCCTCCAAGGAAGGATCTATGATGGCACACTGGGGAGCCCCCACTTTGAGAATGGAAGCTGCATGGGGTCAAGCATGTGCCCCACTCTTACAGTCCCTTGAAAACACTGAAATTTCCCTAGAGAAGATGAAGTGATTATCACCTATAGGTCAGGATGTGAAGTGTCTAGTACTGCAGTTATTCTATGGCCATAAATGCATGCACTGAGTGATTAAAATAAGCAGAAGAAAGTAACTATCACTAGTATGCTGGTAACATTTCTATACATGTGCTATAATTTGTTTGAAGCAAGAATACAGACTGTGTTCCTCTGTGCCCAGACATTTAAAATTTTTGCTTATCTTTTAGGCTTCTTGCTGAACTTAATAATAGCTTTGGAGGATCAGGGCAGCAAAAGTGCCATATGTTACACCCTACTTTGCACATGCTGAGTTCCCGAAAAATCACACCAGCAGAGGAAGGTGACACTGCTACCAGGGAAGGAGCAGAAGGAGAAGGGTTGCTCCTGGGATACTGGAAGGGAGCTGGCTATTCCTTCCAGTAACAATAACAACTCCCACCAGCAGAAGATGCAGTCCTTTCTCTTCTTGTAAACAGTTTAAACCTTCTTACCCTAGCATTTCTTGACTAATAAAATTTTATCCACAGTGCTAAGGAGTCAGGATCTAGATCTGGTGGGAAGTACCTGTGCCATATGTGGCAAAGAAAGAGTGGATCAGGAAGAAATTCTACTCAGAGCTGGGAGAGGAACGCATAGGCAAAATACATAAAGCCAAAAATCCCCAATATTGACAGTATAGTAAAGCTGTCTCCTCACTTGTCTGGAAAAATTGCATTAACAGAGAAGAAAATACTTTTTCTAATATGGAAGTTAAGGAACGTGGTTTTGTATTTGTAAATGGAAATGATAATATATTACCACTCCATAAGCAAATGTAATAACTAGTTAAAATACTGAAACTAGGGAACTGTGCAACTTAGTCATTGATAAGATGTGAATATTGTACTGTGATAACATTTTAATGATAAAATGCACAAGTAAATTACAAATTACTTAAAATGCAACAATAAACTATTGTGGGGCTTAGAGGACAAGTATGTCAACTGTGGAATGTGAGTAGCATGACTTTAAAGAAACTCTTTGAGAACTGTATCTAAAGAAACTTTGATTTCAAGAATTTTTATTTGAGGTCAGAATTCATGGGGAATATTTAAAAGATGCTACATTATATGTGAGCTCATGCTCCCAATATAAAATGTAGTTATTTAAAGGGCAAATGGAAATGGCAGCTGTGAAAGGATTCCTGTGCATTTTGAATTACTTACTTCTAATGTTTTCCTAATTTTGTAATATTCTATAGTTCTCTTCACCTCTTTTCCATTTTTTTTTTTTGCTGCCCTTCCACTTAAATTTAGTATAAAACCAAATTTGAGGCACATGAACCTAACTACTGTGACATAGATACCTATGATTGCTAAACCCCATCAGATGAATCACATCTGGGAATAAGGACTAAGGATTTTTTCAGCACAAAGTGTTCATCACACAATTAAAACACTCTTCATATTTTTTACTTATCTTCAATATGCTGAAAGGGCTAGCACCAGCAAGGGAGATTTCCTTGGGTACAGAAATGAGGAAGGCAACCCCAGAGGTACAAGCAAGCCTGGGTCACTGTTTGTGGACAGGGTAGGAGAGAAAGGTGACAGCATCTTTGTCACAAGGGAGCTTACCTGGCTTCTCTGCACTGGGAGCATCACAAAGGCATCAAACACATGCCTGCAAGATGTGCACTGCAGACTCTTATCCTACAGTGTTAAAGGTAAAAAGGTGCCTATATAAAAGCAGAGGCTCCCTTTTTTCCAGCATCTCTTCCCTCAGTCGGGAAAAAGACAAAATTGAACTCTTAGAAGTTGCTTTTGTTCTAGCAGTTGCAGCACTACTGGAAAGTTTGCTTGCAAAGATTTACCGTCAAGTACTGCAATATCAAACCCAAGTTCATTGCAACCAACACTAAGCTATTAAGTGTCAGTGGTAAAATAGTCTGGTAGTTGTGTGGTAAAATAATCTGGTTGTAGGCAAGCTTCATTGCCAAGGGGAGAGGTGGATATTTCCAAAATACTAGTCAGACTTTCAGTGGTTGACATGCCTTGTGGAAATTATCATACGAGTAAGAAATAGTCATTACTTCTATTTAATAAACAGTTGAACATGGTGTTGGAAAATACCTTTACCAGTATTTTCTTCATCTCTCAGACTTGCCTTTCAAAGGTATCAATGATATACAACTCATACATTCTATGACTGAATGCAAAAGATTAGTTAAAAAAGTATTTATTTTCTTTTTTTTTTCTGTTACGTTCCATTACAAAAAGAAACAAAACAAAACATAAACAAAACATAAACAGAAGATAGCATTTTATTAGTGGTACATTAATGAGCTTAAACAACTAGGTGGCTTATGTTTGTCACAAATACATATTACAAACAACCACAAAACTGTAACTAAAAATTAAATAAATAATTTGAATAGGTTTTTTTCTTAATTTTTTAATATTTATAAAATATATAGCACTTTCTATTACATTTTTCAGTCATTTTTATCCATAACAAATTAAAACCTATGACATATATTGCAAATATGCTAGAGGGATAAGAATAATTAAAAAAGCAAAAATTCCTGGAGGTATGAAATAGTAAATCAGTTAATGTTTATCAATTTATTATTGTATATCCAGATTGTGCATATCCTGCAAAAATAGCCATTTCTTCAACTAATATACATATTTTTCTTTATAGTATTATAAGGTCTTAAATGTAAAGCTTCATGGATTTATGCTCCTGCTTTATAGTTGTGCCTAATATGTAACTTCCACTAATATATACTGAATATCTTCCATTAGTATATACTAATATACACACACACGTACACACACACACACACACATACACGCACTACGCATTATATATTAGTATATACTGAATAGGAAAAGAATTTTTATAATATATAATTGGAATTCTTATGGAGAATGCTGTTGAAAGTGGAAGGCATGTATACCATAGTGAAAACTGACTAGGTTACATAAATGAAAGCATTGAATTTTGCAGGGTTCAATTTTTATTTTTTTTAATAGTTTATGGAATATACTGTAATAATATGCAGAATCCAAACAGAAATCTCTTTTTATTCTAGTGTCCACATGCTTTTCTTTATGATTCCAACAGAATGTGAAGTGCTCTCTCTGCTAAACTTCCTGAAAATCGAGCCAAGCAAGTAAAAATTTGTTGACATTAAAGACCTTATTCCAGGAAATACTAAAATTGCACTTAAGAACCCTCCAAGACAGGAAAGCACTTAAGCTCAGATATGACTTTATTTTCTTTAACCTGAATGTTAATCAGACACTCAAGTACTCTTACTGGTACATGGATGCCCTTGCCATAATCCTTAATAGTGTCCCCTGACTGTGTAAGTGGTTTAGAGACTCTGTTATGTAGCTGAGACTAATGTTTAGCCATTTGACTGAGGAAAGTGGTGAAGGAACAGGGACCTCTGACCAAATATTCAGGTGTGTGATTTGCAGTGGATGGGGAGAAAGATGTGGCAGGGAGGGAGCAGACCATCATGGGGTAGCCTGCTTGCATTCAGTACTGTCCTGGTAAAGGGAAAAAGGAGATGCACAATAGCCTGCCCTGGGCACCCATCAGCCACTGTCAGCCCCTTGCTGTGTGTGGCACAGCATCCCTCATGAGGCACTGAGCTTTGCTGGGCTGAACTAGGAAGCTCAGCTTTCTAGGGTCCTTCAAGCACCCATGGTGCATGAGCAGCAGCTGCTGCAGAGACAGAAATGACATGCACCAGGAGCTGGCAGCCTTACTGTTAGCATCTCAGAAGGTTTTTCCTCTAGACTCATTTCAGTTGGGACACATGGTCTGAAAGCCAAGTGGGACATGAAACTTGTATAGCTATGATGTTCATTTAGTTTCATCCTTAAAGCCCAGTTCAGACAGCCTTGTGATATGAAGAATAGCACAGTGACTGAGAGCAGGCAGGAGCCTGGCTTCAAAAGCACATTCCTCATAAAATGAGAACACTAACATAGAAGCACCTCCTCTAACTCCTTGGAGAGACACACACACTAGCATGGACCTTTAGAGAACCTAAGCTGTGTTCTTGACTTGTATTTCCCTTTTGAGAGCCTGAAGTCCCACCTTAGGTATCTAAACCAGGTACTTAAAGTTCAAGAGCTTAAGTGCATCTCTCATGTTTCCCATCATGCAGAACTGGTAGGAGGTGTGAGTCCAAAGTATGGACTCATCACTGTCTGAGGTTGAACATTTTAAAATCAGCTTAAACTTTGTTCAGGCTCTACACTTTTTCAGAGACCAGGCCCTGCAAGGAAATTGGAAGTGCAATACAAGGATCAGTGTTTGATATTAACAAAGTCACATTTTCCAAAAGGTTCTTTGGAACTGCCATACAAGAATGAAAACTTGTCTTTCTTTTCTGCATAGGGAATACTCGAGGGTAGACAGTATGCAGCAAAACTGCAGAATTTCTAAGGGCAGCAACTGTACATTCACAAGATCTTCAGCTTTTTTAAAGTATTTTGTTTGATGTGAGAAACATCTTAAGGCATGGAATAAACCAAATCACATTTAAAGTAATAGGCTGAATTATTGACAACTACCTACTCATGTTTAACTGTCCACTTTGAGGTGTTCCGATAAAGTCTGTGCTCACAAAGTAAATAAATATATTTTTGTGGAATCAAGAACTAATTTGGAAAATAATAATTTTCACAATTCTCATCAGAAAACATATTGATACTGTGTATTATTGGTGTGCATTATTAATAATTCTAGTATAAACAGACAAAACTTCAAATTACCCATTTTAAAAAATAACCCACTTGCAACTAGTTTGTATCCACAAACTTCTTGCTGCACTTAATTAACAAAATAAAATGGCCAACATTTAAAATAGCCTGAATTTTATTTCAAAGATGCCTTCAGGCCACTGGACTGCCAAGCTCTTTTGAAAATCTGGAACTGTATTTTTAAACAGATGTAGGAAATGAAATGTATGCATTCACTGATGAAATCCAGAATAACATTAATCAAATTCATAACACTTTCATAATAAACTTATGCTAACACTACAATCTAGCATATGTTTAGTTCTGTGATCTACAGATCATCTAAAATTTCCTTCATAAAGCAAAACAAATTGAACCAAATATATTTAGTTATACTTAAGTGTATGTATTTTTGGTATACTATATAACATCAATAGGCACAGTACTATAAAGATTTTTTTTTAATTAAACTTATTTAAGAATATCATGACATAAAGAGAAATTACATTTTATGATATGGGTTGGTTGATTTCACTTGCATACATTTTTTTAGCAAAAGCTCATGGTTCATTATAACTGCTTTCTAGTTGTCACTGGGCTGTGTCGGCTTACAAAATACTTGTATTCATTGTATGTTACACGTGAAATGAGAGGCTGCAAGATAAAGCCTGGGTTTTGATGAATGTGTATGATGTTCACTATCCTTTATGTGGGAAGCTACTGTAGGGATTTAAATTAAAAATAAAACCATTTAATAAGTTTGTAAATTATATTTTGCTATTTCAGGATTGGTTAGAACACAGAGTTTAAAATTTTCCCTCTTTGGTGCAAGAAAATTTCCAACCAACTAAGAAGGTGAGCCAGGTTGCAGAGTCTCTTCCAAATATTCTGTGAGTTCAGGGCACAAACCCTTGCTGCATTTAAAAAACAACACTGACCTGCAGTCAAGGTCATGGCATTTTATATTCTCAAAACATCACTTTTATCTTCTTGAAAATAAAACTATTGATTAAGCCCCACCAGTTTAGCTCTTTGAAATATAGGGGTTTAGAAAACAAACAAAAAAAATCAATTTACAAACTAATGTTGTCTCTTAAATGTTATGTATTTAATGCCCAGTTACAAAAGCCTCACTGACAGATACAACAGTTCTACAGACAGAATACTTGGCAGAGATCTCTAGGATACCGGGGTGGAGTCCCGAAATTTTATGTCATTGGCTCAGTTCCGCACAAGGAGCATTTTTGGAAAAAAAAAACAAAAATAAAAATTCAGGGCTTTCATATCATGTAATCCCTCAACCTATAGCAATTTGCAATGACATACTTTCTCCTGGTTTGGGTAAATACTATGCTCATTTAAGCACATTAAACAATGTCCCTTGAAACTCTCATTTTCAGTGGTACAATTGTGTACATAACACCAGTGGTTGAAGGGAGATGATCAGGTTTAGATCCTGCTATTACCAGCAGAGCTTTTACTGAGGTGTTAGCACATGCCAACACTGTTATAGATGAATGCCACAGCAACACACCAAAAAGAAGCAGAAGATTTGGGAGCACAGAGGAGCAGAACTGTCATTAAGAGATACCAGGCTTGTGTTTTCACTGTTGTCAGTGCTCTGTCAAAATCTTTGTTTCCAGTATATGCTTTCTTGACAAGGACCATGCCTGAGTTACCACCATTACACCCCTCAGATGGTTACAGCTTTGGATTCACAGTATCTGGGGTTGGTACTCTCTCAGGGGCAAATGTGAGATCCCATGGACAGCCATGGTAGTTTTATACGCTATTCAGAGACCAGGATGTGACATCCTTATTTAGGGACAATGCATATAAACAAACACACAAGGATGACTATGAAAATGTTGGATTTTGATGACACTTAAAGCATTTAATAGCTGGATTACAACATCATTCCGTTGTATTTAGCATGGAAAATAAATGTGTAACCCTTGGAGGTGTACTAATAAGTAAGCAGGTACTGAAAGTCATTTGAAAGTGATAAAAGAGTCTCCAGAAAATATATTTTCAGAATATTTGGAACTAGTATCAAGTGAGATTGGCTATACTTCAAGGCAAGGATACTCTCACACAAAAATATCCAAATACTTCTCATGCAACGCGAAAAAAGAGACACAATTTGCTCCGACATTTCATTCACCTCTTGTCCCTGCCTTGCATTTTGAATTGTTTCCATTTTGAAAAAGCTTTTACTCTGGCTTCTCTTTTGAGGCTTCAATTCTCTTAATATGTAGAAAGGGATGTGACAGAGTTAGTCTTTCTGCTAAACAAGGCAGATAGTGTCTATAATCCAACACCTGCTATGTGCTTTTATAACAAGTCTAAGTGGGGGGTTGGGAGGGGGAAGGTAGTTTTGATTTCAATATAACAAACAGAAACCCACAAAATACTATTTAAAATGTTATGGACACACCGTAGCTGTGCTAACTGTTCTTCCTGCAGACTTTTAGTTTCTCTCCTCTTGTCTGGCAAAGGAACCACACCCTCACCTTTTCTATTTCTTCAGCTATATCCCACACTGTCTCCCACCATTTTTTAAATCTTTGCTGATGTGTGTAATAGCACAAAGTTAAGTTATTTTGAAAAATTATATTTTAATAAAGTTAATAATTTTTAATTTACAACTCCCTTAGATTTCATCATTAAATTTAAATGATACTCTGGAACTAGTATGTGGTCCAGAGTAATGTAATATTCTTTACAAAGACATTATGCATTCTGTCAGCTATTCTTTACAGTTATTTAATTTATTCCTGTCTTTTACTAACAATATATAACAAAAGAAACTCTTAAGAATTCAAAGGGTGGGCTCATTTGTCAAGCACAATGCAGAAAGTTGTTTGTTGAGAGCCTGAGTGGAACAGAAGTTCTACTTATGATGTGAAATCAAGGTTAAATATGGAAACGGTGTATTAAGTAGATTGTCTCGAACAAATTCAATAGCTAAGTCTTGTGAACAAAGACTATTAGATTTACATAAATTAACTCTAGGGGAAAAAGGGAGGACATAAATAGCAGACATGGTGTTTTACACACTTAATTTGTAATTGAAATTAAATTAATATAACATATTTAGTTGAAGGAGAAGGACTTATTCATGGAAAGCAGTTTTGCTTCTTTGTGTTTTGGTGGTTATCAGTCCAATAAGGCTATCTCTTGGGCATTTTTGTAGACTAAAAAAACAAAATAGAAAAAGTAGCATGACTCCATGTATGGACACAAGAATGGATTTACAACAGTGCTTAAAGTGCTTTCTTATTTGAGAAAATGCTTACATAAACGCCTTTTCATGCTTATGTCCTTGTCACCATGTAGTATATGCTTGTTGCTTGCTCTTATGGCATTTATAATATAATGATAGGGTATTTATTTCATACTCGTAGTTTTAGTATATTGTCATAAAAAACATCTGAAAACAGGAAAATGACAATTCTATTTGTGTATTATTACAGCAATTTGAAAATTTTATTAAATACTGCAGTGCTTCATTTGTCATTTATTCCTTTGCTTCCAGTGTTGCTTAAAGCACTATGTAAGTACAAATAGATCATACTAAAAGCATATCCATCCTATTCTGGGGTTTCGATTAGGATTATTTACTGATGTCTTGCAGAACAGAGATGAATCTATGATCCCACGTGACCATTTATCTGCTGATGCTGCAAGATGTCTTGCCTCCAGCTTGGTTTCCATATACATGGTTCACCAAAGTTCTACATCTTATGAATATTTATACATTGTTATGTCTTGTTGTTAAGTGGCAGTGCTGCAATGTAAGATGTCAAGTCGTATACTTTAATTTGCCAGTACCAGAAGTTGTGGGAGCCGCAGAAGCTGTGGCTTGACTGCCTACATACAAAGGGTCCAAACAAGCCACTTTGGCTGCAAAGAATGAGTGGATACAGTGAAGGACTGCAAACAGGTTGGAGAACTCCAGCTCCTGGAAGTGAAAACAAAAAGATTACACATGAAGCAAAAGAACACCTCACAAACATATACTCATGAATCACTGCTATTCAAGTAGAAATTATTTTAATAATTTGATGTAATTCTGCTAATGTACCTGAAAATTCTCCATTAAGGGGACTCAGACATTGAGCTACCCCCCCTCAGTAAATAAATTGGGGGGAGGGGGGGGAGGGGGGCTAATATGGACAAATTTGTGAGTTAAGTGCCCCCCCCAGAAATATATGACATGATATAATTTTTTTCCTCAGGTTAATGCAAATCTAGCACTTTTGCAGGTAAATTTAGATAGAAATTGAATGTCTTCACCATAACAGTCTACACATCTCTGGACCACTACCGTATACCCACTGTACTCACAAAGATCAGTAATATTTAGGTCCACATTTACATGTCACATTTGTTCATCATGTCACCTCACATGGGGAGCTATAATCTTACCTATACTGGTTCTTTAATTACCAAAAAAGAAGATGAAAAAAAAAAAAGACACGTTTTCAAAGAATGCTACTATCACATGGTGATATTATGGATCTGTTTTCATTGAGAGGGTTACTCTTATTGGGCCAAAAAAGAGAACAGACTGCAGGTTTTAAACTTAGTAGCAATATTAGATGAAGACTTTTTTCTACTTTAATTCAGTTTTCTAAAGCTCTTCAGCATGTGGTTAGACAATCTGGGACTCTTTTAGACACCACTACTGAGGAAATAAATGAAAACTAATTTTTTTTACACATAAAAATTTGCTCCTTTGTGTCTAATTGACTTTACCGGATCAGTCTTTTTTAAGGCAATCTTCAGTATGTGATTTTTGGAATTAGTATTAAATCAATAATTATCTGTTTGATTTGAAAGTAAATAATGGAATACTTATTAGTGTAAGGATGGTGGTGCAGAGATGCCATCACTCTGCTCTGATTCACTGCCTATACAGCCTTCTTCATTGTAATACGAAGCCAATAATATATATCTGTGGTATATTCTGTCCTTCTGTCCAGGATTAGAATATCCAGGCTATGTAGTGCTGAGGGGTTTGCTTTCTTTGTTTAGAAGAGCATTGATAATGTTGTATATTCAATAAAAATTACTAAAACTCTCAAAATTACATTAACCTGCAATTTTCTGCCTCTTGAGATTTCTTGGAAGATATTGCTTTGTGTAATTTATGGAGACATTTACAAATTCTGCATGTGTGAGGGGCAGCAACTGCCTGAAAGCAGACAGCTGCGTGTGCAGGGTGTCCAGTGATGAAATGGATGTGAGGAGCTTTGTTCAGCTCTCTTACAAGCTGTGTAGCTGTCCTTTGGACATGATCAGAAATGAATTTTTAATATCCCAAGAGCTTCTTTAAACTCCCCTAGCTACCAATTCTCAATGAAGAAAATGAAGTTTATACCAAGTTTCACAAATCTGCCATCTGTGTCCATTAAAAGAGATCTATTTAGACACATTTTCATTTTTAAACACTGGGAGAAGGGCAATTTTATCACTATGACAAAGATTTCTCTCCTCAAGTTTCAAAATAAGTAAATGTATCATACATAGGAAAACAATGGAATTTCAAAGATGAAGAAGCAATGAATAATGGAAGCTATTTCAGAATATGAACTATCAGTTATTCATATTAAGTTGATTTTAAGTTAAACCCTTTTTAATAACATAACATAGCATAATATAATTTATCCTGCTGATGCTATAAAAATTAAGCTTAAAATGAGTTAAAAATATTTAATAGAACATTGAAATATTTGTAATATCAATTCAGTGTATTATCTGTAGAAAGGTTACATTTCCCTCTATGTATGAACAGGACAAACCTATTAAAACAAATATCACAATTTGAGAGTTGTTCAAGTCAATTAGCTAATCCTACTAGCTGAAAGTTCTTACTATCATAATTATGGCTCCTATATACTGAATTTTCACAGTGCATTAGTACAATTATTACCAGCAGTTATCATGGGTGTTTCTGCTACAGTAACACACTGGGAAGATCTATTGTTCAATGGACCTTCAAGAAAAGTGGGTGAGGCAATGGAACTGCCTCTGAAGGTCCCATTGGTTTACTACTACTGACAGTAATGATGCAATGTAGAAATTACATTGACTGCAAAGACTAGTACTAAGAAGTCAGCAAATGCTACATTATTATTTGCCATGAAGCATTTTTCCTGTTTCAATGTAGACATGCATATTTAACTAGAAATTAAAGCAAAGTGAAACACAGTAGGCTGACTGGTACAGGTCTGATTAATGGCAGCAGCTTGATTCACAGGAGCCTGATTGATGGGAAGGGGATTCATCAGGAGCAATACTTTTCTGGCAGATTAGCCTAGTCGCAAGGAAGCTTAATGAACAGCTAAGGCTTCATGTGGAGTGTGTGGAGTTGCTGACAGATATAACATTCTTTTACTTCTACTGAGAACTTGCACTTTTAGCTGCCCACAGGTCTGTACTACTGCCAGCAGATGGAGGGAAGCCCACAAGCTTCTGTGCATGCCTAGCTACTCCTAGTTGTTATCATCTGTGTTTTGTCATTAGTCATCCTCTTGACTGAATATACTCTCATCTAGCAGGGTATTGTGTATTGCACACCCATTTTCAAATGACTTTTCAGAATAACCCAAACAAGCAAACCCTTAGAAACCTGAAGAAATACATAGTGAAACCATTAAAGTTACTACCAGTAGATAAGAGCAAAGGCTCTGAATGCCCAGAAAGCAAAACAATCCAAATTTAAGCCACATCTACTTGTCCATACACAAGCACACAAGTGACTAATACTCCAATTTCCAGACTGTTGTCTGTACACCTCACCTAAGACCCTACTCTCCATGGAATTTCAGTGTACCCTCTGGTCTTCAAATTGTCTTTCTAACCAATCTCTTGCTCATACCGCTCTCACCCTACATCACTGTCATTATACCAGACATTTCCAGATTATCAATCTGAACATTCACAGTTTCTGCTGAAGTCAATATAAGTGAGCAGAAAGGTATGTGAGAAAGATGCAGTCATTGAGCATGGTTAGAAGTGATGGTTCACAAAGAAATTTTGGATCGAAAGGAAAGAGATGGAAAGAGAAAACGGAGAGTGCCCCCAGACAAAGAAAAACCCAAACAATTCTTATCACATTGTATTAATGACACAATTACATACACAATACATCTACCAAATCAAGCAACTGTATGTTTGTTAAGTATTCATGATATGGTTTGAAATGTTTTTTTTCTTTTATCAATATATAAGCTGTTTATAGGAGAAGATATTTGTTCTTTCATCAAATATGGTGTTACATGGTCATTTTATATAAGCATAGAATATGATCTAAAACAGATATTAAAGAGATAATCCATGTGCAAGACATGGGGAAACTAAAAATTGAATCACACAAACCTACACGGGTCAGAAACCTGAACTCAGAATGCAGTTGCTGCAATTGAGCAATCACTCTGTAAAAATCCTGAAGATGTATACTTAAAACCTATTTAAAGATGATATTCTAAATTTGAAGAGCACTGTGATGCTCACAGAGAAACCCTCAAGGCTATGAACAAGGATTAATTAAAAATTATATTTTGGAGAATACACTTGAAATGATCAGACATGTCAGTCTGGAAAAAGGTGCAAGCATCCATCAAGACATTTTGCAACACTTGAAAATAAGCATTTTGTTCACACTACAACAGCAGTAATTTAGGTTACTTAGATTTGATTTCTATGCAAGATAATTTAAAGTACAAATTAATTGGTATTAATCACTATTAAGGTAGCATTAATTAAAAAGTGTTCATGCTAAATCTTTGAAGTTACACTTCTTTTACTGATACTGTATTTCTTTCCTCTTCATAGAAATACATTTGTAGATATTATATAAATATATAGAACTTATATATATTATATATATACTACACTATATTTTATATATTAGAGATTTCTGTCCAATTGACTGGATATTCATCTTGAGGTGCTGATTTTTGTATTAACTTTGGCTTTGTAACGCTCACCTTAGAGTTTCAACTACTCTATAAACAGCAGCACAGTTGTGTGACCTTGTCTGAGTTTTTCTGACAATACCATTGAGCTGCTAAAAAGCCTTGTAAGTCAATAAAGGTGAAAGCACAAACCAAAGTATATCTTTTGAATTATATATATGTTTTAAAAGGCACAGAAACTCTTGGTTCACAGAAATTACAGACTGCTGTGTTTACTTACAAAATTCAAATCAAAATTACATGTAATAAGAAAAAAAAAAAGCACTAGTGTTGATTTTTAAATCCACTGAGGAGCCAATGAGCCATGCCAGACCTTGTTCTCAGCAACAAGGAGGGGATGGTAGAGGATGTGAAGCTCAAGGGCAGCCTTGGCTGTGCTGACTATGAAATGGTGGAGTTCAAGATCCTCAGGGCAGCGTGGAGGGCACACAGCAAGCTCACTGCCCTGGATTCAGGAACGCAAACTTTGGCTTCTTCAGGCACCTGCTTGGTAGAGTATCACGGGACAAAGCCCTGGAGGGAAGAGTGGCCCAAGACAGCTAGCTAGTGTTCAAGGATCACCTCCTCCAAGCTCAGGAGCAATGTATCCCAACAAAGAGGAAGTTAGACAAAAATGCCCAGACCTGCACAAATGAACAAGACACTCCTGAGCAAACTCAAATGCAAAACAGATGCCTGAAGAGGGTGGAGGCAAGGGCAGGTATCCTAGAAGGAATACAGATAAACTGTCTGAGCAGCCAAAGATTAGGTCAGGAAAGCTAAAGCCCTGACAGAATGAAATCTTGCCAAGGATATCAAGGGCAACAAGAAAAGTTTCTCTAAGTGTGTCAGTGATAAAAAGAAGATGAGAGAAAATGTGAGCCCCCTCTGGAATGAAACAGGAGACCTGGCTACCCAGCATATGGAGAAGGCTGAGGAAGACAATGAATTTTTCTCCCTCAGTCTTCACCAGTAAGGGTTTTAGTCACACTGCTCAGGTCACAGAAGGCAAAGGCAGGGACTGAGAGAACAAAGAACCATGCCCTGGTTCAAGACCATATAAGGAACCTGAAGGTGCAAAAGTCCCCTGCAGTCCATGGTGAAGCAGGTTGTCCCCCTGCAGCCCATGGAAGATGATGGGAAGCAGAGATCCCACGTGCAGCCCCTGGAGAGACCCCATACTGGAATGGGTGGAGACATACGGAAGATGCTGTCACTCACATTGGAGCAAACTCCTGGAAGGACCTGCAGCCCATGGAGACAGAGAGAGAGAGAGACCCACACAGAAGCAGGTTTGCTGTGGGGGACTTGTCTTATAGGGGACACACGCTGGAGTAGCCTGGGCCTGAGAGACTGCACCCCATAGAAGTGACTCATGCTGGGGCAGCTGGTGAAGAGGTGAAGCCCTGTGGGAAAGGACTCATGTTGGAGAAGTTTGTGGAGGTCTGTCTCCCACGAGTAGGACCTCACGCTGGAGCAGGGGAAGGGTGTGAGGAATGTCCATCCTGCTAAGAAGGAAAACAACTTGTGAGGAACTGACTGAAAACCCCATTCCCTTTTCTCTCCCCTGCCCCCTGCCCTGTGTCCCCTGTGCCATCCTGGGAGGGGAAGAAGGGAGTGACATCTTGAACAAAGTGAAGTCTGTGAAGAAGGGAGGGTTGAGGGGAGGTGTTTTAAGATCTGGTTGTGCATCTCATTATCTGACTCTGGTTTCACTCTGTCTCTGTGTGTGTAGTGTAATAAATTAGAAGCTTTTCTTTTTCTTTTCCTTTTTAGTCCATGTTGAGTCTGTTTTGCCCATGATCTCTCTTTGTCCTTATCTCAACTCCTAAACCTCTCACTATATGTTTTCTCCCCTGCCCAGCTGATAAGGGAAGTGATAGAGTGGCTTTGGCGGGTGTCTGGCCTCCAGCCAGGGTCAAACCACCAGACACATACATCCACAAACACACATACACACACACACACACACCACACACATCACACACACACACACACACACATATCAAAACAGGATCTCTCATAGATTTAAGATACCCTTAACAGCCCTTCTGGATGCTGCTGTGTTACTGGGGAGACAGTAATGGATGATTAAGGTATAGCTAAATAAATAAGGAAATACATAGGTATAGAAAGGTGTGTAAGTGAATCCCTTTGTGTGTTATAACATAGACAAAACTTTGCCCTTCTATGCCTGGCTTTTTTCAACTCAACTTGAACAGATCAGTAAGAACAATGGAGAGGGACACGTAGGCTCCACGTTATGCCAAGCCAACAGCTCTATTTTGTAGCTTTCAGTCAGAAAAATTCTGTCTGACTGTGCAAAGTTGTGCAATATCTCCTGCTGAGTGACAGCTGGGAAATAACCTACAGATTGGAATGTCTAAGGGGTATTGGTGATTAATGTTGCCCCTAAGTGGTTTCTTCTTAGAAACCACTTAGACGTTGCCTTAGAGCTCTTGAGAATTAGGTGTTTTCATCCAGGCACTCTGCCATGGATGCACTGGTCTGCCCTCTGGTAATTACTGTTCAGATTTTTCAGACCTGAATTGCTTAATTCTATGAAGAAACACTTCTTTTATACTACATTATATATCTCTATAGTGACATGACATTACAGAGGAGCCAAAACCAAAAGCACCAGTACAAAGTCTCTACAGAAAAAAGGCAGTATCTGAGTGAATAATACAAATGTTTAAATATCTTAAATTCTTTTCAAGCTGAAAAGAAGTATACCTGGCTCAGCTGTAAGTAAATCCATATCACACATTGTGTGTCTCAAAGCATGCCACTTTGAGTTCTGTTAAGTCAGGCATGAAGTGCACTGTAAAGTTTTAGCATCACTGTAAAAATATTAGTTACCCTGTGTCAGTGAAGGACTTTTTATCACTTAAAAATATAAACTGTGGTGGCAAGTGCATTGTTAAAAATAAAGCTGACTCAAGAATGGATAAGGTTCTGATTTTTTTTTCAAAAATATTTTCTTACATTCTTTTAATATATACCACTGGAATACAGAAGAGATGCAGGACAATTCCAAAGACAGCTGAAATTTAACATACCGGTGCATAATTATTCTTTTTCAAGCAATGTCCATCTAAAAGTCAGAATATATTTCGAGAATAGTAACAAATTCATCTAAATTTTGTAACAAGATTCAACAGCTAAGCACTCTGATACTCTTACTTAACTACATAATAAGTGTTCTAAAATTAAAAGATATTATTACACAAATGCAACATGCCATAATCACATACATCTGCAATAGCATGAGATACACAAAATGTGCAGCATTGTAAATGACGGATGACATCAAGTATTTGGATTTGTATAACTCATATTTTTACAGGAAGGACTTATATAGAATAACAGAATCATGGAATCACTAAAATAACCAGTGCAGAGTCACGGGGGAAGATCTCTTCCCTAGTCCTGCTGGCCACACTGTTCCTGATACAGGCCAGGATGCTGTTGGCCCTCATGGCCACCTGGGCACACTGCTGGCTCATACTCAGCAGCTGTCAATCATTATGAAAGCAATATTATTTAAAAACAAAACCAAAAACAACCAAATAAAACAAGCCCCGAAAATGACAACCTATGGCCAAACCATCTGACATTTGCAGGGAGTAACTGAATTATAGTGCACTAAGTACATTTTTAAAGATTGTCCTGGTTTCAGCAGGGATAGAGTTCATTGTCTTACTAGTAGCTGGTATAGTTTGATGCTTTAGATTTAGGATGAGAATAATGTTGATAAGACATGATCAATGATCTTTTCAGTTGTTGCCAAGCAGTCAAGGACTTTTCAGCTTCTCATACTCGCCTGCTAACTAGAAGGCAGGAAGCACCCAAGAAGCTAGGAGGGAACAAAACCAGAAGAGCTGATCCAGACTAGTGAAAGAGATAACCGTCATGCTCATGTCTAACTAGAGGAGTTAGTCCCAGGGGGGGCAGTTCAGCTAACTATTGGTTCCTGGTGGTGAGCAATTGTGGTTTATTATCATTATCTTTCTTTTCTGTCCTATTAAACTGGTTTTTAACTCAATCCACAAGTTTATTTTTTTTCTTTTAAATTCTCTCTTCCATCACACTGGTGTGGTGGTTTTGGGGTGTGAGCAAATGGCTGTGTGGTTGTTATAGCTGCCTGATGGGTTAAATCACGACAACATTCCATCAGTGCCATAGCTGAAACTCAGAGATGGAGGAAAACAGGTCTGAGAGGCAAAAAAAGCAAAAGGTTTAGATCAGGTATGCGTATGCCATAGTGGATTCTGTATAGAGTGTAGCGTGAACAGTAAAGGGGTAAAAAGCACTCTCAGTTTAAGTGACTGTCTTAAACTGCATCCAAGTTACCTGCCATGCCTTCCTTCCTCATTACTTGGGAATGCAGAAGAGAAGAGCCCTAAAATTTGGGGGCAATGGCTTCTCAGACTTTTTTTTTCTCAGCTGTGAGCTCCCATTTCACTGTATTCTGGTTATTTCTCATTTAATATAACTGAAAAAGAACTCTTATGTGAATAAAATGTTACACTGCATTTCCCCTTACACAGTGGGTCTCCAGGCCATCTGAAGCAAAGAGCATTTAACAGGTGATGATAGCTGTGGTCATGAATATTCATCACAACCTTTAACAGATGTTTTACAAAATTCCCATCATCTGATTCCAAATGAAGACTGCACACAGTGTGCATGAAACCTGGCATTACAAGCATTTCTGAAAATCTGATTAACATTTCCTAATGACTAAAGAGTTCCCCAAATAGCTATATCTCTTACAGTAATGCCAGTAAAGTAAAAAAAAAAAAAAAAAGAGGTTAGATTTTCCACCTCTTCTTGTGCTGAATGGTGATTTAAATCCATGAAAGGTGTAAAGAATAATGAAAAGGCCAATCGATAGCAATTTTAAACTAAGCACAATTGAAAAAATATGACCCAAGAATCTTCACATTCATTGTATAGCCATATTTATCTATTTTTCTTAGACTAAGCAACATACTGGAAAGGATAGAAGTACTCACTATAAATGCTCTATCACCTTCCAAAGAAAACAACCAAGGAACATGATAGCTTATTAATAAGCACACTTGAAGCAAGAAGGTAGAATTTCTACCTTGATAAAAGGTAGAAAGATGAAATTGCCTACAAATAAAGGTCTATTCAGTTTGAGTCAGAATAACAACATGTATGATAAAGGTACCATGAAATATGCAAGGCTTACAAAGTGATTTGTGTGAGAGATTTAATTTAAAACATGAAAATATATTGATAAAATCTATTTTTCTTCTTCAAACTCTGGATTTCATACTTCGTTTATATTTAGTATTAAAAATAACTTCCAGTTTTACTGAAAAAAACACAAAACACCCTCACTCCCAAACCCCTCCACCCCCCCCCAAAAAAATTAACCCAAAAAACCCACAACACTGTCCCTTTTTGGATTCCTATGAAATTCCTTAAGTCCTAAAATAATACATTAATATAATAGCAATAGCAGACAGGTATTAGAAAAATAATTTTCATCCTTCAGCGGTATGGGATGGAGCATGGGAAAAGTTTCCAATTATTTGCTTAAGAGAAAATCATCCTTACAACTTTAGGTTATGTTTTCTTATTAGAGATGCAAAGGAATTTTGTAATATTAAAATAATTTCTGAAGGAAATCAGAAGTAAGAAAATATTTATCTTTGAGAGATAACAGAACATGAAGATATTGAAAACCACAGTCCACCCCATTTCATTTTGATTTAACGGCAGCTTTTACATACCTTTATTATATTGAGTAAAACATTCAAAATCAAGTTAATAGTTGCTAGGTAGAAAGTTATGAATACCTAACACTAAGAGACATGCAGGAAGGAAAAATAGCTGCTTAATGTAGCTATTTGCATTTAAACACACAAGTGCCCCAATACAACATCTTATTTCTTTGCATAGTTTATTATGCTGTGCACATTTAGCCCTTTTAGACAACAAATTATTTAACCATTTCTTTTTTGTTTATTGAACCATATTGTTATCAAAGTCATTCAGCAATTTTCTCTCTGACACAGTCAGGAAAAACAGTATTGCAAATGCTTCAAAAGCAAGGGTTAAAGCCAGACCAAGAAAATAGTCTTTAAGTTTTCATAAAAAATTAGAATTCTAGTCAAAACCACTTTTGACTCAGACTCTAAGGCAGTTCCAGTTATAAAAGATCCTAGGAAATCACTTCTTCTGACACACATTTGGACCGTAAATGTCCTATTCTGAAAACAGAATAAAACTAAGCATAAATCTCTCAGGATTACTGTTTTAATAAATTAACTGTTTAATCAAGAGCACAACAGAAAATACAACTTTTCTGATTTTGAATTAAACACAGACTTTTAAAAGAATTGTCAGTCTTGTAAAAGAATATGTTTTATCCACGCTTTTTTGCTCTGAGAAATAAAACCAGATTTTAGACCCTTGCTGGATTTTGCCCGAGGTTGACTTAAAAGATATACTTTGCAATATTTCTTCATGATACAAGTACAGGGTAAAAAAGAGGGCATTCAAACTCTCAGCCAGCTTTACCAAAGTGATAAAGAGTTGGCACATGTGGCTAAAACCATATATAGCGAGTCAATTTTTTGATTATTTTTATATGTAATTACATCTTTTAAAAAACTTGAGTTGCAAAAATCTAAGCAATCAATTCACCTTTCTTTTCTTGGAATATCCTTGATTTTCTTTGCATTTGTTGAATTAATCCAATAGTTCTAAATATTTTAGTTTCATTTAGTCCCCCTTCTCATTGCTACTGTGGTAATTGTTCTCAATGTACATTGCATTTATAAAACAAATAATGTAATGTATTTACCTTTGCTTCAATTTGTTTAGTATCTTGGTTTTGGAACAAAAATTTGATTTTGCTCTTCCCGTCATCTGAAGAACCTTTGAGCTGGGAAAACTTGTACCTCCAAAGGACAGCCTAGAGGGGAAAAAAAGAAATACACATGAGCAAGTCAGTGTAGTTATTACTGAAAATTGAGTTAGAAATAGCTGATCCCCTTCCCAGAGAATGTTTAACCCCTCTGTGGTACATAATTAAATCAATTTAGTGTTATTTGATCACATGGATGTATTATACTTTGGCAGTGTCTGGTTCAAAACAGTCAGATTACATTTGTGAAATCAACTCTGAAATCTCTTTATTTATATTTATTCCAGATTAAACAATACAAAACAAAAGGATCAGGCTAGTGAATTCATCGTTTTGCCAAAAAAACAAAGATTTTTTCGCATTTATGAATCACAGGTGGATTACTTACTCCACCTAAAGAGATAACCTGTTATAAAATCTTTTTCCTTTCCATGTTAAAAGATCTAGTTGCATTAATGTAAAGAGAATATCAAATATATCTAACAAATATGTATTTTTAATGATAAAATAATAAAAGGAATATCTGTAACAAGAAGTTATTTTGAGTTTATTTATTAGTGCTCTAGCAGGAATCTGAGCAGATGATTAATTGTAAACGTATCGGTGGCCATTCAAATAATTATAGTATGAATAACATTGTGTCTTGTTGAAAAAAAAGACATCATTTGGTCTACAAAATAAGCATGCAATTAAGAAATTTACAGCAGGCTATTAAAATATCTATTTTTATATCTAATGTGGATTTATGTACAAACATTAAATTTCAAACTACGCATAAAAGTGGAAAAGAGCTATTTTTTTATTCTAAGATTTTTTCAGCTTCAATTAAAGTTATTCCCCGCCTAATATTTTGAAGCATTTAACATTTTTCATTGTGATTTCAGAAGTATTATACATAATTATAAGGTCATCCTCACACCATGTTGATACTTTGAGGAGACTAATTTCATATGCATCAGACAACATGGAAACTTAAGGCAAGAAGTGCTATTTCTCTTGTTTTGGTCAAAGCACTTGTAAATCAATTCCTTTCGGTGGGTTAGAATGATAATTCCATCTGTGCCCTCCATTTATACCTATGAACGATTTAGAATGTAGTTGAAATTAAACAGAATATGAGGAGAGGCCAAAATTTTAACTGTCCTACATACAGATAGGTCCCTTTGCTTCAGGATGTATTGCTTTATTCATATTAATGAGCTGGTAAAATTTTCTAACCTCCTCTAAGCTAATTAATTTAGCTATGTTTGCAGTTGTTTTAGTTACTTGAAGAGGTGAAAAAAAGACAGTATCATAACTGCGCACAATACAAAAAGGAAGTGCTAGATTTGTTTTCCAGTAGTTGAATTCAAGTTTCAAACTGCATATAACAAAATTCTGTATAGATTTGCCCCTTACAGATTTAAAAAAAAAAAGAACCCAAACTGAAAACCAACCAACCAAAAAACTAAACTCAGCACCACTTTCATTCTTTATGTGTTTTTAACAGATGAGCTCCCATTTACCATAAACAGAGCTAAGGACATTCTGTTTCAGATAAACTAGAGGAATTTGGCAATTTATGTGAAACTATATCATATTTGTTTCAAATGCTGTCCTCCTGAGCACACCAATATGAGCTACAGAAAATAGAATAGCTTCCCTCATCTCCCAGTGTGTGTGCAATTCCCTTCAACTTGTTTGATCAATGATGTTTACTTATGCCCTGTAGATAGTGAGTTAAAAACCAAAGCAGAACAACCTAGTACACCAGTCAGGTAGTCATGCATCCTAGCTACATGGTAATCTCCTTTTTTTACAGATTTATGTAACCTAACAAATCTTGTCAGAAGATCACGATCGTTGCGCCTTTCTGTAGGAACAGCAAATCAGAGCAAATCTATTTAAGTATGCTATTTCCTAGATGAGAAACGTAAAGGGCATTGAGAGTATCTTTATCCCAGAAGAACAATCAAAGAAACAAGCTATCAATTTACTCTTCTCTGATGGGGAGACCAGGAGAGAGGTGCAATAGTAACAAGGACCCCTAGGTGGGTAGGCCAAATCCCAGGGTACCTGGCCTTATTCCTAGTCAGAATAAGTTTGAGGGAAAATGAGGCAGGTACAGAATTGCAGTATTTCAGCATTTCCCATACAGCTTTGCCACTAACTTCATTCCCACTTAGAGATAGGAGAATGACAGTGACACCACACCACACCGCAGGCATGACTCAAAAACACACTTCAGTTTCTGCATAACATTGTTTTTGGAGAGCCTTGCTCAGCAATGGCTGCTACTTAAGGACATTGCGACATCAGGTCTGTAGTGTGGAGGGGATGAAAACCTTCTTGAGACTAATCACAACAAGACTGCACTTTTTCCATCAAAGCAAGTTCCTAGAACTGAGAGTTCAACAGCATACTTCACAAAGACTATTAAACACTCTCATCTAAAGTGTAAGGAATAAAACCGGCACTGACAATGCATTAAATGATTCCCAAATCAAAGAACTATCTGTTTCTTTTGAGTGATCTTCAACAAATTGCATGATTTTTTTTTCCCAGATGTCCACATGAAGAAGTGCTCTTTTTGCAGAAGTTAAGAGTGGGGAAATGTGGTGAGTTTGAAGTTGTTAAGTCAGGAATGCAAGTATCCCAACTACATTTTTTTGTTTCAGAGAATTTCTGAATAATAGTTCCTTCATCTTCATGTGAACTGGGATGCATACTGGTTCACTCTGGATATGGCTAACCTCAACGTGCCACACTACATATGAACAAGCGGCTTAAACTAGATGTCCAAATTCTAGATAGCTAATATTGGGTTAATTAGTTAAGCATATGTTCAGTAAGACCCATTTAATTCCTTGTCTCCTACCAAAGCCCTGAGGTGCTGCCCTGTGTAGCCAGAACTGTGCATTTTGCATTTGCAGCAGATGCACAAGATGGTGCAGAATACTGTGATCTGAAGTCAGATCACCCTTGGGAGGATCCCTGGGTTACTTCCTCTCACAGTTTCATATGTTCTGGGTATTGGGGTTGTTTGTTTGTTGGGTTTTTTTCATTTTCATTACGGCAAAATGCATAATCAGTGGAGTCCAGACCTATCCTTTCTCAACGACTAACTCATAGTGACAAAGTAGAAAGGAGAAGCAAGACCCACTCACCTAAGCACCCACTTTCACAGAGATGTGTATCTTACAACAGTGACAAAAACATGAGAGTTTCACCTGCTGCTATCTTTCCCGTTGCTATGGGCTGACTTTGTTGTCACAGTGCTTGCTGTGGTGACTGTTCTGCATTCTAATTTTAAAGGCTAATTCTCCTGCACTAGCAACAGATACTTGAAGATACTGCTCTATACCACCATTAAAGGATTTTTTTTTCATGATTTTTAACATCACAGTTTCTCAGAACCATTTGTTGAATGCGTGTCTCAGAGAGTTAACATAGGTTGATATATTTTTTGTTGAAATATATATAGTTATGTATAGATTGACTTCTCAGTAATAAGTAAAATTGTAAAGCATGTTGGCTTTTTCAGAAATTGCCAATAAAACCTAAATGTGTGTCCTATAAATTATTCCTAAACCAATATTCTGAATTACCAAATATGAGCACACGTACTTACTGGTTTGAAGGTACAGTACTGCTGAACTCAACACTCTATATAATACATTCTGATAGTAACACAATTCTCAGTGTGTAACTTGCATCACTAAGAATATTTTACAGGAAGCTGTAAATTTATCCTAAAATACATTTGAGAGGTGGAAATTACTTTTAAATCGCAAAATGCAACCAAATTAACAAAGATTCTGTGGTAGATTCTGGCATCATCATGACGACCTTGAGACCCTTCTCAAGACATACAACCTTGTCATGCCTTGATAGAAGACCAAGATGAGAACTCAGTATGCACTATTTATTGCCTTTAAAAGACAAGTTTCAATTCACGAGTAGAGAGACAGAACTTGTGAATGATAGCGAGCAGTCCAGTTTCGAATGGGGACCAAGGAAATAGCACATACTGAAAATATCACCAGCTTCACAATTTGGATGCATTCCAGTGTAGTCAAGGAAAACCTGACATAGTTAATCCACATTTTGAGAAATGCACTCTAAAAAGACTGTCTCATTGAACACATCATACATAACATTGAAAACTATCGATAATCCTTTTCCCAATTATTTTTCATTGATCGTTTAGGCTGCTTTTTACATTTTATATCATTTAATAAAAGTAACTTCAAAGAATACCAGAATGCAATGCAAACAAATAAGCACTGCAGACAAGCTGGCAAATTAGATTTAAGACTTCTCTTGAGATGCTATTAAGTTATTTTAATATGAAATCATCAAAAAGTTAAATCCTGTCTTAAGAGAAATTAATAGGATTTTTTTCCCTTTGACATATCTGGGACCAAGATTCTCCACCAATACTTTTTAATGAGAAATATTTTATTTATAGGTAATCATCTAGGATTCATTAGTTATAGTCTTTGAAACCAAATTGCTGCCTAGTATCTTCTGCTGGTGTTATTTTGCAATAATTACTCAAGGATTCTCCCTGCCTGCATATTTTATTTTATAGATAGGACGTAAATTCAATAAATAAATGGCACATGGGAGAATAACTATTGACTTCAGTATCTGTAATACTTTGCTGATGTTCCCTACAGTCACACAAATGAAGAAAATTATATTGTTTCTATTCTTAGCACTCGTGCTAAATCTAGAACACATATTCTGCAAGGGACCTTAGAAAATATTTTCATATTCATATCATGCTCATTCCATCATTTCAGAATCTTTGACTAAACTACACACAATTTTGATAAGATCTCATAAACCAAAATCAATTTCCAGGTAGATAATGGTATCAGAAAAGTGAGAATGCACCATAATTATCTTATTTTAGCATATGATCAGGAGCATTGTTTAGGGTTTTTGTTTTACTGTGGGTCAAGGAGCTTGATTTACCCTAAACTGAGACTAGCTTATCAAACAAACACATAATAAATAGGTTTGTCTGTATTTTTACTTACTATACGCTATGGAATATGCATAGAAATACGAGTGACTGACTAGTCCATAGCTCTGTGATAGCTATATGATCTAACAAGGATATTTTGCATTGGCACTAGGAAAGAAAACCTGTATTTTACCGACAAGAGAATCTCCAACCAGAACAGAATTTATTTGTGTCCTATGGCTTCAATGATGAACAATCTTCAATTTATTATTAAACAGTCTTGCCTCTTTTATATTTGATTACACAATGTGAACCAGTTCTGTTCTTGCAAAAAGGCCATTTACACTTAATGAACTTGTGAAACAGTGTTTGTTTGCACACCATCAAATACAAGTTTTACCTACA
The DNA here is from genome assembly GCF_964237585.1 of Gallinula chloropus. NCBI lineage: Eukaryota > Metazoa > Chordata > Aves > Gruiformes > Rallidae > Gallinula > Gallinula chloropus. Next base: position 44,230,512 of record NC_140086.1, read on the forward strand.
TGTTCCACTGACATAAATCTTACACCTTTCATTATGTAATAGCAGAAGTAGTTTGGCCTTTCAGCAGATCCCTTTGTTGTCTTTTCCATTGCAACTTCAAAAAGCTGTGGCTGTACTTTTCCAACACCACCTCATTTTTCTCTTGATGCTCTGACTGATTAAATCATTCTTCTGTTCAACTTCTTAGGGCAATTTTTTATACTGTATATATTGAAGAATTATGCTAAATTTCAACGGACACCTTTCAAGCTAATGTGTTTTTTTTGCCATCTGGCTAAAATAAGTGACACTCCTACAAGTCAAACTAAACCAAGAGCAGGTGCCTTGTAGGTTCTTATTTTCAAGAACAAAACTAAGTGGGTCTTCAGGCACCTGGGATACACCTTAATTTGGCTGTTTGTCTCATACCTAATTGAGAAAGATTGCATTCTTACAAAGTGACACTTTGTCCATACTGATAGCAGCTGTAGGGAACTGAGTAGGATTAAGATCTTGTTCGTGCTCAGTTCTGTTGTGTTCCTGATCTCTGGAGAGTGTCTTACTACAAAAGAATTATGGTTCAAGGCAATTTCCTTTGTCAACTGCTGTGGTTTTATAACTGTAAAGGGAAAGACAGGTGGGGACATGGAGGATAAAGAACAAAAATGAGACAAAGTGAAAAAAGCAAGAAAGTCAGCCCTAATAAAATAACTGTTCTTGTCCATTACTGAAGTTACATTGAATGTTAAAAGACTATAGTTTATTTGCTTAGTACTGATGGATGACCTACCAATGCTTGTTTGTTTCTAGCAGCAGTACATAAAACTGTACGAACCATACCTGACAGCTTATATTACAGTTATAGTAGCTATCTGTTTAGCATTTCAGTTTCGAAGGATGGAATAAATATTTGTTCACAAGAATTACATTATTAAATCTCCCCCTTGAAGTGAGCCTGGTTTCCTTCTGTCTTCTCTGCTATGGAACTCTGGATATCTTTGTTTCTTACATGCTGTTTTGTTTTAATATGCTCTATATGTATTAGCTACATGAAGAAACAGACCTTAAAGCATGTATTGCTAGAAAACATGGAGTTCGTTCCTAAATAAATTAAAACAAATTGTGTTTTGTGTTATTTATTAGTCTTTTGGTATGAAAAACAAATTAAATATGTTTGCTATGCTATTTATTGTTTGCAATGTATTCTCTTTTGTGATGAAGTGCTCTCTGCAAGAGAACAGATGACAGGTACATTGAGCTTTGTTGATACGCACCGTGTGGGCCATTACAGAGCCTTTTGTTACTTTGTTCTAGCATCACCATATAATTCAGTGGCACTAATTTATTTTCAGTTCTATGAGGGCTGATTTTTTTTCTCTTCTGACAAATATATATTTTTGACTGCTGCTTTAATGAGCAGTAAACATGATGGAGTATAGGCATAGCACTTTGCACAGGTAGGTATATTGCCATGTACAGTCACGCAAACACATATATATATTATTTGTGCAAGTTATGATGCAAATATGGACATTATAAAAATTAATATGTCAATATAAACAAAACCATATAACACATGCCTAAGTATATACACCCATACACTCAAAGACTAGACTTTTTCTTTGTTAGAAACGTGTTAAAAATAAGCTATTGAATGTCATGGGAGCAAGTAGTTTTATACATTGGATCACTTTCAGAATAGTATTTAGATGAACTTCTGTATATGCCTTCTTGTGATTTTTAATCTCTTGTCTTCATTCTTAATTCTTAAGGTGTCTACACTGGCTGCAAAACCTTATTTATGAATGCTTAGAATATCTGTGTATGCCTACACTTGACATCCACAAGAATTGCATTATTATTATTATTACTAAGCTGTATTATATATAGATCATTAAAACATTGATGTCTATCTATGTTAGACAAATGTAGGACCTGAATTGATGTGCTATAATACTGCAGGAGTTGGGAAAAATGTTCTCCCCAGTAGACATTGATACAGAATGCTTCAAAAACGACCAAGGGTAAAATTTGCATTAAAGCAGTGGACGTTTTTTGAAGAAGTTCCCAGTGAAAGAGATGATGTGGTGACACTCACTAATGATCAGATTTCAATTTCCATGTAGGCCAACACAGGGGGCTGGTGGCAAATTCCATCATACTCAGCATAAAGGGGGGCTGGTGGGGAGGAGGAGCACTCGGCTCCAGGACATGAAGTTTTTTAAGGACAGTCCAGCTCTGAGCTGTAAGGCTTGAGTTATGCGGTTCAGTGATACCCTGCATTGGTGTTTCACCAGTTCTGTATATTTTGCTATGAAGTCCTATTATTGTTATCTCTCTCTCTGTTGTCCCTATAAACTATCCTTATCCCAGCCCACAAGCTTTACCTTTGGGTATTTTTTCCTTTTCCCTTCTCCTTCTTCCCCATCATCCCACCCTGAGAGACCAGCTGTTTGTGGTGCTCAGCTCCTGGCTGGGGGCAAAACCACAACAGGTCATTTACAAACTGTTTAGCTGAATTAAGAAATTATTTTCTGAAATGTTGGAAGACTCTGGTTTAACTAGGCGGTCTTAAAAACTGTTCATTGTACTTTTAGGAAATCCCAATGGTTTGTTACAAAGCAGCATACCAAATGCTCTAAATGATAAACTACTGTTGGCTCTAGGAGCTATCAGTCAGAAAATGAGTAAGAGGAAGCGGGGACATGCAGCAGAAACAGCTATGATTTATGCTTGTGCTGTTATAATCGCATCACAGCACAAATTTGTTCTGAAGAACTCAGTTTAATACTTTGTGTACTCAAATTTGTCATAGGTCTGTGCAGACACAGAAACAATGTTTTTATTGAACTATGATCTGATTGACTAGAAATGCATTTAGCCCAGATGACAGTTTTTAACCACTGATTTCGATTTAAAAAGTAAAGTATCCTATAAAGATTAAATTATAGTAAACAAGGTAACAAGCCACACAGAGTTGTATGGCTCTTGTCTGGAAACTGTAAGCATAACAAGAGGTATCACCCACTATGAATGCATTCACAAGCACTGGTACTGAGTGTAGGTTTCAGAACATTTGCGAAATTTTGATTGCAATTTGTCAGGCATGTTGGATAAAAATCTATTAACTTAAAATGTAAGACAGAAACCACAATTTAAATAGTTTTATTACTTAAATATTTGAAAAGCTGAACAACTGTTAAAGTCACGAGTTGAAGAACTTGGCTTCACTTCATTTATCAGTGATTATTCACTATTAAAAATAGCTCACAGTCAATTTGGTAGTGATAAAGAAAGAAAACTTAAAATACCATGGGCGCAGAGTTAAGTGTAAAATAGAAATTGCCTGAAGATTTACTGCATCACAGGACTTCTCAGTTATCCTCAGAAGCTGCCACTTAAGCTTTGTGTTCTGGGAAACATGAAAATGTCATAAATAAATAATGATTTTAAAAAAAAAAAAACAGTTATATTCATTAGATCTGTCTTCCAAATACTTGTCCAAGACCCTCTTTGAATTCATTAAAAGATTTTGCATCTGCAGTGTCATTCTGGGAGAAGTGAGAGGTGGACGGAATGAATTATCAGACCTTGATTGAGCTCTGAAGTCTACAATATTGCTTCAAGTTACTTTACCCAAAAAGGAGTGGTTGAATTTGGTATAAGTAGGGACAAAATAACAGAAGTGAACATGTACAAGAAAGATGTGGACCTGTTGGAGAGGGTCCAGAGGAAGACCTTAAAATGATCAGAGGGATGGAATACCTCTCCCATGAAGAAAGGCTTAGAGTTGAGGTTCTTCAGCCTTGCAATACTTTAAAATGGCTTATCAGAAAGAGCTTTTAATAAGGCCTACAGTGACAGAAGAAGGGCCATGTTTTTACACTAAAAGAGGGTAGGTTTCAATGGATATAACAAAGAAATTTTTTTATGAAGAGTATGGTAAGACAGTCAAACAGGTTGACTCAAGAGGTTTTGGATGTCCATCATTAATAGTAATTAAAAAAATTCATACCATTTATAAAGAATAAGATGGGGTTTTTTTTCCAATAACAGTATAACATTTTAAACAGCATTTTTGTCATTAATACTGAGTTTGTTAATTCATGTAAAAGTTTCTAGGACTTCCATAGAGTTTTTATCACAAATACACATGAATATTAATAAGATGTAGGTAATTTAATTTAAATGGTATTCATGTTTTCCTTGCTCTTTGAACTGTTTTCCATTATTCATTGTTTTCTCAGATCTTTCCTCTAAAAGAGATTTTTAATTCCTTCATTAGGTGGTGAAATTACATTACTGGTTAATGTTTCAGGTTATGTCAGTATAGCAATAGTGTTGAAGAACTTTACCAGCACAGACACAACCTACACCTGCTATCATCATAACAAAGATACCTGAAAAAAATTTTGTCTGAGAGAATCGTAACCTTTCTCTTTCCATTAAATGATGGAGAGTAGGTAATGGTTTTCCTATTTCATTACTCATCAAAATGTGATCAACACACTTAGGTCAGATTTAAGACAGGTTTTCATCCTATGGCTTGTTTGACAATTTCAACTGTAGCAGCCACTTGGCTACAGATTATGTTGCATTATACAGTGTTGTTTCTCTTCTCGTCTCTTCTAATGCAATTCCATTAGAGCCATCCCTATCATCTCATGCTAACACCCGATTATGTATGTACTCTTTCTTTACCCGTAGTGCTATACATTAACATAACTTTGTATGCATTTTTGGATAAAAATCTATTAACTTAAGAAACCTTCAGGTAGGTTTCTGAAGATACTAGCTGAATTCTTCTTATAACACTGAAAATTTTATAGGTAACACATTCTGATTCAAAACAATACACAAATAAGTTGAGGGTAATATTTTTACCTCTTTCACATTTAAAGAGTTTCTACGTAAAATCTTTTTTGTGAATGTTGTGCAGTAGATTCCTTATACTTACATACTTTATTTAGATGACTATCAGAAGCCTGAATGCATTTTTTAAGGAACCTGTTGACAGCATACTGTTCTGTCTGATTAGAAAACTTGGGGACTTTTTCACTTAGTTTGTGTAAGTAAAACATCCATTCAAGTCACAAAACTGTCTATCTGTATTTGTGTGCACAAAACCTTAACTTTGAAGGGAGCTGCATAGTCTTTGATGGTTGTTAGACTTTTTTTTTTTTAATTTATTTTTGGATTATGTGGTTTCTAACTGCTAACAGAAGAATATAATGAGTTTTGCTGCACCAAAAGAATTGTGCTATATAGTCCATGAAACATTTGTGTGATGAATGAACATCTCCCAGAGACTGTTGAAGATTGATAGGAAGTCCTGCAGTATGACTAGCACGTGACACAGATCTTAACAACAATTACCAGATGGACATTTCCCAAGAAACTTTTGCATATCACTTATTGAACTAAAACATTTATGGCTCTTCTGGGTTTTATCCTTTAAAGGCTCTATTTTGAGAAGTCTGGATATGTAAGTGAGAAAAAAAAGGTCTTGAAGTCTTCATAAGTCTGTAATGATTTAATAATCTCAATTATTGCTACCCTTTTATTTTCTTGGATTTCCAGTGTACAAGTTCTCCATTCCTACTGAATGGATTAATCCGTGGCATATCTCTGGTATGCATATGCTATCGAACAGATCGGGCATTTTTAATACGGTGCCTTTATCTTAAACTGTGCTCTCTGCTTGCCTCTCTTTTTGTATCAAAGGAAAATGGAACTAACCATGAAACCTTCAGGATTTTCAATGTACTAACTCCTGAGTTTTCCCAGCATGGTCCCTCCTTTCATTCAGGAAAATAGAACCCACTTTTAAAGGAAAATTAGCAAGCACTAAGGCAAAATTGATTTTATGAGTCTAAAATGAAAACATATAAAGTGCAAGAAATACAGAGAAAACACGGAGAGTGGAAAATAGAAAAGGTAGAAGGGAAACTAAAACCTAAGTGTACCACTGAAAAATGGGAAGGAGCATTTTTTCAGGTGGAATCACTTCTGCCACAGCATGCAGATTCTGGGTGGTGTCAGGAGCTTTGGGACCCAGAGTGGCACAATAGGGGGTTGGTGAATGATTTGACATATCAGTGGGAGCCTCCTGCTCTTCCTTCCAGCCTTTATGTAAGTATGGTGAATGAGTGGTACCAACTGAGAGACTTGCAAGGTGTTTTGGGTCTGCTAAATGTTTTGTGGGCTGTTACCCACTGCAAGGCTGGCAGGAGAGAAGGAGGAGAAGCAGTACAGCACGTCAGTTGCAAACAATGCAAAATGTTTGGGTTTTTTTTTTTCTTCACTTAAAACTACATTTTTTTCTCTACTTAAAACTACATTCTATTCACTGCAATAAAACTGTCTTTCCTCCAGTTCGTGAGGAATTCTACACTTGTCTGTTCTGTCCACATAATGCCTATAAAGCCCTTCCCTTCCTGAAGGGAATCACTTCACACATCTGCTGCCCTTTCACACTTTGATGTAGACTGTTTCAGATTCTGTGAACATGCCATATCCCACTGGCATTTAGACCCTCAATATCCACACACACTCTGCCGTGGTTGATATGCTTGGTTTAAGATTTCAGAATTTTTTGAATGATGAGGTTAGATACGACCCCAGAAGGAAGAGGTTCATTCCATGGTTTCATGGCTTTACAGATGAAGGGTAGAGGAAAAAGTAAAATTGCCTTGTACTCTTACAATGGTTTATGGGCCTTCTCAAACTTGGAAGACCTGGAAGTTGGAAAATACCTTTTTGGCTTTCCTCTGACCATCATCAAGACATCAAAGCTTCACTCCAGTAATATTGTCTGCATCTTCTGCTACTTGGATGTGCAGTATAGTTTTAGTTTGACTAGGTTCCTAGCCTGCCCAGTCAGGACTCTTCTGGCTTGAAATGGGAAGTGTGATGCTACTTTTTTTGCTGTACTTGTTTTAATGTTGGAGTTTATAATGTATTTACAGTACTAATTATGTGACCTCGTAGGGAACATGGGGCAGGATGAAAAGAAGAGTTTAATTCAAATCTGCAATGTTAACAATTGCCTTAGTGGTTCAGTAGTCAATTTTAGTACTTGAAATATTTTTCCACTCTTTGCTATGGAGGAAAAAAAGTAATTAAAAAAAACTATTTTTCAAGGATAAGAAGAATCTGTTTGATAAGCAGCATTGTTCACCAAGATGATGTGTCCAGAAAATTTCTACAATTGGAAAGGCACAATGACTTTAAGATAGGAAAACTGTTTTATCTTTACTAAAGCTTTTTTCTATATCTGGAAATCTGCTGTATGTGTTGTAAGGATATATCAAAAGGGTACCACACCCTTCAGTCATGGCAACATGTATGAAGGCAGTTGTGCTTGCTCTTTGCTATCTGAAATTTGGTGTGTGCTGTTACTGCAGATAATGGCTTTGAAATAGTCTGAAGTCTTCTGAGAATCACAGATGTGCAAGAGCTTTGAAGGACACTGAAATTAACTTTACAGAAAAAAATTACTATAATATTATTGGAGGGTGGGGGGGGGGGGAAACTTGTTTTCTGACCCTCTGCATTTTAATTCTGCTGCACTGATTTTTTGTGTGTAGTATCTCCTGAGCTGATAGTCGTATATTTCACTGAATAATCATACAAGACTATTTACTTAACCAAAAGAAAAATGCATATACAGGTATTTAAATTTCAAATTCACCACACCCTGTGTAAACAAACAGTAGAATGGAGTGGGAAGAAAAAAAATTTTCTGATTAGCGGAGTAATGTGGTAGGAAGGGTGACTTAAGATCAAGGATAGGAGCATATTCTTAAGAGAAAAGACTTTTTCAGCAATTACTCATGCCAATCTTGCAGCATCTCAAAGGAAAACAGGTATTGAAGTGAGGTGGAACTCAGAAAAAATAGATCACATTTTCCAGAACAGCAGTGCCAAACAGTAACAATAAAGTCTTACATTTTAGTACTTGTTAGCAACTAGTGCAATGCATACACATAGGGTCTTGATTTTACTAAGATCTGAACTTGCATTAATATAATCTGGAAATTGATGCCTGTACTGGGTCTTGCTGGGATGGAGTTGTTTTTCCCCAGAGCAGCCCTCTCAGTGCTGTGCTGTGTGTCGGTAGCTAGTGAGGTGTTGGTACCACAATGGTGTGGTGGCCACTCCTGAGCATTGCTGGCTCACATCGAGGCTGTCTGTCCAACATTCCCCTCACCCGTAGGCTGAGGGTGGGCAAGATCTTGGGAGGGGACATAGCCAGGACAGCTGATTCCAACTGGCCAAAGGCACATCCAGTACTACAAGATGTCTGTCCAGCAATAAGTAGCTGAGAAAAAGGGAAAGGCAGTGGGGGCATTTGTTATTTACACTGTTTATCTTCCAGAGCAACCATGACATGTAATGAAGCCCTGTTTCCTGGAAAATGGCTGGATATCAGCTGCTGATTGTAAGTAGAGAATAAATCCTTTGGCTTTTCTTTGCTTCCATGCAGAGTCTTCTTTTGTTTTAGTAAATTGCCTTTATCTCTACCCATGAGGTTGGTGATTTTTTTCCCACCTTATTTTTCTTCCCTCCCTGTCCTGCTGAAGAGGGGAGTGATAGAGTGGCTTGGTGGGCAGCCAAGATTAAGCCACCACAGTGCTGTATTATTCAGTTGATATAGCAAACTGTTTCATCAGTCATATTCAGCTTTTTTAACGCTGACGGGAAAAGCATGAAACATACAGACCATGGCTGATTTCTCTTTCAATAGTCACCTGAACAAAAATATCGAGAACATAAACTGAGAACTGCTGTAATAATACACACTCCCACCCATGAAAGAGGAGAAAAGTGAGGCAGGTTCTTTTCAAAGCTCACAGATCAGCTTAAAACTGAGAAGATTATTTACTTCCAAAACCAAGGATGCACCAGCAAAAGAAACATCAATCTGGATCAGTCCGGGCTTTCATGTGACATTAAAGAATGAAGACTTGATGCTTGTTTCAGATTCATATCAGTATTGACTTTTCAGTAACAAGCAGATAACAGAATACATCTTCCTACACCATTTACAGATCACCCCTGCGTTTAAATTAAAGCATGAGATATTTTACAAGAGACGATCTGTTGCAATAACAAAACCACATTTTCAGGATGTAGTACTTTCTCCAAAATACACGAAATAACAAGAGTGGTAATGTGGTGCAAACAAGTCTTAGAACTTTACCTTTGTGGCAGCATCAAAACAGACAAAACCCATGCTAAAGTCGATGGTAAGTCCCATAAGATGACTCTCCAAAACACAGGCATATGTCTTGCACTATAAAAGAAAAATCAGAGATGGTAGTTATTACAGACCATAGCTCTTCAAATTCTTCATAGGACCAGTATTACTGTGCCTTTATTCTAGTGTTTATAGATGTCAAAATTATTATCAGAAATGTTATCTGCGTGTAAATAGGTCAATTTATTGCCAGTGTATTTCAAATCAAAGGATTTATATCAGTGACGACATTTTGTACGTATTGTAAAAGGAGGCTTTCCTTACATTAGGGAAAAAATAAATCAGAATCAGAACTGCCTCTGTGGTCTAGCAATGATAACTGCTAAAATGTAAGTTTAATTATTTTTTAACTCTCTTATTTGTTTTTGTATCTGGTAACTTCCTCTAACACTGATATATTCCTTTTAGCTATTTAAGAAGAAGTATTTGCATTTGTAAAATACCTCTTTGGAATGCTTTTTATTGGGGTTTTTTTTGTGTTCTTCTGAGTCTGAGTGGAAAAGGTAGCATCTCATACCATGTAGCAATTGATATAATAACGGGAAATATCTTTTGCTTCAGCTAGTGAACCTATATATCTCAAAGAAATTTCTATAAGAAACCCTGAAATCCTGAAAGCCTTTCTCATTCTACTATTTTAAAATCTATCTATATATTTCCATAACATCACACTTCAGTACATGCTTTGAGACATCTATTAGTGTCATTTTCAGGATCAAAACTATTGCCATTCCTGAAGGCTGACTTCAGGTAGAAAATTCCACTTGTATTTTTTCATCACAAATTATGTAAAAAAAAATTAGAACATTTCCAAATCTGATGTAAATTATTTAAAGAAACCATTCTTATTTTAGAAAAATGTTATCCTCCAGATTAAGTGAAATATAGTTGCATTCTTCGAATGTTGCTGTAGCCGCTAAATATACAAAATGAGAACCGAGACTTCCAAAGAACTGTAAACATGGGGACAATGTAAATTACTAAATTATCAGTGTTACTAAAGTATGTGTTCTTTTTCACATTTTGACTATCAAGGACAAATCAAGTCTTTACTTACATACTCCTTGCATGAGATTTTCAGATTTTAACTGGTCTTCTCCAGAACACAAGAAGCTGAAAATCTCATTAACGACTTCTTGGAGGAGTTGAAATAGATATTGCAATGAAGGAAAATTAAAAAGTTCATAGCCATATAGATTCTTTGGTTATTTTAAATTTACTTTCTTACACTTCAATGTAGAGTTCTTTTCTGGAACTGAATTATGTGAGTGAAATGCTTTCTTTGATCACATCAGATCCCAACTACATATAGTTGTTGGTTAATCTTTGTAAACACACCTGGGATTTCTAGAATCAAGTTTCAAATGCAGTGATATCCATCACTGAAGCCAGAGGACACTCTCTGTTAGTTATTAGTAGGGTACAAGAGCAGTGTTTAAGCTTTCTATAGACAAAGCATGGCCATCTGTAACTCAGAAGTAAACCCAAGCCGTGACACATGCCTTATAACATGTTTTTGCGTTATTACTGAGTACCAGCTAAGTTGCCCATCAGTAAATGAAAAGTTTCCTACTGCTGCTGTTGAGGTGAAAAGAAGCAACTGGTCTGTTCTTATAGCATCCAACACTGAAAGAACATTATGTATTTCATTGCATGTATAAAACCTGAATTCATACAGCGTAGAGGTACAGTTGGTCATTTTAACTATTAATGTACAAACCCCCAACATTTTTAATTACAAAATCAATGATTCATCTCTGTGGTGTTGCAGTCATATAATATTTGTGTTTATATTAGCAAATAAAATTGGCTTTTCTTTCCAGCAGCTACATCATAAAACTGTTAGGAATATGTAAACTTTGATCATAAATCAGTGTTGCTAGAAAAGAGAAGGATATTGTCTCTGGCAACATATCACTAATAGAAGAAAAGAGTTTGAAGTAATACATTTCACAGTGACATACTACTTACTTCATACATGCCAAAAATTTCATGTTTTGAAAAAAGAAAAAAATGGACAGTTTTTTAAATTATCTTCCTAACTTCTTACCAGATACGAACTACATTTTTATTTGTAGACCTTCAAGATGCTCAGAATAGATATACAGCCTTTACTGAGAATTAAATTTTGGCACACAGACGGCATATCAGATTTTAAAAATGTATTGTCATCTAACTCATCTGCCCTCCCACTTCAACACCGGAGGTCAAGCTGCAATGTGCATTGTAGCACACCGTTGAGCTGGCATAGTTAACTCTGCTTACAGCATTCTTAAAAAAATTCACAAAAATGGGAGAATAACAAAAGGATCTTTGAACAGTGAGATTTCTTTGGGGAAGAATGTCCCTTGCTTTATGCATATGTTGTACGCACTTGCACATGATTCTGGTCACAGGCCAGGGTATGAATGTGAATTTTCAGACACTCATTAACTCTGTTAAGGTCTCTCTTTGCAGAAGTTCTTCCCAGGAGACTTGATAAAGTAAAATTTCTTACACATTTAACAAACACTTTAAATCATTAAATCAGTGACTGTTAATAATATATACTGGGGGTGTTTGGCTTCAGTTGATGATTTCTCACATAAAGCTCGTGAAAACCATATCAGAACTGAAGCATCTCCTTCCAAAAAGTAGCAGAAGATATTTCAGCACCCAATTCTTTTTCTCTCACAGAATACAGAATCTTAAATTGGGTTTATGAATAATTCAGTGGGTCAGGCAGGGGCTGAAGGAGACAACCCAAAGTTCTTCCTTAGCTTCTACTCCCTCAATACACACAGTTTAAATTATGGAAAGAATGATATGCTGTAAACCTTGTGTTAAGCTATCTCAGAACCTAAGGGAAACCATACTATAAGTTCAAGATTTAATTCGGACTTTCAAACTCGGTTTGAATTTCAATGAAGAAGCTGAAGTACTTTAAGCACTGCAACAGAAACCAGCTCAACACAATGATCCTTATATTAGGAAACAAACAACTAAAATACAAATAAGGACAGCAAGAAAAAAAAATCATGATGGAAATGGTGTGGTAAAATTTTTAGCATAAAGTAGCAGGAACACGAAGGGAATTTGACATAACTGCACAACATTATGCAAGCTATAGCAGTCTTGGATTTTCCATATAACAGTGCTGCGAGGTAGTAAGGAAAAAAGATCTCCATTTCAACTATTTTTTTTTGTGTTTAATAGGTAATTATGAAAATGGATTAGCACCCCTTATTACTCTAAAGAAAACTAATTGAAGAGTGACTATAATACTCCACAATGGCACCACGGCAATATTGCACCACATATTATTGCTAAAGTATTGTCAGCTTGACTCTCTACTCTCTTACATATTTCTTTCCTAACAAAAAACTAACCCTGCCTAATTCTCATTTTAGATGGCCTTCTGGCATAGGCTGTGAATTAGGCATAAGGAGAATTTATGACATGTTTTTAGTGAGGCATTTAAAAAAACATTTTCATTTGTGATGTGTTTTTTAGAATTATATAAGACTAGGGCCTTGATTAACCTCTCATGGAGGTTAATGCCAATTTAAATGCGTCGGGTAACTTATTATTTGTATGATTATGGAATAGTACACAACACATTTGAATAATTTTAAATGCAGTTTCAAACTGCAATTATATTTTCAAAATTGTATTATTTTATAGTAAGATAAACCTGCATATAGCTAGATTGCAATTCAAATGAAACAGGAGTATTGATATGAATATGATTGCATAAAATACAATTTTAGTAAAATTTAAAGTTTATATCTCAATTACGAACCTGTTACTTTTTTTTTTCCCTCACAGAGCAATGAGAGAACTGGTTGGTGATAAATTATACCATTACTTAGTAAAACCAGATTTCACCTGAATCTGAAAACTGGTGGATGAAAGCAGGAATGGATTGCTGAAAGATAAATGAGGATGCCAACACCAGTTGTATTAAAAATTCAGATTTTTTTTCCCAAACTGAGATGTAGAAGAAGATGCAAAATAACAAAAAAAAAAAAGGAAGAGATGTAATAATAAGAGTAAATTCCACGGTAATAATCCTTCATGAGTAGCCAGTTTGCCCACCTTCATAAATTTGATATAATCAATCAGTCTCAGGAAATCTTTACTTTGAGTTCATCATTGCTACTCTAAACATTAGTAGAATGAAAACAAAGGTGTAAAGGTTAAGATTAATCTAGGGTTAATATTATTAGGGAAATTCTTTTTGAGAAACATGTGAGCAATTTCAAATAAATATAATTCTAAGACCAAAGAGAAAAGTCTAAACTAGGAATGTTACAAGATGAATCAATAGTAGAAAAGGAAAAAAATGAAGTGGCTTCTAGGCTCAAAGTTGTTCCAAGAAAATTGCCATATATTCTTTTACTGATGGCACAGCAATGTTTCCACAAACAATGTTTGGATCAGTTATATGAGAAAGACAAAGCATCTCAAATATTTAGTAGCTGAGAAAATATATCGTTGCAATTTTTATACAGAAAAACTACACTTAGGGTTTTGAGCACAACAGAGTTCAAAAGGTAGGAATAGCTCCTGCAAAAGGTAGCAGAGTTCATGAACTTAAAGATAAAAGTTGAACCTTTCTTGACTCCTCCTCCAACAAAGGTGATATGAACTAAAACTGACACCAGTGTAGTTTTTGTAAAAATGAATCATCATTAGTATATACTAATTAAGTCCATCTGCATGTATTGGTTTATAGGTTAGGATAGGGCTAATATATAACTAACTAACAATTTGTCTAAATAAAAAGCTGCCAGTGCTTGCATTCCCAGGAGGATGCAGAAAATGAGTGCAGGGAAAGTGAGCACTACGCAGTTCTTGTAGAGGCTAACATGCTAATATGACTTTTGTAGGTGTGTATACAGAATACCTTCTGGCAACATCAGCTAAAGCTGTTCAAACCACACGTACTTTTCATGATTAGAAACACCAATGTAACAACTAGGATCAGGTGTATTACAATTTTTGTGACTATTTTTTTCTCCTATTTTAATAAGAAGTATGACTTTTTGGTCACGTGAGAAAAAAATGTCATCTTTAAACTCACTCTCACTCCTGATTATTATAAGGACAATTTAGTTCCTCCAAGGTTCTCTTATGTTATCCAATAGCAAATCAAGCAACACGTAAGAATATCTAAACAGCTGGCTTTGTCCCTGATCTATAGATTGTTTTCCCTCTTCCATCCAGGAACTTTGGTTAACAAAGATGTATCACTTAGTCAGAATAACTCATAGACTTCATTTGAAGCGATCTCTTCTGAACATTAGATGGCAAGCTGTTTTGATGCAATTACCTATATAAAGCAATAATAATTTAAGAGCTACACGAGGTCAGAGAATTTCTTAAATTGCATCATTATTTCATATAGACCTAATTTGTTAATATACCAAAAGGCACAAGGCAGTTGTTCTCACCTGTATCCGTTCAACTTCTAAAAAAGTTGCTGTTTGGAAGGCTTTTTCCCATAGTGTTAGGTCAGACTCTAGTTCCACAGAAAAATAAAGATCTTCTCCAGATTCAGACTGGACACTGAAGCAATGTTTCCGCCGGTCCAGTAGATCACTGTCCTGGTGAAAACCTGAAGTTATATAATCTGGCATACATCAATTAATATTTTAATTGCAAACATCTATGCCTGAAATTTAGCATTTTTAAATGGCATTTTTAATGATATAACAGTGTAGTAACTCCTGATCGACGAAGAACTGAAAATTAGGGGTTTGGTCTAAAACTCATTATTTCAACAAATATTAAACCTCTCTTTGAAATGGTACAAACCAACACTGCATATCTGGCATAACTTCCAATATTTTAACAAATCACTTCCTAAACCTGTTATCTGCTATACAACTTAGATAAATTCTACAAAAGGTGTCTGCTTTCCATTCACATAAGAGGAAAGCAAGTATCAGCTTATCTGAACTATTTGACTTACCCACCCTACACTGGATGTCTGGCCAAAGGATGCAAGAGATTTATTTAAGCAGTATGAAAAGTGCAGCTGTTCTGTTTGCCTTATAGAGGCTAGAAAAAAAAGTTTAGATTTCTGGTGACTTGTATGTGACTGTAGTCACATACATAATATATAGCAGAGACCATAGTGACTGGCAGTGGTTATGTTGCTGGCTTTGTACCTGGAGGAGGAAGTTAGTTTTGGTTTTACTTTCAAAACACCACCACACAGTGGATATCAAGATATAAATATATAATATTTAACGATTGCTAACATTTGTAATTGGCACTAAATCAAAGAATAAACAAGTTTATCTGGAAAGTAATTACTTTTTTAATATAAAAAATAGAAGATGCTTTATGTTAAAACTCTGGTATGTGATTCATCCTTGAGAAAATTATATTTGCAGAAACAATTTTAATTAATTTTTTCCATACTATGGCAATGCAGCAGTCATAAGCCACAAACTCACCAGCTGTCATTGCAAACACACCTGGGAATTTGTGTATATGTAACTTGGGTGCAATTTCTGCATGCTACCCCATAGCAGAGGGTACAGTTGACATCACTAAAGGAGACTCAAGACAGTATTGTCTTCTGGTTATACACAGCTTCAATAGACCAAGGGGACCATAAATAGCTGATACTAGCTGGAAGAGCACCTTACATTGTTAAAGATAGCTCTCTGGGGCAGAGAACCAGGAACCTAAAGCTGACCAAGAATAGAAATATGTAAAACAGAAATCTGTTTGAAACAATTACTCTCAGGCTAATAATGAGGCAATGGCAGACAAACACTGTTTTCCTCTACCTTTTCATTCAGTACACGTGACAGATCAGCTCAAGAAAGACAGTACATCATACATTCATGAATGCCACTGATTCAAACCTCTTTAGAGATTCTAGAAAAATCAGCTAAGGAGGCAACATCGCCCCTCTTTGCAATCACCATGACAAAAGCAAGTGGATCAGACTTTAAAATGACCAGTCATTGTGGAATTTCTTTCCTCATATCCATCAAGTCCTAAGCTTAGTAGCTCAACAGCATGAAGCCATGGATGGAAAAATGTGAATGAACATAGGCTGTTAGTTCTTAAAAAAAGCATTTAAAAATATATATATATTCTCACATTTTTTTCTTCCAGGTGTTCAGAGGGCTGTGTAGCTAAATAATAGCTTATGACCCATGATAAATACTTTCGTTTCTTTTTTTTTTTTCCTTTAAACTCAGGCCCTTCTGTTAAAATTAAAATGTCATCTGTGCTCACAGTATGTTTTGACCAGCTTTCAAAAGAAATCATAATGTCTGGGCTGTTGTTAATGACACCTATGTCCCACTGCACATTCAGCCTCAAAGTGCACAGAGCAGCAGCACTGTGACAAATGTTTAATCTTGTGGATATGTGTAGCAACATAAAATATATCATTTGGCACTTGACTTACAATCCCTATCAACAGGAACTGAATGAGCAAAAGCACCGGATGACCCTCACTCCTCCAGGGAAGAGATATTTTGTATAGTATAACATCACTTCTTGTCTAACAGGGTCTTAAACTCATTATGCTCCCAGAGCTACACCTGATTAAATGGGCCTGCTGGTCCATAACCAAATGGATCTATTCAGCAGAGAGTCTGACAAAACTCATGTGTAAATTACATATATTTCCCTGGGAAGGTTTTAGTTTTTCATAGCTACAACCTCAGAAGAAACTAAAAATATTTTGAACTCATCTTTACTTATTCTTGACAGCAGTCAGTAGAGAACAATAAATTATTACTAACGCAAACTCTTAAACATTAGTTGAAACAAGGCTATAGATCGCACACTGTAAGATCATGGGAATCACTGTCATTAAAGCAACTGAAGTAACAGCCCTTGTTTCAAAATGGAAGGAAGTGTAGTGCAGTGCTTGGTTCCAGAAAGCATATCTCTCTTTAGCTGAGCACAGTTAATATTTGATGCTTTTAAATTACACTGTTATGACTGTCCCATTATTACAGGCTTTTTTTTTTTTTTATTAAGAAGAATACACTGGCTCTGAAAACAGGATGAGTTCTCATGTAGACTGTGAAAAATGAAAAGTTAAAAGTTTTACTGAGATTGATCTCTGTTAAAATGTGTTTGGAAAATAAAAAAATCCCAGAAAAGGCTTCAAAGTAATAAAAAAAAAATGCACTTGTACTAAGTGTTACATCAAACCTAGAGGATGAAAAGTGAAAGAACTAAATAGGATCTACAATGTTAATCCATGTTTTTGGTATTTATATATGAAAATGGGAAGACTGCTTTAGAAAAGATGTAATCAATACTAGGTAGCATTTCCCCTCAAGTAGTTTACATATAAGAATTTCAGAATATTTCAACTACTGCATCATCTAGTAACAAACAACACATAATGTACTAATTTATTATTTACATGTTGTGAAGTTCCTATTTGGAATGAAAACAAAAATCAACATTTCCACAGAAATAATAATTTTCCATAGAATACTGATTTCATTTATTGACTAGTTCTAATGTATGTGTTTGTAATTTTTTTTTATATCCATTTCTATGATTAAAGCCATGGTAAAAAAAGTTCCTGTCAAGTATATTTAAATGTTGTACTTCAGTTTTTAAAAAAACCTGCTGACATGCCTATGAGCTATTCCATTGCTTCTTAGTGTTATTTCATTCTACTTGTAAAAGAAATTTGGTACAATTCTCCCTTTAGTACTGCTTACGGTCCTCTTTGCTGAAAGATAATTTTTCATTTGTTCTTGGGCATTTAAAAAGTGAAATCTGTATTCCAAATTTATAGACCTAACCATTTCCGCTTGTACAATGGCGGGAAACAATATAAAGGCAAATTTAAAAGACAGCTAACCAAATGCCCTTGTAAATCAAAATTTTTCTGCCTGAATCCAATTGGCAATTCTCCAAAAGCATCTGCAAATTTAACACAAACTTGTCAGGAGTCTCAAAACCAGGTCTGGATTAAGCATGAATCTTCATTAACTTTTACCAAACGGTTATTTCAGCTAAAATATAAAATGTCATTCCACCCATTTAAGAATCTGCTATGACCCTGTAATTTTATAATCACTTACTAGTTGATGATGGACATGAGCCAATTTAATGTTGATTTCTTAAGAACTGTTCCATACTGTTAATGATTAGCTGTACCATTTGCCCCTGATGTTCTCAATGTGAATTAACGCAGATTCTCTGAAGAGGAACAGTCACAAAACTTGTAGCATTATGTTAATTCCCTACTGGAAGGAAAGTACTCCTGCTGAAGGATGGGCTGTGAGGAAAGTCCTTGGCTTACACCCAGCTTCAGGGTAATCCAGCATCTCTGCTGACAGGATGGTATGACTCCTGCTTGCCTAATTAATAATGATGTCCATGTTAAGTGAGAGTAATAAATTTGTCTAAGGGAACCAAGTACGGCTCATTAGACAGGTCCTTTCAAATTAAGGCAGAGTGCTTCTTTATCACTGAGTAGTGACATCGCCTTCTCTTCTGCAGAGGTAATCTTTTCTCTTTTGAAAGACTGCCCTCTCCAGAAGCAGAACTGCTCCTTTTCAGTAAGTTGTGTCTTTCCAGTTTTTGTATGATCAATGAATTAAATACTTATATTTTGATTATTATTTAAATCTGCTAGGGTGCAAGAGACCCTCAGCTTTTACTACAGTGAAAGTTGAGTGATTCTACTCTACAAAGGCCTGTGAAATAGAAAGCAAAGCCATGTCTACCATTTTCATGCTCATGACATGATTTTTAACCAGAAGGTGCTCAAGAGCTGTCTGGAAATCTGGTTGATCTGTAAGGTTATATGTCATATATTGAAATGTGGCAATTGAACTTTAAATATTAGTGACACTGGTGAACTGTTTTTGACCTGAACAACAATTCATGTAAGATGTTCAAAACCATCCTTATCAGATTTGTGTACCTAAGCAGACAGAATAGACCATGACTTTTGAGAAAATTGTATTTCAGTTGTTAAAATGAGGTAAATATTAATATTTGAGATATTCATTACAGTAATCCTTAGTAATGCACAGATGAGAAAACAAACACAATGTGCTTTCTTTGTTTAGACTAGTTTAGTCCTGCAAAAAGGCTCTGCTTCATAACCAAAATTCAAACCGAGGACATAAATTCTCTGAAAATAAAAAGCATTCTCCCAACAATTCAAGAGTGCAATAACTCCACAGCGACAGTAAAAACTAATCACTTCATGCCTTTACACTTGTTGGCATCACTGTTTGTGTCTCCTTTCACTTATCGGCTCCATCTACATAAACACACATCCTTCTTTCTAAGGGATTCTAATGATCTATTTCTTTATCTGAAACTTTGGGAACACTTTTCTTAAGCATCACCATTAGTTGCTATGGAGATGGTTCTAATAGCATTTACAGGCAGCAGGGAACAGATTCACCCCAGAGTGAGGAAAAGATGCTGCTTCTTCAACATATCCTCATTAATCAAATAATAAAAGAAAAAAAGACCCATGCAGACATATACATGTTTGTATGTTTCTGATCTTATTTGGACCTTTCTGAATGTTAATGTTAAAAAAAGTAAGAAAAATACTGAAATTACTTGTGCGTATATATACCCGCACAGAATTCCAGCTAAACTAGAACTGGAGAAAATATTTTTTAATGTCCAACTTCTATGATTTCTCAAGGGGAAAAATAATTACAGGATAAATTTTACTTTCAATTAAATTTCCATTAGAAAAAACTGTCCGATTCCTTGAGAGAAACAGAAATGTTCATTCACTGTAACCTAATGTGTACAGCAGTAAGCTTGAATGACTTCCCTACTCTGCCTGAATAGGCAAATTAATTTCCTATTCTTTCTGATTAACAGATGATGCAGTCTCAAAGACCCTCGCTTGAATCAAAGCAAGAGTCAACACGGAGACGAGAAGGCACTGGGAACACCTTATAGCAGCCATCCAGTACCTAAACAGGGCTACAGGAAAGCTGGAGGGGGACTCTTTATCAGGCAGTCCACTGACAGGACAAAGGGTAATGGGTTTAAACTAAAAGAGGGTAGATTTAAATTAGATAGGAGGGAAAAACTCTGTACTGTGAGGGTGGTGAGGCCATGGCACAGGCTGCCTAGAGAAACTGTGGCTACCCCCTCCCCAGCAGTGTTCAAGGCCAGGTTGGATGAGGCTTTGGGCAACCTTGTCTAGTGGGGGGTGTCCCTGCCATGGCAGGGGGAGAGAAACTAGGTGACCTTTCGGGTCCCTTCCAACCCAACCCATTTTGTGGTTCTATGAATTGTGCTATTTCTTAATAACCACCACTCAGAAATGTGTTTATTTTAATGTCATATTTTCATAAACCAGACTAATCATCTGGGGAAAAAATTATTTTCATTCTTTCCAGAGAAGCATTGTTGGTTATATTCTACTAAAGACAAGTCAGAGACTAATGTACCTATAAACAGGGATTTAAAAATGTGATTATTACCTCTTTGGAGAGATATTAAGGTTCTGTACCTCTCGAAACACTGAGGTATTATTTGCTGGAAATTAAGTTTAAGAGCAGATCCCAGAGGACTAAACATAATGATTATAGATAGCAATGCTAAAGAGTGATTGTATCTTTTCATTCTTAGCCCTTGTTTACGACTTTCACAAATTTAAATCATTGTAGCTTGTTGGAAATTTTTTTTTCTAATTTAGTTACCTGCTTGAGGATATTTTTTTATTTTCATATTAAAACAGCTGGATCACTTCGGTGAAACAAATCAGGAAAAGGGAAGTTTGTCCATATAAAAACTAAATTAAAAAACACACAGGCAGAACCACCTCCTGAAACTGCATTTCAGGCCACTATAGACCCTCCATTCTTTGGAACAACAACTGCTTCAGGGACAGGAGAAAACTTTCGCTGCCCTTGAAAAAAAAATAGAGTTTCAGATCCCTTGAAAAATTTGTATTTTCTGAGCAAAATCTGGATGTTACCATTTTGAAGATTTCATTTCCATGAAGATGTATCCCCATGGAGTATAGGAAAGGAACTCCCTAATTTTCCCAGCTGTTAGGGGATTTTATGTTAACAACCATGAAATGAGAACAGGATAGATCAGTTCTTCTTCAAGAGGCTATGTACCTATTCAGTAAGAGAAAAAAAAAAAAGCACCTGACTAAAAACCAGAAAGAGACAGAGAAGCTGTGAGAGTAAAAGTCCTTGTAATTCTCACATGGCAAAATTTTTGTGCATTTTTGTTGGTGTCTTTTTTTCAATTTTAGATGCATTTGCTTTAAAGGTAGTAAAAGGTCTTTTAAAGGTCTTCCTCTTGGAGAACACAAATATTGTAAGAGTATTGTATCCGATTAAATAAAAGGCCAGAAAATTACCCACCATAATCATTTAAATCATAATTAGTTAAAATACAATCATTACTTACATAATTGTATGCATTTTTTCCCTGTTTTTTTTTCCCACAGAATTCCTTACTTAGATTGTCAATACATTATGGAAGGCTGAGAATAGATAAGGGTAGCATTTGTGTTGGATATCAGTATGTCAGCAAATTAGTATCAGTACATGTATAAAAATTATATTTTTCATGTACTTGCTAACAGTACTCTGAAAAAAATTCAGAAGTGCCTATGGAAAAGAAGATCCTATCATAAAACTACAAAATAAAAATGTATCAGAAAATTAATGTTTCTATTTTTCAGTGTTGCCTCTTAGTGTTGAGAATAAGTAATATGTAGAACTCCACTGCAAAGAGAATGCATTAAGGGAAATTTTGAATAGTTATCCAGTGAAAAAAATACAGCGTGACCCCTGTTGCATGAAAGCCTACAGTCCTACATTCTTTATGCAATAAAACTGCAACATCTTATGCTAAATTTAATTATTGCAATAGTCAGAAAAGCTAAACCAAAAAAGAAACCCTCATATTATTAAAGAATGTGATTAGAAAATAAGAGAAAATTGATAAATTAGAGGAAAATGCTATAAAAAAATCTACTAAAAAGTACATATTAGGACATATTAGTGGGTAAAATACTGAAATAAGGCATCCATCCAGTCCTGATTAGACTTGTGAAGCCCTCTGAAGCTTTGGATAAATCTTGAATATCTGGGAAGCAAGACACATATCTTTCCTGAGTAAACTCAAAATATATTCTATTCCCTCAATTCATGTGTTTATGTATCCACTGGCATTAAACTTAAAATTTAACCGAATATATAAACATTTTCAGTAGATTCCCATACTTTCTATATCAGCCTTTTCCCTGATACTTGCTTCTTGTTGTAAAACTCAAAATATTTTTGTATGACACATTGAAGAGCGAAGGACTGAGCTATAGAAAAAAAAAAATCTCACAATTAAAAGGATGAATCTGAAAGAGCATTAGCAACTCAAGGAAACAAGGCAAACATCCTGGCAGAGAAATTCAATCTTTTATATTACTCTTTATTTTTCTGTCTGAAAATTTTAACGAACTTTATTCCATCTCCACATGGAAAAAAATGCTTAGAAACTTAAGTTATTTACCAATTTATCAAAGACACTAAATTCTTGTTAAAATATACACACACATGCACATCATGCACATTCAGAACACACATGTTAAAACTGCTTATTAAAAACACAGGAGGTGCCAAAAAGACATACATAATTCAACCAGCTTTGAAGCACTGAACAGGACAAGTCTATCTGCCCATTTCTGAAGCTGGTACCTGCTTTTCTGGAGCACTGAAGATTTGATCAATCCTAATATTGGAATTAGTTGGCTGTTACTGGGGCTTTACCCCTCAAAACAGAGGATAGGGGAAAATAAGCTTCTTCCAGAATAAACTAGGGACAATTTTTTATATTAATTTCTACCACCAATTCTGTTGATAATGAGTCACAGATCCATTTTAATGTCAAAAGTGGCATCATTCGATTATCCTGTCTGACAAATTGCTTTATATAGATCACAGATTTTCATCCACATACTAATGTCACTATACAAGTAGCAACAGCTTGAATAAAACTGGTGGTACAAAAAAAACCCAACACACCCAACAAACTGGCTTAAAAAGCTATCAACTTCATACCAGTTTCTTCCACTGATTAATCATCAGAACTTTTACAATTTCTAACATCTTCAATGTGTACTCACTCTTTCTGTTTCTTTTTAGGGTTAAACAGCTCTTTAGTGCCTTATATTTTCTCTCTGTTGAGGTACTTCTACCCCGTAATCAACTATTGCATTTTTAATACATTACTTTGTATGCTTATCAGTTTATGCATTTAGCCCTCCACAGGTCTTAAGTTATTTGCATCTCCATAAATGTTCCTTTTCCATCAAACATAGTGCACTGCTGTTTGCCATTATTTCACAATGCATAATTTAATTCAATATAATTAAAATGAAATTTTTGTGCTCAGCCTGCTCTACCTACTTTGCATGTCAAAAATTATTTCAACCCCAAAATCTTGACAATGAAGAGCTTTCTACTTAAATATATTTTTACCTAGTAATTTCAAAACTTTCTGGAGAACCTTTTTTTGTATATTGTTTTGGTAGTGTATGAATGTGACGTGACTGTCAGGGTTTTGAGGTTTTTACACTTTTTTTTAGTACCTACAATTTTAAATAGTGAATTAGGGGATCAGTGTTCCTTTGCTGAATTTATGACAAGAAAGCTGTTACTCATAAAGTCAAAAGAGGTTTTGTTATTCTACTTTTATGCTTCAAATTGTAATGTTTTTATGATTATTTAGAAGGGTGTAATCACACTAGAAATAGTGACTTATTGCCTTGCTTAGTGCAAGTCATCCCTTATTTTTCTTGTCATTTGATGGGGGAGAAAAGGAAGAATACAGGAACAATATAATTGTGATTTAATACAAGGACTATGACAAATATGAATCTGCTAGTCATAAATGACATAATAATCTCTAATTAATTTGCAAAAGATCCTGTCTTTTAGGTGCTTTCAAGCTGAGAGAACCCTGAAAATTAGAAAATGGCATCCCAGTTTCCTATATGGTTCATGAGAGGAGCTAGAGACTTTGGAACGGATGCTAAAGGAGAAAGGAAGGACACTCCACAGATGCAGGCAACTATGAAGAAAGCATGGGCCATGGTGGCAACTGAATTTTGAGCTTATTTACCATGTTTGGACTATATTCCTTTTCTGACAATTAAATCAGTGAAGCCCTCTGCTGGGTGTTGACATTAATATTTATTTAGGGGTTTAATATTTTTACTGTCAGCAGAAGTGGTAGCATTCTCTCATATTAAAACACTGAAATATTAATGTATATTCAGTAGGATCTGACAGTTCATATTCTCCACTGTAGTGCTTCTGTCATGAAGAATAACTTAGAGAAATCTCTAACTATGGGAATCCACAATTCCACCCAGAAGGACAAACTTAAGGTAGGTAGTATGCCTCTCTAATCAAAACTGCTCTTGCGAAGTTCATCAGAATTGTAGTCAGAATTAAGGAGTGAAAGAAGTAGAAAATAATTACTTAAGAAAGATTTATTAGTAAGTCCTGTCCTTTTGGCATGAGGGACAGTCATTGAAGTTGCCAGTATACAGCAGCAGAAAATACCAACATTCTTGGGTCAAAGTTGCTTCCTAATTTTTAATGACTGAAAGTCTAAATATGGATAAAGTTTTTGAAGCATCAAATTCCAATTTAAGCAAGACATATAATGCAGATATGTTTTTAATAGTAAGTGTTGTGACAACATTTAGTAGTTCACTTTGACAAAGAAAGCATGACATATGTTCCTTCTGGCTCTACAGAGGTGGTATGGCAGTCCTGACCAATACACTCAGTCCTGAATACAGATGATACAACCTTCTCAGGAAAACCAACAGCCTGAACAACATGGAAAGAAATATACTTTGGAAAGATTAAATCTTCTGCACTACTTCTCAATCCTTGGCAAATTTGTAAAAAGGTTAACACAGACTGCTTGCAAGTCCTTCTTCTTAAAGTGAGTGTTCGCCACAGAAACTATACCTATCTATACTTAAAAATTAAACATATATAGGAATTTTTGTTGACACTGTAGCCAACTGGCAAGGACCAGACCACATCAATACTATGAAACCACTTATTCCCCTAAAACACGGTGGTCACATGTAACAGCTTATTAGAAATGCTCCTTCACCCATAACTCTAAAGCTACACAAGGAATTATCTGGGACAGTGCTAGATGGCCTATTTGGTCCAAAATCCACGGTAGTGATCATGCTAAAATAAATCAAGAATATAGATGATGGCATTCCACTATCTGTGTATGTTCTATATTTACTTCTAGTAAATGTGTAGATTGAAAAATTTGAGTTTAGAGAAGAATATGGAACTAAACCCACTTAAAAGACACTGAGTGATGATACTGTCCTGCAAACGGGCATTAATATCTTCGAGGATTTATCTCTGCCCAATGACATGTGAATGCCTTTTTTGGAGCAGAAACACAGAACGATTACATCTCCTCAAATTTCCTGAAACAAATGACACGAATTCAGTCTCTGCCATGGAGGAACGGGAAGTGCAGGAGAGAGAACACTCTGCGGCAGCAGATCCCAGGTTTCTTTTCTTCATTTTTTCATTAGGTTTCCTGAGCTATCATGCTATCTATCAATCTCTGAGAATATAATTGCTTCAAATTCTGTTAGCCTGCCCTTTTGCTATTCAGCTCATTCTCCAAGGAAAACAATTTTATAATGAAAGTAGCATGTGAGGTACTACATAAAGGAAGAAGTTTGAGGGTGATCACAGAATAACTTTTTTCAGTTTCTTCTGCTTCACTAATATCCATGGGGCTTGTACAAATGTCTCTGGAAATACCCCGCTAAAAAGGAAACATTTATGATGCTGGTATAAAAGCTGAACAAAACCTTGAGTCTCTATAGAGGTTCAGTGTAGTAGTAGTAATGGGAAGCTGTTTTTCTTGGTTTTATGGTTTTACTCGCTTTTATATGTAGTGAAACCATGATTAAGTCCTATAGTACCTGCTGTAGAAAAACAGAACACAGTGAAGATTAGTATTCCAATGTCAGAAGCTGTAATTTTACAGCAGTGATTTTTCTACTTCCATTTTTTATAATTCACACAATTTAGTCAGCTAAAGTACCCGTTTGAAACATTTTAACACTTTATAAGCTTGACCATGTTTACAGACATGGCCATAACTGAATATGAATAATGTGATAAAAATCAAATACATGATATTCCTGCATCAGTTAAACTGGAATTGCCTCTCTGATGAGACATTCCTCTGTGAATACAGACTGAGAATGGAGTATTTACATCTCTTCCCAAACAGGTAGGAGAACAGGGTGATAAGAAAAAAATAGCATGTTTGTTCTCTTTTCTGTGCTTCTAGATAACGGTGCCAGGAAGGCACTGGTTCAGTGTTTACTACTTTGTGTCCTGACTCCTTAGCAGTAAATAACTTCTGCGACAGAGCTGAAAAGAGAAAAATTTCCCACACTGCTATATAAGAAAGGGGAATAAAGAAGGGGAAAAAAAGAAAAATGGCTAAAAAAGAGTGAATTAATATCAAAAAAGGAAAATAGTAGAAAAGGAAAAGTACTTTTTAAATTACAGAACACTGTATGGCATGGGTTCTGTATGTTTCTACTCAAATGGTATAATAAAATCTTTGGATAAATCACAAGGTAGAGCCATCCTGGCTCCATCAGGCTTACTTATCAGAGAAGAGCTTTCCAGATGTCTACTGTTTTCCATGCTCAAGGCATGAAGTAATCAGAAACTACCAGAAAAAATAAAAAATTGCATGCCATAAGTGAGATTTTTCATTTCTCTCAAAGCCTGGCCATATTCTATGTTGTTCCTATTATGCCCTCTGTGCAATGTCTTCACAGAGCAACTTTTTCTGTTAATTCTCTCCCTACATAAACACAAAACTACTAAAGAGTCAATGATTTCATACACTTAGTATGAAATGATGTTATCACAGCAATGGGATGTGTTGTATTAGGCATATTCTACTCCTCGATGAAGACTCCAGACCTCACGGTCTATGTAGCAGTAAAAGAACTCCTTTTACTTTTCTGTTCCAGATTGCTAGGAGAGAAGACTGGTTTTTCTTCAGACTGTACATTTGGTTTCTTTTTTTTTTTGAAGTCTCCAATTTAAATTTTTTCTGAGTTTTGTTGACCTTTTCCACCTGTAATCTCCTCCTAAAGGACAGTATAATGCACCTTTGTGACCTGCGAAAACTAGGAAACATGCCATGTATGCTGGTACATATATGTACAACAATGGCCCTATGCAATTTGCTACTCATAGCTTTAGCTTTCTGAACATATTTCATTATCTCTTCCTACTTTTTACAGTTAAGATGAACTGAAGAAATTGGAAAAAATAGAGGACAAATTTTTTCAGAATGGGATTGCATGTTTTAAGGACTCTGTAGTCTTAGTGATGTCTTACATTGCAGCCACTGTCAGTTGCATCAACATATTTGAAAGCAATGGAATTAATCACAATTTCTTTAGCAACTTCTTTAGGAAAAAAAAAATAGTTATACTGGTTAAATGTGCCACTAAAGCAAAGCTGTAAACCCCATACTGTGTTACGGAGAAATAAAATAGTTTCCAAGTCAAAATCAGTTTATTTTCAATTTTGCCATGACTTTTGAAAACATTCTTTCTAGAGTTTAGCTCAGTATCTACTGAAACCAGGACTTCTGATATTGACTTCAAAGGAAAAAAAATGGATCTCTTTCTGCAAGTTAGTTTCCAGTTACAGTGCTATGCTCTGACTTGTCAACGGGTCTGGCAAAATGGCAATTTATTTTATAATTTCTCATCATACCTTGAGAATTTTGCACATTATCTCATAAACGGAAAATGTTTTTTCAGCTCGTGTCCAATCCCAGGTTGTGACCTTGGAAAAACAACAACAAAAAAACAAAATAGGAAAAGAAAGTAAGTCATTTTTGTTTATTTCAAGAATAAAGTTTACTAAAAAAAAAAATCTGTCCCTAAAACTTTCTACTCTTTACATCATGTATGACAAAGAGCTGCCTCAGAGCAGTAACTAAAAGGGAACAGACTCTTCCATGCAGGCAGGACTTAGGAGACGTCTTTCCTGTCTGCTTGTGCTTCCAGTGCAGTGCCTTTGCAGGCAGCCTGATCTATGCTGAATGATGCAGGCTATGCTCTATGCTGCTCCCATGCTTCCCCTTGGAGCCTCCTACCCACACTGGTGGAGGCTGCATTTAGATCCTGAGAAGATGCAGTCCTTGAATTCCTCTCACAGACCCTTGATTATAAGAGGGTATGTTTCTCACCACTACTCTCCTTGTAACTGCAGGCCACAATTTGCTCCCAAACACTTTAATTGCAAATCCATAATCCCAAAGCCTAGAATCTTCCAATGTCCTAGATACCTCAAACACCTTGAAATCCAGGGAAAAAAAAAAACTACCAAGAAACAACAGAAGCAAAGATCTTTCTTTTTTTTTAAACTAAGATTAATCTAGTCTTAAATTCTAACAATGATTTGAAAAATAGTGTACTTCTCTTTGACTTAGGAATTGACTATTGCTTTTAAAGGTAATAATTTTATGCATCTATTTTACATTATAAATTGTACATATGAAGGAGCTCAATAAAATCATGCAATGGTAAGGGTTAAGACTTAAATGGTACATGAATATATTCAGTAAGGGAAAAGTCACGGGAATTTCACTGCAATCTATAAATAACTTTCCAAGGAAACTGCAAGAAGGAAAGACGAGAATTAGTCTCAAAAGAGCGAAGAACACACAAAGCAGAATGAAAATTGAGACTATATAAAAAAAAATAAAAATCTTAATGGTAAGAAGTATTGAGCAGTGGCCCAGCTCCAAAGGAAGACAGTTACGATTGTTAGGCAAGATGAAGAGGCTGATGAAGACATAAGTTTATTTCTATTAAAGGTTCAAGAATACAAAGTTCTTTGAAAAATGTATCATAAATGATATTCACAGCACACAAGGGAAATATTATATGAAACCCAGTTAACTTTTATCTAAAGAGAAAACAATAATGAATAGACACAACATAGCTGAGAAGCATCTGTGAGTTTTGATGCCTTGATATAAAACCTCTTCTATTATTTGCATCCTCAAACTCAGTTTTCACTCTCATTGAAGCACTGGTATCACACTAGATTTCTAAGGAAGGGAAAGAGTAAATACTGAGAGTCAACCAATCATTGGATGAGTAAAGAAATGTTGGAAACATACAATCTTTATGTCTGAGTTTTAAGAGGGGAGGGGAGGGGAGGGGAGGGGAGGGGAGGGGAGGGGAGGGGAGGGGAGGGGAGGGGAGGGGAGGGGAGGGGAGGGGAGGGGAGGGGAGGGGAGGGGAGGGGAATGGAAGGGCAAGGGGAAGGGGAAGGGGAAGGGGAAGGGGAAGGGGAAGGGGAAGGGGAAGGGGAAGGGGAAGGGGAAGGGGAAGGGGAAGGGGAAGGGGAAGGGGAAGAGGAAGGGGAAGGGGAAGGGGAAGGGAAGCTCCTCCTTCTCCCCTAGTTTCCTGCTTTTTGTATGTATACAGGTACTTCTTTTCAGGTCAAACCAAAAAGATAAAGATAAAATGCAAAGCAAAAGCAACTAGAGAATTATGACACCCATATAAATTGGATGCCCTGTTCACTTTTAATATTTTAATTTTAAAAGCCTGAGTAGCAATAGAAAACGTGTTAGTGTCTCTTTCTCCATTAAAGTCCATTCTCTCTGAGATTTCCAACTATAAACTGTAAGAAAGGTAAAACAACCAGACTTGACACAATAATTCAAAATGAGAAACATACCAGGAAATAACAAAAGGAGAAAAAAGAAAGTAATTTTGTTTAAAGGTTTCAAAATGCAAGTAAGATGCATTAGAATTGCTCATCTATCTATGCATGGAAAGTAGAAGTACTCTTGACCAAACGGGTTAAAAAAAGAGGCAGGCAGAGGCTGCTGATATATACTGTTTAAACATATGCTTCTGCAATGTGTTAGACTTTGGCAGAGACCAGGGAAATACTTTCATCTGATTTTCTGGTTAAAAAGTTGGCAGAACATCTCTGTTCAGAAAACAACTTAATCCAAGGAGTTTACACTGCAAATATAATTAAAACTGTTTTTCTTCTTATACCAACACTTTATGCATCTCATAACTAGAAGCTCTGAAACTACAGCATTGAAGTTCATAAGCCCTGGAAAAGATGAACACAAACACCTGCAGAACAGCAAACAACTGTATGTGTAGAAGTTTGTATATACAAAATAGGATTTTAGAAGTCCCTTTAAAAGGCCTACTGCAGTCATTGAGTAGAAGGAAGTTTTGCAGGGCATATAAGCATGCAGTTACACAGATTTCATGTTAGTAAGGTAGCTCTACAGGAGCCCTTCCTGTGTGTGTCCTTTAAAGGATATGTTTGTCACCCTGCTTCCTTCCTACTCCTCAGAGAAAAAATATTATCCTTGATGTATGAACTTTCTATTTCAGAGTAAGAACCATAATATGACAAAATAAAATCATGTTGTGCTTGCAGCTCAGCTGAAACAAGACCTCCAAAGACTTCAAGGATCGGTGGCTTGTCTCATAGAGCAGCAGCTTGTCAAAATTGTCCGAACTCAAATCACTACAGTTCACAGCCCTACTGCAAATGTTCCTCCCACACTCATTAATCATCACTCACTATCCATTTATCCACCAGCAGCATACTACTCCTACTATAATTGCAACCTCAGTAAAGACTCTTATTGTTCCTTCCATAATGCTTACATAAGAATAATCATCCTCTTGTACTGAACCAGAGCTCTCAGCATTGTTTCTGCTTCTATCTAGTGTCTAGAATGGAGGTCACTTTATATGAAAGGAAGCAAATGTTCCGGTAGGTCTGCTGAAGCCAGGAGAGCTGTTTTTGAATTAAGGTTCTTGGCAGCATAATCTGACATTTTAATCTGATCCTGAAAATTATCCACTGACAAAAGCCAAACTCCCACACGAGTGAACTACTGTACTGACACTGAACACACGAAGTTTTCAGTTCAGACTTACTTTCATTCTTCACGTCTTTCACATGATCTCAAGTATTTTGCTAAACAAACACGAATAGTGACTGATGAATCATGTAATGGCTTGCAAGCCAGCTTTGAACTACCTCAGGCAAGAATAAACTACAGCCTGGATCTGGCAACACAGGGTTTAGCAGCGATCAGAAGGGTCACCTAATAAATGGAACAAACAAACCCACACTATTCTCCCTGTTGCTAGTATGGGAGTGCTACTAGCTCTGTAGCTACTGGCTTAAAAGTTAGCTATAGGATCTCTCTACTTACCGCAGTTCAGACATATCCTAAAACTGTGAAACTAAACGGCTGAGACAACAGCTAAAATTCTGCACAGCATTGTCAATGAGATTCCAATTAATATATTTAACCTGAACAATTTCCTTTGTTTCCCTGCCTGTCTTTTGGAACTCCCAAGTAGCATAAAAAGCTACATTCCGGATGAAATCTAAATACAGAAATATTGACATTTCCACAGCATACTAAAAACTTTGATATTTCACAAAACATCAGTAGTTTGACTGGAATGGTAGTTCAGTTTAAATATAACTATTTTGCTTAAGGCTTGTCATGTGCCAAAGGGAAATGAAAATCCCCCTTTTAGCAGAAGGAGATTTCTCTTGTCTTCTTCCATGTGCTCAGGTAAGTGAGAGAAAAGAAACCCTTGTTAGATGCCAAACCATCTGATGAACAGCTATTTAGTGTCACTTCTATAAAACATACTCTGGAATATTTCTGTTTCAATTCTGTTAGCTCAATGAGTGATGTGTGTGATGGGTCCTGCACGTGGGTCACAACAACCCCATGCAATGCTACAGGTTTTGTGAAGAGTGTCTGGAAAGCTGTCCTGATGAGAGGAAAAGGAACTGGGGGTGTTGGTTGATTGTCAGCTGAATATGAGCCTGCAGTTTGCAGAGGTATGCAAGAAGGCCAACAGCATCCCGGCCCATACCAGGAACAAAGTGGCCAGCAGGACTAGGGAAGGGATTGTTGTCCTGGACAGTGAGGTTACACCTTGAGTGCTGTGTTTTGGGCCCTTCAGTACAAGACAGACACTGCAGTGCTGGAGTGTGCCCAAAGAAGGGCAATGAAGCTGGTGAAGGGTCTAGAGCACAAGTCTGATGAGGAGCGGCTGAGGGAACTGAGATGGTTTAACCTGGACTGAAGGAGGTTGTAGCCAGAGGCGTGTCCATTTTTTCTCCAAGTAACAAGCGATAAGACAAGGGGAAATGGCCTCAAGTTGTGACAGGGATGGGTTTTAGATTGGATATTAGAAAAAATTTCTTCAAGCAGTGAAACAGGCTGCCCAGGGAAGTGGTTGAGTCTCCACCCCTGGAGGTATTTACAAGAGGTGCTCAGGGGCATGGTATAGTGGTTGGACTTGAAACTGCTAGTTAACAGTTTTATTTGATCTAAAAGGTTATTTCCAACTGAAATAATTTTATGATACCATGTCTTATTGTGAAAAATGTGCAAATATAACATGAAATTATTTTAACTTAATAACATTTATTCCCACTACACATGAGAGATATACTTACTGGAGGTGCTATAAATTTATACAGGGAAGATCCCCTCAGTGCTAGAAACTTTGGTGTGTACATTCGATCCTGAAGGGAGTCTTGTTCCCGTTCTTCCGTCCAGCCCATGTAGACTATCTGACAGAAAAATCAAGTGTTGAAAATCTCCTGAGACACTTTCTTCAAGTGAATTGCAAATAATTCATGCAAGTAAGCTGATGTCTGTTGACACAATATGGTGCATTGGCAATGCACTTACAATCATGTAGTTGTATAAAGGATGCCTGTTATGACAATCCAAAAAAACATCAGAACAAATATTTATTGTACTAGCAACAAAAAAAAAAGCTAAACCACATACTCAGAGGCTGTTAAAGGTCTATTATCTCATTAAAAGCTTCCTGAAGTATCTCTACATATTTGCTGACAGATCACGTCAAACAAATTTAATGCAAGTGAAGTGTAAGGAACCACAAGGCAGGAATACAAAACCAAGCAAGTGTTGTTACACAGCAACATAGATAGATACAGTCTGCACACAAAAGTTCACAGTTAGGTGTTACACAATACAGTCTTAGAAATTTTATTTCCAAATAATGACAATTTTTTGAGGTTCAACAAAAGCAAGTGTAGAGTCTTGCACCTGGGAAGGAACAACCGCTTGTATCAGTACAGGCTGGGGGATGACCTGCTGGAGAAGAGCTCTGTGGAGAAGGACCTGGGGGTCCTGGTTGATGACAGGTTGGCCATGAGCCAGCAGTGTGCTCTGGTGGCTAAGAGACCAATGGGATCCTGGGGTGCATCAGGAGGAGTGTGTCCAGCAGGTAAAAGGAGGTGATCCTCCCCCTCTACTCTGCCACGGTCAGGCCCCACCTGGAGTATTATGTCCAGTTCTGGGCTCCCTGGTATAAAAAAGACAGGGATCTCCTGGAGAGAGTCCAAAGATGATTAAGGGCCTGGAGCATCTCCCCCATGAGGAAAGGCTGAGTGAGCTGAGACTGTTCAGCCTGGAGAAAAGAAGACTAAGGGGGGACCTTATTAATGTTTATAATTATCTTAAGTATGGGATGCAGGGGGAAATGGCCAGCCCCTTTTCAGTGGTCTGTGGAGACAGGACAAGGGGCAATGGCTGCAAGTTGGAGCACAGGAAGTTCCGCACCAACATGCGGAAGAACTTTTTCACAGTGAGGGTGACAGAGCCCTGGGACAGGCTGCCCACGGAGGTGGTGGAGTCTCCATCTCTGGAGATATTCAAGACCTTTCTGGATGCCTCCCTGTGCAATATGAGCTAGGGATCCTGCTTTGGCAGCAGGGTGGGACCCGAACTTGAGATCCCTTCCAACTCCGATGATTCTATGATTCTATGATTTTTTCTCATCCATCTGAAAATCCCTACATAGAAGTTTTGAATCTCCTTGTTTAAGAACAGCAAATTAACAGACTGTTTTCAGACATATTTTGAACAGACTTCATCTATAGATAAGAAGTGACCTGAATGTTTTGACTCTTGCCACTACTTGCATATATTCTAACACAGATGTATGAATCAGAACTTATTCAAACCCATTTTAGGATCTAATTCCCTACTTGTCCATCTATTAAGTTTGAGTAACTTAATATCAAATCCTAAAAGAGTGTAAGTCATAACTTTGCCAAATTTTGGAGAACATCTGAAGAGGGAGCAGACATGTCATGCAACTTTTGACTTATAACCACGCCATTAGTAATAAAATACAATTTCTAGTGTGCACCACTATACTACTGCTGTGGAAAATAGATACACCCATATTTCATACAGTGCCGTTAATGAAATGGATCTATTTTTAAATCTCTTTATGAAAGTAATTTCTACATTTACTAAGTATCTCTCAAATGTCAGTAATGAACAGATAAGGAAAACGATTTAGGAAATGTAACTACCATCATATTATTAGTTAATGACTTATTCAGTTTACCAGTGGTATAAACATACCTAAATTAATGTTTGTACTGCATGTTTTATCCATTGAGATTTTTGCATGTCATATACTATTAAAAATTCTTTACAAAGTTTATTTCCTTACTGTTGGGAAGAGGATTATCATAAATAGTTCTTCATAGAATATACATTAATTGTTCTGGGTTGTTTTTTTTTTCTCTATTTTAAAATTATTTTTTCCTTTGGACTGCATTGTACCACACTAGAAATTAACGTCTTTTTT
This sequence comes from Gallinula chloropus, assembly GCF_964237585.1. Classification (NCBI taxonomy): domain Eukaryota; kingdom Metazoa; phylum Chordata; class Aves; order Gruiformes; family Rallidae; genus Gallinula; species Gallinula chloropus. The sequence continues at coordinate 44,265,509 of NC_140086.1, forward strand.
CAAATGCCCATGAATGAAAGCTACAGTGCTAGTCTCCATCACAGTTTAATAGATATTTTATGGTCTATAAACAGAGACAGGGAGAAGGTCCATTTCTCTAAAGTTTACAGTGAAACCTCAACATCTAATTCTTTTGCTACAGCAAACACTTATATTGTAACATTGACTCACATCCAATAAAAACATACATGCTTAACTATCTGCTGTTTTGGTGATTAAAGAAGTTTATAAAACTCTAAAGGAAAAACAGGGCTGTACCACAGTATTCAAAAATCAAGCACAGTAGTCAACAGCATACAATCATGCAGTAATTAAAACACCTTGTCCTTTGAAATCTCACTCATTCCTTGTCAGGTAAAAAAAAAACCCAACAAACAAGACAAAACCAAACCAAAACCCAACTGACAGGTACCATAAGAGTTTTAGATTATTTCAATTCTACGTTTATTCAGATTTCCCTCTGCTGTTTCGTACACTATCCAATGCAGGGTAAGTATGGATCCTCATTCCTCTGACTTGGTAGGAATCTATCCTGAAGCCCAGGTCAGAGACATCACCAGAAGGCTCCCAGGGCTGGTGAGATCCTCTGACTATTACCCATTATTGATAGTTTAAGCAGGCAGTGATGCAATCACAAAGTGTAGCCTGTGAGCTGTCAAAAGGGAATTCCAGGACCTAGGGCACTTTGTTGAGGGAGGGGGAGCTCATGTAATATTTTCCTCTAACCCTATTAGTGGGTTGAAGGGTTCAGAGCAGGTTAGGAGAACCCAGGAATTGAACCAGTGGCTATGCCTGGTGCCAGCATAGGAACTTTGGGTTTTTTGACCAAGGGATGGTGTACTCAGCTCCTGGTAAGATGACTGTTAATGGGGCTCACCTGTCCCCAAGGGGAAAGCGGATCCTTGCCCAGGAGACAGCAGGGCTTATTGAGCGAGCTTTAAACTAGTTAGGAAGGGGGAAAGGGATACCACAAAGGCTGCTGGGGTCAGGCAAGTGTTTCGGGAGACATGACGAGAGTTGATGGCGGAAGAAGGTAAATGCCAATGGCACAGGAATGGACTTGGGGATGTTGTTTCATGTGATAGTAGGGAAAATACTGTGGATTGCCCTGAGGACTCCTCAGTGGAGCCATCATTGCCCATACCCTGTGGAAAATCTCCCTGTGACCTGTTGAGGATACCTGCATCTGCTGCCCCCCCCAAAGTGTCTATATATGAATGCACGTAGCATGGGTAATGAACAGGAAGAGTTAGAGATCTTTGTGCAGTCGCAAGGCCATGATCTCATTGCAATCACAGAGACGTGGTGGGACAGCCTGGATGACTGGCATGCTGTCATGGATAGCTATGTGCTTTTTAGGAAAAAACATGTGGAAGAACTTTTACACAGTGAGGGCGACAGAGCACTGGGACAGGCTGCCCAGGGAGGTGGTGGAGTCTCCTTGTCTGGAGATATTCAAGACCCATCTGGACGCCTATCTGTGCGACCTGTCCTAGGGAGCTGCTTTGGCAGGGGGGTGGGACCCGATGATCTCTCGAGGTCCCTTCCAACCCCTATGATTCTATGATCTGTACAGATCTGTGACTGAGAGGGTCTACACAAAAGAGTAAAATGCATATAAAAAAATTGTACTAGAATGTGCAGAGATTTGCCACAATTTCCTCTCTCTAACTGAAAGAGAATCAATGATCTCTAACTTCTAGGAATTGAGATATATATGCTTTTAAATTAATTAAACTGAATTGATTTGGTTCTAACTTGATTTGATTCATTAAGATCAGACACAGAGTAACATATCATCTTGCCTGAGGATATTTAATACCACTGTATGTAATCTGTTTTCAGTTAGTGTTTTTCTTTTTCGCATTGCTCATTTCTACTTCTACTATTCATCAGAATAACAGGATACAGTCACTCATGCTGTGCAGATGTATTGATATTTCACATTTGATTGCCTAATATTAAAGGAGACATGAAATTTAAGGCAATTGTTCCTTTAGATATTTATCCTTTGCCTCTGTAGATCAGGAGGAGAAATTAGATTGATTTTTCAGAAAACCTTCTGTACCAAGGTTTTATTAACAAAAAGGCACTTTTCCTTCAGACGAAATACCTACTATCAAACATACAGAAGCATTGTTAAGTAAAGGCTTTATGATTATTATTAGGAACATGCAGAAAGTTGTTTGAGTGCATGTGCATATTCACTTGTGGATTAAAATAGCATGGGCTAGATGGAGCAAAACTGAACAAATACTTGCTAACTCTTTTAGCAGCATGTTTCTAAAGTGGTCTCAGTTTAAATACACTGCATATATGAAGATGGATAAAACATTGTAATTTTTACATAATGACATTGAGAATGTGTTGATTATTTTTTTAATTTATGAGATAAAATAGAGCACACACTCTTGAGACATTTACATTACTGGCAAACATTTTGACTTCTATAAAAACCTTGACTATGAACAACTTAAAAAATTATTTATTTTGAAAGGGATCTTAACTTTCCAAATTAATAGCTCACGTGTATATATATATATATATATATATATATATATATACTGAACTAGTGGATGAATATGAAATTTGACCTCTGAGTTTTGGAGCATATCATAAAGAATTTAATGAGATTCTATCTGAAAAGAAATGTTTATAAACAGAGACACATGAAGAATGGAAATAAATGTGAATCACAAAATAGAGAGTATATAGTGTGGCTCTTTATAATTTATTTTTTTTAAAGGCTAGGTTTTTAAACTTAGAAACAAAATGTGAGTCCCTATAAACTATTATTCATGGTGGTGGTGATGGTAAAATCAGATTTTATTTGTGGTAACATTCCCTTTGAAAGATAATCTTTGCAGTCCTGGTTTCTAATTTACCTGAAGCAGCTCATTTTTCAAAATCAGTGACACAACTTAGTTAATTTAGTGGCTGCTGGTTCAGTAGCAAACATTCAGTATGTTACGATAGTTTATGAATAAAATCATGTATTTTTTTTTAAATGCTCTGTCTAAAGGATAAATGAAACAGGACACTTTCTTCAGTCAAAAATCCATAATCTCCTAATTCTGTATGTACTAACATCACACAGACATCCTAATCAAGGAAGATAAATTGCCATATTTCATATCAGTCAAGCATGTTGCTGAAATTACCTAAATACCCTTAGATTTTCAGAGAAACTTCTTCAGAGTCTTTACACAAATTCTATTATATTTTTAGGAAGAACACTAAGACAAAAAATAGAAAAAAAAATTCCCAAAATAAAATTTAAAATACACATTGCATTGAATGACTGAGGTGAATCAAATGTCAGAACAGATATATTTTAACTTGAATTTGTCTTCTTCATACTCATATTATGTGAAACAGTGATACAGGGCAACAGGATACTCATGGAGTCAAAAGACAAATGAATATATGAGAAAACACAGGGAAAAAAATGTTGAGGGATGAGGAACTCAGATAATGCTCTCTACCTTGATTTTAATATCATTATCTTTTTATGGTATTCATTAGAGTCAATTGTTAGCAGAAAAACAGTAAAACCCACACTAAAATGGAACAAAAAGTGTGATCATAATGCAATCACTGGTAAAAACGGAACTGTATTTAAAAGTCTTAGGACTTTTATGCTAAGAAATTTTTTCAAATTCAACAGAAGAACTAACACAGAGTTTTGAATGAATGGTAGAAAAATTTTAGTCTACTGCAGATATAGTCAAAATGTCTCCTCTTCTATTTTTCAGGTTTGTGAAAAGCCTGGTAATCTTACCATAAACTTTTTTTTTTAAATCCTGTGAATTATTTTCTATCTTCTCTACAAAGTCCACTGAAAAAAGAATATGAAAAATAATCTCCAAGAAACAGAAGACAAATGAAAGAGGATTTGATATACATTTCAGATTGGATTGAAAATAATTTAAGCTTCAATATATTTTGTGACAAATAAACATCAGTAATGGTCAGAATTTTTTAGAAAATTATGCCATGAAATTAGTATCAAAATAAGAGCTTTGGTGAATGTCCTCTTTGATTTTTATTTCTGAACTTCAATATTTAGAAATTAACTATTTTTGAAATGTGGAAGAACATGGTCCTCCAGAAGTTCCTTATAACCTCAACCAATCTGTCCATGAAATTAAAACCAGAAAATTATTATTTGCAAAATAATTCCCCCCTATAGTTCTCCTCAGTTCTATCTTCTCCTGTCTATACTGTGTTTTAGAGCTGTTAATGACAAAGATCACCTTCGTATTTTTGAACCACCTACGTACTAAAAGATTATTTTATTTCTAACTTTTTTTTTAAGATTATAGAATTACTATTGGCGATAATAAGATTACACATTTATTGTATCTGTCATAGCTTAATTTCCCTCTGGGTAAGAACTCGTCATATGGTTGTCAGGCATAAACTGCATATAGATTTTCCATTTAGTTTTGTCCTGACCTGTTTTTTAAGTGATCACACACAAAAATAAGGAACTACTTAGAAGTCTTAGTAAACAGTACCAGAGAAAGTACAAAACACTTTTCACTTACAGATTATTTTTCCCTTACAAGTGAAAACTGAGAGCATAGACTGAAAACAGAGTATATTTGCTTTCTTAGCGTACAGTATCACAATCAGAGTGAAAACAGTTGTTTAGGGTAAAAAAACTTGCCTGGAACTCTGCAGACATCTGTCCAACATTAACAGCACTGTTTGAAAACCCTGTATTGCAGTTTACATTACATCCAAATAATACCCCTGAGAAATCTTAGTACCTGCTCAATGAGATCTACCAGATCTTGTTAGAAATCAGGACTATCTTGACTGTTTCATGCCTTCATTCCCTTCACAGATTTAAAAAGTGATGGCTACACGTGGATACAGGACAGCTTTCTGAACAGGTAAAGATTGATACTTTGCTTTACCAGGTTTCTCGCAATCCTTTTGTTATAATCTACTAACCCAGAGCAACATTTTGTCTCATCCATTCAGTTTTTCATCCAACATTACGTGTTAATATCTACAGTTTATTTCAAAGCACTCATTTACTTATTTAAGAAATCAAAGTATCTGTTCATCGAAATAAATTCTTCTAAAGACAAAGTCAATTTGAACATTAACTGGGCAACTGTGTGCCTTTGTCAAAATGTCAGGATTAAAAATTGGGGGGAGGGGGTGTTTGCCTCCTTTAAGTTATTTAAGTCAATGAGCAATTACATATATTTAAAATTCATTACAATTTGATTATGTTCATTTTAATAGAGGTGATTAGCATTTAGAAAGTACAGCATCCCTGTGTTAAGACTTTTTCCAAGGAAGACCTTATGCAGCTGTTTCTACAAAGATAGATTTGGATGAAAACTGCAGCATTAGATACCAATCTATATTAATTGGGTGTAGGGTGCAGTTAAATTACTAGAAGAAATCAGTACAAAAATCACTCTAGTCCTGGCTTGCTAGATACTGACTGGGTAATTTTTCGAAAATCAACTAGAGTAGCGAGCCAGCATATAGTAACCCTCCTGAACTGCACAGAGGATATGTGCATTTTACATGGGATTCAGTAAATATTTTCCTGGTTAAAAGGTATGGTAGCTAGATGATGAAAAATATATTTCATGCTATCCAAAGCGACCTGCCTTCCTTACCTTAACGAGCCTCCTTTCTTCTTGTAGGGACTTTTCTTGTTTACCTGCCACATAACTCACCTTCAGAGCAATTTAGTACATCCCTGAGAAGGTTAATTTGGCTGACACATTTATCACTGAGAAGACTCAGTCCTGCTGTCATCACAGACATTTTACAGTTGACCTGAGAAGCTTCAGACCTTCTCTGACACTCTGACACTCTCAACTGAGCAGTTCTCAGCAAACTCTTTGATAATGAACGTGTCTCAAACACATCCTGACTAAAAAAATATTTGCCATATATCACACTGTCATCGTTTTTCCTCCTTTTGCTGTTGTGTAACTGCAACCAGTAGGATTCTGGGGCTTTTTTAAATGGGGAAAATATCTTTGATATATATATGGTTGTATTTTAAACCCTTGTCCTTTTTTCACCTACTGAATTTGCAAGCAGAAACAAAGAGGGCTGTAAATTTTTCCAAGATAAGATTTCTTGGGATTTTTAGGGTTTAATCAGGTCACACTGCAATATAAAAAGCTCAATGCTCAGGTTGCAAGAAAGTAAACATAATTTTCTAAAGCTTAGTAGCCTGACTTACCTTTTGATTAATGGCTTCCCCCTCCTGCCCCCCTTCTAAATGTACACAGTATAAACGTAACATTTTTTGAGACTCTAAAATATAAATGGTTCAAACCAAAAAAAAACCTACTTCAGATAATCAAGCTGGGGGGCATGGCTTCTCTGTTCTCATGAACAATGTCACATTCATCTTTGTCATCTCACGTTAAAACATGCTGAATCAAGAAAAAGATTAGAATACTACAAGCCACTAGACAGTGTCTTTCAGACTTCTGATCTGACATATTAATCTTTATTCCAGTATCAGTGTGAGTGAATCATTGATGGGAACATTTATGATTATCATTCTTAACTTGCTCCAGGACTATTTTAAATTACGTTTCCATGACTGGTTCCAGATACTGTTATGATTTCCACTTTTTGTTTCTCTGAAAATAACACGTAAGCAAGAACTTGGACAGGACTAGAACAATTTAGGCTATCAAGCTTCTCTGAGACTCTACTGCTCACATAACTGCTCTGCTCACATCCTGAAAGACCACTAGATTTCTGCTTCATCCTAAGTGGAAGGTAACTGAAAGTCTAAGAACGCTGAATGCATGAGTATATGAGTATATAGAAAATATGTATGATAAATAATACATTAGACTTGTTTGGAATTCTTTTTAGTAAATTATGTTTTTTAAGTTTGTATAACATTGAAATTGTTCCTATAGAATTAGATGCTTACATTTCAAGGTGCTCACAAAGCCAGAACAAAACCGTAAATATTCAGCAAACCCACAGGAAAATAGATATATTCAACAAAAGTTCCTTTTTTGATAACAATGACTTCACAGGACCTGATTTACAATTACTGTTATAGCTGTGTGAGATTGACATTCAAACTATTCATAGAATTAGTAGTGCATATATATATGCATAGAAAAGCCTGTTCAGTCTTTAAAACACATATTTAAATTCTTTGTCCTTTGATGAAATTAAAATAAAATTTTGATGGAACAATGCTATTCATGGCTACTAGATAAAGATTATTGGGGAGCCAAATTTTTACTTTCCATTCTTAATCATTTAAATAGCAAAACTACAAGCTGATAAAATTGACTATTAATTTTTGAAAAATATCTGTTGCTATTTATGTGGAGAAAATTATTTTCTGTCTAGTTATCAAAAGAAGACTTCTATAATTTAAAGTGTTCTTAAGGCTTTCTCAGGGATCTCAGGGGACACAATTGCTGATTGTAAACTCCCAGAAAAAAAAATACAAATAAACCCTCCAAAAATTGCTGAATAAATTTAGAGTAGAACTACATTGCCTTTTAGAAACTCAGTAATTTTTTTAGGAATTCAATATATGTTCCTGAAAATTGAAAAATACATGAAGACATAAAAGTTTGCTTTCAAAAGGACTCAGTTTTCTGCATAAATCCACTGTTTTTCAGCTTTCATGTTCTATGTTCAGTTCATGAACTGCTTTGAATGAGAAGAGTTTGACTGAACAAATAGGAGTAGTGACATGGGTTGGGTTTTTTTTCCCCTTTCTTTACCATGATTTTCCTGTGAGAAAGAAGGTCTATAAAAGGTCATATGGTGGTTTGGTAGCTTTTTTTTTTTTTAAATTATGAAAAAAATTATAAAGGTTCAAGGAACATTGCTAAATTCTAAGAACTCAGAGCATCAAGGGGAGGACTGTATTGTTACTACAAGCTAAAACACCATGTGAAACCATGTTTCACATTCACAGAAATGTACATAATGAAGGAACTATTACAGCCAATTAAAAAATAATAGATATATATGTATTCCTTTAAATACTAATGACTACTGCAATCAAAAACATGATGGCAAGTAATACACAGCACTGTTGGGTATGTTGTAGTCAGCACATCTTTCCAACTATTAACGGGGACAGATGTTTCTTTTGAGCAAAGTTACTTATTCAATTTTGTTCTTGAACTTTCTGGGCAATGTCTCCAGCAACTGCCAATCAGTCCTTAACAGCAAAGTATCCCAAGACAAGGGAGATAATGATGAAGTGTTATTTACTGCTGGATTAGTCAGAAATAACTGAATGCCACACAGATCTCCTGCAGAACATGAAAACCTACAGCTGACAAGTATTTGATGCATCTGCACAGCGTCTTCAGTGGACCAACATTACAGGTACAAGTTAATACCAAGCAAAATAAACAGGTTGGTATAAAAATTTAATGTTCCAATCAATAAAGAATATCCCATAAGGTAATTTCATCATTCATTAGCTATACTAAATAATATTTTGTCTAGTGAATTTACAGTTTTTGAGATCATTAAGCAATATCTCTAATTAAGCTTAATTTCTAAATAAAAAGTTATATTCTTCTTGACCTATAAAAAAATGAGCAATGTGGTAAAACTTCAGTTTATATTTCAATTCATATCATGTAATAAGAAAATGTAAACTAATCCATAAATTTTATTTATGTAGGTAACGTTGTGATTCCTTCCTTATCAGAAACATCAGAGAACATTGATCCTCTAATGTTCCTTTAAGTCAAAGTGTACTTCAAAGATATATATTAAGAAATGATCACAAGTTGGAGGAAGTGAACACAGAATTCTGAAAGATATTCTCACTATCATATTGGTCACTTATTAACTCCACATCAATAGGAGTGACAGACGTTTTCTTTTTCAGTTAATCATTATCTTGATTAAAAATCTGACAAACAAGATTTTGCTTTTGACAGTAAAAAATTGATTTAATGTCCAAATTCTAGACAATCACCAAATTTATCACTAAATGAAAAAAAAGTTTTGAAAAAACTTTAATACGTCATCAGAGACATATTTGGTACAGAAACATTTAGTTAAAACTTTCTTTGTTGTTTTAAATACCTCTGTGTGTCAATCTAATGAGCTAAGTGCTATTAGGAAATCAAACTTGTATTTATGCTTATTTCATGCTTACCAGACATATTATCAAAGAATTTTAAAAGCTACGTATTTTTCAATATTTTTTTGCTTTTAAAAGGATTTTCAGTGTATTTTGAATGTCTCATGAAGACTACTTTTGAAACAATTATAGTTGAATGGATAACAGCATTTTAACAAATTGGTCGCAGAGTATTTATCTTTCACTACAGCTAAATATAGTTAACATTATGCGTCACTGCTTTTCTCTTTCACCTGCCTTCAGAGTTTGAATTTTCAGCCACAATAGCCTGAAAAATTAACTATTTTTATAAAAACAAATATTCTGCAATTGAAATCCAGAGCATGTACCTCGCTAGATCCACACAGAGATTTATTCACTATCTTTTGGCAATATGACAAAGACATTATATATCAAAGTACCTTTGATGACTTTCAATACTTAGAATACAGAAAAAAAATTGAATTGTCTCCTAGTGAGAGATGCTATGAAATCTCCATTCTTAAAGACATTCAGAATTCAAATGGGCAAAGTCCAGAGGAACTTGATTTATGTTGGCCACTCTCCAAGCAGGGTTTTGACCAGATGACCTACAACAGCTCGTTCAATCTAAATACCTCTGTTATTCTATGAATCTTTGCTTTGAAATCAACAGTATTTGCCTTGGAATCTGTTTTAAAATAGGCCTGCCTTACTATTCTCAGCAAACCAGCTTCAGCATTGTTTTTATTACAGTACCACATTATTCTTCCCTGGCACACTGAGAAGTACACACCAAATGTAGTAGTTCACATTTCATAATCCATTTGTAGCTGTCCAGGTTTTCCTGAATTCATCAGTTTTATATCTAACTTCATTTTCTGTGGGGTAGTGTATCAAAATTCTCACTACAGACTTTCATCCTTAAAATACACTCTGGAAAGGAATTTTTAGTACAGACTGCTTGCAGGTAAGGCACCCTTGAGACTGAAGACTGTAGGACTCTTCTATTGCTCATGAACTGTCATTCAGAAATGAAAGGTGAATCCAATTTTCTCTTAGTTCTTAATGGGGCAGAGGAAATAGTTATGATTTGTGAAGGACTGATAATTCTGTGGAGACTGAGGAGGAAAGGAAAGAGGAGGTATGAAGTCAGATGAGAAAAGAATAGAGATGTTAAATATCTTGATTATTTCTTGTGATTCAATTGACTCTCTAAAGAGAATAGAAAAGCTGGTGTGTAAAAGACTAAAGTAATGATGTATAACTTGCATTCTTACAAGCTCCTAAGTAAACAAAAATCTTCTTAAATTAAATTACTAAGAAAGAGAGAGAAGTGGGGCTACTCTGGAACCAATTTAAATATTAATTTTCAAACAGTGGTATTTAATACAGCTATGTTGAGAAAGAGAACTGGAATGCAGTCCTATTCTTAAAGACAGCAAGGTAAAGAAAAACTACTGCTAAGATAGCTCTTCTAGGAGCTGAAAAAAAAACCCCTTAGGCGATGACTAGATCAAGAACATGACTTCATTTTCAACAAGTTTGGTTCTTTTGTTAGAATAAAGCTTGTTTAAATTTGCCTGGTGTTTAGCTTGAAAGTAGGCTATCCTAAGGATCTTTCACTGGTCTTACAGCAATGGCCTCTGGCAGTGGTACAGTTCATAACATTTATTGAACTCATGCTGAACTTAATTATTTTTTGACAATGGGGTGATGTCTGTCAATAGCTGACTTGTCTCTAACATGTCGGTATTTCAATGGATTTTGTAGTTTCACTAGAAAAACTCAAACTTTAAGGAATAATGGATAACACTTATTTTGCAGTAATACCAGAGCTTCCTTCCACTTGTTTTTGGTTTGTCTTTTTTACTGCGAAGTGTCCACCATCATGAACAGCCGAGGGATAAAACCTATGAAGGATGTAACTGCCCCAAAACTAAGATTAGGTTCTGAATCAAGTTCTAACTCAGGTGTTAGACACTGAGGATCTGTATCCACAGAGAATTCTACAAAGGACAGGAAGGCTCCTTCATCCACAGAGAAGACAACATAAAAAATTCACTGTGGGTGCCATCTGTGTGGCTGCAGATAATCCTGATAATTCAAGGACCTGTGAGAAGCAGCAGTGACCTATAGGAACTTTATTAAACAACTGATTGGTATAAATTCATAATTAATACTTTGCCAGAAGTCTCTCCTCTCAGAGACAGCATCTTTTCTTTGAAGCCTTTATGAATAGTCTCAGACATCTGGATCCTTTTTTTACATATTCTCCCACTGTCTGGGGCTGATTTTGAATGGCAGCCTACTTCATCAGGAGGGGAAGGAGAATCTGCCATATTATCTGACCTACCGTGCCATTATGGCAGGCTGGTGGGAGCAATAGGTTGGAGCAATAACCGACTATTCCTTCTGTTAAGCAAGGACCATAAACAGCATGTTGTTAAACAAATAATGGGAATCAGCATGAATTCTGGCTGTATGTTTAAAGAAAGCAGCTAGAAGCTGCGAACTGTTGTATCTTGCTCCTGCTGGACTTCGGGGTATTCTGAGCATGCCAGCTGGATCGCGTGACTGAACACTCAGCACTTAACACACCACCAGAGCCATCAGGTAGACACCTGTTTTAGAGAAAGAAGCCAGACATCTGTCTGGACTTTGGTCAGAATTCATAGCCTGAGCATTGCCTAATTGCTGCTCCAGGCCTTTTCATCCCTCCAGACCTGCACCCATTCTCCAGAATCATTCTTCATAAGTGAAGATGGACTCTCCCAGCATTACTGAGAGATGTTCAAATAAGAAAAATAACTATTAAATAACTGAAGAATTTTTTTCCACAATCAGTTCCTGAGAATCTATCTATTTGCTGCTGCTAAATTTCTATTTGCTGTGTCATAAAATAGGATGGACTTAAGTGTTGTTTCCCAAAATAGTAAGATTGAAAAAAAAAGTTCTCCAAACATGATAAAAATAGAATAGATACTGCTTACAAAATAGTATCTCCCTTCCAGGAAATGCACCTGTTTAGAAGGACAAAAAAGTGCTTTCATAAATTTCCAGGGAATGTTTCTGCATTTGCAATTACTTAGTAGGTTTAATATTTTCCATCAATTTTATTGTCTGTTTTTCTTCAGACATTTTCAGTGATGAATACTTCTTAAGTTTCATTTTTTTTTCCTTTCCTTCCTCATTTGTAGGTAACCCATACATTGTCAATTGCTTCGTATTGTATTACACATCAACGATTTTCTGAAATTCAGGTAGCAACTGTATCACGTGTATCACATGGACTATTATTGCGATGAAAGGGAAAAAAAACAATGACCATCTGGGGTCAAGTTTAGCCACTGTTCTTAGAAATTCAAGTGATTAAATATTTTTTCCTTTCACAGGGTATGCTATGAAGCACCGATCATCTGCATTGATGTAAAGTAAGTGAATGAGAAAACATGAAATGTTCAGTCACCTCTTCTCTCCAAGTAAACTGTAATTAAAAGTATTTTCTTTAAGCCTTTTGTGTCCCATGTGCTCTTTCAATAAAAATTCTACACTTAAAATATATGCTTCATTGATTCCAATTAATTTATTTAGATGATCCAATTCCCCAAGGAATAATGAGTGCATAAGCTTACTAAAAACCTTCAGTTTAATCTACTAGAATTAATGCTATTCTTGGGAACTTTTATGTTCTGTTGATGCAATAAAAGAGATATTACAATAAAACACTGCATTGTTTTTATTTCTAGTCCCAGTTTCCAATGAAAAATCAAAAATGGCCACACTGAATAAATTCGTATCTGGAAAACTATGGATATTAACAACTCCTGATTCAGTGTGAGATTGGAAGGGGGTGAAGGAGTTGTCCTCATACTTAATCTTTCGAAGTGTAACTGAAAAAAAAAAAAAAGATAACCTTTATCTTTTGTGGGTATGGTGACTTTATTTCTCTCCTTTTCTTATTTCCTTGTCAGAGAGCAGACAGGTGTAGGACATATACACCATTAAAGGCATCTATTTTTAAACAAGAATGCTGAGATTTGCTTCTTGTCCTCCTGCTTTGTTGACCTGTTTGGATAGCAGCTAAACATCCTGTACAACAATAAAGTACATGAAAAGGACGCAAGCATTTATTCTATTAGGGAAAAAAAAATGGGCCTTTCTTGTTTCAACATTTGTTACTTATGTTTCCAATCCGAGATGACATAAATATGCAACTCCCTGCAAAAAACTGTCTTTTAAACTTCAGGTATCCCTTTTACTGTCCTATTTATGTAACATATCCCATTTCTTGGGTAAGTGGCAAAATGTCAAATCCAAACGTGTTTAAAGACTTAAAGTAGGATTTATGTCATACACCAGAAATATGGTCTGATTTGGAAGAACCCTGGATGCATACAGGCTTATTGGAAAATGTTAAGATCATATTGTTGCAAAAAAGTAGCGGCTAAAGGTAAAGCCCTTACTACAGTGACAGTGACCCAGCGATTATACCACTTGCAAAGTCAGTGTCAAAGCTGTCTCTTTCATCTTCTAACCTAACCATCAAGCTACAAGTTGAAGTATACAGCTCCTGTTGAAGCTATGGCACTACGCAGAAATACATGCAAGACCCGTGGGATCAGAAAGTCTGTTTTCACACCTGAGAGGAGTGTAAAGCAAGGTAAAAGATATGGTAAGATCACCTTAATCTGGAAAACACTGGCTCAAGACGTCTAGTCACCGATTAAATACTTGCAAGGCATGACTGTCATATAAAATAAGCATAAACATATTCTTTTGTAAGGTGTATGTATTTATCTATTTATATAATTTATTTAGAGCAAGAACTCCATGAATTTCTTAGAGTCTTTGTGGAAGCATTCAGGGCTCTGAACTTAACATGAATGAAGCTTTGACTCAGACCACTAAGCCTCTGAGAGAAAAGGGTTATCAGATTGATCCCTGTGAGCTGCTCAAGGTGAAGCTACATGAAGTTACATGGGTAACAGCTAGGAACCACATCATTTTAGACTCCTAAGTCCTCACTGTAATCTACCCTTGAAACAGAACTCTAATACATACATTATCTAGTAACTGTTTTTCTAGAACCAAAAAATATTTATCTGTTTATAAACTTAGGATTCCACTTAACATCTAGTTATGGGACATGTCTGTTTCTTTCCCTTGGTTTTAAATGTCTACAACAGAGGAAGGTGTTTAGACTCCCCTCATTCATCTGACCTATTTAAGCCTTCAGCAGAGAATAGCGTACATTCATCCCTATATTGACTTAAATCTGAACACAGATCTAAGACAGATATGGTCACTAAATTTGGTCAGGCAAAACTTACCCTTACTGATAGCAATTTTCAGGAAGTGACACTAATATTGCAGAGAAAATATTAGCTAATACTTGTTATACTAATGAGTATAAGGGAAAAAAGACAAATGAGAAAACTATGTAAATGAGGATGAAATATATACTTGAGGCAAAATTCAATTTGCTGGACATGCAGAAATGATTTGATACACAGCTTGAAACTTATAGTTTGAGATTTAAATAAGAACTTGATCTAATCACTCTTTTCTATCATCTAAATTTCCAGCAGGTGTTCAAATTACTTCCATCCCCTTGTGAGCTATAGGGTATGCAGCCCTAGGATATAAGCATTGCTATCTAATAACTGCAACAAGTGACTCACAACAAGAATGTTATCTAGCTCATCAGGTAATCCACCATCTTCTGGAAGCAGTCTGACCTTCCTCTCTAAAGTCAACATGGTTTCCACTGCCTAAAATCTCTAACTATACTGTGTATTACCTTTCTAAAACTTTTTTTTTTATGTCCTGAAGTTCAAAAGCTACTCTGGAGTACAATATAAAGGGAAGAAAAATCGTTTACTGGCCATAGGAAGCATAGCTTTTATAACAGACATCACCTCAGAAGCATCTAAAACAATTAGAGAAACTACTCAGTGAAAAGTATTTCATGTAAACCAAATAAACAGATATAGATATTCCTTTTACTTTGCAGAAAACTCAATAAAGTATTAATAAACATAAGCCTTTCAAGGGTTTATGTTATGGAGCAATAAGCCATGCTGAGTGCCATAGATGCCTGACAATACAATGCAGGGAATTAGCACAGCATAATTTACACCCTATTGTGCACTTCTGCTTAATTTAACAGCAAGAACTTAGCTCCCCCTGTGTGTTTCTATAAACATTTAACAATAGAAGCTTCATTCTAGAGATTTTCCTTCAAAATAAACTTGATCAAATCCTCCCTGTGACAACAGATGGTGATAGAGCAGATGTATCATAGGACTTGAAAGTTCAATAACTGTCAGTCAAGAGCTGCAGAATGGCTACTCTGAGGAACTATGGTAATGACATATTGAAAACTAATTTAGCAGTCATGCAAAATCAAGGAGAAAAAATTATAATAATTAAAAAAGAAAACAAAATACATCTACAGAGAGGGAACAAAAACACTATCCTAAATGTACCTCTAGAATAATGACTTTAGTTATTTTTAGGACACGTCACCTTTCAGTAGAACACTCTATTTAATCATTCCACTTTAAAAATACTTATACAATAGCAACGTCACCTTGAAGGTTATTATTCTGCAATTTAAAAAATAAAATAAAATGGCATGTGTTGTGTTTCACACAGATGTTTACCACTAGAACAGATATTGTCCTATCAGTCACCTAAGCAATGCAATTCACCTCTAAGTGTAATAGAGATGCAACACATCTGCAGCAAAGGACACCGGCTTGAGTGACAGGCAAAGCCAGCCACCATGACATTTGGGAACGTTCACCTTTATACAGCATTTATAAGTTGGGTTTTATTAAATAAACTCAGGCAGCTGAGTTTTTGGAAGTGTTTTTAAACAACTTTGTTCTGACTGCAAAACTTTAATCAAGATGAACAGCAGCCTATCAAACCAGAACATGAGGTGATACTACTTGGCTGATATAGCAGTACAGCTTCATGTAGTTTTTATTAAATTATATCAAAAGCAAGAGAAAATGGGCATATCCATATATATTTGTGAACATCAGCAAGAATGTAAATCTGCCTGCAAAACACCGGGATTCATGACAACTGAGTGATGCAGAATCTGATATGCACAACTATACCCATTTCTTGCCGTAGCATGTCATCAGTTTACTGTGCTGTGAGTAGAGTTAAACACAAGTTGTGAAGATGGAAACAATCTCTATCTCATTCTCTTATAATTCTCATTATAAATAAGATCTTAACTTTGAACAGGGCAGCCACCATTTCTTTTCCCATAACTGCAC
Organism: Gallinula chloropus; assembly: GCF_964237585.1. NCBI lineage: Eukaryota > Metazoa > Chordata > Aves > Gruiformes > Rallidae > Gallinula > Gallinula chloropus. The sequence continues at coordinate 44,281,907 of NC_140086.1, forward strand.
CAAAATTCTAGAGGGAAAGACTATTCTTAAAAATGGAAATTAAAATTATTTAACAGGAATCTGATCTTCTGTACAGACAAGAAAAATCTTTCAAAAATGCTTATTGCTGCATGTGGATATATGAGAAATAGTGTCCAACTTAAAAGATTGTAGTATTCTCCCCCATTATCCTTTTGTAGTGAATTCAGCCTTGATGAAAGATGAAGTGTTCTAGCCTTTGAATTAATCTCAATCTACTTTGTACCCCTATCTTGTTGAGTAAAGTAAAAGTGCAACCAGAAAGTTATGACTTTCCCAACTGCAATTTGTAAACTCTGTATTTACTTGTACATGTAGGGACAGAAGGAGGTGAACTGAAGGCCAGACTAAGATTTAGATCTAAACCTCGAGTTCCACTCTGTGCCTGCAACAGATGTAACCAATTCACCCTCCTGCCATGGCAATCAGTAAAAGCCAAATCCAAAAAGAAACCCAAACAGCAAATGAGGGCTATAATGTCTAGTAATATATCCAGTAGCTGGAGGCAATACATTTGGTTTCCCACCCTGAGAAGGATCAGATTTTTTAGGAAAGACTATCTAATGCTACTTTCCCTAGAGGCTATCAAGTTGATTTTCAGTACATCTGGAAACTCCCAGTAGCTAATGTAGACTGGGAATTGGAAAGGAATGGGCAGTGCTTGTCCTAAATACACTACCACAGTTCACTGAAGAAAGGAGTATTTTCCTGTCATTTGGAAAGGGTTGGCAAGGAAGTCAATGCCGCCTTTCAGAACTCACCTGCCTAATGATGGCTCTCGCAGGAGCTGACATTTGCTGCAATCAGTGTAACAGCTGAACAGCAGCGACGAGTTCCAAGAAAAGGAAACACGTCTATGTTTCCTCTCACTTCTTGGCTGATCAAATAGAGAAGCCTCTGGCTGAAACCTTGAAGTATTCTATTCTTCATGCCTCTCTGCTATGAAGCCTCTGGAATTATGGAAATTTGGTCTATGAACCAGTATTCTTTCTAGTGCATATTTAAAATATGCATTTTTTTTTCTCAAATACTTGCTGATATTCTCTTGGATGGTACTATATGTAGCCAGTCCATGTACATAGTACCAATATAGAAAACAACCAATTTTTTTTCACTTTTATCACCATTTATCATCATTGCCAGCTCAGAAAGGGGAAGCTTTATTTCCTTCTTTTACTACAATCTTCTTCAACAATATTTTGCCTGTGTGGTCCTCTTCCAGATTTTTTTTCTTATCCAGAAGACAGGAGCACCTCTCCTAGAGGACAGGCTGAAAGAATTGGGCTTGTTCAGCCTGGCAAAGAGAAGGCTCTGAGGAGACATTATTGCAGCCTGCCAGTACCTAAGAGGGGCTGTTTATTAGAGAGCATAGCGATAGGATATGGAATAATTGGTTTAAACTAAAAGAGGGTAGATTTACATTAGATATGAGGAAAAAACTCTATACTGTGAGGGTGGTGAGGTGCTGGCATAATTTGCCCAGAGAAGCTGTGGCTGCTCCCTCCCTGGCAGTGTTCAAGGCCAGGTTGGGTGGAACTTTGAGTGACCTGGTCCGGTGGAGGTTGTCCTTGCCCATGGCAGGGGGTTTGGAGCAAGATGGGCTTTGTGGTCCCTTCTAACCCAAACCATTCTATCATTCCCAGAACTTCTTTTGCTTCATGTTGTCCATACAATTACAATTTTCTTCTCAATATTCATAATCTTTTACATTTTAATTTTCAATAAATGCATCATTTCTTTCTAATAATTTTCCAGACATCCTATTTTCACAGTTACTGCCTTCAAGGAAAGCTGCTACAGTACGTGCAGTCAACAAGTCTTCTCTAATCATCTCTTCTCTTTTGAACTTATTTCTACATTGAGGCATTTGGATAAGACTGTGAGTGTTTAAGTAGTTCATATGCCTATGTAGGTTCGTTTCCTCCTTGTAATGTTCATGGACCTGGATATGCCAATATTTTAATCTTCAAAACAAAATATATTCATTAAGGATTTCTAACTGGATTGGTTCCTTGACTTCAGTTTGCCTCCCCTCTTTAGCAGCTAATGGGAAGAAAAGGAACTGGGGGTGTTAGTGAACATGAGCCAGTAGTGTGCAAGGTGGCCAAGAACATCCTGGCCTGTATCAGGAATAGTGTGATCAGCAGGAGTAGAGAAGTGATTGTTCCATTACACTCAGCTCTGGTGAGGCTGCAGCTTGAGTACTGTGTCCAGTTTTGGGCTCCTCACTACAAGAAGGTCATTGAGGTGCTGGAGCATGTCTAGAGAAAGGCAACAAAGCTGGTGAAGGGTTTGGAGCATAAGTCCTATGAAAAGTGTCTGAGGGAACTGGAACAAAAAAATTCTAAGTGAAAATAACCTTCTATTACCCTGCCAGTGTTCATTAAAAAACCATGGGCATTTGTTAAGTGAAATTAATTGTGTGTGTGTGTGTTTAAGCATAATAGGATGAAGACTGCAACTAAAAGGTAAACTTTAATGTTGCCTCTGTTGATAGAAAATTCTGAGGAAAATTCTGCTTAGATAGACTGAGGTATAAATCTAAAACCTTCACGTGCGTTTTTGATACTAGTAATATCTAAGTGTGAGGAAGATACTAATCCCCATAGTAACTGGATGTTTAGCAAAAAGAATACTTGAGAGAAACAATTAAATATTTTAAATTATTGGTATTTATCAGGAATCTTTTAGATATACACAGAAGAAATGTAAAGTATACTGCAGAAATTCTGTCACCAAGGGACAAATGAAAAGCCACATGATACAAAACTTATCCACCTATACTGACTATAGATAGTACTCTAAAAGATCTTACTTAGTACATACATTTCAGTTTGGAAATGTTTCATTAGAGGTGCTTTGAAACTGTCAGTATTTGTCTTTATATAGAACAAGATGCATTGGGCGTACTGTAAGACATGGGGGCATTTCCACCCTAAACAGGTAACATGCTTGTGGTTCGGATTAATCATTTTAGGCAAAATATATTCTAAGAGAAAAATCTAGAAGTAAGATCCCAATCAGACTAGTTTCAGAATTCAGGTTCACAATGTGCTAACAGAAGTTAAAACTTGTTGTTCAACCTCTTACTCAAAAATGTAATTTATTAAAATAAATTTACAGGTGGACAAAAGCATTCCACATGTTAATTTAATATTCAGATAAATAATGATATACTAATGTAACAGATAAAAAGGCCTGTTCTTTCCCTGCATGTCATGTTATTTGCTGCAGATCACAGGACAAATTAACCTTACATCTGTGTAATCTTTTTTGGATTCTTCTCAGAAATACCTTACTTAAATTTTGTCGGTATCTCCTATCTCCTTCTACAATTAAAAAATGCAACCTTCTTTACATAAGGTAAACCCAAAAGTGACTCTGTTTTTGAAGTTAATGGTCCTTAAAATTTCAAGACATCCACAGATCAATAAACCTCTTTCTTTTCCAGTATTTGATGGGCAGTGAGACCTCAGCAGTCTCACTGCTCATCAAACCAGCCTCTCTTTTCAGTTTGATCTTTTGGCTGACTTTCTTGAAAATGGTCCGTGGTAATTCTTCTGGAATATAGTGATTAATGTTGATGAGAGAAGAATGCATTAATTGCTGGCTGGCCTAACAGATAACATGACTAATACGTCATTCAAGCCAAGAAAGTTATTTTTACTTTCCACTGCAGTTCTACTGAAGAGAAAAATGCCTTACTGAACACACAGACGCCAAGAGTTTCAGAACAGCAGAGACCACTGAATTAATATGATGGGACATTATAAATATTGTAGGGTTTTTTTTGTCTTTTTTTTTTTACAGCAATTAAAGCAAGGAGTTCAGAGTAAATCAGAAGAGTGAAAATAAAGCTAGTTAGTAACTTTTTGTATACTTGGCGTTTTGCCCTTCTTTTGAGATAGGAGCATTTCTTTGCCACTGCCAGCACCTGATGTTATAGAAGCTGCTCTGAAAAAGCCGAAATACAAGTGTTAGCTTTGACTGCTGAGTGTGACAAACCACAACCTTTTTGAGACTTTACAAGGCAAGGGTGAGACTAAAGTATCTAAAAATGTCAGTACTCATAATGCAGACAAAGAATTGAGAATTAAGGGCAAATGTAACTGCTTAGGCTTTATTTATGTTCTATTTATTCTAACTTCAGTTGTTGCTGTTGGTTTTATTATCATTATTAAATACCATTATTATAATTATTAAATAAAAATTATTATGGTTTATGGACCTTCTCAGGAAGATGTTAACAGATCAGTCCTACACGCATTTCATTCCTTCTGCCAGAAAGTAAATTGTTCTTATGATGAATCAGATGTTTCTCTTTCCTCTTAATACAGGTTTCTTAGAAATCCCCATTATGCAATAGTTTTGAAACACAACACATGCATACATAATTGACTAGTGTAATTTACTAGCCACACACTCTGCCTTCCATGAAACGGTCACATTTTAGATTGCTGTGTTGTATCACAGAACAATTAATGGCACTACTGTGGTGTGGGAACAAGCTACGTTCCAAATTATTCTTTGATCACTTTACAACATACTGGGCTTTATGCTGAATATTTTTATTCACGCTCTGCTTACATAGTTTTCTAAAATACATGCTCATCCTTTTGAGGAGGTCTGGCTTATGTACATTTTTGCTATGGTCTCCAGGATTTTCAGCTTCAACTTTGAACTGTCTCTAGGTTTGCTTCTTAAAAAAAAATAAATAAATACATTGGAAAGAACAGACTTCTCAAGACACACAGCTCTATCTCTTACTTTCATAGATCAACCTGATACACAGCTGTAGAGAAGAGCAGCAATTATGCACGAAAGCATTGCTATTCAGGGAATCTACCTTCCTTCTATTAAGACATTTCAGTGCTTTCCAGTAATATGAGACCACCACTGGATGAACTTGGAGACATATGATCCAGTCTGTTCAAATTCTGCTACCAGCCTGCTCCTTAACACTGCGCTAATATTATTTTGTGCCCTCATTTGAATAACAGAATTTGCACATTTCAGAAATTTTAGAACATTGATGGATAATAGTTAATTCTGTAAAGCTTAACAATCCCATTCTCCCCCTTTTACAGTAAAATGGGTAAGATGCAATCTGAAGAAAATTAAACAGGTTAATTTTAAAAGATTAAACATGATCTTACTTGACCAAACACTCTAGTTCCCTTTGACTTTAGGAATAAAATACCTATTTTGATCCAGCAAGGTACTCTAAAGAAAATCTACTGGGAATTCTTAAGCTAGAATAATGCGTGCAATTAAATACAGTTCAAATGAGTTGAAATAACCTCAAATTTTCTTTTTCTTACCTGCTGGTTTACGGGAAAATTCCTGTTGATTTTTTTAATCTGTAAAAATGAATAAAGAAATAGATTAATACTCAGTCACAAGAAGAAAAAAACCCTCAAAATATTGATTTTTAGAGACACTGACACTCTCTTCCAAGGTGTTTTTTGGGTTGGTTTTTTTTTTAATAAAAATTCTGCAGTAAAGGGAGCTTTCTGACACAAAAGCATCCAATAAAAGGAGAATCAAGTATGGAACATATCCATTCCTGCTATCAGTAGAATGAAAATTTTCTTTTTTGTTTTAAGCATAAGCTCTGAAAGTTTTTGAGCAAACCTAATAAATCTATCATGTGCATTCATGACAGATACTTAATGCCCAGAACGTATTTTTTCCTCTCTTAACACTCCACAATTGCTTTTGTAGCTATAGATAAATTAATAAAACATCTTTAAATTCAAGACATTGTCAACTAGGAGTCAACACTATAGCTCTGAAAGCCCTAAGAATCAATTGTATAGCCTAAGGTGTAACATTTACAATGCTTCTACTAAAGGTATGATACCATTTTAGAAGAAATCATCACAACTGCATTTCCTCTACTGATTAGATACGTATCATTTCTAAACAACTATATGCAGAGATGTGAGTAGCACTGCAGACTGTTTGCTGCAGTGGTAACCTCTTTGCATTCTTCATGCAAATACTGAGCAAGCCTGTAGTCTGTCATTGACATCCCATAGTTTTGCTATGAAATGATAATTTTGTCAAGAAGTTGCTCGCCAACAATTTCTGTTGATTTTGAAATGAATCCAGAATCAAAAGTGTCAGAAGAAAATTTGCACTCTCCCCTTCTTTCATGTACATCAGCTTCTACGATTCAGTTTCCACTTTTCTTCAACGTAAGTTAAGGGGAAGCATTAGAGCAGCTAGGTCATTTGGTAGACAAAGTATTACAGTAAAATGAATCCACACTTTATAATATGGAAACTATTTTACATAATTTCATAAAAGATGGATGAAAGACACAGGGCTTTGACAGAAAAACAGAGATTTCAAGATTTCTGGAATTTATTCCTAAATCTGACATTAAATAATCTAGCATGGTACAGCACTGTGTTAGAAGGGGCTATTCAAGTCCCTGTGTATTTCCTTTTAGCTTATGTAAAGATTACAGTCTATACTGTGAAGAAAAAAAAAATCTATGAAAGAACATTGTTAAGAAAAAGAGATTTTAGTATTCTAAACAAAATACTGAAAATATATCTTTATAGGTAATTTACAGTTTCATATTAAATAAGTTGATAGTTTTTCTGTTTAGGACCTATGGTGATATTTCTTGAAATGCATTATTTTTAATTACATTATAGTTTGCAAACTGCATTATAGGTGTTCAGTTCTACCTGAACTAAAAATTCTTAAGTGTGATCATCTTTAGGAACATGCATCATTCACATGCATAAATATTGGATGCTACATAAAAACAAAAACAGTTTTAAAATTAGGAAGCAGAAGTCATTGATATTAAAGATCATGGCACACACTGTCTTGAGAATATGGAAGGAAAAACATCAGCCAACATTTGTTCTTCTCAGCATGTTACAAAATACACTAAATAAAATTTCATCTGCAGATGATCCTGATCCACCAATCCTTAAGAATCAAAATCTAAATGTGAATTTTTCTATAAATGAAAAGAGAAAAAAAATTCTTCTGTTACTTGACAGATTATCTAAATAATAAAATGCTTCATTCAGTCTCTCATGACGTTACTGAACTCCTTGTAACACCAGTGATTATCAAGAAAAATCACAATACAAACTATGTAGCTGATGCAACATTTGTTTTCATCAGAGAACACACGCATATTTCTAAATAAAGCACTCTAGCAGATACTACACTAAAACAGACAGACGTGTTCTCTGAACATTCTTTAGAAAGATGCGTTTATCTGGAACAATAAAAAAATCATGAGTGTCACAAAAGGAGACAAAATAAGAAGCTAGTAAAGAAATTATGCTCTGAAAGCAAAGATACAGGATGCATTATGAAAGCTGAACTGAAGCTAGAAAGAACTACCTGCTTCTACTTCATGTTAAAACATGGTGCTGAAAAATGCTTCATGTTAAAACAGGTGCTGAAGGATGAAATCCTATTCTGGTTCAACTTCCATGAATGCAGATTACAAAAAAAGATCTAAAACGTAACAGTCATAATTCATTTATTAGCTGACTCAAGAAGTTCCAAGGTAGCATCTGGCTGGAAAGACAAAGGGAAATATAATGACAATTTTGTTATTGCTAGACACAGTAATAGATGGATCTTTGTTCTGGTTCGATATTAGCACTGAAAGTTCTTGTGGGTTATCTTAATCCATCTAGAAACTAGAAGTTTTCCTCTGAATCTGATATATAAGGAGAAGAAGAAAGGCCTGAAATATTATTGCAATCTCAATTGAACAGCAGTCCTACAATTCTACGAACTTCCTTTCAAATCCTTTTTCTGACTACCCCTGTATTAGACTGCTGTACAAAGCATATGGAGAGCTTGTATGTTTTGGTGAGCTTCAATACATACAGATCAGGCTACTGCAGTAAGAGAAAACAAAGATTATTCTATAAATACATCATCAACAAAAAGAGGACTAAGGAAAATCTCCATCCTTTATTGGATGCAGGGGGGGAAATAGTGACAAAGGCTGAGGTACTTAATGCCTTCTTCAGCTCAGCCTTTAGCAGTAAGTTGTTGTCAGAGTACCCAGCCACCTGAGCTGGAAGACAGAGATGAGGAGCAGAATGAAGCCCCCATAATCCAAGGAAAAATGGTTAGCAACCTGCTACACAACTTAGACACAGACAGGTCTCTGGGACCAGATGGGATCTACTCAAGGGTACTAGGGGAGATAGTGGAAGTACTCATCAAGACACTTTTCATCCTTCATCAGCAGCATTGGCCCCTCACTACAAGACAGACACTGCAGTGCTGGAGTGTGTTCAGAGAAGGACAATTAAGCTGCGGAAGGGTCCAGAGCACAAGTTTTAAGAGGAGTGGCTGAGAGAACTGAGGTGGTTTAGCTTGGAATAAAGGAGGTTGAAGGAAGACCTTATTGCTCTCTACAACTTCCTGAAAGGAGGTTGTAGCCAGAGGAGTGTTCTTTATTCTCTCAAGTAACAAGAGGAAATGGCCACAAGTTGCGCTAGGGGAGGTTTAGATTGGATAGTAGGAAAAAATTCTTCACCAAAAGGGTTGCCAGTCATTGGAACATGCTGCCCAGTGAAGTGATTGAGTCACCACCCCAGGAGGATTTTAAAGATGCACAGATTTGTCACTTAGGAACATGACTTAGTGGTAGACTTGGAGGTGCTAGGTTAAAGATTAGACTTGATTACCTTAAAGGTCCTTTCCATCCAAGATGATTCTGCGATTCTTTATTTGATACATAATTTTGAAACAACAAAGTATGGCTAGTAATAATCAGGAATGTTTCCTGTCCCCCAAACTAATAAACTGAATATAAATAATTCCTAACAGATATCTTTAACTCATGAATGTAAAGAAAAGATTTTTAAACTGAGAGTTACTATCAGTTTTTGGTAAGAGCAGTATTGAAGAACAAATGGCCATATGAACTATGATTGCAAACCTGCATTCCGCCAAATCTCTTTCACATGCTTTCTTAAAGGATTCAGTGATGCATTGAACACTACCAGCACAGCAGTAACAGATGGATATAACAAAGAAATACCAGATTTGTGCCTATTAAATGAAAGTATAGTGGGAGCCCTAAGGACAAAAGCACAAAAACCTAGTCTTCACATCTGTGCTGTTCCAATCGTAGGGCTGCAATTACTTTTCCTGAAATTAAAAATTAAGAAAAAAAGGTTCACTTAGTAGATGAGTGACTTAATTTAATCTTGTCATATTTAACACCTATTCCTAAATTTGGACATTATCTTAATGATATTGTGCTTCTTTAAAGAAGGTAGTGATGTTACAAACAACACTGTTTCACAACAGAGTGTCTCCATAATTAAAATACCACCAGCAACATGCATATTATTAAAGAGACAACGGTAACAACTGGAAGTCAGTGCCTGAAAAAGCTATTATGGTCCCATCTGAAAGTGAGAAACATATGTCTTCCTAATGAAGATTTACTAGAATGACTGGGAACAATAAGAATTGAAAAATAGGGAGGAAAATACTAAGAAGATATAAGAAGTATTGCTTCAGATAATGACATGCAACTGGATAATTGTGGTTTATATCATATTAGTAGTTGCTCATTACTTCAGTATCAATCACACTAAGAATAAAAAAGCTGCTGTAGGTAATCATCAGTAAAACATCTCTTCACAAAATAGTGACATATATTTCTCTTGTGTTCTTTCATTTGCAATTTAAAACAATTTTACTATCCACCAAAGAAAAACAGTTTGCAATGTAAATCCATCTAAATACTTTGTAGGTATTCAAATACATTTTACTTCTTGTTAAGAAAAAATATCTAGATTCCCGAGTAAAGACGTAGTGTACCTAGCAACTATTAATCCAGTCTTCTTTTGAAGATATCAAGGACTTCCATCTTAAATATAATTATTCCAGATTCTCCCAACTAATCTTTAAATTATGAATTCTAAGTAATTTGTATATAAAATACTTTAAATATGAGCCTTATACATGTTCTATAGCTCAAAATAGCAAATTCTAGAAGCTATGAGATGCCTCCAGAATACATTTTTTATTATTGTTCTCTGAATTCTCAATATTCAAGGAAAGTTGTTTTGAAATTTCATGGTATTTTTCAATAATGCTTTACTTAGCTGTTGCTATATCCTTTCTTTATACAGTAGTGACTAGGACTTATGTTAATAACAAAAGAAATTTTAAACTTAAAAAACTCTTACTATTAAAAGAAAGATACAACAGGGAAAGTAGTTTAATAATTGGAAGATAATGCTTGGCACTAGAAATCTACAATTCATTTCCACAGACTATCACTGACTTGTTGTGGGATCCTAAATTGCCAAACATGCTTGATTTATGACACTTAAGTTTAGCTTGACTAAGTACACAGCAAAATAATATTTAAAGATCAGAACCTGATAGAAGTAGCAGGTTGTAATGACTCGTTTAGTAGAAGACAAAATGCTACTAGATCAAAACACCAACACCCTGTAGCTCCTAGATAATCTTGTTATTTTTGAAAAATGCAGGTAAGGCAGAGAAAACAACTAGATTTTGAAGTAAGAGCACAGTGAAGAAAACTCTAGATAACTCCTTCATAAAATCACAGCAGTAACACACATCCATTTGTACAAAAACCTGCGAGAAATTCTTGAATATATGAACTGTTAACAAGGAAAATAATAGTATTAAACAAGTGTGCTAGATATGATTAAGTAATATAATTGATATAGTCTGAATTTTTCTTGCATGGTATAATTTTTTTCAAAGGTAATGTACATTATATAAAGGTAAACATACTATGCAAGACTGATAGTTAATGCATTACAATATCTGTGTTTGTTATGAAATGTGGATGATGACATACAAGAAAGCATACATATAGAAAAAAACCCAAGGCTGTATGTTTTTGTCATTTGTGAAGCATTTATAATTTTCGTACTTCGCAGTAGCTGATAAAAGTTAAAGACATGAAGAAAATATTAAATTGAAAAATAACTAGGTACTCTACCTAGAGTGCCACCACTCGAGGCTATGGGACTGATACTTAACAAGGATGGGTTTAACTGGGAATAATTATCTAAATTCAATCAATCAGATGGTTATCTAGTTTAGATGGCTGATAAACAGGCCTGCAGTTCTTAGCTCCTCTGTCCACCATTTATTGCTGCAGCAACTCCCTGTTATTCTTCTGTCAGAAACTAGATTACTCAAATTGTTAAAAATTGGCCAATTTGCCAAAGCAATGGAGGAAAAAAGTTTAACAGTAGCCAGAGTCTGTCTTTCCTGGTATTTCTGAATGCAGTTGCAAGCATTGATATGAGTATGTTCACTCTATGATAATACAAAAGAATAGAAACATATGGCTGGAAAGCAACTCGGTAGATCAAAGTTGTCAGCCCAACCCATTTTTATGGCCCTGCCATGATGCCAATGGTATATGAGGCAATCTATTAACTAGTACAACTCTGCTTAGCATTGAAATTTTTCTTTCTATCAGAACAGACTCTTTCTGGCTGCAGTTTAAGCCCATTAGTTCTCACATAATCCATCAGAGAAACAAAGAAGAAACTGCTTGCTCTTTGTGTAGCTTTTTTAAAGCTGAAGCATTATTCTTTTTTTCAAGCTAGCCTATATTTCCTTGCAAGCACATGCTATTGTCAAAGATGGTGAAGCCCTCTTTGGTCACACTGCTGCTGCATATGAGCATTGTAGGACACATTCTGCATGAACAAGAGGATTGACTTGCACATTACAACAGCTCTGACTCCTTCAGCCTTCTTCCAAGAGTCTCATAGTCACTTTTGATCTGATTAGAACCACACTGAAATTGTTCATGCCCACATGAATAAGCAGTCCCAGTTAACTGTTATTTGGGTAGATGGCAACATCCCTCCGATTTAAGCTCCTGGGAGACAGACTGCTTCCTACAACGTTAGGTCCAGTCACAAGACTGAATTTTTCATCACACACAGGAGTGAGTCATTCATGATCAATACATCTCTTCCTCGTGGGAAGGGTGATCACTAATCTCACAGCTTTTTCAGCCTGCCAGGTTTTCATTTTATTTTTTCTCCAGTCTGTCACTGGGATTGAAATGTCAGTTACTCAGGCAGCCTTGCAATACATCACTGCCTGAGAATGATCCATTTCCCTATGAAGATGACCTGTGAGTAGAAACCTCGTTAACCAGGTTTTCCTCATTCACAGTAGATGCTATTGTAGATATTCCTGGCCTGTTGCCAATCATCCTATTCACATCCTCTGATTGAAGATTTCACTCAGTTTGATAGCTTTCTTAGGTAATTTTTCTACCTACTTATGAGAATTCACAAGCAGGTATGCTCCAGTTCAGGCATCCTCCTCATTCCCTTCTTTGGGAAGGGATCTGCAAACTGTAATGCCTACAAACTCAGTTTAAGATTTGGATTGAGAAGTCTATAATTTCGGTTCCAATCTTAAGTCTCTACTTGCACCATTAACAGGTGCTGGAAGAAAAATACTTCTTAACAGAATTTGTATTTTCATAATGAGTTTACTTTGTATATGGTATACTTGAAGCTCATTACTCTCCTAGTTTGCCCTAAAAGTCCTAGTCACAACTTTCGAGTGACTCCTTCACTCTGTCACAAGGCTCCTTGCCTTTTAAGTCCCTCTCTGTCTACCTGGTCTTTTCACTCTGAAACAGAGTGAGAGACAAATTCAAAGACTGCAGCTAATCCTATTTTGTTCCTAGGCTCTCAGTCTATCAGAAGGCTTCGGACCTTGCCCATGAAGGGTTTGCAGTTTGCCAAGGTTTGCAGGACTCCTCACTCGTGTAGAGATAACAACATTTGCAGTTCACGCTCTGGCATTTAGTAAGACAAAGGGGACAGTAAAATGGCAGAAAAAATGGGGAATTTTACACAATTATATATAATACATGAGACAATTAACCCTCTTGACAGAACCTAATGCCCTGTAGAAATGTAGCGAGTGCTTTTTAAGATACATTTAAAATTTATACCATAACATATCAGTCTAAATGAATTCCTGCTGGCAAAGTTCAATAAACTGGCCAGTTGCCAGTGGCATAGACAAACACCTTTACCTTAGGCAATGAAGCTAAGGAGGCTTTCTGTAGTCTTTAGAAGTCTTTTATCTTCCACCAACCCAAGTTTAATTTGAGTGGATTAAAAATAAAATTATAGGAACTCCTTGTCTTTGTAGTATAGTGTCACATTTAACTTTTTCTGTCTAAAAGAATTACACACTTATTCTCTTTGAGCTCTCAGGAAGAACAGCAATATTTATGAGACCATTTGGCTGACAGCACCAGATAACAAATTGCATGTAAACTAAAAAAAAATCAGCTGGTATTACATTACTTAAACAATGTTGTTGACATAATATGAAATAGCTGTTGAGACATCAGGTTCAAAAGATAATGACCTCAGTATTAACACAGTTGCTAAAGTTGATGCTAAAAAAAAAAATCATATGTCACAGATATAAAAACTTTAAGTTTTCAGTACTTGTTTCTGCTGAAGCATCTGTATAAATAATAATTTTAAATTCCACTTGATACACTATGAAATTACTTTGTAGTACTTTTATATTTAAAGGTCACATCCTTGTACTTTGTAAAATACATCTGGTCTCTCCTCATACACAATGGCGATCACTGTGCTCTTCATTCATATTAATCATAGGTTCACTCTAGCACTGTATTCAGTTATACTGAGCTGCTTTTCAGTGAGAAACTCTTTTGCAACCAAGCTGCTGCATTGCCACAAGTAGCTAAGACCAGACTCTCTTTAACCTTCTTTCTCTTAAGATACTGAGCCATTTGTTTGAATACTCTTGAATTTAGTTCCATTCTAAAGAATGCTGTTCCTTTTACTTAACTCCAATTTCAGCCCTTACCTAAGAATTTATTATATAGCACTATGTAAAAGTCCTCATAAATACAGATTTTCTCAAGTATCTTCTGGTATTTCTGAAAAGGAATACTGAAGTACTAAGCAATATGATTATATACAAATGTAAAAGATTGTGTATCTGTGGGACCATGGCTAAAAGGTAGGCCAAGAGGTAGAATATGTCAAAGTACCAAAAAGAATAGAGTATAATTATTTGTAGAAACTGATTAATTTTCAAGCTCAGACTTTTAAGAGGTGTGTTAAATACTGAACTACATTTGAGGACTATTTCAGTTTCAACGTTAAATTGACATAGTAGCAACAGATGGTATATTTTTCTTGCCTTAGATATGATCTTGTAATCCTTAAACAGGAAGAGTTTTGAATAATTAAGAATTAACAGAATTTTCTTCTAGTGAACTACCCATTTCTTGGCATTAAGAGTAACTAAAGCACTGATGATACTCCAAGTAAATTTAAAGACCACTTTCACTTTAATGTCCGTTTCAGACTAGTCTATGAGAAAACTATAAACTTTTATTGAATTTCACTGTTGTACTAGGCTAAACACCATCTTTGAAAAATTTTTTTCAAAAGAGGAAAAAAGGTAAACCAAATTTCAAATCCATTTAAAAATTACATTTTTCTGCATGAGTGAAAGTTATCATATGGGATATAAAGTTCAAGAAACGTTCTTAAGATCTTTCATTGAAAATGCATTTTTATCTATAGATTTCAGAACAGCAACTCAATGTCTAATTGCATTTTAACAGTAAGAGACTAGTCAAAAGTATAGATTTTTGTTGAATCAATAATTCTTATAGTCCAAAGGAAAACATAATGTCCTAAAGTAATAAATGCAAATACCATTTCACTTTTTTAAGATATCAACATGCCTGTCCAAATTTAAATAAAAAAGGGGGAAAAAAATTGAAAAATATCTGAATAAATGAAACAGATTATTTTTTACAATGCCTTCTCTAGTTGATAGTAAAATTCTCGTTATCTTTCCTAAGAAAGGCACTGCATGCATATGCTCAGAAAATTAGTACCGCACTATAGTTTAAAAAAAAAATCAGGAAACACATTATTCACCAAAGGAATAATGAACTATGAAGACAGTGCATGAGTAGAACAACACAAAAGCTGTTATTTACAAGTGAAAAGCATATGTCAAGCTGTAGCAAAACCAGATGACGTGTACTGAGTAAAACTATATGTAGTTACACTATTATATATTGTCACAACGTGGGAATTAACTGCATAAACTTGATATTATTAGCACTTAAAAGCAGTGAATTGTGTGGAGAATTTAGAACTGAACAACACAACTGAGTAACTGAATAATACGTTTATAAAGTATATGGTGCTGTGAGAGCATAAGCTCAAAGGCCTAGAAGAAAAAAACCATGCAAAGATGTATGAAGGGAGCAATTCCTATGTCAAATATTAAGTTACTCTTTCACTATTAGTGCTAACTTTCTTAACAGTAATGAGGTGAGTATTCAAATATACAACACAACTTGCAAAAGATTTAGTTTTGAGCTGATCATGACTGAAAAAATTAGTAAAGAAATAAAGTCAGAGCTATATGAAGTTTTATGTACCCTGAAACCATATTCATTGGGTGTTCTAAGCAAGACAAAATATATTTATTTCTACTTTGCCATTATTTCATCTAGAAAATTTCTGTACTCAGCAAACGCATTTAGATTTAAACCAGAATTTCAATCTTTTGTAGTTTACTAGTAATGTAATTAGGACACAGTTAGAATTATAGAGAAAGTATGTATATCTAAAGCTCTTCTCACTAGTGTACAAGTCTCCCGTATGCTCTTTAACACATGCTGACATTATCATTGTGTCACACTTATAAACAGTGACCATCACCTGTTTACAATTGATCCTTTGAGTAAATTCTAACTCAAAAGAGCATTCAATACTTTGACTATATTGTCATCTACCACTTCTTTTCAATATGTAGTGAACCAATTCTTTTCTTTGCCTCTCTGTTACCAGTGGTGTATGTCAACACTATTTTTTTCATTCTTACTGCTTCCCAGCTGAGGAAACACCATCTAATTCTACCACCTTTCTGGTTTTTCATGGTTATGCAACAATTCCTGAGCCTGCTGTTAGTAACAAATATTACTCTGCTGTCTTTCTTTTGTTTTAGATAACTGAAGAGTCCGTTGTTTAGCCATGTTCCTTACAATGCTTGCTTTTTTTCCCCAGTGGAATACTAGAATATCTATCTTACTGGAAATATAACTATCTATTGATTTTTGATATTTCAATATGCACATATCTAAATACTAAAGAAGATCTTCAGTACTGGTAACACTGTATTGGTAAGCTCCCCTGTACTCTGCAAGAAATACTACTTAAATAACAGTAGTAAAGAGAGCAACAGAGACAAACAATATAAATGACTGCTTAAATGCTGATGATAAACTGATGAAGGGTGGTGCTGTTAAAGATAATCTCATTATGAATATTAACCTTTCCTGTCCTCTAATGCTTAGGAGAAAATACACTAATATACAGAGATGTAAGAATATTTTTTTAGCTGAAATGTTAATGTTTCTGAAGCTAAAGGTTGTTTATCTATTCAAATATAAAACAGAAAACACCCACATGCATCAGAGCTACAGTTCTGATCAGATAAAAACAACGTGGCCAGTGAAGTTACACAGACTAGTAATGGAATCATAGAATGGTCTGGGTTGGAAGGGACCCCAAGGATCATAGAGTTCCAACCCCACTGCCACAGGCAGGGCCACCAACCTCCAGGCCTGGATCTACACAAGGTTGCCCAGGGCCCCAGCCAACCTGGCCTTCAACACCTCCAGGGATGATGGGGCATCCCCCACCTCTCTGGGCAGCCTGTTCCAGCACCTCACCACTCTTTCTGTAAAAAACTTCCTCCTAATACCTAATCTAAACCTTCCCTCCTTTAGCTTTAGTCCATTCCCCCTTGTCCTGCCATTGTCTATCCTTTTAAACAGTTGATTCCCCTCCTGTTTATATGCTTCCTTCAGGTACTGGAAGGCTGCAATGAGGTCCTCCCCCAGCCTTCTCTTCTCTAGGCTGAACAAGCCCAGCTCCCCCAGCCTCTCTTCATAGAGGGAGGCTGCTCCAGCCCTCTAATCATCTTCATGGCCCTCTTCTGAACCCTTTCCAACATTTTCATGTCTTTCTTGTATTGGGGACCCTGTATCTGGACATAGTACTCCAGATGAGGCCTCACAAGGGCAGAGTAGAAAGGCACAATCACCTCTCTGTCCCTGCTAGCCCCCCTTCTTCTGATGGAGCCCAGGATACTTTGCAGTGTTGAATCTCATTAGATTTACCAGGGTTCACCTTTGGAGCCTGTTCACCTTTGGATCCTTTTGGATGGCTTCCTGTCCTTCTATTGCATCAATCACACCACTCAGCTTGGTGTCATCCGCAAACTTGCTGAGGGTGCACTGAATTCCATCATCAATGCAATTGGATAAAGATTTTGAAGAGCACTGGTCCCAAGACAGACCCCTGGGGAACACCGCTTGTTACTGGTCTCCATCTGGACACAGCCGCACTGACCTCCACCCTTTGTCTGTATCCTTTTAACAAGTTCCTTATCCACTGGATGGTCCACATGTCAAATCCACATCTCTCCAATACAGAGATAAGGATGTGGTGGGGGACCATGTCAAAGGCAGTAATGCATCCAGTTGCATTTTTTAATTTTTTAGTTATTGCTCATTACTTGGTCAAGAGGCAAACTGACTTTTAAGTCACCCTTCCATAAAGAATGAACAGTATTATAATTGGGAGCAAGTGGGAAGCATCTGTGAGTCTGTCTTCAAGGTTAAAAAAAAAAAAAAGCATAAAATGAATGAGCTGCGATTTGCTGTGATTTGTTCTATAAATTTACAGAGGTAAGGTGAAGTGGGCTTTGGATTAGCAGACTAAACAGAGGTCAGACAACTATAATTGCTTTATGCTGGGTTTGGCCTGTAACCTATCAGGCTATATAAATTGCAACTTAATTTACTGGTAGAACCATCTGCAAGCTTCTAAAGAGTTCTAGTTTCTATGAAAAAGAACGGTCCCTGGGTTTTTTATTTGAATTGGATACTATATTTTCCTGACTTCTGCTCATTAAATTGAGATGAAAATGTTATTTATGGTTAGTGTTTGGTAAATAAATGTGCTAATCTCCATATGACTGCAGCAAAAGTAGTCAGGAGAAGTATACAATCTTGTTAGGCAAATAATTTTAAAAATTATCTGCTTAAAACAGCTCGTAAAGACCCTTTTAGAATTTTGTTTACTATATTTTTTTTAAAATTTATAGATTATATTTATACAGCAATATCAAGATCCATTTATGCTAATCTGGTGCAAAAGGAAATAATTCTGATGTGAAACATGCATATAGACTATAATTTATCAAAGAGGAACTGAAAAATAATATTTAGCTCCACAACTACATAGGGGCTGTGTCAGTCCAAGGACATACTGCTTCTTGTGAAACACCCTATTTATGATGTAGAAAATCTTGCTTTTAAAATCAATATTGCTACTCTTGCAAAATGAGGAAGCATTTAAATAGAATGCACACACTATTAAAATTTAAGTGTATGGGAAGCCTGTATTTTTCCTGCCTGGCTAAGGACAAAACAAGTTGTAAAAAAATAATATACTCACTGCCTCTAACAAGCACATCATAAAAGTATGATGTGGTACTCCTCACTGCTGAAAGCCCAAACATCTGTATGATATTTATAATAAAGTTAATGTCCTTCAAGATTTGCTTCATATTTGCATTTCCATTACTCCTCTTACAGTAATAAACTTCAAGAGTTTCTTTTCAGATATACAGACTCTCTCAGGAAAACTTAAGAGGAGAAAAATCTTTGCAACCCCTCAGAATACTTCACTGAGTAACTAGTAACATTTGTATGGCAAAAAGGGAATCTGAAACAGAGTAACAGGTATCTGAATGCCAGTTCCTTTCTTGATGAGTGGTCCTGATTAAAATGATATTCATAATTTCATGTATATTTTCCAATAAAATCAAGTTCCTAAAGGTTTTGTGGATTAAAATTTTCATTTAATCTCCCTTCTGGAGAGAGTTTAGATTATTTGATGAGTTTGTTTCCATAATGTTTAACTAACTCCCTCCTATTCCATGAATGGGAATCTTCAGTTTATCTTTCTCAAAATACACACATGAGAAAAGGAATATTTTCTTCTTTCTGAGCAGAAGAGTAAGGAGCTTTTTCCTAAATCTACACAGCAGCTGTAGTTTGGTATTCCAGTGAAGAAATAGCTCACCAAAAGGCATATGGGCAAGTTTTGCAGTACTATTATGCCACAAATTAAGAAGCCTCAGCACTCCAAAATGGGAGGGGACACTTGAGAGTATCTCAAGAAGCATGGATTTTAATTTGATCTCACATCAGGAGAGACATTCTTGCTAGTTTTTAAAACTTCTGTGGATTGCAAAGAAAGATCTAAGGCAGCAGAAAATGGGAGAAGGGTAACAGAGAAAATCCCCAGTTGCTCAGAGGACATCTATATGAGACTTGCTTTTGCTGATGTTTTTCACTGCAAACTTGGCTGCAGCAGTTTGCTGACTTTTCTCTTCCTGCCTGTGTATCCACCCAGTGTTCCCAACCTTTTAGTTATGCTAAAACAACTGCTTGGGGGATTGCACTATTTATGAGATTAACAAACTGAGTTGGACTAAAAAAGGAAAACCTGCACAGTAGTATAAGGAGTGAAGTGTCCCTGTTCAATTTGGCCATCAGACTACACCAGAGTATTTACTCATGATATGGGTGCTCAGGATCACGAGCTAAGTACCTACATATCAATACTCTAACTGAATGAATCCTCCCGGAAGGGATGGATGACAGCCCTGCCTCCTGCTAAACAGCACTGTCATGAATTTTACACCTGGCTCAATGCATAACAGAGAACAGCCTCCAGAAGGAGGAGCAAAGTTTCACCTCTGCTCTGCCTCTGGACAACCTGTGGCCAGGTGTGAGCCAAATGGCATCAGCCCCACAGGCTGAGTAGCATGAGTGCTCCTGTCTCTCATGTCAAGGTGACTTTTCCTACCTGTAGGCCGTTACACTAAAGTTCCCTCTTGCCATTTCCTGTTACAAGTAGGAGAGGTTAAGTGCTTAGTTCAAGGAGATTTCATTACCCTCTGGAGGTGACTGCATTCTTAATACAGTTAATTGGACAAAAGTGCCTATATGCTAGGAGGCCTAGTTCACTTTAAGTGTTAAAACGTTTTCTTGACTGTATAGGGAATTTGGGGAGAAAGAATTTTGCCTTCTTGGTGAAAAATACCAAACATTTTTATGAGACCACTTATTTTAGCTACTTTTTTACCAAAACAAATAGACACAAAAAGAAGTCTGGTTCTTTGGAAATCAGATACCGGAAAAGAACAACTGCTAAAACTCCTCTGACAGCATTAAATCGGCTGAATTATGTGAGAAGCCACAGCATGTTGACACACCATAGAAAGGTTTTCATCCTTTTTATTACCTTACAAGATTACCTTAGGATATAAACACAATGAAAACAATATTTTCTGCTAGGCAGGTAACAGACTCTTCCCTGGAGAAAACTGCCATAAGTTTGCACAATCATTCACTGATAGACTTATAAACATTTTTGGAATCTGGACATACATTATTTTACTCTGCTTTTTTTTATTAAGAATCCTTGTCTGTACAAGCAGGAAGCCTACAAAACATGTAAAGAAATCAGTTCTGCACAGATTATTTCAACATATTAGAATCTACCTCTGATTTAAAAAAGATCGCTTTATCCTATTTAAATAGTCAGTGCATTATTGACACAGGGGGGTAGCAAGTGACTTTCCCTGATCTACATATGAGGTTTCAGTGCATGACACTGGAGGACTAGTAGAATACTCATTAATAATTCAAAATTTAAATAAAATTTGTCTTTGACATTTAAGAAGTAGCCTCATGAATAAAACTGGAATTTATTGTATTAAAGAGCTAAATTGTGTATTTGCGTTGACCTTACTTCATCATTCTGCTAATACAGCTAAAGGTAAGTGTAAGGATTAATGGGCATCAAGCTCTTTCTCGGTTGCATTTTATGTTGTATTTTATGATACTGAACATTAAGTACTCACAGGTGAGATGAACAGGCATTCTTTAACTACCTGGTTGCCTCCTTCCCAGCAGTTTTATGATTTTCTCATTCTTTATATCTAAAAATTAGTGACTACCTTCCCTATCACAGGATATCTCATATCAAAATAGAATTTAAGAACCCAGTATGTACATTTTAGTCATAAAGTGCTCTCTTGACAGACTACCCAGGCATAACTGATAACTGACTCATTAAAAAACAAAACTGTAGAATAAAGAATTGGTTACCTGCATCAAATATAAAAAGGTACAGTCATTTTAATATCTATGAAATATTTGTGATTAATATCTTCTTAGATATTATTCCATAGAGCAAAAGATCACAGGTTTGATTTCAGAAGGAAATGAAGGAGCAAAAAAATTGCTTTATGCATTTTGCATAGCTTTAAAATATTTTTCCTTCTTAACATTTAACACCTATTAAATCTCATTTTCTGTATCCATACCTCCATGTGTATGTACAAATCCAGGCACACATAAGGTTATTTTACTTCTTTTTCTCCCTTAGTCCTAACTATAGGGTTTAATTTTATGATCTTACACTGTTCTTTCCCCAGGGTGAAATAAACCTGATAAAATTCAGAATTCTATAAAGAACACTGCATCTTGCTTCATTTATTAGAAAAGTTCAAAGTTGTTTGTATTAAGTAAAAAGGACAAATACAGAAAAGCAAAATGATCCTCATGTTTAAGGCAGCTACATTTCCCAACAAAACTATTTTTATCCACTCTTTGCAAGCAAGTTCCTAAATTAAATCAAGAAAATATAATATTTTAATTCATGAACAATAGCTGTTCATAACCTGAAATGATATAATGGGTAGAAAATCAGGTAACTGCACAGCAGTCAATAGAAGAGGTGCTTTATGTTACTTTCTAAGTTAAGACCAGATTTGTTTCAAAGTGACTACATATATGCAGTAAAGAAATTTTTCCTGCTTCAACATGCTACAGTTCCTGGTTGGAACAATTAGGAAAACACTTTTTGTCAACCTTTAATTGTTTTCAAAAAACATTTTGAAAATATTAGAAAAAAAAAAGGCAGAAACTTATGTGGTCATTATAAACAGCTCAAAAAGGTAAAAATGTCCAAAGGAAATCAGTATTCTTTGGTAAATAAGTCACAGAGTACCATGCATTGGGAAATGAGAATGAAACAAGATACTTCATTCTTAATTCCTCAGGCTTGACTTCATGGCCTCAATGAGTCTTTGAAATGTGTCATATGCAACTACCTTATTTTCTGAAATAAACTCAAAAAAACCCCAAAATAACCCTGCAATCATGCTGATGCCCACACAAGCAATCAGCATGACTATAATTTCAGACTTCTCAGACTCTCCCCACAGATACCTGCCACTTAACTACACAGTATGTTTTTAGGAGATAACTTGTCTCAGTTTCATGATACTGGCAGAGAAATGGCAAATCCAAAGGACTGGGGTCTCATTTCCTCTGCAGCACATTCTGCCTAGTGATCACCTCTTGTTTTGTCTGTCTTCTCAACAGCTGGGCTTGTTTGCTCCAACCTCTTGAAACTGTTCTGGAATGACTGTAATTCCTGTCATATCCCCCAGCCCTCTGCCTCTTCCTCCAAGTCCCTTCTCTTCCTCAGGCAAATACAAGCTGTGCACTACTTGAATGCACTGGATGTCTACAGCACTTTATGAAGACAACAAAATAGAAGTGCTTTCAACACATTGCCCTACTAATAATATACTCCCTGAGGTGTTTTACACTTCTGAGTGCTTTTTATTTAATTGGTTGTGGAAGAAAGGCAAAACATCTGATGCAACCATCTTTAATAAATTTTAAAGGTGAGGAAGAGGAAAGGTATGTGAAAAACTAACCTTGCTTTAAAATAGAAATTAAAAAAACCCAAACACGAATATCGTTAAGACAGCAAAGAGGAGGGATACAAAAGGAAAGATCATTATTGTCTAGCCTCCCAGTTGCCTTTTTATCAACAGAAGTTTCTGATTCAACAGCCACTTTCAACACACTTTCACTTAAAATAAACCAATTGTCCAGTATTGAGCAGTTTACTGACAACAAAAACTAAGTTAAAGTAGCTGGAAGTCTCCAACTGCTACTGAAAGGGCAGCTTGGCATTTTGGCAGGAAAGGGCAGCTTATAATCAGTACCTTATTTTTCATGTGCTACCTCTCTGCAAAAAACCCAAGCAGCTTACTTGCATTCTCAGACTGCTCATACTTCCTTTATTTTTGTTGTCTTTTGTTTGCCTCTTTGAATCAATAGACTTCTTTGAGTGTGTTTTAGTTCTGGGTGGTTTTTTTGGGGGGTGGTGAATGGTGGGCTTTTTTAATTACAGGTTACTTGTTACCTTTCACCCAGGAGTGATGTTGAGAGCAAGTATGACATCCCTCCAAACTGTCTGATACACTAAACAAATTAGAGAGTTTATTATAGAGTGTCAACTTAAGCCTTTAATAATAATGGAATGCAGAAGACTTAGAGCTTAATATAAATCTTACGTGTATTAAAGAACATGTTGAATACGCTGAAGTTTTGCTGTTATACTGCAAAAAAATTCTCTGGAATACTGTGGCTTTCTTTGATGCTTGCATTCAACAGCTAAACTATAGTTCCCCTGTTCAAAGAATATTTAAAAAGTGTTTTCAACTTTATTGTTTCTAAGGACACTATTTTAGAGCTGTATAGTGCTACTGTATAATAATGCAGATGGTAATATTTTCATTAGCTATTATTGACCATTAAGACTTGTGTACAGCAAAACTGGAAAGATTACTAATAGATGTAACATTTTGGATAAAATTGCCTTTCTGTACCAAACAATCATTTGAAAAGCTATCATGACTGAGGTTTACAATGTGTATTCCAAATCAAGTCTGCATGTCTTAATGATGAGTGCTGTCACCATAATCAGAATGTGTCATAACAAATGCTCCAATTATGAAGACATAAGTTTCTTACTACCAATTTTCTAGACAAGGTAACTATTCTTGAAGAAGTATTTCTTGAAGAAAAATATTTGCTTGCACTCGACCTGGCACGTTAGACATCACTCTTTAAAAACTCAGGTAAGTTATAAAACACACTGGAGCAATAGCAGTACTATTTAGCAAGAATTAGCTTTTCTTTTGCAGCTAAATTAGTAGACCCAAGAAGATATAAAATATCCCACAATTCTTCAGTCAACAAGGTAAAAGCAGCAAGTTCATAAAATAAGACATGTAGCAAGTTGCCCAAAGTGTAATACAAGACAAGGCCATATGTAACACTTGATAAGTGACATTGAAACAGATGTGGTTTTAAATAGCAAGCTGGTAATATCCCATGTTAAAAAAGGGAGGAAAAAAATAGAAGAGATTTGATTAACGTAATTTTGAAGCTACACTGATTCCATTTACTGAATTAGATCTATGTACCTTAAGAGGGGTGTAGGTGGGAGGGAGGCGTCATAGTGGGGAGTGTGGTGTCAGGCAGCAGTGCTACAAGCATATCCAGTTCAGAGTTTTAAATGTTACTACAGAGACCTAACTATCAGTACAGGGATGCCTACCTGTATAGGCTTACCTTAACAAGGTCTAGAACAGGATGCAGAAGAAAAATACTGATGTGTCAGAACTTTGTAAACTGGATGCCTAATACTGCATAAAAGCAGCAGAACATACCTGTATTTAGTAACAGCAAATTTGAGTAGTTTTGCCTTGGGAAAATTAAATTCTATATAAGAAGCTATTCATTTGATAATATTTCAAAGACTTCCTATCATCTTCTGTTGTTTTGGTCTTCATTTCACAAGGTTTTCAACTTCTAAATCATAGACAGTATTTGCGTTTTGCTGCACTACAGAATATACTGCTGTATGAGGTTTGATACTAATGTCAATCTTTTTGGATTTGCTCCAAATATGCATAGATTAGTAACCAACAAAAATGTAAATATTTTAATAAACAATTAACAGGGCATCTCAGAGCATAAAATCCCTGAAAACTCCAAAAATGACTAACATCAGAGCATCATGATGGTCTGCCATGGTATTTCAGCTACGAGATTGAAATGTGAAATCTGTTCACTTCATGTTAGTGACACTGATTTATTCATGTAATATAACATTCCACAGTATGTTCTTACTGGAGGCAGCATACATGAGAGAAATGAGACACGTACTACTAATTTATTTCAATAACTTACTAAACACTGAATGCAGCCCCTGTTATATTTTGTTCTTCCCACAAGTGGAACAGATTGCATTATTCTAATTGCTTTTTTGCCCTGCTTTCTACCTTTTTTCTTCTCCCTGTACCTCATGAGTTGCAGAACTCCTAAACAATTACCCATACTTTAACAACAAAGTATTACTGGTTCTCTTTTCTCCAGTGAAAATGAGGACAAATGTATTCGTTCTTTTAGTAGCAGTTTCTTTGAATAGGCACTACATTTTAAAATGTGTGACCAAAGCCATGATTTCAATTGTACTTTTGACCTGTATTCAAAATAATGGCTTAAGTTCAGGAAAACACATACATTGTGCCAAACTCAATTAGTTTACACACCTCTTAATCCTACTGCATAGATGCTGCTGCCATGCTTCTACCATCAAGGTAAGTGCCTTGTTAATGTCAAAAATACCTTATTTTACCAAGAAAATGTATCATGATAAAGCAAAGTTACCATGAACTAAATCTCGAAAGATCTTATGGGAATTCTCAAGATAAATTTAAAACTAACTTTTTGTCACCTCCTGCTTGGCAACCTTACCTCAGCTGCCTGTCATCCCTGTCTGATGAAGTTCATGTTATTTCTTTTCTGTCAAGGGCTTCAAGGTAAGAAGCATAAACGTGCAATTGCTGCAGTGTCTCCCAAGGAAATGATGGAAGAGGGAAGGAAGAAGAAGTATCACTGCATGCACTAAATAAATATCGGCCACAGAGATAGCAGTGGGCAAGAGTGACAAATACTGAGTCAGGAAAATAAATCCCCAAAGACGCTACTAAACTATATCCTAGAAGATGCTAACCGCATCTTTATTATTTATTCGTTATGAAGACCTGAAGCTTCTGCTTTCACCTTTGTTTCTTTCTAAATTTATTTTGGCAGCACTTGAATAGACCACTGTGACACCCAAGCAATTTTCAACTGAACAAACGTTGAAAAGGACCTTGGGTAAAACCTCATCAGTTAAAGCCATTAAAAATTTTGCCTTCAAGTCCCTTGAAAATTGCACCAATTAGCCATTGGCAAGAGCTGGATATTTACAGGCCACATGATAGTGGAGTACTTTCTTCAACTCTTCAAGAGCATTGCTTTTTCAAGAGCTGTAACCTGATACTGCCATCACAAAATTACTTAAAAGAAATAGATAGTAAAGAAAATAAATCAGTATTAATTACAACATAAGTTAATACAGTTTAAAAGTTCATGGAAAGGCAAATAATTCACAGCTGAAACAGAACAGCAGAAATTAAGATTCCTATATGAACCATGAGTAAGAAAGATAGATGCAGCAGCTTATTATCTTCCCCTCCTAATTATCTTTGACCTGCCACCCAAACTGGCAGAAAGAGGTAAAACTTTTCTACCTCATGAATCCATTGAGGAATTAAGAGTTCCAAAGTCTAGGTTTCATTTAACATATCCAGGTTTCATCACATTTTCATGAATGCTTGGACTAAACTTCAGGTTTAATATCACATCAACTGGTTTGGGTCAGAAGGGACATCAAAGATCATCTAGTTCCAATCCCCACTGCCATGGGCAGGAACACCTTCCACTAGACCAAAGACTCATCCAACCTGGCCTTGAACACTGCCAGGAAGAGGGCATCTACAGCTACACTGGGCAGCCTATGCCAGTGTCTCATCACACCCATAGTAAAGAATTTCTCCCTTATACCTAATCTGAATCTACCCTGCTTCAGCTTAAGGTTATTACCCCTTGTCCTAGCATTACATGCTCTTGTCAACAGTCCCTCTTCATCTTTTCCACAGGCCACAATAAGGACTCCCCAGAGCCCTTTCTTCTCCAGGGTGAACAAGCCAAACTCTCAGCCTGTTCTCATAGGAGAGGTGTTCCAGCCCTTTGATCATTTTTGTGGCTTTCCTCTGGACAAGCTCCAACAGTTCCATCTCCTTCATGTACTGGGGACCCCAGAGCTGGACACAGTACTCCAGCTGGGGTTTCACAAGAGTGGAGTAGAAGGGCAAAATCACCTCCCCTGACCTACATTGGTCACACTGTTTTTGATGCAGCCCAGAATATGACTGGCTTTCTGGGCTGTGAGTGCACACTGCTGCCTCCCACTGAGCTTTTCTTCCAGCAACACCCCCCAAGTCCTCTGATAGGCTGCCCTAAATCCATTCTCCACTCAGCCTGTGTTTGTGCTTGGGATTTGCCCCTTTTTTTTGTTCAAGTGACTGAAGCCAAAGAGGAATCAATCTTCAGAAATTAATGCCCATTTTGGATTCATCACATCATCAATTACAGTGCGATATTAATTCACTTTGTACTTCGGTTCACTTTGCATTTTGGTTTCATATCAATATACAAGTCAATTCATATGTTTTGTAATTCTGAAGTGATGTATTTTACCTCTTATTCTCCCATGGTTTCTGGGGAGCTAAAGGCATGTAAATTAGAGGTACAACAATGATATTGATACAAACATTGAAGGACACAAGTTCTAACTTACTGAATACAAAGTGTATACGTGAAGTCTGTCTTTTGATGAAAATTTGAAATGAAAATGCTACATCAGTCAGCATCCTGGCTGTTTTTTTAAATTTCTTCTGTAATAAAATATCATTTTCTATATCTCTGCATTAAAACTGTCATTATCTTGTTGCTTAACAACACAAGCTCTATCTCACACTGTACAATGACTGACAGTCTATCCACTGCAGGCAAAATGTGTTTGCCTGTAGACACCATCTTCTAGCCTCCATTATGTACGTTGTTATAAAAAAATGCATTTCAACGATGAGGATGTAAAGACATTTTGGTTTTGTTTCCCCACCTGTCTTTTTGCTGTCTTCTTGCTCTTTGGTACTGCCTACAAAGGTAATTCTGCAATCGTCACACCACCTTTGTCAGAGATGAGCACTTTAGATCATGATAAAATATATTCTGATTTTATCATTAGAAAAAATAAATTGAACCAACTAAAATACAAGATTTTGGAGCCACAACTATAAGATATATATGGGAAGGAAAGCAAGCCATGTTTTTCCCATAAACTTTTATGAGGTTTGCACCATCAAGTTATTGTTTTCAGCCAGCTTGTGTGTGAAAAAGTAAAATACTTCAGATTTTCTGTTTGAGACAAGCATGGTTTTTGTCAAAATATCCAGACATTTCTTTGGTAGATTTAATCAGAGAAACCCTCAAAGACACCAGTGACAGGATATACACATATCCTTCAGTACTGAAGTCTGAATTCACCACCTCAGGGTCCCTTTCCAGTCAAAGGAGACTGACATGTCCAGAGGGAATTAATCTCATCATAAAATAGATGTCAAAAGTAAATCATAAAGCAGAATGTCCAAAGAGTGATCCTTAAGACATGAAGGCAAAGAAATGCCTTCAGAAACAATTTAGTTTTTATAGTCTTTGTTTTCATCTGCTTCCTTTTTCAAAAGATAGATGTGAGAAAGCAAATGTAAGTTAACATTTTTGAGCTACATGGTACTTCAATGACACATTATTTCCCCTTAGACAGAAATAGAAAATTGAGTGAAACTAAAAATCAAGACAATTTGTCTGGAAGTTCAAATAAAGTCCTATATCCTCTTCGTTTCTTCAGTACTAGATGCCACAGTAAGCCATTTTTTCTCAGAAGATGCTAACATCAACAGTATGTATGTGTCAATAACCATCTTGCAAAGAAAGAAAATATAGGAACTTCTAATCACATCTAATTATTGTTCCAAACAACAGTTAAGGGTTTGGGGTTTTTTGAAGGGTTTTTTTGTTTGTTTGCTTTTTGGGTTTTTTGTTGGGTTTTTTTTTGTTTTTGTTTGTTTTTTTTACACACATACACACACATTTCTAATATTTCTTACATTCACTTATCACATATGCTGTCAAACACCTAATTCTTTCTGGCAACTGACAATTGAACAGAAATTAAAAGAAACTATATTATAGATACCATGGTTTTGGCTGAAAATATATAACAGTGCACTACCAAAATTTAAGTTACACTAAGCAACCATAATTATAGTCTCACCAGAGCTACACAGAAATTTTCAGACAAAATTTAGGTGCATCTATCATTATAAGTAAACACAGTACTTTAGGTAGAAAAAGTTATTAATAGTTTGAACCAATGAGGAAGTCAGCACCCTCATTTGTCAGGATGCCTAGTGAGACAAGGAAGGTTCTATACAGCAACAGCATTGTAGGGATGAATAAATAGCCATAAAGTTGGCTTGTATTGCATGGAAGTGTGCAGATGGTAGATGAATTCATGTCTGTCACACTTTTATAATACAATGACTTTTACATATTGCTGCCAGATGGAACATAGTTTTGCATCTTGAATATAAATCTCTAAGAAATACAACTTCTTTCAATGTATTCCCTGTATTTGAAACAAAAGCAAATTCAGTGGCAGGTTTAGTAAGCTAAAGCAGATTTAAGGAAATCAGAGAAAATAAATTAAGTCCTCAAGGGCTTCCCTGCTTTAACTCAACTCAAAACAATGGAGTTACCCACATGCTCTATTTTTTCAGGAAAAATATAAAAGGCATTATATAGACTTCTACAGAAAAAAATATGTCATCTATCAAATGCAAAATACATTCTAGGCAGGTCCAGAAGACCTTTCAACTGGAACTTACTAGCATTTTAACAAGTTTTTTGCATAACATTTCTCTTGCTTCAATAGAGATCTCTATCACACAAGACCAGATCATAAAGTACAGTGCATGAAGCATAAATCATGTAATCTTTGCTGATAATAAACATCTGTATCTATGTCACAAAAGCACCTCGCTGTTCTCCAAATATTAAATGATACCTAAAGAGACCTAGTACTTAATTCAGAACTGATCATACCAGTCTCAATATAAATGTACTTTCTCAAGCTAACAAGAAAGTGCACAGTTTTTTATTTTTGTATGGGCTCACCCATCACACCTGGCTTTCTCCTATGCGTTTGGTCTTTGCTTCTAATGCTAGCTGGTATTGCTAAGAAGCAAATAACTCAGATGAAGTGAACTCTATGACTGTAGGGGAGAATATTTTCCCATTCACTGGTTTCTCACAAAGTCTGATTTGATGACAAACTTGAGTTGACTTCTCTTATACAGCCTCAAGCATTGTTTATATGCAGATAATTCTGTGTGTGAACCCATTAGGCTTTTATGACAGTTATAATCAAATATGATTGGGAAACCTTCTGGCTTACTTGGATCCATACTTACATTGTGCTTTGTGAGGTTGGAAATGTTACTTGCTATTGCTTGTAGCCAGTCAATACAGTCTTCAGCAGAGAGACACTGAATTATTCCACTGCAAACCCCATCCACAGCAATTACTTGGAACGCATTTTGCCTATAGACATGTCATAACAGATCAGGTCAGAAGAAAATTTCATCTGTTCTAGCATATAATCTTAACAATACTTGCAGAAATGCTTTTCTTTCAACCACATCGAAGGTCAACCACTGAACACAGATAAATTGATGGTTTTCCTGTTTTATAAATACCTGACATATTAAAAAGATCATGCTAAAAGGTCAACTCAGACTATTAAGTTTCCATATAAAGCTATAAAAATTCCATACACAAGCTCCATGGAACCTTGACCAACACTGTGTGACTTCAGAAACTAAAATTAAATAGCTGATGCATATCAAAGAGATAATTCTTTAACACTGCAGATCAGACAAGGAAAGTGTATACTGGACACTGCAGGTAATCATTTAAATTCAGTGGAATGCTGTAGCTTTTTCTCAACAACTCGTTTCATTTCTCTAATAAACTGTTTAAATGCAGCAAGACTCCTGTCTGGATACCCCTGTTTGGCTGCTGTTGGTTATAATATTTTGATCATCTGAACAAGTGACAGAAAAGCTGAAGAATTCAAATTGATCAGGTAGCGTTGATAATTCTTCTAGTTACACTTCTGAATATATGATCATTAGCAAAATATATTGGGATGCCAAGAGAAATCCAATAACAAGAGCAGTGGCCTCCTCTATGTCTGTGTCCCAGCACCAAACCAGGCACCTAAGCAATTATTTGTCATGCGTTACAGACTGACTTTCTACCACTACATGCTGAACAACTATAGAAAGAGAGATGCGAAAGCAGTAGCAAAACTAATTTCTTCTGTAAATATCCTTCTTGGCTATCAGCCTTGGAAATCTTACAGGTCTGGTTTCAAAACAAAAAAACTCAATGTAAATCCATATCCCAGTTCAAGAGATTATGAAATACAGAGAATACCAGCTTCCAATGCTGGCGTTTGCTAGAAATCCATCCATTACTGATCAAATACTGGGTTAAAATTAAGCACAACGTTCAGATACTTTGAGAATGTCTCAGGCAAAGGGACTGTTGTCTTCAGCGTTAAAGTGAGTGTCACTGAAGACAGTTTCTGACATCAAGACAGATACTCATTTTTCAAGGTTGTGTGGTAGGGTCTCCCCCCCCCCACTCTTGAAATTGTATTCTAGTAGCATTGAATGTATACCTATTTCTGCCATAAAGGTCTTTGCTGTATCCATGTCAGATACCTGCTTTTCCTTCATTCAGGAGAAGCATTAAAAATTAGAGTCATGCCTTCACTTCAAGAGTCCTGTCATGAGAACTAGCCCCTACAGAAGGATAAGGCCTGTATATCCTAACATGATTACAGAGGCCAGTGGTTTATCTAAACTCATCAGTTAACTTATCATTTGAGTTGCCTAATCACAGAAGTAGTGATTTCTTTGTTCAAGTCCAAATGGACAAATTGAGAGCTACTTCTTTCAATGACTCATTTTCATAATTACTCAGGTAATGTTTTTGAGGAAGAATTATTTATAGCATCTTCAGGTAATGTACTCCTCATTTGTTTACCATATCCTTTAAGTGGATGTAGGTATAAACAGCGAATTGTTACAGAATAAAATTCTAAGTCAGTCCTTACATGAAGAGATGCTCAAATTTGTTGATTAACATGCAAGAAAAAAAAGCATTTTTAGGACTCCCCTTCTTTCTACTCATCCTGTAAACCAAAGCAAGAATTGAATGAAACTCTTCATGTGTGACGCTAAGCAAAGAAAACCCACTCTGTTCCAGATTCAGTCCTGACACACAAATTTCCCATACCCTAGGAACACAGTGACTCTAGTGCATTTGGGGCATCAGATTGGTCCTACTCTTTCTAGGTACTTGACCTGTGCACATACAAAACTAATCATCCAGAATATTCTTGCCTAAGTGTCAATAAGCACTGAGTATAAGATGCATGGATACCTATTAAATGACTTCTCAATGTGTCTGGCCAGTAGATATCCTTAGTCTTAGAGTACAGAAATAGTATTTTATTGACTTAGTCTACCAGCAAAAAATCCATACTACCACACAACCTGAAAAAATAATGTATTAAATTTGTGTTTTGTAGTAGACAGAACAAATAGCAGATTGATCACTTCACAATAACAAGATCAGAGGAATTCTTATTCAACTACACATCTCAGGTTCTGTGCATTCTGGAACTCAGGAGTTATGATCAAAATTAATAAGCTTTCCAAGATTAACCTGAATGTCCTCTGGAATTTTATATTAAAAGCTCTCTCAATTCATGCATCTCAAGTATCCCACTAGAAAAGTTAGAATACGATTATAAGGCATAGTAGTGCATGTGATAACGATATGATGTATTTCTGTACCAGTTGTTTCAAACTGAAATGTTATTAGTGAAAATGGCCTCAGATACTAAATATAGAGAGACTAATGAATTAAATTCTATTTAATGTTGCTTTCCTATATTATTTTCAATATCCTTTCTTTGATGTTGCTCTTTATAGTAGTCTTTTAAAGAATATCTATCTTTTTACCATAAAAAAAATTGATAGGGAGTCATTTTAAAGTATTTACACTAACTTTGGAGACTCTTATAAGCTGTTTTCCTAGCAATATAAAACATTGGCTCATGCTTTTTGGAGAAAACCCACTTCTCATTCATACTGCATTTTTGTTTCTTTTAAGTACTCTTGCTTCCTCATGTTAGACAGCATAGGACAGGTTTGACTATGAATTCAAGCACATTGTTTTATATGAATATGCTTCTCAATTTTCTGGAAATTCTAAATATCAAATATCATTACTACCTAAAAATCTTTCTCTGTAATTTACAAGTTTTATAATGTGCACTTAAGCTTGTGTTTTATTGATGCACAAGACCAAATTTTAATAGCGAAGACCTATGAATAGTTGAATATGTCCTAATTTTCCATGTGAGTAGTTCTATTCAATCCACTATCTTACCTGAACTATACAGCAGAACAGATTTCTGATTTGCCTGTTACAGTTTTGGGCCCCTTATGTTTCATACTCTTAATTATTTCTGTTTCAACCATTGTTAAACACTGAGCTGAAGGTTTTCACAGAATTTAATAAAAACCTCCTGCCGATGCAGTGACTATATTCTGTTCCCTTTCAGTTCAGCCAGTAAGGCATTGTAGACTTTGGTTTACACCTTGACTCCCTGGGCCAGGAATTGATCCTCAATAGAAAAAGAATCACACAGCCAAGTAAATATGATTTTGCTATCTGCAGGCTGTTTTTAGCTTTGCAGTTACCTAGTGGTGAAATGACGACTGCCTAAACTGCTTTAATTTCAGCTCTGAATAGGAAAATGGCCAGCACGCTTAGTCAGGGTACTTCTAAGAAACATCAGTCTTTGGAATTAATAGAGTCCAGAGGAGGTTTTTGTGCAACTTTCAAATGTTTGCTGAGAGCCAGTGAGAAGGAAGGAGGCTGTAACACAAAACAATAAAATTCACCCCACACGAACCCCAAACCGCGGTTGAAGAATACTTCTCCTCCCCTAGTTTCTAGGGGAGACCATAAACCCACTTCCAGGGACAGATACTTTCACTTGACTGTAGGACCCATAGAGACACTACAAAGGTGAGCATAACAAAAGACACACAGGAGGTTCTATCACAAAACAGTCTTTCCATAAATATTACTGAAGCTTTTCTGTATCAAGTAGGTAATTTTACATGTGTTTGAATGGAGGAACAGGAAATTTTGAACTCCTCATGCCTGGAAAGCCATCAAGGTATACAGCAGAACACTATTCTTCCCAGACTCACACATCTAAGTTGGCAGACAGGAAGGCTGCACAGCAAAGCTGGAGTTTATTTCAGTTAATAAGACCTCACAGCCTCACAAATGGTATGTCCTTTGTGCTTATTTTAAGAGTTAATGTTTCTGATGGGTTAGAAGCAGTAATGCATAAAGATGCTCTAAAACTGTAGAAATCTATTAATTAATGACTTACAAGCTTGAACTCAGAACATTTTAGGATTAGAATTTAATTCTTCTATATACAGATAAATAAATCCACACAGCACCTAGTCATTAAAACCTTTTGACAAATATCTTCTTGGATTTGTACTATGCCTTGTTGGATATTGTAGCTACTTTATATTTAAATGCATAACACTTGAAAAACAATATTAATTTCTGATAATATTAAACAATGACAAGTAGCAGGTCTGTATGATACAATAAATTTAAGTCTTTGAGCTTTGGCCAGCTTCCCCAACGACAAGGAGACAAAGCAGCAATTTAATGTCAATAAACACGAAGTAACACACAGGAAAAAATAGCCTTAACTATATGTAAGCAATTAAGAACCATACTGTAGCTATAAATACTGAGGAACAAAATACAAGAAATACTACAAACACTTCTCTGGAAATCACCTCAGCACCCACTGACAGTCAAAAGGTTGTTATGAAGTATTAGTCAAAAACAGACAAACTGAAAACATCGTTATGTCTTAATATAAATCAAGACGGATCCTCTTTGCAGTCCTGATCACTTTTTTTCATAGAACACATAATTAAAAAGAAAAGCATATTAAGAAAGAAAATCAGATATGGAAGGGTTTTCCAGAAAGAAGTTAACAATAGAATCCTTTAAACCAGAAGACATAAAACTGAAGTTATAAAAACATAAATCAAGAATGCTTACAGCATTTATCTTGATGTAACGGTCAGGGCCCAGAGTACACCATCTTTCCTGTCTTGGGTGCCTGGCTGCCTGTGCTTGAGGACAGCACTGCTATGACTTGGCAGTCAGGCTGCTGTGGAAGAACTGGAGTGGGGAACCTGTCCCACTGTTCATTTAGGAGCTGTGTTACCAGCTCAAGCTCTTGCCTCTGGTCCTCAGTTAAACTTGGCCTTTGCCTGGACATGTCTCCCATTGATTCAGACTTCACCTGTGGGCTGACTCCCCAACCTGACCTGAGACCCACCTCACCATGATGCACCTATCTGAAGACCATCCCTAGGCTTACTCTGCCCCTCCACTGGGGGCAGTGGAATGGGGCCCTTGTCTGCATGGACAATGCCTCGTTCAGCCTTGTTGCTGCTGTCTCCCCCTGGCTGGCCTTCCCCATGGGGCAGCCAACCTTTTCTGTTCTCAAACAAGACTATTCCACCCAATTAAGTTATTAGGTGAGAGATTTAACACAAACAAAATGAAGTACATTTTAAAAGCATAACTACATGGCATAGCTCAATGTCATAGTGCATTTCAAAACCCAAAGATATAAGTAGCAGCAGCTTGGAAGCTTTGGATGACATGAGTGTTAGCAGTTATTAAATATGATTACCTACATGCAACCTGAAACTGAGAAACATGCTGCCCAATAGGCACAAGTGGGATTATCACACTTTTGCCACATCCTTGATGATGTCAAGAGCAAAACATGTAGACAGACCTTTATGAAAGCTCCTATGTTTGATGTCACTGCAGTAGAACTAAAAATGCCATTCTAATAAAGCAACTCCTTAAGTCTTGTATCTGTTTACAGAGAAGTTAAATTTCAACCTTCTGAACTTTACCTGCACAAATCTGATCCTGGAAGGTACTGGGAAAATCGTGAATGAAGAAGTGGAATTAACCGGAGATCACACCACCTTTTTTCCCACCTAAGTCCTGGGGATGCTGGCCATGAGGAACATGATAACGTATCCTGAAGAAGAAAAACCAACAAACCATGTAAGTCCTTCTCAGTTTTGGCCTTATTACAGTGAACCCAGTAAATTCAGAAATAAATAAATTTAAAAACACTTTATAGATCATTTGGCAATGTGTTGAACTTTCCACAGATCATTTAGTATTGGCTTTAGCTAACAATGGAAAGACTATGAACTTTCTCACAAATAACACAAATCTATATAAACATCAACATCAATATGCTTAGAGGAATCATGAGGAACACTTCTATAAATCTAGGGAAAACAGATGTCCTATTCATTACTGGTAATTTAAAAAAAAAAAAAATGATTGACTAGGAAGACTATGAGGACATTATATCTAATTTTTAAAGTTTCCTGTCTAGTTTCAGGAGCCTTTTTTCAGCTGTGATTAAACTTGAAGAAAAAGCTGAAATGTGGTAAGAAGTTTAGGTGCAAATTGTAGACCTAGATCTGGATGCAAATGACTGAATTGTTGACAAAAAAATAAAACCAGTCAAGTCTACTCCAAATTCTGAGTCAGACATCTCTTTCATGCAAAATTCCAATTCCATAAGTTGAGAGCAAGACTATAGCCGTAAGTGATAATGCATTCTAGACAATTTTCTGAGAAAAAGGAAGGACCATGACATAAGAGTTGTAATTTAGGAATTCATACAGAAGTCTCATTTGGTTTTATGAAGCATTCCATTCTAAAGAGCATCTGAGATAAGAACCACATCCTGATCTTCATCTGAAGGATTTAATTTAGGGTGAATTACAGATTTATGATGTCTGATAATATTATTTACACTGAAAGAGAAGCTGTTTCAGTAAATTACTGTCACTTCAGATAGAAACTATAGTTCATTTTGATCAGTTTCAACACCTGCAGAAATAGGATTCACAAATGGAAGTATGTTTTTTATCCTAACAGCAGTTAGAAATTAGGTGGGTAAGAAAATAAGCTTTGGATCTGGCTACAATAGCTTTTCTGCAAGCTTACATATATAGAGATACATACAGAAAATAGACATACGGGTATATAGAGAGGTAAGTGTGCTTCTGATTTTGCACTTTAAACTGTTTTCTTATCCAAGACTGCAAAGTCCCTTGTTGCACTAAAGGCATCTTTTACTAAAAATCTGATCAGACATCTGCAGCATTTTCATCCTAAAGAAATTTTGCTCCATAATGCTACCATCAATAAGATTTTAAGTTACTAAAACTAAGATGTTCTCTCAATAAAAAACAGGTACCTAAATCTTTGCCCAAAGTTACAGAAATTACGAAATAAAAATAAGGAAAAAATATTCTGAAAATATTTTCTAACATTAAGTAAATATATTTTCATTTCAGTAAATTTAATTCTTATGCTGTGGAAAAAATCTAGGAGGAAAGACTTTTGCAAAACCCCTTTTACCCAGATAAAGATACTGATGATATCTATCAAGGCAAAATCTCAACTGTGTAATTTGTCATGGCTTAATTTGCAGCCATAATATCTTGCAACTCTGTTTGCCCCCTATGCAACTGTATCTCCAATGGTAATTAGAGCTCCTCCTATGTTACTGTCCTTTATTAATTGCTTTCAATTAGTTGTTATAGCATTATTATACTTCTGTGTAATTCCATAATAAGAAATAAGCACTTACCGTGTTGTTGGGATGGTAGTTGAGATGCAAACCACTGTCACAGAGGGGAGAGGATGTGCCACTGCTTTGGTCACTGGGGGCACCTAATACAAACATGAATACATTAAAAAAATCTTCTTTAACCTATAATGTTATAATTCAAACTTGTGTATGTCCACATATTCCACTCCCCTAGATTTGCCATATCTAACATTCATTTACTTTCTCCATTCAGCCTGCATCTGTCATTTGGCTTGAGCAGAGTGCTTTTGCAAGCTTAGCAGAGGCTCAAGAATGCTTCTGATTAAGAGTTAACAATCTGTTTAATACAAAAAATTCTGAAGATTTTTGCAAACTTTACAATAGAAGGAAAGCATGTACCTCCTCACTTGGCTTTCACTAGTCAGTGCTTTTGCTGCTCCCACAGTTCACATTCCTAACTGTTCTTGCAGCAGTTTAGGAGATTAGCTCTACACCTCAAAAGCAACATGATAGGGTCAATGCAAATGCACATCTGTGTGCATTACTCCCAGCACTCTGTGCTACCGCAGCCCATCACAAAATGGGCAAACGTACTTTTTCTATTTAAGAATATGGTACTCTAATATTTTTTTTTGGCTCACTAAAATTTTATACTTAGGTGAAGGATTGAGACAGCATTTTAACAAATGTTTACATAAAGCATAACTTCATAACTTAGTTTATTTAATTCTTACTAACAAAATCAAAGACTAAAAGTACTGAAATAAAACATTTATAGTTTTCTTGCTTAAAAATTAAGCAATTCATTTTACCCTCTTAGGAGCAAGAAGCAGAAGGAAAACAGAAGTGAAAAAGGCCCAGGTTGACATATAAATATGCTTGGATATACTGCAATTGTCTATAATTATGCACCCACACTTACAATTTAATATAATTAAAGGAAGACAGCTGTCTCCATATG
Organism: Gallinula chloropus; assembly: GCF_964237585.1. Lineage (NCBI taxonomy): Eukaryota > Metazoa > Chordata > Aves > Gruiformes > Rallidae > Gallinula > Gallinula chloropus. The sequence goes on from NC_140086.1 coordinate 44,320,754, forward strand.
TCTCATGGGGCTAGTTGACTAAAACTCAGCTGGACGTAAACAAAATACTAATCACCCCAAAGGAATTTATTTTTAGGTAGACAGACACCTCCGCCAAAGCCTCTTTCAAATGATAAAGTTAAGCCCTCTACTTAGAGGGCTATACACACACACATAATCTCATTTTCACATTTACAAGACAAAATTTTTTGCAGACTAAAACATCATCTGACATTGCCTGAAAACCGCTGTGAACTAATGCAATTCTACTGCTTTACCTGCAAATTTGTTGACTCATACCAGTCAAATGCTTGCTGATGTTTTTTTCAAGGAGATAGCCATGTTTTTACTTGAGGAGCATGTTATTACGAGACATGGCAATATGAACAGCTCACACTCAGGCAGCAACACTGACTGGAAAAGCTGCTGTCAATCACCCTCAATGCACAATAGGTTCAGAAGCTGCGAGCATTCATGAGCACTGAATTGATTTTTCTTTTGGCCAAGTAATAAAGTCTTACACGCGCAATCTTCATTCAGTGGTAGTTTTAGAAAAGCAGGTGCTCTTTTCAGAAAGGACACAGTTAGGGTCACTTCTTCCCCTGCGTTACGAAGGACCTGAACCTATGAGAGACATACAAACAGGACACCTTGAAATATATTATTTGACCAAAATACATCAGAAACGTAAGCAACTCCACACAGCTTTCACATACCAGAACATAACTGCTCAGTAATGACTTGTTTGGGTTGTTTTTTAAGAAAGCAAGCCAGATGCAAAGTCTGCTATATGCTTCTCTGTCATTTTTGCTAGGCATATGTGAATTGGAGGAGTGGGGGGCAATGACGTGCCTATAGTAGCACTGACTTTGCATTGTGCTACTGCACAGTGTGCTCCCTGACACTTCAGCCGTGCACCTCTTTCTTTCAGATCTGGCATCATCCACACCAGCATGTGTGCATATAAAAAAAAATCCCCCCAGCTGCCTCAAGTCTCCAAGCAAAACAATAGCAGTAGTTTCCACAGATGTGCCATAATCCTATGAGCAAGTCTTTCCAACAGCCAGCCAAAGCACTCCACCATGGATGAGAGACCTAATCTTCCTCTCAGCCACAGAGGAAAAGTACCTATTTTAAACTTTAAATCTTAGATAAGCACAAGCTTGATCTTTGCCAAAGGGCAGCTTGCATTTTAGACACAGGAATGCATAAACCACCTATCCCCCTGCAAATACTTTTAGCCTTCCTGTACTATCCCACAAGTTCTACTACAGCTCTCATTAATGCCTTTAGCTTTTGTGTGGTACAGCCAACAAACACCTCAAGGCACAGTAGCAAAAGGGAACCCTAGGCACTTCCCCAGCATTGCACAAAAACAGCACAAAAGCTACCAAGTAAAATGCTGTATCTAACAGTGGAGGAATAACATTTGAAACTGTTTAAAACACCAGATCCAAGAAGCACCATTTCAAAGAACAGCCATTTCCCATTCTCCTGGCTCCCTGTCTTCAAAATTCTTTAAGGGTTACCTTAACATGGGTTTACAAAGACAGAAGATTGCACTATCCTCTATCGCTCAGATAGTGCAGACAGCTCACTCGCTGGGAACAATATTTGGAGAACTGCTACACAGTGACATATTTAACATTTTAAAATGAGATGGACCTGCTCCCTTTCTGCAGTGTTTTTGTGGTAGCTGGGTAACACACACAACCCTCCTTGTCATGCTGATGCTTGCATGAAAACCTTGTAAACAATTTATGGAGGACTGCTGTTCTTTATGCCTATTAACATCCTATCCTACAGATTTAGTTAGGTGCACGTATCTAAATATATGTAGGGATGCTTTCATGTGGAATCATGTGACATTTAATGAACTTAAAGCAATTTTTCAAGAAAATTTATCCATTTTGCCTTTAAACACAATACTTCCAGTTCCACGCTGGTTGCTACAGAGGAATAACAATATTACAACAGATTATTTGATTCAGTATCTTAAATCTACTCAGAAATTAAAGTCTTTGTTGCTTAAAACAGCACAGTGGTTGTCGATGCAGAATTTGCAGTGTAGTGTGCATTTACATGTATGTGTGCAATACACACATTACACACATCACAACAAATTTCATCAACTTAAACTGCATGCCAACAACTTTATCTGTAACAGGAGCCCCTCCAACAAGCACTTACCAGTTCTGATACATTTTATACCTTAGAATTCACAAGCATTACTCATTTCATAGAAAGATGAGGACTTGTAATCCAAGGAACCATAGGTCAAGACTCTGAAGTCCTGAATTCCATCAGAGAAACCATAGTATTTCCTCAGCCTTCATAGAACATTTATATTTCTCCTCTTAGGTAGGAGTTGCATAGTTCAGAAAAGTCATAGCCAAAGCAGAAACTCACAGGCATGTAATTCTCTATTGAAAGGACAGATGTGGATAGACAAAGTGCAGGAAGATATAGCTATCCTCTGACTTTTAAAAAATTATTTCCTTTTACTCAGAAATAGGGAAGTAGAGGAGTTACAGCATTATAAACTTCAATTTATAAAGTCACCTTTGAAGATACCAATGAATAAGTAGATATCATTTGTGAAAAGCTGAGATGGTAAATCCTGCCCTTGAATCTTTCTTCCAAAAGTCAAATAAGCCACAAGTCTACATGATTTCATTTGATAACATTTTTCTGTAAAGGCTCAAAGTTGCCAGAAGTAGTCTACTGTGACCTTCCTCTACAATCTCTCCCAAACTTCTTTACCTTAAAGAATGACGAATTTAAGCTGGTACACAGTTTAGTTGGAAGCAGCAGTACTTACTTCACTGAAGCAGATTTTGGAGTGGATGAATCATACTACAGAAAGGGACAAGATTTTGACATGAAGAATAAAGACTAGAGAAAAGATTAGAAAACTACTAGGTAATGAATACAAGGACAAGAAAGCTATTGATCCAATTTCACTTATTTCTCAGAAAGGCTTAGTAATGACTAGAAAGTAAGGTTAGCTGAAGAAAATGTGATTTTAAATTGAATTTATTAGTTGCCTTTATGCAGCTTTCAGTTGAAAGCTCTTTATTTTTTATTTTACTTTTTCTTCTTTATTTTACGTAAGAAATGAACACCTACAGAACTGTGCCTTATAGGATTGATACACTTTCTGTCCCTATTCAGGGTGTACACCATCACACACCGCTGTTCCTCCCTGTAGAAAGAGGATGAGGTCCAACAGGAAATCTGCTCTTACTGCAGAATGTTTTTAGTGATATACCAACCAGCTCATATTTATGAATGGCTATTAAAAAATCCAGCCAAAAGTAATGTGTTTAACTGTTATAGAGAGTTCTGTCTGAAAAACACTCACTTGAAAACAGGGAGTTAAATAGTTTCTCTGGAAGACACAAAGTAGTATGAATTGCTAGAGTTTTATAGACATCAGTGGATTTTACCAATAGCAAGAGATACAGACATATTCTTCACTTCTCTTCCTCATTTCCTAACATCAATTTAACTCAAAACTTTATAGAACTGTTTTAGTAAAATGAAGACTGTATGAATCTAAAGGTACTGCTTTGTTCAGGCTTGTAAAATATGACACTTGTGAACAATGCATAGGTATATCCATGTTAACCTGAAGAATTGGTAGCGTATTATTCCACTGACAAAGCAGTAGTGAGCTTTTAGCACTTCAGTCATTTCACTAACATATTGAAGAAACCAGTTGTCAGTGATCTAATTTTTAGATAGAGAAATGGATACATGCTCAGCAGGATGCTCAGCCATTTTGGTCTCACTTTAGAAGGAAGTTCCCTCACATTTGTTGTACACACACTGTGAATATCTCAACCACTCATGTGCTGGCTTTTTGGGGCAGTGATAATTTAAGTATTTCAAGGTTAATTTGAAATATATTGTGCCATTAGAAGGTAAGATGGCTTTGTTTCCAGTCTATGTTTTTTCTATATAGCCCTAGAGTTTTAATATTTGACATCTCCTGCAAAGACCTAGACTTCAGGCATATGAATCCATCTATCTCAAGTTTCTGTTCTAATAATTAACTATGAATAGTAGTAACACTTAACATGTTGACAAAGATGTATGGATTAAATAGCAAAAAGCTACTTAGTATTGGAGTTTCTATTTAATTTAGTTTTATTTTTTATTTCATTTATAGCTATTATTTGTTGGTGAGCAGTGTCAGCTTAAGTCATCTATCAGGAAGAAGCTGTGACAGAAGTAGATTTCATCAATATTACGGCTACATATTAAATTCCTGCCTCTGAGAAATCATATATTTAATGTAGAGTTAATTGATGTGATAAGAACTACACAGAGGCATTAAATAAAGTCAAAAAACTTTATGCCAATCATAAGCTTACTATCAGTGGGATCAAGGATTAATTTACTTCTATCACAAATAGTCCTATATAAAGTTAGGATATTCACGGAGTCAAACAAGAAAGGCAAAAATAACAGTTGTGCTTGTCTGAACCAGCAGCTGTGTGAAATAGTGAAATTAGAAGAGCCAGTGTTTCTGGAACAACAGTGTCTATATTTCCATGAAATTATTGCAATGATTGCAAGGGGGCCATTTGAAGAAGTACATTTTATGGTGGTGTGCAATACTGCTGAATGATTTTTCTACTTAATAACACTAGTCTGAATTATTAATAATGTCTACAATGATACTGCCTTTTAATTTTATAAAACCTTTTAAAGTCCCAGTTTAAGAAAACATCTGAGCATATGCTAGAGTTAAGTGTCTCTTGTTATATTCAGTAAAGTACTGAAGCATGAAATCTATTGGACTTCAGTAAGTAGTCTTTCTTGAATCAGACTGTAATCCCCTCTTATTACCAATTCAATTTGCCCACCAATGAAATGGTAAAGGTTTAAAACAGAAGACTTCTAGGTCCTCAAGATCTCCGTTCTCCTGAACTGGAGCAAATTCCACTCTTCAGCATGCCTAAAAGGAAAGTTCAGTTCTTTGCTGCACACCTCATATAATAAACATCTATGAAAGAAAAAAGGAAAGGAGAACACCGCATTGCTAGCCTCTGTGCAGATCTATACAATACACTTACGCAAGTCCACCAGCAGATACCACATCAAGCATTCTGATACAATCACATAAAGGCCTGAAGCAGAAAGGGTCCATGTCTATACGGTCTTGAATTATGTTTACTTTAAAAAAAATCAACTCTTATTCAGTAAAAGCCATTCTGTAGCTAGTACAGAATGTTTGCATTAAAAACAAATGAACATATAGGAAGTCCTATGATATAATATTCATCACAGTATTTGCTAACAATGAAAGCTAATCAACAAATACAATAGTAAAAACTATCCAAGGGGTTGATTTTTTCTCTTCAGAAAGCTTCTTACTGATATAGAGAGTAAACTAGATTATCGTTTTATAACAGCAGTTCCAAGTCAGGCTGCACAACTCAAAGTGAACCTCAGACCATAGCAGACACTTCTATAACTGTAGGTTTTAATCTTTTGCTGTCTGGTTCCAAAACCCATGTTAGGTATTCAGATACAAATCCAAGTGAGCTGCATACTAGTCCTGGGAGCTTACTAAAACAAGGCAAAAGAAAACAGAGAGCAGAATGGTGCACATGCCAAGGATGCAGGAAAATGTGCCCTTCTATTCAGAACCCTATTCTGGATGTATCTTGCTACCGGCACTGTTTTGCAGAAGTGTAAGGAGATACACTAAGATTAGTAGTTGCAAGAAAAAACACTCTGCTGTGCCTACCCGTAAGCAAATATTCTGAAAAGCAGCAGATAAAGGTTTATGTGTTCTCAAGATGGCATAGAAATTGCATCAGGGTAGCAATTCCACAAAGAGCATTAAAACTAGTAAGACACTACACAGTATCATTTCAGAGATGACATATCATGAGATTTAGGTCCCAGACTGATCACTCTTGATTTCAAGTGACAGCACTCTTAAGCTAGACCACATAAGGTGGTTCATCAGATGGACACTGTCACACCAGTAATCTTACATCTATATTCAGGTGTCATTAAACCTTGCCCTGCCTGTTTTCACAGGCTCAATGGCTTTAGACATAGAGGTACTAGAATACGCAACCTCAATGCTCCTTAGTTAAAAACTAAGTCATCTGCCTTTAAAAATAGACTGATTTCATCATTTGAAGTCTGCAAGCATATATGAGCTGACACTAAGGGACACCTACAGATCTTCATGGAAAGTTACTAAAATAATCAGATGTAAGCATCTTAAGTGTTGGAGCAAGCTTCTGGCAGCAAAACCTGCAACCTATGGAGAGACCAACCCATGCTGCAGCAGCTTTGCTAGAGGACTTGGGACTCTGTGGGCAACCAAGCTGAAGCAGTCTGGGCCCAAAGGTCAGCACCCATGGAATGGAGCTGCACAGAGGCAGTTGGTGAGATGACGCCCCAAGAGAAAGGGCTCCCGTTGGACAAGTTTATGGAGGACTGTCTCCCATAGTTGGGATGCCATGGTGCAGCAGAAGGGTGGGAGGAATGCCTTGCCTCACCACCACAGCTAAGGAGGACAACAACTTGTGAGGAACTGACTGAAATCCCCATTCCCTGCCCCTCCCCATGCTACAATGCAGGGGGAAGAATAGAGTAAAAGCATGACTGAAGTGAAGTCTGCTAAAAGGGGAGGGGTGGGGGGAGGTGCTTTAAGATCCGTTCATGCTTCTCATTACCCAACTCTGGTTTCACTGGGTGTGTAATGTTTACTTTCCTTTATTCTGTGTCAAGTCTGTTTTGCCCAAAAACTGCGGAGTGATCTCTCCCTCTCCTAAGCCTCTCTGTGTGTATATACATATATTGTTTTACTAAAAAAGTACACTTACACTACCACAGTTTACATTAAAACTCAGAAGGTGGTCATTCCCACACAGAAGCTATGAAAAGCAAGGAATTTGAACTTGCTAGAATTTTATGTCTACCAAAACTGGACCACCATACCCTGGAGTCCCTGACCATAGGTCACAAGGGACAGCATAGGTCCCTGAACTGAAACAGTTCACACCAGATTCTGAAAAATTAAATATGAATTCCCTATCTGGATTCCAACTCTAATACAGTACTTACTGTGGTCTATCAGCATATTCTGACTCATCCCAGCCAAGCTTCAAACTGTTGATTCTAGTGCAAATATTGATTTTATTCCTAAGTGGTTTATTAGCATTTCCCAATCTATACTCCAGGGACTAGCAGTGTGCTCTTGCAGCTCGGAAGGCCAATGGTATCCTGGGCTCCATCAGAAGACGGGTGGCCAGAAGGGACAGGTTGTCCCTCTCTACTCTGTCCTTCTCTGGAGTATTGTGTCCAGATCTGGGGTCCCCAATACAAGAAAGATGTAGAACTGTTGGAGAGGGTAGGAGGACCACAAAGATGATTAGAGGGCTGGAGCACCTGCCCTACAAAGAGAGGCTGAGGGAGCTGGGCTTGTTCAGCCTAGAGAAGAGAAGGCTGGAGGGGGGACCTCATTGCAGACTTTCAGTACCTGAAGGGAGCTTATAAGCAGGAGGGGATTCAACTTTTTAAAAGATCAGATAATGGCAGGACAAGGGTGAATGGACTAAAGCTAAAGGAGGGAAGGTTTAGATTAGATATTAGGGGGAAGTTTTTTACAGAAAGAGTGGTGAGGTGCTGGAACAGGCTGCCCAGAGAAGTAGTGGATTCCCCTTCCCTGGAGGTGTTCAAGGCCAGGTTGGATGAGGCCCTGGGCAGCCTTGTGTAGATCCAGGCCTGGAGGTTGGTGTCCCTGCCTGTGGCAGGGGGGTTGGAGCTCTATGATCCTTGGGGTCCCTTCCAACCCAGACCATTCTATGATTCTATGATTAGATTTTTTTGGCAATTTCTGAAAAAGCCAACATGCTTTACAATTTTACTTATTACTGAGAAGTCAATCTATACATAACTATATATATTTCAACAAAAAATATATCAACCTATGTTAACTGAGACACGCATTCAACAAATGGTTCTGAGAAACCTCCAGGTCTGGAGGATGGCAGCCCTGTCTGTGGCAAGGGGTTTGGAACTGTATGATCCTTGGGGTCCCTTCCAACCCAGATCTATGATTCTATAACTATTGTTCTGGGACTATAATCCATAAAAAAAATACACAAAGATTAGCCATTCAGTTCTACCTATTGTGCAGTTGCTCAAAACAAGAAAAAAAAATCCAAAGACAACTTCAAGTTTCATGAGCTTTTCTAATGTAGTGACTACATGCCAAAACCACCTATCTTGGTTTTCACATTACCTAATCCATTTATGGCTCCTACCTCTCTAGGATTACTCAGATGCACAAAGAGATCTGTGTAGTTAAAAAGTTCTCTACTCTAAACTCAAAACAGCTGCTTTACTATGAACATTTTACATATTCATCTCCACTATCTTTCCAAGCTGATTCATGAACACATTTTTGTAGTTATGTATTTAATGAGTTGCAAAACAACTGCGTAAGAGGAACAGGGAAAATCCCTTAATACTGAAAGTGTTAGGAATACCACTAGAACTTTACTTAGGGTGGTGCTGTTTAAAGACATGAAAAAGGAAACTTCAATTATTTTGGACAAGACAAAACTTTGTTGCAATTCATAACTGAGACTGGTAAAATTACCATAAGTTTAGATAAATTACTAAATCCCACCATCAGTCTATTACAAATTCATAAACATAATTCTCCTTCAAGTAGTCATATTAACACATATATTTCATCTTCTACCAATACTAGACACTTTCATTACAATCGTATGTATTTCGTTAAATCTCTCATTGGTATGATAGCTCAGGAATTTACAGAGGAACTAGATTTTGTTTGGTGTCATTTTCCTTGACATCATCCAAACCAAATATCGGCTGAAGCCACTTTGGGAGAAACACATGATCCTCCTAATGAGGAAAAAGGTCCTCCTGAAATGCAAGAAGCATTTACACCACTGTTACAATAGCAGTTACTGATTTCTAGACAGCTTTGCCAAAAGCTTGCACAGCATCCTCTGTGCACTGGTGCATATAGCCAGATGAACGATACACTATTCCATCAGCCTACAGAGGATTTAAGACAGGTTTTTTGACTTCATAATAACTCAGAAATCAACTGTGACAGTGGCCTATACTGAGACTGTGGTATGGGTGCCTTCATTCCCTCCTCCCCCCAATCAACTACATGTTATGGAGAACATAAAAGCTGTCAACACTTGCAGAGCATTAATCAACATTCACAGGCTTTGCACATTTACCTTTGAAGATCCACAACTTTCTTAAATGAAGTCTAGGCCATATTTTAATGCACAGATAATATGCACTCATCATATCTGCAACTACATCCTTGTAAAATACCTTTATTACTCATGCAAACAGTACTATTTTAGTAGGCTTTAGACCAATATAAAGTGGTAAGAATAAGCCAGAACCATACTTCACTAATTCTGTGGACTACAAACCAACTCTTGGTATTCTCTAACAAGAATTTCAGATGGCAAAGTATGGACAAAACCATCTTTTAATGAAAGCAGAGAAAAATAGGTCAGAGCTTCAGCCATTAAATTACTAACCAGCTAAATGGGAAAACCAGCACAACAGGTCACAATATCAGTATCTCTTATACTGAAAGTTAAAATTTTGCTTGTGGTTATAAAGTATTATGGCATAAAGGGCATGGTAATTCCCTCACTAATGTAGAAAAATACCTAGCGTATAAGTTATGTTCAACAATGTATGAGAACACAGATTCCAGCAGATAATCAAACTGAAGAAAACAGTTGTAACTAGCCTCTCAAAACCAATTGCTGTATTTTAGCAATTAACTAAGAAAACTTTACAAGAATGATTTAGTCACTTAGTGTCCATCCCCTATAGAAAAGTCACATAAAATATTCAGAATAAAACAAGACTAAGATATTATTCATGTTACACAAAGAAAGAAAATAAAGTCAGGTATATTTACAGCATAAACCAAATTGTTCCATTTTTATCTGCATGATTTTCGGAGTACCCTGCTATAAACAGGATAAAGATCACTAGATATCCTTTTATGAATGGATACATATTTTTCTTGTGGTATAAAACATTATGCTGAACCCAAAAGCCTTCGGACAGTAATTTTTGCTTTTTTCAACAACTTCAGAAAAATCTAATAATGAAAAACAAAGTTAAAAGTGGAAAGTTTTTTTTTTCTTCCACTAAGGTATAACAGACAGGTGTAACAGACAGATCTCCAAATTTTGAAGGTAATGTGGGCTCCTCAATAGGAGGAAATAAATTCCAATCACATCCTTTTTCAAGGATTTCAGGTTCTTTACACAGTTGATCATACTTTTTCTTTGATAATTTTTCTTCATTATAGCAATGAGCTTGAAAAGCTTGAGTTTTCTAGTCCTGAAAAACAAAACAAATCAGCTGCTTGCTTATCTACCACAAAAATCCTCCACTCCTTTAAAGTATTTCCACACTTTGTATTTGCTAGATTAACAGCTGAGTTCTATACGAAATTTCTAACATGTTTAAAAAACTTTTCATACATGCAATTTGTGAAACGATCATTAGCAATACTCAAAATGCATAAACACTACTAAGCTACACAACATCTCACCTATTTTTCATGTTCCTAATGCTTGAAAAGCAAAAGTCATCCAGTTGACACAGAATTTTAAAGTACACTTAATTGCTTAAATCTTTTCGGAATAGAGATAAGTCTAAGACTGTTAAAAACATGGCTTGAATATTTTGTCGGACTAAGCAGAGTGCCAGTTCTGGATGAAAAAAGATCAGTCCCAGAATAAGTTTGCTCACACTAATCCCATTGCAAGGCTGGGGTCAAACACACAGCTAGTCGCAAATTTCACATTTACATATTCAATATAAAATGTGCTGTTGGCAAATACGACCTTAACATTTACTTTTCATGAATAGTCACACTAATCAACTACCAGCATATAAATGCTCATGAAAAATGAATACAAAATGGCCTTAAAGAGTTTGAAATCAAATTTTAATTCTAAATTTGAATAAATATTAATGTACAAGCCTACTCCCATTTGTTCAATTCTAAATGCTATCAACTTCCCAGTGACAAAGAATAGTTCTTGGACAAATTTGTATTTGAAGTAATGTTTTAGATCAATATATGCAGTTAACACTGCTAAACTTCTTAGCAGCTCAGGATCTAATCTGAGACAGATATTTTAGTACTATAGGGACTGCATTCTGTGATAAAAGCTGAAGCTAAGAACACATAAGAACATACTTGTGTGCCACTTAATGCAATGGTAGCATTTCTGCTGTAGAGCAATTGTACTGCACCCAGCTGAAGTTGAGAAAATTACTCTATTCTTCAAAAACATTAATTAAAAGGTATGTCCCAACTGTATAAAAAACGTAAATCTGTACTTTTGCACAAACACATATATATTTTACTGGACTGGAATCCATTATAATTACCCTGTAATATGAATAATATTACCTCAACATTTTGAAGATCATTTTCTTCAGCATCTCAATTTTAAGGGTCTTGACAAAACTGGGTCTGGAGGTATTCACACTGGCTATTAACTAACTGAAGGACATTTTCAGAAATTTTGGAAAGAAAAGAGATTAGCATATAATTCCAAGGAAGTAAAAAAGCTCATTTGCATTTCAGCATAATGATGAAAAAGTGCTGAATTACAGGTTTAATCAGTTTATAGCATGAGGTCTTCATGACTTCCAAAGTTAGGCATAAATCTGATATATTCATCCAAAATGATCAGGCTACTTATCCCATTGCAACCCTTATTCTAGCTTTTCTCATTTTTTTCTAATTAGGCAATAATCCCATGGAAATGTATTATTGCCAGCAGTTAGTTACCATTTGAGAGTATAAAATCTTATAAAAAGCAGAATTTATAGACTATTTATAGAGCATGTCTCTTCTGAAGCAAGAATGGCAACATCAACAGTAAAAAAAAAGGCTTTGTAAAATTCTGATACATTGCAGCTAGGTGAGTATGTCAGAATACCACAAGTGAATGCAGAAACTACAGGCCACACTAAGTCAAGGCTCCTCAAACCTTAATTTAAGTTTCACAATTTTCTGTGCTATTGGTTTCTGCAAAAATTCAGAAAATAAGCATAATGGTGCTGATGGTCCATAACACAAAACTATCTAAGCAATGTCTACACCAAAAGATGATTCAAAAAAGCACATTCCCATTGATATAACAGTTTCCTGTTAAGATAAATTTTGGCTTTGATATCTTCAGGGATATTAAAAGATGTAGTTGTAGCAGTAAAAATTTAAATCTCTTGGTATTTCCAAATTCCACACTGCCGTTTTTTATTAGAAAAAACTTTCTCACTGTTATTGTTTTGCAGGTGATCCATTGTACTCTACAGCCTCACACTGATTGATGGAAACGTGCTTTATACAGTTTGAGACCTTTCATCTTCCAGGGTGAAAGATGTTTAAACAAAATATTTTATCTGTTAGCATTCATTACAATAAATGCTAGCTCACCCCAACATTTCTCTGCAATCAGTGATACAGAAACAGTATGTTATGATCTGAAATGCACACGGGATTTTAAACGTGTTTTGTATTAGATTTTTCATGTAAAGAGGACTAAACAAAAGATGTCAAAAAACCCTTAAGAGATGAAGATTTTGTGAAACATGTCTGCCTATCTACTTAATATGTAAAATACATTATACTCAGACTTGTATACAGAGGGAAGGCATTTCAGGAAATCTGGAAATATCCTCAGTACTTTCCACTGCACACCAACATGTTAAAATATTGGAGGCTTTTTGATGTAGAGTATTCCCTTGAACTCTCCTTTTAATGGGTCAGCATAATTAGGACCTTTGAAATATTCTGGATCAGTACTGGCTTGACAAGGGCATGTGAAGTAGAAAAAAGCTGTGTGCATCTGCTAGACCTCATTTGAAGATATATGTCATTACCCTGGTAATGCCATTTCAGCCTGCGCACCAAGTATTTCCCATTTCACTTAAAGTACAAACAGCACAGGGAGGCAACAACTCCTGCAGGTCTCTGCACAAAAAAAAAATCCAACAGGTAACCTTTGCAATTTTTAATGAAGAGTTTCTTCCCTCTAGAACAACACCTGCACCAAAGTTTTTCTTGTGATCTATGAACCTTCTCACTATTGCAAGCTGTCCTACTGCCCAAAGCCTTGCAAAACAGCTAACGGAAAAGGGGTAGTACCGAACTGAACTTGCAGAAAGACAACAGCACTATGAGGGCAATGCTAAGAAAGAAATACACATCTAGAAATAGACCCAGTGCTGACAAACAGATACCAAGTCACCAGTACCATACTAGTTGTTGAGATGTATGGGGAGGGCCATCTGGAAATCTCCATGTATGTAGCTGGACAAGTCCAACATCGGTTACTATTGAATAGTCCATTCTCCTTTCCTCTTCCTCCTTCACCTAACAAACTGTCAAAAGACAAAGACCCACAGTAGAGAAAAAGACCTAAAAATATGTACAGGTATACAGAAAACCCCTGGATAAAAAGAGGTACTCCTGGCACCAATCTGATATTACTATAGCCAGAACAATGACAATTCTGAAGAGTTAAATCAGGTGCTGTAACTGCTGGAAAAATATCAGAAGTCTATCTGCACTCACACTTGTACTTCTTTGAGCGCACCTTTTATTTATGACTCCTCCATACTAGCTAAATCAGTACACATGCTGTTTTGTCCAATGCACTCTCTCAGGTCCATGTCAAACCATAAGAAACAGAGGATGCCCCTTTGATGTAAAGATTTGCTTTCAGTCTATACAGCACACAGTTGTTATGCATTTAAAGAAAGCACTGTTGTTACCAGTAGGACAGTATTTTCTAGTTCTTGTGTACAAATTAAATTTTTGTAATCATGACCAGTGACAATAATTTTAATGTCTACAGGCTTCATTTCTCCTATATTAATCTGGAACGCATTGTATATGTTTATTTCTTGTGCCTTTTGGAAGCTTTTGATGCTCTATGCAATTTATTGTGTAGTCTTACTATATTTGTTATGGAGTAGCTAGTCCAAGTAAAACAAAAATTCAGAACACCTAGCCAAAGTGGACTATCCCTTTCTAGATATAAACTACAAAGGCATAGGCTAAAAATAATTTGAACTAGGTTTAAAGTAACTGGGGCTCCAGTGATCTATGACAGGCCCAGTCCCATTCTTTTAATTACTGTACACCTATGCACAGCAAAGAAGAAATGGAATCCATGTACCATGTCCACAACTAGAAGATGCTGTGAAAAATGAAATCTTTCCAAAAGTATTCTGGAGGGTAAAGTGCACAGACACACAAACTTGGATACATTTATCAAAGTAGCTTAAGTCTTTACAGTAAAAATATCAATGCAATCAAAGCCACAAATGAAACCTGTCTCATGGTACACACTTTAAATCTGCTGCTCAGCTGTCTCTTCTTTGCAGCTCAGGCTTTTAGCTCTAATAGAGCTGCATGACAAAGGAAGAACCAAGGAGGTTGTTGCACTGTGACTGGAGATTAAATTGTTCACTCTATCCCACTAAACTCTAATGGATTTTTGCTTGGAGGACTGTAACTATGTAATAAGGAAATGACAATATTAATCACAGACTTGGTATTAGTCATGCCAGTATATTCCACTTCCTATTAAAATTTAGGAGTACTTATTAGTTTTAAAAGATGTTATCTTAATAAAATTACTAATATATCTACAGGTATCTTGAGAAAAAGAAATTAAAATATAAATTAGGAAGACAAGCAACACATTAGCATATCTTAAAAATCAAACCAAGTCTGGCACAAAGATTACTTAAACACTAAAAATATCACAGCTAAATCCAGCTTAGAAAAGCAGCTGAATCCATGTTACAAATATTCAAGGATATACCCTAATCTAAGGTACTTCCACAACAAAAAAAAGTGAACTATTTGCACCCAAGAGGTCCTTTTCCACTTGATGTACACTTATTTCAATGAAATAATGAAATATTTGACAGATTACTAGCTCCCATTTCCATGAACAATAAGGACATCAAATACACTGTAACAGATGTTTTCCTTAATTACACCAGGGTAGCTAATGTGACATCAGCACTTTTATTACCCAAACCTCAAATAAAAAGCAGCAGCTGTATGAACAAAGTCATGAGTTGGCCTCTTAAGAAAACACTGTATTTCCTAAAAGTTTACATTTGGTTTTTAAATTTAAAAGTTACAAATTGCAGATGGATCATGGTAGTCTTAGAATCACCAACTACGCTGCTTCAGTACTGAAGTCACCATTAAGTCTAAACCAGAATGGATTAAATGGCTGTGCTACACAGTAGAGCATCTCTACCACATAGTATGAGAAGGTGGTAATCTCTATTTGCAGGTTGCTGTTATCACTATCACCAAACAGCACAATATTACAGTAGAGACCCTTTTCTGCAAGGGATTCTGAAGTACTTCATGTAATTCAGTGAGCTAAACCTGGTAACAGTCTAGTTCTGTTTCACAGTTAAGAAAACAAAGGCAATTTACCAAAAGACACATCTGCAAAGTCAAGACAGAGTGAGATTCAGATCATTTGGTTTCCAGTCCTGTCTTGTAATTACAATATGCTTGTTGCTCTGCTTAAAAAGTACTAATGAGCAACACTACCAAAGCTATTAATGAAGTGTTTTTAAAAATCAGTTTGATGAAACCACAGTTTTAAGAACTAGGGTTCCATCAGCTACACATGATCATAGTTAAGCTGCTACAGTCCTTGTCCTGTCAGTTTCATATAACATATGACTCATGCAGAACTAGCAGAGTTACAGCCCTGCAATGAACAAGGAACCAAAGAAGCAGCAAAAGATACAATGCAGTTCACATGGACATCCCATATGTCAGATCCTTCTGTTGGAATAAGATGTCTTATGCAAAATGCAGCTGATGGCTGAACAGTGCTACATATCCTAGTTAGCTCTACATAAAATCCAAAATCTAACTGTGCTGCATACCTACAGCTGTATTATACCTACCTCTACATGAGCTTATCCTCTTGCTTTTCAAGGAACACATGAATGCCATGTTAAGTGGCATTCTCAATTATCATTTTTCATTAGAAACATTCCCTGAATTTCCCTTAAACACAAGAAATAAGAAATTATTTCATATGCATTTAATTCTATTTTTATTTCCTAAGATAAATTGCTTGAGGATAGGAAGGCTCTGTTGTAGTATTTGAACAGGCAGGATCAATGGGTCAAGGCCAATTGTACGAGGTTTAACAAAGCCAAGTGCCAGTTCCTGCACTTCAGTCATAATCTTATGCAACACTACAGGCTTGTGGATGAGTAGCTGGAAAGCTGCCTGGCAGAAAAGGACCTGGGGGCATTAGCTGATAGCCAGCAGTCTGCCCAGGCGGCCAACAGCATCTTGGTGTATCAGAAACAGTGTGGCTAGCAGGACTAGGGAAGTGATTATCCCCTTGGACTTCTCACTGCCTTATTGTAAAATGTAAATGACAGTCTACTGGAAAAGGCATAGTTAATAAATCCAGACTAGAAAGAGCACAAACTCATGTAATTTAACAGATAAAATGGACTGTCCTTTCCTCTACGTTCAAGTGCATACTGTATTTTTGGAGTCAAATTGCCTGTAATGTTGAAAAATATTTAGAAGAATTCCTAGGTTTTTTTTTACTTCAGCCTCTTTCAATGGAGATACATGTTCTCTGGGGTGAAGTATTAATTTTACCACACAAGAGCACCAGGACTGATGCAACATTATGCTGTACTCTGGTGGGAGTCTTTACAACCTAAGACAAACAGGCTAACATCCAGCCTTTTGAGAGAAACTCATGATGTGTTTTCATGATATGAATATTTTCCACATTCTACCAGCTGAAAACCAAGCTCAGAATTAAAGGATTCTCCTAAAGGTAAAAAAACCCCAATATAAATCAAAAAGGAACTGTGTCGAGGCCTCCAGTGAGGTACATTAAAAACTGACTAAACCTACCTATTCAGTCTCAGCTATCTACCTACCTATTTGTCAGATTCAGGCTTCAGATTATAGTATATTTCTTAGGTAACAGGATCTGTACATCACTGCATACTCAATAACAAAATCTAGTAGCTAGTGGAAATCAATAAAGACAGAGGAGTGACCACTAAGTTCACTGTATGTTGAAAAACAATTCTCCTTATTCTGAAAGATGGAATTAGTTTAATAAAGCAAAATTTTGACATTCAAATGCATAGTATACTTATCAGTAAAGCAAGTAATTAGTGTAATACAGTAAGCTGTAGTTACTATGCCACAGGCCTTTTCAGTGCAGAGCTATGAAGATAAGACACTCAGAATGTTTCTGCAAGCAGCAAGAAGTTTTGGATCTAGAAAAAGAATGAACACTCATGGTATACATGGTGCAGACAGATCTAATTTTTCTATGGGTATATTCAGCTTTAAACCCTGAAAGAGCTCTACTCTGGTCTTCGAAAATACTGATTACAAACATTACATTAACCCAAACCACTAATATATTCTCTCATAGTGATACCAGGAAAACTCAGAAAGCAACTAAGCTCATGTACCTTTTATCACCATTGAAGAAGTACCTACATGCAATAAGGATTAAAAAGTTTTCACTACTGTTCAACTCCCTGCAGTGAGCACCTATGCTCCAAACACTATTTTCTCTATAACCTTGAGATTAGAGCTACAGATCCTGTATTTGATGAAGACCCTGCAAGAGAGAAGTGCTAGAACAACTCAAACTGCAACAAGCATGCTGCAAGATCCCACCAGAACTACAGCTGGCAGACCAGTTATGTGTTTGCCCTTTACTCAAGAATACACCTAAAATCAGATTATTGCACAGGGCATAATGATATCTTATTACTATAGCAGACATCATAATAAATTTACTCCACAGATATTCAACATATGATAGTTTCTGAAAAAAGAGGGTTCAACTACTTTGGGGTTTATTTTGTAACTCCACGACATTTTTTAGTTTATGAAGTGCGATAAAGACATTTTATCTTATTTAAATATTGTTCATTTATTATTAATTTGAGAATTACTCTTAGTTAGAATAAAGATCTAAAATACTTAAATTTCAAATCTGCTTCTTATAACCCCTACAACAGCTGTACCTACACAAATGCACATTCAAACAGGTAAGACTTTTTCAGGTAGCATGAGGACAGCATTATAAACTCTGTCTATAAGGAATTTGAGACAGATTACATTGGAAAAACAAGGTATAAACCAAACATTTGCTACTTTATGTTGTCACCTTTTGACTTTTCAAAAAATTTTTTTCCATGAAAGTGTTTAAACCTGATCATAAATAGCCAACAAAATTATGTATAATACTAATAGTCAAGAGATTGTCTCAGAAAAAAGAAAAATCCCAGGTGCTGTTATTTTCCATCTGTCTTTGAATGTGCAAGTCTACACTATTAGTACTGTCTTGTATCTTGAAATTTTAGCAGCCTATTTACCATATTAATTCATATTAAACCAAACATATTAAAACAAACACTGTTGCACAACCAAAGCTTAAAAGTCTGTAAATATGACTATTAATCTGTGTACACAGGACATGGTACAGTGAATGTTCTGAAGAATGAAGCATGATTTGCAGCACAAACTTCCGACAAAACCAGTGCACAAATGCACCCCAAGAGAAGGAACAGTGCAAGGATCTAATCTTCTGGCCTTCAATAACTTGTTGATCAGAACTTCATCTTTATTAACTTGTGCTCTCTATAACTAAATGGCACATGTTCAACAACCTGCCATACAACAGAATGCAGTATGAAACACAGAACATCCTTGAACTGGAAGTTAGGAGAAAGTAAACTTTTAGATAACATTAGTACATTTTAAAAATACAGGTAAAAATTCTATGGAGCTAATTTATTTGGTAATCTTACTTCTGGCATTCTTAAGTAAAGGGCTTCCTACTGCTGGGAGTACTTAAGCAGAGTCAAAGTCAAACCCAGTAAAAGTAAGACATTGAACAAAGTGATTTACCAAAGGAACCATCCTACTATAGAGCTCTCAAATACACACATGGCTTCTCTAGAAACAATCTCCTTAATACACTTATCTCAAACCTATACTGATACCAGCCTGAATGAGGAGAGCACTCTCTTAAGTAACAACCAGAGAATAAAAGGTAGAGACATAGTATTGTTTCAATTTTTAAATAGGATTAAAACCAAGTAAACAACAACCCTTCATCACAACACAAATTACGGCTTCTGACATTAAAATGCAGAAAGGTGCAGCACTGCTGAAATCTGACAGCTGTAAGCCAGAAGAAATGTCAGAACATGTACAGCTAAAAATCCACATAATAAAGCCATCACCTTCAATACAGAAAAGCCTGTCTGAGAACAGCAACAGTTACAACAAACTTAAGCAGCAACTGCATGAAGATCAGGGTTGCTTACCATGTGAGAGCATACAGTCATATTTGTTTAGGAATAACAATAACACAACTGATGCCAGCGCACTGCTATCAGTGTATACTGCCATCTCAATAACTACAAAGACAGAAAGACTGAAAAACAGAAAAGCTCACCACTTCTTCATGCCTGCATTTTCTCACATTAATTCCATTAATCTGTTATTAAAAAGATAAAGAGAAGACTTACTCTACATTTCTTAAGTATAGATTTCATTTCACTTTTCTAGAAAAATAAAAGCAGAAGTACTTGCAATTTTACTCACCTGTAGAATTGCATCTCCTATAAAGAGCAAACCTGAAAGTTCCGCTGAAAAACGAAAGCATATTTTCATTCATTTGGTATATAACATCCTTGATTTCTTGTACATGTATTCCTATGGATTTTAACAAATTTTTAAAATTTGAACAGAAACTTAAACCGAACACTTAATTTCCAAATAAATGATACAACTTGTTTTTAATCCCCAAATACCAGCCTGTGTTACAGTGACAGAGTCTACCCAGTCCAGGTAGAATACTATGAGACCTCTTCCACTAGTACCTTTCAGGCCATTATGGTGGGGTATAGAGTACTTTTCTGGGCATAAAAATGACTGCAGAACTAGGTCCTATTTGGGTGTGAGATCATCACTCACAAACCCTTAGGAAAACACAACATGGAAGCTCCAGAGCTACTTCAGAAAAAAATTAAAGTATCTTTTATCAAAGCTTACAAGTTAAGTCATGCATCTTAAAGAAAAACAGTGGAATATTTATGCTGAATAACACTTTATGCTGAAGAGCTAGACAATCAGTGTATTGTACCAAATCAGATAAAATTTGACCTTTAAAACAAATCAGTAAGTCAAAGCAATTTACAAGATCTAATTCTAAAATTGCAGTTTTTAAATGTTATGTTGTGTTACAGAGCTAATGCAAACATACTTTATCAATACACAAAAAATAAAGCTTATTTTAGTGATTGTAAAGAAAGAATTCTGAACATGAGAATTAAGGAACATTAAGAGAGGTACAGTGGTTAAGCCCCAAACAGCAGCTGAGCACCACGCCCTTCTCCCTCGCTCCTGACCAAGTCACTAGGAAAGGGGAACAACAGACCACAGCAAGTTACACTCACACCCAGGGATAACACAGAGTGCCTTAGCAACCCAACAGTTACAGAGTACTGCATAACTTAAGGACCAACCAGACACCACAGCTGAACTCGAACTGCCCTGGAGGCACTCAGGAGCAACCCTCCCCAACCAGCCCCTTTTATGGGGAAGTGATGGCAGGTGGTGTGGGAAACAGCCTAGGCTAACTCAGCTCACCTGTGCTGGCTACTTGGGGAGGTTAACCATGGCATGGCCAGAACCAGGACAATATATGGGATTATTTATCTACAGTATTCCAAAATATCACAGAAGACACCATCTAGAAAAGACTAGAACTGGAGTTGATTCCAAAACTAGCTATTTCAATGAAGTGTGAAACTAGAATCAATATTGACAGAAATTACAATACTCAAGTATGTATTTGAAAGACTGGTCTTATTACATAAATGTAGCAAAATATGCTTAAAATGTTGGAGGATAAACATTCTGATTTTCTGAAATGCATATCAATATTCTTCTTCATATATGACCTAATGTGCTAGCCTAAGCACCTTATGCGCACCACTGGTTTTAAAAATTGCATCAAATGTCACATTCTTCTTGACAAGTCCAAAGAAAAAGCTGGAGTCAATTGGGAGAAGGGCAGAAACGGGCCCACAGAGCTTTGAGATACAGACTCTGGGTCAAACAGCATTTTCTGCATCAAAGATCCCAAATACAGACACATGGCATAAGACTTTCTACAGCACAAGACAGCACTCTCTTACAAGAGATGTCTCTCAAAACCAGCTCTCTAAAAGCCAGCAACAATTTTAGTGAAAGCAGTCATGTTACCTCTCAGCCAAGTATTGGGGTCAGAAATAATACATCAGCTACTGCAGAAAAAAATTGACAAAAAAGAAAACAGTGTGCACATTTGTGTGCTCAGTTAAACTTAAGACTACATTTCTCATTTCTCCTGCAGTGCTTAATAGCATTCTAATAGCTAGTGTAGGAAATGTATGTCACATTATTATGTATTACATATTTGTACAGAAAAGATTTGAATCACAAGCATGACACTTTTAAACTTACTGCCTTTGTAAGGGACTCATTCCATGTTACACTACAGTGTTCCTACATACAACTTTCACATCTACCTTTCACTTCTCAAGATGTACCTCTGTGTGAGTGAATAGATTTTTCTCCTTTGCTGGCACATACTGATTGTACAGAAGCAGCATTCTAAAACTGTGGCATTACAGATGGAGAGAAATGCTTCCAAGTTTATGTTTCTGACCTTACACTAATGCACACAAAGATACACAGAGATACCAAATACACTGTATTACTATTGATTCACAGCTTTCATCTCATCATTGCACGCTTCATGAGCTGTTTAACCATTATCCATGTTCCTAGCACATTATTATGCCATTTCAACAATTTTGAGACATTGGCAGTTAAAAACAATACAGGGATTCAGCAACCAGCTCTGCATGCACTGAAAACAGGTATGGTTAAAACCTTATGAAGTACCAGCTTTGCTATGAATGAGTTGCTTCACAGATTTATGCAGCAGGACATCTAATACTGAAATAACAGAGGTATTATCAAGGTTCTACCATTACCCACCCCACCTGAGCATTACCCTACTAACCAGTATACAAAGACATGCATTCTCTTCTCATGTTACTATTCTTTAATGGCTAAACATCTAATCTGCTAAACTTCACAGCAATAACCATTTGGAAGTGAGACAAAAAATTATTGAATTCTGTTAAGTTTTTTAAAAGTTTTCATTCTCTGAATGCCTTCCATTTTGCTCTTGAAAAATAACACTTCACAAGAGTTTAAAAATGATGTTGAAGAGTGTTTACATAATATTCCAAATACGCATTCTGTATTTTTTCAGAGAGTAGTTCTGAGGAAGAGACATCAATGGCATAGACCAAGAAATGGTATACCATTAGTATTTAACAGTTTCTGAAGAATGTCAAGGGTTAATGCACCTTACTTTAAGGAATATATCAAAACACAGTACTAATCTGGCACCTACCTCTTTGTTCTTTGGAAATCTTAGAAATGACCACTGGAATATTATGTTCTGCTCCACCCTGAAAACAGAATAAACAGCAATTTCAGTCAACAGGAAATACCTTTTTTACTTAAATATATATATTGCCTTTTCTCTAACTGCAGTTTTAAGACTCAGAAAACAACTTTTCCTACATATCCTATTTATCTTTACTTTTTTAAATAAACAGTGGATTGGTATTAATTCCTTATTGTCTCTCAAAGGAGTTCTCAATTGCCATGATTAGCTCAGGAAGTGAACTGAGTGACATTAAAAACTCTGTAAGACTGGAAGAAAATTGAAATCAGTTTCTGTGAATTCTAGAAAGCTTGATGTATGAAATTGTGTCCTACAAAAGCAAAAATGGCCATCACACTACAATGGCAGCCACACTGTGATCACCTCATTTTCATGCTGGCAAGAAACAGGTAAACAAAAGCCCAAGAAAAGCAAGTTTGGAGTTTTCATCTCAACAGCAGCCTTTCTTTATTTCTGTCTCTGTCACACAGGCACAAAGAGCAAGCAAAGCAGTGGGGTAAGTAACAAAGAACAGAAAAAGAAACTTTAAGAAATGGAACAGTAGGTTTTCAATAAATTGGGGAAATAAAGGAAAGATGGAAAGTAATTCAACAGTTCGACAGCAATTCAGCTTTGTCAGTTCATTCAATTTATCCTCTTAGGACTGGAAACATTTGTGGTGCTTAAGAATAAAGCAAACCTTAAATAAAAGGAAGCTCAAATGAAGAGCAAGGCAAATATACACAGAAACACAAATACTCTTCCTCTGAAGAATGGAAAGCATAAGCATGTATGTAATCTGTAAAAATTCAGATAATCAGAAATTATGATCTGCCACAGTACCATTTCGGTTAAGGGTTTGCTTACTCTTCAGCTGGCATATTTTTTCTTTGGAAACAATGGCTTTCTTAGGTCCAGACATGCAGTGTGAAGGTGTGTAAAGGACAGACATGGGTATTTTAATGGTCTAAGGAAGAGTACCTATGCCTTTTTTCATGCAATAAACACTGGTTTGAAACTGAACAGACTCCTATTTTCATCATGGAATAAAGATTTGTTTCCTGTGAAACCAAACAATTTTAAATAGGATCAAAGTTCCTTCTGCTAGTGACTATCAATGCAAAAGGTCCTAAAAACACTGAGTTAATAAGGATCTCAGTAATATATAGAGTTCTATTGGCATTGCACAAGATGACCATTTTCACACACAGAATTGATATCTGTATGACGGACTGATTATTTGTTCCACGAAGACCAAAAGGCTATCTTAATTTCAGAGATTTATTCAGACTAAATGAATTGTACCACTAAAATTTGCTTAATATCTTTCAATGGTTTTCACTACAGGAACAGTAACAGTACCAGTTAAAGTTGGCTTCACTTAAGATAATCCCTTCAAGCTCACTAAATTTATGACAACCTACACTCTCCAGGTTATTTTTTCTTAGTCACATGCACATTTATTTTCTGAGTTTTTCAATCAAACAGAAAAACAGCTGTGTCAGTTCCCTTCCTAAACCTCCGATGTTACAGAGAGATTGCAATATCCAGAGCATTTGAAGCTCAGCAAAAGAGTGCAGGGTTTAAAACTCCAAGCTAACACGAGTCCTTTTTTCCTCAATAAAATGGCTTCACACTCCCTCTTTAGGCTGCTCTCCAGTGAAGAGGGGAAATTACTCTTATTCGTAAGACATCCGGCAATGCAGACAATTTGATTATTCCTCTCTCACTATATCTATCTATATCCATTTACACTGCAGATTTGAAGAAACATTCAACTGAAGGAAATTACCTCCTCTCACCTCAGTCCAGTCAGCCCAGTATGATGGCTTCATTTCAAATTAGTCATGAGGTGTTGCCTGCTATTCTAATAAACAAAAATTCAAAATAGAAAGGGAAAGATAGTTGTCCACCTATCTATACCAAGTCATCATTAGCAAATCACAGCAAGTTAAAAAGCTCTATACATTCTTGCAACACATTGTCAAATACTAGTTTATATCTGCACTGCAGCCTTACACCCTCCATACCAGATTGTCTATCCTGTGGAAAAAAGTGTATGCATGTTTAAATTCTGGTTTTATAGGCTCAGGATACAAGTCCAGTTTGGAAACCTCTGAAACAATAGCTACTCTTCCTTTGTTTTAAATTTTCCTTCCCTCTAGTATGGACATGTAGTTATAACCTCAAACCAGAGGAGAAAATAAATATATGTCAGATAAGAATTCAACACCAAAAGTTAAATGCTGTTAACAGCTCAGATCTACCAGATTCCAACACCAATTTTTGTAATGCAAAATTTTCTGTGCTTTTTTCCTTAGGCAGGCAAAGATGAGCATGGAATAAAGGTAACTGCCCACCTGCAGAAGTGGCAGCAGCAGGAGTTCTAATCATTGGCAGCTCAGTGAAGCACACTGTCCTGAATGTTGGCCATTCCTGGTGGGAAGTCACCCACACTCCCTTTAAAGTGTCACAGACTGGTTTTTCTCAGCCCACCTTTTAAGACTGAGTTGTTGTTTTTTTTCCTATGAAAATAAGGCAGTTGAAACTAGTCATTTATTGACATGTTGGGTTTGTGTTTGGCTCCAAGTATATCAAGAAAATTACTACTTTGTTTTCCTAAGGAGTCTAAAAAAATAGATACTGGATTTAAACATCCTCAGAGTTAAGACAATGTAGGGGACATCTGTATTTCATACTAAAAGGCAACATTTATTTCACTAACAAAAAATGGGCCAGTTTTAGCTTTACTAAGGTCTACTAGCACAATATGGTACACTTCTATGAGGATAAACCATCTTCCCAACTGATCAAGGGTGACTTTATACCTGTTGTGTATTGGAAGCAGTCCATATAAAAATCTGAACTGTGATCATGGACTGTCTTCGAGAGCACTTGTTGGTGTAAGCCAAAACTGTGCCAGGAATGACACTAGCAATTCAACAATATGCCCATGTTCATTGCTACTTATAATTTTTTTTCTTTTCTAGCCAGGAGTCAGGCTGACTTCAATCCTTAATTTATTTAATGAACTATCAATTTTATTGCCTACTTCCATAGGAACACTACACTCCCGTTACTGAACAACAGGAGGGTCTTCAGAAGTCATAACACAGTAGCTTCATCAGTGGTTGAAAGGCTGGTGCCTGCACAAGAAGTTTGGGTTTTTTGACCAGGGGATGGTGTACTCTGCTCCGGACATGAGTACCGCTAATGGGGCTCGCCTGTCCCATAGAGGAAAGCGGATCCTAGCTCAGGAGATGGCAGGGCTCATTGATAGGGCTTTAAACTAGTTAGGAAGGGGGAAGGGGATATTACAAAGGCCGCTGGGGTAAGGCAGGTGCTTTGGGAGTCACAGCACGAGTTGATGGAGGAAATAGATAAATGCCAACAACACAGTGGCAGACTTGGGGATGTTGCTCCACATGAGAGTAGGGATAACTCTGTGGATTACCCCGTGAACTCCTCAGTGGAGCCGCTTTTGCCCATCCCCTATCGAAAAACTCGCTGTGAGCTATTGGGGATATCTGCATCTGCTGCCCCACTAAAATGCCTATATACAAACGCACGTAGCATGGGGAACAAACAAGAAGAATTGGAGATCTTTGTGCGGTCACAGGGCCACGATCTCATTGCAATCACTGAGACGTGGTGGGACAGCCTGGATGACTGGCATGCTACCATGGATGGCTACGTGCTTTTTAGGAAAGATAGGCTAGGGAGACGAGGTGGAGGAGTTGCTCTTTATGTTAGAGAGCACCTAGAGTGTATTGACCTCCAGCTGGGTAGGGACGAACCACTTGTCGAGAGCTTGTGGGTAAGAATTAAAAGGCAGGCCAGTATGTGTGATGTAGTCGTGGGCGTGTACTACAGGCCCCCTGATCAAGAGGAGTGGGTTGACAGTGCATTTTTCAAGCAATTGGAAGTAGCCTCAAGATCGCAGGCGCTGGTCATTATGGGGGATTTCAATTACCCAGATATTTGCTGGGCAAGCAATACGGCCAGTCGTATGCAGTCCAGGCAATTTCTGTGGCATATGGAAGACAACTTCCTGATACAGATGGTGCAGGAACCTACGAGGAGAGGGCGGGTGCTGGACCTTGTTTTCACTAACAAGGATGGGCTCGTTAGGGAGGTGAAGGTCGGGGGCAGCTTAGGACAAAGTGACCATGAAATGATCGAGTTCAAGATCCTGAGTGGAAGAGGCAAGCCAAAAAGTAGGACAGCTACCCTGAATTTTGGAAGAGCTAACTTTGATCTCCTCCAAAATCAAATAGGGGCTATCCCTTGGGCTGCTCTGTTTGAAGGAATGGGAGCCTGCGAGAGCTGGCTAACATTCAAACAGCACTTCTTCCAAGCACAGTATAGGTGCATCCCTTTGAGTAAGAAATCGGGAAGGAGAGGTAGAAGACCTGCGTGGATAAGCAGGGAGCTTTTAAGTAAACTCAAAGGGAAGCAGAAGACCTATAAACTGTGGAAACAGGGTCTGGGATCATGGGATGAATATAAGGATGTTGCCAGGGCCTGCAGGGATGCAACTAGGAGGGCTAAAGCCTGCTTAGAAATTAAGCTCTCTTATTATGATCTCTTGAGGTCCCTTCCAACCCCTAAGATTCTGTGATTCTGTGATTCATATATTGAATCACTGCATCCCCAATTTGTCAGATGCAATGAATGAAATACTACACTACACTTACCAATCTCTACATCTAATTCCATGGCTATTCCTTCACTCAGACAGAGGTTTATGACTGAGGAGTCTAAAGGGGCTTCAGAAATTAGAAAATAATTGCATCTGAAGGGTGTAAAATAAATCAGTTCTGCTTCAGTCACACTTTCACCATTAGCTTCAGTACAATGAAATACAGCCAAACAAAAAACAGGATTTTTTGTTATTTCAAGTTTGCAAAGAGTGGATTATAAACAACTTTTTTTTTAAAGGGCTTATGTTGGGATCTTGTATAAAAATCAATCCACAAGCAGCTTTAACCACTTGATTGAATCTGATTTAAACAAATATAGCAGGAGCACCCAGGTATAACACAAGAGTTTCACTCCTAAGCAAGTCACCAAAAGATGGCTGGACAGTTTAATTTTGTAACTATTAATATTGTGACTAACTGCTCTTCAGGAAAAAGTTTCCAAGGGTCTAGAATATGTAAGATGGGGTAAGGCACTTCCAAAATTTACTCAAGAGAAATGTAAAAGGTGACTTGATCACACAAGATTTCTGAGAACAAATGGGGTTTTCAACTAGCAGAAAAAAGGCATTATAATACCTTAGAGCTCAAAGTCAAAACTACAAAAAATAATTAATATCAAAGCACTAGAAAATATTTTGAAGTGAAGTTCATCAATCATTGTACTTCACATCTTAGATAAAAAGCACTGTCTGTTATATACCACTACCAGAAATAACTCTTCAGATAACGTCCATCTTTAAATAATCTGAGAGTAGCAAGACAACAGGAACTACTCTAGTACATGGGCTTGTGGGAAATAATGAAACAGGGAGAAACTCCTACAGTGTGACTTGTAGGCCTCTAGTTTAAGGCATTATTACAAAATCATTATACATATTAGTAATTTTAAAAAGAAAAGTTCATTAAAATTTATGAACTTTTCAAAACAAGACAAAAAAGCAAAAGAGGAATCTGCAGAGAAAGCATACCATGACTGGACAGTACCTTTTAAACACAAAGCTGGCATAGTTCAGAACATTCAGAAGTGACACTGACATGTCAAGGAATACCTAAAATGTCTGTTTCCAGGAGACCTCTTAAAGTTTGCCTAAAAACTGTAAAAGCCATGACCCTAAGGTCCAGTTCTAAGTTTTCTTACTACTAGGCCGAAATTATAATAGCAATTATTTACTGATTTGCTTCATATTATCTTTGCTATCCAGTCAAACTTTCTTCTTAGGAATGTAGAATTACTAATAAAAGTATCTAGCAAAATAGATCCCAAGTTCTTTGATATTTTGTAATAATTAAAAAAAAACATATTGCCTGATACACATGAACAGAATATCCCAGACCACAGAAGTCTACTCACCACTTTCATTATCTAAACTATACTGTCCAAGCCTGAATTTCCTTTGTTGATAGATTTTTGTATTAAATTATATCTGTTGAAAGGATTCCATAATCTGATTATTTATATTTGATTATTAGTTATTTAAAAAAGTCTATCCAAATCTGAATTTACATAATGCCAGTA
This sequence comes from Gallinula chloropus, assembly GCF_964237585.1. NCBI lineage: Eukaryota > Metazoa > Chordata > Aves > Gruiformes > Rallidae > Gallinula > Gallinula chloropus. Next base: position 44,349,598 of record NC_140086.1, read on the forward strand.
ATTTTAGTTATAATGTATAACTAAAAAGCTAGTTATAGTGACTCTGAGATTTGCTTTCCGAAACTCAAAAATCCTTTCTGTAACCACTTACTTCTTAGCACCAGCTAAATAAAGCCTCATTCACCCATATACTTGATTTTACAGTGACATGCCTTATTTCATCACTATTCAGTGAACTGTAACCTATAATGGTATTGCAGGAAAATAACCTGTGGGCTGTTAACTAAACTAATAAGAAATTTTAGCCACAAAATAGCAATTAGTTTTCCTTGAATAAAGGTCTTTAGTCGGTCAACAAGATAACAGTAAGTGTACCGAAGGATATTTTAAGAACTAGTATTTCTATTCAGCAATATTCTTATCAATGACAAAACAAATGCACGTTAATCCCTATTCTGAGTCACTTCTTATAAGGTCAGTACTAACAGATGTTTACAGGAAAGCCTATACTTTCTCTTTCTATGCATAGTTTAAGCTTCTTTGCATTCCTGTGAAGCACACTTCACTTCTTCCATTGCTATCTTGGAGCCAAGGACTGCTGTGCACGGAAGATAAAGCCCTGCTGCCTACACCGAGATTCAGAGCTAAGGTAAGGCTTTTAAAATCGTAACTATAAAAATTTACAGAAAGGTTGTGATGACAAAAATGACTAAGCCCTACCCCCGGTTTCGTCTGGGATACAATTGATTTCCAAAGCGCCAGAGCAGGGGAGCCTGGTGAGACAGCCGAAGTGCCTGCGGGTCTGTTCTCTCTCTCTTCCCCTGAGGGCGCTGCCTACTATCCAGCGGGGCTCGGTAAATACCGGCCGGGACCCAGCACAGTGCACTGAGCTGTGTCTCTGGCACAACCACAGTCTTTCCCTTTCAAACGCTCTATCACTCCATCAGGATCCCCCAGTTGTTCGGGAGTGAAGCTCCAAAACCACTGGAGGCGAGGGGGTCTTCAGACACCCGCCCATACTCTCCAGCAAGGCATCCGAGCCCTGAATATCCAGCCCCGGAGTGATCACCTCTGGGTGACCAAACCAGACTGCCCTCCCCCCCACCCCGCCCCACGTCTTCCCACCGATCGAGTGCGATGATCAAACAACGCTGAGAGACGCTGCCCAAGACAGGGGCGTGACAGCAATGCCTCACACAAATACCACCTTAGGCTCACCATCACTGGCGCGATCCTAAACTGCTACCGCACAGTACAGCAAAGTAAGAACCCCGACCCCTCCCCCAGAGGTGCCAAACAAGGCGGCAGGGATTACGTAAAGCACGCGCGGGTTTACAAACCACCGCCACGTGACCAAACAAAACACCGCTACGCTCAGCGGCTGTTTAAACAGCGTAAATACTTATCACAACTTTGACTTTAACATGCTGGGGTCAGATGTACCGCTACCTCAACCTTTCGAGCCCCACGATGAGCACCGAACAGGACTGCCGCAGTTCAACCCCAGCTGAGCACCACGGGGCTGCTCACTCCTCCCCAACACACACACATCGGGACGGGGAGGAGGATCGGCAGGTAAAAACCCGGGGGGTAGTCTAAGACCCCCCTCCGGGACAGTACAGGGAGGGGGAAACACCACTACCTCCACACACCCGGTAACAGAACACACGCAGCAAGTGATGTCCCAAGGAAACTTACCGCCCCAGGAGCAGTCAGACGCTCACCCCACCCCGGACCCGACCAAACCATCCCTCTCTCCTCCCCAGCCCCCTTTTATGGGGAGCCTGGCGTCACGTGGCACGGAACACACCTCCTCCCGGCCAGCTCGGCGCACCTGCCCCGGGTCCCTGGGGCAATTAACTCTGTCCTAGTTGAAACCAAGACATCCCCTCATCCCTTTGTTCCTCAAAAAAAAAGTCACCTACACTTCTTAAATCTTACTGAAGAAAGCAAAAATGCAGTAACTTGACAAATTGATGCCATTGCTTGACCTACAGAAACCAGTCTGATAAAGCAGCAATTCTTTGTGTCCTACTAAGGAATCAATGTGATATTCCTTGTAGGAGAACTGATGACTAACTTTTTGGCTGTTCCATGTGCCTGCACTGTTACTCAGCATTCATTAACATCCACTTAAATAGGAGTCCGGTTAAAAAAGTAAGTCGAGTCTGTGCAGTTGCAAACACTTTCAACTCTCACATCAAACTTTATCAGAGTGCTCAACTTGAATCTGAAGGGGATGATCATTCCATTGGCTTCCATTCCACAGGGCAGTGTAGTTGCTGGTTGCCTACTGTGACAGTACCTAATGTCCTAGAATACCTTTGTTCTGTTTCTAGTCATCTAAAATACAGTTTGTCCTCATTAAAAGTAATAATAACTAAACACAAAGACACTTACTGTGCAATGAGGAATAAAAGACCCAAAAAACAATCATCCTACCTTAATACTTAATCCAAATCCTCCTACAGTCTGTCTTCTAATTGTTACTGTTCTTTCCTGGAAAAACAAAACAAAACAAAAACAAAAAACCACCCAACAGTTTTGTAAGATTTAATGTTTTCTACTATAACATCTATATTCATACTTCAATAAGCCATTTCAGTGCTACCATCCTACATTGATTTTTCTTGTTTTAATAGACTGGTAAGTTCCTGAATGTGAAAATCCCATGAAACCTATGCTGTGAAGGAAAAAGACAAAGTCTGGAAGGAAAGACGAGGACCTGTCTCTGACAAAAACTTGTTCAATTCATACCATGTTAGCTGTATGTACACATGCAGGTACTGCAATTTCATAAGAATTGAACTGTACAGTTTAACAGTTTGTGCACAACAGGAGCATTTCAGAGGTCTTAACTTCAATTAGTCCTACGTTGGCCCCATATGCAGACTGAGCACTGCATGTTGAAGTGCATAAACTGCACTCCTGCAGTACATTTTACAATTTAACTTCATCCAAAAGGAATACAGCTTGTCTACTCCAAGACTACTCAGCAATGTGAATCAAAGCATGGTAAGTTCACATGATCCAGAAATTAATTTCAAAGCACAGTCCTGATCCTAAATTTTAAAACCTAATAAAACACAGCCACTGTTTACCTCAGAACTATGGTTTAAAAGTCATAATCAGTGATTTAAAGGGTGTTATTACCGATGGAACTACTTAAAGCTGCCCAGTTTTTACATATTGCTCACCCTACTTTTTTTTTCGTAAAAACTGTAGGCTAGTGTCTGTCTTAGATAGGAACATATACAAAAAAGTGGGTTTTTTTCCTAGTCTGCCTTGTTGACCTTATTCCCAAAGATCATTTGGTGTGATCAATTTAGTTAGCAGTAAAAAATCTTAGTAGCAGATATATGTCCAGATACAAATATATGGAATATAAAGGGGGTTTTAATGCCCTCTTTATGTGGTTTAGATTTTATATTCATTTCATTACACATATTACATAGTGTAAGTCTGCACATATATTGTATCTATATATGTTCACATTTCATCACAATCAGCATAGATTGCCAGTGTCGGTCAGATCTGAGTAAGTTTCTCATCAGCAACATAACAGTGACAGAGGATGAAATCTCTACAGAGATATTTTTTCCTCCTTAATTCATATGTGTAAAGGAAAAGAAAGGGTTTGGGGCTAACACCTTCTCCGCTCTCAACTCACACCTTCTAAGAAGCAACTTTCGTAATGAAATTCATAGAACTTGTTTCAGTCAACAAAGTTATTTCACTTAAGGCCACAAACTGCACTTAGAAAACATGTTGCCCACCAGGAAGTTTCAGCCACAGGTAACACTGCAGACAATGTGTTCAGGATAAACCAATACAGGTCACAGTCTGGTATGTGGTCTAACCTGAGTTTACACAAAACTCAGCTGTGACTTCACCGATAGCCTTATTTTTCCTATGAGTTCTGTGACTTCAGCTTTTTCCTGATGAGTTCACCTCATTTCCAGCTTCAGGTTGTGTTGACGATCTAGTTAAGGACAGAAGCTTGACTTTTCAAACTACATTCTAGTATTTTTGTATGTGACACTTTGTATACAACTTGCAAAAAAACCAAACTGAGCTTCATTTTCTGTGCCATCTTCAACCAAGGTGAACTGAATAAACCTTGTCTGCAAAGCACAGTATTTTTAATGTAAACTAATATTTTATATATTAATCAATAAAAAAGTTTGACTAGCAAACTGAAGCTAATAATTTTTAATTAGCATTTCAAATGAAAATAACAAAAATAAAAGGATGTTCCACATTGAAATTGCAGACTAAACTAAATGTCCTGTGAGCCTCTATGTTTTGGGTTTGCGTGGCAAGGTTGTGGTAGCAGAAGGGGCTACAAGTGTCTGGCTTCTGTGACAAACTGGTAGAAAGTTCCCTCATGTCTGACAGACCCAATGCCAGATGGATCCAAGATGGACATGCTGCTGGCCAAGGCCAAGACCATCAGCAATAGTGGTAGCACCACTGGGATAACAGTTAAGAAGGAAAAATAAAAAAAAAAAATCAGCAGCTTTTACAGCCAGAAAGATGCATGACAAAATGTGAGAAACTCTACAGACACCAAAGTCAATGAAGAAGGTGGGTAGGAGGTGCTCCGGGAGCCAGAGATTCCCCTGCAGCCCGTGGAGAAGATCATGGTGAAGCAGTTCATCCCCCTGCAGCCCATGGAAGAGGAGGGGAGTAGAGATTCCACCTGCAGCCAGTGAAGAATCCCACACTAGAGTAGATGGAGACAGCTGCAGGAGGCTGTGACCTGGTGGAAGGCCTGCACTGGAGCAAGCTCCTGGCAGGACATGCAGCCTGTGGAAAGAGGAGCCCCCACTGGAGCAGGTTTGCTGGGGAGACTTGTTACCCTGTGGGGGACCCACGCTGGAGTAGTCTGGTCCCTCTGTGCCACTGGGGCAGAGTAGGTAGAGAAACTAGAAGTAGAGATGAGCCCAGGAAGAAGGTAGGGATGGGGGGAGGTGTTTTAAGATTTGGGTTTATTTCTCATTGCTCTAATCTGTTTTGCTTGGTAATAAATTAGATATTTTTTTCTAAGTCGAGTCTGTTTCGCCTGTAACAGTAATTATTGAGTGATCTCCCTGCCCTTATCTCAATCCATGAGCCTTTTATTGTATTTTCTCTCCCCTGTCCAGGTGAAGGAGGGGAGAGATAGAGTGGCTTTGGTGGGCACCTGGCTTCCAGCCAGGGTCACCCCACCACACTGTAACGCTATTAACCACATTTGTTATGCACATTACATGAAACAAAGGGAAAGTCAGAACTCCTAGAAACTTTGAAAGCAAGATTCAGAGCAATGTTATAGAAGAAGCTTCCTGGAACAGAACAAAAATAGTTATCATTTTATTGAAAAAATCAAAGCTGCTGCCAAGCTGTCAGCATTTTCCAATGCCTTTAAGTCAGAAAATTCTTCATCCACACATATGTTCATTGACTGGAAAGGAGAGGTAAGAGTTTTGCCAAAAAATTCTTCCTCAGAGCTATGCAGTGAAACAGAAGTGGTGCTTTTTAGGCTTTCGTTAAAGAGGTATTAAAATTTCTCCTTAAAATCCACATGATCTTCTTGACACCATGGACGTCATCCTAAATGAGATTAGAAGTGAAGGAGGACCTTGGGAACATGCAGCCACAATAAAGTGTCAGGAAAGGAAAACATAGAATCCTACATAATCGTTATGTGAGCACAGAAAAGATTCAAAAATTTCATCCTGACTGGCATGTGATGTAAAAGAAAGTTTATAATTGCTTAACTGGATTTTAACAATAACAATTAATTAGTATTACCTGCAAAATATTTATAATGTATAACATAAAACACTAAACTGTCTCAAAGTAGTCAAATAACAATTGAACAACAGGACAAAGAAAATTCAAAACTCTTCATTAAACTGAGTTAAAAGTGAGTGAAATTTCAATATTCCATTACACAACCTTTTTACTGGGATAGAAATATTACATTTTCAATTTGGGACGCTGGTGTGTCTTGTTATTTGTCTTCCAAGAGTGAAGCTATAAAGAGTTAATCTAAGTGCAGACAGAAATTAAGACCTCTCTTTTCACAGTGGACAGAACAGACGTCAAGGCACTGTACATACATATGTATGTACTGTACATACGGAAGAACATGGAAAGAAGCTGATTGGATGCAGGAGAAAACACCAGTGGGAAAAGAGGAATAGACATAGAGAAGAATTCATACTACCACAGTGGCATGGAAAATGTAGATGGGAAAATCTTAGAAAATATTTTTTAATGTAATAATGCAATATAAAGATATAAGCAATACATAGACAGCAGCTTCATCTCTTAATTCTTCATGTCGTAAGATCTTCAAGGACATGCTCTCATGTAGTTTATCAGATATTAGTAATCCTACATTTTGAAATAAGAAAATATAATGATAAAATTATTTTTCATTGAATTATTTCATACATTTTCAACAAGGGAGATTTTATATCCTTTTGTTGGTAATGCTTTGCTTTTTCTAACTGGCATTTCTTTGAGTTAATTGACATGAGCAGTCAAACCTTACACTCTCTCTGAGTCTAAAGGACACAGGTCAGCCACATTTCCAATTTGAATTAATAGTGTTAACAAGGTTTGCCAGCAGACTTGTTCATCTGCTAACAACTTCCATCGTGTGATTTTCAATGCTTCTATCTTTTTTTCAGTTCTGCATGCAAATGAAGAGGGTCAGCAGTAAGGGATGGCAGCAGAATGCCTGGTCATCTGGAAATTCCTGTTCCTCTCTGAAGACTGAGGATGGTAAACACACTTTTGTTGTGTACACTGCTAACACTGACTGGAATGAGCATTTGACCCTTCACTTTAAATGTTCCCATTCCTTCTGCCTAAAAGCAGAAAAATTTAAACATCTACTTATGATTTTTTTTACTGCTAGGATTGATTTATTTCAGAAGTACTGCTTTTCTTAACATAGAAATAAAAGTTAAAAAAAACCAGAATCCCAAAGTTGGCATGGACCTGAATTCCCACTAGGCATGATAACTAACCCACTCTGTAGTTCTGTGATAGCTGCAGTTTCCAGCTACTGCCTCACATCATGCACTACAGTTGGTCCATGCTTTGGGTTCTCCAAGTGTATCCTGGTTTGCAAGGTTGGATGGTTGTTTTTTTTTCCTTCTGAAGTGGAAAAACCTCCTTCCAATGACAAAAAGCCAAATTTGGTTTTACAAATTGTGGTGTATTCCATTCAGTCCTGTGTTTGTACCTCAGGAGATTGCTATGCTTTTTATATTTAACTAGCTGCAGAAAAATAAGCTGGCATAGGTTGTCCCTAAATAATCATATTTACGTCTGTCAGTTCTAAGTTGTCACTTAAAAACTGTGCAGATTGGCAGGGAGAAAAAAAAGTTACCACCATCTGATAGATATTTGATGACTTCTGTGAAGAAATGGATTCACTCCACTGAATAGCTGACAGATATCAACACGATAGAAAAAAAAGAAATCACCATTCTTACTGGTAGCTTTGTGATGGTAACAAGAATGGAAAATACTTGAAAGGTGACCTATCTGTTCACATATTTGCAATTCTCTCCAGGACAGGGAATTTCACTTTGGCACTGCTCATACTATTCAATCACACATCAGAACCAAAATAGTAAATAAAAACCAAAATAAATACAACACCGAAAATTAATCAAAACCACGCGTTTACAATTTAAACTTTTAACTCGTTTCTTCACTCACTTTTTTTACTTATTAACATTCCTAATGTTAATTGAGCTTGCTTTACATAGATTAAATGTCCAAAAAGAAAATTTTAAAATCTCAAAAAGAAAGATCCAAGGAACAGATCTAAAATTCACTTTTAGGATGACTCCAGAACTCTAATATGTGGAAGTGAGAGAAATGTAATAACTACATCTGACCACTCAGGCAAGTCACTTTTAAGTGATATGTTCTAAATTTTAAAACATACTTAAGAATTAACAATACCCTTATCATTTAAATCAAAAACATAATTAAAACAGGCTTTTGCTTGAAGTTTATAAGTTAAAAAACTCTCTCTAATGTAACTTTTTTTTTTTTTAATACCATATGGGCTTTGAATGGAGTTGTAAATCTTTTAACACAGTTGATTTCCCAATAGCAAAAGAACAATTTAAAAAGTGAGATATAACATGTTCTTATCCTTACAAGAAAAAGAAGAATTATTGTGTGATTAATAATGTCAGGTATCAGATCTGACTACAGTTCAACAATTTAAATCAGTGTTACTTTCTGACCTTGGAAAAGGTGTTTATCGAGGAAGGTTTTTTATCTCTCAAAACACCAATTACAGACCACAGGTTAATTCAGATACATTTGTATCAACCTCAGTTAAATCCTTGGACAAATGCCATACTACTTCAAGAGCTCTTGCTCTTTAAATTCATAAAATGTGCATTCACTTTTTATTAGTATTGGATTTATGAATAATGTTCACATCAATCTTGCCCTTAATTAAAAAAAATGCTAAAAGAAATTACTGTTTCATTAAGTAATGAATTACTACACAGCAGCACAGAATTACATTTAAAACAAATGAGAATCATCTGTATCATACCATCAGGTGAGTTAGCAGTATTTTGAAAAATCTATGACTCTTTAGCAGAACTTAAAGAAAATGTGAACTGTCCTGGTAGCTGAACTTAGCAAACTGCCAGCTGCTCACAGTTTATTTTCATTCCTTTTAAAAATCAGTAGCTGACTCAAATCATCCATCTAGTCAAATGGTACACTGTCAGAGCCTCGGTTTGTACATCTCAAATGTACATACACTCTATTAGAAAAATGTCTGAGTATGGTTAGCAATGAAAATCTTTTAAAGTAAAGAAGAAAAATAAAAGTCTCGCTAGACAGATAAACTAATTTTCTTGATAAAGACTAATCCTTTTACTTGAATTTCAGATATACATGAAAGATGATAGAAATTGTGAGGATTAACTCTAAAATAAAATTTAAAAAAATATATTCTGGAATTGCAAAGATTAAAATTATTCCTTTCCTAGGAATATATCTACTGAAGAGTCGTATTTCAGATCAGACATGACACATCTTAGACTATCTCCCCACCCAGCATAATTTTCAGCAAGGTCAGTACTAGACTATCCTTGTTAGTCCAGGCTACTGACCTATACATCTAAAAGGACTGGGAGTTGCCTTATTGCACATTGTCATCTGGAACACCATATAGTAAAATTTTGTGAGCATAATTTCATGTAATTCAAGAAATATTTTTTAAAAAATCTTCTGTACTCCTGCTGCCAATACTGATGACGTTCCTACATGGTTTAATTCAACTGTTCTCGTGGCATCTCTTTTTCAGGTGAAGAGTAAAAATCCTAACTGTATTGTACTACAAGGAACTGTCACGGAGATTTATGATGATTATATGAATGCTGTCTTTTGGCAATAACACAAGTATGATTTTTTTTGGGGGGGGGTGGGGGTGCTCAGTACTTTAGGTGAGAAAAATGAGGTATGTGACCTAACTGGTCTTATCTTCCAATTTTCCCATAGAGATACTCATGGATACAGTCAGAACACAACGTATACTGACTCAGGCACACACTTCCCATAGCCTAAGCCTCTCCTCAGGCAAGAATTTAATTTGGATTTGTAAAGACACTGCCTCCTAGGCTTTGAGTTTCACAAAACATTCTCACCTGACTTTTGGTCATTCACACTGGAATGCACAACTCATCAATTTCTATCCTTTGGAAAGGAAGTTTTTCTTCTTGAACACATAAAGAAATATTTGTAGTAACTTGATGCAACTAATGCTCAAATTTAGATCTAATCCTTCAGTCTTTAAAGATCTTCGAAGCTTTATGGAATTGCTATGGGTACAATTGCTGCAGGACCCTCACTGACTCTTATCATTGTGTTCAGCCTACTAAAGAAACAGATGTTTTCCTTTTTTAGTGTTTAACACTGTTGCTTATAATCTTTTATGCATTTTATTTTTTTACTCCAAAATATATATAATGCAAGAAGAAACAAGGTTCCTTTGCACCGCTTTAGTTTGGGAAATTAGAACTGTTTTCAACTGAAAAGGAAGTGTTCTAAATTAAGAACTAGGTCCTTATCCTACGTACCCACATTAAGCAGCACCTCATTCCTAAGGAGCTATTGCTTTCATTTAGATTATTCCCCAGGATGCAGATCAGGATACTGCTGGAACGTTAAGTGCCTGCTTAAAGTCTGTCCTTCACAGAGGAGCATGCAAATTGATTCAGACCCAACAAACAGAAGAGACACTGTTCTGATCTGGAAACATAGTAACAGCCTTTGGTTCCTTAACAGTGGAGAAGTGATTATGTAAAACCTTAAAATCAAATTATTTGAAGATTATTTATTAAAACAGATTAAAGAGAAATATAGAAAAAAGAACTTATGCTGTAGCTACTTGTACGTAAAATTTAACAACACGATTGTTCCTCAGTTACAAATTTTAATTTTGTTGCCTTGAGTTTATTCTATGAGGCATTCAATGCCAGTAGCTAATGAAAACACTTGCTCTTACTCTGTGGAATGCATGTAAAGAAAAATAGATGTGGTCAGTCATCTAGAATGACAGAAAGAACAAAACAAAATCAGCCAAGCAGAGTAAAATATAAAAAAAACAATCAATCAAACAAAAAAGAAATGTAACAGATCATGAATAAAAATGAGGAAAAAAATTCAAAAAATAGGAAGCCCATGGGACTTGTCTGATCATGCTATACAATCAAAGTGTGTGATTCTAGATTGTGTATAAGACCTGTGACAAAAGGACAATTAACTTTCTGTGAAATGCCAATCAACCTTAGCAGGAGTGAACCAAGGGATTCAAGACCTAGCCTTAATTCCAGAGGAAATGAGGGCAAAGTGCTCAAGTCACTAGCCTAACAATGACACTTCCAAGAGAAAAGAAACTCCTCATCACCACACTAATATCCATCAGTTAATGAGTTATGCATTCAGTATGCAAATAAGATAGAGGGAGTGTAATTAGTGAAGCAAATCACCCACTATTTCTTACAATGCCACTGCAAAACTAAAGAGGGCAAAACTGTAAGAGAAAGCCTTGCTCTGAAATGGAAAAAAAATAAAATATGCATTTCATGAGGATGTTTAAATAACATGCTCAGCAGAAGTAATAGATGTTACAGCACAATAATGAAAGTCGGTTTTTTGAGTGATAAAATCTTTTAATATACAATGCCAGAATGAGGTTGTTGGCTGAGTAAACAGTGCTACAGTGTGTGTTGCTAACCAAATAACTAGAGTCAGCCTGAACTTATCATTCCTTTCTGTCTGGGCTGCTAGTGTCCTGTATGTTGAGCAACAGTACAGTCTGATTGGTGAAAGATATGAGCATCTATATTCCATATACAGCACACAGACCTGTATTAGTAAATTGCATTTGTGCAGCATGAAAATGTCAAAACCTAATGTCAGATTTGTCATGCAAATAAACCTAGCCTGTACAGACAGTTTAGGCAGTGTGTTCCTCTTCTTTCAGAGAAAAACTCAGAATCATTCTCCTTGAGATGTTTGTAACAGTGAGATGGATTCTCCTTTAGGTTTTCCATTAATCTTCCATGCTGTTAGCACTGCTAATATTCTACCAATTTATTTCTGGCTTCTGATTTGTTTCTTTTTATTGTACTTGTATTTAGAGATACAGGGATGTGGCAACAGCAGCAATTAATTAATAAAACAGACAGACATAATAGTAGTCACATAACATTTGCATAATCAGATATTCTGCTACTATACCTCACATGATTTAACATGAAATGCTATGATAATTTTATTTAGCCCAAAGGGAGAGCAGAATGTTTATGATAGTTTCCTATAAATCTTAAAAAAACACTACAAAATATAATTACAGTAACTATGAAAATTTCTATATAAATTAATAGTGAGTTATTAAAAAGGATTCATTTTCTTAGCTATCTTCTATGATTAAATAGAAACTTAGCATTACAATAGTTCCAAACCACTGTATCATTCTATGTAAAATTGTACAGATCTTCCAAATAATTGTCCCCACTGCTCAGTTTCTTATCCACATAATTCGGTATGATGCTTAAATAAGAAATCTGACACATCATGTAAAACCAGTAATACATAAATCATACTATTGTACTGTTCCAGGTGAAGTCCATCTTCATCAACATGATGTGCTGGTAAAACTAGGAATGCTCACAGCATGAACTGGCAAGAGACAAGCCTAGTGTTGTGCTACCGTATGAAGCAACCGAAGCAACGGAGGATAGCAGATAATCCTTCTACCAGCAAAGCCCTGCCGTAACAGCTAACCATCAACTGCCTCATCAACTCCACAGACAATACTCAGATATGTACATGCAGATATGTAAGTACCTGTATTTACTGCAAAAATCATGGTTTGTGTCATTCTTATTGCATTTAGTGGCTCCAGTATTCAAGGGTGACAGCAGAGAAATGATACTGTAGTCGCACATATAACTTATTATCTTTTTGCTGCCTCCTAGATGAGCATTGTTCAGGTTTACCCTCAAAAGATGATATATTAAAATACAGTGTTGACAGTATAAAATGAAATACCAAATTGTAGGAGTAAATGCATACACATGCACGTCTGTGCATGCACACACACATACACGCAGAATATTTTTGCTTTGTATAAAGTACATCTTAAAGTAAAAAGAAAAACTACTTACACCAGAATAGAAAGGCTCACCAGACACACAGATCACATCCTGCTCCTGGATCATCAAAATATCTTTGGCTAAGTGCAGTCGTACTTTGAAAGGCTCCTGGTTACCATCCTGCAGCAAACAAATCCCTGTCTTTGTCTTCAAAGGAAGGAATAAAGAAAAAAAATGTTTTCTCAGTTAGCACTTTGCATTGCTAGAAGTGACATTTTGAAACAGAATAGCTGAGATAGGTACAGTTACCGTAAATATGTCAACAAATATCCAAAACTATTACCAGTAATCACTGTATTTACTGTGGTCAGACTAAAAGATAACAATAGTTACAGTAGCAACCAGCAAAGGCAGATTTTGCAAGAATAAAGTTCCAATCATGGCCACGGTGAATTTGTGAAACTGCTTTCAAATTACTTCAGAGCAGCGTGCTCTGACTTTCCATCTTTGTATTAAATGATGACACCTCACTTGGACACGAAGTAAAAGCTGATGTTCCACATATTACACCAATTTTCACACAGAAATGCATACAATAACACCTCCAAACTACGCAGGTGTAAGCACTGACAGCCTACATGAACCTGTTGTGGCTTTTCTGTATCTGCGAGCACAACACTCATTTATCCTTCTATTCTCCTTTTCAAATGAGGATACTGAAATTAAAAATAAGATACAAAACAACAGAGAACGCAACTCCCTCTAGTAACTTCTCACTCCACTTCTATATTTTATGGGTTTTTTATGGTTGGAGATCAGGAATTCTGTAGGATTCTTCAATATACAGTAAGTGACTTCCCAAAGATTTCACTGTGTCTTCGTGGCAGTACCCATTTGTGCTTCTTCTTCATACATTATACATAAGAGGTTTGAGCAGTGAAAAAGTTGGCACATGTAAGCACATATAATAATTAATAATTTTTCCCTAAATGCTGTATTGAAAATCATGCTTTTTATAACACTTCATAGATGGGCACAATTTATGTTGGTATAAAGCATTTTTAATGCAAAATTTGATTACAAACAATCTAAAAATTTTGCCTTACAACATCTAATTTACCAGTTTCAGATATCTACACCTACTTGTATAGATACATATATATATGCATCCACATATGTATCTTGGAAGAATGTTCCTATATAAAAAGTGTTTTGAAATCTTTGACTCATCAGTGTCACTAATAAAACTTCCATTATTTTCACTCAGGTTAGATTTTCAATTGACTGTCTGTAAAAAGTTGGCTTGAGAGGAGATAAAGGAAACAGAAGCCTTGCTGGGAACTTTAACTGCCAAGGTTGACCTGGCTGAATTTGAGGGCTCTTTCTCAGACAAGAGTTTGAAAGAGGACTTGGAAGATCTCTCCATAATGTGCTCTGATACCTTACATCCATAGCATGGAGAGAACAAACACAAATATGGAACTGACAGTAGGTAACTGGCAGAAGAAAAGTTTAAATTCCTCTCAAGAATCTTTGAAAGAGGTGGGAAGGTCGAGGACAACCTTTAAATAGCTCTACATAATGATCACCACTGACAAACTGTTCTGGCCTTTCTGCTCCATGCTCAACACTCAGAAAACTGTTTTCTCTTGGACACTAGTAGCAAATCTGTGTAACTCAGCCATAACTTTGAAATTGGTCTGACATTGTTTTTATTCTTTTTAAACTATGCAAGATCAAAAAACTTATGAGTTCCACACACTGAACTTACACTGAAGTCAATGGAATTTCAGGTCAGAAGACATCATACAGCCTTGTTCTAATATTTAGGTGTCTCTCTTTCTAAATAAGATTAGACAGAAACTGATTTACATCCAATAAATGGATCACAAAAGGAATTAGTTTTTTAGTACCACTGAAAAATCCCCTCTTGTATCATACTTAAAATCTTGCCATTAAAATAAAGAGAACATAAAATAGTTAAATTCCTCTGGTCTTCTCCTTATAACTTTTGCTTTACAGACTACGATGACTCCTCTTTCTATGGAGCTGTAGAGTAAGCAGTGACAATTAAAGTTGAAAAAGACAGGCTTTAAATAACTATGGTCAAATAAAAGGGGTTAGCTCACAAACATCTACCACTTATAAAATGCCTTTCTCCCCTAGACAAGTTTGCAGATGTGCTTTTCCTCCTCCCTGGATAACTGGCAATGAAATAAATTCTGCCTCTGATAATGCTGATTATAGTAAGTCTGTCTTACTTGATTGCACATTTCTGATATAGTCAATAACCCTGTAAAATCTCCAAAGACTTTTTCTGCGAAAGCTGAGGGGCTTCTTTGTGGGAATCAGAGGCATATAACCATAGCAAAACCAATTAGCCATTAGAATTAAATTAAAATTCAAGTTGTTTTATAAATGCATGTGGGCTGAACTTAGTTTAAACAAAGAAACCAAGCTTGGGAAGAGCAAAACATTTTGGCCCTTGGCAAGATTGATTACACATACTCAGGGATCTTATTTACCTCAGACACTCTAAAATTTAATGAACCACTTTACTGTTGTTGGGCTTTATGAAAGCTGGTTTATGATACAGCTCAAAATTAAATCTTCAATTATAATACCTCCTTCCTTCTCTTACCTGAGACCAGCATTAACAACCATGTAAACAAGAAGAATGTTGTTGTTTCATTAGATAAGCTCAAGAGAAGTCCTTGAGAACAAAGACTTAATTATGTTTCACTTCTGTCTGCTGAAATTCCTTTTCTCTCCCTTGCCTCCCTTCAAAGCACCTTGTAAATGGAATTAAATAAAGACATGAGCTTCTGCATCTTTACCCAGAGCTGGAACTTAGAGAAGATGTCCTGTATATATACTTCCATGCAAATTACTGTGCACATCGACATTTTCCATCCATGTGGTCACAATTATTCTTGATGGAGGGAGATCATCTGTCTAGCCCCTGCAATCTCTTACATTTGACGAGCTTAGATGGTGTGCGTGTAGATCAGGTTTGGGGGTGGCTGATGTTAGCTTTTGTTCCCATTACTAATTTTTAAGACATTCCAAAAGAAGGTGTGCTAAACAATTTCCCTTCTAGCCTTCTACATTTCTGGCAGAGGGCTCTGCCCTACATCTGACTTATAGCAATAAAACAGCATATGGCACGTCAGATGAGATACTGTAACTGTCACTGTGAGGTCATGCAAGGCATTCTCTTGTGCTCAAACGTATGAAACTGCATTGCCTTACAACAGACAGGGATAGAAAAGCATAGTGCAGCTGGTAACACTTTGTTAAGCAAATACACCTTGGCTGTGTTTGAGCTGAAATTGCCCGGGACGTGACCTTGCTTATATTTGTACATCCTACTTTCTTCATCCTATTTACAGAGTTTGATACCTGTTGTAAAGTGGGCAAGAAAACTGAGTGAGATTGCACATGTTTATGAAGTGGATGAGGAAGGCTAAGAAATAGATAGGGAAGCAACATACAGCAGTGAAAGAGAGAATTTCCATATAGGAAAGGAGTAAGTGACTTCAGGCAAAAGCTGTGATGAAGGAAGGTAGCACTACCCTGACAGACAGAGTGAATGTTGCACCTGCACCTGCACAGTACTGCCTCTGTCATCTCATTCTACACTCTTTTCAGCTGAGATAGACAAGAACATTGATGTGGCAAGAGCTGATGTCCTTGGCAGGAAATTAGGAACTGCTTATTGTTCCTTCCCTAATCTAACTACACGAGGGGATGAAAACAGATTCCTCTTCGCTTTGCCACACCAGTCTGTGTTGAACTTTCTGCTTCAGACTGTGATCAGGGAACATTGTAGGTTGGCAGAGCCCACAATGCAGACTGCTTCTACAAAGCACATGGTCACACTCACATCATTATTAGCAACAGGGCTTTGGAAAAAGGCCATTTAAAAATCTTTTCCATTATACCCTAATTTACAGCACAATGTCCTTACTGGCTGTGTATAAGATCTGGTCCCAGTGCGTTTCCTAAGAAGAATTTAGAAATGCTTGCGCACCATAAACAGTTTGGTGTAATATACACAGCCTTCAATACTTAAGAATTAATTTCAGAGGAAATACACATGAAAACTACAGTTTATGCTTTTATGTCAGCAGCAAAGTCTCTACCAAACATATACCAACATTAATACTATATGAGAAACATCTTTAAAGTTACCTATTGATTTGAAAGTCAGTTTAGTGCAGGACTTCCAACATAAATATGTCTTACTTTATCTGTCTTAAACAAGTCTACTGGAAAGCTTCATGACGAGGAAGTTATTTTGCTTTTAACCCGGTTCTGGCCAGGCCAGAGATAACCTTCCCAAGCAGCCAACACAGGTGATCTGAGTTAGCCCTATTTTTGTTTTCCTTGTCATTTGTGGTAAGAAAACTCTAAAGCTTGTTCTATGTTTTATTCTGTATTTTAGGCAATTTTAAATACCCTTCATTATATTTCAAGACATGAGTATGCAATTTTGTTTATTCTATTCTATTCTATCTATCACTTTTGCTTGATGATAATAAACCATTTTGGATAGCTTTGGTGCTTCTACTTTCACAACAGTATGAAGGCTTCAACAGATAACCCAGAATAGTTTAGTCCATGACCCAGTAGAAGAAAGGAAGAGGAAAATAAAAAGTCTTAGAACACATTTTCTATGCAAGGTGGTCTGGATTTTTAACTGATGCTTTGGCTAGTATGTCTTAAAATAAAGAAAACCTCTCCAGTTTATTTTTAAGCCCTGAAATTTAATTTTTCCATCAGCAATCGGATAGCAGTAAAGGCAATGTCCTGCCTTAATATCTAGGTAATATGCATCAGGTGAATATCTGTACTTTTGGATGCTTACTTCAACTGAAGCTGACCTCTGAGTATTTGGAGATATGCCTGTCAGTACTTTATAATCACAGGTATAATAATAAAAAAGGAAATTGGATCAGAGGTAGAGACTGGTAATGGCAATGAATACAAGAGGTTGGAATATGTGTCAGAACTACATAAAGGATGTTTCTTAAATGGTCCAGCTACTCATTCTGTGGAAGTGTTGCTAGCGTAAGTGAAAAGTGTGTATATTGTCAAAAATTGGAATGCAGCCCAGATACACAGGGATCTGTTCAGCTTGTCATTCGTAGCCTGCTCTATCAGGTACCAACATTTTGCAATCCTGCATGTGAATTTTACACTCTAACCTGAAAAACAATACAGGAAGATGTTGAATTTGGACTTGATCTTCTTTTTATTTGATTTAGCAGGTCTGAATATTTGGCTGTGGTATTGTTCATAAATGATATTCTCAAAAGAATAACGTCTTCCTGAGAATTGCCTTGCTTTGTACAGTCTGATTAATTCAAAATGCAAATTAAACATTTTGAAAATGTATATATAAAACTATATATGGAAAAATATATGAGCTTCTTGCTGAACTAAGGTACCCTTTAGGGGCAAGCCCCTTCCATTTTCTGACTCCATAGGCAAACAAGTTTTGCTGTCTGAATTGCCAAGGATTTTACTGGGGCTACATTATATCATTACAGTTGAGGCCAAAAGATAACATAAATCTGAAGGCTATTGTGAGAACATGCATGTTTCTTCAAATTCAATTAATCTACTACATGATATTCTATCAGGTACTGTAAATTGTCAGTCATTTTCCATCTGGTGATTTGGGGATTAAATTATTATTTGAAGCTGGATGTAAAATAAAAACCTCACAAACCAAAGGATTTAGAAATTCCAGCATCATCATTTGATAGCATTTATAAACAAAGGAAATCATTGGCTTAGGCTGAAATATGTAAATCAGAAAATGGCATAAAGATGACTAGAAACAGTCCAAAATAATAGATAACAATACTTAACAGAGAAAGTCACAAGGAAGTAAAATTAAATTCTATAGAAGGAAAAAGAAAACAAGATGGATGTTCAAATAGAGGTCAATAGACCTGTGAACAACAGAATATATCAAATTATAAAGTTTCTGAAGTCCTCAAGACTATTCATAAAAGAGGACAAAGAGATAAAACAGGGGACAAGTAATAGTTTACCAATTGAAACTAACCCTTCAAAGAAACAATGGAGACTACTGTAAAAACAGGCAAATAGGATATTTACTAATTTAAATACTTCTGAAGTTTTATTTGGAAAAAATAAGCCAAACTAATAGAAGTAAAAAATGAGATTTCAAAAGCTAGAAACTTAGAAAAGTTAAAAAGCTGCTCATGCAGTTTCTTCATAAAGTGCATGGAAAATACCCACTTTTTTTAAAAAAAGGAACTATATAAGGGGAAAATGTTCTAATGCATTATAATTATCCCAAGTCTTCAATTTCATCAGAAGGGTAACTTTCGATGCAGAGGACAGTATTATGTCAGAGACTGAGGTTACCTTCCAAGAGAGTTTTCAGAATATAGAATAAGGTCAAGTCAGTACAGGAGAGCGTTTAAAGAACCCAGTGACTCTATGATTTCTGCTCTTGTAAAGTTCAGAAAGCTCAGGATAAAGGCTAAAAGAGGAGCTGGATAGCCTTATGGCTTGGAAATTGTTAAATGAGTACAAGAACAAGTACAATGGATACATTTGCTGATCAGGGAGGGAAAAGAGCCTGGAATCCAGAATAATTACATATGAAACAAATGGAAAATTTCCCACAACTACCATGTGGAGAAGATACAAGAAAAAAAAAAATAAAACAACTATAACTTTCCCATCAATAGATACCCAGTAGTTTCCCTTAGAAAAAAAAATGTATATACATGTAAGACCTCATCTTTTTGTAGTACCATTTGAATTTATAGCAGTGGAGGTATTTTCTTGCTGAATAAAAGCACTTTATGGTGCTTTGAAAGGCAGCACAGTCTACAGATAAGGGTAGAAAATAATCATTAGGATCATAATCATCCTGAGATTGACACAAAACTGTATTTGTCTACATATAAGTGTCTAAGCTCTCATTATAATCAATGGAGAAGTTCTCATTACAGGCAATTAAGAGTAGAGAGCAATTAAGATGATCAGCAGGTTTGGGGGGAACTGAATTACTCACTGGGCTCCACTGACTGTACTGTTCAGATCAGCAGTAGGAACATAGGCACAAAGTGCATGTGCAGGTACCTACAAGTAGACAAGACCATTTCAGTGTTCGAATCTCAAACCAAAGCCCACTAGTAGACACTAGATAAAATAAGGGACACATAATCAGCATTATGAAAGAACTAAAGTTCCCTCAGAGACATCCAATGCACTAGAGCTGCAGTTATTTAGAATGAGAAGAGTAGTTTAAGTAAAATAAAAAAATTATGGCCACTATGAAAGACATGCTTTAGCCTCAGTGCATCTATGTGGACTATTTTGGTTTTATCCTAATTGAAACTCAGTTCAAACCATTTACTGCCACTAGCAAGAATGAGGATAGAAGTACCAACAAGAGTCTGAGCCCCATTCGTGATTTGGGCAGAATGATCTCAGTTCTTCTACAGTGATGATGGTTACAGCACTGGAGTATAGAGAAAGAATGGTGATAAAATATACAGAATAGAAACAAAGAAGGGAAGAAGAGGAATACAAAATAGCCAAGATGGCACATGATAGCTTTATTGCAATTATTAAAAATTGCCTATAGGTATATATTGGGAATTGAAATACCTGACAGAATGGATGATTACACAGAATCACAAGGTTGGAAAAGACCTCTAAGATCATCAAGTCAAACCACTCCTGTCCTATGCTAAACCATATCCCTAAGTACCTCATCTACCCTTTTTTTAAACACATACGGGGATGGTGACTCAACCACCTCCCTGGGCAGCCTGTTCCACATCCTGACATTGGTCCAGATTATGGACCATTTTTAGCATGGGAGGAGCCATCCTTTCCTTGACTACCATGAAAGTTCCAACAAAGCAGCTGACTTTTAAAGAGCTATATTTGATATCGGTGCCCCCACTAGAAACTAGATACAGAATGAAGCCAATCTGTCAGTGTACTTGCACTGTAAAAACCAAGACAGACTCAGATGCCACATCATTTTGTGGCATACTCTTGTTACTGCTACTGGGCACAGAGTGAAGTTAATTGCTACTAAATAACCTAGACAAGCATGCAGTATAAATAACATACAAATCCTATGAAAATAATATGTATCTGCCTCTTATCCTCAATAAGTGCATTGAAAAAAGATATTTTAAAAAGAAACAAAAGAAAAACCCAAACCGCAAACCTAAATATTTTTTCCAAGCAAATAACCTGGAATATACTGCATTACAGAATTTAGACTGGGCATGGTTCTTCTGAGGTATTAAAACCTGTTACACAGCATCCTGGACAACCATCAGTGTATCCTTTCCCAAAGGCAAGTTTCACTTTTGATTTCACTCTAGTTTTTGACCTTAGGACTCCTCTCAGAATGCTGTCATGATTTAATGTCCTTTAGCTTGCTTATTTTCTCTTCTCCTCTAATTTATACCAGTTGATTCTTAGGTCAGAATTGATCTTAGCTTCATTCTACTGCTGTTCCTATTGCTCTGCTTCTTTTTTTTTTCATGGGATCATGGTCACATTTAAAGATATGGCCACTTTTCTTGTTCCCAGTCATAACTTCCTAATTATTGATTGTAATTCTTAGTGTACAGTTAATTGTCGTGATTTTTTAATCATAATAGTGCAGTGACATCACTACATAGTTTGGTGTAAATAGTTTTCATTGTGTCTGAATTGCTAAAGTTGTAAAAATGCATTAAGTTAAAATTCCTACACAACCATCGAGTAACTCTGATGGCACTTTTAGCATCTACAAATATATCTCATTTACTTTCTTTCAGGCAGTATGAACACAGAAAGTAAAGCACTTCATCTCTAGCAGAGGGGGACTGAAATACTTTGCATTTACATTATGAAACCATACCTATTTTAAATGAAAATAACTCCCTTACCTATTTTAAGTGAAACTAACTTTCTTACCTCATCAAATCAGAGTTTAATTACTGGCTGGAACCAGGACAGTCACCTTCACAGATTCCCCTGTCTCCTCATCCAATTGCCATACTCCTACATTTCCCCCTTGATTTAGCTGAAGAACACTAGGCAGATTTCTGGCCCCATTGATGTTTTTCTTCAGGTATGGACTTTCAGACATTTCACTAAGAGCAGTTTTCGGTTTATGTAGCAAGGTTTTGGTTGCGGTAGTGGGGCTTCAGGGGTGGCTTCTGCTAGAAGCTTCCCCCAGGTCTGACAGAGCCAATACCAGCTGGCTCCAAGATGGCCCTACTGCTGACCAAGGCTAAGCCCATCGGCAATGGTCCTAGTGCCTCTGGGATAACAGAGTTGAGGAGGGAAAAAAAATAATCGCAAGTGGATGCTCTTTTGCCACCAGAGAAGGGAGTGAGAAGATGTAAGAAACTCTGTAGACACCAAGGTCACTGAAGAAGGAGGGGGAGGAGACGCTCCAGGCACCAGAGGATTCCCCTGCAGCCTGTGGAGAAGACCACGGTGAAGCAGGTTGTTCCCCTGTGGCCCATGGAAGATGATGAAGAGTTAGAGATTCCACCGGCAGACCATGGAAGACCCCACACCGAGCTGGTGGAGACACCAGCAGAGACAACACATGATGAAATGACCAAAACCGCCCTTCTCCATCTCCCTCCGTGCCACTTGGGTGGAGTGGGAAGGGAGAGAAATCATGATTATAGTTGAGCCTAAGAAGAAGGGAGGGGTGGGGAGAGGTATTTTAAGATTTGGTTTTATTTCTCATTATCCTACTCTGTTTGCATGGGCTACTTTCTACGGGGCAGGGAGAAGGGGCAATAAGGTGCATTTTATTTCGTGATGAGTCTGTTCTGTCCATGACGCTAATTACAGAATGACCTCTCCCTGTCCTTATCTCAACTCCTAAGCTTCTCAATATATATTTTCTCCCCTGTTCAGCTGAAAAGGGGAGTTACAGAGCAACTTTGGTTGCCGTCTGGCCTCCAGCCAGGGTCAAACCACCACAAGAACAAAGCTTACACAAAACATAGCTACCTGCACCTACATTGTGACTAAAGAGGTACATCAGAATAGACTGAGATGAGGGCTAGCAATGAATACACCCAGGTGAATTCTTTCATCTTCTACTACAAAGTCTGACTGCCACCATAAAGCAATCAGCTGAATAACTTGCATCTGATTATATAATTCCTCTTATTTCTGGGGGGAAAAAAATAAAGGTAAAAAAAAGGATTTTGCATGTAAAAAGGATTAATAGTTCATGGATTTTCATTTTACTATTGTTTGAAAAGAAAAATATCTGATCTTACCTCTTCACAGGCAGTCCTGAAATCCATGTGCTATGACACAGCAAGTGATATTTGTCTAAAATGGAGAGAAAGGTTTCATTAGAATGAAAAAGATATTGCACAACATAAAAGTTATCTGTCTGAGCAACTGCACTTTTGTTACGTCAGGTTATAGTCATTGCTTAAAAAGAGAAATGATCAAAGTTGCAACAAGATTAAGAAGTGCAAGGTATTATAAGTTGTTCCTGATCCTTGTAAAATACAGAACCCAGTTTCATTGAGTATTATCAAAGGAATGCTTATGTTCCCACAACCTCCTCCCATGGAGCATTCAAATTTGCTTTTCTTAATGGTTATTTTGGTTTGGTTTTGGTGTTTTTTTGGCATTGGTTTTGTTTGGGGTGTTTGGTTGTTTTGGGGTTTTTTGGTTTTTTTTTGTGGTGGGTTTTTTGGGGTTTTTTTTCCCCCCTAAAGTGAGAGTTTACTGGATACTAACACTTTGGATGGACACAAGTGTTGCTCTTCAGAATGCCCTCTCTTGTAGAAAACTGGGGTTTTGTCTTTTCTTCCCTAGTTAAAACCCATTATGTATCAAGACCTCTTTTATCACATTTTATCAAAATATGTAATCTCTTCAAGAAAGACAGTGTCATTTAACAGTCTGCCTGCTTTGTGAAAGTATTTATGAGTTGAAAAAACTGAAATGTTAGAAAAGTCAGGAATACGCGTGAGTGCTGGCAAAATGTCACACCTAATCCTGTGATTATTACTTTGCCTGGCCTTTATCTAAAGCGTATTCATCCCAATGCACACTTATGCATTCATCTATTTATGAGATAAAGCCACTGGAACAGGCTGTTATCAGAGGATAATAACAGCGTCATTGCTGCTGGTTCTGCAAAACAAATACTCATGCATCATAACATGCAATAACATTTCCAGGAAAAACTTCCTGGGCAAAACACTCATTTCATTCAATGGCTG
This sequence comes from Gallinula chloropus, assembly GCF_964237585.1. Classification (NCBI taxonomy): domain Eukaryota; kingdom Metazoa; phylum Chordata; class Aves; order Gruiformes; family Rallidae; genus Gallinula; species Gallinula chloropus. The sequence goes on from NC_140086.1 coordinate 44,373,452, forward strand.
GAGAGGAGAAACAAAACATGTAACAAGATCTTCTCCATCAAGCTTTTTATTGCTTTTATGTATGAAGTATGTGCTTATAATTATTTTTATAAATATAGTACTCAAAGCTCCAACACAAAATTTGTCCCATCAGCCTAAGTTTAAAATTAAAGAACTATAGCTCACAGAGTACAAAACCAAAAGTAGTAGTATTAATAATAATTCTTAATTTCTTAAGTCTTTTAATTTGTTTTGCTGCCTGATTAATTTCAAACCCAAGCAAATGCACACATGAGATTAATGTGGTGAGGTGCTGGAACAGGCTGCCCAGAGAAGTAGTGGATGCCCCGTCCCTGGAGGTGTTCAAGGCCAGGTTGGATGGGGCCCTGGGCAACCTTGTGTAGATCCAGGCCTGGAGGTTGGTGTTCCTGCCTGTGGCAGGGGGGTTGGAGCTCTATGATCCTTGGGGTCCCTTCCAACCCAGACCATTCTATGATTCTATGATACTAACATTTTCCTGGTTCACAGCCTGTGCTCTAGACTAATTTCCAGCAGGGAAACCTAGGTTGTCTAGGCTACAATGCAAGAATTTAAAAGGAAGCCATCATCATTCCTCTTTCATCAGCTGCTTAAGTGCAACAAGATCCAATAAAGAACTATATCTGTAATTTTGCTCTTAAAGTGCTCATAAAAAACAAGGTCGCTATTACAATCTTTATGTCTTTTCTGTCTGGTGGGACAGACATTGTGCAATGAAACACGTTTCCTTGTAATTTTAATGAACTCTTTTTCCAGGTGCTGAGTAAGCTGAAGTGGTAAAGAGGCTTTACTCACCTTAGCAAAGTATTCTGAGGACTTTTTAGCCTTCAAGAACTATAAACATGCATATCTTTAAAATATAAACTGATGTACTGCACAATGTTCTTCTTTCCTGGGCCCCAGTTACGTCAGGTCAGTAATTCCTATTGCAGTCAGAAGTGTTTTCGCTTATATTATTAATAAAAGCTCTGCAAGGTTTGGGCATGGGCAACTTTTGTTGCACAGTCAATGACAGTTCCTTTTTAGTTACTCTTTGATGTTAATGCTATCGAATCCAGGTTATTTCTATAATATAGTATTATTCCATTGTCTTCCTTTTGTTGTTTTTATGTATTATGATTTTATTTACTTATTTCAGAAACATTTATATTACCACATAGAAGAACAGTTATGAAGAACTGGGGTTTTGCAGCATAACAGCTGATTGTACATAGCTCATGATTTAAAATAACTCTGTCTTAGGACTGTCATGGCGAACAGCGCCCTTCACGTTCAGACAGACAATCCTCAAACTGTAAATATTGCCTCCCACTACCTGTTTATACCTGATGAATCTACCTGCCAATCACCTCAGTGATACTTCCTATTTTCCCCTCCATGCTAAATTACAAATAGGTCAAATAAAATATACAACAAATATTCTTCTGATAGCCATCTCCCACCAAAATAACTTCTCTGGTTTCCACAGAAAGGTCACAGAGTTTCCTCTGGGAAAGCTGGTTAGAGGTAATTTTTCATGAACTGTGACAAGAGCTTTTTACTATTATAATATTGTCTAAAATGTAAGCCTGGAACTACATAATTCTCAACACAAAATCATACTCATTGCAATGGGTGTACCTGTTTCTCAGGCATTCAACAACTCAGTTACTAATCTTTGCAATGTAGCTGCAACTGCCTCTGTATCCCTCTATTTCCTATTGATTCTAGTCTGCAGCTGCAAGCAGAAAATTTAAGCCCATTATCAATGCTCTTTCAGCAATTTTCTAACACTTGGTATTGTAAAAACCTGCTAGAAAATCCAGTACCTTATAAATCAGCTCAGAATTGTCATTGTTTCCAGCATTTACACCCTGAATAAACACTCTAGATGATTACATTACAGGAATACATATCATGCATCATGCTGAAATTTTATGATCTTATGCTGGTAAAATGCCCCAATGATTAGCAATTGTCTACCCCTGTAATACAGGAAAAAAGGCAGAAAATATAAACCCAAGTAATTTTAAAAACAAACCATATAAAAATATAAATAGATAAAACTGAAACCCACTACTGACAGATATCCCACAGCAGCCTCTGGTTAACCTCTTCAACCTCCATTTCTCCAAAACAGCCATTGTCACCAGAGTACCTTCCCAGCTTTCTTCAGGCTCACTTGGAGAGACCCCTGGTAACAAACCCAACACCCCCTTCAGCCTCAATATTTTATTCTTTTTTTTTCCTCTTCCCACCCTTAGTTTGCTTTGTGTGGTCCCCAAGGTGAGAAAGGACCTGCCTGCAGCTCTGAGGGGAGGAGATGCGCAACAGTGTCAGGACAGAGCGGTGTGCAAGCACACATGAGCAGCCAACATCACTTCAAGAATGGCTCCAACAGTTGTGAGGCTTCCCCTGGAAAGGTTGGGAACCAATGCAATCAAAGATATTTATACAAGCAAGTTTTGAAAAGTTATTTTCCTTCCTTTCAACTTGATTTGCAACCTGCACTTCCTACAAAATGGAGTTACCAAACTTACTTAGCTCATCTTTGCTGATAGATATAAAGGAAGTAACACATGACAGACAGGTTGGGAAAAGAATTTGACATCCCCGTGACAGAACAAGCAGTTATTCAATACCAGAGAAACATTTACTGAGCAGTGTTATTATGGCATTCATGTTCCAAAGGGAAATCAATGGCTAAAATACAATGGTAAAGTTGAAGGCTATGGCAGCCCTCAGAGACAAAGCTTCATTTAGGATAATGCACTGACCACTTGAGCTATGCTTTGATCTTCTTATAATAAAACAGGTCATATTCCAGACGTAATTTCACAAAGTACTTCCATGACTGAATACTCCAGTACACTTAATAAGATAGCAAACAAAATTTCATGTGCATACAACAGTAATAAGAGACAATTTGTACAGTGGTGGGAATATCACAAGACAAACAGAACACTATCGAAGCAATAGCAGGTTCTCAAGGTTACTGGTGCAAAGTAAGAATGCAACACTGCATGTACAAATAACAAGTTCATGGAGAAACTATGTATTATCAGGTGCAAATTGATTTAGCATATGATATCACTGTCACTTTTATACTTCTTACATGCTGGAGAGAAATCACAAGAAATTCTTATTGTCTGAGAACTGAGTTTCTTACAAGAAAACAGACTAAAACCACATTTCAATGGCACAAGTATCAGATCTGCAACTACTAGTAGTAGTTCACTACTAAACTTCGTTTGCCTTTTCAGGCCCTTCTCCTGCCCACCCTCTTATCATCATCTCTTGTGATCTGTATTTTGGAGATGTTTGAAGAAAATCGTATCTGCCTTTTGTGTGTGTGTGTGTGTTAGGAAATGAAACATTGTAATTCTGCAGGGGCTTGTTTTTTTAATGCAATAATTTAAACCAAACCAAAACAACCAAACAACAAACCCATCTATATTATAAAGAAGGAAAGGCAGCTTAGAAATTACCATTATATGTAGCATAACTGGTCCTTCGCGCATTATAGGAAAGTATTTTTGTGGAAAAAGAATCATTACTTTAAATGCAAATTCCAGGAAGGCACATTCATGCCATCCATCCAGCTGGCCACAAACCATCCAGTACTGGAAGAGTGGTCACAGACATGCAGACAGCACAGTAAATCAGAGGAGCTGTTTAGTAACCACAGATTAATAAAACCGTGTTCATACTGTCTTCCAGCACACTTGAATTACATTTCCTTTGAACATTGAGTTACTCATGCTCAGTTAATATAATGATTTTTAATAATTTACAATATTAACATATTGGACTCATCTGGTGAAAAATTTCTCAATGTGTTGGGAACTGATAATCTCTAGATCCAAACACACAGCCTCATACTTTTCTTATGGAGTTCAGTGCATGAAGGGGGGATTTGTGTACACCTTGCACAGAATCACAGCTTCAATAAATTAGCTGAAGTCGAAAGATGCTCATAAAGCTGCAAGCCCCTAAGTTTCTCTACTTCAATCTACCTGATAGTTCATGGGCAGAGATTAACTTTGAACTCAGCAAAGCTGTGCAGTCAGGAGAAAAAAGCTTTTTAACAAAATGTCCAGCTCTTAAGAGGAGCTCATGCTTCAAAAGAATTGAAACTGGCAATTAGTAGCTAACAATGTTTTTAATATTTAATTCATTTTACCTTGGTTAAAACAAGAATGATCTTCACCTGCAAGTCATAATATTTTATTTGCAAGCATTTGTAATGAGAAAGCTCAATTAAGGACTCACCATGCAAACATCAATTTTTTCAAGAATCAATGAGCCACAAGGCAGTACTAACTGAATGAATGTATCTCAGGCTCCTGTTTGTTTACCCAGTACTGTTTGCACTAACAATTATCTAATGCACACCAGAACAAACACCCACAAAATGACTTAACAAGTAACCCAGTCTGTTCTGGCTTGGCAAAAGCAAACTGATGAAAATGACAAAATAAAATTTAAAAAAGCAACAATGAAACACAGTCTTTTGGAGAGAAAAAGCATTATTTTATTACAAGTTGATCATCTGAAACAGTGAGGTTAAATGCCAGTGGGCTGCTACTGTATGTCTTCATGTGAAAGACTGTGCCAAACTGAAAAAAGGAAGTTTCGCTTTGGATTAAAGCCTGGAATGTTACTACAGATTTAAAAAAATGTGTCTGATCTCTCACTTTTCCAGTTATCTTTTGGTAATTCACGAGAAGTATCTTTATATAATCACAGAATCATAGGGGTTGGAAGGGATCTCCAGAGATCATCGGGTGCAACCCCTCTGCCAAAGCAGGTTCCCTAGGACAGGTCACACAGGGAGGCATCCAGACAGGTCTTGAATATCTCCAGAGAAGGAGACTCCACAACCCCCCCTGGGCAGCCTGTCCCAGTGCTCTGGCACCCTCAGTGTGAAAAAGTCCTCCGCATAATACATACTTAATTTCAGAGAGCTAGTTCAGATTCTCAGTTTTGCCTAAATAACAGTGCCTTCTACCAAAGACAAACTAAAGTTCTTCGACTACCTGGCACCATGGTCTCCCTTTTCTCTCTATTGTCTCTCAAAACAGAATTTCCCTATAAAAGAGATACTGGGATTCCTTTACCAAAGCAACTGTTTCCCAGTCAAATACAAATGTCATGCTTCTGGCAGTATGCCTAATGCTAGGAGTTTGGAGCTTGACATTCCACATCATATTGCATCTTAAAAAAAAAAATGAAGTGAGATTATAAACACTCTCAGGAGTTTTTAATTTCTAGATTCTTGGGGAATTGCTTGGTTACTAAATTGAGCTAGACAGAAGAACACTTCCACTTCTTCAAATACCAAGTATGCTTTGCTTTTTCAAGTTAACAAGCAGGTAAGATAACACTTAATGACAAGGTCACTGTTCAAGGTAACATTTGTCTTTGCCTTACCCCTGTTTTAGGACATTCATTCAATGACTAATAAAATAAAACTGGGGTCCAGAGAAACTAGACCTCAGAATCAGTAATAACTACATTTAAGTAATCACAACAGTTTCTAAAATTTTCCTGTGTAAGCAAAACAAATAGGATTGGTGCAAACTAAGATAAACTGATTCACAAATAGGGAAGTGCAAAAAATCAGTACGACCACAAAATGAAATAATCATACAAAATATTTTTGACTAAAAAATGACTGTAACAACAGCACATAATTTATATTTCCTCAATGATAACAGTACTATCCTTCCATTTCTGTAGGCAAGCATAGTGTTGTCAACTTACAAAATTTGTTTAAAATTAACTACTGTTGATACTCTATTATGCCATGTTCCTTGGGCAGTGTTTTCTATGTATGTATTACAGGATATTTACATAAAAGCATTTATGATTTTAGCAAAAGATATGGAAAATAACTGCAATGGAACACATTGACTTCTAAAGTTCTTAGGCGGTCTCATCCATTAAGAAATTCTGTAAATGCCTGTATCCACTTTGCATAAAAGGACATTTTTACATGCTAATGATTACATGAGTGCAGACAGTGTAATCCATTAACGGCTTTCATTCACAAAAATGGAACAGTAGTATAATATCACTTAAAAGACATCAACTGGTACAATTCCTAAGAAATACAATGTGGCATGCCATCAAAAAAATAATTCTGGGATGCTTTGACTTTCATTAAATTGAATTACTATAGTATCATATATTTATTTGATGCAACTATATTGAGAAATGTATTGATACCTGTATATATGCACATGTGTCAGCTCCAAAGTTAACTGCAAAAGGTCTAAATGGGAAAATAATCATTCTTAGTGAGATGCAAAAAACCCTGTATTTACCCCGATGATAAACTGTAAAAATTCTGCTTTGAAAATATCAAAATAAAAATGTACAATGACATGAAAAAGAATTTTTAAAAGCATACCAGATTAAATGAATCATAGTAGTATTTAGTAGTATTTAATATCATTAATCAAACTGTTACCTATCACAGCCAAGTCCACCACCAAACCATGTCCCTAAGCACCACACCTACCTTTTTAATACCTCCAGGGATGGAAACTCATCCACTTACCTGGGCAGCCTATTCCAGTGCCCAATTATCCTTTTGGTGAAGAAATTTTTCCTAATATCCAATCTAAACTGCCCCTGGCACAACTTGAGGCCATTTCCCCTTGTCCTATCACTTGTTACTTACAAGAGCCCAAAACTCCCCTGGATAGAGCTTCCTTTCAGGGAGCTGTAGAGTAATAAGGTCTCCCCTCCTCCTCCTTTTCTGCGGGCTAAAAAACCTCAGTTCCCTCACCTGCTCCTCATCAGACTTGTGCTCTAGAACCTTCAACAGCTTTGTTGCCCTTCTTTGGACTGAGTCCAGCACCCCACTGTCCTTCTTGTAGTGAGGCACCCAAAACTGAACACAGCACTTGAGGTGTGGCCTCACCAGTGCTGAGCCCAGAGGGACAATCCCCTCCCTAGCCCTGCTGACCACTCTGTGATACAGGCCAGGATGCTGCTGGCCTCCTTCACCACCTGGGCACACTGCTCACTCATTCTCAGCTGGCAATCAACGGATACCCCCAGGTCCTTCTCCACTGGCCAGCTTTCCAGTCACTCTTCCCCAAGTCTGTAGGGCTGCCTGGGGTTGTTGGGACCCAAATGCAGAACCCAGCATTGAGCTGCATTGAACCTCACACAGTTGGCCTCAGCCCATTGATTCAACATGTTCATGTCCCTTTTTAGAGTCTCTCTACCCACAAAGCAAGGACGTGTTACCAGACAGTCCCATAAGACATTCACTGAATCAAATGAATATGAACAAGGTTTACTTCCACTTTACAAACGTATAAATTAGCACATTTTTCCATTTTGTTAGTTGACTGAAATGTTTCCCATATACCAACAAAAATGCAAGCCAGAATTTCTCAACATACATGACACCATTTCTGCTCATATGCTACAGTCTGAATCACAATCTGTAGCATGTCTTAACAGAGCCTGAGCTAACAAGATAAGCATAACTGAATGAAATGACAAAATCTAATCTCAGGGAAATTCAGACGTTTCATTAACTTCAATGAAAACAAAACGACAAGTCATTTTAAATTGCCCCAGGACAAAAAAATATCCAAGTTTCATTTGAAACTGCATAACCAAAACAAAGTTTGATTTTGACCTTTCTTCATTTTGATGGGATTGAAATTAGTTGTGTAAGGTCAAAAGATTTTCATTCTATTTTAGAACTTGTTTTTATGAAATGATTCATAGTATTAGAAAGAATATTCCTTTACTACATTCATAAAATCAAAACCCAGTTGTATATTACAAAGTTATGTATTACAATGTAATAAATTTGTAATTGGCTTGAAATAGAGCAGTGGCAGCATTTTAAGTTGCTTTCTTGTTATGTCCTTAGGTGTGAATACAAGCCTTGCTCTGGATTTGCAGTATGAACTCCTAACTGGTTCAGACAGAGCTGGATACCTTCTTGGTGTGTCAAATGCAGGAGTGAAGGATACGAAACATTAGCAGTCCTTTCCCCTGGAATGGTAAAAAAACCCACAGCAGCCCAATGAAAAACCTGGTTACATTTAATTTTCAGTGTTTGTTTTCAAATTGGTATTTGAATTGGAGCTACCCAGGATGATGGGCAGAGAGGCAGCTCGAGCAGCTGTGAGATTCAGAGAGTCAATGAAACCTGGCAGAAGAGAAGCTATACTTGGGACAGAGGGACTGTTTACGAGGGCATATAGTGCTGGGACAAGGGGTAATGGCATTAAGATGAAGGACGGTAAATTTACATTACATATTAGTACGTAATTCTTCCCTGTGAGGGTGGTGAGGCACTGGCATGGGTTGCTCAGAGAAGCTGAGGCTGTTCCCTCCCTGGCTGTGTTCAAGGCCAGCTTGGATGGGGCTTTGGGCAAGCTGGTTTAGTGGGGGGTGTCCCTGCCCGTGGCAGGGGAGTTGGAACTAAATGATCTTTGAGGTCACTTTCCAAACCATTCTATGACGATTCTATTTACATCAACAGAGTTTGCTGAGACCCTTCAAAAGACTAAACTCTTCTATCCAAATCACCTAGGTGAATATGAATCACCAGAGAATATGACAAATTGGAGATTATAGGTTCAAAACACCAAATTTCTTATTTAAAGAGGATTAAGACATCTCTGTGTTGTGCTGCAGCTTAGACAAACTGTGTTGTTTAATTTGTCATGTCATCGATCCTTGAGTGTCACTGATTTTCTTCATGGCTTTTTTTTTCCTTTCCTTTTCCAAACCATATATTTACAGATTTTCCATAAACAACCAAGTTAATCACAAAAAAGTACAAGGAATATTTTGAAAAATTGATAAAATATTTACATTATTGTGATTAAATGACCATTTGACAGGTTTAGAGTGAAGTATGAACTCCAATTTGTCTTCTACTAACAGGTCCTGTAATCAACAGTGACCTTCCTGTCCAAGAGTAATTACTTGGACAGTAAACGTGCACATTTCCAGTAGTCACCATCAAAACCTATAGAGAGTGTCACAGAGGTTTATTACAGTTGCTGCACGTGTTGCCTTATCTGCAATGTTGCTTACAAAGGCTACCAGTAAACATTTATTTTCCTCAGGTTAAGGAAGAAGAAAAAAAAAAAAAAAAAGAATCTATTTCATATAGTTTATAGTGAAGGAAGGTGGAATAGTGCTGTGCATGAACTAGGAAATTCCAGCCATCAGAGACACTATGGGCATGGCTTGCATTGTTTCCACCCCATCTCTCTTTTTTCTGGAGCAGATACTTCTATATAGAAGAATTTGGTACTTATGGAAAACAAACATCAATAACTTGGCTCAAAATTAATCAACATAATTAGATCTTCCACTTGAGCTTTTATCTGATTGCAGCAAAAGCCTCTTTTAACTCCTCTGGAATCCAGAAAGCAGGAATTTGTAGCAGTACTGTTTTAATATCATCATGTCAAGTTTATTTATTGTCAAACTGTTCCTGTGGCAATACATTGTCAAAATGTATAAAAAGAGAACTTGAGATATGCAAAATATGTCACATAGGAAAACACAGCACTTAAAGTACTGTAAAATTAAAATAAACAAAGTTAAGTAGCCAGTGAGAAACACTTAACGCTAATCAGAGAACATCCCTCTGAGAGCAGCTTCTCTCACTGAAAATCTTTCTGTACGGTACTGGATTGGACTGGGACAGTGAAATGGTCATTCCAGCTGTCTGTACAGCCCTCTCCTGCAGGTTGTTAATCCTGCCATAGGGGTATAGCAGTAAATTGCAATAAAACACCACCTGCAGCCTGCTCCACTTCTAAAAACTCAGGTTGATTCAGACAAACACTGGCTAGCGGTAAAACGTGCTGGTCCAGGAAAACTGAGCTGCCACACAATGATACCTGTGCAGTTAAACACCATGGATTCAGGCTGTCATATGCAGCCAACCTTAATACGAATCCAGTTTCACTGATAAACATAAACTAGAGGCTTCAGCTTTTTGAAACTCACAAAAAGTGACAGAACATTACAGCCACAGGTACACCAGGTCAAATAACACCTTTAAAGCTTCCAAGACTACCTGTGAGAGTACCAGAAGATATCTGACTGTGGATTACTTTTTTACACGAACTTTTTTTCTGAACTGGGTTCCAGAAGAAAAATTAGATTGCAGTTGTGTACACTGAAACTGAGTCATAGTGCATGCATGAGCACATGATGGCTTCAGTTTGCATAGCTCTGCTTCATTCAAGACTTTTTCCTGACTTTTAACTTAGCTGAAAGCTTTTAAACACATCTTGAAATCAAATGTGACTCAAGTTAAAAACATTCCACTGATGTCTCCAAAGCTCAGAGCTATAGTAGGTGTACATCTATATTGGTACACAGTACCAAAGGACTTCTGCACTTCAGACATAGTCACTGAAGCAAAGCAGTTTTGCTCTTCCTTTTTATTTTCCAAGTCTCTCAGTTAGGAGAGTAGGGGAGAGGACAGAGTTCAGATCACAAACCCTTTATTCACTTTAAAATCTATTTCAGGGAATAGAAAGGTTATAGTTTAAAGACTCCATCCCCTCACCCTGTGGGGATGTGGAACTAGAGGGAGGTTTAGGGTTCTTTTTCAGCATACTTTTCCCTCAAGGTAATAGAAATAGGAAGCAAAATTCTCCAAACTATCTGCAAAGTGCATGTGTTAATAAATGCAACACAGTGCCAGTCCTAGAAGACGTGAAAGAGAAAAAAGCATAAAATGGGAGAGAAAAACATGAGAGAAGAGGGAAGAGATTGTTCATGTGAAGAAAGGCAAGGAAAGAAAAAGGAGTCGAATACGGAAACTTTAAAAAAAAAAAAATTACATTTCTCCATTACACCTTACTTTTCAAAACTGTTCTTAATAACAGTCAGCTTGATCAAATCCAGATGTACTACAATAAATTTATTATTTTTTCATCAGCAGTATTCCAGATTCTAACTATCACTGTTAAGATGAAGGTAAATTATTTTCGGTATATGAAAGAATCTAACCTCTTCACATTTTGGTTCTCCCTCCCCACCCCAGTCCCACCCTTGACCCTCAGCAGGTATGGGAAACAAAAGATTAAGTTTGGAGAAAGAGAAGTCTTGTAAATTTAGGGATAAGCTGACTACAATCAATAATGTTGAGAAGAGAGGGTTAAAGATGCATTAAGAGGTATTTTCCTTATATCTTCAGACACATGGCTATGGCAACTGCTATATTTTTTAATGTTTTCATAAGATTACCAGAAATATCAAAGTTCATTGCTTGTGACATGCCTACTGAACACAAACTACTTATGTGCAGTTTTGGGTACCACCTGAATCACAAGTGATTAAAAGCTTCCTTTATCATTTTAGAAATATTCAACTGAAAGAGATGTAAAGAGAACACGCTTTGTACAGAAGTCCAGTGACACACTGAATTAAAGCAAATTAAGTCAATGTTAGCACAGCACACTGACGCAGGAAATTAACATGGGTGTTTGAGGGTCTGAGATTTGGCAAACCTGTCACAAAGGAATGATTAAGACAGGAAGCTCAGCTAAATTAAGAGCAGGCAGCAGAACAAAATACATGACTATTTTTAGAAACTGTTGACGTCCACATAGCCCAGGGAAAAGATTGGCCTCTTACTTACAGTGTAAGTGACAGCAATGCCATCAGGGTAAGCTGCAAGGACATAGTGAGAGTAAACGGCACACAAGTTAAATCTGAGACATATACTGGAGAATGGGAAATGATGGCTTAGCAGAAGTTCCGTAAACTTAAAGTCAAGGACTCTGCTGCCCAGAGTCCCCAAAATATAAGTTGTTTTGCCAGTTAATAATCACACTGAAGAGTGTGCTAGTGTATGAAATCCTGGTATCGAACAGCTTTATCTGGGCTTGAAACTATGTAAGAAAAAAATAATAAATTAGTGAAGTTTAAATGCTGATGTTGAGTGGGAATCCTTTTGTGATTCAGATGTGTTGTTCTATGCTTGACTATGATATTTGATCATATTTAAAAGAATTCTTCATAAAGTGTAACTGACTGCAGGGATGGGGATAACTGCCTTCACAAAGATTGAAGCAGTCAAGTACACAAGTTTTTCCTTTATAGACTATAATTTTAAGTTCAGCTTTAAAAATTAAAGAAGGAAGTAAATTCCAAACCACTGTCTCTTCTGTCCAAAGTTTTAAGCAAACTTCAGTTCTGTTCAGTATTCCTGAGTAAAACCACCAGAATAACCTGTAAATAACCACCTATCTGGCCTTCTTAAAGAGTAAACCTTGTAAACCCACCTTTCATCACCTGGGATCAAAAGCATATGCCTTTTTACCTTTCCCTTCCACTGAGCTGACCTTTTCCCTTTCTGGATTCTCTCCATTCCTGATGCACCGGACAGTCTTAACGTACAGTCTACTGTTTGATAGTCTTTACATTTGACTACTAAACCCTTCTAGTCATTAAACATATACAACTTTAATCAGATTTTCTTAAATGTATTATTTATTATATATGGAATAGTGAGTTCTTACCCACTTGTGAACAGACTAGTCCTGCTCCAGGTTTGAGAGCAGTATTATGCATAAGACTTTTAAGAGGACCCTAGGGCAGCAGCGAACCCTCAAAAATGATTTAAGATTTCTGGATATAATGAATTTTTTTTTTGTTATCCTTCATGGGAACAGGGCAGGAAGACAAAGCTTGTATTTTCAGACTTTCCCCAACACAACACTGGAGTGTAATGTACCCTCTTACGTTCCTGAATTACACTTAGCTAGACTGTACTGCCTGTCTTCAAAAGGGATGAAGACAGCGTCTGTGGCCTGTTTTTGTGGCCTCTTTCTGTATGGGCATAAATAATAATGTAAAAAATATTACTCTAATAATAAAAATAATAGTACCGGTGTTCATAGCACAGCACCATGCTTGGTCAAACAATTACAAAGTCTAAATAGCAGGCTAAAAATGTCTTTTCCCAGACAGAGTTCCAGCATCGTTGTATTTTTCAGCCTCTGTCAGTATAATTGAAAACACTCATCTGCCTTAGGAATTGCCTGTAAATCCTGAAGATAAGAGCTTTACAATAGTCACTGCAAAAACATGTCATGCTTGTCAAGCTTATCAGCTCACCTTCACTGCTTGTGCATATCTCTTACCACTCCAACTCGAATCCTACTCTGATCAGGCTTCTGATCAAATTTGTAGGTTTCATGAGGAAGCAGCTGTGGTGTTTCCCAGATACCTTCAGCACAGCACTAGGCCATTTAAGTTGTGGTTGAGCAAAAACACAGGAGGAGAAGAAAAACTCCTCTTCTGAGATATCTTTCCATGTAAAATAGTTTCTGGTGCTATTAATGGAGGCTTAGGATTCAGATTATAGCACGAGCATGGGGTAGTTACTCACACACAGACTACTTAGACTTTCAAAAGGTTTATATGACAAAAATCCTACTTTTTAATGAAAACTCGCAAGCAATTGTTCCATTTGTCTCCCAAATTTCAAGAAACTTAAAGAGACTGAATTAACCATAATGCAAATGAATAAATTTTTTTCTCACAATAACTGAATATCTAATGGAATATTTCAAGGCTTCACAATATCAAGACTTCATTACATTCTGTTCACTTTTTAAGTCAAAGATTTAGGGAAAAATTCCTCTCCTCCCCTCCCCTCCCCTCCCCTCCCCTCCCCTCCCCTCCCCTTCTCTTCCCTTCCCTTCCCTTCCCTTCCCTTCCCTTCCCTTCCCTTCCCTTCCCTTCCCTTCCCTTCCCTTCCCTTCCCTTCCCTTCCCTTCCCTTCCCTTCCCTTCCCTTCCCTTCCCTTCCCTTCCCTTCCCTTCCCTTCCCTTCCCTTCCCTTCCCTTCCCTTCCTTTTTTTTTGCCATAAAACAGTTCTGTGAAACTAGCAATTAGAAATACTCATGTTTAAAGTTTGAAACACATTTAAATATCTTGCTAAACCAAGACTTCCTATCTACTAAGACTGAAGTCAAATTTTTTTCTCCCTGTGTGTAAAAAAATTATGATCTGAAAATTATTTTGAGATTAGCTAACTTCCAGAATTAATAGATTCAATAAGACTTAACTTGACAGTAATATCTGAATTACAATTTTGATCATAAGAAGTACATATTATCTGTGCATAATATAAATATATCAGATGGCATCTTTGTAGAGTAACAGCAAATCATGGGAACTTAAGGAATCTTAAATATAGTCCACATGTGCAACATCAAGTCAAAACTCCGACATACACTATTATAGCAATTACTGCAACATCTCAGGGAGGGAACTTTCATATTTTCAAGGATGCATAATAAAGCACATAGTCCATAAACATGGCACAAAGTACTTTAAAAGCAATAAAAACCAGTCTAACTGCTTTCACTGTCACTCAGTTAGTTCTGAACCACACTGATATAAGACAAAGTATATTTCAACATATAATATTTAACAGCTTTAAAAGTAGTTATCTAGAAACTACATTTTATGCTTTCCTTTTTTTTTATTTTCTTCCTGTTTTGTTTTCTTCATGTATAGCTTGTTTTAAGGAATCTAGAACAACAAGAAGAAGATTAATTCCAGGTTGTGAGATAACTTTACCAGCCTCTACTGCTCTAGGTGAGATCACTTGCACTGAGAGCAGCTATTTTCAGGCTTTGGTAAAAGACCACATGCTTCAAAACTATAATTTCTTTGGCCTTCAATGAAGTTACTCATCTGGCATTTATATTATTCTCTCATTTGCTTGATTCCCATTTTCAGCAGAGGCCATTAAAAAAAGAACAAAACATGACAATATGAATACAAAAATCAGACACACTATTTTACTTGATTATTTTTGTCACCCAAGGTATTTAGACGATGATGAATATGAAATTACTCTTTGTATCATGTGTAACTGAACCCTGTTTTCTAAATTAAGTTTGATCTTAAGTTCTTTCAGTAAGTAGTCCTGTTTCGCATAGACCTAAGAATACTCAGAAGCTGGAAGTAATAATGAATACATAAAATCTGCACTTCTAATTGATTTTCCTTGTGCCATCTTAACACCTCTACAACCTGCCAATATTACCCTTATTATTATCTTAATTTTTTTTTGTGTCACTCCTTATCTTTTTACAATTTATGTTAGGTCTTGACTTCAATTTCTGCTGGAGTTCCTCCTCAATTCAAATTCCTACCATTTATAACTGAAAGTAATGTAAAAAGCTTCATGTAGTATACTTGGTAAGGTTTAAAAGCATCTTACAAAATCTGAAGTATCCTACAGCACAAAAGTATTTGAAAGCTTGGACTGAAAAGAATTTGCTGTCACGCTCTACCTTCAAGTCCTACATATTTTTCATTTCTAAATTCTGAAGATGATGTATCAATTCATCCATTTATCAACTTATGGGCAGTTATAGGTCATTTAACCTAGTATACCCAAGGAGCTGCCTAAACATTTATTTTTTATTCTTCCTTTTAGTATTCCAGCTGCAAGAACCAGGTCCCAAAATCAAAAGGCAGTTAGAAACTAGAAAATGAAATGGCACTGGAATAATAGAGCAGTGTCCTTCCCAAATCCTAAAGAAAACTATACTGCTTACAGAGCAATGCAATCTAGGTTTGACCAAATAGAAGCCAGAAGAAGTTTGAAAACTGCTTTGTAAAATGCTTAAAGGTCTGCTTCAGAAAAGCTGCAAGATGTGATACATTGCAATCTGCTGTGTAAAGTCATTAAAAGAACATGTTTCTCAATATGCAGCTCATTTGACGGATGAGCTGTGTCTGGATGAAACCTCTTGTTCGTAGATATTATTTCTTAAATATGATATCATTGCTTAAATAAATGTGCAATCATCTTATATTAGCTCTATTTGAATTCAGGCACTTGTCCAAATTCTTCATTTTCTACAACCTTTCTTTGAAAAGGATGCATAATAAACCTAGTAAAGCTTAGCAGCTAACTGTCCTTCACCTATTACACTGACAAATGACTCAGTAAGCTGATTGTGATTTAAGCAATGCAACAGGTTTGAGAAATCGCTCTCATGCTTGTTAAGTCCAGAATAAAATGAGTCTATACCCTCACTGTGCTCTGTGTTCTGTAATCCCCAGGTAGAAACCTTCAGAGATACTGTCCTAAAATATGGAACAAAGCATCTTAGAAACACGTGCTACTTTGAGATTAAAATTCAGAGGGCCATTAAATTAGAGCACTGACTAATACTTCTTTCTTTTTTCCCTACCACCTCTCCTTTCACATTTCACAAAACTATGTCAGGGCTAGTCTGCTGAAGCAGAATTAGAATTCCAGAGAGAAGATTTGAACTGCTGAAATGTTAAACATGTCAGCATGTTAGAGATCCACACTCCTGCTCTACAGCAGTAAGTAGTACAAGGTCTAACTGCCTCTTCCTGATCCTCAGGTGAAAAGAACAATTGATGTCAGTCACACACAGAAGGCACCTACTTACTGTGTCTTACCCTGACAATCCAGGCTGGATTTAAGTGATACAAGACCAGCAGCACCTGAAACAGGTAGGTATGGTATACAGATTGAACAAACTATATATATATAATATATGTAATACACAAGATAGATATCTATATCTATATCTATATATCTATATCTATATCTATATCTATCTACATATAGATATATAGATATAATTTTTTTTTTCAAGAACCAATAAGAAACATCACAGTTTTCTTAAGGATTCTCTTGGTAATAAAGCTGATTATGGAAAGAAAACTTAAGTGAAAAGGTCAATATATACAGTTTAACATGGAAATTAATGTATTATTTAGAACACTTTTTGCAGTTTCTGGTGTGATGTTCAGTGACTGAAGGACTCTAAATCTCAGTTAATATGCATTAGACGAATATCTTCCTTTTTCTGTCCGCTATTCCTTCACTAAATAAATTCCAAATCAATAAATAGAAACTCCTATCTGCATGTAACATTTAGCTTCAAAATCCAAATGCCAAAAGACATGAAGAGCAGGTGCAGAAATATCTCAGGATGTAGTTGCACTGAATAATATAAGAATGAGCAATACATTTTAATGCACATCAGAAACAGATAACACAGATAATTTATTATTGCTTTCAGTGTCCTAACATTAACTCACTGTCACCTAACCAAAAGCAAAAGGCCAACAGCTCTGCAACTATCACTTAAATAGCTCATTTAAGATTAAGAATAATCCATTCACTTTCATCTGTTGTAGATAAAAGGGAATCAGTAAAGGAAATTAAGTAAAGCAGTATTTGGTTCGGGTTCAGCCCATGTTTTTATTAAAGAAAATCCATTAATTCAGCTGGGTTTTAATAGCAAACTTGGGATGAGAACATGGCAACAAACAGCAGGCATGGTTGCCTTTGTTTGGCTCTTACTGTCGTAGAATCATAGAATCATAGGATGGTATGGGTCGGAAGGGACCCCAAGGATCATAGAGTTTCAACCACCCTGCCAGAGACAGGGACACCAACCTCCAGGCCTGGATCTACAAAAGGTTGCCCAGGGCCCCAGACAAACTGGCCTTGAACACTTCCAGAGATGATAGGGCATCCACCACCTCTCTGGGCTGCCTGTTCCAGCACCTCACCACTCTGTAAAAAAATTTCCCCCTAATATCCAATTTAAACCTTCCTTGCTTTAGCTTTAATCCATTCCCCCTCGTCCTGCCAGTGTCTACCCTTTTAAAAAGTTGATTCCCCTCCTGTTTATATGCTCCCTTCAGGTACTGGAAGGCTGCAGTGAGGTCCCCCCACAGCCTTCTCTTCTCTAGGCTGAACAAGCCCAGCTCCTTCAGCCTCTCTTCGTAGGGGAGGTGCTCCAGCTGTCTAATCATCTTCGTGACCCTCCTCTGAACCCTCTCCATCAGTTCTACATCATTCTTGTATTGCAGGCCCCAGATCTGGACACAGTACTCCAGATGGGGCCTCACGAGGGCAGAGTAGAGAGGGACAATCACCTCCCTGTCCCTGATGGACACCCCTTTTCTGATGGAGCCCAGGATACCATTGGCCTTTCGAGCTGCAAGAGCACACTGCTGGCTCAAGTTAGGTTTCTCATCTACCATGACACTCAGGTCCTTCTCAGCAGGGCTACTCTCAAGGAGATCTTCTCCCAGTCTGTATATATGTCTGGGATTCTTCCAGCCCAAGTGCAACACCTTACACTTGGCAGTGTTGAACCTGTCCTGGAACTCCTCTGTACATAGACAATGCAGGATACCTGATGATCTAGAGCTTAGTATCAAATTGAGCACCACCCCTACAATCACCTCCTTTCCATACTCCCAAATTAATAGAGAAGATAATTAAGTATGAGGGTGGAACAAGGTGTTTAAAGAGGCATGACAGAGGGCCATACCAAGGCACAGGACAGTAAGACCACTCATGTGTCCCACCAAAGCTGTCCCTTTCTGTGAAGGATACATCCTGAAGAGTTAAGCAGGGAGCAAAAACCAGCTAGGAAGTCTTGACAGACATATCCATTTTATTCCGGGCATTAGGACCCAACCAGTCCACATAAAAATGTATGTACACAGTTTTCATATTGAATGATTTTTTCTTTATGCTGCCTGTAAGAAACTGTAAACTGTTAGCTACTCCTTCCTTACTCAATAAAAAAAATAAATTGAAAACCTCTTTTCCAGTCATATGTATTCATAACCCTAGTGACAGCTATAGCATGCCAAAACATCATATTCGATACATTCATTTCATTTAAGGGTGTTTCTCTTGAAGTAGAGAAAACCAAAATTACTCTCATGTGATATGCTTAAATAAATAAATAAAGTTCCAAGGATTTCCATCTTCACAGATAATACAAATATTGTCACGGCCCCAAGAGCACTGCCAGCCCTGACTGTCCCTGCCCAGCCCCTCCCAGTTCTTCCCTCACCTGACCCTGCCCAGGCCCCAGAACCCCATTTCAGCTCCCCTAATGCCATCAGTCCCTGCCCTGGTGACACCACAGCAGGGCCAGTCTCCAGCTCCCCACATACTCGTCCAGTCCCAGCGCGTTCTGTCCCTGAGGAAGGGGCCTAATGCACCAGGCAGGGGCTGCCCTGGTGCTCCCCCACTGCCCTGCTCCTGGTGCTGTTCTGGGTTGCCAGCCCTGCCCTGCAGTCCCAGGGGGACACTGTCACTCCCAGTCCCTGGGGTGCTGCCAGCCTTCATGGAGCCCTATGTATTGTTACAAATACCATTTCACCACAGAAATGAGTGGTTTTGTCTCAAGTAATCTGTTTTACAAGGTAACAGAACCTGCAGAGGCAGGATAATGTTGTGTGAACTGGGTCTCGCCTCACAATGGGCTTGATCCTGCAAGCATCTGCAGGGCATTGGACTAGGGCCTCTATCCTCCATCCAAGGACTACAACCTCATGACAATCTATGCTGGATCCCTGGGTGTTGGTATGTTCTTTTCTCTTTCACTCTCTTTCTCAGTTTCTCTCTTAACTCTCTCTCAACTTCTAACCCTATTCTTGGCAAATAATAGTAACAGTGTTTCCAGTTTTGTTAAATTCTACTTATTGTATTACATTGCTCTGAATATATAGCATGGTGTGGTTTTGTTTGCAAGCTTAGTTATTGTTCTGGCTTTTAAGTAAAGTTCTGCTTTGCTTGGACCTCCTGGGTAATTGTTGTTACTCCTGAGTACTGTGCAGAGGATTACAGAAACTAATCTAGCTGGTGTGGTTGTTAAAAGAGACTACCTAAGAGAGGGTTAACCTGGCCCTGTAGGTTAACTCTACACGTACCCATCTGCCCATCTGCCAGGATGGGACAGACAGGTTTGAATCTCTCAGTTTTGCCTGGCTGGTGGGACGTGACACCCTATCAGGGCAAAGTGTGATTATACAGCAGAACATAGTTTCAGCAAGATGGTAGAATGGCTGTATTTTTCCATGGCAGTTTTAGTTTATCTGAAGACTTGAGGTTGGTTAAAAATGGGATTAAGTCTCTGAAAGAACATATTTTCTGGTTATTAAGGTAAGAGGATCGACCCTTTTGTAGCACTACAATGCAGATGCGTGCATGGGATTTTGATTGAACTAAGCTACGTTCTCATCTACAGCAGTGATGAAAGTAAATCAAGCCTATCAGAATAACAGCAGCACTTGCAGCCTACACCAGCTGAGAGCTGAACCCAGAGCATATTGGGTTTTATTTGTTCTTCAATGCAGCTCCTTGGAGTTTCAGTATGTCTGGAACTGTCTTTCAGGTTGGTCAGGTAGCACTTTTTTTTTTGCTGATGTTTTTCAACGGAATAAGATATACCTGTACCAAACTGTGGATGTAATTTTTATATTCCTGTCTCCTTTACAGAATTTAAACTTTGTTTCACAGAATAAACTCGACTTCAATTTATACATCAGTTTTGAGCTAAATGGTGACAGATACTGAAACAAATTACAAGAGATACTATCTGAGATTGGTCTAGGAGCATTAGTTCTGACTTTTCCTCAATCACTGTTCCATTACAAAAGGAAAATTATCACTTTAGGAATTAAAATGTAAAAGATGGAGACAAAGATATTATCTGTGCCAAAAAGAGGGAGACCTCACATTTAAGGAGCAAACCTATATGAAGGAGTCTTGCAGACCTACACAATAGACAACCAAAGTGGAATGAGAGAGGAGGAACAAGCAACAGCTATGCCTGAGGCTCTTTACTTGAAAGACTTGTCACTTTTGTTGCAGGATTGGGAGTGGAAGTAACACTGAGAAGTCATAGGATCAGAGAACCATAGAATGCTTTGGGTTGGAAAGGGACTTCAAAGCTCACCTAGTTCCAACCCCTCTGCCATGGGCAGGGACACCCTCCACTAGACCAGATTGCCCAGGCCTTAAACACTTCCAGGGAAGAGGTTACCACAGCCTCTCTGGGCAACCTGTGCCAGTGCCTCACCACCCTCATAGTAAAGAACTTCTTCCTAACATCTAATCTAAACCTACCCTCTTTCAGCTTGAAGCCATTACCCCTTATCCTATCACTATACTCCCTGGTGAACAGTCCCCCTTCCACTTTTCTGTAGGGCCCCTTTAAGCCCAACTCTCTTAGCCTGTCTTGAAGGGAATGGTTCTCAGGCCCCCTGAACATCTTTGTGTGCCTCCTCTAGACTTGCTCCAACAGCTCTATATCTTTCCTGTACTGGGGTCCCAAGAGCCAGATGCAGTACCCCAGGTGGAGTCTCACAAGAGCAAAGGGGCAGAATCAACTCCCTCAACCTGTTGGCCACGCTGTCCTTCATGCAGTCCAGGGCATGGTTGGCCTTCTGAGCTGCTAGTGCATGCTGCTGGCTCATGTTGAACACACCCAAGTCCTTCTTGTCAGAGCTGCTCTCAATTCCTTCTCCACCCACACTGTAGTTGTGTTCGGGATTACACTGACCCACATGCAGGACCTTGCACTTGGCCTTGTTGAACTTCATGCAGTTCACATGGGCCCATCTCTCCAGCTGTCAAGGACCCTCTGGATGGTATCCCTTTCCTCCAGCATGTTGACCTCACCACAGAGCTTGGTGTCATCAGCAAACTTGCTGAGGGTGCACTCTATCCCACTGTCCTTGTCACCAAGAAACAGTGCTGGTCCCAGTACTGATCCCTGAGGAACAGCACTCATCGCAGACCCCTACATGGGCATTGAGCCGTTTTCCACACCTCTTTAGGTGCAACCATCCAGCCAGTTCCTTATCCACTGAGTGGTACATCTGTCGAATCCATGTCTCTACAATTTAGAGACAAGGATGTCATGCTGGACAGTGTCAAACGCAGCCACAACAGTCAAGGGTGCTCAGCCACACTCCAGTTCACTAAGGTAAAAGGAAAGTGATGGTGGATCCTTTTAGTGTATCAGGCTATGGACTTTGGCTATAGAGGACAAGATGAACCACCTGTTAAACCAGCTCTGATACCAAACACTTAAAGAGTGGTCGTGGCCAACAGGAGGAAACACCTTGACTGAAGCATAGAGATTTAAAAGAACATGTGAGTGCAACCACTTAGATCTAACAGAAACCATGAGTAAAAGGAAGAGGAGTGTGCATCTAAATTTCACTATATATAGATCTGTGACTCTCAAAGACGTTCATAAATATTAAGAAGCCCATTTATGAGACATACATTCCAAACTTGCCTTGCCTCTGGTAAGACGTTTGTTGAGTGTACCTATTGTATAAAATACACAGCTAGTTTGTATTTAGTAATTAAAAATTTATTTACTGGGTTTTTTTAACTATGCTGTACATCATATAGCTTGCTCCAAAAACATATTTTTAATAGTTCTTCTTTTCACTGAGGGTATCATATATATGCAATAAAATTTAAAATATTGCTGCAGCTGGAATTATGGCTACAATTATGGAGGATGGCTCAGTGCCTTCAGCGATGGCATAATATAAATCCTACATAATAATTCCATTTCCCCTCCAAATGTTCAATCAGATTCATTTACATGTGTCTACATTGCCCTTCTCCTCACATGCCACAGAAACAGTCACCCTGGAGTGAAAGATAATCACTCTTTAGACTCAGCATTGTGCAACTGAATAGGGTGAGACTTTCTCGATGAAATTCAATAATTGTATAGCCAACTGTTGGACAAGTGACTGGATGTAACGTTGTTTCTATGAAAAAGTTGACTTCTGTGATCACTGTTTAAAAAAACCCCACTTTTGCATAAGCAAGATGAAGAAAAATGTCATCACAAATAAAAATCTACATGTGAGATAACAATAGCACTGACGAATTTCACTGGGTAAGGGAAAATAATGGCCAAGCACAGTAAAACCGTACCTCAGTTTTATAAATATATGCTCTATACTGAAGTTTAGTATAAAATACAGCATTCAGAGTGAAGAATAAAGTCACTCTGTCTTTCTGCAGCTGAAAGCCTGTCTTGTTTTAAAGTTTTATATTGCAATGTCTAACACTAATTTTCAAAGCACTGGGAAGGAATTTATTTTTATATATTCAAACCTTCGTCACTAATAACATTTTCTCTGGATATGGAATGAATCATATAAATCTTATACATCATAGACTAATGCTTTAAAAGAATATTATTTTGATAATGACCACATTTCATAATTTTCTGTCCATATTATAAAATCAGATGAAGTTAAACAAGGATGTCAAAAGCTGTATCAGATACCTAAGAGAAAACCCAAGTAATTTCCAAGTGGGAGCCACTAATTAACTTGTCCTGTATTTTATTTCTTCTCAAAATTGTCTTTTTATGAATTCTGCACAAATCTACTAGACACCAAGAATATTTTGCTATCACTAGTTATGCCTTCCTTGTCCAGAGTTTTGCAAATGAAATTTTTTCTCAGTGGAAATTTTTGCCATTATCTTCAAAAACACTAATGATTTCACATTTCTCAGCAGGCCATTTTTGGATAACAAGAAAGTGTTCAGTATCACTGTATTTTCACACACCCATTGTACTCTTTAAAGCTACAGTAACTGAGACAACTCAGGAATCACCCAAACCTCTGGTTTTGTGACAGACAGATTGGAATTTTAAACAATGATGCCATCATGATAATAAAGCCCAACATGTTACAGGGACCGCTGTTGTGAGAAGAGTGTTTTGCATTTTTTTCTTCATTGGGAGACCAACATTCCACTAGCCCCACAATCTACCTTCATACAAAGCTTATCACGGTAAATATAAATAATGTTTTCACTTACATAATTGACAGTAATAACACTTCTTTTCATCGTAATTGAATGGGCATCTGTTACAATGCATCAAAAGAGCCTTGCTTGCCAAAATGCTTAAGCAGAAATAAGTTTTGATATTCAAAAGAAAATGTCATTCATTATGACTCATGTAATGATGAAATGCAACAATATTAAAAAAAATGCTTACAAACTGCCGATATTTTTTCAATATTCAGAAATTGAGATGATGAAATTAAGATATAACACAAATATATTATCTCATGTGAAGAAAAAACAGTATTTTGCATTGTTATGGCCTCCAATGATGATTCAGATTCAATATAGTATGGTTATAGGCTTTTATTTTAAAATATAATGTTACAAATGCTTCTCTTTGGACACTGAATTATTTCTATTTTCTTGTTAAATTCATGGACCCTACTTCAGTCCCAAATGTACTACTAAACTACAGTTCTTAAAGGGTGATTATCCCCATCTTTAGAGAAAGGTGAATTGAAAAAATGTTGAAGTGATTTTTATCAGGTATGTTTTATAATTTGCACTACAAAGCTCATCCTGGAACCAAAACAAGGGAAATCTCTCAGACATGTATGAAACTATATTTATATGTAAATGTTTATGAAAATATCAAATTCTTTCTATCTCTCTTTCCATTTCAGTTTTGGAGACCAAACAGTTCATGTAACCAAGCTTTGAATGAACAAACAATCCTTTAGAATCTGTGAAGTCAGTACAGAAAAGTAATATATAACAGGCAGCTTTATAACACCTCCTGCCCAATAATATTCTGATTCTAGCCCCCTAACTAGTCTCAAGGTGTCACAGAGAGCTTCTTGATATGTCAACTACTGTCTTTCCAAATTTACAAGCAAGTTCTTCCATATTTTTTTTTTTTTGAGGAATACTTCCTAAGGCTTAATTTTTATGTAAGGACAGGATCCCACTCCAGATGTGATTTGTAATTAGTGAAGGTATCATCAACCACAGTTCCAACTATGGTTAATAACTTCCTCCTGATCTCTCCAGTGGGTACATCTTTCACCAAGTAATAAGGACAAGCTCATGGCTGAACCTTTTGTCTTTTCTAAATTTTATAATATGGGAGCAGTATCTGACATCTCTTCAGAAGGCAATCCTGAAATCACTTTTGATGCAGAAAGCTTTAACCAAGCCGAAGCTCCAAAATATTCTAAGTATGAAAAGTTTATCAACTCTATTTTATTTACCTTTTAGCAGGTATGCAAATAAATAAGATACATGCAACCCCAAAATTTAGATGTTACCATTCACTGCATTCAAATGCTAGCAATATCAGAATTCACTGAGGTTTTCCTCAGCAAACATAGAAACTAACGTAGTAATCTCAATGTTTAATTTACTTCTTACTTAGAATTTAATTTCCTGTTAACATTTTGTTTTTGCAAAGTGCTCCAAACCTGATTCACACTATATGAGAGTAACTGACAAACTGAGCAGCAGCTTTTGATAAAACTTAAGAAATACTGGCATTACGTTAGTACCAATTTGTGTTTTGATACAGAATTTTCTGCCATTTTTAAAGCTCTGAACTAAAACTGAAATGAAAATGTTCTCTTTTCTGTTTTTTTTTTTTTTTTAACTTTCCTATGTTTCAGTTTTTGAGCATAGCTGTCTGCCACTGCATACGGTATGTGTAAAGTGCTATCACTACTAAATAGAGGATGGTAATTCTGTAGTCTTTCTCAACAGTAGCTTTGGTACTGAAGCAAAGAACATAATAAATATTAGCTAATCTTGTCAAAGATCAGACCTGAAGATCTCCCTGCTTACTGCAAGGGGTTGGACTAGATGACCTTTAAAAGTCCCTTCCGACCTAACCCAATCTATGATTCTAACTAAGCCTCTGTGGAATGAATGTGCAAAATTCTGCCTAAGGTACAATGTTAGCACATTGTTTGCATTGTGATACCTCAGGAGAAACAAGAAGAAACAAGAAGGGAGTGATAAAGAGGAAGAGGGAGAAAGCACAGGAGGGCACTTCAAGGCTGCAGAAATAGCTCCGTGGTTTTGTTAGGATGACAAAAGTTAAAGCTCACCAAAAGGATCTGTAATGAAGAGGAGTATAAATGAAGTAAACAACCATCAAATATCTTTGAACCCCAGCATAATGCTCATGTGCTTGATAATGGGTTCTCCTAATGCAAAAAACAACCATTCCTTGGAAACCCTATGAATATGCATATGTTATGAATATGCATGCATGCCTTGTATAAAAGCTGTGTAACTTTGCAGGGCGGGCACATTTGGAGGAGCCACCCCCTGTACTGCCCAGCACTGCAATAAACAATACCTGCTCAATGGTCACCAAGACTACCGAGTCTTGATTTCAGCTTTTCACGGCATCGGTACAGAACATATCATATACCAAGTTATCCACTGTAATAAGCCATTACACAGCAAAAGTATAAGCGATCAAATCTTACAATACTGAACTAGTCTTTAAATAAATATTTTGAAGGTCCTTTTGCGATAACACACCGAACTTAAATAGTATCTCAACATCTTCTACTACCAAGGCAGTCTTTGCCTTGGGGAGCTAGAACTCCCCTCAGCACTGATCGCTTACTCGGTAGGCTGTTCTGTTTTCATGGTGTCCTACCAAAATCAGTGGGGTATGAAATAGGAACAACAGTCTGGCAAAAATGTTAGAAACTGCTAAATGAGTGCCTAAAGACATGGAAGACGAGATGTTCTGCAAAACTGAAAAAGAATGTAACTGGCAATTATTTTTTTCAGAAGCAAGCTTTAAAAGGTTTGAGAAAACCACTGGAAAAAAAAATCCACAACTGAAAAAAAACATTATGTGCATTACCTTGATTATATGTGCCTACTTTGGAATATATTTGTCATATAAAAGCAATCTAGATTTTTCAATAAGCAGGAAATGTGAAACAGTGGATTGTTGTGGCTTAGCTTAGTGCTCTGGGTTTCTAAGTTCCAGAAATCCAAGCAACAAACAGAGTGAAAATCATAATTTTAATGCGAGACTTTAACTTAACCCTATTGAAAACCTAGCTGTGGTTGTACATTCCCTAACATTATAATTTGTCTTTGAGAAATATAAGCAGAATATACCAAAAAGAAGTATGCTCTTACAGAAGAGTGTATTTTCCATATGAGAAAGCATACCAAAAAGATGAAAATGTGTGGTAAAACCAAAGTTAAAGTTACTGAGGGTGCACTCCCAGCCACATAATCCTATCCATGATTGAGCCATCCATTCACTGAAGGAAGAATAAATACTTTTTATGTTGTATCAGTATCTCAATAAACAGACAGCCTCAGCCACAATAGTGAACTGATCTAAAGAGATAGTAGGAAAGGTCAAAAGTTGATGGCACATTTCCATTACCTTGCATCTTACCTTCAAAAGCATCTCATTGTATTTCCTACTTACTAATTTGTAAGAACATACAAAGAGCAGGCTTGGCCAGATTAGTGTGCTAGTTTTGAGACACAGACAGTGTACTTTACAGAAAAACAGCTGTTCCCACTGTGCTGTACTGAACTGTTGGTTTTGGGTTTTTTTCTTTGATGTTGTAACCTTCAGAACTCCTCAATATCTGAAATACCATTGACACTAATGTTAGTTACTATGTACAGATTTTCTTTACTCCAGAGACTGAAGGGTGTTTCTAATGTTCCTCAACACAAGTTACCATTAAAGTTTTCATTTTAATTTCAGAAACAGAAGGCTGCATCAGCAGCTGAAATAAGGTGCCCGTAACTTACATTGCCAGTGGAAGATGGCTTGAGATAAAGGAGCATTTGTTCCATCCAATCTGCTCAAAGACTACAAAAGCCTCCTGTGGTTTACTGTTTATAGTTTTGGGTACAATACATCAAAAAAACAAACATGGAGCAGATGGAGTCAGTTCAGGGGACAGCAATAAGAATAATCACACATCCAGAAAATATGGCCTATAGACTGTGAGAATTTTAGTCATTCTAGCCCAGAATAGAGAAGACTAAGAGAAAGCAATACATGCATACACATTTGAATGTAGAGACACGTAAAAACATAAATGCATGCATATAAAAAAACCCCAAAAACAACAGAGAAAGTGGAAACAAACCACTGTCAGTGTTCAATGTGCAGAGGCCAAGAAGCAACGGGACAAACTCACAGTGACGAAGATTTAGGTTACACACTAAGAAGACTTTTCTGGTAGTAGAAACCCTTCAGCATTTCACAGAAATCAACTGGCTAAGGAGGCTGTGAACTTCTATCCCTAGAGGGCTTTTGTTCTTTTTTTTTCCTCAGAACTAATTAAATAAAAATATTCCAGGAATGGTTCAAGCACAGCAGAACTCACACTCCAGGGAAAGAATTGGACAAGATGATGTCTCAAAGTTCATTCTAACCCTCTTTTTTAGAACGTCATTTTTAAAAGCTAAATTTCAGGTAAAGTAAATTTCAACTTACATGGTTTTTATCTGCAGCAACAAAACCCAAATCCATCCTTACATTCCCCAAAAATATGAACATGTGGTATATTCACCGCATGTCAAATGTTAATTCGCTCTTGTTGTGCATACAGAAATTTAACTTTTTGTTTAAACCAGAACTACATAATAATAATAATAAAAAAATTAGTCATGTTCCCAAGCAGTTTTTTATACAGAAAATTCAAAGGAAAAATTAACTAGAGAGTTACAGATCATTTAGAAACACTATTCGAAAATATTTACATTGTGTTCATTAAAGCACCAACTTCAAAGCAGTTTCAAGCACTATAAGCAGAATCAGGAATGAACGAAAGGGACAAAAACAGGCCTTAATTGCCAGTCAGGTGATTTGTTATCATTTATTTAGGCTATTTATTACTACTGATGCTATGGAAAGTATTTAAAGTTGACACCAACCATCTCTTTAAATAAAACAGAATTGTTCGTATTGAACATATGATCTCTCTATTTCTTTTTGGTGGGGATATGATGGCTTTATCGATTTTTTTTGTCCCATTTGTGTCCATTTTGTCTTAAGTGCACTAGTAAGGTCCTGCTCATCTTGTAGGAAATACTTGTCAAATTATTTTTGCAGTGATAAACCACTCTATTAGTGCTCTGCCTCTTGTCTTTTGCTGAAGCAGCATTTCAAAGTGTACATTTAACAAAATCCTTACTGGTCATAAATTGGCATGTTTCCATCAAAAACTCAGTGCCATGATTCAGATGTGCAATGGTACAAGTAGTTCTCTAGCTGAAAGATGTAAATGCTATCCAGAAGAGTAATATTCACCCTTGAAACAAGACTTTCACAGGCCATAGACCTTATGCTGGCAGAATATATCAGGGCTGAACTCCAGCAGAGGTAATTCTTACTGTGATTCAGAAAAAAATTCCATTACTGGAACTGGAGAAGTTTTGCTAGGGAGCTGGCAATCATTCACTGGTAAAAAAAGCACCAAAGAGAAAATGTGTATTATGTCAGAAAAAAATTGCTTCCTGACACATACCAAATGTACAAAGAATTTGTTTCATCACCAGTGTATCATTAGTGATGATGACAGATCAGATTTTTATTTTGATATATTGGAATCACAATTCCCATTCAGTGCAATAAATTTCTCTAATTTACTGATTTAGGCAGAAAGTTCCCATGGACTGAAAAAGACAGAAGTGCTCAAAGGGAAAATAAATCAAACCCATAAAATTACAGATCTGGTATCTCTAATTGTGATCTCTGAAAACATTTAACTTTCAAACACCTGGATTATTTTTGAGTCATGATGTTTTCTTGGAAAATTACATCTACAGAAAAAGATCATGAAAAATAACACATTTACTCCATTAAAATGTAACTCTTTTTTTGTTTTAAATGAATGCCAGAAGTCCAGTAAGGAAAAGTCTATAATCATTGGCTAAATGATTGCCAGTACATTAAATCTTCTACTCTCAAAACAACATTTTACTTGAGAAAACTGGAGGACAGAAATCCATTAATTTCTGATGCATGAATAACACACTTTCTTAAAAAGTTCTAATATGCATCAAGCTAAGCACTGTATTATTTTGGCCTACCTGGTGGATGGAATGCTTCAAACCTACAGAAATCTACAACTATCTGGAACCTGATCTTTTCATGAAGCAACTCTCAAGGTAAGAAAGAAGAATTTATGACTGGCAGTTATCAAGCCCGAAAAGACAGGACCATGATGCAGAAGTTTACAGGACAATGCATCATGATGTATGGTTCCATCTGTGCCTTTATTTATAAATTAATTCCAGCCCTCACATGCCATGTAGAAAGTTGACTTCTGTTGTTGATAAAAATGTGATTATTTTGTAAACAGGAGCAAAATTTGATGCAATGTTTTTCATGTTTCAGATGAAGGTGATTTCCTTTTATACTCCCACTCTTATAAAAACCATGGTAAACAACCGTCTAACAAAATCTGTAATTCTGATAATGATCTAGTTTACTATCAGTTCCCAGCTATTGGTGAAAAAGTTTTATTTTCCTGTTTGTTTCCTATGGCAAGGTAGACTGCAAAACATAAATAAATTATTTTATTGAGAAGACAATTACTGGAGGTGGTATATAGTTATGTAAGCATTTTTAGCTGACTTGAATGTCAACAACCACCATCCACTGTAACAGCTGGATTACATAAATTCCACATTTTGCTCATGTATGGTAAATTCAATTTATCTGGGATATATCAAACACACACAGCAACTAGACGATGGGAAGCCTCAACCTCAGCAGCACATACACATTCCTTAATGATACGTGTTTGTTCTGGAGGTCTGTTCCTTGAAATGTCCAAAGGACTGCCTGGAATGCTATAATGGGTAGTGCAAGGGAAGGAATTCCGCACTCAGTGCAGGAATTGCTGCAATTTTCTGATACTCAGCAGTCCTTCTAATAGTGCTACACAGCAGACCTCGGGAGTTGTGACAGATCTGCAAAACTCACCCGGAGAAACTCCTTAGATACTGGCAGAAGGCTGCCCGAGAAAACTCCCAAAAATGGCAGCTGTATGAACATACAAAGTACTTGGCTGACTGTATCACATATGTATCTACAGGAGACATATGATGAAAAGGTAAGAATATCCTCTCTTACTCTCACAAGTATATTGGACTGTTTATTTACAGTGAGGAGCCAGTTCATTCTATACACCTTTGAATATCTACCTTTTTACCCAGAACATCAGAAACTGTATTACATATGCTGACAATGTAAGTGACAGCTGGTATGCTATAGATATTTTTAAAAAATATGTATCAACTGTCAGATACCAGTCAGCTTGTAGCCACCAATTCCTTTCATGCTTGTCACAGACTAATGCTGATCAGTAACATGATCCATCAAAGCCCAATAGAAAAGTGAAAGAATCTAGTTACCAGTTCATTTTGAGAAGTCCAGGTCATAGAATCACAGAATGGTCTGAAAACTAAAATCTGTATTTCTTATAATTCACTTGTAAGATTTTCAATAACAAATATTTCCAAGGTCAGCAAGTCACATATTTTATCTTCAAAGTTGGAAAACACTTACTTTCTCTTTCTGTAGGAAGGTAAAATAAAAATGCTGGTAAATGTGTATTTCTAATGCTGTCTTTTTTTTTTTTTTTTCTGTTTAAGATGATCTCTCTGTCCTATTGTGTCATGAACCAATAGAACAGTATTTATCCTATTTATCCTTGAGCATGGAAATTCTTTAAATTCAGTTGCCCACCTCTGACTGTGAAAGATGAAAACTGCTAGAGCACAATGAAAGTAATAATGAGCTCTCTGAAGTTAAACATGTCATCGTCACAGATATAGGCTCTGCAATCTAGCACACACATACAAAAAATAATTAAAAAAATAATTGATCTAGACACTGGATTCCTGTTGAATTTCTCCAGTGTCATCAGCTGTTTATTGTCATGCTACATTATGAATAAATGAAAGATTTAAAAGGTTTCTGCATTTATTAAATTCCTAATTGGAATCACAGATATTGAGATCTGAGACTACTTCAAGTCATTTTCACTGATAAGCAAGCTCATCATAACATCCCTAAAGAAGCTATTCAATAAATATGCATAAGCAGTTGTTGAAGCAGAAAGCTCTTTCTCTCTACTCCATGAGAGTAAAAAGTTTTGGGTAGTTTCTTTACCCATAAATGTATCTAAATCAATAGAGTTGGAAGTAAGCTGTTTGATCTAAGACTGTACTGGTGTGCACAGACACATGTAAAACAGAAAAGAAATATGAATTAGGAAAGCACTTTGAAGTGAGTATGTTCCACATGCTCAAGGAAATGGAAAAGTTAGGGCTATTTTCAACACAGTGTGCATAAAAAACCATTGTGTGTCCCTATTCAGCATATGCAATAATTTGTACACAAAAAAAGCTGCACAGAAATTCTCTTGACCGACAAGGAAATGGACATGTATGTTCCTGAGTGAAAGCCTGCAAAATTCAGGAGACAAAGCAATCCAGATATGCAGACTCCACTGGATTTATACTTTAACTGGAACTCTGACCAATGGTCTCCAATACATCTTTCAAAATACGAGACATATGTCCCCCTACATGTAATCTGCACTAATTTTCAGTAATGTCAGTCCATCTTGGACAAGATTTGAGAATTTAAATACATGAACACAAATGCAATATAAAAACCATCAGTGACATACAAGGTGATACTTCATGGATCATTAATGAGCCATTATTTTGTTTTCAGGTAGCACTTGGAAGCAGTATTTGCTAAGAGAGACCGCCAATTTATTTTTGTTATTCTATCCCTCATACAAAAATGTCATTCCTTGAACTCACCCATCTCTCCCTACTATCTCCCTTTTCTCAGTACAGCACAAAGAACCAAAAAGTAGGATTGAGAAAAAGAAATAAAGGAAAGGAATCAGCAGTTTCACCATCACCCTTTAATGCAGCAGCTTGAATATGCATTTCAGAATGATGGAGGAGGGTGAACAGGATTTTTGCTGGCAAGACAGACCAAATGGCAAGCACACCGTCAAGGGATGAGGCTAATTCATACCAATGAGCAAAAGAAGAATATGCTGTAGGTAAAAGAAATGGCTAATTTCTAGATCTAAATAGCAACCTACAGGCAAACTGGTGTGATTTGTTAGTTGAAAAAACAAACTCCTCTAAAAGGAATCATCTTATCTTCTATGTAATTTTCAAGCTGTCAAATCTAAGCTTATGATTTTATTGCCCTTAAAGTTGAAAATATCCTCAGGGAAAACATTAGTCTGAAAGCAAATTGAATTGCAGGCATTTTATTATTAATCTGCTTTACTCAGTACAGCTCCTCCATTCAAATGACTCAGTTGTTTCGGCGCAGTTCTGTTGTTGACTCAGGAAGAATGACAGGGAGCTTGACACAGGTAGGTTTGAAACCCACTATCTGACCCAAAAAACCTTGGGGACACAACCCAATCTACCTAAATTCTGCCACTCTTTACTTCCTATATACTTAATATCTGTAATAGCAAGTGTAATTAAAGTAGACTAGATAATTTTCTGTACATCTTCAGGGATACCTGTTTTTTTTTCTTGTGGCCTCCATGCAGTGGGAAGCTTTGACTCACCCTTTATAACTAGGAATTTCCAAAAAGAGGAAAAGAAAACAGCATATATAAGAAAATAAAGAAGAATTCTCTCTCTCTCTCTGGCAGGCTAAGTATTACAGAAATTAGTAGTAGTGGTAGTAGAGAAATTAGTTGTGGTAGTAGAGAAATTAGTTGTAGTAGTAGAGATTGCTTCTGACTTAGTAGACTAGCCTTTTTTTCATAGCAGCAGTTAAAGGAAAGGAGTCAGTACAGACTTGCTGAAGAAGCTTGTAGGCAGGCATTCAAAGGCACACAAAAAAAGATCCACAGTGATTTATCTGTATCCAGAAACATGCAGATGTGCCAGAGGAATGGGCTCCTTTGACCAGGGAAGTATTACTGCTTCTTTCCTTGACTTTCTTATCCTTTGATAAAAGAGAAAGAGGGGGATATATGAGCAGTTTCAAATTTTACATAACAGAAGATGCCAAATGAAGTAAATCACCTTTAAGAGTAGACTAAGGAAGTGCAAGCTATAGGGCCAGGAAACGATGACTGCTGCTTTCAGATGCCAGGAAAGATGCACCTTTCTAAAACAGACATTTGCCACTCCTGAGCACTCCACAATGTCATCATTAGAAGAGACACAAAGCACCTTATTTTTCTTTTGTTCTGTGAAATCATCAGAGTTCAACCATAAAAACAAAAATCAAGTGAATACTTAAAGAACAAAAGCACAGTAAATTGCCTGCAAAGAGAATGGTTGCACTATACTGCTGCTTCCACCGGTGAAGGAACAGAGGGAGAGGAATTGAATAGCAGCATTTCTGAGGGATGCTGAAAAGAAGTCCTTTATTGTCTTCTTGTTAGTGTAATCTGGGTAAAAATGAACAGCCCATCTATTTCCTGAAAACTGTTGATGGTGTGAGAAATCGTTTTCAAGTGGGACTGAGTTGCTGACAGTGAAGCTCCATTAATCTCTAAAGAAAGAAGTATGTCTAAGTAAATTGTGGATAAATATTGTTCCATAGTGGAACAAATAACCGTGAATTGCTTACCTGGTCCTAGGTAAGCAGGTGCCAAGGGCTGCTTTTCCCTCCGATTTCTCCCTCTTCACAGCTCCCCCTTTTATCATATAGACATTGGTGAGGCAGCATCTAAAGCAGGCTCAGTTTCAGTGTAGAGTTATGGACCATAGATTTTGATAGTGGTGCAAATATTTCTTGTATTGATACATTTCATATGGTTCTTTCCTGAATGTTAATCTCAGGAGTGATACATAAGGAAGATTAAAATCTTGAGTGTGTTTTTGTAGAAACAGATGAAGACAAATTTCGAGGCCAAACCATCAGCTCTTTGATAAACAAAAATAAAGTCTCTGGGAAAGAAATTGTGTCATTTTTGAGGAGTTGTGTCTGCAATTTGGCTGGACAGCACAGCAGCTCTTCTGTATCTGAGGAAGCCAGATGTGGCCTGGCTGTGCTTTGCAGAACACCACTATGGGCAGAGCTGCACAGGTCCCCATCTAAAGATGGCTTGTGCCAGTCAACTTGCTGGAGTTAACACTGTGTCTTGCAAAGGATCACATGGATGTGTTCTCACCCATACATGGCTGAAAGATCCCACTAGGCCCTTGATGCTAGTTCTGTTGTGCTGTTTGAGCAGCTTTGAAACTCTGACATGTACAAATGCACAGGAGGCCAAAGAAACCTGGAGCAATTGTGCAATGGAACAGAATGTATGGCTACCAAAAACAGAAAGAGTGACATTAGACTAAGAAGAATACAAAGACTTCAGTTAAGAATGTATTCAAGGACAAAGTTCCACAACCATGATTGACACATCCTGAAGGGATGCAGACAGATCAGTGGAAAGCCGACTGGAACCAAGATAAAGAACTTCCACAAGGACAGTGATAAACTACAGAAAGGCCATATGAGGAAGTAAAGGCTCAGGGTACATGGAGAGAACATCTTCAAACAGCCACTAGAGACTACCAAAGGACAACCAAAGAACCTCACAGAAGACCCTCAAGGGATAATGCATGAAGATGCAAATATTATACAAACCATTATGGGTATAAAAATGCCTGCCTTTTACGAATTGGCATGCACCTTAGCTTGAGGAGATCCCCCATGCACCCAGCGCTGCAATGAAGAATTTCTGCTTTCTAAAAATCAAAAATTGAGTCTTAGAGAGTTTCTTAACCAACTTTTCTAGTAACACACGTTACACTTCAGTTACCTGATTATTTTTATTCCACTAATAAGGAGAAAAGAGAAAAGCCACTGGGTTTACAACTGGATGTAGGCTCAGAAAGGCCACTTTCAGCTTGTGAACTGAGTTCACAGTACACTTATTCAATAGAAACTTATATTGTGGTTTAAATTAAAACATCTAGATAAAAGTTTATAACAAAATACCTAATATACACTTTCAGCTAACTCCGAACTTTGGCAGTAGAAGCTGGTAAAAGATGCCCAGCCTTCTACCTGGGTGGATTTGGCGGTGGGGGTTGGGGGACATAAATGTTTCCTCAATTTCTGCATTCAGGTTGCCTTATTTTAAGCAGGATGAGCAACTATGCTTGGAGCTCATATCCATGACCCTTTTGAACCCAGAAAGTAGGACTGCTTACAAGATCCAGTCAGACAGTAGTTCTCAGTCAACAGCTACCTGTGCAGACTCTGTAAATCAGGGTACTACTAGCTACACAGGCAGGATTTTATGACTCAGCTGCAAAATCTACCCTATATTGTGAGAAGCTTCTTTTCTTTCACTCATGAAAATCAGATTTGCTTCCAGAAAGCTACTGTCACTTCCAAGCTGTAATATATTACCTTGGTAGGAAAAATATGCATTCCAAATTTGGGAGTTTTCAAGCTAAGCTTGTGAGGGACATTTAAACTCGCTTTTTATGGAAAGAACCAGGCTTTAGAATAGATACAATGGATTGCAATCAAGTCTCAATAGTCTTAGTTTTGTCTGCGCTACAAAGAGCTTTTAGAAAGTGTTTAAAATGACTGTGGACATTTAAAATAATGGTAAAAGAAAGACACATTAGGTGTCAGTAAAAAGTTACAAGGAGCAAAAAACCAGCTACCCTAGGAAAATATCTTCTGATTTAATCAACTGAAAGACAGTGGAGATTCCTGAGAACAAGAATAATTTTTAAAGGTAAAAACCATCAGTATGTGAAACTATAAGGCAGTTTTTCACCCTCATGACAATTCCATGCAAGGAAGAAACGATAAAGTAAGATCAAAAAGAACAAAGATTGAAAAAAAATGCCTCACTGCTATCTTGAAAGATAACGTAATTTTCAGAAGACAATGTGAAAGAAATACAAATTATGGAGAATTATAATACACTCATAATTGAGAAAAAATAGGAATTTGTTATGGAAGACCAAAATATGGCCTAAGTGGACATAAGAGGAGATTTAAAGAACATTGGAAAGCAAAAAGTGCTGAAGTACAGGTCGATAAATGTAGGAAACATGCACAAAACCCCCATTTTCTGGTAGGCATGTGATTCTGAAGGAAAACAGAAAATGTGTGAATGAATGTATGTGTGTATTTTTAATGTAAATTCTTGCAAAAATGTCTTCAGCATTCCTAACTTTTGAAACACAGATCAGATACCTAATCATGGTAGGCTCTGCTCCCTCTATTGTCAATAAAAAAGCCAGCAGCAGGCAGCAACAGATTTAGAGACTTTGAAACACCTTCCAGAGATGTTTCATTCCATCATGAGGAACATAATTGTTTATTAATGGAAGGGCATACTGTGCAGATTAGGCATGGTAAATAAAGTGATTGAGTATTCAAAAAAAAAAGATATATGAAACTCGCTCCCTCTATATATATTACCTTGTATTTAGAGAAGCAGAGGACAAAATAGACAAATAATTTCAGTACTTGACTCTGTGAGGATTTAAAGCATCACAGTATTTAGAACCATTTTCAGTTAGTTTGGAAACAGTATATGTGAAGTAGGATTTTTGAGAAGAATCTGTGTATTTCTCTGAAGATGTGTGGAGAACCTGTGAGAGACTAAATATGTCTTAGATGAGTGAGTGGTGTTCTTGCTTTGGAAATTATTCTGCCCCCTTTGAAGTCAATAACAGTTTAATAAAAATTAAATAATCCCTTTGTGTATAAATAACTAAACAGAAATAGCAAGTAAATAATAAGATTACTTAATAGTAAATATCAGTAAATATAAATTCCAAAGAAAGACAAAGTCTACTACATGCTAATACTGTAATATTCTTTAAAATGTAATAAAAACTCAGAATTTATATACTGCAAAAGCAGTAAATAAAGTTAGTGAAAAATCTGGAACTGGTTATGACTAAAATACATTTAAAAGTGGAACTATATTAAAAGAATACTATTATGTTTAAATTCTGACTATAGTCTGTTTCAGACATAACAGAAAGAGGATTATACAGGTTGCTTTGAAACACCACACAAGATCTTTGTCATTGTGGAAAAGACTGATACAGGTACGAAATGGTATAGAAGAAGATATATCATTAGCATAATAAAGTTACAGATTTTAGTAACATGAACACAACTAAGAAAGGATTGAAACTATGGAAGTGTCTATAACAAACACAGGCTCAGGGGTTTAAAGTCCGAAGTGAAACAAAGATGTAATACAGTGGAGATGGAATTCTATTCTATGCAGTATGAGGGACAGAGAGGACCCAATCTTCCAAAATATATTTTGCCTCAGTTCCTTCATTCACCTGAAGGCACACACCTTAAGCATGCCATTTGGTCTATATATTCTCTGTCCAAAGTCATAAATACTTCAAAATATTCCTGCCTCAAACTGCAGTGATAGACATATTATTCACAGATACTCCTTAGGATATTATTGTCACAGTCCTTTGGCAGGAGCAGAATCAAAACCAAAGACTATAATAAGCACTTAAAAATTTAAAGCAGAATAAAATTTTACCCTCAATCATCTGTTGTAAAATGTTTCATGCTTTCATTCAGGGAAGATAAATGTTTGCTTAAGTTAATCAGACAAAGAAAGATTTTTGTCTTCAATGTAAGAAATTATAATTTCTTATAATGGTATATTGATATAAGTAAAATGGTTGCAGACGTGCATTTTTAAATACTTGACACTCTAAAAAGGGTAAAGCATATGCTAATCTCTTTAAAATCAGTGATGATAAAAAACTTAACATCAGACAAAACATGAATTCTGATCACTCAGCCTATTCTTCACCTTGTTTATCAGGCCATAGGCTGGCAACAATCCCTCCTGCTTGAGATGTTACAGCCAGTGAGTCCTGCTTAAGGCAATGAGCAATCCCAGACACGTATCCTGACCAGTTCCTCAGTAGAGGTAGATACAACTCTCCTTCCATCTTTCTTCTTTCACCCAAACCTTTGTTTTCATGCAAAGGAGATCTGGCTGTGCTTCACTCTAAAGAGATGCTGCTATGCAGGGACTAGAGGAGCAAAGTACATGTTCAGCACAGCACACATCAGAAGGCAATTCAAAAAGAAGACTCAGATACATGATGGAACTGAGACAGCATCTATGCTTGTTCCCTGTTTGCTTGTATCTATATTTTACATGGGATTGCTAACTGCTGTATTTTTATGGTATAGTGGAAAAGTTAAAAAACTCCTAAATAATACAGTAGGATATTCTGAACCCTATGATACACAAAGCTGAGACCTTACACTTTAGATACTAAATGTGACATATTACTGCTTGGCTGCAAAGACATTTCTGAACTATGAAGTCCACAGTTAGGCTATAGCATCACAAGTGCTGCATATGGAGACTCTCTGTAACAGTAGTGATGCAAATACAAATTTTTGGTGAAAAAAAACCCCACATCACAAACTAATTCTTATTTCTCCTTAAAATATAGAGAAGATTCCTACAACAATACCCAGCCGTGGGTTTAATCATCTGGAAAGAACCCAAGGCACCCTACAAAGAATGCAATTAGTCTGCAAATGGGGTAGGCCTAACCACTTTCGCCTCACTGCTCCTCTCCATTTCATGAGTATCCAGCTCTACAGGGTGTCCACATCATGTAGGCAGCTACGAGATGGAAGCTATGCCTACCCTTCAGCACAGGTCCAGTGACTATTTTGAATAAATGAGATTGATCAAAAATGAAATGGTTTTCACACTGGCCTACTGTTTCTTTATTTTTACCTGTTAATTCAATAGAGGATGTCAAACTGCTCTGGACAATACGTTTGGAAAGATCCTCAAATAAACCTTGCTGGTATAGCCATTACACCCTGCTGCTGGTAAGTTAATGCAAACAGCAGATTATTAAGCACAGATGCAACCCAAAAGTAAAGAACAAGTAAAATACTTTATTTCATCAGTATTACATATTTTTCCCTATAGCAGAAAATGTCCCTGGTTTCATGTTTGGGAATTATAGAAATATTGTGCAATGCAGATAAATTTCTCTGGAAGAGTATTCTCTAGCTGTTTTATTAATAACCACAGAAAGCTCTGCTGTCAGTTAGCTGATAGACATACACTACCAACAAAAAAAATCAATCCCACACTTGGCTCATACTCAGCCAAAATGAACGTCTAGAATGTTAATACATATATATAGCAAATCAGGAGAAAAGCATCAGCTTTATCCCAGCATCTTCAGGTTTTTTATTAGTAGATTTTCACAAAAGTCTTCAATTAAGAAGCATAGGAAAAGTTAGATGACTCTTTGCTACACTGTTATTCTCCTTCACAAAAAAGAAAAATAATCAGGATCCATGGAAACCAGACAATGTAGCAGAAAAATAAGACATTTAAATTAAACAGAATAAATTAATCCAAATGGATAATACTGAACATTACAAATATGCATTGACATTTCTCACCCTTCTACTAAGAACTTTTCAGTTCCCACACTGAATGTAAATAATTTTTACTTTCCTACAGGTATGATTTAAATTTTGAACTTACACCTATAGATGGTGAAACATATAATCCATTTAGAATTTATTTGACAGGCATGTCATTGCATAAATATTGATTCTCATTTTCCACATAAATGGTGCTGCTGGCCTTTAAATATGGTATTCGTGCAAGCACGTCTTATTTCCACCTTTCAGCAGCCTTGGACTTGTGATGGTAATTGACAAAACAATGAATCAAGCCATATGTCTGCACTAGGTTATATACATATATCTCTACAGACACTCACAAATAAGTTTATCTGTATCTATACCCCCACACACACACCTATCTCCCTGCCCAAAGCGTGGCGTATACCAAGCTATGTCGTCACCCCCAAGAGCACAGCCACCAATCTGTTAGCAAGCTGGACACATCGCTACCTTAAACTCAGTTTAAAAAACCTTTTAACACAGTCAGACTTTCACAGTAAAGCCAGATGAGCACACAGTTATTAATTAAGAAAATGCACAAGGTAAAAAAAAAAACAATCAAACCAACCAAGGTTTAGTCGTGATGCAATTAGCAGTCTGTTTTGTCTCAGCAAAAACATACTGGGTCTAATGGATTACTTTCTTTATGACTACCAATCTTGCTAAACACTATGAATTAAGGAAAAAAGTGAATGTTTGTCTCTCTCAGCTACAGACAATAGTAGATGACACACATTTCTCACAATCACCTTAGCTTTAATTTAGACAAATCACAGTCATTTCAGAATTATTTTTTAAAACTACATAATATTTTAAGCACAAGACAGGGAAAATTAGTTGCAAACTTCACAAAACACTCTGTAAACCTACCAGTTGATTACAAAAATCCCATTCAGCATCTCATTCTTTGTATTTTTCTTTTACATGTAAT
The DNA here is from genome assembly GCF_964237585.1 of Gallinula chloropus. NCBI lineage: Eukaryota > Metazoa > Chordata > Aves > Gruiformes > Rallidae > Gallinula > Gallinula chloropus. Next base: position 44,414,528 of record NC_140086.1, read on the forward strand.
CTATTCAATTCATTCCAGAGCTTACATCTACGTAAAGGTTACCTTTAACATGAGCACTCCTGTACAATTTCTGTTCTCTAAGGTACCTCCAATATCAAAGGACAAAATCAAGCTCTTTTGGTAAGTTCAGGTGAAACACAATATAGGTGAATTATTCTCTGTAAGGGATGATTTCTGTTAATTATAATAATTTAGTTCACAAAGGATGGACTATTGAGAAAATCAAAGCCAGATGATGACACAGAATTCAAGACGACATTCATTCTAGAATGTCTTTGGAGGCATTGACTACTCCTGTTACTAAGACTGTTAACCAACAAAAAATATTCTGCTTAATTTAAAACTTTTCAAGTGAAGGGTGTGTAAATATTTTCAGGGTTTCCTATGTACCTCTGCACTAGCTTATTCTAATGTAAATTACAAATGATTACAACAGAAACATTGTGTATGCACAATGATTCATTATCTTCTTCCCATCCAAGCAATTAAATAGCAACATAAACATATACAGCAGCATATAACATAAAATAGACCACTATTGCTTCTGGAAAATTATGCCTACTTATGTACACATTCTTTTATCAGTGTAATAAAACATGGGTTCCCAAAATGGTAAGCATTTCTTTGCTGTTGTTAAAAAGTATTTATAATATACTCAATGTCAAAGAATGATAAGACTTGAAATAAAGATCAGTATACAATCAAATCTCAAAAATATCTGGCAATAGAAATAAAATAAATTTCCCTATTTGTAACTTGAGATGTTTTTTTTCCTCATTAGCTTATACCTATTTCTTAAAAAAAGATGAGGGATTGATGAAATCAGTCATCTCGGTAATATTAGTCCTTCCATAACAAAAGCATCCAGTTATGTGTCCAGGTCTTCACCTCACAGCTACAGTCTTTAAAATATAAGTCACTTAGAAATCCATTTCCAGGTAGGTTTCAAAACAGACAAAACCCCTCCTCATCACGCTTTATCACACAGCTCCAGGCTTATTTTTGTCTTTCCTAGCTACCTGCTATTGTCCTCACACCTACCTTGTGAGTGAGGTTACCTCCCCGCTGCTTTCTGCCGCTCCCCAGCTGTGAAGCAGGTACTTGGGAGGACAGAGCACAGCCACAGGCGTGCAGGTTGCTCCAAGTACAAGCTATCTAGCTGGAGAGCTCTTCAAAGAGAGGCTGTTCTTTCTGCCTAGAGTACCCCAATAGCTGCAGCTCTGCCCTCCTTTTCCATCAAGAATGACCATTGCTGACCCCAGCAGGCAGCTCTGGGGTCACAGCAGCAGTGCTAGGAAAGAGGGGTGGCATGGCCTCAAAGCACCATGACTGGAATTTCAGTAACTCGTTAGGTCAAGATTTCCTTTCACACAGCAAGGGTGACTTTTTCTGGATGGTTTCTCATCCACTGATGCATTTCTCAGGCTCTTCTACTGCTATGGGGAAATGTGATCTTCACCTCCCTGAAGATGAAGTGCTAGCAGAACCAACAGGACTAACAGCATGAAGAGACAGGAGAAAGGGGTAGAGTCTTCAAAGGCAAATCCTACAGAAAGTACAAGCAGCAGAAGCTGATTGTTTTTCTTTAAGCCACTTTACTACCAACTATACAAAATAAGTTTGTTGCCATCTTTAAGGGGTATCATATATGTGTACGTATGTGTAGCAACTAGAACATTATCTTGCCTCAAGCAAAGAGTTTTACCCTCTATTATTGGAGAGTATTTATTTTATGTCTTTGACCTTTTGCAAGACAGATGTAAAATTATATGCTGTGATTAAAAAAACTACCAAGCAAAAAATGCCCCATAAAATCCTTTTTTATTGTGCTCAAAATTCAGAATTTCCGAGCACGAATTACTACTCACTGTTTCCCAACACAGTGAAGAAGACAGACTGCTGACACAACTGCACATTTCTCAGGTAGGGTAGCACAAAGTACCTCAAGCAGTCAAGAGAACCCCGATTCCCAAAACAACTCTTGCCTTTTTGAGCCATGTGACCATTTTGGTGATTTAGGAGCCTCTCCTACAGCTTCTGGAAGGCAATGGGTGTCTTCCCTCTGGGATAATGTGCTCAAGAACTGTAGAAATGGATCTTACTACACATGCGGCTGAGTCCTTTTGGCCCATGTTTCAAATTAAAGAAAGACCCAGCTGTACTTGAGGAAGGGGGAAAAGCTCTTGGTAGATTATATTAACTGAACAGATTCAAGAAAGTCTGGTAAAGTCGAAGATCACATAAACAGGCTGTGAAGCTCTATAAGCCATCTAAGTTTTTATATAATTTTAAATGAAATCAATTTAAACACAGACTCTGCTAAATTTCCAGCAAATTTAAGTCAACTCTTATCACTCCAGATCACATAATTCCATTCGATAAAAACTCCAATTTGTGGTACAGAGATGGTGTACATGGTCAGACCCACTCTTTAACCTTACTGTAGAGCATTATTTTCTCCTGTGTAATTTATTACTTTTACACTAAATCATCATTCTTTTTGCTAGAAGGAATTTAGGACTGGAAAAAAATTGCATTGTAGAAACAGGGACTTTGGAAAATGTGCGAACACATCTCTCAATGGGATCTTGTCACTGTGATCACAGCAGTATGCAGTAAATAGCTTCTCTTTAGCTGAGTTGGACAGGCTTTGGAATGAAATTATTAGTATTAAATGGAACCTTTGGAAAGTAGCAATTTATGTTATAAATTCCCTTTTGTTTTGTTGAGGTTTTAAATGGCAAAGTGCAACTTGATTTAGAGTTTCTGTAAATAGGAAAAGTTTCACCAAAACTTTCAAATTATAGTCTTCAAAAGTCAGACACAAGTGCTTGCGGCAGGCACAGTTTGAAATCTTAAACTGCTAATGGCAAGATATATTTTTACATTTGCTCAGAATATAAGATTTCAGAAGTTTTTAGAAAGGCTGTGTGGGGTAAAAGTTCAGCATGTGTGCACAGCTGATGAAGTATCATTTGGAGACATGCACATACCTGGGGCTGGCAGAAAGTTTTATATGATAGAGACAGTACATTAGGTCAGAGGTAGCTAAAAGTGAATTTCAGATTCTTCAGGGACATTCTCCTTTTAGTGAATAAAGGGCAAATGGCCATCCTCTTGTTCCATTCCTCTCTGCAGGCTTCAGTGAAGTTGACCATAAGGTAAGGTTGTACTGCATGATGGGTATGGCCGGGTTCCAGAGGAACTGCTTAAAAGGCCTCTTATTTGTGATCTTCCTCATATGCAACTATTTTTTCATCCTTTTCAAAAATAAAAGGCTGCTTCTGGAAGAAGTGCTGTAATTGCACAGTCTCAAGTACTAAGAACATACTAACGAACATGCAAAACCACTCTTGTGCCCACTCAATACAGCTACTATGGTGCTCCAAAACTGGTCCAAGTGCTTTAATGAAAACCAGGCCACAGGAGAAAAATAAGCATCCAAAACTGAAAACAAAAATTAACTTGTCTCCTCCACCTTCCTCCTCCCCCAAACCCAAGCCACCCCACTGTAAAATTTCATTGAGTTAAAAAAATGGCATTTGTTTCTTAGTTCAAATGTACCTTTGAATTTTTTTTGCTAGACATCAACTTTCACATATTACTTTTAAAGTGATTCGTGCACTCCACTATGAGACTTTTTTTTCCCCATATATAAGAATCTTATCTGCTATTTACCTCTTTATCCTTCCATAGTCCACTTACAGAACTACAGTAAACATGGAGGTACTAGAAGTACTGGAGTACCTAGGAGACTCCCTAATAAATACAGAAAGCTATAACAGAGTAGCTTGACTACGCTACCTTGTCAAACATAGGTTCTATATACTGATTTTCCAGTCTATAGTATGAAACTGAAGTTCTCTGCTTTCATCTTTATCTTGGGATGTTTGTGTTCAGATTCAGAGCGACTGATGTTTCCTAAAGCACCAGATAAGAACTGAAATTGATTATTTCACCTTATAAGGCAAAATAATTCTCTTTGGAGAACTGTCATCTTTGCCCGTGATGCCAACATAAAGCTTTTGAGAGCATTGGCATGGCCCAGCATGGGGAGTTAAGCACAATAGGCTTTGATCTTTTTCTGACATAACTGTACAGCAATATGCCTATACTATAAAGAAAAAGCTTCAAGCAGAAAATTCTCAGACTCCACTGCGTGTATTTCTCCTCCTAGAGAGAAGACAGAAGAACAAACAATATATGATTTGACACAAAACTAAAAGGTATACTGATGCAATAGAAAGGGGTAATCTCTTATCAGGCACTGGAACTGGCTGCCCAGGGAAGTGGTTGTGTCACTATCCCTGGATGTATTTAAAGGATGGGTAGATGAGGTGCTTGGGGATACAGTTTAGTAGCAGACAGGTGCAGCTGGAGTTGATGATCTCAAAGGTCTTTTCCAACCTAATGATTGATTCTATGATTTTATGATCAACTCCCATGTCTGATGCATGTACTTCATGAAGTAAGATAAGCAGGATTATTCTTCTTTGTTTTTTCCCGTTTGTGTCTTCAATAATTAGAAGAAAGGCTAAGAAACTATACAAAATTTCTGTAATTTACTTCAAAAGGAAATGCATTTCAATTTAGGTTGGATTCATAAAACCTTTATGAAATTCATCCAGAAACTTCACTGACATGGTAAAACAACATAATATGAAGAGTTCTTGCCATCTTATGCCATGACAAATTTCACTGTTTCCTATAGGTCTCAGATGAACTGTTGCTTAGATGAACTATTACTAGTAGTCTGTGATCATACATCAGCAAACAAAAAAAAGCACTTCTATGTTGAAAAACACTCTCTAAGCTGAAATAAAGGTCAAGGGAACTGCAGATGCAAACACAAAAGAAGGTTGTTACCAGGCTAATATCATGAGAGGCAGGTATGGATTTAAGCATAAACAAAGAAAAGCTATGAAAGAGCAGTAAGTATTTGCTGCCTAAATAACTTCTGTGGAGACAAGATCTAGCTAGTTTGGGGGGATTTGTGAGGCTAGGCTGCAGTAAGAACATCACAGCTGTCAGTTAGTGTAGAGATGAAGTACAGAAGAGCTGATGAACAATGAAGGGTGATTTGCTGCATTCTGCACTTGGGTATCTTGCTGACACATAAAATCTCCACTGGCTGTCATGTACACCAACCCATCATAAAGGGCAAGAGTCACAGGAAAAGAAATATGTAACCAGGCAGTATAGAATGCTGTTCACACATGACTCTACACATTTCAGATCCTAATGTCTCTATAATTAAAACATTCCAAACAACAATGGAAAGGACAGGAAGATAAAGTTTTAGGGACTAAGAGTTCACACAGTTTCTTTTTTGCCTCTCCTTCAGGCACAGTAATAGGAAGATCTTACAGTGGATCTGGTCAAAGGCATTATGAAGAAGCAAACAGTTTCAAAGTTAGACAGTGAGGAATTATATCCTAGAGAAATGGATGAAGAGTTTAGGCCATACTGTCCTCATCCACGGATGGTTTAGGCGGCCCAGGGAGGTGACTGTCCTGCTCTACACTACACTGGTGCAACCTCACCTCAAGTGCTGTGTGCAGTTTTGGGCGCCACAGTACAAGACGGACGTAAAAATATTGGAGAATGTCCAGAGGAGGGCAATGAGGATGGTGAAGGGTCTGCAGGGGAAGTCTCATGAGGAGAGGCTGAAGTCGCTTGGTTTGTTCAGCCTGGAGAAAAGGAGGCCTAGGGAAGACCTCATCACGGTCTAGGGCTTCCTGACAAGGGGGAGTGAATGGGCAGACACCGATCTCCTCTCTTTAGTGACCAGCAATAGAACCCAAGGGAACAGTATAAAGCTGCGACAAGGGAGGTTTAGGTTGGATATTAGGAAGAGGTTCTTTTCTGAGAGGGCTTTGGTCGGACACTGGAACAGGATCCCCATGGAAGTGGTCACAGCACTGAGCTTGGCTGAGTTCAAGAAGCACCTGAAGGATGCACCCAGTCCCATGCTCTGACTTGTCTGTCCCTGTGTGGAGCCAGGAGTTGGACTTGATGATCCTTACTGGTCCCTTCCAACTCAGCAGATTCTGTGATTCTATGATTTAACTCATCTTATGCTTGTATTTCGAAAGAAAGGACAACAGCAGACAACAAAAGACAGCTTTTCTTTGTGTTTTTAAGAAATTTAGTTTCCTCAATCATATATTATTTTGCAGGTCCTGGGGTTTTTTTTTCAAAGCTGGTTAGGGTTACCAGTCTTATCGGTCTCCTATTTCTCCCCAAACTGAAACACCAAAAATGAACTTCCATACTTCCAGAGTCATCACAACATTGAAGCATTATTTTCAGTGAAACACCTGGGATGAAAAACATAGCCCAGGTATCACTCCCACAAGGAGTCATCAATGACCATAAACCTCTGCCCTGGTTTTCTATGACCAACTACAAGAATCCTATTTACCAAGTACAGAAAAATATCACCTGCTGTTTCTGATTACATTGCAGTACCACACAAATAATGAAAAAAAATTATTCTACACAGCAATGTAATTCCTTTAGAATACTAAATGATGAGTTCTTCTGGTGTGTCTGTATTTCCTGGAGCAGTTAGTAAATTCATCCCTTTTTTAACCTCTTAGGGCAAAAGAACATTTTTGGACCCTGAAAGAACTGACACTTTCATGTTTCTGTTTGAAGGTCTCTTAAGAGTATTCAGTTCTCTTGAAGGATGATGTTTTTACATGTTATGTGTTGACTCCAAGCCATTCCAATAATTACTTCCCCTTAGCAGGGGAACATAGCTAGCACAGATTTAAGATATTTACTCTAAGCAAAGAATGGATATTCTCCCACTATATAACACATGGCAACTTTCTGTTGCACAGTAGGAATGGGTAGCCAGCCAACTCACTGGACACTGACAAAGATATTTAGTTTATCTGAATAGAAAGCCTGAATGAGACTTTCCCTTTAAGCCCTGCCTTTACCCAACCACTGAGGTTACTGATTTCTTTTTATGACACCAATATTGATGTTGCTGGTACCAGATTTACACATCTGTGTCAGAAGTGGAACTAACAAACCTCCCAAGTTGCTTGTAAGCGCTCACTGTCTTGTGCAAACTTGTTTATTCCTTCTGAGATTGAGTCTCCCAAACTAGTCTTCCTGCTTGCTCATGCTGTGCACATTCTGCTACAAGTTGCAAGCTCTTGGGAAGTCACATAGGACACTGGGGTTCCTGCTGCTTCTTCCAAATGCTTTGGGTTTCAAACACATTACCATGGCTTGTACTCACCAAAGCATGTGCAGCTCCACACAGCCATTCTTTTGTTTATTTTCCTAGACTCTGATTTTAGGCTTTCTTTCCACATCAGATTGTCACTTTTAATACTGTTTTGTGTGAGTTTTCCAGTGATAGCTGCTGGAACCTACCCGGACTCAAAGTGCCATGGCCCAGGGAGCCAAATGAGATGAGTGAGCTCTTCCAAATGAGATGGGTGAGTTTAACCATGCTCATGAGAAACTACAAAGAGAACCAAAGAAAAAGTTTCCTTAGGGGTTTAAAATAGGAAAAGGAACACTAGAAAATCTTTGATTTCCAGTTTGTATCTGAGAAATTTGTGCCCAGCACAAGTACTACAAAATGACATAGCCCTATTTTATTGCAATCACTATTGTAATATAAGAATAACTTTCTGTTATGCTACTACTTAGCAATTACATTATTAGTTTATAGACATTGAAGTAATTTGGTTGTTTAAGCACATCTTCTAGGGTTTGTTTATTTAGTAATGTTTGGCCCAGTGCCAGCGTAAGCACAGCAGAGAACTAAGCAGATTACAGAATGTATATCAAAAGTCATATTTACTTATAGAGTTATCTGTCCATGCATAGCAATCACAATAAGTAAATGTAGATTTAACCTCTGAAGTACTAAAGGTAAACAGCTCAAATAACTGCCAGAGACTGCCAAAAGAGCACCCAGCATCATCTCATCAGCCTGTGGCTGCTCAGCTTGTACACCACAGACATAACACTGCCCTTTCTTCCATCTACATTGTATTTAGAACTACTTCAATGTACAACAAAACTGCAACTTCTGGAATAGTAATTTCAAATGTAGGTTGCTTACTTAGAGTTTTGACCAAAATGTTCAGGTTTTCTTCACTAAGCTTTCCTTGTGGTGCATGAAGTGAGCTTTCAAGGAGCTTTCTGGGCCCAACTGAAACACTACACAGTAGAGGGTCTTAAGATGTACCTACATCTACTTCCAAAAAAGCTGAGCATCATTTGGCATTAATTTCCAGAGAAATTCTAAAATTTGCAAGATGCATCCATTATCACTTTTGAGACACATTCTCTGAGCATTTGTCATATAATAATGAAATAGCCAGTCCTTAGCAGAGAAAAAAATGTGCGTGGTTCATTAGGTATTTTCCTATAAATTGAATTAACCATTTGTGACTTAAAAACTGTCTGGGGTGTCTTAGTTTGAAATAGAGTTGAGATAACCAAGGCCAATAGGTATTCAACATAATGGTAATTTAATTTTGTTGAAATAGAAAGGATTAAACTGAAGGAACTCTGAATTTTGAACTGCCCCAAAATGTGGATTTTTTTTTCCCAAATAAAACACAGTGTAACTGTAGTATTTTAAAATTCTAATTAAAACTGTTCTTAAATAAACAAACATTCTCCTGCAGCATTGAAAATTCAAACACTCACATATAGTACTGAACTCATTTAAAATTTTCTTAGGGTATATGAGAGGCTTAGATCCTGTGTAATTCAACTGCATAACATCATTTAAAAATCTCAATCTGATTGTGTAAAAATCAAACTACAAAACAGTGAGAAGAAAATTGCATTTTAGGTTTTAAGTAATAAAAAACCTAAACTAATAAGGGCAGTACAATAATTTTCCTTACAATACGTGACATAGTAATGTTGAAATATGCAGATCTAATCTGTGATTGTTGTAGCTTTACACCTATACATTGAAGCTGCCTGAATCTGCTCTGATGCTTGTTTTGAAGATATTATTGCTTCTTCCATTGGGCCTATGTCTTTCTGTCTTTCCTAAGGAAAATCATCCAGTACACGAGACACTTCCTCATTCATTAGTCCCTTTCTGGGTATAAGCCCACTGATGTTAGGGTATTTCTAGAGAAGGATTTGAATCACAGATCACTAGGTTGGAAAAGACCTTTAAGATCACCAAGTCCAACCATACCTGCCCTCTACTAAACCGTATCTCTAAGTACCTCATCTGCCTGTCCTTTAAACACATCCAGGGACGGTGACTCCCTGACCTAAGCACTGAAGGTACTTAAATAAGTGAAACAAAAGGAAGCAGTGAAATAGAAACTGAGAAATTTGTTTCTTAGTGAAAATTAGAATATGAAACAAAGAATGCTATGTCTTTACAGGCATGATATAGATGCTGGCATTTTTGGTTATGCTTATAAAGAATTTCTCAGGCATCAAATTCCTTCCTAACTGCTTAGGCATTTAAGTTTTCATAACAGGGACTTATGCACTAAAATAACTTTCTCGTGCATGACTGTTGCAGGACAGCTACCCTTTGGATGCCTTAAGCTCACTCGGTCAGCTGGCCACCTAGCATCATGCCTGATATATTATGACATCATAACTCATACAACTTTAGCAGGTCTGTGAAATGCAAGTGGGAAAGATACAGCTAAGAGAAACAAAATCTGTTGGGTTTGGGTTTTTTAATTTCTTCACCGAATTGTTAAAGTTACATGAAAATCTGAGATAGAGAACATACAATTATAGGGAGGCTAGACCATCGCAATTTTTATTTTTTTTTTAGTAACAGCATAATTCTCACCAACATAGTTTTATGAGGAAAGTAAAGAACAGAAGCAAAAGCCAATAAGAATTTTTACCATTCTCAAATTCCTTTTGATGTACAAGATATGTCTAAAATCTAAGCACAGGAATAAAAATCAACGCATGGATACCTATACATAATTGCTATCTCTTGTGCATTTATTGTCTAGGCTTTAAATATATCCAGATAGATAAAAATGAGAGTACTAGCTATAATAAATTGTAATCTGGGAAAAATTGAGAAAGAATAAAGAGAGACTAAGGAATATAGTGTGTTGCCTTATTAAAGAATCTACAAATACTAGCAAGTGTAGCAACACTGTTTTGTGTAATAGCAACAAATAAGACACATGGATTAAAACCAGAACCTTGACAAATACACAAATCTCCTCCAAATTAAAATGCGTATCTCTGTATGTAATCCACAAAAGGCAAACTGCAAATGTGGCGAACATACAATGACCATGTTTTAAGAAAAACAGTACCAAATACTACAAATATGAAAATAAAAACACAAACTACTGAAGGGCAGTCTTCATCACTCTGCATTGGATATGATTTCATTCAATGCATTTAACTTAGAAGAAATAATTGTGATTTTCACTTGCCTATTCCAAATGTTTACAATTTTAAAGAATATAATCAATTGGGGAAAAAAATAAGGTGGGTTTTTTTCCAAAAATGTCCAACAGGACTTTTTTTTTGCCCTGGACAATCTTTCAAGTTCTTTTTTGACATTCATCTATGACCAGTCCCAGTTTCTTTGTGCAAAATTTGTTACGTGAAATTAAAAGCTTTGCACTATTTTATGGCTGATGGCCTCAGAAGTCCTTTTCAGTGGCAAAATCACCTAAAAGTCATAACAACAAAATCTTTTAGAATGAAGGAGCTCAATTTATATTTATTTTATCACAGCATACTGAGGCTGTGATTTTTTAGGTGTCTTTATTATCTCAATAATTTACTTCAGAAGTAAAGAAGTTTTGTTTATCTCATTTTAAGATGGTCGCCCCTGGCTGCTACATGAAGCCCAGCACTAGAGAAACTTGAGCCAAGTATTTTATAACACAGCATACAGCATTTTAAACACTGGGAAAACTGATGACAAACACTGAGCTAATAACAATAATTGTATAAAGTAGGTGTGAGGCTAATGAGGCTGTATTGATTGCCACTTCTTTATGTACTAAATATATATTTTACTAGATTCTACGTGGTAGGAGGCTGTTCAAATTATCCACAGAGGGCTGTTTGGCCATCTGCAATAAAGTTCCAAAGGAGTAGAAGGAAGGTTTCAGTTCAGCTTTCAATAACCTATGGCAGAGATTTTGGCCTGAATCCAGACTTCTGTTCCAGCTTTAGATTTGGCCCACTGTCAACATCTGCAAACCTAACTTGCATGGCTTGCACAATTCAGCACTTAATAATTAAATATTAAATTTAGCCACTTAATACTTGACAGATTTATGCACAGGAAATGAAAACTGTTTGGCCAGAATGGCCAAAATACAATAGAAGAACTCGTGTACTACTTTGGATATGACATAGTTCATTGTATTTTTCACATGTATACCTACAAATAGTGAGCATAATTAAGAGGGAAGGGACATTCCCATTAAAACTATTGTACAGTTAATGTTTATACAGATTATGTATATGTGTGAAATAGAAGATATTTTTGAGAAAAAGAAGACTGAAAGAAATGCTATGCCAGGAAAGCTCTGGGGAACTCAAAACAGCACCAATCACTGCTTTCTCAGCTATTTTATTAGGAGTAGAAAATACTGTAAGTACAGACTTGTAGCTGAAGTTCCTGGCAGCCACTGTTAGTATTGACCACAGTGGGGCAGAATTAACTGCCGATCATTTTTGCAAGTCCAGGCTAAATAACGATCTAGAAAGCGTGGGTCCAACTTAACCCTGTTATCCTTAGCATGCCAGTCACTATGCCTGTCTCCACACCACTACAATAAAAAATGGAGATGTGTTTGCCTAATTTTAATAAATAGAGAGTCCCAAACATGCAAAAAATAAGCTTTATTTAAACAAAGAAGGAAAGGAACAGTTAAAATTACCTCATTCTGATACCTGTTTTTCTCCTTCCTCATGAGTGAAACACTTCTGTGTCCAGTAATGTACCATGTTTAACATTGTTCTGCTGAACAATACTTTACTTTCCTTTTTCTATGCAATAATGAGAGCTGAGTATATTATTGCACAGAGAACAGGACATGTAATATATTTCATATTTCTTGTACAAATAGGTTAGCACATACAGTTTTGATGTAACATTAAGTGTAATACTTTGTTTCTTCAAGTTCTTCAAATGGGATATATGGACTGACTGACTCTGCTCATGGGAAAAGACTGCTGCGTATCCCTGATACTTCTTCACTCTAGAACAGTTAGAGCAGCTGCCTGGATGGTTTACATCCTCCCTGGATGGTTTACAGCTGTGCTAGAGCTCAAAATTGTATGATTAAAAGCCCAACATCTCAGTTTTCACACAAAGCTGAGAATCATAAAGATTTAGACATAATAGTCATCAAAAAAAAGTGGAAAAAACCCCAACACAACCAAAACTAAGAAGCAAAGTACAGTTTGATTACAGAAAGTACAGTTCTGAAACTTCTTTTTTTACACATGGACATTTAGTGTATTTAGATGTGTGAATAGAGTTTTAGGTACTAGAATTGTGATTAGCTGGTGATTTTTAAAAGGTGGTTTCTTCAGAAAGGAAAAATGAGATAGTTCCTATGTATATTTATATATCTTACCACAACCTAGCTAGTTTTGCTTCATGTTTAACAGAAAGTTAAAACATTTAATACTTATTTTCAAATGAAACGGAATATTTATTTGTATCAAGATGCCCGCAGGTATGAATAATTTTTAAGCCTTCAGTTCAACCCCATGTTTACCAAATAAATTTTGGAAGTATCTGGAACAAACTATCTTCCTCTGTTAGTTAAACTGGAACTATTATTAATATATGAAAAGTAATAAACTTTTCAACTAATTTAGCTATTTCTTATCATGTCTTCATTTCATGGACAGTATTATGTCTCTGATTTCTCTACTGCCCTACATTCCTAATTCATTAAGTAAATGAAATTCTCACTTGCTTATAAATCAGATATATTTTGTATGGTTTTTTTTTTTTCTTTTCTTCTTGGACACTGAGATATTGTCTGGCTTTTAATTACAGATTGCACAATAAAAAAAAATGTAGTGTGTCCTCAAGGCTAAAATGCCATTTTGATCGAATCATCCATCTTGCATTTAATTTTCACTTCTGACACAAGCCACAGCTTTTGTCAGGAAGAATTCTTGTTTGGATGTTAGCTTTTTATATATTGCGAGAGAAAGCTGTCTGATGCATTCCCTTAACCCAACAGCATAGTCAGAAACATTCACAACCATTGTGAAATGACTCAAGAAATCAGCTATTTAGAATGCATGAAGATCACACCAGAGGTTTCAAGAGTCTTTTTTAAGCTCCTTTCTTCCTAAGAAATCTTCCCTTCCATGGATCTCTGTCACTGGATACATTACGAAACTAGAAACAGAAATTGCCACATTAGATCAGTACAATGTTCCTAAAGGTGACTGCTATAAGACATTTTTGAATAAATGAAAACAAACCAAATATGCAGCCTACACTAGGTGGCTATAGGAAAGTTCATTCTTGCTGCACATTACTTACTTATGTTCTGCAACATCACCAAAGGTAAGTATTCTGCAGTTCAAAGGAATGGAGTATTGAAAAAACACTACCAAAGAGCAACAGTGAGGAACATTAGCAGTTTTCTGCTACTGCTAAGTGAAGATTTAGCCTTAAATATTCTTAAAAGATAGAAGTGAATCCATAGGACCTTCGAGGTCCCTTCCAACCCAAAGCATCCTGTGGTTCTGTGTTTCTACACTTCAGCCTGCACTATGAAATAACGTGGACTTTTTCCTACTAGTGTTTTTATCACATCTGCTAAATGATTGAATGTAGAATGGAATTTAACATGGACTGATTTAAAATACAAAATATAAATACACTACAAAATATAAAAATACAGACATACATATATAAAAAACCCCAAACCCAAAACCTAAATAGGCACTTTGTTTTGTCGTTTGCCATACAGGAAACTTGCAGAACAAATACCAAATTTAGATCTTAGCCACTGAGTCTACATCAGCCTCAACAAGGAATATATAAACCATAAATGTTTCTTTACTTTGTTTACACTGAGGTCTTACATTTCAAACACTGAATAAATAGCCCTTGGTCAATTCCTTTGACTTAATTTGGTTTCATATCATTTAGGGGTTTTACTACTACTACTACTACCACTATTATTATTGTTGTTATTAAATATTTTCACTAGTGGACTCTGTAAGTCGATATGCTCTTCTTTCTCCTTTTCATAAGATGCATTTTACCTCAGTCCTCTACACCTTTAAGGAAGAATGTTTAGTGCTTAACACTCTACTCATAGAGTTAGTGGAAATAATGTAGTTCACACCAATCGATATATCTTAAGTTGAGATATAGAATTCTCCCTTCAGGAGAGGCTAAACATGAGGAAACTGGATGCCAATTATTTTACAGTACATGACTGTGATTCTAAGTGAAGATTAAAATTATAGTAGATTTAATAATGCATTTTAAGTGGTAGTCAATAGCAGCACATAGATAGTGTTGATAAACTAATTCCAAAAGAAACACTGACTAGTTTACTAAAAAAATATGGAACATCATTTAATACCTCAAGGAAAACACAGTCAAAGACACATACAATCTTCATCATATCTACCAGATTAGTTCAGACAGAGCATGCTGATGGGAGATAATAGGAAGAATATGTTTTTCACAGTTATCTAACATATCTGCATAGACACTGATCATTAAGATCTTATTTATCTAAGAGAGTATATGACACAAATGGCTCATTCTGACTTTGTAAAAAAATAATGAAAACAGGGTAAGGAAAATATAAAATAAAGGTGGATGTATACAGACGCGCACATGCATCTCCACATATGATTATTCTTCATATTATGAATTTATGCATATGTGTGGTCTTAAGTGTGGGTATGGGAGAGAATAGTAATTTATCCTCTCTGCAAGTGGTCTTTTTTTTTTTTCTTTTTAAATGGATAGGATGCCAACTTGGAGCATTTATGCTAAGTTAATATACATGGCCAACGTATATTTTATAGTTAAGCAGCTTAACAGAACTAGCAGAAGAATGCTATTGAAGATTCAGAACCATTTCTCAAAAATGCAGAAATGTTAAAGACTCCTTGCATTATCACAGTGCAGTCTGTTGCAAATGCATTGTGATACAGTTTTTAATTATATAGTTAAATATGTAAGTTTTGCAAGATTAGTTTCTGAGGAAAATAAGACAAAGTCTTAATATAGGAAATGTCAGTCTTCCATAGCACCAGTGATGTTGCCAGCCTTGCTAATAAATAAAATGAGATTAAAATTCAGCAGAATATGTAACTATTGATGACTTGTTGCAGTTTTGTGTAGCTGGGTTTTAATGGAGAAGGGGGGTGCTGCCGAGATGGCTTCTGCAAGAAGCAGCTAGAAGCTCTCTGCAGGCCCCAAGGAAGTAAACATCAGCCGATTCAAGGCCAGAGGTGCTGCTGACCAGGGCTGAGCCAATCGGCGATGGTCACAGTGCCTCTGTGAATCACATTTAGGAGAAAAAAGTATGCTGACAGATGCATTTGCCACCAGAGAAGGGAGTAAGATGTAGGAAGCTGTGCGGACACCAAGGCCAAGGAAAAAGGAGGCGGGGCGGGAGAGAAGAATGAGGCACTCCGGGTGCCAGAGAGAGAGATTCCTCTGCAGCCCATGGAGAAGACCATGGTGGAGTGGGTGTCCCCTCGCAGCCCATGGATAAGGATGGGGAGCAGAGACCATCTACAGCCTGTGAAGAGACTGGCCCATGCCACAGCAGGTTTGCCAAGAGGCTTGTGACTCTGTGGAGGACCAGGGTGGAACAGTCTGGCCCCGAAGGTCAGCATCCCATGGAAGGGAGCTGTGCTGAGGCAAGTGGTGAGGAAATGAGAGAGGACTCATGCTGCAGACGTTCGTGGATACGACTCTTGTCTGGGTGGGACCCCACAGTGACGCAGGGGAAGGGGGTGTGTGTGTGGAATGCCCCCCCAGATAAGAAGGAAAACAACTCAGGAGGAATGGACTGAAAACCCCCATTCCCCATTCTCTGCCCCTCCCTGCTCCACGATGTGGGGAGGAAGGGAGTGAATTTATAACTAAAGTCTGCAAATAAGGGAAAGGTGGGGGAAGTAGAAGTGTTAAGGTCTGGAGAAGGAAAGCATCTTGTGAAGAATTGCTGGAACCCCACTCCCCATGCCCTGCCCCACCATGTTGTGGGGGGGAAGAAGGGAGAAAGATCATGCATGAAATTTAAGTCTGCTAAGAAAGGAGGGGTGGGGGGAAGGTGCTTTAAGACCTGGCCACACTTCTCATTACCGGACTCTGGTTCACTGGCTGTGTAGTTGTAGTGTAATAAATTACTTTTCTTTATTCTGTGTTAGGTCTGTTTTGCCCATGACACTAATTGCAGAGTGATCCCTCTGTCTGTATCTTGACTCCTAAGCCTCACAATATATATATTTTCTTCCCTTTTCGGCTGAAAAGGGGAGTGATAGAGCAGCTTCAGTGGGCATTCGGCCTCCAGCAGGGCCAAACCACCACAAAACTATTGGTGAAATTTCATTTATATTTGTTTTCCACTCACCTGCAAGGATGCAAGAAGACTGAATGGCCAAATAGAAAGAAAATTGAAATTACAATGAATGAAATACATATAAAAACTAATATTCAAAACTTAAAACTACCGGTTGTGTCCCTTTTTCAGAAAAAATTTCTCCCTCACCCCCAATTTCAAAACAAAGCAAAATACTTAATATGTTTTGAAAGTTCTAGGGTATATGCTAATTCTTACACTTACTTAGGTACTACATAGTTAAAGAATTAAACATCTTTGTCCAGGAAGTAAAATAAAAATCATTTAAACTGCAGGAACTCTCCATCAACAAGCCACAATTTTTCAGCTATGTTATAATGCAAGAAAAGGAAAGATGTTTTGCCAAGAACCCATGCTGAACAATAAATTCATACACTTCTAGCAGCAGACTATCTGATAATTAATCTTTGATTAATGACTTTAATTTAGACATTGCAATTACTTTTGCAAAGACTGTAACAAGCATAGTTACAGAAGATTCTTTAAGTGTTATTCGCACTAATTCTATTGAAATCAGGCTTGGTTTTACTCTCTTCTAACCTTTCCTTTATCCAACCCAGACTAATTTTTAAGTGCAGATGGAATTTGGTTTTATTTTGATCTTTCCTATGTTTGAATTTTTATTCATGCTTCAAGTTAATTTCTGTCTTTAATCTTGCAATTTGCTTTGTTACTGTACTCCTGAATCTTGTTTAATCTTACAGAACTCAAGAATCTGAAGCTCAGAGCAGATATTTAAATTTGATCTCAGACACTATTTCAACTTCACTGTGAACAATTCTGAGTATAAATTGTATCAATAACTTTATAGCTGAGTGCTATACAGTGCGGTTTAAATGTCCATCTATGTAACAATAGACAATTAAAACATTTGCAGCAAAAACTTCCCTAATTTTAATTTTATATATTTGAAGCCACTGGATTTATAGCAATCTTTTTACAGATTGTCTTCTACATTTTGGCCATGTTTTTTTGACGAATATGTCCATTTCATTAGCAGCAACGCATCAGTACCTGAATCCACCTCAAAATCATTGTCCTAACATTATATGCTGCCAGAGAGATTTATTTTGCCCTGCCTCATAGATGACACTCATTCACTCACTCTCATTGCCGTTTCCATCTTTTCTCTATCATGTTCCATTTGCAGTTTTATGCAGCTTTTGGGACGCCCAGGTTGCTCCTTTTCCTCTTGGAGTCACTAATTCTTTGCAGTACTTTCTGTTTCCAGTAAAGGGCTTAAAATTGGTTTGCACTTTCTTTTTTCTGCCTGGAAGCTGGAAAATTCAAGTCATCATTCTGGGGTCGCTGGACAGCTAGTTACTTGATCTCAAACAACTAATTCAGAGTCTCCAGGTTTTCCGTACAGCATACGTGCAGTGAGAATGAAATGTTCAAAATTAATCGAATTAGAACATATTCACTGTTCAGGACAGATAAGCACATTTCTGTTCAGGCACAGAAATTCTGTTGGTAATGTGGTGAACCAACAGTGCAAAAAATGAGTTAAATATTGTCAATAACATTTCCAAACTTTCATTGATTTTTCAGTATTAAAATCAGCTTACGCAGAAAGCAATAACTACTGCACTGTTGTAACAACTTTCCTTTTTTTAAAGTCAGTGTTATAGGAAAGGAAATAAGAACCAAAACAATTAAGATATTTAATGAGTTCAAAATGCTTTCATCAATATAGAAACACTCATAATACATTTTCTCAGAAGACATGCCTTCTTTTGCTAATTAAAATACTTGAATTCAAGAAACAGAAACAAAATACAAAGCATTCAAAAACATGTCCCCAATCACTTGCTCCAGCTATTAATGGGTAGAAGAGAGTATCACAGATTGCGTATTGATAATTGCCTGGCTTTCCAGAGCCAACACAAGTATGAAAACACTCCTTGATGAGATTTCTAAAGCCCACTGAAGTACTGGGCAGGTCACCATTTGCTAATACAGCTCATTTTCGCTTCTTGAATAGGATTTTGTTTTCTGTAACTGAAAATTAATTTGGGGTGGACGATAAAGCAACTGCCCCATTTCACACATAAGCACTTCCTCCCTTGCTAAACTACTTCTCCTGGCCTAGACAAAAGGATCATGATAAAACTAGTCATGTAGGTAACACATTCCGTGTCTTTTTTTCTACCGTTTTAGCAAGGATTATGTCAAGTTCTGTACATTAGCTACAGGAATTTCTAATAGACTTTTCAGAAGACACCAGACTCTCACAGTTTTTTGCTGATTGCTTTATTTCAATTTTCAAATCAGAGTTTGTGTAATTACATTTAAAAAAAAAAGAACATTTCCAACCTTTTCCAATTTGAAATGTCATTGTTTTAGCCATCCTGTTTGCCTGCACCACTCATTTTCTCACGCTTCTCATGCTCTGCAGCTGTTGATAGCTCTCATTTTCCTCCTTCACTGGTTTTTAACAGTTCAGCAAGCATAAATTCTGCAGCTTGTTAATCCTGGGAATCATTTCCCTCAAACTCACTGTCTTGTTACAGTGTAACTTTACTTGGCTCCTGCCTTGCAATTTGAATTTCTTCCAAGGCTGCTGCTGTATGAAAATTTTTAGGCTTGTGTATTCTTTTGCAATTGGGCAGCTATTGGATAGTTGCAGCCGTTGCCTCCAAGAGATGTCTAGCTTATGCACTAGAGGTTCTTTGGTCAATCCAGTCAAGTCAGGAGCTTAGCATAAGCCCAAGAGCTGTGAGGTTTGAAGGAGATTTTAGGTGAAAACTTAGGACATAAGAAGAGAGTTCTGCTAAAGACATAAGAGGCAAATCAAAAGGAATGAACTAAGTGAGAAATGCACAGAAAGACAGGAGCATTAAGGAGATAAAGTGGAACAAAGCATGAGACCCCAGAGGAATGAGAAGGACAAAGATGTCAGTAGAATTATTTTCTGCTAAAATAACTCAGTAAGGATTCATAAACTTTGCTTCAGAAAACTTTAGCCCCAATGATTTCAATTATTTTATTGATTCAAAGGAAACCATATTACCTTGTAATATGGTATTTAGTTTGCAGTTTTCTCTATCATTGGGCACTACCTGCTACAAGGTACGTGTAAAGAATCAGTTATTAGGCACTGGCAGTAGCTTTTTCTAGGAGCAGAAATTCTTGTTTCTGTCATGATAGCTGTCCTTTATTTGGTTGGAATCATCAAATGATAAAAACAACCTTTTAAATTCATGTTTTCCTATCCACGTACCCCAGAAGGTCATCTTTTTTTGTCCTTCACTATATCCCACATACCTACACAACACCATTGACTTCAATATATACATTTATTTCACAGACATAAAAGAAATTGTATGTCCAAGAACTTAGCCACCAAGTACTTTCTAATCCTTTAGAATTAAAAAATCAAAACCAAAGCAAAGCAAACCAACTCAAACCAACCAACCAACCAAAACACCACAAACCAAAACTCAACAAAGCCAAACAAAATTCTAAATAAAATCCTGCATAGCACACCATTAGCATTCTACGCATGGCAAACAGACACTTTCCATGTGAAGTCCATTAGCACATCCAAGTTTCTAGTGTATTGGCCTTTCTTGATGATCAAATAACACCTTCCAGACCAACATGGCAAAGGCTTATGTTGGCATAAGGACAAGGCCCTTACGAGGACAGGCTGAGGTTCTCTCTAGCCTGGAGAAGACTGAGGGGTGACCTCATTAATGTCTATAAATAAGTAAAGGGTGAGTGTCAGGAAGATGGAGCCAGGCTTTTCTCAGTGATGTCCAACGATAGGACAAGAGGCAATGAGTGCAAGCTGGGGCATAGGAGTTTCCATGTGAACATAAGGAAAAAAATTTCACTCTGAGGGTGACAGAGCACTGGAACAAACCGCTTAGAGAGGTTGTGGAATCTGCTTCTCTGGAGACATTCAAAACCTGCCTGAATGCATTCCTGCATGACCTTATCCAGGTGATCCTGCTCTAGCAGGGGGGTTGGAGTAGGTAGCCTTTCAGGTCTCTTCCAGCCCCTAACATTCTGTGATTCTGTGAACAGTTTTGAGAACTTTAGTTTCTTTTAGTCTTCTCTTGGCATCTAGCAGCTCAATTAAATGTTGAAAAAGTCATGATAATGAATATCGCAACAAAACGTATGAATTTGTCACAAAATATATAGCTCTGATTTTCAGGGTATAGACAAATCTCTGAAAGATTTCTGTTACCTAAAGCATAGGCATGCTATTTATTCCTCTGCCTTTGCCACTTTGCGTTTGAGCAGTTTTATATAAAGATTTCTCAAAGACTTTTTCTTGCCTTGACTGGGAGACAGACACAGACTGAAATCCATTAGTTCAGGGGCCCATTACAGCAGGGTTAAAACATAATGGACACAGACGTTTATATGTTTTCACTTGCCTGAAAGCACTTTATCTTTTTTCACTGCAACAATTACCAACAACATTCTTCCTCCTTATACTTTAGTAACATATAGCTTCCTGAAGACAGAAATTGAGATCTATAAAACTTCCTGAGAGTATAAAAAGAAATATTTCATCATTCTTACTTACTACTACTAATATGCTTAGTTTATCCTTTATTTGTATCCTTTTATGCTTAATGATATCTTTCATTTTTTGAATGCTCACATTTCAGCCGTTTACTTTCAGCTTTTGCAATATTCTACCCCAAGAGCTACTGGTTGTCAAGCTCCATCAGATATATCTACTCACTTCCAACATCTTTTCCTTTCACACAACAAGTAATACTTTAACTTGACCCATCTGTCTTGCAACTAATCTTCTTGAGTTTTGCTTCTCTGCTGTGAATGATGCTCCAATTCTCCTTCTACCTCCTAACAATTTTCATTAAATTAATCACAATCTGGACTTGGAAACTACAGTTAATACTAGTTAACTACTAGTTAACGACCAATACTTAGTATTGAAGGATATTTGAGGGGAAAATGTGAATTCTTTATTTGTTCAATAGTAATCTGCTGACCTTTTAGGTTGTTTTTCAAATAAAACCATGGCTTATAGTATTTCTCCTTAAAAATAACTTTAGATAATCATAAGTAAACCAAATCTACTACTAAATTCATAAGACAAGTAGAAAATAAAAAGACAAGTCCTGTAATCACTGTAGGTGAAAATTTCTAAAGCTGCAGAAGAGTCTACCATGAAAGGCAAAATACTTTGCCTCAGCTGGAAACAGCAATTTCCTGACAGAACAGAATTGATTAGGTAATTGTATACTACTAACAAGTACTGAGTATAGCAAAGCTCTACCATGCTTTAATATTTAAAAAGTAGAATGTTGTACTGGAGGTGGAATTGTCAAATATTTTACATGTTATTGGTTAAAAGTTTCTAACAATTATTTTAAAGGATGCATTTGAACTTAAACTCTCCATATCTGTTTCATGTGCAGTTAAGAAGGCACATTGGTGGCAATACGTTTCATCATACCACTCTTTTATGATGCTTCTTTTATGATTTCCCCACCTGATTTTATGTTTTTTAATTATTTCTTAATAATGAGTATTCCTTTATGCAAAAATTAACTACAAAGAAAATGCCTTAATATACTACTGAATATTACAGTTTTATGCCATCAATATACAAAAGCTTGGACAAAAAAAAAGTCAGATGAATGTTAATTTAAATGCATAATTGAACATTAAATGTATGAAGCATGGTTTATCAAACTAGGACTCTTAATGAAGACTGAAATAAGCTCAAAGGCTCAGGGGGACAGCTAAGAATGCCTCATGGTCTGACACAGAAAATGGAGTAGTGTGCGTAAATCTGAGAAGTCGAACAGGGAAGATAGCTCCTGCAACAGGTGGTAGTGTAAGAATTACCCTTAAGGAGTGGTAAGAGAACTGAAAATGAAACCAAGAGATATATGGCATGAATTTTTCGTTCATTTTTACAACTATCTCAAGTCATAACCATTGCAACCTTTAAAATTAAAATTTCCAGGAAACATTAATAAACATGACAAAAGTGTAATGAACAGCACAAAAACTGTAGTTTAGGGAAAGCTAACATTCTTAGGACTGGCCATACATGGAAAAAATACCAAAGACTCTACTGCAATGCTAAGAAATACAATTAAAATCCTTTCCTGGAAAAGACAGTATACAATGTTATGTTGGAGGAACATACCCAGTAGTCCTCCATTTCTTTAAATCTTCAGCTCATGGATATAATTTCAGGCTTTCTAGATAGAACTTCAGCCAACAGACTTCCATTAATAGCCAAACCTCTTTTAGACACTGAAGAAGCAGCATCACAGATATGACTGAGATTCAAAATTTAGAACGCTGTCTACAGCCATAATTAACTGCAAACGTTGGACGATGTCCAGAGCTGCAGTCCTTTGCTTAGAAGTCTGCCTATAACAGAAGGATCTATATTAAATCCAAGTTAACCCAGAATACCATTTTAATGCAGAGCATTCTCCACTCATTTTAAGGCAGAGAATACTGCAGACAGAAAATACAGTGGGATTTTTTGGATACCCCTTAGTATTATCTATTGGAACATTTCAGCTATAAAATTTATTTTTTTCTAAGAGTGAAATTAAGAAAAGTAAATTATTTTCCCCACTTTAAAAATAATTTTGTAGAAATCGAAATCTTCCATCATAACACAGGGAACTAAGCAGGAAATTGTCTTTTACATCAGAAATACTTCAGACATTTCCATAGAAAATGGACCTAATTCGGAAGGATGCAGGCCTTGAATTTATTTTAACAGGCATACATTGCACAAAGACGTGTAAAACTTAGACTTAGAATCACAGAATTATAGAATCATTTAGGTTGGAAAAGAGCTTTAAGAGTTCAAGCATTAACTTACACTGACTAGTCCAATCACTAAACTATGGCCCTAAGCACCACATCTATGTTTCTTTTTAATACCTCCAGGGATGATGACGCCACCACTTCCCTGGGCAGCCTATTCCAATGATTGATACTTTCAGTCAAGAAATTTTTCCTAATATCCAATCTAAAATGCCCCATGTGCAACTTGAGGCCATTTCCTCTTATTCTATCACTCTTGTTACCTGGGAGAAGAGCCCAACACCCCTCTTGTTACAACCTCCTTTCAAGGAGTTTTAGAGAGTAATAAGGTTTCCCCTTGTCCTCCTTTTTTCCAGGCTAAACCACCCCAGTTCCTTCAGCCACTCCTCGTAAGACTTGTGCTCTAGAATCTTTACCAGCTTCAGTGCTCTTCTAATCTTTGAAGATTTCAGCTTTATACAATCATAGAATCATACAATCATGGTTAGAGTTGGTAGAGCAGGGACACCTCTCATTAGACCAGGCTGCTCAAGGCCCCATCCAACCCAACCTTGAACATCTGCAGGGAGGGGGCAGCCACCACCTCCCTGGGCAACCTGTGCCAGTGCCTCACCAGGTATAGCGCATGACAAATTCATTACAGATTTTTCTTGTCACCACACTTATGTCCCTGAGAACAGCATCCTATGTCTATAGCAGTTGTTATATTTGCGTCTAGAACTATTTCTTAAGGCTTCTTGATCCACTGCAGTGGATCTATCTATAGATACACAGACGGACATACAGAGACACACTTAAATGCTTTTCCTTTTTATATTCTTCTCCTGCAGGCTGAAGTGCTTGGCTGAAAAGATGTGATCTAGGCAGGTGGTAGTAGGAAAAGATGGAAAAAAATAGCAATGAAGAAAAGACAAAAATTTCTGTAACCAACTGAGGATGTGCTTTGACAGCCTTAAGATCTACCAGAGTTGAGTCTTCACAGTCCTATGAGATCTAGCAAAAATCTGCAAAACTGATGGGAAAAGTATGCCTCTGTTCTTGACCAGAGGCAAGTCTCTATAGAGAAACAAAGCTTCTACCTGTTCCACTTTATCATGGCTCAGCCCCAGCTGGCAGCTGAGCACCACGCAGCCATTCACTCACTCCTCCCTGCTCCTGTGGGATGTGGAGGAGAATCAGAAGAAAACAGTAAAACACGTGGCTTGGGATAAGGCCAGTTTAATGGGACAGCAAAGGAAGAAGAATATAACTACAACAGTAGTACTTGGAATATACAAAGTGTGTGATGCACAATGCAATTTTCTCACCACTCAGAAACCCAATGCCCAGCCCATTCCTGAACAATGACCCCTCCTCCCCAGACAGACTCCATTATATGCAGAACATGACATATGTTATGAAATATTCCTATGGCTAGTTTGGGTCGATTCTCCATTTCCTTGTGAAAGTTAACTCTATCCCAGTCAAAAAAACAGGACACACTTCGGCTACTATCTTCAGGCACTTAAGGTTGTGCTATGAAATAAACCCCCTGTGGCAAGGGGGTAAGATTTCTATGATCCTTGGGGTCCCTTCCAAGCCAGATCATTCTATGCTTCTATAATTCTAACAGTCCAAATAAAAATAATTAAACCAGAATGGGAACAAGAATGTTTGATTCTAATTTTTCAGATTATTCAGAGAAGAAAAAAAAAAATCAAACCAACAAAACACACAAGAAATGAAACACATTAAAAGTGTGTTAAAAGAAAACAAAAACCAAACCAACCCAAACACATTAAAAGCACATAAATTACAACTGCAGTCAAATATTCCAGAGTCAGTGAAAAGGAACACTGAGTCATCCACAACACATTACTTCAAGTTCCTGGGATACATATATTATCGTGTGTTTAATTGTGTGTTTTCATATACCATTTTTTCCCAACATAACTTCTGCTTCACTCATTGCACTGGCCAGACTGTGCCCTCAGGATGAACTTCTACATCACAGCCAAGCATCGCAAGGCACCAATGGGTTGTGCTGTGGTTAAGTCAGTTATACGCTTCTCTGAAACAAGGGACTCTTTCTTGACACAGCCATGCAGTCCCTGCATGGTGATGGACAAGAAACATAAATCACAGGTGTCACCTGCAGCTTCAATATGCTTCTGGAGTTATCATAATATTCTCATAATATGATTCAGCCCCTGGGATCCTGCAAGTGCTTTGTTTACTTAACTAGTAACGGAGGCCTGTTTTGAATAAATAATGTCTTACAGCATGCAAAATAGTCTAAAAGAATGAGCTGACAACTTTGAGAATTTTGGCCTTCATCTTTTCCTGTCTGAATTTTATAAGTACATAAAAAGAGAAAATATCTAAAAGGTATGTGAAAAAAAAGATCTTTAATAAAACAAAGCATCCTGAAACTATCACAGAAGGAAACAGCTAATGACAATATTCTGGAAAAAGGAATCTTGCTGGTTCAAAATAAATATGGTGAAACTAACTGAAAAGGGCATGTTGCATTACTATATCTTTTGTCTGTATTGTCTACCTTATGCATTGATGAAAAATATTCTTCACCTGAATAGTGATCAGAAATTGCATTAAGGCTGCACACAGAATCTTACTGCTGTCATTTCTTAAATTCTTAGGCTCTGGCTTTCTTACATTAATATTTTAAACACATCTCTATATCACATCATCTACATATGTAATTATTCATTCAAAGCATGGCATATATTACAGAACTTAGCAATACTTCAGAGAAAGAAATCGGCTGTTCAAGAGAATTCTCCTAAACAAAAGAAACTTGTCAAAAGAAAGATTAAAGAATGATGCTCATAATCAGAACTAAAACGCTTGGGGTTATGCATTGCTGCCTTAAAGGTCAGGAAAGAATGGGTTCAAAATGTAAGCTAAATGCAGAAGTATTTAAAGCAATAGGGGAAAATGCACCTGGATAGAAATGTGTGGGTGCATGAGAGACATAAAAACTTCTTTTCTTGTGGATTTTCCGCTCCTTTAGAGACAATTTCTGTACACAAGATGCATCCAATACCTACCACTGGTATTTCATCACTTCACATATAGAGTTCTTATGCATATTCACGATTATTGATTTCTTTTACTGCCCATTCGTTTATCCCTGATACTTTTTTGCAATTAGAATAATTCAAAGGACAGTATGTCAGCCAACTAAGCGACTCACGCAGAGCCCCGACTTTTGCTGTACATCAATATGCATAGTTTTCTGTAACTTCAGGAGTGCTTGATTATGATTCTCAACATATTCAATCAGAAGGGGTTCTGAAGAGATTTTCATTTCAATTATGCATGCCTCATTATCATACTTTTAGTGAAGCGGAAAGTACATTACAAGGTGAGAGCCAAAAATGATGAGATGAAAAGCACAAAGTGTAAGTATCTTAGAAGGATTTCTAAATTTGTCTGAAATAATATTAATTCACAATAATATTAATCACCCTTTCTATAACACTGCATTTTTACATGGCACTTTACAATCAGCTCGTCAGAGCATCTTTCACAAGATCAGGTACAGCACGAAGCTTCAGTAAAGAAAGCACACAGTTATCACTGGGGAGACAAACAAAGCAGAAAGTATGCTATGATGCAGTGGGATTTGAGATGTTTCACTGAGGTTGAAAATAGGTGCTCAGAAAACAGGAAAGCGGGTAGCTGAGAGTAAATGGGGCACTGCTATGGGAGCCAGAATTGATGGAGATGAAACCTTAGGCTAATAGAGGGAGATAAAACAAGAGCAAAGCAACATATAATTAGGAGATATTTGGAGCATGACACTGAGGGCAGTGGATCAGAAAGTACAGCATGGTTTGGAAAGAGAAGAAACTTGACTCTGAAGGTAAAAGAACACAAAAAGATTTAAACAGAGAAATGATGTGGTTAGAAGATCATGACTTTCAATGGTTTTTTTTGTTAGACCGGTGGGCGGAAACTCTCAGAATGGATAGATGGGCAGAGAAGAAAGGGGATGGATAGATATGAAGGGACTAACTGAAGAAGCAGTTGGAAAAATTTAAGAACTACAACCAGGAAAGAAGTAGAGTGGTGATAAGCTCAGGAAGGAAGAAACTGGATGAGGAATGAGAATGATGTACTGTGACAAAGATGCCTGAGACAGCAGAAAAGGCATAGGAAATAACAGAGAAATCTAAGTTTAACAGTAAGACTGGTTTTGGCAGAGCAAAATACAGTAAGTCCAGATTGCACATAGGTTAGAATAGGGCTGATGGAGGAATAGCATAGGTACCTTTTATTTATACCAAAGAAAATAAAAATCAAATTCAAAGAGGGAGGATGAAGTTTGCATGTGAACAGAAGAAAAAAAAAATAATTAGGTAAACCCTAGATAATATTCATACAGGAAAAAAGTCAAAAATACATGAAATATAAATTCTTACTGCAAATGTATATTTCTTAATAGAAATAAACAAGATAAAAATTGCAAAGTAGACAAAAGAAAGATAGAAGGAAAGTGAGAGCAATAGCATAGATTAAAAGTTTATGAAAATGTAAAGGATGGGTTAACAGAAAACATGAAATTAAAGGCTAGGAGATTCAATAAGAAGCAGGGGAAGATGAAAAAATCTTCCTGGGTTATGAGATTATTCATATGAAGAAACTGCATTTATAGTAAGAAATCACATTGACCATTGGGACTTTGAGCACCCTCTTTTAGTGAAACATGTCACTGCCCACAGCAGGGAGGCTGGATTAGTAGGTGATCTTTAAAAGTCCTTTCCAACCCAAACCATTTTATGGTTCTACGATTATATTCCCAGAACTTTAAGAGACTACTAACAAGCCTGATCTACCATCAGAGAATGGGCGTGCTTTTGAATAAGAACCAAATATTCATTTAACGGGCGACCGAGGATATGACAGTACAATAAGCATTAAAGAAGCACTAAAAGAAAGTGCTATACAGACCTTGGGGAAAATAATTAGAACTATAATGCTGTGTAATGTATGTTTGACAAATGTGAACTTATAAACAGTGGCAGATACTTACCGTATGGTAGACATATTAGAAAATCTGCAACAGATTTAAGTACTGCTCTGTAGCTTTCTGATTTCTTCTCCTGAATAAATGACTCACCTTAAAGTATCTAAGCATAGCAGATACTTTAAAAAAGGGTAATTTTAATGAATCTTTTTAAGCTTATGGACTGTCAATAATTTCAAACAAATTCAGGTGTTGAGAGTTTGAAAGAGTCATGATGAATCAGAACAGGCACTGGCTTTCCTCACAAAAATTAATATAGCATTATATGATAACACATCTATAGAATAAATGAGCCACCTCTACTACTAGGAAAGGACATAAAGACTGCAGCAAAAATGAAAGGTGTTTGATAAGCTTGTTTGCATGACAGAAAACACTGTTCTTCCCACTTCTAAAGTCAGAGCAACAGTGCAAAGGCTTCCGTATTTAATTATTTGCTATATAAAGACAAAACATCTACAATTTCCTTTACCTCATGTACTGGAAAAACACTAGTAAAGGACAATACAACAAATCGGAGCTTTAGAATGATCAGTGGGTAGAAGCAGGCTTTCAGAAATTGTTAGTGCACACATGACAAAAAACATCACCTGTGCCTATTTAAATGGAATTATTAAAATTCTCAAATCTAGAATTTTATTCAAGAACTGTAGGGGGAAAATAGAAAAAGTAATGAATTTTCAAAACTCACTGAAATTTGTACTTACTTAGGTGGGAATTGCATCAGTTTCCAGTTTCAAGCAAATTTGACACAGAATTGTTGAAATACGCCTTTGAGTTGGTAGTGAATATAATAAAGTTAATAGCTGTTAAATCTTTTTTACAGGAAAATGTTATTTACTTCAAATATGTGTACACTGATTTATTATTTTATTGTAAAAACATGACTAAGTAAGCCCTCCACAGCAGCCAAAAGAGATTTTTGTATAAAGAAGTTGTTACTGTACTTCCTTAATTGCCATGGACAATTTAGCAAGAACAAATATAGAATCCAATTTGCTTATGTGTTTACACATCTTTTAAAAACAGTTCTGTTCAGTTCCAATAGTGCAATAGTGGATTTAATTACTATATAAAATCATTTAGAACAGCAGAATTGAAAAAGTAGGGCAAAATGCTCTTCACATTCCTGGAAAGCACTTAAAGACAAAAAAAACCCCAAAGTAAACTTTCTCTTATTCCTTTATCATAACACCATATTCAGGATTAGAGGGTTACCCTCCATTAAATATGACAGCATTTAAAGATTCATGGGTTTTATCACTCTTGCAATTGCAAGACATGGAACTAATTTATCTGTGTGAATTTCAACACAGTTGCCTCAGTCTTCCTTGAAAACATGCATTTTCAAAATGTTACTGATCTCTAGTCAGCATATTATCCATGTGGGGGAAAAAAAAAGAAAGAAAGAAAAAAGCACTTGGAATAACATCTAGGAAAATATTTAGATTTAGACCAAGAAAATAACAAAATAATTTAGGGAAAAAAATTCTCATTAAAATAAATTCTCAAAAAATGTTTCTATACTACTAAAAAAGTCTCTCTAAAGGGAAGTCCAACAAATTAGGGGTTAATAAATTAATGATGCAAGTAAGTTACACTGAGGTTCAAACTTTTCACTTTCAATAAATGGAATTAAAGAAACCCTGACAGAGCTCTTGATCTCGTTACATTTCAGGTCTAGCGTATTATTTTTCTTTTTAACAAATCACCTCAGTTTTTACACTATTTGTATCCTTTTAGTAGAAACCCAAAACCCAAATGTCTGGCTAAGATTCTGACCTAATAATCTCCCCTTTACAACAAATCCAATTTTACTTCTAAGCACCCTGCTTCCTTCTCTGGACCTCTGAGATAAGTAAACATTTGTACTTCGTATACAAATAGCAAACTAGCAGAGAGAAAGACTAGTGTACATCTCATATCTGTCACACACCAAAAGGATTTCCAAACTGCATCTTCTATGTTTCCCCCCCAACCCCTTGCCCCGTGTCATTTATGTATATACCTATCTACAGCTTGGACCAGTTCCTTTCTCAGTTCTGAGTGAAAACACAACTAATTCACAAAATGGACAGAAAAGCAACACAAATCTGGGCAGAACACAAAGGAATGTATGGCAGGTGCTGCTCACGCCCTTCCAGGGGGAAAGCCATTCATGACGCACACTCCATGATCTTAATCACATAGAAAAAGGAAAAGCGTGATTATTTCAAAGACCTCAGGGGAAGCCTAATGCTAACTCACGACCTGCTTTCATCCAGAGTAGTCTTGGATGCAATTTGCATTACCATTAAGCAAATAATAGACTCCTTGACCTGTAAACTTTTTTCAAAGACATCAGCTTCAGATACAAGTCCAGAATTGCTTATGCTAAAAAGGACATGCAGGAGAGAACAGAGACAGAGATTAATATGCCCAAAAGCTGGACAGCCCTCAGGTTCTTCAGATCCAAAGATCTTGGAAATAACAGAAGAAAATCAATTTTTTTTGTCACTAGTATAAACATAAAATTATGTTCTAGTCCAGAGACTTAAAACTTGCCTTGTAAGACTTCTACACATGCATATGAACCTGTCAATTTTTCATGCATTTAGCATTTGAGTAAGGAAAGGGCCAGGAGCAGAAAAAAGGTATTTTTTTTCTGTATTCTTTCCATGAACAATTTCTAGCTTTGATGTCTTTGTTCTGTTTCTTAATCACGAGACGCTGTGAGTTCCAGCACACTGAAATGCTGAAGCAAGAAAATCCCAGAAAAAAAAAAAAAGCTATTTCAGTTTTTGACTTCAGAGATACCTTGATGGCCAAGATAGTTATGAAGTCAAAGAAACATTGTGTTTGGAAATCACGGAAAATATCTGTCAGTGTAACAGAGAAAATGCAGAAGAGGAAAAAGACATTTAGGAAATGAACATGACTGCTAGCTGTATATAAATTAAGACTGTGTTCTGGGATGAACCTGCAGATGCTTTCATTAATAGAGCTTTTATTATTAGAACTACTATACAAATATTTTATAACAGAATAATAGGGAGTCCAATAAAAAATCTGTAAATGAAATACATTATAAAATTAATTGTTCCTTCCTTAGAAAGGACCACACGTGTTAAGGTGTCACAAATTGTTATGAAGCACAGCTGATAAATCTGAACATCACCTTCAGAAAACTTCTGAGGATAGCTAGCATTGTTAGCATGCAATTAACAGCAGGTAGTTAAGATACAGATAAAGTTTTTTTCTTAATCTAATTTTTAAATAAAGTTGTGAAAATATATTACTACTTCCATGTTTCTCAAACAGCAAAATTTCTCAGGGAACTGATTTTATGTACATCCAAGCCTCTCTTAGTACCCACTGCATATTTTTAAAATAAGCAAAATAATTACATGCTTAAGTATTCACCACTGAGAGAAGGTGAGGTAAAGAGATTTGTAATGATAGCTAACCTTTTCAGAGTATGGTGAAACTTAATATCCTAATACCTACAATAAATCCAATCAAAGTTTTCTGCTAAACATACAGAGATTACAGAACCAGGCAAATGCCTCTTTACTGATTTAGTGGAAGGCAGACAGAAAAAGGGCCAGCCAGACACCTTCCCACCAGCACCACTATATGCAACAAGTGAGACCAGAGGAGGGCCACAGAGATGATGAGACGGCTGGAGCACGTCTCCTATGAAGACAGGTTTAAGAACTGAGCTTGTTCAGCCTGGAGAAGAGAAGGCTTCAGGGAGATCTTATTGCAGCTATCTGGTACCTGAAGAGTCCTACAGGAAAGCTGGAGAGGGGATGTTTGTCAGGGAGTGTAGTGATAGAACAAGGGGTAATGGGCTTAAGCTAGAAGAAGATAGATTTAGGCTGGATATTATGAAGAAATTCTTCCCTGTGATGGTGGTGAGACAATGGCTCAGGCTGCCCAGAGAGGCTATGGCTGCCCCCTCCCTGGCAGTGTTCAAGGCCACGTTGGATGAGATTTGGGGCAACCTGGTCTAGTGGAGGGTGTCCCTGCCCATGATAGGTGCGTTGGACTAGATGATCTTTGAGGTCCCTTCCAACCCAAACCATTCTGTGATTCTATGATTAAATACTGAAGATCCTTCAACGGAGCATCCATATAGGTCTGTCCTAACTCACATATGAAGGGCACAGAAGAAAGTGAGATATATTTCTAAATTTCTATGTGAAATGTATGAGCTTGTTAGTGATGAAAAATTGTATTTTCAAAATCTGATGTTATGAGTATTTAATTCAGGGTTTTTTTCTTAGAAGATAAAAATGACACAGCACACCACACACTCTAAAATTAGTGCTTCTTTACTCTAAGCTCTGTAATACCTATTATTCTGCGTGTATTCCATTAAAACAATAGAAAATCAGTTCCCAACCTTAACTACAAATGTCAGATCCCAGGAGAAAATGGCCCAAAGCTTTTGTTGTCTGGACGTATTACTTGAAATGTCAATACAGAAACAAGTATTGCAAACTCTCACCAGTTTACCTGACTTCCTCAGGAACAGGAGCTGATAGTTGTTCTATATAAGTCACAAGCATAGTCAAAATCCATATGTGAGTGGTGTCTTGCAATATGCTCTTCAGACTTCTCCAAACCTCCTCCCAGGTCTATGTCTATTCATTATCAGATCCTGAACTTCATTCAGTCTTCTAGGCTTTAATTCATGGATCACTAACTTATCTAAGCAACTTGGCCTCTGACAGGCCTTCCAGTAGGTAACTGCTGGTGGTAAATGTGTGAAAACAGACACTTCAATACAAGTACCACTTATTTCTAAACACAGGGCATGCAAAAAACTGTCTGCTCTATGCAAAATGGGTTTCTCTTACAAAAAAAATTGACGACATTTACCAATGTGCTGAAACTGCCTGATCACCTACCAGAAAGGAACTGCTGCTGCTCAGGGAACTTACAGCCTTATTGGTTATTACAGATAATGTATAGAAAGGTCCTTCTCCCCTCATTTTGCCAGTACTGTGTTTTCAGTGCTCTTAATATTCAAACCCCCAGTCAGTGCAAAAAAATTATCCTTAAATAAAACTCATTCCTTCCTTAAATCTTACCCATCTTTTAGTTAATGCACATGCCAATCCCAGCTTAGCCCTTTGGCTTCATGCATGCAGTAAACAATGAAATCAAGTGATACATAATGCATAATCTGTGTAAGAAATGACACACATTTTCCCAGGTTTTAATGAGTATTATACAAGACACGCAGTACTTTTAAACCATACAGTTTGTAGGTCTTAATAGCATATGGGATAGGGAAGAGGCAAGTGAATTATTAGACTAGCAAGATGTTGGGAGTTAAGGCCAGTAGGCAGCTAACCACAACACAGCCACTTACTCACTCCATTCCCAGTGGGATGGAGGGAGACTTGGGGATTGAAATAAAATCTGTTTAGTAAATCAAGTAGAAGTTGAAGAAGAGAGAAACAAAACTCTATTTGCTGTGGGCAGCAGAATGAGAAAGAGGTGTCTTTGATGCTGTTCAGCAGTAGCTAAACATCATTGTGTTATCAGTGCTATTTTGGTCACAAATCTAAAACACAGTGCCATACCAGCTGCTATGAAGAAAATTAACTATCAAAAATGATCAAAGGGCTGGAGTACCTCTGCTATGAAGCTGGGCTGAGAGAGTTGGAGAGGAGAAGGCTCTGGGAGGACCTTATAGCTAGCTGCCTTCCAATAACTGAAAGGTGCCTATAAGAAAGCTGGGGAAGAACTGTTCATGAGGAAATGTTAATTAAGAAATTAAGAAATTAATTAAAATTAAGAAATTAAAATTAATTTAAGAAATATTCATAACTGTTCATTATGTAGCAGTAAGAGAAGGGGTAGTGGTTTTAATCTTGAAAAGGGGAGATTAAGGTTGGATATGAGGAAAAAGTTCTTCAATATGAGGGTGGCAGATTTCTGGAACAGGTTGACAAGAGACATCGTGGAAGCCTCATCCCTGGAAATATTCAAGGTTAGGCTTGATGGGGCTCTGAGTGACCTGATATAGTGAAGATATCCCCTCTTACTGCAGGACTAGATGAACTTTAAAGGTCCCTTCCAACATTACACATTCTATGATTCTATGATTTGTGATAATATTTTGTAAATTATATTGTTTTAATGAAACACACATGACTTTCCATAATACCTGCTTAGTCCTTTAATGTGAGGCCTGATTTCTGAATCTGACTTGACCAAAGTACTTAAATGTTCCAGGGCAAAAGATCTTTACCCACACAGGCTCAAACTCTCCTCATATAGTGTAGTCTTCCTCATAGAGAAAATACTTCATCTGAAAAAGTCTCCTTATGTTCATCAAATTTTACAAACAGTGTTTATGGATTTTGGGCTCCAACTGTAGTCCCAAACAAGTAACAGTTCCCTAACATCCTGCATCGAGGGCCATGTGAACACAAGGCAACTCTACCTATGTATGTCCATTCAATTTGTTTAGAATTTGTCTTGATAACTCAAGAAAAACAAGATTTTACCTTCTACATTTCAGAAGACATTGTTCAGAACTTTAAACCCTATTACTGATTTAATTCTATTTAAAATAGAAATTAGTAGCTAGATAGCTATAGGATATATGGGATAACAGATAAATACCTAGGAAACAGATGTACAAATAAAGGAAAACACCATAACAATTGGCATAATTTTTAAGGTTAAAGCAGAAAAGAAAATATGCACTGACTTTCTACTTGGATTCATAGAAATGAATTTGAACTAGATACAAGATCTGTACAGCCCAATTTAATTTTATGAAGCAATTTTTCAAACAAATGTATGCCACTGCAATGTACAAGATGAGACTGGGATGCTGTATCCTTTATTGTAGCAACTATGTGGTAATTTGTCTGTCAACTCTCTTGCTAGTTGAAGTGTGTCTATTAATCTATTTGAGTTTGGATCAATTCCAATTTTCTAATCTTCTGGACAGCTTTCACAAAGAGTCCATATTTCATAAAAAGAACCTCCCACAATGCACATTTTCTTCTGTCTTCCCATATGTTACATTTTCCTTCAGGATAACTCTTGTCTAGTGCCCAAGGTTAACATGCTTCTGGCATGGACTGGTTACACAACTAATGCATAAAACATCTGATTTACTCCATAGAGCAGGAATTCCATGCTATTAAAGCAGACAATAATAAAACAATGTTAATCCACATCCCTAGTAAACATAAGGTAAATAGAGGTTAGCAATGATGAGAACTCTATGCATGACTAATTAGATGAGTATAGAACAGTATTTTCTGTGGTAGTTCAAATTTCATTATCAAGATGAGATGACCATAACTGATTCAGTTATGCTAAGTGTGTAGTTTTGATGTTCAAGCAGGTTATTCTAGTTGACACACTTTTTTCCCTTTGTTCTTTTTGAATGTAATGCTTGATTTTAAATAATACTTTGCTGTTAGGAATGCAGACTGTTCCACTAACATTGTGAACACAGTACTTCTGGTCTTCATAATTAGCTTGGCTCTCATAAGACAGATTTGCTTTGCAGTATCTTTGTTACCACTGACTTGGTGGTGCTGAGACCTCTTATGATAAAGCGACTAATGATTAATACTATCTTGACCTAGGAACCCAGAGTCTCAGGTGTATTGCTTATGGAAAACATACCAGATGTGGTTTGAAGATGGACTCAATAGAAGGCCACTAAAACTATGTTTTGTATTGAACTCTGATTGGAATGGTTATACAAGTAAAACTTGGTGGGCACACAGCTTCACAGGATAACAGGAATATTGCCAAGGAACATGAAGCTCTGCAGCACAGTCAAGCCCAACAAAACCTCCACTGCCCTAGAGGATGCTGCCTCTCCATCCACTGCAGGGAAGACTAGAACAGTTGGCTGCACATCAGTCACACCAAACTCAAGCATCCAGCATTAGAGAGGATTAATTCAGGCCTCGGTGTTCTGCTATTCTCTTTCATTCACTCTACATTAGAATTCTTGTTTTAATTGTATCATCGTTAATGAGTTTAAACACAGTGGATGGATCTGCCTGAGAAAAGGTTCTGTAATTTCCTACACGGTGCTTAAAGGCAAAAGAAAATGGATGCTGAATTCCTTTGAACAGGCAAATCCTAGTAAGAGGTGGTGAAAACCTCTCGTTATAACAGCAATACATTGAAATGTCTTTAAATGTCACATTGTCAGCAAATATGTCAGAAAAGTCCACTCCCTCTCTTTATGCATGAGTACAAGCACGATCACCTCAGCGCAAAAGGCTATTTCTCTTTGTGGCAGGGACTCACAGTAATTATCTTGACCATGGCTGTAAAGCACAGATAACTAGACAATTACAGCTAAAAGGAAAAACATGTAGTTTGAAATGAATTAATAACTCAGATTAAAATACAACCATATGCATTACCTCATAGGTAGTTCAGTATGGATGAATCCCAGAAGGCGTAAATACAAACACAATGTAATCAACAGTGGTTTTGTTATTTGTTTTTACAGCAACAGAAGTAGATTTTCATCATAATTCCACACCAGGGCAGAAGGACAGTGATGACTTACTGCAGATTAGTAATTCTACTGCGAGATAAAATACACGCAGTATTTTCAGAGTATTAGAATCACAGAAACACAGAGGTTGGAAAGGACTTCTGGAGATCATCTAGTCCAATGCCCCTGCTAAAAAAGGATCACCTAGAGCAGGTTGCATAGGATCACATCCAGTCAGCTTTTGAGTATCTCCAGAGAAGGAGACTCCACAGCCTCTCTGGGCAGCCTGTCCCAGTGCTCTGTCACTTTCAAAGTGAGTAATTTTTTCCTGATGTTCAGATAGAACTTCCCGTTTATACCCATTGCCCCTTGTCCTGTCCCTGGGCACCACTAAAAACAGTCTGGCTCCATTCTTTTGACACCTGCCTGTTGATAAGCCTTGATCAGATCCCCTATCAGTCTGGGAGGTACTTAGGGATATGGTTTAGCATAGGACAGGAATCGTTGGACTTGATGATCTTAAAGGTCTTTTCCAACCTACTGATTCTGTGATTCTCCAGACTAAACAGACCCGGCTCTCTCAGCCTTTCCTCATAGAAGACATGCTCCAGTCCCCTCATCATCTTTGTAGCCCTACACTGGATCAGTAGTTCGTTGTCTGTCTTGAACTGGGGAATCCAGAATTGGACACAGTACTCCAGATGTGGCATCAGCAGGCCAGAGTAGAGGGGGCGGAAACCTCCCTTGACCCACTGGCTGAATATAGCTAAATAGAGATATATAAAAATACATAGACCTGTAATATAATATTACATTATGTTCTGTTTATAAAATAACTATAGTAAATGGAAATGTTAACATGTATGCTTACATGAGACAAGGAAGGTATTTTTCTTTCCACAGAAGTAAGAAAACTCTAAATGATGAAGTTTTGAGTCTTTTCAAGGAAGTTATTAACAACACTGTATGATTCCCTTGTAATATACACACCTTCTATATCCACATCAAGCAATGAAAATAACTAGTGAGTGATTTAAAAAAAAAAAAAAAGCCTTTACCCATCCAAAAATACCTAAATATATCAAATAATATATCAAATTCTGCCTATCACTCATAGCTCCAGGGAAACATTCTCCAGTGACAATGAAGGGGAAAATGCAGACTTTTTATAAGACCAAAGTTTATTTCTTAAATAAATAAGTAGAAATATCCTTTTCTACTACAAAACATGTCTGCTGCAGAACACTGAACTTAAATAAAAGATTTAGAAAATCAAGGAACATAGAACAGTTCATAGTTTTAAGGTTTCCCTCTAATGACCTATTCTTTCTAGTCATGGAAATCATAATAAATAATTTGTCTCTTCTGCTCTTTCAGAACTATTCGCGACTGACAGTGGTCTGTCATCCTGCATGATCTTCCACTCTTTCCCTTCGGTCAGAAGGACAACATACCCAACTGCCATCTCAGCTGTTTTACTCTTCACCAGCAGGTTCCCTTCTGAAGATTTCAGTCATTTCTGTGACAGTGCTGTCTCTCCTGCTTAGCAAATAAGTCATGCTTCCTCCTTGGAAGACGAAGTGGTATTTTTATATTTCAGTGATCAAAACAGACAAATGTACAATTAGTCTTTAATCGGAAGATAGTCAGCAGAATGATAGCAAGAAAACTGATGCAGGGCATTTATGGTACAATTTATTGAGTGTGATTCAACCACTTAAAAAGTAGGCATTTAACCTTAGTCTCCCTTTTAGTTGAGAGAAAATTATTACATCTTCAAGGGTCATTCATTCTACCTAGTTTAGGTACCTTCTTTGTAAGGAAATGTATCTGCTTTGACAGCATCTTTCAGGCATGACTGAAACCAATGCTATTTAAGTTGGAAAGTATTTAATGCTTTACTGTTGTGAAGCATGCAACTGAACTAACTACAAATTCTTCATATACAAATAGCAATAGTTATGGGGTCTGACAGACAGATACAGGTATGTATGCATGTGCAGCTATTGATAAGTACCATGAATATATACATAAGAAAATTTTTACAAAAGTCAAATATATTCAGAGCAGAAGGACAGAAATCCACCCCTTTGTTTCAGTTTGCTTTGTGAGCTGCTATTATGATTTTAATTAGTAAAATACT
Organism: Gallinula chloropus; assembly: GCF_964237585.1. Classification (NCBI taxonomy): domain Eukaryota; kingdom Metazoa; phylum Chordata; class Aves; order Gruiformes; family Rallidae; genus Gallinula; species Gallinula chloropus. The sequence goes on from NC_140086.1 coordinate 44,453,572, forward strand.
CTGGGAAAAGACACCGAGTCTTAACTTAATAGCATAATACAGTCATGGCAGTGATTTCTCATAACCCTGAAGCACCTGAAGATCCTGCTTTTATAGGGTGTTCTTTTTTATTTCTGTTTTGTTGTGCTGGTTTTGTTTTGTGTTTTTTTTTTTAATGACAGCAGAGTCCCAGCAGGGCTTCCACAATGTTTCAGGAATATTTCATATTCGGCAATGGCAGTTATGACATGACATTTCCTATCTTGAAAACATAAGTTTTGGCTTTATTATTTTCAAGTGATCCCAAGGGTCCTACAAAGCTGACATGTTCAGTACCCTAATGAAAGCTAGATCTTGTATCAGATCTAAGTAGCCACAAGTAAGGATTACATCCTTTAATACAACCTTATCAGCCACATGTATATTCAAGCCCCTGGGGTAAAGACTTACCATAACATAAACCTAAAAGCCGCAAAAGATCAAGGCACTGAAATAAGGTAAAAAGGAGAAAAGTCTGTGCACAGAAGTTGCGATTTCCTTCTGCATATAACCTGTGACACTAGTGCACAGTCTGGTGTTGATCAGAAATATGAGAACATAAGACTCTTCTCTGTTTAGTTCTTAATAAGCGAGTGAATGACAATACAAGTTCGTGCTCCTCAGCATTTCAAGACAAATGTTCAGAGTATTCATTTTTCTCCAGTTTGTTTTCTATATCCCACGCTGTTTGCTTTACAGAGAATGAAAAACAAACACAGAAGAAAAAGAATAAAGTATCAAGGCAAATGAGGACAGCATACAAACAATGGAGCAAAGCAAAATAAAATTTAAGCTATGAAACAATAGCTTACAGCAAAAAGACGCATTTGGAGAATGTTACTGCACAGAATTAAAATATAATTTTAAAATATATAATTAAAATATAATCCAATAACAGTGTGAATTGTGGTTGTGAGGTTTTTTAAAGAAAACAATATAAAAGAATTTTCATAATGTCCACACTTTACTGTGTGCTGACCTGGGCCATAATTTATAGCACTTTTGATATTTCACAGCATTTACTCCACAATTTGATTCACCAAATATGAAAATATTTTTTGCAGAGTATTAAAATAATGTATTTAAAAGCTGTGTAGAGTTTCTAACTTCACTTGTCAATTCCTCATTCCATTTAAACAAAAGTTAAAGACACAACAAAGATTGTGCATCAGCATTATGACAGTACCTAACGTATAGAATGTGATTTCTAAACCTATAAAGAGATGACTCGGCAGAAAATATAAAGATAAATATATAGATGTGATATGAAGAAGTAGATGAAAGAACAAAAAAGAAAATTTAGAACAACAGAAGAGCTTCCAGTAGCACAGACTGATTGAACATTTGGTCACATGTTGCTTTCAGTTATTTATTTATTTTGGCTTTGAATTAAACACATTATTTTCACCTCCATCTGTCACAAAGAAATCCTTGTCCTAGTTGTTTTGGGGCTTTTTATTTGGTTATCATTCTCTGCTTCGTATCATTTTCGTCTTCCACTAAGAATGAGAGGTATTTTATAAGACCAGTATTTCAAGCAGTGATTTTGGAGATGACACACCTGATGATTTCAGTGAGGTGCACTTCGTATTCTTATTACAGTGAATGTTCATGAACATTGTAAAGAGGAAAACAATTTTGCGAAAAAAAGTTAGCATACATATTTTGAGAAATTGGCCTTTTTGCAATGAAAGGAAGAAAACATGACAGCTGACATCACTCGTGAAGAGAAGGTTAACAAGGGCAAGAAATAAATTGGTATGAGTCTACAGAACAAAAATACCTCTTGGAGGTATGTACTTGGAAGGATACATCTTATACTTTGTACAAGTTAGGAATTATAACATTCTTGAAAACATCTGAATTCCATATGAAGTGAGGAAAGTACAATCTGAATATGTGAATCATGTACATTTTATTCTAACTGTAAAATGAAATGCTGCATCCCTGCTAGATAGATTTCACTATTGCCATTGAATTCTGTAGATCCAGAAAAATTCCCAGCCTATAGTTCAGCGAGTGTCATCAACTTGATTGTTCAACCTAGCAACATTTGTTAGGTGACAAGACTGTCATAAACTTCATTTAATAAAGTCCGAAGAACTAATCCTGTCATTTGCCACAGTACAAGAGGGACATAAAAATACTGGAAAGTGTCCAGAGAAGGGCAAAGAGGATGGTGAAGGGTCTGGAGGGGAAGTCTTACAAGGAGAGGCTGAAGTCCCTTGCTTTGTACAGCCCAGAGAAGAGAAGACTGAGGGGAGACCTCATCACGGTCTATGGCTTCCTGACGAGAGAGCATGAAGGGGCAGACACTGATCTCCTCTTTTTTAGTAACTGGTGATAGAACACAAGGGAACAGTATGAAGCAGTGACAGGGGAGGTTTAAGTTTAGATATTAGGAAGAGGTTCTTTACTGAGAGGGTGGTTGGGCATTGGAACAGGCTCCCCAGGGTAGTGGTCACAGCACCGAGCTTGACTGAGTTCAAGAAGTGTCTGGACACTGCACTCAGTCCCATGCTCTGATTTGTCTGGCCCTGTGTGGAGCCATGAGTTGGGACCCTTCCAACTCAGCAGATCTTATGATTTGATATTTCTCTCATAATTTCTATAAGTACAATCAAACTCACAGAGGTGCTGATATTCCATAAAACAATATTTTTTCTATATTTCCATGATTAGAAATTTCATCTAGCACTATCTCAGTTTTCCGGAATTGGCTCTATCTTTATTTTACTGAAATGACTCTGCCAAGTTACTTATGTAATAAAACTTGTGGAGTCAATAAGTTCTTAAAAGTCTTTGAATTTAGAAAAGTTCAACTCTATCATCTGTAGTATTTGACAAGCAGCCTCTGTATTTTTGAGATCAATGTTTAATCACTCTCATTATCTAAATTAGAAATACATAATTTTCCCTAAGTCCTAAGGCTTAGGCTCAAAATTCCTACACAATATTATTTCATTTTATAACCAGTATAATTATCTTTGAAATCATCATAGCCATTAAAAAGCCACTTTACAAAGAATCCCACATTCCCAGCTTCCATACTCTAAACATTGATGATGTGGGTGGGTTTTTTTTCCTTCTGAAAGACACATGACCTCAAGCCAAAAGAATCTCAAACTAAGATTAAGATGAGCCAATGTGGCATGTGTATATTCAGTCAACTTCAAAAATGTAGCTGTCCAGTACAAATTGTAAAATCAAGAGACAACTCTCCAGAGATGAATTAGACTTATGCTTCATAGGATGTCTAGAGGGATTACAATTTCAAAACAGCAGAAAGCTTAGCAGAAGGAGGTCTGACTGCAGTACAAACAGCAAGTTGCATATACTAATTCTGACCGCAGTCAGAGTGAAAAAGGGGGGCACTTTCAATTACGTGATCATATTTAAAGTACTCAAGTCACAGTGCTTCCCGCAGTCCCAAGCAAAACGTATCCCTGACATGAGTTAAACATGAGAAACAATGTTCTGAAATCCAAAAGCCTTTGTTGGGTTTTTTGTCATGTAAGATAGACAACATACTGTCACTTGCAGAAGCCAGGTAGGCAACATCATAAGATAATAAACAGCAACTAAAAGATTAAATACTGGGAGATTCTGCATCCACTTCTCAATCAAGATTTACTACTCTATTTGTGCCTTGTGGTGTTTTTTCCTGAAGAGTTTCTAATGACTTTGGTGAGTTAAATGGTCACCAAATTCTTCAGTAAAGTCTAATTCTACTTGGACTTAAAAATCCTACAATAATGCACCTCCTTTTCACCAAGGCGGTGATCATTGAAATTCTAAACTTTTCCTATATTCACACTCTACCTGAAATTCCATCTGATCATTAACAGTGTCACTTACAGGGTAAGACTCTTTCCACTTGCTAAGAAAGCACATACAGCAACCAGCAGTAAGAATTAACACAAGCAACATGACAGTGACATTCCACCACACAAGTAAGTTTTGATTCCATTAATTCCTTTTTTGCTCTGGGTTATAATCTATGATTCCCGTAGCAAATGCAAACCAGACATTTACAAATGGCAAAGGGAAAGGCCAAACCATTTACTGCAACTTGATTTAGTATCCCATTAATTTGCTTATGCAATTTCAACATAATAATGACACTAAACCACCATGGATCACTCAAGTAGTATGTAGTAGAACACATATGAAACAATTTCAGGATTCAAACCCAACAGTTTTCAGATAGCTATTTCATCATATTTATTCTTTTCTAAGAGTCCCTTTTCCTCTTCCAGTGCATTCATGCTTAGCTTTAAGAATGTGGTACTTTCCTGAAGCTTAACAGAATTACTCAAATGTTTAGTTTTAAATATGCATATGTTTGCAAGCTCAGACTTTTAGCCATGTCTTTTTGTACAGCATGTAATGCATGGCATATGATGAAGCCCTGGAGCAGCGGCCCTTTGTATCTGAATCTTCACACTGTGAATCGTTCATCAGCCAATTCATTTTAAGTGTACCAGAAATGCTTCTTCTGTGGGAACAGATGCCTTCAGTGGCTAAACTCTTCATTTCATATCTCAGACCCTAAGAGTCATACTGCATAAAAGGTTCTAATCAAAGCTGAGATTCAGGTAACACAAGAGGAAGACATTTAAGTTATATATTTTAAGAGGTATAAAGACAGTTAAAAATGTCTAGGCCTCTAAATGGCTCATAACAAGCATAGCTAGTAGATAGTGCTTGCTTTGTTCACAGTGCTGACTCATTTATTTCTCAGCCTATTCAGTCTGCATGATTACAAAAAGATCAGACTTGCACTATTTCTTGCAATACTCCTAATTTGATTTTCCAGTGTTGGATTATCAAAAGCTTATTTTTAAGGCTTAATCTTAAAGATACTAACTGAAGAAGTTAATAGGAAACAAACCAAGTTACGCCCCTCCTCTGCTAAAACATTTTGGAGCAAAGTAAAAAAACCACATTGTTGATTATTCTCTATGTTCACTTCTGTTCAGTTTACTGTATTAACCATTCACAGGTATCAACAATGATGCACTAGCATGTAGTGGCTGAGTGTTTTATCTGATACCTCAAGACATGAAAGAATTAACATATGCAGTAGATAATACATGACAAGAAACTAGGAAGGTCTAACAAGTTCTTCAACACCTAAATTCATGTCATATGCAATTAACAACTGTCTCCTGAATCGATCAAAAGTACACTTTGGACAACATTGAGTAGCTTATTTCCCTGGCAAGTTATCATTTTGACTTGAATAGCAGAAGGTAGTTTCCCATTTTTGTAAATGAAGCTGTCTTCCTGAAATTAGAATCCCCCTTTTTCTTCTTCCTTTTTTCTCTAAATGAAACTGGATAGAACTCAGGTCTTGTATATCCAGAGCTGAGGATATAGAAAGTAGGAATGTCTTCCCTATAATATCACTATTCTTACCTGTGAACCATTTTTGTGTTTGGTTTGTGTGAACAGAGGACAAAGAAAAAAGGATTTTCCATCAATATGGTGAGAAAGAGAAATGTAACTTTCAAGGGATTTATTGTCATTTGGTCTTTTGGCATTATTATTTACTTTATTTAACTTAAAGACTAGGTGATTTATTTGTCTGAAGTCTAGTATATTTGGTTATGATTTTTTGTAAATCAGGCTCCACAAATAGATTATAAGTACTTTAGCTGGGCATACATTAGAATCAATTTAGAGATAGTAGGTATACTGCACAGGTCTCGACATTCAAGTTGTCCATGCTTAAGCTGACATTATTTTCAAATTTTTATTGAAAGTTTGGGGTTTTTTTAATTGACTTAAAAGGAATTCACAGAAGTGAGAAATTTAGCACATTTAAACATGGACAGTTCCCAACATTTCACTAAAAAAAAGAAATTCTGCTACTAATTGTTACAAAAGATTTTTTTCTTTCAGTTTGGCATTCCAGAATAAAGCTGAATTCTTAAATTATTAACTTACTCCCCTTCACAAGTAATAAATTTGTTAAACAACTTGAATTGTTGTTTGGAGCCTATGTACAATCCAATTCAGCATAAATAAATATTTAATATTTTTCCTTCACAAAGTATTCAATAAATTCAAGCGTCCTTTATTTTAAGCATTTCTGTCTCTGTACTTACCCAGTCAAGTTTGTGATGAAAACATATTATTGAATCAAGCTTTCTGTTAAAAAAAAAAAACAAACAAAAAAACCCCAAATAAACAAAAAAAACCCAACCAAAAAATCCCCCAAAACCCCCAAACCTTCCTTTCTTCTAATTATTTCCTGAATGGATTTGATCAGTGCTACCAGGTAGGTTAAATCCTAAATTATGTTGCAAAACTACAACTGGATTAAGCAAAATTAGTTTCAAAAGTAATGAGCTTTCTGTCTGTATTGCTGGTTGTTACAGTTGGGATAACTTTCTAGGACCAGTGGATGTGGACTGCAAGTGAACATATGCAAACCCATTTACAGTGTGATAGATGAGACTCTGGATAAACATAAACATGAACTGGGTCTCTCCTTCAAGCCAGCACCCATGCTCACTGTAAATCTCTCCTACCACAGGCTCAGGTGTGAATGGTATGAGGGAGAGGAAATCTCATGATGCTCTTCAGATGAGAGTAGCTCATATCTCTGATTAGCTGACACCGTTAGAAATCATATATGTAAGGTCAATGGTAGGTTATTTTCTCACCTGTTTAAAACCCAGCTCCACGAAATCCTACTTTGTGATTAATGAACTGTAATTGATGAGGCTTTTAACTTCGCAATCCTACCATAGACCAGCAATAGGTGCAAAAATAAATTGGGGTTTTTATTTATACTCTCAAGTTTTATTTGTTACTCTTTTTTACTATTTTTATTTTTATGTGGATGTTAGATAGTCCCAAAAGTATTAATTGAATTATTACATATTATCATCAGTCTCCAGCACTCCCTTCTCTGAAGATAATGTTGAAAAATTAAAATTTCAGATCTAAGGTTATATTCCTTTATTTAATCTAATGTTATTTATGAAAAATTTCAGTCAGTCAAATAAATAACTTTGTATTATAGACTAGAAGGAGCTAAGCAACAATCCAAGTTCCAACCTGTCATGAAAAAAGGCAACCTGACTATGATACATCAAATGCCAGGAAGTCTTCAACTTTCTTTTCACAGCTTCAAATCAAATAGTACTTTTTTTCTCAGTAATGATAAGGACAAAAGGCAATACTTTAATTCATAATGATTAAAAGTTTTCTGAGTACAGAAAAAGAAAGGCAACAAAGCAATGTCCTTAGGCAATACTGGTTCATTTAATCTTTTCTTCTTCTTCCTTCCAGAGCTTTACTGCTTTGTTCTTTATTACTTTCTTCCTACCAACTTTCATATTCATTTGAACTGGAATACAGTGCTGCACATCGAAAGTCATCTGAGCAATCTTTAAAGTGTTTAGTTTTGTTAAAACAATTAAGATCTCCAAAATAAAGAATAAATTCTCATAGTAGCTTATCCGCTGCAAACTTCCACCAATTGAACTGCTTAGGTTTTTTTAGCCAGGTGTAATTATTTCTTTGAAATTCTTCATTTTACGATTAGAAGGAGTAGTAAAGTGATATTCTGTATTAATTTTCAACCTCTCCTAAAACTACACAGGTAATTCTGGAAGCATTTCAGTTTAGGACTCTGTGGTTACATGAATTCTGCTAAATTAAATGTGCCAAATCCTGCCCCATGGCTCTGTGAGCAAGTGGCAGTGACTTGCATGCAATTTGATAACATCTCTTCTATTTCAGAACAGAGAGGCCTTATCTGTACTACTTATCAAGATCGGTCATTGACCTACTCTTAGTCCCTAAATTATCCTTAAATACTGTTTGAGAAAGTGTTAATTGCTTAAACCAAAGCATTTTAGGGAACTTGCCAACACTAAAGAGCTCTACCCCAGTTTGCTACTATAGATAGCTTGTAAATCCGGGATCTTCTAAAGTACAAAACAATAGCCCCTCAAACAACTTGGGATATAACACATTGCTGTCATCATAAAGATCGCTATTTATAAAATGTAAAATATAAACTGGAAATATAACAGTCTTGGGAACTGCAAGTAGTACAGACCTTACAGCAAAGATACCCATGCATTTAAAGATCTTATAATTATTATATTTTAAAGTAATTACTATGTAGTAATACAGAGTCATCAGTATATCTGTTGTGATAGTAAAATAACAAAGATGACACAAAACATTTAAAAACCTGAAACTTGCATTTTATATCAGTACTTCTGTGAACTTAATCTAAGCATTGAGTTATTTTCTCCCTTTTGCTCACACCTGTTTTATACCAAATGTAGTTTACTGAACTTAAAAGAACAAAACAACATTAAACATGCTATTAATAAAACTAAAATCAACAGTTAGAAAAAAAAAAACCCAAACAGCAGCAGCCTAGTGAAAATAACAACATCCTGAAGGCATATGTTGCTTGTATTTGCCATCACTTGATTACCATAGTAGTAACATAGATGAACATACCGGCAGTTGGCTAAGGATCTTTATATCTTTTTAACCACAGATACAGAAGAGCACTAATTCTGGCACCGTAAAGTCACATATAATAGATGAACGAATTATTTCTAGCTACTACCAAGTTCTGTAAGAATACTGGGAAATTGGATTACTCTCTCTAGATACTTTAATATGCATTCCAGGTACCATATATTCCAGAAGTATATGCATATGATATAACACAAAGAAGAGGGAACAGAGACAGTGAAGGATTCTCTATCCTTATTCAGTACAGTACATCACCAGTTGGTTCAGCAGTCTACATTAATCTAGATTCTCTTAAAGTCTGATACAGTTCAGTTTTCCATGGAGCAGCTTAGATGTCAGCCAAATGAAAGAACTTTTTAAAAAATTCACAACTAGTAAGTTCCTATTTGTGAAGAAAAGTATTGAACGTTTTACATTTATATGAAATATACAGCAAATGGAATTGGGAAATTTTATTTGAAGGTATGCTTATCTTTCCTATAAACTGTTTCATTTTTTCTCTACCTAGGTTCCAACAAAGGATGGAAGGCTATGGTAGCCTTGATTTGCTCTCTGCTGGGTTTGTAGGGTGCTATTTTTGCTGTTGTCACAAGTCTTGACATTGATTCCACAGCAAAATAGATTTCTAATATCTAGTATAGCTGCTGACCCTATTGAGCATTACTTCTATTTCTGTCCCAGTGAGTCAAAAGCATGGTTACCTCCATCTCCAGCTTACTTATCTATAGATCATAATCACTACTTCCTTTAAGCTATGTAACTACTAACTTAGTTAGATTAAAATAACAACCATTGTTTTTAACATGTTTTTGCTAGAAATTTGCTGCATCTCTCTTAGCAAGAAAGACCTCAAGGCATGCTGTTTTTATCCAACAGTACTTACTGGTCTAATAAAAAATATTTTATTTACATTAGTATAGGAAATGAACTGAATTCTTCAGACTTTTAAAATGAGAAATACACAATATTTCACAGAACATTGAGCTTGCAAATTTCCCTCTGTCATTACTATCTCCATCAAGTTAAAGACTCCGCTGCACTTCCTTATTTCTGTATGTTGTGCTGGGCACGTATGATTTCCACACAGTGAAAGTCAGTGCTCTGTTTCACTTTCCTATCGCAAGCTCACATTTGAAGCCTCACTCCAGCACTGTAAATGGCATGCTGACCCTCACTCCTGGCACACAAGACCATCTCAAACTGAATGCACATGTCAAATCTCACAGGTTGATTTCTCTCAAATAAAGACAAAAGATCATGTATTCTTCTCTCTTCCATTCACGTAGAGAGCTAAGCCTTTTTGTTCTACCTTTGTATGACTGCTGGATTCCAAGTGACATTGTCTATCCAGCTTTAAGCAAACAGACTATAACCTGAAAATCTGGAAAAAGGAGATTTTGCCTGTGGTGACATGAAATATGTAGCAACTTAGGGAAGGCAATACATCATCCTTGCAAAACAGGTAGGAAAAGTTCAGTAGAAATGTTTTCTAAGGTCCACTTTGAAACATAGGTTTGACTTTACCTTATCATTTTCCTATCAGAGTAGAACTTCAGCGACAAGCCTATAGCAGGGACCTATTTGGTCCTTTGGGTGGGAGACCAAAAAAAATCTACCCTAATATAAGAGAACACATAAGACCAAAACCACAGTCTATCCTAATATAAGAAGAGAAAATATGAGACCAAAACCAAGCAGTTGGGAAACATAAGGTAGACCTCATAACCTAGAGAACGGCAGTAAAGAAAACGTTATTATTTTATTTTCTTGCATTTCTCGCTATCTTTCCTCTACAAAGCAGGCCATTGCCTCTTAAAAAGAGTTAAAGATGTTTGCATTCTACATTTGTAAAATGGTAAACAACAATAAAAAATGCTTTAAATACTTTTACTTCCTTGGTTAGCATTATATATAAGATTTCTTCACACAAGGCTGCTGAATTTGGATGTAAATATGTGCAGTGTAGCTGCATTTTTTTTCTCTCTCTTTTTTTTTTTTTTAACTGGAAATTGAGTTCAAGCTTTCAGTTAGCCTTTTATGGTGGAGGGCACCAAAGTACAAGGAATAAGAAGAGTTCCCTTTTCCTATCAGTTGCTCAGTTACCAGTATATATACCTCTGCAGAAGTACACCAGAAACATGGCAAACCTTGATAAAACATTTCAGTCCTACAGAGAAGCATGTAACACATTGCAGCAGGGTTTGTCAACTCCTCCTGTAATGTCAGGAAAACCTTATTCCTTCGATTGTAATGACAAGTGACATGTGACACGTGAAATTTATTTGGGAGATACTTGAATTCAAGGTTATGGAGGTCCCAGCTCTATGTCACTGAAAACAAAGTAACCTGAAACTGCACATGAATGTTAAAAATGCAACAAATGTAAATCTGACAAACATCAAAGTCCTGAGAGTTAGCTGGATTTTTTCCCCACACAGTTCTTTTATAGAACTCATGCATTTTAATAGGCCTAATAATTTGTACATATTGTGAACTATAATTATTTTGCTTTCAGGTTGATTTACTACTGTTGACAGGAAAGGAGTGTAAAAGCATCACCTTTTAATTTTTTCAGATACTTGATGCAGTGATGGAGTGATTAGAAAGATTATAAATAATGAAATATTGTACACTTTCAGGAATGTTCAGAAATTTTGAATTAAACCCACTCTTACAAAATGTCACAAAAGCTTTGTTCAGCTTAATTCATGCCTCAGTACTCCAAGTGTCTGGTGAAGTCTAAGGGAGGGTATATTCTCCATTCTTCCAAAAACAATAGTTTCAAGTAAGAGTGGTTCTTGTGTAAAACACAGTATCTTGTAATAAAGTGACAACCTTAAATTAAGCTCCTCTTCAGTTTTCTATGTGTAGGAATACAATGTATCCATGATCACATGTATCCAGTACCCATAACTCTACGAAATCTTTTGATTCATGTTCCTAGTACCTTATTTAAGTGACAACACTGCAAAATGTAGGCTGCTTAAGACACTTTCTAATGGCAAGCTTGTGAACTCTAGACATTACACCAAAGCTGCATTTTTTCAAATACTAAATTTAGGAAGAAAGGATTGATATTGGTAGTCTTGATCATCTAATGAAAGCCTCTTGCAATCTCAATCAGTTTTGCCAAAATTAGTCCATAAGGGTCAAGTGAACATGTATGATACGTATACACACACTAGACAAAATATTTTTTCCAAACTCCACAGTCAACTGTGGCCCAAGGTCCCTGAATCACAACTACATCCCTTCAATATCTATCTCAGGGATCTTGTTTGTACCTTTCAGTTTGGCTTGATTTGGTCTGGTTTTTCTATGCCACAATTCCTGACAGCAGATTATGGCCCAAACAATAAAGGAAACCAAAAGCAAAAGACAGCAATGGCTAATGAAGTTTGGGGAGGAACCCTTCCGAACCACAGAATAGCACTTAGTGATGGGCAAGGCAAAGAAGCAGGTACTTGACAGGGTTTGTCATCACTACAATTTTACTGTAACCTACTACACATCTCAGAGGCCTCTGCAGCTAAACTTTTTAAGAAGGATTAAAAAAGAAAATAAACCTCCCCCCAAAACAGCACTACCATTTATCACATAAAAAAGCAGACTGTCTTTCAGGCAATGTAATACCCAGAACTCTGTACTGGCCTCACCAGATTACGGGATATAAGGCTGGAAGAGCCCTCCTCCACTAGTGAGTATAAATTCCAGCAACTGCAAGCAGCCTCAGCATTCAGTCGTGCCTGTAAATGCATCAAGCTTTATTGTATGAGTAATTAAACTCTTTGTCTTCTTTGCTTCTATTGCCATGCCTTTTTATAAAACATTACAATCTGCAATTTGCAAAAACAATGAGAAAAACAGTGACAATGGCAAAAAATGAATTCATATACTGAATTTCTCTAATATTAAAATGCATGGAAAATAAGCTATGAAACTAATATTTGAATGAGGAAGTTCATAGTTTGGAACGTGTAACTTATTAGTTTTGAAAGTAGTGAAAACAGTTAATAACCAAAAATAGTTTTTAATGATAGTAATTCCAATAGATTTTTATTCTTATAAATTTTTATTCTTTATATCTTATCCAATAGATAATTATTCTTACCCTGTAACAATTTTTATCTTCATAGGTGATACTGTGAGAATATCTGCAAAAACATTATTCTGTTTACATGAACATGAACAGTACATCTCCATATGTTAGTACAGCCACCAGGGAAGACCAATCTATACAAGACAGTATGGCAATTTTCTAAATTAATTGCCTCTAAGTTAAAGGTACTTTGCACATTCCTTGACTTACAATGCCAGTCATAATTTAAGTGTCTCTAGCCATCCTCAGTCAGAGCAGTTCAGTACCTGACATACTTTGTCCCTTTGTCCTCAAACACAAGGAACTTCCTAAGGAATGGCACAGAGCCGCTGGTGACACCAGCCATGCCCCCTGCATGCCTTTGCTATGCTAGCCTGGAAGAAGACTTTCCACTCAATTTAAAATAGAAAATAAGAACAGCTGCCCACTTTAAGTTATTAACAACTTCATTATTATATTTTATTTTACTAAATAAAACTGTTCAGCTTCCCCACAGATAAAACTATGAATGGCATACATTGGAAATATTTTAGTACATACACATAGAGGTGCACCTCTGAGCCCTAGCTTTTACTCCATTGCCACTGGCACATCACACACCACAAAATACTTCCCAAAGCCCTCACTAAGATCTAAAATAAGATCCAAATAACATGAATTGCCCTATTCAATACTAAGGTAATCTTCTGGCAAAAACAGTTAGGATTAATCCTGAAAGCATACTGTGACAGGTCTACTCAGGCAGTGGGATCACCAGTTCCTCTCCAACAGCACTGAACTATCAACTGATCTTTCTTTACGAAATGCCTTATTCTTTATTGACTCAGAAAACCCTAAAGAATATTACGTATTTCTTGAATTTCATATTCACCAGAACAATGTGTTAAATTAATGAAAGCCAAATCCAAAAACTTTAACCAGGAAAAAGAATTATTAGTTCAAATTTTTGCCTTTCAAGGTGTAATTCTTACCTGTTTCAGAAATAATTCCTATTCCAGAAAACAAAATGAGAGATGGAGGTGAGAATAGGAGTTAATTCACGAAGTGGATTCACCAGGTCATAGTGGCATTAGCATTCTCTCATTCATACCACCCTGCAGATAAAATAGGATAATATTTTGCTTTTGAGGATGAATCATAGAATGCTTAGGGCTGGAAGGTGCCTCAAAGATCACCTAGATCCAACCCCCCTGCCATAGGCAGGGACATCCTCCGTTAGATCAGTTTGCCCAAAGCCTCACCCAATAGTTGCATGCATGGGTCTTCCACAACTACTCTGGGCAACCTATGCCAGCACCTCACCGCCCTCATAGTAAAGAATTTTCTCCTAATGTCTAATCTAAATCTACCCTCTTTCAGCTGGGAAGCCATTGCCCCTTATCCTATCACTGCACTCTCTGGTGAACAGTCCCTCTCCAAGCTTTCCTGTAGGACCTCTCTAAGTATTGTTAGGCCGTAATCAGGTCTCCCCAGAGCCTTCTCTGTTCCAGGCTGAACAAGCCCAACTAACTCAGCCTGACTTCATCAGAGAGGTGCTCCAGCCCATGGATCATCTTTGTGGTCATTCTGTGTAAGTGCTCCAACAGTTTTATGTCTTTCTTGTACTGGGAACACCAGAGCTGGACAGTACTCCAGGTGGGGTCTCATGAGAGCACAGTAGAGGGGCAGTAAGAAGTCTTCTCAGATAAAGCAAACAGGCCAGAGATGTTCCAAGTATGAGAATCACAGCTGTGCCCTTTCTCCCATAAATATACAATATCATAATCCAGAACGCATGCAATAGCACACACCAGATAATCAGTCATAGTCATTTACAGGGCTGGCATATCAACCATATATTAGAAGGAAAAAGATGTAAGAAACCGAAATTTTAAAAGTTGTGACGCCATTGTAACATTTTACTTAAGAAAGATCTATAATCTCTTAAAGGCCCTCCTTACTTACCCTTCTTCCCCCCCCCCCCCCCCTGCCACGCAACCCCCAGATTATAAATTTCATTTACCTTCTTAACTTTCTGAGACTGTTATTTGTTTTTAATTTTTTAAGTAAAACATATACTTTTGCTACATAAAAGATGTCTAATTATCGTATGCATGGCTTAATTTGGACAGCATTTTAATTACAAATGCATGATGCATCCGACTTTTTCATATTTCAAACACACTTTAGTAATATAAGTTGTATTACATAAATGAACTTTAAAGACAACTACTTTTTAAAAGTGACTATCTTCAGGACTGATGCAAGGGAAGACAAGTCTAAGTTATCATCCAGCAGATTTCACAGATGGCTCACAAGGCTGTCATAAAGGCACAGGAGGAAGACAGTTGCTTATTTCTTTATAGCGATGCAAGTGCTAAGCGCAATCTGGTTTTAAGGCTGCAAGTTGTTTATTTATCAATAACTCTTCTAAACCTTACTCCTGCTAACTAATATTTCTCACATCACTAAAACTTAAAATGAAAAGGCTGCAAGTAAATAAGTATATTTCACGTTGATGAGATGTCAAGTATTCCCTTGACACATGTAATACGTGCTTTTCAAGCACAACCTTTCATGCACTCTTCTATACAGTCAATAGCAGAGACTATTTTGTTGGCACAAGTGAACAATGAAAGCACCACCGAGTAGTCATAGGATACACTTTTTTTCCATTTCAGGAAAAAAAGCAAGGTTTTTCAAAAGATAAGTATGGGTTAATGTTGTAGGTCAAATCCCAACAAATAGTACTGCCATCACTTTGTGCTCCATCACTGGGTTATGAAGAGAATCACAGCAAACTACAAATGCGTATGTTTATTTTTCAAAGCATACCACACTCATCATAATAGGCTCTTTTTGCAATTTATAAGGCAGAGTATGACTTTTCTTCAGAATTTCCTTCAAAGGAAACAAGGTCTAATGGATCATGTTGGTGTTCTTTTATAACCTTCACATGGACCAATCCTTTCTTAAGCCTTCCAACAGCACTGTGAAAAATAAAATCCCATTTAAAATAAAGAAAAAAATTGGGGGGGATATATATTTTCTTCCCTGAAGCTTCTAAAGACTCAACTAACCTGGCTGCAAGCATCTGGCACCAAGCAAGTGGCATATGTAAGATGTTTACAGACTTTGTGTATCGCGGAAATAGAAAGCCTAAGGCTCTTGTCAAGAAGCTTCAATTTGCTCTAAAACACTGTTCTTCTAAGACATCAGTCTCTGAGACTTTTTGGTCAGCAATGTTCTTTGAACAATTATACCATCTTTGCTTGGGTTTGCAGAAGGAAATCACACTGGATAAGTGTATGTGCCACACTTAAATCCAGGGACAGTGCTCAGGAGACATTTGAACACATTAGCCTATAGTCTGGTCTTGGCTCACTATATCGTCTTTTTTCCCCAAGCTCAGACATCTTTGTGTGTATCTTAATGTTAAGGGTGAATTCTTTACTATAGAAACATTGCAACAAAAAACATACTTTTTTTTTCAGTCACCTCTGCAGTTGCTTAATTATACATTTCGCTCTCAGAACATACATATATGTACAGATTGCTCAAGTCTGTAATACATTTAATACAGAATAATGATTTAACTTCTCAATTCTGCATAAGGCTGAATGCAGTATTGGAGTCATACCTGTCTGTACCTCTCCAAGATTCTTTTGATATATTAAATAAATAGATAGGGGGAAATAACCTTTTTTGTTCTGTAAAACAAGATGCCTCATAAACTTCACACGCAATTCCAACATCCCACTGTTCTGTCTAGAGCTGTCAAACCAGCAATAGAGAAAATTTGTCCTGCTTTTGTGCTGGATGGTTGTATTCCACACAGATCCTTCAGCTTCCCTTTCAATATGCGATACAGCAATTCCTTATTACTGCCCCTCTGGCTCACGTAACTATAGGCAAACACATTCAGTAAGAAGCCTCTTCTTCCCTTCCCAGACCTTTCCTCTTGACACTATGATGTCTTTTTTTTTTCCCATTCTCTGCTTTATCAATTGTATTGTTTTCATCAATCCAACACATATATATTTGTATGTGAAATACATATTAATTTGATGCATTCGGGTACATTCAGAGAAGCTTAACAATAAATTAAAAGGACTTAAACAAACAAAAAAAAAAAACCAAAAAACAAACCAAAGCTATTACTCTGAGTCTTTTGAGATTCAACCATCACTAGAACTGGAGAGCCTGACATTTCTTCATTTTTATTGCACTTGGAAGTTAATTTTCATTTTTGAAGAAGTTATTATTAGCTTTTTTGCACTGTAAACCACTTGCTGTTAATTATGACAAGCATCACGAAATAACTAACTTATTCCCTCTAGCAGTGGCATCACTGGCCAGCTGGTTTAGCTATTCCCACTGTGACATGTGAAGAAAACATATTTTTCCATATAAAAGGCAGTAGTCACATAAGATACCAACTTCAATATGTACTGCAGTACTATTCTAATGACTCATGTCTGTCATGTATTTTCCAGTAGCTTGTTAATTTTTTAAAATCTATCTTTAAATAGGTATCTTGAGATTAATTTCAGGAGATTTTTTAGGTATCGTGCAGGACTTACTGTTAATTTGGGCTACAGAGAGTAAGGTAAGACACTGATATTCTTTCATCAGCATTCATCATGTTGATGCATATCAGTATGATACACACATATGTATATATACATCCCAGTGAATATACTAAGTGACATGAAATTGTCTGTACAACCAGAAAACAAGGATACTTCATGATCTGACATCAGTTTTGGAAGGCATTCAGATCTCTCTCTAACAAAATCTAAATAATTCAGAAACAACACTGAGATTTGTTATTCTGATGACAAGAGACTGTCATTTTTCCTCCTTACTTTTCAGATCACTAGGAAGGAAGATGTCCTCTGCATATCATATACGCTGTACAAAGATAAAACACGTCCAGAATAAAAAATCTGTCTAGAAGGCAGAAAAACTGAAACAGCCAAATAAAAGTTCAGATATTGCCTGACCACAGAAGCTACTGAACAGTAGTGAACATCTGACTGTCCATAGAAGCTCGCCAGGTGTCAGAGTAGCTGACAAAATGGTGTATTACTCCTGAAATTCTCCCAGAGTAGTTTTTAGTGAGAGTTAGAAGGAATAATAAAAACAGGGTATTACTGTACTCTTCCATTATTTTTGTCTTCCAGGTATGGTTATGCAACCAGAAACAAGTGCACCATACTTCAACCAGCCTCTTCAAATGTGTGCCTAACACCTTCAACACCACCTGTAATATGGTGTTTCCCTTAATAAACTAATTGTGGTTAGAGATACGTATGTTGGGGTTTTTTTCCAAGCAAAAAGTAGTATGTTGAAAAACATTGTTCACAAGAGACTCTAAAAAAAGGGAAGGAGGAAGAAGAGTGGTGAAGAATGTAAAGATCAACTAAACAGGTGAGCTTTGATGAATTTGTAACTTTTTTCATTTTGTCAACCCACTTAATAAATAAACTTGCATAAAATACACATAAACATGCATATTCCTAAAACTCCCATTTCTTCCATGGGATTATTACAAGGCAATTAAGCCTGAATGAGCATTCCAGATTCAAACTGACTGAACCACTTCTCATTCTTCCCTACTTTTAATAAAAAACTCACAGTGATTTTGGATGGTAAGCAGGCTGACATATCTTTAGGCTATCTCTACGTTGACAAGCTTCATTCTGTCTTTGCTTGGGGTCAAGCATGACAAATTTCCAGCAAGATAACACTTGTCACATCTTAAGCCCATCCAGACAGCAATCATGCCTGCTGCTTGCAGAAGCAACATCTGCCGCTGCTGCGACAAACAAGAGCTCTTGATTCACAGAGTCTCTTGCTGAGCTCCCAGCTCATTAGGATCTCCTAACTGCTGCCTCTTACACATGAAAAACACACCTATCACTGAACAAGCAAAGTGCCTCGCTCCCTGCTAGACCCTTGAACAGAGCAGCTCCTGCTGAGCCAGAGTTTGGCAAGAGCAAGGGCCCCCTTCACTCACACAAGCAAGATCTCGTCAGACTGTCTATCAGCATTACCTGATGAGTGAGAGAGGCTCTTCAGCTGTGAAGCCAAATCCATCCAGCTTCACAAGCCCAAATCATGCTGGCTTTGGGTACAAGTCTAGAGCCTGCACTAGGATTGACCACGGGGGTCCCTCCACAAAGCCCACTGGCACACGGCAGCTCCCCCTTCTTCAGGCACCAGGACAAAGAAGGTATTTTGGAGCTACAGCATCGTTTTAACATTTAAACTAATGTTTCCTCAAAGCCCCTAAACGTATCTAACTCCTTATGGCAATACATTTGACAGGATCACACGAGCACATTTAAGCATGCCCTGTCCCTTCTTAATCATTCAAAGGTATCTATCTGTCCCTGTATTGCCTTAAGGTCAGAAAATTTTCTAGTATGGAAAAGGACCTAGACAAGCTTGGCAGTTAAAAGGACCAAAGAATTTTACATTTAGCCTGCTTGATATGAAATGACTTTTCTCTTAAAAGTAACTGTGTGTTAGGAAGATTCTGGGAAAACTTCAAAAGCTGCAGCTTTTATAGGATTAACATCTAAAAGACTGTAACAGTTTAATTTTCTTTTTAAACAATCCTACTCATACAACACTGGCCTAGAATTACAATATAAGAAAACAGTCTTTCTTTGAAGGGAAAAAAAGGAGAATTCATGTCTTCCAACATATTGAAAAAAATCTTTGAAAAAAATAGCTAGAGAAAAAAATAAAATAAAATTAAAAAATACCAAGCCCAGTATATTCAGGGATTTCAGTTGGTTAATCTTTAAAACATGAGACAAGTACTGCTGAGATCTTGGGAAAAAAATATTCAGCAGATAATTCCAGATGCTATGAGGATATTAAATGAGTGTCTAAGAATGGGGGAAAAATACCCACGATAACCTTTACAGAGAAAAATACTACATCTTGTTTTCTGGGACCAGTGTTTTCATTAACATGCCAATTAATTTTCTGTAGGCACCTGATCTCTTCTGCTATGCTCCATTCTTACGTGGAGACAGTTACCCATGGCTCAAGGATCTTCATTCCAGAGATCCGCTTTCCATTTCTTACTGCTCCACAAACTTCCTATGTGGTCTTCAGCAAATCCCCTTTTATCCCTTCCCAGTTGGACAACCTCTGTGAACTATAACTCAGATAAGTATACCAAAGATAGGATTGATTGTACTGTTATATGAACAGAAAGCATTTCTGTTTGTACAAATAAAAACAATTTCTCAGACAGCAGAAATCAAAATAGTTATTTCCAGATTTACATACACTGGTACACCCAGTTCTCTGTAAATGTGACATCTGCTCAAGCTATGGGAAGGGCATGGTTTGTTCATTTATGGAAAACAGCTGGATGAACTTGCAGCAATTTTCTCTACAAGGACAAATCTAAGCATGAAGAAAAGAGAAGTCCATCATTCAAAATCTAAAACTCTATGACTTCAATTATGAGCCATTTGTTTATATTCAACTTACAAATTTTGTTTCTCTCTTCTTCAGAGCATTAAATATAAATGCTAAAAAATATTTTTATACAAATACCATTGTAGCTCAGGATACAATCCTATTTTCATATCCTGCTTCTTTTACGACCCTGCTTCATTATTTTTTTAATACACGGCAGAAATTTGGCTTTTAAACAACAAAAGTGGTATTTCATAAAGCACTTCTGGACGGCTAAGCTCCGCTGAGCTGAAGGAACTGTGGAAGTATCTGAAATTAATGAGCACAGTGGACCACAATCCAAGCTCCCAGAGGTGAGATAAAATAACTAAGCATTGAAATGAGTTTCTTGTGGCATATCATCGAGTACTCAGTCTAGATGTAAACACAGAAATTTTTTGCTAGTACCGTACACTTAGTATAGATGCATGTTCTTCACCTTGTACTATTTAATACATTCCATCTCAGCCTAGGGAGCTTGTTTTAATGGAAGGAAAAAAATGTAGTACACACAGGAAAAAATACACTCTGGTGTATATAAAGATTACAAACCCTCAGCTGACATATGGCTACACAGATCAGCGAGCTGGGCAATCATCAACAGCATGAAGTCTAACAAGGACAAGTGCCAGATTCTGCACCTGGGGAGGGACAACCCTGTCTACACATACAGACTAGGGGATCAGACACTGGAGGCCAGCAATGTTGAGAACCCAGCAAGTTAAATGTGAGCCAGATGTGTGCCCAGGCAGCCAGGAGGGCCAACCGTACCCTGGGGTGCATCAAGCCAAGGCATGTCCAGTTGGTCCAGGGAGGTGATTGTCCCGCACTGCACTGTGCTGGTGCGGCATCACCTCGAGTGCTGTGTGCAGTTTTGGGTGCCACAGTACAGGATGGACACAAAGATATTGAAGAGTGTCCAGAGGAGGGCAACGAGGACAGTAAAGGGTCTGGAGGGGAAGTCTTATGAGGAGAGGCTGAAGTCTCTCAGTTTGTTCAGCCTGGAGGAGGCAGAGGGGAGGCCTCATCATGGTCTGTGGCTTCCTGACAAGGGGGAGTGAAGGGGCAGGTGCCGATCTCTTTGGTGACCAGTGATAGAACCCAAGGAATGGTATAAAGATGCAAGAGGGGAGGTTTAGGTTTGATATTAGGAAGAGGTTCTTTCCTGAGTCGGGCACTGGAACAGGCTCTCCGGGGAAGTGGTCACAGCACCAAGCTTGACAGAGTTCAAGAGCCAGTTGGACTTGATGATCCTTATTGCATCCCTTCCAACTCAGGATATTCTACGATTCTATGATTATATTAGGGTTTCACATTGCAGACTTTGAGAAACTGGTTGTTTCTTATTGTATTCTTACAATAAAAGAGAGAAATACTAAATTCCTTTAAAATCATCATAACAGAATATCCTAAACACAGTTATTTCCCTTTAGAAATTACTTGTTATTTATGGGCGTGGGAGCCAGCAAATGTAAAAGCAGAAAACACCTGATATCCTTCAAAAGAAAAGATACTATTATTTACAGTCACTTATTCTTCCCTACAAGTATTCAGAATTTTTATTCTCCTTCTTGTAAACAAATATAACAATATACAGTTATGATTAAGATTTTGTTTGATAATTCTGGAAATGAATATGTATTTTGAGAGTTCTATTTCTTTGTAAAACACTCGGCTTAAGTATTTGGACAAGGGGCAGGAATACCTATGGGAATGAGTTGTTATAAATAATGTCATATTATTGCTGACTTCAGAAGTTATTGTTTTAGCTGGATCTTATTATAAACTTCACACTGTTCAATACAGTTAGCAGGGAAAAGCACTAGTCTGACAAACAGCAGGAAGGTGATGCCAGAAGCAGTAGCTGCAGCAACAGAAGTTGCTGCGTGCTGCAGGGAGTTCGAGGTTTGCAAGACTCCTGGGGAGTGTCTGAGAGGGTTTCTGGCCCCAGCACCCTCAGGCTGTGTGTGTGGAGTGGGAAGACAACAAATCTCATTAGAGAGTCTGTGCAAGAAGGAAAGTCTGAATTCAGTCTCGAGCTGACACAAATAACCCACATGATGAAGGGTAGTAGGGTTAGACTGGACATAAGGGTGGGCAAGGATGTGGTACTGTTAGATTGGACATGGGGAAGAAATGTTTTTTGGTGAGGACAGTGGGACACTGGAACAGGATGCCCAGAGACACTGTGAATGCCCCCTCCTTGGAAGTGTTTGAGGCCACATTGGATGGGGCTTTCAGCAACCTGGTCTAGTGAAAGATGTCCCTGCACATGGCAGGGTGATGGACTAGATGATCTTCAAAGGTCCCTTCCAACCCTGTGGTTCCATGACTCTATGTCAAAGAAAACAATCAAGGAAAAAAATATTGCCATTAATAGTCCAGTAATCTACTATTTTAAAAAAATCAGATATTCATTAATGGTACAAGATAGGAATTTGTTCAAAAAGTTACTTAGCCAACACTGTATTTACATTTTACAGTAAAATTTTATATCCTGTTAATAGGATCAGTAGGTAGATTCAGTACCTTAAAACTCTCCTTTGGTATTTAGTTATTACTTTGGTGTAACTACTTAGCAGTAGCAGCAGGCATTAAATGCTATTGATACTGTAATTGGAAACTACAGAATTATTCTTGTAAGAATCAGGTTTAGATTTGTAAAGCCACTATGGAGTTCTGTTCTACACTGCAATAACATGACACTTCCTCGCAGATAGCGCTAAAGAATGTTCTAAATACTGCAGTCTGAGGATACACATTTATGAAAACACTAACTGCCTTCTAATTTAATTTAAGAAGATAAACTATTTAGAAATCCAATATTGAACAGAAAAAGGTTTTTTGAGACTTCTGACCTGATTTTATCCAAGTCATTCCATCTTTTTCCATTTCTGTGGTATTTTTATTTTCTGCTATTCTGATGGTTTTAATAAAATCTCAACTAAGGGATATCTCCCATCTTGCAAAATCTTCCAGTGAACTCAGTAAAACATACTAAATTCAATGCCTTTGTAACCGATCTCTGTTCATTTTGCATCTATGGGTAACAAGGCTGAAATCTAATTATGTCAGTTTGAATACTTTAGCCTTAATCCTTTTACAGTAAAAAACCCAACAGATTACTCTGTTGTAATTATTCTACCCAGTTAAAATATATTATTGATGGCACAGAGAGATCTACGCTGCATCTCTGGAGTTTATTATCTACCCTCATTGGAGAATTTCTAGAAACAAGGAAATATTCAGTGAAGTTTGAGCACCTGTGGCCTTACATAGGTAATAAATGAGTATGACGGCTTTTTCTAATCTTAGAATGTAGGAGATCACAGTCTCTCAATAAGCCCCTAATACTTTGAGGACACTGGAAATCGAAGATAGAAATCAAACCTTGATGCAGTGTTAATAATACCAACTAATTTATAGAATCCAAAATGGATTCTGAGAGAACATTGCTCTGTGTGCTTGTTTTATAAATAGCCACATTACTGTCATGTCCGTGATTCTCAATTATGTAGATAATTAATTGTAATTAATGAATTCATTGTAATTACCTGTAATTGTAAAAGAAACTCAATCCCCTGAAGTTGCTAACTCATTAGTTTCCATATAACACCATGATTTTGTAAGTGTGAGAGGGACACAAGATGATGAGGGGGCTAGAGCACCTCTCCTGCAAGACAGGCTTGAGTGAGTTGGGCTTGTTCAGCTTGTGCAAGAGAAGTCTGCAGGGAGAACTTATTGCAGCCTGCTAGTACCTGAAGGGGGCCACGGGAAAGCTGGAGAGGGGCTGTTTAAAAGCGCATGGAGCAATAGGACAGGGGGTAATGGGTTTAAACTAAAGGAGGGTAGGTATATATTAGATATTAGGAAGAAATACTTTAAGGGTGGTGAGGTGCTCTCACAGGCTGCTCACAGAAGCTGTGGCTACCCCCTCCCTGGCAGTGTTCAAGGACAGGTTGGATGGGGCTTTGGGCAACCTGGTCTAGTGGAGAGTGTCCCTGTCCATGGCAGGGGAGTTAGAACTAGGCGATCTTTGAGATCGCTTGCAACTCAAACCATTCTATGTTATTATGGGGGGGGGGGGGGAGGGAGGGAGGGCGGGGAGAGAATTTAAGAAAATTGAAGAAGAAAAGTTTTATTACCATAGTGAAGAGTTAAATGCATAAAACATTTACCTATCCACAATGAAAGTTCATAAACATAAAAGGACTTATACTGAATCTCCACTTCTTACATTAAATGTATTTTCAAGATTTCCTTTCTCTTAAACAAAACCGCAGGAGTTTTAGTGCTCATTAAATTTATAAATGGGTATTGTTGTCCAGAACAATGGGCTCAGAAAAATGGAAGGTAAAGCGTAGGTTTTTTAAAATAGAAAACAAACCATGTATGCCCTACAATCTCTCTTTTCTAAGGCAGAAAAATATCCCAGAAGTTTTCACATGTTCTCAGATTTTGTTGCCACAAATTTTTCAGATGGGAATTCCGATGGCTCCAAGATGTACCTCCCTATAAACCAGCACTTCAAGCATCTAGGTTTGAAAAAAACCTTAAGATCATTGACTCCAACTGCTAACCTCAAACTACAAAGGCCACCACTAAACCATGTCCCTAAGCATCACCATCTTCTGGAGAACAACAACGAAACCTGTAACCCACCTAGCATCTTCTCTGGCAGATAGGGACAAGGGACAGCAAACAGGTAAACTATTTAGTATTTACACAAACAAGATATGATAATCCTTTCCATCAGAAATGTTTTAAATAAGGATGACTTCAAAAAGGCCTCTTATTTCTGCAGTCAGGGTTATACCTCCTCACATAAAAAATTAAAGTGAAAACTGCCTGTCCTTTCACAGACCACTTTCATGTGCCTCCAGGACCATCAGTGGACAGAAGCCTGGAGAACTACTGCTGCAGTCCACAGCTCAGCTCTCCTCTGGCACAAACGCTCTCCAGTCACCGCAGGGGCAGTGAAATACTAATGACTTATTTTATCAGCTTCGCTGCTCCAGGACTCATTGTGCATAATGTGTCATCACACATAGGTTGCAAAGGTCACAGGGCTGGAAGGGAGCCATGGCAAGATCAACTCAAATTTCTTCCTATCTTAGACACCACCATGAAAGCTGGAGCTTTTGCTCCTTCCCTTACTAAATTATTTTTTCAGAACCACAACCTTACACTTATTTTTAGCCCCATGCTTTTCTTTTTTTATCTCCTGAGTTTGCAATCGCCTTTTTCTCGTGTCAAAACTGGCTTGTGCAAACCCTGCTTCTCTGGAGACACATGTCATACTCTTAAAGATGGGTCCTATCCAAGTGCTGAACAGTGAAGCCCAAGCAGCGCCTGCCCCATCTACACTCCAGTATGAGCACAGAGCCCCAAGTGGGCATCTCACTAACCTCAGAGCTGTACTTAAAACAAATACCCAAAAAAAAGAGTTCAGTACCTGTGCTACAAAGCTGACTGGACACAGCGCAGATCCTGGGCTTCCTGACCCTGAGCACTGACTTACGGCACAAACAGCGTCTGGGGTCTTCTCTAATGAAATCCCACCCTCGTTATTCTTTTCTCTTACGGAGCTTTTATCAGCCCATGTCTATTTTCCCAAATATCTGTGAAGAGAATAACTGGTAAAACTAGATGTGTGTGCTGGACAGACGTACAGATGCACCCCAGCACAAAATCTGACTGCAAAGAAGGGAGCAGGTAACTCACCGCCTTTGCTGGTTTGGTAATTCCACTCCTAATTACCTCCACCACTGAAATGCATTCAAGTTATTGCTCCCATTCCAGTGCTCAGTCCACTATGATTAACAGCTTCTAAAGTTAAAAACAATATTAAAATCTTAGCTATTACAAGACAGTATTTGTTTTTAATCATGCCCTCCCTGGTTTCCAGGGACCTCCAAGTTATTTCAGAAATATTTTTCTTCAAGATATCTTTGCATGTCCTTCATTCCTGATATCAGGTAGTCTGATATGAGGACCTGCATTTCAAATTAAGATGCAAATAGCAGAACCTGAAACAAAGTACTAAGGCTTTTCTTAGTTCAGATCTATTGTTAATTTTTAGGCTTCATAAGGCTCCAGTGACCCAGTTTCACAATTACTTTTTGCTGTAATTTTGCCTCTTGCTCAATGAAGTGGGTACAACCCAATTAGCTTAATATGAATTGATGAATTCAACCCATGAATTAATTGAGTTTTACATTACAGGACAGTATCTCCAGTATATTTTTTTGACTTTTCTGTTACATATATTCCCTGTATTTACATTACATCATCACTTTTCTGGCATTTTAAGGATTATCCTTCTGAAGTTCAGACCTTGAGCAGATATCTCTTTGTCACAAAATACATACAGAGTAACAAATGGATACTCTAGTTCTTTATTTTTCAGTTTTCACAAAGACATTTCCGCTAATTATTCTTCTAACATATTAATATAACTGCCTTAAGGAGAAAATAAAATGCCGCATCAGAAGCTTGCATGTTTTCATTAACAGGAACCTCTTTTCAGTAGCGTACAACAGAGACAATATGCACAGAAAGCCACCTTCCTTGTACTGCAGCTTTAAATGTGAGCACTAACAAAAGGAAAGTGGCTTCAGTCCGGACCTTGAGCTGACAAAAATCATCCCCAACAACATCTCCTGTGTTTTTGAAATAAACCATTAACAAACATTGGATTGTTGCTATTACTATGCTTGCTTGCACATTTGCATGACTATGTAGACAAGGAACTACTGGAGAGAGTCTAGCGGACGGATAACAAGATGATGAGAAGACGGGAGCATGTCTCTTATGAGGAAAGGCTGAGACAGCTGGAACTGTTTAGCCTGAAGAAGGGAAGACTGAGAGGTAATGTGATCAATACTCACAAATATCTGAAGGATCAATGTCAAGGGGATGGGGACAGACACTTTTCACTTGCCCAGAGACAGGACAAGGGGCAATAGGCACAAAGTGGAATGTGGGAAGTTCCATCTCAAAATAAGGAAAAATGTCTTTACTGTGAGCACAGTACAACCAGTTCTAGGTGATTCTGCAGGAGGGATGGACTAGATGATCACCAGTGGTCCCTTCCAACCCCTTCTGTTCTGTGATTCTGTATCCAAAATTTGTATTAGACATATCTAAGACGTCCACCACAAGATAGAGATGATTTTGAATCCAATACCACAAGATGGCCTTACAAAACTAGAATTATATATGAGTTTAATATAAATTATTCTAAAATAGTTGTCGTGGTTTCACCCAGGCTGGAGGCCAGACATCCACCAAAATCAGTCTATTACTCCCCTTAGTTGGATAGGGGAGAAAATATATATATTAAGAGGCTCAGGAGTCAAAATAAGGACAGGGAGAGACCACTCTCATAGACGTGGGCAAAACAGACTCAACACAAAGTGAAGAAGAGAAAAGCTACTCTACTTTATTACACTAAACTACAACTATAAAGAATAGTGAAGAAAAAAAACAGATTTGGGAGTGTGACCAGATCTTAAAACAAACGTAACCAGATCTTAAAACACTTTCCCCCACCATTCCCTTCTTAGCAGACTTTAGTCAGGATTATGCTGCCTTCTTCCCCCAGGCTCTCAGTACAGGGGGGGCAGGGACTGGGGAAGATGGGGTTCTTGGTAGCACCTTCCCCCCACCCCTCCATTCTAAGCAGACTTCCCTTTAGCCATGACCTTGCTCCCTTCTTCTCCCTGTTCACAGCACGGGGGGGGGGGGGGGGGGGGGGTGGGCAGGGACTGGGAGATGGGGGCTTCGGTCAGTCCTTTGCAAGTTGGTTTCCCTCTCGGCCAGGGGTGGGGGGAGGCATTCATTCCACACCCTCCCCCTGCTGCACCGTGGGGTCTCACCCACAGGAGACAGTCCTCCACAAACTTCTCCAACGTGAATCTTTTCTCAAGGGCTACATCTATTCACCAGCTGCCCTGCCGTAGGTCACTGCTATGGCGGGCAGTCATAAATCACAATGTCTCTCAGTCTCTGTGGGGTCACCAGCCTCCCCTAGCAAACCTGTTCTGGTGCAAATCTCTCTCACTCATCTCTGTGTCTCCATTTCTCCTCATGGCTGCAAGTGCTGGCATGGGTTTGTTCCAACGTAGGGTCACAGCGTCTCCTGTATGTCTCTGTTTCTCCTCATGGCTGCAGGTGCTGGCAGCGGCTTGTTCCAACGTAGGGTCACAGCATCTCCTCTGTGTCTCCACCTGCTCCATCCAGCATGGAGCCCCTCCACGGGCTGCAGGTGGGGTCTCGGCCTTTTCCATGGGTTTCTCCAGGGGCTGCAAGGGGCATCTTTCTCTCCGGCACCTGGGCCGCCTCCTCCCCTGTCCTTCTCCGGCCTTGGTGTCTGTACAGCTCATTATATCTTCTCGCTCCCTTCTCTGGTGGCAAAATGCAGCTGCTTCTGGGTTGTTTTCTCCTGTATGTGACTCTCAGAGGCGCTCGACTGTCTCTTGGGCTATGATTTTGGCCTTGAATTGCTCGCTGTTTATAGTTTAGGCTGGCAGAAAACTCTAACTGCTGCTTAAAGAAACCGTCTCAGCAGCACAGCCTCACAAAACCGCAACAATAGTTCACGTCATAATTTAGTTGGATATAAGGACAGTAATTATCCAAACATGTTATGATAATTATTCTCATAATTACCAAGAAAGAAGAAATTGGGGAAGGACAAAAGGAGAGCTGGACTATTTGATCTATGTTCAGAGAATCTAGGAAACATCTCAGGCATATACCTCCAAAGCATCCTCAGTAATACAGGAATCTGCTTCAGCCCTTTGCAGCTGGTACCACACACTACCTGCCCACACTCCTCCCTACTTCTTGTGTAGCTGAACTACACAACTAAGTCTGAGCTACATGTCTCATTACTATTTCTGTTTTTAAAGCTGGCAACGATGTTACCAGTTGTAAGTAGTAACAGTGTTAAGAGAAGATTGCTTTCTTCAGATTAGCTGACCTGTTAAAGCTAGATCTGTTTCTCCTCCATGACAAATCCCCATTCCCTGGGGATTTCTGCAAGCTGCAGCTCAACACATCCTGAATTTATCGTTCTGCTGTGCTGCAGATGTCCCACTCCCACAGGGGGCTGTTTCCACACCCCACAGGCACACACATAATTCCCACTGCATCACTGGCAACATTGCTAAAAAGACATAAAGCAACTTCTTCACAAAACTTACAGGAAGTCTAAATAAGAACCAGAGGTATACGGAAAACTCATTAACTTCACTGTCCAAACTCACATATCATGTTTTAGAATTGTCTGACACTTACTGAAAAGAGGACCAGCAATGTTAACCACAGCTACACTGATGGCAATTTTAGGATGAAAGACGGCAACAGCAATCAGAGGTCACTCATTTTGATCAAGATTACTCTCTTTAACAGGGAAGGTTTAAGTTAACATAAGAGACGCTTCATTGGAACACAATAGCTTATTTTCAGTTTTGCTTTGAACCTGCATTTGTATCCTTACTAATGACCACTTTAATAACCTTAAATGATTACGTTCATGATTCTTCACCTAAATAAAAATGTGCTTGCCCTGGAAGACTGCTGAGCTTGCTTGTTCTGGTTCAGAAACAAGTGACTCACTGAAGGCATACCATATCTTGAATCATAATTTAGTTGGCATTAATGGCATCTCATAATTAGTGTAGATAACTGATAGCTGTAGACACATGGATAACAATACCCAGCATACCTCCTGTGATTCTAAGAAAAGGCTGCCCAGAGAGGTGGTGGATGCCCCATCCCTGGAAGTGTTCAAGGCCAGGTTGGATGGGGCCCTGGGCAACCTTGTGTAGATCCAGGCCTGGAGGTTGGTGGCCTTGCCTGTGGCAGGGGGGTTGGAACTCTATGATCCTTGGGGTCCCTTCCAACCCAGACCATTCTATGATTCTATGAAAATTGTGTTATGTGTACTGTTGGGATTACCAATGGCAAAACAGTTCCTTAGTGGTATGAGATTTTTGTTCACAAAGGTCAAGCTGAATTTATTGGCCCTAATTTTCTCTTGCCTCTCACTTCATACAGTTATTTGAATTGTTTAACATAAGAGTTAATATACAATAACATTAGAATAGGTTATTTTGTTTCCATTTTGCATTAATAACTGTGCAAATGTAAGTAAATGCACAAATTGTAGACAGAAAAACATTATTCAGAGATCAATTGCAAATATTGCAGTTCCTGTAATTCCAGACTTTCCAAGTCTGTGACAATCAGATATACTAAAAAAGCATAAACATGCGGCATATAATATACACTGAACAATCAGTAGTACATACAGAAAAGCATATAAAATACAGACAAGCCTATCTTTGATTTATGTCCCAGCTACTTGCAATTATGCAGTTTATTCAAAACTAAGTCAGAAATACATGGCGGGGGGGGGGGGGGGGGGGGGGGAGGGGAAGGGTCTATGTGTTTAATACTGAATTTTCTGCCAAATCTTACCATTTCTGAAATAACTTACAGTATGTAACAACAACATACACCATGGTATTATACACTCGAAGAAAAAATATACCCTTGAATTCTAAATTCACACAACAAACAGCATATAGTACTGTCCTATTATACTTCCCAATTCCACTGCAGATAACATGATCACATCCATGGTCTGGAAGAGATTGCTGGGAGGACTGTCTGTTTCCTTCCACTGGTGAAAAATACCGGTTATTCCTCACCTTCAATTGTTATCTTTAACTAGTTATTAATCTGTAAGAAGCTTTTATTGTGAACTCCAATTTAGTTCAGTTTAATTAAAAGCATTTGTTAAGGAAATCTGTCAAAGCCATTTTCACATCGAAGTGTAACAACTTTTCATTACGGTCACTGCTTCAAATTGATTCTTCAACTGTTGCATCTTAAATTTATATGGAGCTGTTCAGCACTAAAGCAGAGTATTCTTTTGTGAAATCTTTGAATATTACCTTCAGTCATCTACGGTCTACAACACTTCCATCTCCATCTCATTCCACATCATGACATTCACCAAGTTCATACCCAGGAAATTAAACTATTATTACTACATTGTCTATCTCAAAGTTTCTCTCCAGTGTTTTTAAAGCAGCCCAGGATACAGTTGGCTTTCCGGACCACAAGCACACATTGCTGGCTCATGTTGAGCTTCTTGTCCATAAGCACTGCCAAGACCTTCTCCTCAGGGATGTTCTCAATCTATTCTCCACCCAGACTTAGTTGTGCCTGGAACTGCCCTGACCCATATGCAAGACCTTGCACTTGGCCTTGTTGAACTTCATTTTTCTTAGCTGCCTTTTTATCACTGACCTAGCTGTAAAGGCTCTTCTGGTTGCCCTTGATGTCCCTGGCCAGATTTAATCCTATCAGGGCTTTACTTTGCCTGACCTGATCCCTGGCTGCCCAGACAATTTCTCTGTATTCCTCACAGGATACCTGCCCTTGCCTCCACCCTCTTTAGGCTTCCCTTTTGTGTTTGAGTTTGTCCAGGAGCTCCTTGTTCATCCCTGCAGGCCTCCTGGCATTTTTGACTGACCTCCTCTTTTATGGGATGCATTGCTCCTGAGCTTGGAGGAGGGTTTCTTTAAATACTAGCCAACTGTTTTGAGCCCCTCTTCACTCCAGGGCTTTGTCCCTTGGTACTCTACCAAGCAGGTCCCTGAAGAGGTCAAAGTCTGCTCTCCTGAAGTCCTGGTTGGTTGGTCTGTACTCTTCTTTTATTTTAATATTTCTCCCTTTTCTTTACACCTGGAATTTTACCCACGGCTTTTCAATGGCATGCAGTCAGATGTTTGCAATCAATCAACCCATTTGGCTCCTCATTTTCTTGTCTAAAACATGCAATTGGACTATTCTATACAATGTGTACAGTGGTTATACAGGAAGCCTCTTTTCAGTCCATATGTTTCTATAATCTTTATAAAAGAACTATACTACTTGTTTTGAGATATGTGTCTTCTTACATGGCCTAATTAAACAGGAGTTGTCAATACCATTCTTCTGTCCTCTGTACTCAAATGTCCTTTCTTTTTATCTTATCCTACCTGCTATTACTGGTACACAGGATCCAAGCTACTTCTGAATTCTTACAGCACTAGCTATGCATACACATTATAAGAACACACCTACCTCTTCCTATCAGTTGGAATCAGTTTTATAGAAGGACCACTAGCAACATTACAGCTGAAAGCATACATAGCTATCTGCTATCTGCTGACCTTTGCTGACAGTTCAAGTAAACTTGGAAATTGTGACATTACATATAAGTTCACGTCTTCAACTCAAGCTGCAGAAAAATGAGTTTCTGCCTCTACTTTATCAGAATACCTCCAATATATCTGCTGTCTTCCTTTGTCATCACAGCAGCTTCCAGCAGGGTCAAGTGGAGATCACCCTTTGCAGGTGTCTGCCTCCATGGCTCCCGTCTCTTATGGACACTTACTTCCTCACATCTGAGACTCATTTATTGACTAAAATGACACAGAAGAAAAATTTAGACCTGTTTAGTTTTCCAAGATCCAGATTCAAAATAGACACGAGTTGTCCATTCCAATAAACACATGGGTGATGTTTTCTCACAGTCAGTCTTTCCACTTATTTCAACAAAAGAGCTTTGGCTTTTTTATCTCTCCTTTTTTTTTAAACTACCCCTAACACGGTACCTTCCTTCTCCCCTACAATTTTTAAAGAATAAAAACAAGTTGTATGGCTCCCACCACCTGTCCGCTGCCACCTGAGTCCATGTCTTCTGAAGTCATTGTAATACTGGGCTCCAAAAATGTCTCACACTGTCCCAGTTTTATGTTGGGATATATGTCTGTTCTAAACAGAAAATTTTAGAAAAATTTGTCAATGTATTTTGTTCCTATGCAGCATTTTTAGTCACAAATTCTCCACAAAGAATATTTTATTTAGATAAAATTTACAGTTGTCAGATCCCTCCTATATTACCTGGACAAATCATATCCTTTTAATTTCTAGCATACTATCACAGAAATAAGGATAAGTAAGTCAAAGACTGAGATAGTGTAACACAGGTTGCTACATACTATATTGGACAGCTGCATAAATGATTCAATGTCAAGAATTAAATGTGCTACAAAGCGATTAAGATTACCAGGGTTAAGGGCAAGACTTACTTTCTTGGAAAACTATCAGAAAATAATTGACTTAAAATGTAGTACTTGGTCCCTTCTACAGTAAATTTTAAACTCAAGGATTTGTTTTATTTTTCCAAAAAGAATCATCAAATAGCAAAAATATCTTCTATGTAAACATAGGGAAATGTTTCAAGTGTTTTTACAACCTACTTTTTTTTTTTTTTCCCATAGAAAGATGGAGGTTGGAAAGGAGACTTGGGGGTCTGGTATAACCCTTAATCAAAGCAGGGACAAATAAAAAGTTGGATGCAACTTCAACATCAATCAATTTGCTCAGAGTCTTCTACAGTCAAGTTCTGAATATCTGTAAGCACAGAGATTCCACACCTTCATTAAAGCAAGTAAGAGCAAAATCACTTCTACTTACCAAAATGTATGTGGTTGTTAGAAAATATTTTCATATTGATTTTCTCAATATAGACAAAGATATGTGTGCAAATTATCATTCAAAAAAAAAAAAAGAAAATTTGTTTTCCTAATACCACCTTTAAGAAGAATGAAAAATTACTACATTTACATGCATCAGTATTCACTGCAAAGTGAAATTCTGTGTCTGTGGATTATCTTGTGCGTATATAGGAGATAAGCTATCTGTTCATACAATCTGAAATTTCAAAATTGGGTTTCATAGGACTAATAAGGAAATAACAGAAATCCATCTGCATTCTTATTTGCTTATTCAAAAATACCCTGTTAAGCATATGGCATGGCATCTTTCATGTAGGTAATTGAAGCTCACTTACAATTGTATTCACTCACGTTCACACATACATAGTGATTGATTTATTTACCTTTTAAACATTGAAGTTACCAGAATCTTGCCATCAAGATCAAAAGGAGAGGCATTATCTAAATAGGCCTGAGCTCCATACAAAATGGCAGCTATATTAAAATATACCTAAGAAATTCAGCTGCTTTTGCACTCTATGTCATTGATTTTGACAAATGATAACTTCTGGGTTGTCATGATGGAGGAATCAATCATTTGTAGCAATGTCTAATGTTTTAGTTTTCAATTTTCACTACCCTGTAAATAATGAAATATCTTAAAAAAAAAAAAGTGGAATTATAAAGAGCATGCTGCTTCTAACATGTTTAAGTAAATTCTTCCAAAGCCACATAAACCCAAAAATACGTTACTATCTGACAGCTCTTTCTTGGCTTAGGTGAAATGATTTGTGGGTTTTGTTCCCATACTAATGCATTAATATCCATTTTGAAGTCACCACTATCCTTGTTCTCTTGTGCTTGTGTTCCAGACAATAATCTTGACTCATCAGAACTCGCACACTCATCTGACTCATTAATTTTTTCAGGGCTGGCCAGAACAGCAAGATAATTACAATAAAAAAACCCAAACAAAAACCCCGCAAAAACTCAAGGAAGAATTCTAAGCATGACAGAAATTCATTACATGAAACATAAAACAATTGCTCAAAACCAAATTAAACCATATTTTAAATTCTTGACTTTTTGACAGAATTGAGATATTTTACACATTGACTTTTGATCCACTCTACCTTTCTTTAACACTGTAAGGAACAGAACAGAGCTGATTTCCTGATGGATTAGAAAAAGAAACTTCTATAAACCCTGAATTTGCTACCAAAAATTAAATTATCATGAGGGCAAAGCTATTTCAAGGAGTTAATAAATGGTAGGAGAAATGCAAAGTTATACTTACAATGAGCATAACTGCCCAAACTGCCAGAGTTTCCAAAGTAAAGCAAGTTTGAAAAATGGAAAAAACTTTGTTCTGTACTCAAATAGGCTTCAACGTCTTTGTTTTGAAAGGATTTGGGTATTAGTGAGACAAAAAATAAATTCAATTAAAAAAATAAGAATAAAATCGATGAATAAAACACAGGCATAACAGATTCTGCAGAACAGTTTCTTCTGAAAAAAAAATAAAAGGTCACGGACTCATCTAATTGCAGAATGTTGGCAAAATAGCCATGGAACAGAGTAGAAATTTTTTTAGTCTGGATTGTGAGGCTTCAATAGAACTGTAATAATTAGACTGCAAATATGGGCAGATATGTTTGTGTACAAAGGTGCTCATATCAAAAATGTAAAGTGTTAATTTAAGGGCTTTGTAATAGATACTAAAAATATCAGTTAACACAGCTGACAATTTCAACTGTTTGTGTCTATGAATCAGCAAATCCCAAAGCTCAAACAAATCTCCTGGGAAATCTCAACCTCTTCCTTTTTTAATTTGTATCTTCCTTTGCACTTAGGGACTACAAATGAAAAGCTTAAATACAAAATAACAGCTGTTCTCATCCCATTTTCAGCTTTAGTGAGATCAAGAGAAAATAAAAGGCTAGTGAGCCAGATTGCTATGAAGACATCTTCAGTAAAAGTTGGCTAACTTAGAATGTTTCTTTGCTTTGGATCAACATAGCACATTTCACAATTTATTTGAGATTGAATTGAGAATGATTTCACGGTTTCACCTACACGGTGCAATATAGACTATTAAGATTTTTGCTACTTCTCCTTTGCCAGTGTATTTATGAAGACCCTGAAGGATGTAAAGCACTGAGGGGGGTTTAACCATTCTAACACCTCTACTTCCACCACAGTCTGCTTTCTCCATCTTAGTAGTCTTTTGCTTCCACTCATTTCATGCAGTTATGTGCATGTTCATCACACCTGCATTACAAAATCTCTTTGACCATCTATGGATGGCCATTCATTTCCTTAATCAACTTCTTTAAGCTAGCACTCTCAGATGATTTCACCAGGTTTGGAAGTTTAAAAGGAAGTTTTTGTATCCAGCACATTCAAACAATTTTAAGTTACGTAACTGGAGTAATATTTTAAAAGCTAATCATAATTCCAAAAAGGTATTGAGATTTTTCTTTAAATTCTTTCTTACTTCCCATATTCTACCTCTCCAATATATCATCTTAATGTGGTTTATCTCATTCCATCCTGTTACTTTATCTGCTCAAAGCCAACATGAGAAGAGATTTCTAAAGCAGTTACAAAGCTGACAAATTAAAACATCCATACAGTGTCTTCAGAAGTAGTGCAACACAATGCCTGAAAAACAAACACTCTTCCTATATTTAACATGACAAATCCCTCAAAGACAGAAAGCCTTCAGGACCACGTCAGAACAAAGCAAAAAAGTCTAACTGTAAGTAATATTTGGATTCTTTAGGGGTAAGATTTTAATACAGCCCACTTAAAAAGCGGGACATGAATGCCCTGTCAGACAAATGCCTCAAGATGAAATTATTTAGATTTGTTCTTGAAACAAAGAAGGTTAAAGATTTTTTTAAAAAAACAACAACAAAACCAACAAAAGTCGCTACTGAAAACAGAAACCTCGAAGAGAGACATAATGAAGGATATTAGGAGCATAAAATCTTTATTTGTGTTTGATTTGAATGGCTATCAGTTTCCATGCATATGGATATGAGGCTGTGAGAGTAACTGAAGTTGGTGCACACCAAGTACTTCATAACTGAGGTGGCATTTCTGTTTCTTTTCCCTGAACCCCAACCCTTCACCTTAGAAAAGCAGCAGACACAAATGACTAGATTTAGAAAACTATGGAAGGTAATGTTCTACTCTTATCCTAGTCCAATAGTCAAGAATTTTCAGAAATATTGTTATGTGAAACACCTCAATTGTCACTGAGTTGCAAAGATGATGAAAAGATATGAAGGCAGCATGTGCAGGCACTTTCCTTCCTTTTGTTTGTTAAGTTTTCAGAGAACCTTGAAAGCAGACTACCCACATCAGACTACCCACAAGTCAAAAGTGAAACATGCCTACAGGATATGAAAAGCTTATAGCAACAGCTCCCCTGTAAGTATAATGGAAAGAGGTTGTTCCAAAGGCCAACTCAAAACAGGAACTCAATTCAGAAGTTTAAGTTTCAGTATGAAAAAGTTAAAAATTTTCATCTCTTGGAGTTTCTATGACAACTCCTTTACCACCCCAGCTCCCTGCTACTAGCGTAATAACTGGTAAGACTTTTAATCTCCTCTGGGTCACAAGTAACAGGCATAAGAACAGTAGGTTTTTTTCCTTCTGGTGTTGCCAGGAACGAGGGAGCACAAATCCAGCTGTGTGCTGACAGCTGTTCCATGTTCTCTTCTATCAGGACTAAATATCTGCATCATTAACTATGCTGGAAA
The DNA here is from genome assembly GCF_964237585.1 of Gallinula chloropus. NCBI lineage: Eukaryota > Metazoa > Chordata > Aves > Gruiformes > Rallidae > Gallinula > Gallinula chloropus. Next base: position 44,491,002 of record NC_140086.1, read on the forward strand.
TCACACAGCCCAGTCAGTAAGAAAAAATACACCAATAATTCATCCCAATACAAAATAATGGTTGAAAAACACAGGATATAAAGTGCTTAAAATCTGATTTAATAAAAAGGCAAAGAACAAACATGTTGCAGTTGTTTATGGAAAGACATTTGTAACTTCCATAGTGAATAAAAACATGAAATCAGCTTAGCGGTAGATAAACCCCAGTTCAACATTTACATTCACTATAGCAACACGCTGCCTTCCTTGGACGTATGCTGCTTCTGTGTCTGCTTGGCTTGTGCCATGGTTCCAGACACATCTTGAGTAGGCTGAAAAGACTTCTCTGAAATTGTTGCCATACATCACGAGTCATACTGCAAAACTTGGTGACTTGGCAATTTTATCAGCCATAGAATACCTGACCTTTGACAGCTCCCTGCTTATCTTCAGTGTGTTTGAACAGAAGCTGTCAACATCAACTACTGAGGATCTGCCAGCATAGTGTATTATGACGATGAGGGAATTTACACTTTGATCATTACTATGGTTACTAAATGCTACAGTAGAATTTAATAGAGTTTACACTTGTGTTTGTATTGTTAAAATATCTTTAGCAGTTCAGAGACTGCTCAGCAGTAATTACTGTAGGTCTATTTTTAAAAGACTTTTAGGTTTTTTATTTATTTTTAGTTGATCATATTCTCCCTTAAAATTGTAAAATATAAACCTCCAACTTGGCATTGAAACAAGCTTTCTAGCTGTACTAAACCTGAGAGTTCACTTATCCTTTATTCCTTGACCAGCATCCTAAGCATTAATCATAAGCATGGAATAAGTCATCACATGGCTTGTGCTACAGTTCTAGAAACACATCTTGAAAAGGCTTCTTTGAAATCACTGCCACACATCATGTGTCATACTGCCAAACCTAGCGACCTGGAATTACTTATGCCTTGCATAGATCACACCACCAGAAATTTTCTGCATAAACTAGTCTAGACAGTCTAAACTAAAGCTCTTCTTGAGAATCCTCTGTTTTGTCTGTTACAATCAACCTTTAGATTTCAAGGGAGGGGGAATAATTTTGCTCTCCTTAAACACTTAAACCAAAAGGGTTAATCTTCATTTGAAAAAATTTTGATTTACCTCTTTATATAACAGTTAAAAATTAAAGTTTGAAAAAAGAAAAAGAAATGTTTTCAATCTGATCTTTTTTCAACCTCTTTGTTCCACCTAAACGAGATGATAAAAAACTTCAAAACACTCCAAGTATTAAAGCAGGAAAGCCCTTTCAACCACAGGACCATCTAATGAGTGTTCTGCCAAAAAAAATAACAGTATCACGTCTTTCAGTATCAAGTGATTAACATGTTAGTTTGAAAGAAGATGGAGTCTGTAAATAAAAGCCATTCACAGCTTTTTTCACTGAGGTTTGCCAAAGACAACAGGTCACTGCAGGAACAGTTCTGAGCCATCCTTCCTTTAGTATAACCATCCTCTATAATAATATTTCAGGTTTGCAAGAACACCATGAAGCCATGGATAAAGACATATATCTGCAACAGGAAAGCTCACCCGAGTTTCAACTACTTCCTACCTAGGCAGTAATTACAGAACAAGAGAATTCAAGTTTTCAATGGTGGAGTAAAGACTTCTGTCTAAAAGGGAAGTAATACATAAAAGGTGCATTTCCACAGTAACTAATACAAATGAGCATGACTATAAACTCACAGTCTGCAATGAGGTGAACCCAATACGAGAGGACATATCCACATTCTTAGGTTAACTCAGTCCTGCTGCAGTACACGTTTGTTTTTTACTTCTGGTGGGTTGATATGATTCCCATAGTGAAACTAAGTCCTCCATGTGTCATAGAAGTCTACCAAATAATCAAAAAGATATTTTCTTTACATCCCTGCATCTATGTTCCCCACAGAAACAGGCTGTGTTTAACAGCAGTGACATAATCCCTTTTTTAAAAAGTATCTACATATAAGATAAAATTTGCCTAAAAAATACGCTCAGGTTCATATCTGAGCTTTGATTTCTTCAGAAACAGAAAACTGCACACTAGATGCAGCTCACAGAGACAAGACATCACTGTGAAGGAGCCCACCAGAGCTAGCAGCCCGTTCAGCACACATCCCATGTCAGTAGGAGCCAAGCACCTGCCTGTAGAGGGAAGAAGGACACAGAAGGTCAGGATTTGAAGCAGGGTTATAGAGACGGATGAGTAGGTGGGTAAATAGTGGATGACATATGACTGTAAGTCTACTGGGAATACTGGAGAAGGAGATAGACTGGTGGAAAGTGAGTAGTCATAGAACCCCATTATATTTGATTTCAATCTTTTGGCACTGATGTCAGTTAATCTTGTTTTACTCAAAGTTTCTTCTGTACTCCAGTAAGTATCATATACTTACTATCTTTAAAAACGAAACCGTGTCCACAAGCAGTCATCTCAATACAATGTGTGCAGTAATATTGAAGCAATAAATACCTATCTAGTTTATCAGTTAGTACCTGTTCTCTTTTGAGGATCCTGGTATGTCTTTCTTACAGAAATCATTTCTGTCTGACAAACGATTTCTTCACCAGAATGCTTCTCCATACTACCATACAGTATAGTACAATGGAAAAGACACACAATCAACTTATGGTGTCTTTGGCCACAGCAGGGCAATGCCACGTTCAGGCAAATTTTTCTGTGCTTTAACATGATGGTATATCAGACAGGGGTAGCAGTAACCATGTGGTTCCTTCACTATGAACACACTGTACAGCACAAGTGTGCTATACTTCAACTTACCCTTCGAACATCTCACAGCAAATGATGTGCCTGTACCCTTCTCTAAGATTTCTCATTGCTCACTCCACATTTGATATTCAGGTTCCAAGTCTCATTAAAAAAAAACCTGAAAGGACAGTGTATATATAAATATAATAAAATATTCTGGAAGGACACAAAATGTGTCGTTCACAGTCCTCCTACAGTAATTCCACTGCGTTGTGGTGATGACTACCATATGTTATGTGGCTTCTTGCATAAGAGAACTCCAAATATTTTCCTTTATTTCAATAATTATTAAACATGACTGTCCTCAAGTAATTACAGAACACATCCACAGTATTCACTATACAATCTTAGGTCTCTCCCTCCTTTAGGCCTAATTGGAGCAAACCTGCATACTATCTGCAGAAATAGAAGCAGAATTTTAACAACAGCTCTACCACTGCACCCTCTTAAAACTTCACTGTGAGTATTGGAACATGCATCTATATCCCATGCACTTTGACTGCATCATTAAATAGTGCCTCTACTCATTTTGACTGTAATTTCAGAAATTTTGGCTGTTCTAGCATTTGACTTGGTGTCCCAGTTAAGTCGAGGTTTTATCTATTTTGCATACACCATCTTCAAAAGTTTGTTTGCTGTGGGAATGAAACACCTGGGTAGTGAGACATCAGTGACCAGACTACATGGTATGCATCTCCAGTGTACTATCAGTGTCCACAGCTCTGTTCTGGGAAAGCTTTTTTCCCTCGCTTTTCTCTACATAGTCATCACTGTACATGTCAACAAAACCATCTTAGTAGAAGCAGCTCCATAACTCACGTGCAACCAGAGGTCACCTCAAGGAGCCCTTTGAGAAGGGCTTTGAGAAAAGACTGATTTTTAGCCTGGCAAAGAAGAAAAGTTTTGGGTAGCAATATGTATGTTTCATTACCTGTCATTTTACTTTAATCAGATGAGAAATTACAGTTCCACTAGCGAAATATTGATCATAGATTTCTGCCATGGTTCAGAGTTACAAACAAACACTCTCTAAACAATCAAGCTGAAGCTCTGCTGAAATATTTCTGGTAACATAGCCATGATGAAGTTCGACATTTTGCATCTGCAAAATCTCATGATGGTTCTTCAGAATGCCTTTGCTATTTCTTCTACAGGGAAGATTAATTCTTTTGTCCTTGTTACTTTTTAATTTTTTCCCCCTCTAACAAGATCCTTACACTAGAATTCAGAGCAATGGAAAATCCTGTCATTTTAGCACTTTTCAGCGTTGTTTGTGACTGAAGAGGGCCTGCTACACTAAATTCAGAACCAGCCTAGAGAAGCAGCAGTTTTCACATCCAAGGATGGCCCATCTCTCTCTTACTGTTCCAAGAAGTGCTAAGCATAGCTGAAAGACCCAAGGGCCTAGTTAGCTTGTGAGAAATAGGTTAGAACGCTGGCTTGCTTTAGGGCCCAGCCTCAGAGCACAACCCTCAGAGGGTTTGCTTTGATGGAGCACAGGGCACAGCAGGGAGGCTGGAGGGGAGCAGCCAGCGCACAGGAGCCAGGGCTTGGGCAGGTTCCCAGCCCATCTGGTCTCATCCCTAAGGTCCTGCAGGCAACTTGAAGCTCACTGGCAGGCCACACTGCTTTGCTCTCCAGGGAACAATCAAATCATTTATTCATGATCTGGAACCAGAGAGAGGGGGGATACAAAACAAAACAACCCTTCCTGCACCTTCTTTCTCCAAAAAAACACTCCTGAATGTCCTGGTCTGTACCAAAAATAAAACAAGAGATAGCACTGAAGACAAGGTTCCTAGGGGAAATTAAAATAGCCTAGCCCTGGACAGAAAGCAGCCTCTCTTCATATTGAGAGGTGTGTGTCTAAAATTTTCAGTTGAACTGGAAAAATAAGCAATACAGCTGTCCTAAAGAATATTGAGGATGCAAGATACATGATCTCTTTGGGGTTATTTTTGGGGGATGACTCAACTCTTAGAAGTAGCACAAAAGAGGATGGTGGCTGTATAATTATGTAAGTTTAAAGATAAGTTTCTGCACAATACAGTCATCTTCATGAAAGTGTCTGAGGTCTGCCATCAATTAAAAATCAATGTGATGGTGAGGATAATGCGAGCAATCTCTTGAATTCTGCACTGCATTCCTCTCATTTTAGTGGCAGCAGAGGGGAATCAGAGCTGCCTGAACCATAGTTCCCAATGGCTCTACACCTGCCCCCAGCAGACTCTTAAAGGTGCATCCAGAGGTGGAAAGTCTCCTCAGTTGAATCAGACAGACAGGAAGAAAAGGGGAGGGAAAGGGAGAGGGAAAGGGAGAGGGAAAGGGAGCGTTGCCAGCAGGTCAATGGAGGTCATCCTCCCCCTCTACTCTGCCCTGGTCAGGCCCCACCTGGAGTATTGTGTCCAATTCTGGGCTCCCTGGTATAAAAAAGACAGGGATCTCCTGGAGAGAGTCCAGCAGAGAGCTACAAAGATGATTAAAGTACTGGAGCACCTCCCCTATGAGGAAAGGCTGAATGAACTGGGGCTGTTTAGCCTTGACAAAAAAGGGCTAAGAGATCTTATTAATGTTTATAAATATCTCAAGTGTGGGACACAGGGGGAATCAGCCAGCCTCTTTTCAATGGCCTGTGGAGACAGGACAAGGGTCAATGGCTTCAAGTTGGAGCACAGGAAGTTCTGCACCAATATGTGGAAGAACTTTTTCACAGTGAGAGTGACAGATCCCTGGGACAGGCTGCGCAGGGGGTTTGTAGAGTCTCCTTCTCTGGAGATATTCAAGACCCGTCTGGATGCCTCCCTGTGCAACCTGTCCTAGGGAACCTGCTTTGGAAGGGGGGTTGGACTCGATGATCTCTGGAGGTCCCTTCCAACCCCTACAATTCTGTGAGAGAAAGGGAGGATGAGAGGAAGGGAAGGGGAAGGGGAAGGGGAAAGGGAAGGGGAAGGGGAAGGGAAGGGGAAGGGGAAGGGAAGGGGAAGGGGAAGGGAAGGTTGGTTAAAAGTAATGATGCTATTATAAAAGCTATACTGCAGTCTTTTTTTTTTTCCATTTAAAAACATCAGTAATTTCTGAGCATAGAGTTGTTCTGGACGAGAGTAATCTCCACAGCCCCAGCAGCATTTCTGTAACCAGAAAAAAACCCACAAAACACAATAACAATTATTTTAATTGCAGTGTCTTTAAGACTTAATCTCTAATAATGTGATAGCCAGCTGCTTCTGTAATCTATCTCACTTAAAGAAATTGAATTGGTCGCAAACAGCTGTTCCTGAACAGCAGTCACACAACGTGATCGCACATTTTAAGGTCACAACATGCAAACTCCAGAATTGTGATTTGTGTATAACAATCTTTATCTCCCTTTCAGAATGCAATACTGCAACATCTGAAGGCAGAAAAGGTGCATCCTTATTGCAGCAACTATGCAATTGACATTAATTTACTTCCTAAATGTAAAATAATAATTATCTCATAACCAATGAAGTTACAAGATCCACTTCCTGGACACTGAATCAAACAAAAGATGAGATTGTACATGTTGAGCTGAGAAAGTAACAATTAATTTATCAAGCATGCAATACAGTCTTCATTCTAAGACTTGTAAGCAAGATTTGATGTCTTTTGAAAATGATCACTCCTTACTGACCTGCCATGACTTGTTTGTTGCAGGAATTATTGGTTAAAAACACCATTCACTGTCAGTCTGAAGTAAAAGAAGTCACGAGTGGTGATCCTTACAGTTCTTAAAATGTCTGAAATTAACATCACTAATTCTGTCATATGGATACAGTGGTACTAAAGAAATCCGTATTTAATGGGGAAATTCCTGATATTAATTCTGTATTCTTCAAACATAGACTCTTATTTATACCAGCCCATAAACACTTCAGTACCTATAGACATTCTTCCTTTAAGCACAAATTACATAATCTAAATTAATACTTTGAAAACTGAACAGATGTTTTTGTTTCATCCCAGACTTTTCTGTTCCAGTTCTAAAATAGCAAAAATGCTGTAGCTTGCCTAATTTTTTTACTAAAGCAAACAAGAACAGAGGGTGGGTCAAAGCAATCTATTTTGTCACAGATCACAGATCACATTCTGATAGTTTGTTTATCCTGAGTGTAGCAGGTCTTGGGGCTTCCAGTCCCAGGCACGCCTCTAATTGAAGGTGTCACAACAATGTTTATCATTAACTTTCAACAAAAGTATCTGTTCCAAGAAAAAGGAAGTGATTTTGGGTAACAAATGACAATCAAGGAATCTTAACCGAAATGTAGTTAGCAGTTGTATTTTGATTATTAAAAAAAAAATTGAAAGCAGCACCAGGATAAATTCACAAAAATGAAACTTTCTTAAATAAATAGATTTATATGGCTATTATTTATACACTGGTAAATGTTGGCAAGACATTTTATAGACACAATTACTATGCAAAAGCAGTATTAATCCATCTACAAAAACCATTTCAAAGATAACATTACATGAATGTTAGGAACTTCAAGGAAAAACAAAAACAAACCACTAAAAAACCCAAACTAAATGATTTATCAAAGAAAGTTTCTAAGCAAACAGCAAATTAATTGACCTGGATTATATAAACTCTGTCAGACTGTTCCCACTCTGTGCCTGGGACCTCAGCACATGCACTCAGAATCTCCATTTTTGTCCTCTCAATCTCCATTTTTGTCCTCTCTTCCTTTTTCTCCCAATAACACACATTTTACCAGACAGACTTTATATATGCCATCTACTTGATGTAAGTAGGTCTATTACCACGCCAGACACTGTACGTAAAGCAGCTAAGTAGAACTTCCATTTAACCAAATGGATAAAAATACATTTTCTCTTCATCCATAATTTATCTTGTGGGTTGCCAGGAACTACACAGCAGAAAAAACACTTGTTTAAGAAACTGCACAAATATTTAGCAAGGGGCATTTCACCCTTCAAATTTAATAAAAACCAAACTTCTATTAATAGCTGGACCAGCATTTCGTATATAGAATACCTGCTCTACAATATTTTTAAAATTATTCTGTTCTATATAGATGTCCTTAAGGAATTAATGAGCTTTCTCCACCTAGTAACATCTGCAGTACAGATCAGAATGTTGTAACTATAAAAGCTATGAAAAGCAGAATAGCTGCTAGCATTCTGAAACACTTCTTTATTAAAAAGGATCTGAACACTGAAAGTTCATCACTGCCCTAAGAAAACTCAATATGCACAGTCCCTATGAAGTTGAATGGGAGTCCTTGCACAGACAAATAGTCCTGAGACTGTACCTTGGAACACAGTTCTGAAAAACACAGACAATAAAAGGCGATGAGGTGAAAATTTAGTACTTCCCATTGTGTGAATAATCTTGGGACAGCCCAACCCTTTTTAGCATTTTCAGTTGAGAAATGCCAGGGTGCTTTATCCTTGGAATCCAGCATTGGTGTGGAATGATCGGTTGCATAACACAGCGCTATTACCAAACAAAAAATTATTTACCTGAAATGAAAACAAACTGGACTGTGAAATGACACAGTTTGCAGATGGAATGAACTTCAAGAACTCTTGCACATTTTAAACATACAGAATCATTTTTCACTGATGCAGTAAGACCTGCACATTTCTGTCACTACCAAAATGAGTTTTAGCACATTGCTTTTCCTTCCTATGGAAATAAAGCACATCAAGTGCTGAATAATGAAAGGATAAATTCTATGTCATACTGATATAAACTGTAATATTAAATAGTTATGAAACTAGGATCACAACTGCATTAAAGATGGCCTGCAAAAGCTGAAATTTAAGCAAAGAGAAAATTGACCTGAGGTACTGAATAGTATCTCACATCTTGACGCTCAAAATGAGAGCTTTCAGGATAAATATTCATAGTTCTGTATTCCTTAGAGGTAAGGCTAACTCAATAGGCAGCAAGTGGCATGTTTTCCACTCACTCTGTGTCACCTTTATTTAAAGCCAGAGACAGAGGCAAAATCCCAGAAATAGGATTCATACCTCTAGAGCAAAAATGGGGTTTAATTTGACATTTTTTATACTAATTGGTAGCTGGATCACAAAGTCAACTACTACAAACCCTATTTACTGCATTGCTTGGAAAAGACAGCCAGGGTACCATCTTTTCTTCAGTGTTTAGATTTTATCAAGTATGTCCTTTTGACACAATAATGATAAATGCAATAGAGAAAAAAAAAAGCAGAGTACATTTGCAAGTTGTGAAATGCAGTTGTAGTGTATTTTAAAATGGAAAAGAATTTGGACAGCACCTAAAAAAATTCAGGCACGTATGGAAAATGAATCAAAAGTTAGGTAGATAAAGCAAGAACTTTGGGTGAACGTACTTCAGCTGCCAATGTATATCCCTAGATGGGACTCCACAAGATTTTTAAAAGAAGCAATATAAAAGCATGATAATTTTATGCTGTATATCTGCTAGGTAAGAAGAGTCAATTAAAGACTATTGCCTAGTTTTCTGTAAATACAGAACTTATTTTTCTTGTATTTAGCAGATTAAGCTGATTCTGTTTTTACTGAGATATGGCAATAAAATTTATCTCCAGCTTTCAAAAAGCACCTCCTGTGATATATACCTTCTCATCTCAATAGACAACTGAATCACAGTATAATGCTTGTCTAAGTACACAGATTTGCTAAAGCCAAATTTTGTTTACAATTACTTCAAATGCAGCTTTCTTACCAGTGGTGCAGCATGAGTTTTAATAACGCTTCTGAGAATGTGAAGGAAACTTGTTTAGAACTCATTTTAAGCAGGAAAACTTTTAAAGAAATAAAACAAGCAAGTATGTCAGCTACTGATCACTGCACATTTGCTGTCACAGCACTCAAGCTCACTTGAGGCATCAGGTCCTCCTGCTCTTCTCTGCTTTGCACTACGTCCCTCTCCCTACCAAAGTCTGTCTTTCCAACCATGCACACAGAAAAAGGGCATCACTGGGAGACAGAAAACACTGGATTAGGGAGATGTTTTACACAGTGGGAGAATAAAGAAGTTAGCACATGGGCATGAAGATTTCCTAAGAGGTCAGCAGTCAGAGGAACCTACTTGTACAATGTATAAGATACCTCTTTCAGGTATCTGAATGTTTTTGAGGCATCACAAGTTTGGCCATGCCTAGCACATTTCATAAGTGAAGAGAGCTAAATGAACCTTAGGTATATCACAAAAAATTAAGACAAACGAGACCAGAAATACCCTCCATTATAGAAATATTAAAGTATGAATAGTGAGACACCAAAAAAAAAAAAATCATAACTTCTTACAGAAAACCTGTCTGCCTAATAATATGATGCAAAAAATGCAAACCGAGAAAGGATTAATTTAATCTGAAATGTCTTTATATGCAACAGCAAGGAAAAAACTGTGAAATTGCTCTTTTCCCAAGTTAAAACACCTGGATATATATGACTGAAAAAAAAGAGGAAGAAGATACTTTAGTAAATATATTGGCTGCTATTGCTATTCAAACAAAGACAGTTCCTTATTGTGAGCTATTCTTTAAGAATCTTCCACCAGTATCCTGAACATAGACCTGCATAGTATTTTCAACGAGCCACATTTATGTGGAATGACCCACTTCATATGAGTGTCCTCTGAAGGAGTCTGTGAATTAAGAAACACAGGGGAGTAACACTACCTTGTGATCCTTCCACAAGACTCACCGACATATTGTAATCTCAAGGCATACCCTGGGAAAAAAAACAGAAACAGAACAGCAACATGGGATCAGCTTTAGACTCTCATCAAGGATACCAGCAAGTTGCAAGCATCTCAGAAATATGATGTATTTGTCCTCTTTTTCTTTTTTTGAATCTGCTCTCCTCATGGGATTCCTCTGTGCGTATTGTAATAAATCTGATACAAAAGAGGGGAGGCCAAAGGCTTGCAATGTTCACTTACTAATGTAATAACCCGTAGGTCCAAGGATAAATGTCTCACATGAATGTAAAATCACATCTATTTTACCATGAAACACCTCACCTTCAGTACCAGTAAATCTTTCACAAACCTCAAGACAACATCATCTGTAGGGACGTTTTAGACTTTAGTAGCTCCTCAGTGGAAAGAGAATTGAGCTCTTGAGCCAATTCAGGTGGAAGTTAATCTGGAACGTCTGTCATCTTTTCCACTGGCTGATACACCTTAGTGATACTTATCTTCATTTGTAGTCCAACGAGGGGAAAGATCCTTCTGCCAAGACATTACTTTTGGGGCATCGTTGGTCTTGGCGTGCAGCCTGTTTTTATCTCGCATTAATATCACTGACAGCAGAGAACACACAAGAGGATGGGTATAACAGTGTTATGCCATCCTGCTGGGGTAGGGCTGTGAGTAATGCCAAGCACAGAGCAATGTAATTGAGATTTAAAAAAAAAAAACAGGAGTGGCCAATGAATACTTCGTGGTATTCAGGTATTTAACCTGATGGATTAGAACCTTATAAGGATACCAGGGGTCAAGAACGCACATGAAGCTGCAAAACCCCAGAGACTATTAAACAGCTTTTCTTCAGCCATTCTCCAAACTTTTTAAAGTTTTTAATTACCTCAAGTAGGAACAACACGTGTTTGCTCAGAAAATGGAAACTAACAGGCTTTTTTTTTTTTACTTTCTAGACAGGTGGTTCTTCCTTATCAATAAATATATCTGTCCCTTTGACTATGTCCCTGTAGCACTAAGTGATGCACCATCTGCAGTTCCACTCTCAAGGTAGTCTAAACCACCTTATAATTTCAGTTTTGCTTACAAAGGCAGACAAGAAATGAGACAGAAACAGAAATTTTTTGAAGCCAGATAAGGGGAAATAAGTGTAAATGGGTTAATATCTAACTTTTAAAAGCTTCATTAAATGCCTGTATCTTTTTAAGACATGTCTAAAAATCTGTATTTTAAAATGGTAACTGGAATTCTCTTTTATTTCACAGAATGGGATATAGAAGTGTAGATGACATAAGTATAGTTAAACCTTTTTATGCACATTTCAGATTACAAGTATTCCTTTCCAGAGCAGCTTGACAGCTTCTCCTACCTGCAGTGCATGACCCTCACAAAAGCAAATCAGGATATTCAATTACTTACATCAAGACCAAGGATAATGAGGTTTTAGTACAATTTTGTTCCATAAAATTTCATTAGTTACTGGGGTCATATTGATCCGTAATTAGATAATGTTTTGCCACATCTTATGGAAATTCTGCAACCTCACTCAGGCTCTGCCAATAAAGTAAAGAATCTTTATTTTCTACAGACAGACACATTCAAGAAAACACAAAGGATTCAGGACAATAGAAATAAAACCCAAACAAACAATGCACAACAAACCAAACACATACACACCCCTCCTCCCCAGCCACCCACACATCCCAAGGTATTAGAAAGAGAAAAGAAGCTGGGAAAGTTTGATAAAGTGCCTCCTCCTCCCATCACTAAGTCCTAAATGGTCTAGCAGGAAAATCTGGGGATCTGCCTTTTCTCAGTTTGGTATCAAGGTCCTGGCTAAGCCCATTTTTATGCCTCAACTACACTGCCCTGGTGACACCAAATATGGAAACTCTATTCCCCTCCTGAGCCCTGGCTTCCTGCCTAGAATAACCTAACTCTGGCTCCAGCAGGCACCCTCTAGCACAAGCTCTTCTTTTTAAGAAGAAATGATGCTTGAGTGGATTACAAGCAGGTGATGGCAAGACAGGGCAGATGGTAGATACAGCAAGCAGCTGCCACTACCAGCAAATGTGGTAGGGCAAGGTCACTTTAGGGACTCTGGCTACAGATAGAAATGGTTTGGGATCTTATGTTGTTGTTGTTGCTGTTGTTGTTGTTGCTGTTGTTGTTGTTGTTGTTGGGGGGGGGGGGGAAGTGTGTGTTATTTTTGTTGTTATATCTCTGAAATTAATACTGGACAGCAGCCTAAGCAACATATATTTTAGCCTACATTTTCCCAGAATAGAACAGAAATCTACTACACACAAAGGAGTTATTTGTTAAGTACATTGTGATGGAAAAAATCCTTGTCACAGCAGGACACTCCCCCTGACTGGTAACAAAGCTGTAAAGGATCAAGTCCTTTTTCCCCTGGAACGCCTAGCCATGATCTACAACAGCAGTGTGGAGTACATACCTCAAGTGGAACTCCAGAAAAGCAGATACCTGTCTAAGATTCCAGCTGGCCAACCTAATTCGCTTCAGGAGAAGTTTTGCAAAGACCACTGAAAATATTCACGCTCATTGACTTGCAGTGCTTCTGTTTGTATGACTTGAAGTTGGTTACCAAAGTAATTGGGTGATAAAGCTTAAGGGCAGCTAGATATAGTAACAAGATGCCTACAGGAATAACAAGGTAGCCAAAGCACAGATCTAAATGTCTTGTACTCCTTACATACTTGTTTCTGCTGTGTAGCTTCCATGCCACAATGTGTTTAACTGGCTTTGTTTGTGCACATCATGATAATAGCAAAGAACTGAATTTGTCCCACACTTTCCCCTGAGGTGCTCAGTGGGCTGAACAATTGATACGCCTTACAGTTAAAACCGACACACTACAAAAACAAAGCAACTAGCAAAATATTAAAGCAGCAAAGCAAGCATGACCATAAGCAGAGACAATGAGACACAAGGGTGCTTTTATCCGTTCTGTCTCAGAAAAGGTAATGGACCAACTTTAACCAATATTGTTCTGATGGCTATCCTATGCGATGGGATTGTATGCACACAGCAATTACTTCTTCTCACTTCTGCAGACTGCCTTTCAGCTAGAATAATCCAACATCTCTTTAACACCAGCCACTTGTAAACTAAAACATCCTTAAAAGTCAAAAGGAAAACAAAAAAAAAAAAGAAAGATGACACAGCTTCATGCTCAAAAATCGTAGATGGGAATATCTTCAGACTACTCATGCACAGCACTACTGTACGGAGAGGAAAGTAGTTTATTAAATCAGTCAGGCCTTTTAGGCGCAATATGGTATCAATTAGGGATCCACAGCTACAGCTACTGAATACCAAAACCAGGGTTGAGAAAAATCAATTATATCTATAACTAGCAGGCATTCCAGCACAAAAGGAATACCGTTATATTGGAAGGAACGTAAAGAAAAGTAACAAAATGGAATTAAAGATATATTCTTGTTAAGTCCCAAGATTTCATAAATTGCAGACAGATTAGATAAAATGAGGACATAATAGCAGAGATTTCTAAATACTCATAACCCTCTTAAACCCCTTAAGCCTTAGTGCTTAATTTAAAAACTTACAAAGTGAAGGTTTCTATTTGGTATTTTTACCTTTGGATTTTTTTATGCCATAGAAGTCCATTAGAGATTTTCCTGCATCTTCCGTGTTAATACATATGATTAACTGCAGCCAGGAAGAGGACATTGATCTAAATGGAACCTTGGCATTAATATGCTCGTAATATAAAATGATCAAATAAGTTATTATACCCAGTGAGCAATTAATGAGGAATGTAATCACATAAAGGCATGTACCACATACAAGCATGGTCTATACAACTACTAAGAACTGTGGTTATTTATTTCTTAAGTTTAATTTCTTAAGTGCAAATTACATTTCAATATCTCATTTAATATGTCCTAAAACCATAACCAAATTTTTCCTGGCTTTATGGGTTGTTATGTGTTTGGGGTTTGTTCTCCCCATCCCTCCCTCCCATCCCACCCCCCATCTATAATTGAGAAAGTAACAATTTTTTAGGATGAAGGTCTTTACTATGAAAGTTATTCTGAATCCTTTTCAAATATGGACAACATGTAGACTTTTTTTTTTCTCTTTAAATTATATGTTTCCTGCATATATACACTGAAGAGAATTGATTCTTGAAGCACAATACAGACTGTATATTTGAAGTATGGAACAGATAGTTCCCAGGTCATATTTACTGAATGGTCCTCCCTTGTCTCTTATGAATCTGATCCCAGCTCCTTCATGAGTCCTACTGCAATGAGTTATCTTCATACTTATATTCACCCCTCCCTTGTTTGAGTTCAGATAAAGAGGATGGTCTAAGAAATACAGTCGTGTAGCTTCATTAGTTTAGTCAATGATGTTGAGATGGAGTCCATGACTTTGAATTATTTTGCCCCATACATTCATTTCAGTGCCTGATTGTGCCTGCCTAAGAGTGAATTATTACATATTACTTCCAAAAATGTTGACTTAGACACAATATTTCTGGAACAGTAGCACCATTCGGGTTTTTTTCCCTAATATACAGAAAAAAAACGAATGCATCTGTACTCAAGGACAGTGAGACAGCAGGTATCTGAATAATAATGTATCTTTATTCAAGATACCGCCTGTAGATCACTTCAAAATATTATAAAGCAATCTGTGTTTGGCTTTGGGTTTTTTAAATATATAATTGATCTCTATCCCCCTTTCATTTCTTTAATATACTTAAATGGCTTAGGTAAAATGACAAAGTCCCTGGGCATTATACTCAGCAAGACCCTGCTACACACCATGGACAGCAATCATAGCTACCCACGAGATTACTGGTGACTGTCAAAACATGGAACAGATAAATTGTGAAAATGTTGTGGGTTGATTTCCCAAACTTCATAAAATAAATAGTCTCACTATGCAACCAAAGTATCACAGAAAAATAATTGGAAAAACAACATGGGGTGAAATCACTAAATATGAAAGCTATGTAATAATAGCCTACCTCATACATATACAAGAGATCTAAGTAAGTACATAGTAAATATATCAATCAATGAGGTTCATATGCATCTTACAGACTTAAAGAGCTTAAACAGCTACAGGAACAGAGCTCAGAAGTAACCAGAGAAAGTTCCTTTTATGGCAGATGTACCTATTTTGATTGCAAATGTATGTACGTGTGTGTGTGTGTGCATGCGTGTATGTGAGTGTGTTAAGAATTAACAAATAAATAGAAAAGGATCGAAAACATTATACTCAATACTCACAGTATGGAAACTTAAGAATTCCAGTCAGTTTCAGGTATTTTTTTCTTGCTACATAGTAAGTGATGCTGCTGCTCTAACTTCCTGCACAACAGTGACATCAAAGATTGCTGCTTTGTAGCAGCTGTAGTAATAATATAGTAGCTTCCACACAGACCAAATTATCACGCTGATTTAGCAGAACAGAAATAACTTTGCTTGCAACCATTCATCTCTTTCAAAGATGGAACTTTTTGTAAGGATACATCTCTGGGAAACTGGAGTGCCAGCCCCTGCTTTGGAGACCTGCGACAGCTGCATGGTGGGACCTAGCCTTCAGTGTAAAGTGGAAACAAGATGAAACCACTGACCCAAAGGCCAATCAAAACACACAGTGAAAAGTTACCCTATTCAGACTGCAGAAAATGGATGTGCATATGTATTCAGAGCAGTGGGACCCACAATGAAGTGCCTGGGCCAGCGGGGTGGTGTCTCAACAAAAGCACACTGCTCACTGGATGAAAACTTTGCTGCTCCTAGTTCCACTGGCTTGCCTGACAACAGTAGAAGATGAAAATGCTCCAGAAGTTTATCTTCATTTTAGTCTAGTTTTTTCACAGTGGGACTGCTTCTAGCTCTAAATGTTGTCAGATTATGTCTTTCTTGCCCATCACAAACTGCCTCTTTCTCAATCCATATCCTTCATCTGCCATACAACCTTGCCAAGAACACAAATGAATTTCAAAGGTTCCTAGCTCCTTAGGGTCTCATGTAACTGACGTATCCCACAAGCACCTTATCACACAGACAGATTACAAACACTATGTACACATTAACTGTGGTGCAGAAGCACCACATAACCCTGGTACCTGCATTACATCTGTTCACTTCCACCCTGCTTTGTGCGTGCCAGTATTCAAAGGGAATCATAACACATGAGAAAAACACAACACATACCCGGAACTTGTCCCAACACACAGCTGGAAGGTGACCAACAGGGATGTCTTTGAGGGTATAAGAGATGGGTACCACTTCTAGGTACAACAGTTTGGACATGGGAACGATGACATGCTGGTGGGTTTATAAGCACATGTAACTTTACAATAAATTTTGCAGGACTAACTGTTTTCTTGGACTAGGAAGCACAGCAGAAATAAGTTAGCCAACTGCTCCTTCCCCAGCTGGGAGGACCAGGGATTATTCCTATCCTCTGCTTTCATGTCTCATCCCTCCCAAGAACCCAGCTGCTGTTCAGTATACCCCTTAGAGTTTTGGGAATTTCCAATTATATTAAGGTGACACAAAGCTTGTTATTTGTGGGTTTTGTTGTGGTGGTTTTTCCATACAGTATTGCATCCTGATGGCAGGCAGACTTATTTAAACAAAGAAGCAATCATACTGGATAAGGAAGATACTTAATGATTGAATGTTCTGCTGTATTATGATGGATTCAGAGGTAGCCCTGAAAATACTATCTGCATTTTTCTTATTCATATGGAAATGTTTACTGCTGAATTAGCCCATTGTAAAGATGTGCATTTCTGGAAAGCAAGGTCTGCAAAGTTCACAACGCAGAAGAGGCAGCACAGGCCTTCTGTTCCACAGGGCTTCATCACCTGGACCTACATTCTTATATTGCTGATGTAGCCCAGCCTTTTTCACTTATCATTGTAAACAAAGAAAGCCTAGCCAAAGCAATCAAGAAACTTACTACTGTAGAGATATTTTATAAGAAAAAAAGGGCAAAAGAATAAAAGCTAGTGTATTATTTCCATAATAGTTTTCATTTAAAACAAAACATTACACTAATCTAGAGCAGAATAAAAAATTAGACCTTTGTTCATTTATTATTTCAGTTCTTCTGTTGCCTAAGGGAAGTGTGCTTCTTGGTTTGTTTTTAGCTATAGGAAGTTCATCTACCACCTGTCATGTCCCATGCTCAATGAACAGTAAGCAAAGATTTAGAAATAGTCTTTAACAAAGTGTTGTAGTTAGATTTTTTCTTATGGACTACTTATAAACAAGAAAGAGATGGTGGAGCTGACAAAGACATTGAGAGCATTTCAAGCTAACGGTGAGATGACAGCACACACAGTTTAAGGTTTCTGAAGGAAAAAATTCATGATTACTTTTATTAGCAGGACACTAATAAAAACATTTACACTATTTTGTTATCATTCACTCCCTCTGGAAGGCAACTTCTTATGAAAGACTATGAGTGGTTGCGTTTTAAGTATGCCATGGAATGTGGGTCACAAGCCACTAGCAATTGAAAAAACATCGGTATCCAAACACAGGCTGCAGATTCAAAAGAGCACACACTACACCCCAACCCCAGGGTGGAACTGCCTGTTTCACCTCAAAAGAGCGGAAAAGTTTAGCAGGACATACTTGATTGTCAATACATCACCAAAGCACAGATATCCAGAGCAATGGCAGGTGATGATCTTAAAATTATTGATACGTTACTTTCTAGTAGTTTTCTGGGTCTTAAAACCATCCAAACTGTGCAAAGAGGCTACTACCAAGCAAGCTGCTGCCCCCTGAGAACAGGTGCCACAAAGGGGAAACACAAGCATTACAACAAGAATCTATCTGCTAATTCCCACCACAGCAGCACTAAGTGTCTTCATTTTTTTAAATTCACATTTCTATGCTTTCTTGGCATACATATGCTTCATCTTACTGCCAGTTTGCTTAGTCATGTCTACACCTTGTTCCACATCATATCCGGCAAACTTGGTTGTAGAAACTGCCTTCTGTCCCATTCAAAAGCCATTTCATTTAATTTGTCTGAAGGAGTATGGATTCATGTGTATCAAGAACTCCAAGGGCAGAGTCCTCCAAGAATAACAGAAAGGACTGGACTTCCAATGCACTGTCCTTCAAGACTCCTCAGGCAATATCAGTATGATGAATCACACATTCTGGTGACACGAGGCCATGCTTCTTTGAATTATGCATGATTGCCAGTTTAATAAAATGCCATGACTCATGCAGCTTTAAGGACAGAAAGATCACCGTTCTCTGTAGGTTTTGATCTGCTAATACTGGTTTCATGAAATGCCAGAATCTTAAAAAGCAGAGAAAAAACCCACATTAGTTTACACATCAGCTGAGAGGAGACATGGGGCACTGTGTCCAAAACACAAAAACACAACAGGTAAGACTTACATATTTTGCTGCATTGTTAATATCACACTGTAAATTGATTATCCTCCTCCTACCTCAGCTTTTTTGAAGCACCTACTAGTGCACATTTTCACTGTGTTCCATTGGATTTACTTTGGTAATCCCAGTTCAAGAGACATATTGAAAACATTAGAGAGGCCACCAAATCCTCCACAAAAGTGGAAGGTCTCCAATATGAGTAAAGCACTGAAGAATATGACATCAAAAAGATGTTTGAAGTAGCTGGGCTTGTTCAGCCTACAGAAAAGATGGCTTCTAATACTTGAAAGATAGAGAAGTTGGAAGTACACTCTATATAGGGATGCACAATGACACAGCCAGAAGCAGTAGGTAGAAACTGAATCAGTGGAAATACCAACTTGATATAATAAAAAAAAAAAAAAAAAGAAAAAAAATCTCCACCATGTAGACCACTGAATATTGGAAACAGAAAAGTATGACAATGTCCCTCACCAGAAATATTCGAGACTCATCTTGACAGGGCCATAAATAAACTAATCTATAGCCCTGCTTTCAGCACAAAGACCAGATGGTCTTCAGAGTTGTCTTCCAACCTGGACTTTTTTCAATATTCATTGCAACTAAAACACTTACTATGACACAAGATCGTCCCTTAAAACACTCTCAAAGCAACCTGTCATACTCCTTAGCCCATTTTAATTCTGCCTACATTCAACAGAAGTCTGTTGACCACTCTTCTGAGTAGTTGGGAGCCATAAATATCAGACTACACAAAATAGAAGTGCTTGTAAGTAATATGCATGCATACTTACAGACACTCAAAATTTGCTGCTAAAGGAAAACACATTTTCTCTAAGGGACTTCCCACTGTGTCCAAGTTTCCTGAACAACTCATCATGCCTCTCTTACTTGGCACCAGCGTCTTTCACCACATTGCTTTGATCAGTTGTAGCAGCTGTCCCCTGCATGCTCTGTTTCATTTGTGGTGCAGGGGACAGACCTGCAAGGAGAAGCCCCACAAATTGCAGGACCAGCAACGGAAGTTTGTATATCTCCTCTCAGACCTTGAATAGTGAATGCCTTCTGTGCACAAAAGAAGAGTGGAGAATGAGCAACAGAGGAAATGCAGCCTACAGGCTATGATATGGTTCAGAGCCAGCCATCCTCATCTACCAGAGCTCATCAAGGGCAGTATGTGGACTCCAGGCAACATTGAGGGACCACAACTACATCTTCATCCAGCTTCTGCCATGCTACTTCACAGACAGATGTCAGAGAACTAGTAGTTTTTCCCAGCCATTAAATCACATCCTGACTGTACAACCAAGTATAACCATTCATACTATTCCTTTCATCACTCTGGTCCATACTAAAAGCCTCCACAGGATCTGTAGAGTTCTCAAAGAAGATGGAAATTTATTCATTTAGAAGCAAGAAAGAAACAGAAAGAAGCAATTATTCTTAGCTATGCCCTATGATACAATGAGGTAGCCACAGAACCAAGCTTTTTGAGGCATTAAATAGTTTAAAATTCACCCATAATAATCTCTGTACTTTTTTTTAAAGTGCAAAAATACAGTGACATGTTTCTATAATTCTACATAAAGGTTTAGTTAGCTAAATAATAACAACAAAAAAGGGTTTTTTTTCTAACCAACCAACTAGAAGATGATAGAATCACAGAACTGCAGGGGTTGGAAGGGAACTCTGGAGATCATCTACTCCAACCCCTCTACCCGAGCAGGATCACCTAGAGCAGGTTGCACAGGATCATGTTCAGGTGAGTTTTAAATGTCTCCAGAGGAGACTACACAACCTCTCTGGGCAGCCTGTCTCAGTGCTCTGTCACACTCAAGGTAAGCAAGTTTTTCCTCAAGACGAAGAATGACACTGGGACTTAGAAAGACGAACCACATTTATGTGACTACAATAAACAATATCAGATCTTGCAAAGCAATGACTTGCTGTAATACAGCAGCTTTCTAGATGAAAAAACCCCACAACCAAACCTTCTTGCTTGATCCAGAAACTTCCATAACTTTGGAAAAAATACAAAGGAACAAGCAAGTCCTTTTTCCCATGTACATACACAGACACAAAGCATTCTCAGCTGCAAGCAGTATTCCAGTTGTAACAATTAAGTTCTTCTCAATGTACTTCAGTACAGATTGGTAGGCATATTTACAGAAGCTGAACCTGTTTGCCAAGTAATTGGAAACAGTCTTATCTGCTGTTTACATTTGCAACTCAGAAATTTATTTTTTTAAACCCACGCATTAGTGAGATACCTAAGGCAGGACTAGTGAAAAACAAATCACAATAGAAATTTACAGTTGAGCAAATTAATTAGATAACAATTAACACAAGAGAAATACACAGGAAAATGCAAAATATTTTAAAAGATCAAATAGAAATCGCTACAAAATGTATTACCCAGAAATTAACGTAATTTATTTTTTTAAATGTAAGAAAAAATTATTAGATATTTTCAAGCTTTACTTGGAGAAGCTACAAACTCTTTCAAAACATGCAAGTTTTATCAGACATGCCTGCTAGAAGTAATACGGACTTCAAAGTCTCTCAAAGTTGCATGGGTATTACACTGCATGCATGTCTTAATAGTGATTTTTTATAGCAGATAGTAATTTAATTTTATAAAGAACTACCTATTTTTTCATGAAGGTTACTGCAATACCTTGGCAGATGTATAGTAGCTACTTTTTAGATCTTACTGTAAATTCAATGAAAGTAAAAATACTTCAAAATATGTTTGTGTATATGTATTATTTTTAAGATGACTTCTCAGCAATGGATAAATAAGAACAAATCTCCAATATTTTTACTTTTTGTTTCCTCTACAGTAGTCCTTTTAAATTGTATAATATACTTCTATTGATCTTTTTTTCCTAGTACATGTCAATAAAACTTATCATATAGTGAAAGAAATTTTAACACAGTAGAGAAAATATTTTCCTATGTGAAGTAGGAGGTGTTTGCACAAGTTCCTGTAAAGTGGGATGATCTTACTTATTACAACTTACTTGACAGAATCAATATTTAGCTCTGCAAAATCCAGCAACAGTTGACAGACAAAATTATCTGGTGAAAAGCCACCTTCCATATTTTCTATTTATGGAGAGTACTTCTAATTATCACTTACTCCTACATATATTAACTGAGGAGTACATCAAACCTATCTATCAGGCTGTCCTCCAGTGTACATCTACATTGGCTGTACAGAGTCCACTAATTAATCACTTATTAGCAGTTATGTTTGAATAATAATTTCCTTATTTATCATAAATAATCTCTAGATTGTGGTTTTCAAGCTTTTTGTGCTTTGCTTTTTAATATTTTTTTCTCTGAGAAAAGTGCACGAGTATTTGTTTTCACTCAGTTCCAGAACATAACTGATTTGAATATTATTTTCCTAAAAGAAAGACATTTTTTCCCTCAAGACATATTATTAAAGTTCACCATGCTAAAATGCTATATGTAAAGACTTTTTAAATGATCTATGAAAAAGGAGTGCTGCTAATAGCCTAACTTAAGCCAAATGACTCTGCAGACACACTCATTCAGTGACTACAACATCATCTGATTTCAGAATACTAATTACACATGGAATTTCACCCATGTCTGAATTGTATCCATTATTTAAAACTGGATTTTTGAAACAGAAAGAGCCCATATAAAACACCATTTTGTGTTACATGTCACATCACAGACCCCTCTTTACCCACTAAATGTCACTCTTACAACCCTTTGATCAGATCCTCCACTATCATTTAATGTAAGATGATTTACATAGCAGAGAATCTAATTGATTAGCTCATATGAATGTATTACAGGTAGAATATTTCCATACAGAACTTTTTATTACCAATTTACCAAAACATTATGCTGTGTGCACACCTAACTCGTGAATTCACAAATTCTGCAGAGTGCATATGTCTGAAGAAATATATTTCCTGCTGTGGATTTCACTCACGGTAGTGTTATCAATCTTGGGAATTATTTCTTAACATAACTTTGATATTGCAGAAATTATTTATAATATGCCAGAGGGATTTTTTTCAGTTTTATTTTCAAATTTGGTTGTTTTTAATAATTACTGCAAAAATTCTCTACAGCTTTGAGCCTTGTTTTCAGATCAATCTTCATGAAAAACAGTAATATCTCACTTAACAGCCAATTATATACTATTTTCTGCTCAAGAAATCAGCTACTGAAAAGACTACTACATTCTTTACTGCTGGGTTGGCAAGAGGACAAACTCCCTCTGAAATGCTGCAGAACACACAGGATTTAAACCTGTGCTAAGTGAAAAAAACATTTATGTGTTTTGCAAACAAAGAGCAGGCTTAATTATGAAGTTAAAGACAGGCACTTAAACATTCAGTTCAACCAGTGCCCAAAAAGATATGATAACATTTCAATCCACTGCGGCATCTCTAATGAAGATTGGTTTTACTACAGAATATTTTAGCACATTATGTGTAAAAGGCTACTGATTAATAACTAAAAGTTTTCATTCTGCAATAATGCTGTTCAATCCCATTAGCTAGATCATTACTCATGAAAGCAACTCATCCTCAGTCAATATAATACAGCAACTATAGAGTATTTGTCCTCAGTCAAAGGTTGTAATTGACAGATGATATGTAGACTACCTAAACAATAATGTACTTGCCCTATAACAGCTTCTGTGTTGCAGTTTCATGCAGTTTCAAAAGAAACTTATATGTTAGTATTCAATGTCTGTTACACTAGAAAGAGCATTTCTTCCACAGCAGTCCAAAATTCCTGCAAACTCTGAATTTCTGATGTACCCTAACATGAAGTGGGATTCTGAAGCCCCTTCTTTCTTCTCAGTACTTAGTCCATTATTTCCTTCATTATTTGCAAATTCTAATTTTATTTTTTTTTAGATTAATTAGCGAAAACACATCTCCCAAACTTTCAAAGGACTGGCTATCTGGAGATATATCCACATTATTAATAATTAAGAAAAAGAAGAATTAGAAACCAAAATCATAATTCTCATCCATTTTTATTTAATTGCAGTAATGTATAGGAGCATGTGCTGCACACTGGAGCCATATTACTGGTTGTTGTGGTTTAATCCCAGCCAGTGCATAAGCACCACATAGCTGGTCCCTCTCCCCTCCCAGTGGGTAGGGAAAGACAACAGAAGAAAAACCTTTGAGAGTTGAGATAAAAACAGTGTAATAGGATATCAATAGGATAAGCAAGGTTAATAAAAACAAAAATAATAACAGCAACAACTACAAAAAAAATACAGTAATGTATTAACAGCAAGAGATGCACATATGCAACTGCTCACCACATGTAGGGAAAAACAATTGCCAGTTTGTTTCCAAGCAGCAATCCCACCTCCTGATTTACACAAAGCATGACATTATAGGATAGGAACATCACATCATATCATCATATCATGATAGGTACATCACATCATTGGCCAGCCTGAGTCAGCTGTCCTGGTTGTGTTCTCCCAGCTCCTTGTGCAGCTGGTAGGGCATGGGAAGCTGAAAAGTCCTTGACTTAGCATGGACACTACAGCTACCTAACAATAGCAAAAAGCACACAGTATGTGATCAACATTATTCTTATCCTAAATCCAAAACACAACGCTATACTAGCTACTAGAAAGTTAACTTTATCCCAGATGAAACTAGGACATTAGGATTTTAAAAAGTCCTGCCTCCAAAAAATTTAACAATGTGCATGTATCACTCCTCCTGATGCCACTGAATGCTGCATGCCGTGTGAAAGCACAAAGCAGTGACGTTATATCTAGGGCTAAGACAAGTTGTTAAGTACCACTAGCATTGAAACCAAACAAAAATCTCAAAGACAAAAAAGAAAACAAAAGAGGGAGGTAATTTTGAAGTCATTTCCACTTACAGATTATGTCATTTCTGTAAAAAATAATAGCTATAATTTTATATAAGACATATCTTATACACATTATTATAGTACAAATTACATTTGAAAACTTTAGTCCCTTTTTCCTCTTGCAAAAATAGTATTTTTGCATATTCTGGGGACTGCCAAAACAGTTCGGATGGAAGTTTCAAATAATACATTTTTACACTTCTGAAAATGACATATTCAATGAAAACATTTCTACCTGAAATTATTTAATCAAATCTGGTCATGAAAGCATAGCTGGCTGTGATACAAAATCAGTCAGAGGCCATATACACCACAAGCACTGAAGATACTGAATCAATAAAAGTACTAATATACTTAAATTGAGGCATTATTTTAACACTCAAATTATTACATAACTACAAATATCTACTATAAATTAATAATTAATTATGAATGATGTGTTCTTCACTTGTATATAATTTCTTTGTGAATGTATCACTTGATGAAAAATTAAATAAAGATTTAATTCATGGGATTATGTACATTTAATAGATACCTCTACAAATTAAGTCTTCAGCCTATCTACCTTACATGCAATCACTGCACATGGTGTGGTGTTTCTTCAAGTTCAGATATCTTGAAGAAAACAGGAACATATAATTTAGAAACAGTCAACACTTAAAATTACTGGTTATCATAGCACAATGTTAATACATTTCAGTAGAATGAAAATGGCAATCCTGAAGAGAGTGATGAATAGCTGCTGTAACACTGCCAAAAGACCAGAAGGGACCTCAGACAAGAAGCTTACCAATGTAGGAGTGACTTTGCAAATATTTATTTAATATTAGTATGGGAGACCACATCTATTGATGTGCCTGTTACAGCTCTGAGCACGCCTAGTGAAAATGAACTGTGCAGACTTAAATCTGAAACAGAAAGTAATACAACAAGTACGGATCTACCAATTTAACTCTAGAAGCCCCATCACAGTCTCCTGCACCCCCCACTACAGTTATGACTGAGAACCCTGCACATGTTCTAAACTGGTAACCATAACGTCCCACTCAATGGTTGCAAATAGGCACTCAGAGTGATTAAAGAATGGAGGCCAATAAACAAGCCAGGCATGTGAACAACTGTATCTCATTTGGCAGAAATAGTACTATTTTGAATTAGATATTAGTGCTTGTGATCCAAGAATAAACCATTGTTCAGAAGACACTTTCTCTTTTCACATGTACTTTTATTCTACCACCCATTTCCTTTAAGAGCTGTGCAACGTGAAAGACAGATGAGACTACTTTAAAGAAACGGAACTGCTAAGTCAGACTTAGTAACTGACAAGTCAGACCTTCTGATCCACCATTTTAACCTCACTTCCAGCCACCAACCATTGTTGACCTAGAGGTTTCCTCTACACTTAAAAGTAAACATGGAATAAACACCTCTGCTTGAAGAGGTCACTTGAGACCCAAGATAGCACCAAAGCCCAAAGAAAGACCCTCCCTTTCATAAAATCTTTATTCAAAATGTAGAATTGAATTTCAGGGAGTAAGATTTTTTTTTCTCCAGTAAATGACAAACTGAAGAAGTTTTCCCAGGCTTCAATCATCTTGCAGGGTCAGGGAACATGAAACTTGTGGTAACAAGGCTACCACAAGTTAGCTATGAACTCCTTCAGTGAAAAGCCTCCAAGCACACAAGCTAAATGCTACAGCTATATGCCAATGATTAAAAAGATACCAGGGGAAAAAAATAGAAAGCAAACAATAAAAATCTCAAACAAAACAAAAACCTACCCAACACCAAGTAAAATTAGTTCAGAGAAGAGACAATTAAATCAGAAATACAGAAGGAACTTATAGCCTATTCTACTGAACCTAATCTTGCATTACAATAAAGTATAGTACAATACAGTGTGTACCTAAAATATCTTCAGTCCTTCAGACAGTTAAAAGTAAAGTAAAACAGAATAAGAAAGAGAGTTTGAACTTGTATTTCAAACTTTGATGGGAAAGCAAGCTGTTCCTCAGTAATGGTAATATTTAATAAAGAGTAAGGCTCAGTGAACCTAAGTTGACACAGTTGCTTTCTTACATAAAAGTGAGCACCAAGGACAAAGAATGCTAAATATAACATGACCATAAGCACTGATCTACAATTCTAAAATATGAAAGAACCTAAAAAGGAACTAAAAAATGTTTCTTAAAATGCAAAGAACCTAGTAATTTGAAAATTATACTACTTGGTACCTGCTGCACAATTTAGGCTATTTTCCCTAATTGAAATACAGGTTAAATGCGTTTACATACTTTTATGCTAAAAACATGTATTTATAAATATATACTTTGCTATATATTTAAAACTATATTTGTATAAGCATCTATGCTCACATAATTGCATAATTGCAAAAAATAATACATGTTTATTAAGCAAATATAGCATAGGACAAAAATACTTGACACACTGTCAACACTGCAGAAATCTCTCTATGGCTTCTGCTGCACATTCTTTTTTGAGACAAGCAAGCAAAGGCATGAAAAAAAAGATTCAATCCAGAAATAGAGGAAATATCAAAATATTCTCATATTTCCATGTATAGCTTAGCTATAACAAGGTATGTGCATGAACACTATAACCACAAGACTTAAATCTGTCATGTTCTTGAAAGCATTTAACCCCGAATAACTTGTAGAACAGGGAAATAGCATTATTCTAACTTTAAATCAGTCAAGAAAGCTAGGAACATGGATATCAGAACACTTCAACAAAATTACGCTGAAGACTAGCCAACACAACAGGAAATAAATCAAGGTAAATACAAGGAAAAGAAACTATAAATGCAAAGATGTCTATACCATAACTAACTGATCAACATTTCTAGACCGTGATTCTATCTACCCATTGAACTCAGGAAAATCAGTACATTAATAGAAATAAATCCATGTGGGCTCCTAATGAATGATCTCCCTTATGGAAACACGGCACATTATATGCCATTTTTTGGTTAGTTATTTGTATTTTAGGCAAATCACTCTTGGTTCCGAAACTGAAAGGAAAAATGTTTCTCTCTCCTAGTCTCATTTCCTTGAGTCCTCCCACTCCAAATCAATTCTGTCACTCAGAACTGATCTCGTAAGTCTTTGCAAAATAGTATTCTTTTTCCATGTCCTCCTACCACACTGATGAACATAAAAGCCTAATTTAAGGCACTACCACAAAGAACCCACAAACTCTATTGAACAGCTTTAGAAGATACAGTTTCAAGTCATAGCAAACAAACTTAGCTACCTAAGCAATCCTCAAGTGTATTAAATAAAAACAAACTTTCTGGGACAAAAAATAACTCCATAAGAGATATAATTAATCTATTATTTAATATTGTTTAGTATTAAATATTAATATTTAGTTTTATTAATTTAATTAATATTTAACAGTATTTTGCAAGTACAGACTTGCTCTGAGCACAGAATTTCCATAAACCTGTCTCACTCTCCAACTGAGCACTAAAGGTTTTCCAAAGGGCCCTTTGTTTGGAAATATATTATGGAAATATCCTCACTGAAATACAAATAACATATTAATCAGAATTTATTTTTTTAAGTGTCCTGTAGGAACACTTGTTAAGAAAGGTCTTAATTATGAACATTTCATGAAGCTTCCTATTAAGAACAGTCCATATTCATGAACAAGGATGGTCACCAGACGAAAACCAGATCCAACCCCATAAGCAATTTTAATTAGTCAACAAAATGTCTGTCAGCTGGTGACTCAATCAGAGTCTATTACTGTGTACACCTTACCAATCTGTGTGTTCCACTCTTGGCCCTGAACTGCTATAAAGGCACAAGCTTTCTCTTCTTACTCATTAACAAATATCTGGATAGGCATCAGCACATGATCTCTGCTTCCTTTTTTTCAACCAGGTATGAAGAATAGAACATTCAGAGCAATTACACTGCTGGGGAATGGTCAGAGGTTTTCTTGCCTTGTGGGTCAAGTCCACATGATCTTATACATACATATACCTTATTCTCATAGATTGGGAGCATACAAAACCATCATTTATCCATTGCAAATGCATAAAAAGGACTTGACACACATATTGCCAGAGTAACAATACCTAGTGGGAAGGAGACTGAATTTGCTTTGGTAGACTAGCCTGACTCTGCCCAGTCAATCACAGATTCAAAGAGCTAAGAAATACCATGTGTGAACTGTTTTCTGATATGCAGTCCTTGTTTTATTTGGAATTGCCAAGTGTTTCTAGAAATACTCTACAATAAACACTAGAGGTAAAACAAAGAAGAGGAAGCATGGCAAGTCCTTCGTTGTGTTTACAATATCCTTCAGCAACCAACACAACCATGCACAAGGGATTCTGCTGCCCTTGAGGTACTGCATGTAAAACATGGGCAGCAGATTTTCAGATTTAATGGAGTTCCCAGAAGTTAAGTGCTTCTACCATCAAAGTATTTCAGGAAATGTATTTTCTTCCTATAGTAGTGCCAGAAATGTCACCGGCATTATTACAGAATGAGCAATTTGCAAGACAGGTAGACAGACAAGATTTTAACGTTATCTTAGTAGTAGTAGTATCATTAACTTATTCAGCACAACCAAATTGAATGTCATACATATGTATAGTTATTCATACAAATGTTAAAAATATCCTTTCTAATTTGTGGGTTTTTTGGGGGGCAGAGGGGGTGGTGGTTTTGTGGGTTTTAATTGGATTCCCAGTTTAGGCACTGTTGTTTTGAAAAAAATGCATATATTCAAATATGTGGGTTGAGTACCTTCCCAAATTAGTTATCACTATTTAAGGAGAGATGGATTGAAATATGGTACTTCCCAAATTTTAATTATACTGTATGACTCCTGCAGAGATCCTATTCATAGATTAACACATTGGAACATTGACGTTTGATATGACATTATCCAGCTATTGCTCACTCAACTAAACACATCGGTGTTCCTCCGCTCTTGGAGGTTTCTATTCTTTTTTATTCTGCCTACAGTCCCCCATTGTTCCTAGTGCCATACTTCTTGGGCTGTATTAAAATACATTTATGCTTGTGCTGAGTGCCAGTACACTGCCTTTCAAACAAGGAAAAAAAAATTAAAAATATATATAAGGCTAGTTATCCCCCTTCTTTTGTGTTTTACACCTTTTTTAAAAACTTGTATCTGTGTTGCTGTTACATCCTTCTAAACATAGTCTCTACTGATTTATTTTACAGACAATTTTATGTCATATAGCATTTGTAATGACATTTACCTTACACTAATATAAAATCCCGGAATTGTTGTAATACATGAGATTTCAGTGTCATTTTAAGAAAAAGTGTTTATTATGGAACACCCTCTAGAAACAAGACGAATTGCCAGGTTTCTAGCCTGTTCAAGCTCCAAATTTGTCTTCAGGTATCAAAGCACAGCCTGCTATGTGGCATTAGTTTAGCAGCAGACTCGGAAGAAAACACAGACAAGAGTACTCACACCATCAAACATAAAGTATACTACATGCTTCAGCAAGATCACTACGCTCTGCAAGCTTCTTTATAAAAGCAACAGATCCAGAGAGACTTTTTCAGAGCTTATTAAGGATGAGTTAAATTTGGGTGCTGGGAACTGCCTTCCTACAGAAGCCTATGCTTATCATACACTGAGTCTTGATCTAGGCACCTAAATACCCAACAGTCACGGCAAGTAAGGTTAAAAAGAAATGTTACCGACTTTATGCTTTTAATAGTATATACAAAAGTATTTGAGGTGGGAAATTGTACAATTTCTGAAGCAGGAACAAATTTAGCTAAGTAATAATTAATACATTGTGTTGCTTCTGAAGGAGTAAAGGCCTCTTTCCTGCCTTACCTTAAAACGTGAATCAGATTTGCATGATTCTCCAGTTATAAAATCTAAAGCACCATGTTATGCAATCCTAAAATCACATACAGTCCAGATGGTGCCTAAGACAGAATGCCTACAAATATGGTTTGGATTTTGTATTTGACACAGATACTGCATATATTGTGTATGTTTCTTGACAAGCCAACAAAAAGGGCACTGATAACATTGTTGACTGATTTACCCTTTCAGCAAAGTGAGTAGCGTATGGGATTGTATTTTCTGGTGGTCTCCAGCGAGAGCGGTGGGATGCAGAGCTTACTAGGACTGGTACAACACACACATTACACAGATTACTATAACAAATAAACCTACTAAACTTTGTCAACTTAGATATATCCCTATTTGAAACAACTATTCCAATATAAGGTGTCAACTATTTTCCTTCACAGTATTCACGGAATTGTAGGGGTTGGAAAGGACCTCCAGAGATCATCAAGTCCAACCCCCTTGCCAACAAACATGTCTTCTTAGGGCCTCAAATACAGGAAGATACTTAGACATAAATATGTTCTAATTCCTTCTCCTTTCCTGCACTAGGCATACTAATTTCACTTTCATCTATTCTTTGCTAAGCTTTCTGTAAGCCACCACTCATTTAATGTTAAGATTCCTTTGGCACATACTTACAACACCTGCAAACTGGGAAAAAAATTAATTTTTCATTTAAATGAAAAAAAAAAGGAAAAAAGTATCCTTACAATATGCATTTATTTTTCATGTGACAGACTAAATTAATGAACAATAAAACATTTATCCTACATCAGTGACAATCCCAGTGGCACAGACATTCCCCAAGATCACACACATTATAAGAAGTAAAACTTGCTTTTATTTTTTTAAATGGACAAGTTGTGCTGCTTAGCCTTTAAGGTGTCAGTAGCACCAGTAAAATCAGAACTGACCTAACACTGTAGAGGTAAGATTTTCTTTTGGAAAAGGATATGATCAGTAAGCATTTACCTCTTTATTGACCATTTCTCCCTCAGAGTTTTCTACACCATTAGGCTGTCAAAGCATTGAATTTATATTCTTTAGTGATTAAATTGTAGCTATAACCATTGAGCAAGATTCCTGCTCTGAACGTAATAGAAATGTATCAAAGAAAATCACAGATTGATCGTTATTTGTCAGACTTCCTGAATAATAAATATTAGTTATCATTTTATTTTCAGCAAACATGACAAGAAAAGTACTACTCCACAGAATGACTTAAATCGGTTTTAAAGCTAAGACAGTCTGTAAGCCACTTTTATGTATAATTTGTTTCAAAATATTTATTTTTTTCTTAAGTAAGAAATTATTTTATTACAATTATGAAGCATACAACAGATTTTTACAGAGTGGATGCGAATCAGCAAATAATTTCAAAATCATTTCAAAACCAACCCAAAAGAACCTTTTATCAGCAAAAGCAGATAATTTTAAAACATTACTGTACCCTAAATGACAGGCAATAGCCAATAACCATATAACTCCAGCATCCATTTAAACAAATGTCATTAAATTCATTCACTATTCACTGTACTGCTTACAGAAACATGGAGCAAAATGTTTTCTTCAAATGTTCTCACAAAACACTGTGGGTAAAAGCTTTCACAGGTGGCTTAAAAATCTTACTCACCTGTTGCATCAATGAATAGATGACAAATAAATAAACCAAAAAACATATGCACCCTACACTAATAATATTTTATCATCATTATCTTTGCCTTTTTGGAGAAGATATGACTGTTACAGCTTTCCTATGAGATCTTATTTATGCACCATTGAATCCCACAACAGTTATAAACTTATTTTAGTTATAAACTGAAAGCATTACAAAATCTCTTTCCAAAGCATAATCTCGTGAATGGTCTTACAGGTGTTTCATCACCCTTGAATTGCAGTGTTGTCTCCTTTCAACTACACACTAAGTAATGTTAATGCTCCTCTATAATCTTGTCCTTGACAGATATGCCTCTCATTCAGTAATAGTCAAGATATCTCCATATAGACTTCCCATATGGTAAGCATTACAATGCATTCCTAATGTTTTTAGGTAGTTAGAAGGGCTATATTCCTTAAATACATGGGAAAGATTAGGTTTTGTTTCCTCCCTATTTCACAACACACATTTGAAATAACATGATGCTCCTTGGAAGTATAATGTGCTTTCAGAACAGCTGTGTGCCAAGCCAGTAAAGCTAAGCTTGAGAGCAATGCTCATCTTATCTCTTAGCAATTCTGCTGTGATGGAGGGTAGAGAGGGATGGGAAGCAGTGACTATATACAAATTGCAGTCAGTCTCTATAGGTTTAGAAGCTTATTTGCAAAGCCCCCCAAAATGAAATGGTTTGAAGACATAAGCCTTTCAGACGTAATAATGTACAGGAATCTTACAAAGCATGTGAGAAAATGAAGAATGTGAAAGGCCAGATTGAGCCTGGCCCTGTCCTCATCTCAGGGACATGACAGGCAAAGCAGTAAGGACAAACACAGGCCAGTCTGGAAGGCAGCATCTCATCAGTATTTTCATGCAGTACACATCCCATTTCCTTTCCCACCCAGAGCAGCTTTGCAGAATGAAGGTCATGGCTCCACCTTACTCCTTTCAAACTTCCTCACAAAATAAAAAAATGCAAGTGAAATCTCATTCAGCAGTGAAGCTATAAGAGCACTTCCTCCTAACAGTGAAGATGACCCCTTCCGCTACATGGCTGTGCCAGAGAAGAACAACCAAGATCTGGGAAGAGAGGTGGCAACAGCATTTTGTATTAAAGGGATGCTCAAAGCACTCACTGATGAGTAGGAGTCTGCTGTATGAAAGAAACTGCACTTCCCCTAATACTTTCCACACAGAAACCTCAGATATTAAATTTATTCCAATAATTCGTGGGTATGAGGGTGTTGACACCGTCACTCAATGCCAAAATCAAATGCTTGCTACTTCACTGGAAACGTGTTCAGGATTAACTAAAAACAGGCAGCACGAAATGCAAATTCATTTAGATGGGAACTGAATCTGTTCTTTTATCCTTCCTTCCTGAAATAAAGATTAAGATTCTATCACATCTCATGGAAGCAGGAGAAGGCCAGTTTACTGTATTGTCATTCCATGGAATATGACTGCAATAAAGAAAATGACAGCTTTAGGACAAGTGGTGCCTTTGATAACCACGGTTAACCAACAGAGCCTTACTGACAACATATGCCATCACAATTAAGCAATTTTAGCAGCAAATCACTGTCAGCAAAGCATCATCATCCTTGACTGGACTGAACTGATCAAATTTATGATCCAATTATCCAATATAAGAAGTTAGTTTGATTACCTGAGGTACAGCTATTGAATTGGTGTCAGGCTCATGATAAAATACTTCAGACACCATTTCTGATGATGTTTACTTGGTCACTGGCTGGGGTTCATTACTTAATTATGAGAAGCCAATGACATAATTGAATGTCTATAAACTGAGGGTTCCCAACAATTACTTAATGAACGACATGAGGGAAAACAATTACCTGATGCAAAAGCTAAGGGCTACATAAGAAATTACAAAAGTAAAGAGCTGCCTATGCAATTTAAAACAGGGAAGGTTAAGTTATATCTAATAATGTATCTATTAAAATAACTTAGCAAGGCAAATAAATATAAGTAATTATTGTGGTTTCTGAACATTTAAATAATCAAATATTACAAACGTGTCACAAGGTATACTTATTTCTGTGTGGATTAAGTGTTTACTGGAAGAAAAAAAACAAGCATGACTCCAGAAAGAAACTAAGAAACTTCTGCAGTCTAAATAGTAAAATCAACTGTACAACACACAGGTACACAAAAGTATTTCCAGAGCTTTCTGGTCAGAGACAGCCCCTCTGTGCAATAGGTTTGGAAGACTCCAGAAGGCCATCTTATGCCCCTCACTTTCTCCCAGAGAAAATCACCAGTCAGCTAAGCAAGGTTTCTAGCAAAAGCAAAAGAAGATGTGCTTTAAAATAGCAGGAAACAAATCTCAAGAGCAGTGAATAACTTACCTGGGAAGAACTAAGCACTTCAGCTCCTGACAAAAAAATAATCTATCGCCAAAGCCCTGTCTGTTGGGAAATGCCTTAAAAATCTAACAACAAATTTGAGCTGACATTAAAATCAATCCATGACTATGAAGAAGTCCATTGGTGGAGAGATGTATTAGATTTTTGTTTCCTGAATTGGCACATTATTTTCTAGGGGATCTCTGAATGAACTTGCAGTCTCTGTGTACTGACCTGAAACAAGACAAGTCCCAGCTTTAATCCTTCACTGTAACTCAAAGCTCTTCTAAATGGATATGAAACCATTTTTCCCTACAAAGCTTAATTCTGGAATAATTTTAGGTATTGCAATGTTTTAATATCAGAATGATATGGGAGAAAATCTTGTATAACAGTACAGCCGCAGTACATTTCAGCTTTTATTATCAGATTTTAAGTAAATAAATATATTTAAAATAGAAAGCATATACTGAACCAAATATAGATACAAAATCATCTATCTCTACCACAGCAAAATGGAGCATCCATATTTTTAGTTCACCTGATTTTACAATACATTCACGTGCAGTAAATACCTCAGGAACCTTCACTGAAACAAACTAATTACTACTTGTGTGAGGTAATTAAGTGTACCTGTCAATATTTTAGCGTGGAGGGAGCTGAGACAGATTAACTATTAAATCAATCGGTTAATCACAAAAACCCAGTTCTCCTCCCTCATTACTGTGGACACACATTTAAGAGGCAGCTCCCAGTTCAGTCCTCCTGAACTTGCTTGCTGAACTGTGCCTGATCCATCCTTGTCCTCCCCATTTCACCCAGCTCAGCCCCAGTGCCGTATCCTTCCATGTTGCACTTATCTATCTCTTACCATTCCATTCTCCAGACTCTGACCCATTCTGTTCACTTTTTTCACTTTTGTTTCTAGCTGAAGCCTGCTTTAATATTCATGCCAGGCTCCAGCAACTAACCCTGGGTGTTGCTCTCGCTTTCAGGGGCTTTTCTGCATAAATGGGAGACAAGGGAAGCTGAGGGAGGAAGAGAGCATCTGAAGTTAATCTAGCATGACAAATAGAACTGTTCAGTTCCAATATTCAAAAGAAAACAGCAAAGCAACTTGTGAATGCTGGAAAAGGCCTCCTGAATCAAGTTCGTTCATCCACAAAAAAATAATTTAAAAAACCCTATAACTGTTCCTGTAGTAATCAATGACTACTCAAAGCAGTTTCAGCTCTCCTGTTCATCTTGGCCAAACAACCTGATGTAGACTTACCTCATTTTGTTCACAAAATGAAAGATCCCAGGGTATTCTTGAGTTATATTTCAGATTTATAGTACATTAAACCACGCTCCAGTTCACAAGTTTGTTTCTTTCTAGATAAGTATTTATTGCCTTAGATTGTGTTAGATGTTCCAATCTGGTTTTTTTTTCATCTTGCTCCAATACTTTATAGAGGACGGTATTTACCACAGTAGGTGTCTTCACACACCAAAAATTCTACAGCACATTTTCTTATTGTTTGGTTATAAGGCAATACTGTTCATGGTTTATTTTTGGTTCTTTAAGCCTAAATTGTCTGCTTCCCAGTAACAGATACCATCAGGTATTTTCTAAAAAAACTGAAAAAGAAAAAAACACACCATTTTGTTCTCACACTGAAAAACTGTCCATAACCTAGTAAAAATAAGGACAGATCAGCAAAACTGCCCAACTGTTCAATAAAGGATTAAAAAAGAATTTCAGAATGTTTAGTTCACTTCAGAGATGTTAAATTGTGTTTGTATTTTCCAGATGGTATCAAAATAAACAGGTTTTGGCACATATCAGGTGTATTGGATCTGGCTGAGATGGAGCCACTTTTTCCCAGAGCAACCCTCTAAGTGCTGTGCTGTGTGTCGGTAGCCAGCGAGGTGTTGGTACCACACCAGTGTGGTGCCCACTGCTGAGCAGCACTGGCACACATCCAGGCTGTCTCTCCAACAGTGCCCTCACCCAAGGGCTGGGGGTGGGCAAGATCTTGGGAGGGGACACAGCCAGGACAGCTGACCACAACTGACCAAAGGAATATCCCATACCATAGGACATCTGCCCAGCTATAAAAATGAGGAGAAAGAGGGGGCATTCATCATTTGCAACATAGGTCTTCTTTCAGGACAACAGCTACACATACTGAAGACTTGCTATCTGGGAAGTGGCAGGACATTGCTTGCTGATGGGAAGTAGAGAATAAATATTTTGCTTTTCCTTTGCTTCCACATGCAGCCTTTTGCTTTAATAAACTGCCTTTATCTTGACTCACAAGTTTATTTCAACCTTATTTTCTCCCCTTCCTGTTGGCATCAAACCACCAGAATCAGGTCAAACTCAGAATATTGTAAATCAGAATTGTTCCATTCCCTATAAAAAGTGTTCAAAAAACATACAAATATCAGCCAGTGATAGCAAGGTCAATTTTATGCCCCATATCAAACCAAACATAACAAGTCTGTAAGGCACACCCACATTTTCTTTGCAAATACCACACAAGAAAAGCTAACTCAAATGTACTTTGGAATCAAAATGTCAAATGTTACTTTTTTACCAAGGGACATTGAGATCAGTGTTGGTGCCAGGCGTGCAAACAATGTTCACTATTTCATTTCACTGTTTACATTCACTCTGTGGCTTATTTTACCAACCACAAGCAATGCCACAACTCACCCTGTTGCGAATATATGAGAATCTCTATTCATATGCTGGTACTCTTTATCCTATTCAGTAACTACTGCAACAGACAACAAATATAGGTATGTCTGCATGTTAATGGACTGCTTCATGACATATAAGTCTGAAGTGGTGGCACAGAGACACTTTGGTAAACCACCTTCTGCCTACCCAAATCCTTCAACAACTAAAGTACTGGGTACATGAAGACAGGTGTACTGTAAAAGTCCATCCCACCTATCTTTAGAAAACCCCATCTATCCTTAGAAAACCCCATTTATCCTTATTTCTGGCAAATAGTAACACAAGGAAGATAAGCCAAAACTTCTTCTTCATTGCAATTTTTTTCATTACAAAGACAAAAGAAATTGGAAGGGGCACTGCACAAGAACTGTTATTTTTATCTGCTTCTCCTACCAGCCAAAAGCCATCATCTGACTTCCCAGGTGTGAGAAACAGTGCTAATGTACATTTCACGGTTGGAGAAACATGAAAATACTTACCATCAGTAGGAAAAAAAGTGAAAAATACTGTTGTCATTAGGAGAGCTAAGTTTCACCCAAAAGATAGATATAAGGTTTCTAAAAATTGTAATCTTTCAAAAACTAAACAAAATTAAATTTGAAAGTAAGCTTTGATTATGCAATATACTTGAAGAAAGTTTCAACAAATAAAAAAAATGTTTTTGGGTTTTGAAATGAGTATGAAAGGTTACTCTTACTTCTTTTCAAAGTATTGTAGTGAAAATAAAGTTTAAAATCTTTTCTTTAATATTTATCTCTCTTTCTGGTGCTGTATTCAGAGAATCACAGAATCACTACGTTGGAAAAGACCTTTGAGATCATTGAGTCCAACCATACCTGCCCTCTAGTAAACCATATCCCTAAGCACCTCAGCTATCTGTCTTTTAAATACATCCAGGGTCAGTGACTCAACTACCTCCCTGGGCAGCCTGTTCCAATGCCCAATAACCTTTTTGGTGAAGAATTCTTTCCTAATGTCTAATCTAAACCTGCCTTGGTGCAGCTTGAGCCTACTCCCCCTCATCCTATCACCTGTCAACTGGGGAAGAGATCAACACCTATCTCTCTACCACCTCCTTTCAGGTATTTGTAGGCAGTGATAAGGTTCCCCCTCAGCCTCCTCTTCTCCAGGCTAAACACCACCAGTTCCCTCAGCCGCTCCTCACAAGGTTTGCTCTCCAGACCCTTCACCAACCTGGTGGCCCTTCTCTGGACACACTCCAGGACCTCAATGTCTTTCTTGTAGTGAGGGATCCAAAACTGGACACAGCACTCGAGGTATGGCCTAACCAGTGCTGAATATAGAGGCACAATCACTTCCCTGGACCTGCTGGCTACACTGTTTCTGACAAAAGCCAAGATGCCATTGGCCTTCTCAGCCACCTGGGTATACTGCTAGTACATAGTCTGCAGTCAAACAGGTGAATAATGATTATTTACGAGCAAAGGAACAAAAATCAAAGCACTGAATGCTTAAATAGAGCATGGTCTAGCCTTTTCTCATGGAAACATTACTGGAAACAAAAAGTAAAGTGTATAATTTCAAGGTTTATCCTCAATGCATAGCTTCAAAACTTTAAAAACCCCACCAAATGCAACACTGTGGGATGGGAACTACAGGTATGCTGGAAAATTATTAGGAGAGACTTATTTGGAAAATGAAACCCTAGTAGTCATTTTCTTGTTGAACACACATGATTTATGTGCACAGAGAATCTGTCTCTCATCATTACTGGAGTTTGGTCTCACAAGCCCCCCGGATGCCAAAAACACTCAGCTTTGCTCCACAGGCTTCTTACCTGCAGACAAACTGAGGCTCGATCCACACCAAAAACTGCGTTGAGCTGTGCTGTGCAAACATGGATATCTGAACAGCAGAACCTGGGAGCTAATTCTTGGCTATGAATAAACAGAATGAGGAACTTCAACAATCCTACCTGTAAACTGGTCTAATGAACTAATTCTCCCAGAAGGAAAAACCTGGGATCTGGAGATAGTCAAATTAAGTCAGCTGGAACAGATCCAGAGGAAGATTATGGACTTTTAAAGGGTTTGAGGGCTTTTGTACTTTTTTTGGTTTGGTTTGGTTTGGTTTGGGTTTTTTTTTTTTTTATCTTCTGGCATAACTGGTCAGAAGAATGGAGGTTTATCAAGAACTTGGCTTATTAACATTAGCAGGATTTCTTGGAGGCCACTTCATTAACAGCTCTTGTACCTCCTTCAGTGTTACTCTTAAGTGTTTCCTTATTTGCAACATTACCACTGACTATTTGAGGAAAAACCTTGTAAGCAGGCAAGTGTGGGGATCAGCTTCTGTGAGCAGCCAGGCAGAGACCTATCACAGAAGGATAAGGTTTATCTGAAATACAGGAATCAGAAGGTGGTTTTCTCTGTAGTGAGAGGGAGGGCAGCCTGTGACAATGAGAGAACTGATGGGCGGCTACAGCTGAAGAAAACCTTTTGAAGAATGACAATAAAATGCATTTTGTTTAAAAATGGGCTTTGTTTGCCAAAATATAGGTCACAAATTAAAAGGTGGGAAAATGGAAATATGAAACGTATAAGAGCATGTGAAGCTACACGTTTTCCTTGAGAAACAAATCTTCTGATATGCTAAAACATATGTGTAGGAAAAATCATTTCAACAGTTCATTTAATTCCCAAAGTTATCTGAGTTTCCAGAAGCTGCAAACATTTCTTTATGTACTGCTCAGTCATTGTTAAAGCTAACATAGTTTCCGTTTTTTAAAGAGGCTCCATTTTTAAAAAGTGCTTTACCTCATTTTCTACACTATCTGAACTGACACATCACAAAGCCCCCTGGCATAAAGGACAAGCAGCAGCACTCCTTGAACAGGCCTTGGGCACATTTTCTCTGGCTGAGCAGTGCATTCAAAAATCCAACTTGTTCCTGTTCTGTGTGAGCGGAGCAAAAGCTTCGGAGTGTGAGAAAAGGTGGAGGAGAAAGGAAAGAAAGACTAAAGACAGCACACTAAAAGAGATCTGGAAAGGTACAGCAGTGTAAGCTGTCTGGGTCAAGGTCCTACTTTGCACTTCCTCCATACCTGTGAGTAAAACTGTGCTGGTACTACACAGCCCTTTTAACTAACACAGCTTGTGTCCTGATTCCGCCACTTGCTGTTGAGCTTGTCAGTGACAATCAAATGACCCATGATCTTATGCTACATCCAGGCAAGGTTATAATTCCATTCAGTGTTGGAATTATGGAGGATTTTCTGGGATAAAACTTCAAGGTGTTATTTTATTTAACATGCATTCATTCACTAACTAATCTGGAGAAGATAATCTATTTTAACATACACTGACTACCTGAAGGGAACTGTCACCGCCATCAGTACAGCACGATGGTTCTCTGAAAGGTGGGAAACTATACTCTTTTTAGCAAAGGCATAAAACAGTACCCCAAAAGCAAGGCAGTTGAGAGTCATGACAAACCTGACACCAAGGTTGAAAGAGTTGTCAAACATTGGAATAGGCTGCCCAGGGAGGTGGTAGAGTCACCATCCCTGGAGGTATTTAAAAGGCATACAGATGAAGTCCTGAAGGACATGATCTAGAGGTGGACTAGTCAGGGTTAGGTTATAGCTGAACTCAATTATCTAAAGGGTCTCTTCTAACCTAGGTGATTCTATGATTTTATGATTCTGAGGTTGCAATGGTTTGAAACCTGCCTTAAGACTAACGTTAATTCCTGCACAGTTTTATGTAGACACAAAGCACCTTTAGGATCATTCAG
This sequence comes from Gallinula chloropus, assembly GCF_964237585.1. Lineage (NCBI taxonomy): Eukaryota > Metazoa > Chordata > Aves > Gruiformes > Rallidae > Gallinula > Gallinula chloropus. Next base: position 44,532,206 of record NC_140086.1, read on the forward strand.
CGTGCACCTCAGCGTTTACTGCTAACACAACTGGGAACTTTGCAACACCGTAATGAAAGCAATGCTAAAACATGTATTTCAGTGGGTGTGAATTATGTGCTGGATCAGCTTCCATTCTTTATCTGTAACTCTAAAACCAAGGAACCATAGAATCACTTAGGTTGGAAGAGACCCTTTAGATCATCAAGTCCAATCATAACCTAACCTTGACTATTCCACCTATAGATCATGTCCTTCAGGACCCGATCTATAAACTTTTTAAATACCTCCAGGGATGGTGACTTTACCACCTCCCTTGGCAGCCTATTCCAATATTTGATAACCCTTTCAGTAAAGAATTTCTTCTTGATATCTAACCTAAATCTCCCCTGGTGCAATTTCAAGCCATTCCCTCTCATCCTATTACTTGTTACTAGAGAGAAGAGACCAACCCTGACATCTCTACAACTGCCTGCAAGATAAGGTCTCCCCATAGCCTCCTTTTCTCAAGACTAAAAAGCCCCAGCTCCCTCAGCTGTTCCTCACAGGACTTGTGGTCAAGACCCTTCACCAGCTTTGTCACCCTCCCCTGGACACGCTCCAGCAGGGAAGGCAGTGATTCCAAAAGCAAGCTCCCAGTTTTGATTAAGCCAAACTATAGACTGAAAATCCAGTTTAATGGTCTGTTATTGATGTGTATCATAGAGGCTCAGTAACATAAAGGTGGTTAGCAGGATAACTTCCCTCTTTGCCGACCAGCAGAATTTATCTATTTGCAAAATGGAAATAAATTGATTATCCAAAAATATATTTGAAACAAAACTCAATTGACTCTTTTTACATTGCTTTGCAGAAACCAAAATGCAGAAACTGCCACAATGTTCAAAGTGACTGATAGATTCCCAATCTAATTCTAAGTGAGACATTGAAGTAACAGGGACAGACATGAAACAGGTTACACTTTGTAGTCTTTGTAACATCCTGGGTTTCCAGACTGCATCAGTGATAACCTCCCTCACCTACTTTGCACTCCAGCTCTTTCATGCTGTCTTCAGAACTGAAGGCATCCTAACATTTCCACTGATTCAACTGTGATTACCTGGAATTCAAATACCTTTTTATTGAGAAACATCTGAAAGTGGCATGAACTCACTGATGCAATATCAAAATCTGTCTCTCAGTTCATTTTTATTCTGGACACAAGATAAATATTTTGTGAAAGATCATAATTTTTCAAGATGAACATTGCCAAGAAGCCAGAGTCATGCTTTCATTGCAATTTCTCTGCTAATAGATTATTTAGAAGAACAGAATGTCATGCAGTACACAAAAAGTTGATAGACAATTTATCATCTTTGTTTTAGTAGGGCTGGCAAGAGGTTTTAAAAGGACCTCTTAATGATATCATCAAGAAATCTGGAGAATAAGGTAAAAGCACAAGAAAGGACCTGTTGATTTTGAGTTGTGTTACCTTATCGTACAAAGAGGCCATACAAATGCCACTGATTTATATATTCCAGTGCAATCACTTAAGTAATTAACAGCACATAGGATTGTATGTAGGAGTCAGTCCTTACATGCAGCCACCTCGATGAGGAAGAAAGCCAGGTAGACAAAAGTAAGTCAGGACCAACTACATGCAATGATGCTTTCCATGTTGCACTTGAGCTGGCTGGATGTAGAGGGCAGGACAGCCGTCAGAGTCACCACAGGCACAAACAGTCCTGGAACCTGTTGTGTCCCCGACACTTCTCCCACCAGATGGCTTCCCTCTAGGTCATATGGTGTGGCCAGGAGAGAAGAAGGGCAGTGGCAGCACACGCAGCTCTCCTGGTATCACTTGCTCCTGGCACCTGCAAACTCAGAGTAACACAGCCACCGTCACCTCCTCTGCACACCAGCTCCAACCTAAAACAGGATCTTTCTGGTGTCAGCTTTACATCCCACTTCCCTTATGGCAGTTAATACTTACTCTGATGCTCTGTGATTACATATGTCATAAAAGTCAAATCAGAAAAAAATACTATTGTAGTTAAGGCAACTGAATAATAAGGGCTGAAGCCCTTCTTGATGACTTATTGCAAGATGACAAGAGGGAATAGCTTCGAATTGAATGACGATAGGTTTAAATTAGGAAGAAATTCCTTACTGTGAGGGTGGTGAGGCACTGGCACAGGCTGCTCAGAGAAGCTGTGGCTGCCCCCTCCCTCACAGTGTTCAAGGTCAGGTTGGATGGGGCCTTAGGCAACTTGATCTACTGGAGGGTGTCCCTGCCCATGGCAGGGATGTTGGAACTAGATGATCTTTCGAGTCCTTTACAACCTAAACCATTCTGTGATTCTACAGAAGTAGGTATTGATATAATTATTAGTCCAAGATGGAAGCTGCAAGACTCAGAAAATAATGACACTTTAAGCATTACCAGAAGTAAAAAGCAGTCTTTTCTCTAACAAGTTTGTTCAGTTATAAGGTAAGTACTCTAGGACATCTAAAACTAGTCAAGAATAATTGCATGTGCTTAAAGATTTCAGTTCAAAAAGCAAAGATCAGGAGCAAGAACCCTTTTACAGTATTGCACTGCCAGTGCAAGTACTGATTTCAGTACTTCAGCTTGCCCATACTTCTTGTTGCAGTGCAGTGCTTTTAGGTGACATTTTCATAGTTTAGGCTTCATTCCTCAATTACAATAGCTTAATCAACCTCATTAGTAATGAGATCTACCAAGAATATATTTTATCAGTCCCTACAAGGAAACTGACAGCAGGAATGAAACAAATTATGACTTCTTGAAAAGTTGGACATTTCGAGGTTCTTCCCAACCTGGGCTGTTCCACAATTCTATGATAACTTTGATCATGGCTCTACTTCAGATTGTTCCCAAGTGTAGTTCATAATGGTCCATACTGGAGAGCAGTGCATCTGATATCACACACACAAGACAGTATGCACAGATGGGTTGTAAGTACTGCTATTCTGGTGCAATATCTTAATGACACTTAACAAAGGCATTGTTTTCTGTATTAATCAATGCTCAAGAAGTCATAAGAGGAACCCTAATAAATTCTTTTAGTGAAGGACAAAAAAACAACCCCAAGGGTTTTGATCAACCTTCATCTCTTGCAGCATGATATTTTTTAAATGACCGGTGTCATCATTGCCCAGCTTCATATTTGCATTTCCACTGTTTTACACCCTAGGCTAAATTTCACTGAATAAATTTCTATTTTCCAAAAAAGATCAACCAATGAATGCTCATTATAGTAAAAGATGAAACATTATGCTTGCTTTGTAATATTCTGCTTTGTTTTCTTTTCAGAGAATATAATTTTGTAGTAATTGCAGGGAAAAGAAAAAGGGTAGAACTGTTACTACAGTTAATGCAGTATAATTCAATTTACTTCTAGCCATCGGCATAATTGTTAATATGTTCTATCCTCTTATTCATAATGCTACCACTGGAAATGATATCACAGCACACTATACATTCCCTGTAGCAATTCTCTTGGCTTCAGACCCAATGAACTTACTTTATCTTATTTCATTGAGCTACAAATTAATTAGACACACCTCACTATTTTCATTTGTAATATAAACTTGTCTGACTTGTTTCTCAAACTCTAAAGTAGTGATTTGTCAACCTCTGGTAAATGAAACCTACTTTACCACAGAACAACAGTTCTCACACACTTTGTTGATGTCACCAGATAAATTAAAATTTGTGTTTTTTTCTAGTTGAGTATACAGCACATTGACTGGCTAGAAGAGGATGAAAAATAAAAGAAATTATATATTCAGCAAAACAGGTTAATCATATGTGAAGACATAAAAGGGATGTGAATCCACCAGTGTGTTTTAGTGCTACACATGAAAAAGTCTTCCTGATTAAAAAAAAAAAAGATTTTTAAATTACATGGATGTGCTTACGAGATTTTCTGTGTAGTGATCTGGTTATTTGTTCAGAATTAGGCTTTAGGATTAGCAGTCTTAGAAGGTATGAAAAGATTGCATGTGACTACATTCCTTGCCATTCACATTTTCTGCTACACATTCCATTCAGGTCTTACACAGCACTCAGCCAAGGTAAATCTTTCAGACTTATTTTTTCTCTTTACCCTGACTTGTAAGATACAGTTGGGCATATTTCCCTCCTTTGCAGGGTTACGGGAAGCCTCTGAAGCATGTGCCACACCAGTACACTTGGTTTTGCACTTCCAAACTGAGAGTAAATGTTTTTGGGCATTCCCAAGTCTGATACCAGCATAAGGTTCTCTGTTTCCTTGGGATCTATAGCATACATGCTCTAATATTTTGCCAGAAGAGCATATTTACTATAATTTATCATTGTGAAATTTTAGTCTTTTTACAGAAAACAGACTCAGTTAGAAAAGAGCATGTTACACCTTTCATTTGAACACAAACCAGCAGAAAGCACAAAGCCAATTTACAAATTGCACCAGTTTCGCTGGCAAGGAGACATTTTTCCATCCATTCCAGAGCTGAAGCCTTTAACCCAGTTTAAAAATGCAAGTCTGAATACTACATTCAATTTTCAAGAGCACTGCATGAATCTTGGAGTATCTGAGTAACTCTAGAAAAATCTCCCTGAAAGCGCAGGAACAATAAATAAGCTTTATAATTTGTCTGAAGTTCCTCTTACTGTGTTAGTTACCACCAAAAAAGCCAGTAAAACTCAGAAGTGGAAAAACTGGTATTTCCAATCAGTAAGCAAAAAAATTTCACTACATAATCTTCTGTGTCATTGCCACAGGAATGACAGAATACAAAATACTCCTTTCTGTGAAGATTTTTACTTCTCTTTCAAAGACTGGAAATCAAGCACAGGAGAGCAACATATGTCAGAGGATAATAAAAAGTTAACATGGTAATAAATATTTACATGCAAAGAGGGGTTCAGGAAGCTTATGCCTGTGCATTTGAATCAGGACTTAGGGCTCCCCTGTGACTCTGGACATTTTGTTGGGCAGCTCTTGGCTTACAGCTTCTAAGCTCTAAATTGCTTTAATCTTTGTGATTGGATAATGATGAACTGCAGAGCCCAGAATTAAGGGGCAGAAGCTTTTTAGCCTTTCATCCATCCAGTTTCTTTGCAAAATGCCTACTGCCACTAATCATGGTTTCTCTTAGCCCATTTGCTGAATGCTAAAGTAAATTTGACAGTCCCCTGGCCATAATTTTAACGGTACTGAGACAAATTAATGGAAGCCGATGTCTCATATCCCCAACAATGTTAATAAACTGCGTTCCCCAGTTGTATCATAATTACCAATTTGGCCACAATAAGCTTTAACTAGGACTCACAATACATTTTCTATAAATACACAATTGTTCTACTCTATCATATACAGCATATTATGCAAAACATCAGAGAGTAACAGAAAACCAAAGGACATGTTTGCATGGTTGTCATTATTTTTTAATTTGATTGCCTAACAAAATGAAGTGTGTGTTATCATGCTGCATGTATATGCCCACACAAGGGCGAATGTGTGAGAAATACCTGCATGTCTGAACATCCCCAAAAGCATTTGTGAGTTTGCAGCCTCTTCCCCATACACAGTTTCAGCAAAATGAGTCATAGAGGCCACGGGACTGACAATAAAAGTTCCTAAAGGTTTTGTGCAAGCACATAGCTGTATAAAATAAGCTCTGCATTATTAATTCTACTGGCAATTAACACATCCACCAGGGATGTGAGTTTTTATTCTTGATGGATAACCTACCACCTCAAAATAAAGCGAAGACAAATGAAAGCACTGCTTGCAGAATTACTTACTGCTGTGGAGCAACTGAGATCCTACAGCGGTGGGACCACAGATCTATTTACATAAATGTAATGCATGCAAGATCACAGTAGATTATCCAATTTAGAGAGAAAACATGATACAATCCCCAGTTCTCTGCCAAAATACTATATTGAAAGCATAACTTCTATTAAGCAAAGCATGATTCTAACGTTGAGGCAGTCTGAGTAACAGCTACAGCTGCTGCCTTATGATAAGAAGACATCTGTGGAAGAAAAAGGCAATAGCACTAGAAATCTTTGCTAATGAGTATATATTTTGTGCAAGGACAGCAAAACAGAAGTTCTAAGTGGTTCCATGTCTCACATCAGCAACTAATACACCTGCTCGCTGATTTGCCCAACCAAATGACTCACAGACAAGGTGCCGTGGGACAGATGGGATGGTGATGGATGGGTTTTATCTCTCTTTTTTAAGGAGATGACTCTTTTACACTTTTAATACTATGCTTCTATATGGATGCCTAATACATTAGAGACCTTGCCAAAACATAAATCTTTGGTTAGATAGTGAAGTCATCCTAGGCCCTTTCTGGTTTCTTATCAAAGCATCTGCTTCTTATTAACAGCCATTTCATTTCTGTAAAATACTGCCATTCCCTAAAGATATTATGCCTCAGAAAACCCCACCACCTACCTACAGCTGTGAATAATAGTAAAGCAGGAATTTGAGAGTTTATGTTGTACAAGAGTGCAATGATCTGGAAGTCTATGCGTGGCCAATGTTAAAGCCAGGGACCTGTGATAGCATAAGTCTGCCTACAGCGAGGCTGAAGCAAGTGTTAATCATTAGTTTGACTGTGTTTTCTAGCTGGCTCTCTTTCCACTTTGTTTCAAATTACTCTTGCATTTCAGGTTTATTATATTCTCTCCCATAACAGGAAATATGTAAGATCATAACAAATATGTACCCAGATTTTTCTATAGAATTATAGCAGTTTTGAAACTAAATATTAATGTAGGAAAAGGATTTTTTTAAAAAGAATCAGCACTTTAAAAGCAGCCAGGTTACTACCCTGTATGTTCAGCTGTTTGTTTAAATACAAACAAAATGCAATTTATTTTGGGAATGTATAGCTCCCTAAATAACAATCCAATTTTTCCTTTTACAGTGCTGTAGTAGAAAAATAATAAATTTATCTAGCACTTGTGGCTCTCTTCACAGACAAAATACTTGCAGAGAGATTCCTTCAAGTGCTTCTTACAGTACATGAATTCTAAGACCTTCAAATGTTCCTCCTTATAAAGTGTCAATTAAGACAGAGACTGGAAAATAAGCAAATATGACTTCATATCAAATTCAATTTATGTCATGGATAGATTTAGACAAATCCATTTTAAGTGCTCCTACAACAAATCAAATTATTTTTCAGGTTTATGTAATGTTCTTCCAAAAGGTGTAATCCATCACAGGAAGCAATGACTTCAAGTATACAGAAATTTGCTACTAGATCATGCAAAATACTGAGAGAAACCAAACCCATGTATAAATCAATAGCTAACAAACTGTATGACTTCACTGTCTCTAACTACTGGAAATAAACCTTTATGTAACCATTCATTAATGAAGTCTCAAATGACTAACCCATGTGTCCATGAAGTATGAATTTAAGCTAAATGGGATAAACGAGCCAAAAGAAATGCATGCGACTTGCTCAAGTCTATGTGGTGATCACAGAGTAAATCTAATTCAGAAGTTCCAGTTCCTTGTTGAGATCTTGCTCATCTCAGTAGACTTAACATTGCCAAACTGAAGTAACTAGCTTTAAATTAAAACAGTTTTGAAATTTACTTTAACTCCAATAACAAAAAATATTATGCATAGAAAAGTTTGGTGTAAAATTCCTCTAAATTATAGATAGGATGGTTTGAAGAAAGAATCCTAACAGGCCAACTCAAGGATCAGTTACTCACATAATATCTTCTGATCAGCCCACAAACCCCACCCATTAATCCATCACTCAGCTCAAGTTCTGTTTCGTTAGGAAGGGTTCACTGCTCATCTACTACACTATTTTTGGATTACAAACTCTGATGAAGAGAGTATGGATTTAAAATAGAAAAAAGAAGAAGACACAGACCTGGTTCAATGGGAGGAAGCAGGTCAGCTTTGCACCTATTCAGCTTCTTGCCCACACCAACGTCCCCTGAGAGAGTAAGGGACTCGGGCAGAAACCAGTGCAGCCCACACCAGGAGCCACATCTCCTTTTTGGGTGTGCCCACACTTTGTATCTTCACAGTTTGGATTCAAGAGTAAAATTTCTCTTCACTAATTCACTGTGCACTCAAACTGATATGTGTAATTTCACTCGATCAAGCTGTATACAGGCAGTCCTTTTCCTGTATTTTTAAACTAAACTCTTGACACTTTGAATTATCTGCTGCTGAACAAATGAAAACTGGTTTAAGTCCAAGGAATGTAACACCAATCACAACCGCCGTCAAATGCTGCAAATTCAACCATAAACAAAACAGGGATGTTTTATCAAGCTGGAAGTAAATTTCCAGGTAATCTGCACTTGTCTGGTAAGTACTGCCTAAAGGCAGATGTCTGAAAACATCCACATCAAGCATCTGTAATTTCACTGAATAAATGTATATTAAATAGTTTTAAATTAAACATTCAAGCATAGTTATTGAAACAAGAAATGCTATTTTCATGCTCTGGGCCAGGAGATTTTAATATACAGCAGTAAAGATTAAGAAGATTATATTATTGGATTAGCTGGACAAAAGTAGGGAAAAAAAGGCAGAATTTCAGTTTGCTCAAAAATTAGGCATTAAGATCTCACTGAATTATAAAAAATATTAATAAAAAAGTATTCAAAATGAACTACTGAAAAAAATTATTTAGGCTTGAAATCAGTTCCAGATGGAAACCATCTGCATGCATCCTAGTAGAAGTTAAGATGACAACTGAATGTTATAAAAGCAGATTTTCAAGTAGAGCATTTTTACTTTCAGATGGGTTAGAAAAATGTGTATTATGGAAATTTCAAGGGACAGAACAGCCAGTTCAGACAGTGGTAACCTGGAGGTAAGAACAGAAATCTCAGTAAACTGCAGCTTTACTAAGCAAAACCCCTGAAAACAAAGAGAGAACTTCAGCTTGATGTGAGGGAGGACAAACCAGAAAAAGCATATAAAGAGAAGATTTAACAGGCAAAGAAGATGATCCTCACTGCAGGTTCTGAATAGATTTGAAGAGGGTACACAGCATAAGAAAGATTATCTGAAAGAGGGTCAGTCTCTGTACAAGCATAGGCCACCATGTACTTTAGGCAGGTCTAAAAACAAACCTCAAGAACATCCACCCACGTAATGTGGCCACTGTCATGACCAAAGATGGATTTATTATAGATTTCAAAATTCTAGGGCTATTGAAGCTGACAAGCACTTCCTATATCAAATTCAACACAGATGGATGGATGGATGGATAGATAGATAGATAGATAATATCTTACAAGCACATGTATACACACGTTTATGTTAGAACCACACACTGTCAATTGATAAGCCTGTAAAGGATCCAACAGAAATATGGGGGGTGGATCATAAAAATGAAGCTCTAACTAGAGACTATCCTCAAAAATATTAACAGGAACTGCTCTCAAATTAACAATTTTGTCATCCCTTCAGGTAAAAGTTGGCTGAAAACCAAAATTAACGTTATGGCAATTTAAAAGAAATATGTTGTCTGTATTTATGTGTCAGTAACCAGAAATAGAAACAAACATCATAACTGAAGTTTTTCAGATGAGTTGACAACAGTATTTGTAACTCAATCCACTTTTTCTTCTGTCATGATGGCACCTTGTAGCTCAAAGTACCATCTATGCTCACTGCTGTACAACAAAGAAATATTCTCCACCTACCATTCCTTCCTTGAATTATGTACTTTTCTATCATTTCATCATACTATTACTGGATTATTACACTGAAGATCTCATGGGTTTCCAGAAAATATGTCTCAGAACTATGAATCTCATAAATAACCATGACTAGTTGCACATTCTTCTGTAACCTACCACAAAGTCAGCCAGAAAGAACTTAATGTGTGACCTTCCTGGTGCTGACTGACTGCCAACACAGGAGCTAAAGGCTTGATGGGCCACAACATGCAAGAAGGGAGACAGGAAGAGACATCATGTCAGTCCTTGTCAGAAGAAACAGAGCCCAAGCTATGTGGGGCACAGTGCTTAGCCCAAAGGTGGTTTTTTGCCACAAGCAACTATTTGCAGAGTGTTCACTGACCTGTAAGAGAAATATGGATGCCACTACAAAAATCTCCGATATGCATCTTCTATTTTCTTTCAACAGGAGCACTCTACCAAGTACCCAGACACCAGCAAGCTATTCAGATGGAAGGGACCATCCTATAAATCATTTCACAGTTCAGAAGTTGTCTTGAGTATTTCAGTAAATCAAAGGCTTCCCAGACTGATGAAAACTGAGCTTGTGGTAGAAGAACATCCTCTCACTGTTTGCGGAAGACAGAGCTGATTCAGTCACACATCATACCTGTCATGCTCTTACAAAACACCTGCACTCCTGTTCCAAGCAAGTACATGCAGGCTGCTAGGGAAATCAGCAGTACGACTGCCATGACAATTATCCCAATAACCATTTCTGTCTAAAGAGAACACCACACAGGGTCTTCTTCACAGCAGCTATAGGACTGAGGACCCTTCTGATTATGAGCAGCAGTATGTTAACTTTAGATAAGTGTTGCATATGACATAGCAAGTTTTACATCTTAAAAAATAAAAATAAAATGGAAACATTGTTTTTATTAGCCATAACAACAACTTTGTTTTAGTTAAATAGGCAGAGCTATTTCCTGGACCCCAGACTTTGGCACAAGGGCTAGCTCTGGCTCTTCTCAGTTTTCTTCTTGACTGTTAGACAACACTGCACCAATTATACAAATCACAAGCAGGGTAAAAATCACAGTCATAGAATCACAGAATCATATAATATCCTGAGTTGGAAAGGGCCCATAAGGATCATCAAGTCCAACTCCTGGCTCCACACAGGGACAGACAAGTCAGAGCATGGGACTGGGTGTATCATCCAGATGCTTCTTGAACTCAGCCAAGCTCAGTGCTGTGACCACTTCCCTGGGGAGCCTGTTCCAGTGCCCAACCACCCTCTCAGGAAAGAAGCTCTTCCTAGTATCCAACCTAAATCTCTGCTGTCACAGCTTCATACTGTTCCCTTGGGCTCTATCGCTGGCCACCAAAGAGAGGACATCAGTGCCTGCCCTTTGCTCTCCCTCGTCAGGAAGCCACAGACCATGATGAGGTCTTCCCTCAGCCTCCTTTTCTCCAGGCTGAACAAACCAAGGGACTTCAGCCTCTCCTCATAAGACCCCCTCCAGATGCTTCACCATTATTGTTACCCTCCTCTGGACCTTCTCCAATATTTTTATAGAACCATAGATTGTGTCAGGCTACAAGGGACCTTTAGAGGTTATCCAGTACAACCCCCCTGCAGTAAGCAGGGACATCTTTACTGGATCAGGTTGGTCAGAGCCCCATCAAGCCTGACCTTAAATGTCTCCACGGATGGGCCTCCACTACCTCTCTGGGTAACCTGTTCCAGTGATCTACAACCATCATTTTGATGAATTTTTTCCTAATATCCAAACTAAATCTCCCCTTTTCTAGTTTAAACCCATTACCCCTCGTCCTATTGCTACATGCCCTCATGAACAGTTCTCCAGCTTTCTTACAGGCACCTTTCAGGTATCAGAAGGCTGCTATAAGGTCCCCCTGGAGCCTTCTGCTCTCTAGGCTGAACAAGCCCAACTCTCTCGGCCTTTCTTCATATGAGAGGTGCTCCAGCTCTTTGATCATTTTTGTGGCGCTCCTCTGGACACAAGGACTCTAGACTCCTCCTCTTTATGTGCCTCTTGTACTGTGGCACCCAAAACTGCACACAGTACTCGAGATGAGGCCACACCAGCACAGTGTAGAGCAGGATAATCACCTCTCTGGACCAACTGCCAATGCTATACTTGATGCACCCCAGGATATGGTTGGCCCTCCTGGCTGCCTGGGTACGCTGCTGGCTCAGGTTTAACTTCCCAAGACCCCCAAATCCCTCTCAGCGTGGCTGTCCTCCAGTGTCTGATCCCCCAGTCTGTATGTGCAGCCAGGGTTGCTGCTCCCCATATGAAGAATCCGGCACTTGCCCTTGTTAAACTTTATGCTGCTGGTGATTGCCCAGCGCTCTGATCTGTCCAGGTTTCTCTGTAAGGCTTCTCCACCCTTACGGTGTCAACAGCTCCTCCCAATATGGTGTCATCTGCAAAATTAAGACATCCTCTAGACCTGAGTCCAGGTTGTTTATGAAAATGTTAAAAAGAACTGGAACCCTGGGGAACCCCACTAATGACTGGCTGCAAGTCCAATGTTACCTCATTCACTATCATACTCTGGACCTGACCCTTCAGCCAATTGCCCAACCATCCCCATTGCACGAATAATGCAGTATACACAAACAAATGAAAAATTAAAATCATTACTTACTTAAAATACAGATTTTCACAGTCTAGTAAGTATAACCATGAGAAATCACCTCAAAAAGAAAACAATATTGGAGTTTAGAGGAAAACCATTTTTTGCTCAACCTCCCATTCCCCAAGTACACACAGGTACCAGAATCAGTGTCATGTAGCATTACTGCAAATATTTAAATGCTAGATCCACAGACTCTAGGTCCAGATTTGCCCTGAAGTATGGATCTACTGGGGGGACAGAAAATGGTGGGACTAATGAGAAAGTAACTGTTCCTTCTCAATTAGCACTGATATCAAGGCCTCTCTGCATGTTTGAGAACAAGAACTTGGCTATGTTACCTACCCAAGCCAGCCTGTGGCTATTGCACTGGTTTGTGACTTTGCCTGCAGTAATTAATTTTAGAAATTGCTTCTTTAATAACTTTTACTTACCTTCATTTCACAGTTTTAGACATTACTCTGGAGATTCGACTTGCATACTCTAGAGGGCCCCTCATCCTAAATTGAAAGCTGCATAGATAGGTGTTAGTGGTATATACAGTTATTCCCAATCCAGAGCATCTCACGTGTTTTGTGTTGGATTTGTTTGCATAGTCAAAAACTCGAAAGGTCAAACACTGCCCCCAATCTGCATCCCAAATGTGCCTCAGTACTGTGAAAACAATTGGCTTGTGTAAGTAACCATAATTTTGGTGTCTAGCATGACTCTGTGGCACTTAAAAGCATGTTTGCAGGTTGTTTCTCATAATTTCTAAATACAAGAGTGTATTTCAGATGGATGGTGTTAAAAAAAATCTTTCAAATAAAAGATGGTATTTATGTAATTATACCTTTTTTTAAGCTAACAAAAAGCTTTGACGAACAAACAGACGGGTGTTCTGGGCAAAACCATAGGTTTCAAACACACAGCAGGACAGTTTATACACTCATAAATATAGGTTACTACTACAGATGTATATTTTTAAAAATAAAGGACTAGCTTTCCCTGCAGTAGCATCTGCAGCTATTTACATGCCATAAACCTGCAGAAAGTGACATTTAGCTGTAATTGCAAGACTTCAAACTACTGCATGGTTTTTGTAAGCAGCGGTTTTTCCAGCACTTTAAATGCCTGCAGAGAGAGAGAGATTCTCTATGTAAGAAGATCTAAAATACTTCTCACTATCCAGAAAAGACAATTCTGCTGCCATAAAATGAGGAACATAAGTTAATTTTGTGTATCACTTTGTTAACAGGAGCAATATTGACACTTGATCCACGAGAGCAGGCTCCTTCTCATCTACTTTTTTGTAGCAAAATTAGCATTTAAAAAGCTCACAAGCTTAATTTTACAGTTGCCTTTAGAGGTGGTTCCAGCTATTTGTTCCAGCTCTACTTGCTGGAAAGGAAGGTACCCAGACAATTTCCCTAAGAAAATTAGAATTATGAAATGAGATCCATAACTCTGCTTAGGCTCTCCACAGACTTCTTAGCACTGCAGAGGCTATTATAAGAACAGGCATGCGTACAAAGTAAAACGTATTGCAGCATTTATCATGAGGCAGAGATACATGTATACACAGGTATGGCTGGGCAAAAAGGAAAATAAAACTTGATAATGCCACTTTTGCATCTCTCCTAACATGAGATCACCCAAGGACCTCATGAATTTCCATTTTGTTTCTTGTGCACTAAGACAACAATCTCAGATAGCCTGAAGAATCAGAGAATCTCAACTACACGCCCAAATGGACCTGTAGAAGCAAATGGTCTGTCTAAGGATGCACCTGAATTCCTGTGTGGACAGGGAACTCATGGGACTTTTGGAGACCAATGACACAGACACAGTCTTTCCCAGATGTTTCTGATAGGGACAGCGAACATGGTTTTGGCAGAACTCTTCTGTATGAGTAACAGGTCCATATTTCAAGGACCCACTGTATTTTTCTGCCTTCTTTCATACAGTTAAATTGGATGTTTAGGACTGTAGCTATTGGAGATCTCAGGCTTATATATGCACAGTGGTCAGTACTACCGTGCAGTAGCTAGCAGGAAAAGTGTTACATAGTTTTATGCTCCTGATAATAAAAAGTGGCAAAAAAAAAAAAAATCCACAGTGAAATACAACAGAGTTCTCCATCAATATTCTTAAACACACCTAATATTATTCTCTCTAATGAACAGCTCTGAGTGAATGAACATCTTATCTGCGTCTTAGAACAAGGAGTTTGTCGTTCCATCTGGTCAACAGTCATTACCAATGCCCTTCATAACACATTGTAAGCCATTAAAAGCTTCTGTTATACTTGGTAAACATTTCTTTAACATAAGGAAAGCCTTATTTAATTTATTTAAGACAGAAGTAAGGAAAAGATGCCTATAGGGTTTTTACAGTTTCCATGTTGAGATTCAGAGAATACCTCCTGGTTCTACCACAGTATGCATAATCAAAGTGAGGAATTCCCATTAATGGTACACTCTTTCCCTGCACAGAGAGTGAGGATGTCTAAGGTCAGCAGTTATGACACACCTTCTTCTCCTAAGAAAGCACATATAGATGTGTTCACCTGCATATGCAGGTTCCTAACTGTCATTTTCTCTGGTAAGAAGCTATTGTAGCTTGTCCCCTTCAGTACTACAGGGCACACACTAAGTCTGCAGATATTTCTCAAATGGGCAACTCAGATCATGTCTTAACCTTTCTCTACTGCTACCCAGTAGAAAAAATACTTGAGTCTACTCTGACACTTTTTTGGGATAGGCTGGCATCATGTTTCTTCATAATGTGTAAGAATATAAATATCTCCTGAAACTGAGCAAAGAATAAAACCATCAAAAGGTATCAAAATTTTGAATCTCTTTCAAGAAAAGTTTTTTTTATAAGTAATGTTGTAAAGCAGGAGCCATATTCTGAGGACTGCCTCCTGCAAGAGTGTTGGTCTGTACTGAATGGAGAAAAACTCTTCCCCTAAAACACAGCATCATGCAGTCCTAAACCCCATTGGTACCAGTCTGCAAACTCCTTAAATCCATTCTCCTAAGTGCAAAAGCTTCACAGGAGCTTATCCAGATAACTCCAACTGGATTCACAAAACAGGCTGTCTTGAATCTATTGGTTTCATGAAGCTGAAAAATAGTGCTAACAAAAAGCACCACAAGAGTCTTTCCCCACTGCTCCAGTATGGATATTCTATACTTCCTTCCAAACATTTCAGCCACAAAGCCTGGAGACTGAGGGAGCAGAGATTCTGGTCCATTGTCTCATGACCCTCTCTGAATTGGATGGGTTCCTATTCAGCCATTCAACCACACTGGTCTCTTCTTTTCACTCCATTTTAAGAAAGCATTTATTCAAGGATCACTTCCTTTAATATTTAAAACATGCAGAGTTTTAGCATCAGCCTCAACTCGTCTAATAAGAATCCATAGGTCCTCTCTGTCTCTGAATAATAGACTTCTTCCTAAACCAGACATATGAACCAATCTTTCTGCTTTGGAGAATTTTCCAGCTTATTTTTGATAAAAAACAGTAGTCATACAGCAGGGGTTTTTAATATTATGATCTTTGGCACATTATCAGCTTTTTTTACAGAAAATATTCAATACAGTAACAATACCACACTGAGAACCTCATGAAGTTCAAAAAGGCTAAGGGCAAGGTCCTGTACCTAGGTCAGGTAATTCCAAACATGGGTATAGGCTACATGATGAGTGGACTCAAAGCAGCCCTGGGGATATTGGTGGAAGAAAAACTGAATATGATATGATGAATGTGCTCTCACAAGCTAGAAAGGCAGTCATATCCTGGGCTGCTTCAAAAGAAGCTTGACCAGCAGCCAGTCAAAGGAGGTGATCCTGCCCCTCTACTCCACTCTGGGAACCCCACTATAAGAAAAACATGGAGCTGCTGGACCGAGTCTAGAGGAGGTACACAAGACGATCAGAGGGCTGGAGCATCTCTGCTATAAGGACAGGCTGAGGGAGTTAGGCTTGTTCAGCCTGGAGAAGAAAAGGGTCTGTGGAGACCTTATTACATCGTGTTAGTACCTTAACAGGGCTACAGGAATGATGGAGAAGGACTCTTTACAAGGCAGTGTAGTGACGGTACAAGGGGTAATGTAAAGGCCTTAAGCTGAAAGAAGGGAGATTTAAACTGGATATTAGGAAGAAGTTCTTTACTGTGAGGGTGGTGAGGCACTGGCACAGGTTGTCCAGAGAAGCTGTGGATGCCACCTCCCTGGCAGTGTCCAAGGCCAGGCTGGATGAGGCATTGGGCAATCTGGTCTAGTGAAGGGTGTCTCTGCCCATGGCAGTAGGGTTGGAACTAGATGATCATTAAGTTCCTTTTGAACACAGACCTTTCTGTCGTTCTATGATTCTATGATAGGGTAACTGATTGGACTGATTGGAGGCTTTCTACTCCTCCCCAAACATGACATAGTAAGGTAGTAAGGTCTACAATGTATTAAGTCTTTGCCCTAAATCTAATTTTTATATATATACAAACCTCAATACCTTATTACCCAACAGAAAACAATAAAATTGCATTGTATCGAATAATTTTCAAGAAAAGTTAGTTAGTTCAGGGCTAAAACCTGAAAAATTCATTTAAAAATTATGAGACCTAAGTAATTTTGTTCAATACTGAAAAAATGGGTACATATACAATATGTGAATTTAATAGGAAAGGTCCAGTTAATTTCAGTGGATACTGGATGATGTTCTTGTACTTTGCCAAAAGGGAGCTGATCCACAAATGTTTTCTTTTTCCATTTCCAAAATGTTTTTTCTCAAAAGATCATACTTTTGCTGTAGTTAGACAACTGTAGCTAATATATAATAGCTAAGAGTTAGCAATAAAAGAAAAAATCAAGTCTGACTTCAAAGAGGAAAAGTCACAGACTCAGTCCTCTAAATAAAGAATAATATACTAATGTATATTAACATATTAATCTCAGTAAAGAGTTGTACACACAGAAGCAGAGCACAAAAAACTACAGAATCTCAGATTTAAGAAAACAATCAATTGGATGCAAAATGTACTACTGTTGTGGTTTAACCTGGCAGGCAACTAAAACAACCACACAGGTATTCACTCACTCCCCCACCCCCAGTGGGATGGGGGAGAGAACTGAAAATGGAAAACAAAAAAACTCATGGATTGAGACAAAGACAATTTAAAAGGACAAATCAATATAATAATAATAACAACAACAACAACAATAATAATAAACAAAATAATTTCTCACCACCTGAAGTCAATGCTCACCAAGACCCTAAGCTGATCCACCTCCTGGCTCACACCCCCAGTTATATATGGAACACAACATCATATGGTATGGAATACCCCTTTGGCAAGTTTGAGTCAGCTGTCCTAGCTGTGCTGCCTCCCAGTTTCTTGTGCACCCTGGCCTTCTCTTTAGCTGAGCAATATGAGAAGCTGAAAAGTCCTTGACTGCTTATCAATGCTAAGAACATCAGTGTGTTATCAGCATTGTTCTCAGTACCAGCTGCTGGGAGAGAAAATTAACTCTATCCCTGCTGAAACCAGGACAGCTACATGAAGAAAATAATGTTTGAAATTAATCCTGAGATTTTCATTTCAGGAAGAAGTTTTGTAATATCACACAGACATTAAAAGGGAAGCAAAGAGAGATACATGAAAGAGCACACTGTGCAGGAGCACAGCAATAAATGACAACATTAAATCTCTGTTAAATGCTGGATTTCTCCATTAATTGAAGTTTGTAACGAATACTCATATAATCCATCTCCCAAAAATATGAGAGTTTAGGGTTTTTAAAATAAAAAGACAACTTTGCAAACACAAATACCATTGGGAACACCGATAATAATACAAGAAAAGGAATCTATAACCACCAAGCAGTAAGATCAGCTCCCCCTTAGTAGGTTATTTAATGTAGCGAAAAAGAAAGCTGCTGTATTAAGCAGATTAAAAACCTGAAATTTAAGCAGTTTTAATGAAGACATCTCAAGAAAATATCCCAGACAACCTTACAACTGCTGAAGACAGTAAGTTGTGAAAAAGAAGCATATGATAAACCATTATTACTACAGATGCTTACGTAGCTGAAGAGTAATGACTTGGTGTAGACAGAAATTCTCTAATTGTTTAATCATTTATCCAGGAAGGTCCTTCAGAATTAAGTTTTCTGTCAGAAACAGTGTGACCAGCAGGACTGGGGAAGGCATCATCCCCGAGTACTCGGCACTGGTAAGGTTGGACCTCGAGTGCCATGTTCAGTTTTAGGGCCCACACTAGAAGACAGACATTGAGGGGCTGCAGCGTGTCCAGAAAAAGGCAATGAACCTGGTGAAGGGTCTAGAGGCACAAGTCTGTAAAGGAGCAGCTGAGGGAACTGGGGTGTTTTGGTGTGAAGAAAAGGAGGCTGAGAGGAGACCTCATCACTCTCTACAACTCCCTGAAAGGAGGTTGCAGCCAGATGGGCATCAGTGTCTTCTCCCAAGTAACAAGCGACAGGACAGAAGGTAATGGCCTCAAGTTGTTCCAGATGAGGTTTAAATTGGATATTAGGAAAAAATTCTTCACCAAAAGGGTTGTCAAGCACTCGAACAGGCTGCCCAGGAAAGTAATGGAGTCACCATCCCTGGGAGGTATTTAAGACATGTTGATGTGGTGCTTAGGGCTGTGGTGTAGTGGTGGACTTGGCAGTGCTAGCTAATGGTTGGACTTGGTGATCTTAGAAGGTCTTTTCCAACCAAAATGATTTTATGCTTCTATGAATCTCAGTGAGCTAAAGAAGTGATAATCATCAGATGCTGTCAAGATTTCTCTATCTTTTGGTCAGAAATGTCTAGCACAATTACAGCAGGCTTCCTCCAGTAAAATTCCTTCACAAATGTCACTGTATTTGACTGAGAAGTTGCTCCAGCTGAAAAAGCAATAGCGTAGCTATTTTTGCACTTACATTAATAGAGTTGCTTAGTTTGCTGACAAGGAGGCCTGGCACTAACTGCACCCCTGGCAGTGGCCAATCACGCCTCATTCATAATGCGTTAACTGCTCCGGCTTCAGCAACATCCATTTCTCCCTTCTATTAAAGCCTAACCCTGATTTTGAGAAGTCTAGTTTTTATTATATATTACACTCTGTGTTCATAAAGCTGCTTCATAAAACAGTAAAAGGCATAACCCACAAGATGAGAACAAAAGGCACTCCAAATGTTAAAACTCATAGAGACAGAAGCCTGACGCTGAGTCTTATTCATAATCTATCTTCAGTGAAGAGCTCTACGAATGCCTCAGTGTGTGTTCTGTTACATGACAACAACTGCTCTGCATGGACCAAACCCTTGTATCGCCACATACATGTTTGCCATTTAACAACCGGAGTGCAAAGAACTGCGTGTGAATTCTGCAGCATTCCGGAAGGTACAGCTGCAATCCTGACTGGCCATGGATACAGCTCTGCATGATCAAACCTGGAGCTGCAAGACAGCTGTAGAGCTCATGATTTTGTCCTCTTTTTTTCATTTGGAAAAAAAAAAAAAATCCGATTAATGCAGATCAGTTCTCAAAGGCTGGCTATTACATATATAAAATGATAGGAGAGAGGGATGAGACTTCTCTTACAAGCATAATTCTAATTGTTTTACTTCCTTAGGGGTCAAAAGCAAGCCAAAGAAAATCAATGTCCATTTGTGTTGCAGAAGCTGAAACATACAGTTCATTATTCATAACTGTTAAAATAGTCAATCAAAACATTTTGCCATGCGGAGCAATTAGGAAAAGCTCTCTCACATAAGGCTGAATGAACATGTATTTAGAAATAGCAAAGCATTTCGTAAAAAGAATTTCAGAAACAATTCTGTAATTAAGAACCAATGCTTTATAGTAAGGCAATATTAGCAACTATATTATGTATGAATATCAAACTTTGAAAAAATTTCAAGGGGCTTAGTACTGTATCTTTCAAAATCAGGGACATTGTTACACTATATACAGTAAAAATAGCAAAACTGTCTTTATAGCAAGAAGAATCAGAGAGTAGGATTGCTATCACTCATCAGACTCATGTCATCTCTACAGGACAATGTCAAAATCCCTTTAGTCTTTGACAGAAAGGCAAAGAAAAATTAATGTCATTAACAGCACTCCTTACTTCTTCATGGAGAGTTGTATTCTTTTAAATAAAAGTAATACAGCAGGTGGAGGCATTTTTGTTTTATTCAAACAGCCTTTGCTTACATTAAAATGTAATTCTATTTAATTTTTTTCACCAAAACCAATATAAAATTTACTTAAGAGTCATTTCTAGCATCATCAATAATAAAGCCAGTACACAATCCACCATTAGAAAAAATATATATTTGGATGGAGTAAAAAAAATAAATAACCCAAACTTTAGAATAATTCAATGAATAAACTGTTCCTGCTCTGATAACATTATCTCAGAAGCTCCAAGCAACAAAGAGTTCAGAAGTGCTTGATGTCATCAGCTTTAAAAGCACACCTTTGAATCAAAAACTCACCCAACCAGGGAAGGAACACCCAAATATAACAGCAAGTAACATACTTCAGAGGAAAAAGATAAAAAATCCAAAACTCTTGAGACAAGATCTAGATTATAGCTATCTGCAGAATAACCAATTGATCCAGCAATGAATTGCACTCACGGCACCTCTGAAACCATGAGTTCTTTCACAGACTCTGTATCAATGCCAGCATTAAAGCAGCAAACCACCAGCGCCGTTACCACAACCACATCTCACACAGGAATTTCAGCACCCTTTGAGAACCAGTATGGGACTTCTGCACTTCTCCAGGGCTTGTTCCACTCAGGGAACATCCACTTCTACCCTCAGGGCAAGATTGTGTTCAGCTGTGTTCAGCTCCCAGCACGGGGGACCTCCAGCTTCTCACACTGGGAAATACAACACAGAATACTACAAACCATCCATGCCTTGTTGTTACGGTCATTTGGAATACCTGAGTGGGACAGCAAACCTTGTCCAGTAGTATCATTTACCCATGTCTTGGTCTCACGTGCAAAACCCCATCCCCATATTATTGCCTTGCAATTATATATGTGTAACTCAAACCTATTGCTGCTCTCATATTAGTATCACAGTGAAGAACTTTTAGGGATTTGTCCAACACTACCCAAAGCGAACTGGAGAAAAAGTCACGAAATTAATCAATCTCATCCCCAAACACTCTTCTTGATTAGTTTCCTTCTACTCATTACTTTAACAAATTGAAGAGAGCAAGTCCCCAAGAAACAATCTGGCTCTTGGCTCCTGCACCACCAGGCTCATCATACAACTGAGCATTCCACCTCTTTTGGCCAACTCAAGCTAATTACTGAAGATAAGGCTCAGAGTCCCAAATGACAATGAAAGCCACAACTGAAGTGTGCAATAAAAAAAAAAAAAAAAAGCTTTATTTCCATATCACGTAGATCTTCTTCTTCATAAGGAGGAGTAGACACATCACCTGCTAAACTAGTCTCTAAGATGTACAATAATTTCTTCCTCGGATAATTAAATATATATGTGAATTTTACTGGCTGTACCTTTACAGCATCCCTGATGTTGACTACAACTACATCTTTGAGGCACAATCTGTTTTGTCTTTGGGGCTTTTAATGCATGCTTTCTCTCCTTCTCCTAATCTCCAACAGGAATGCAGAACACTTAAGTTGGCCACAATGAGAGTAAGGCTTTCTGACTCTTCCAGTTATGGAAGGTAAAACTCAGGGCAAATGCCAAAGGTGAGCTGTGTAATTACACTGAGCCAATGCCACAGCATACTGCCAGAGGCACATGTTGGTGCAGTGCCCTCAAATTGGGATTCAACCCACCAACTTTCATTCCTCTTCATGGAAAGCTGAAGTGAAAGCACAGGCATGAGAACAGCCAAGAAAGACTACGCATTAAATCCATTTGGATTTTCTTATCATCCACTACAAATCCTTACCTTTTTGACAATGTATGCAAGCAGACCTGGCGATGACTACTGGTAAGAAATACTGACAGTGTCACAGTTTTCCTAGTAGCTGAAGCACAAGGACCTGTGCTAAATCATGAGCATGAAGAAACCGTACTTATCGGAGCACTTCAGAGGGAAGAACTGAGAGCAGACTACAGCCCGTTTGTTTGTCTTAACATTTGATTTAATATGAATAAATGGAAATGACACACTCAACTGGGTTGGGATGACTAGAAAACCCAAGCTTAACTGCTGATATGTTTAATTTCTCTTACAGGTCTTTCTATCAGTTCATGAAAGTTATGCCTGACAAGCTAAACAGCATGTCTGAGCAAACATGAATCAGAAAAGTAACACAATCTCTGAGCTTGCCCCCAAATGTCTGAATCCAGTCAATATCCTCTCTATTAAGGAGATTTGCATGGTATGAAAATAAAAATGAATGCTACGAAGTTGAACGCACTGTACTTTGGAAATCTGATGCAAAAGATACAAGCAAGCTGGGATACAGAACATTAAAGAGGATACTACTGCCTTACTGTACAATAGCCACTCCTAAATTTTTGAAATTAAGAACTACACCCATATAAACATGCAGAAAGGCTTTCTGACAAGTACCAAGTAAAAGATAAAGAAAATATGTGAAGATGAAGGTTTGAATTAACACCTTAGAAGGCGTCAATTTTAATTATACCCTAAAGACCTCAGGTCTTACCTTCGCCTTTCAAGTTTCTACAGAAAAACAATGTATTTTTTTCTGTTGGACCCTGTGAAAACTTATTCATTTGGCCCTGTGACAGAGTGAAAACCTTACTGTAAATTAAAGTCTAGAGCACCATGTTCTTTAATTCAGTGATAGAGATCTTCATTAGATTATTTCTAGCTATGGGACAAGATACTGCAAAAGCCAAATGATACATCATTGAATTATGTTTTATCCCTCTCCAGGCAAAGAGCGACTATAGCATTAGATTAGTTTGAAGGACTAAAAAGAAAAGGAAGAGCTCTGTAACATGCATCACAGGTGACAAAGCTGATACAATTTTTAAATCCCATGTATTTATATATCAGGTACAAGCAGTTACTAATGTTAATTGTGGAAATCTCGAATGTAATATATAGCCCAAATGAATTCCTGATCACTGCATGCTTCAGTGTTTTACGATCTCCCTTCCACATGCCTAGTGAAAGCCTGCCACTCTGCAACAGAGGAAGGAACTGCTACAATCAAACCATAGCCAGACTTTGTTAAAAACTATACTTTTGCTGTATGACACAGAAGCAGTTGAGTATTTTAAGTAACGGATAGATCCCATTGTCTAGCAACAGTTATTCTAATTGTGTTTCACAATATCTCCAGAGAATCAGAAATATCAACCGCCAGGAACTGTTCCCATAAACTGCACCGAAACAAACGCCACTCCTCCCAGCCAGTTTACCCAGATAGATCTCCAGCCACCATTACACAAAAGGCTCGCTTTATCTTTCTGCTATAAACTTGAGTTAGTTACATGTTCACCGTCCTGACACCTCAGCATCTTTTAATCTTGTTATGTCAATATTGCATGTATGTAAAAATGTGTATTTCGATGCATAAAACAATCCCTTGCTGCTGACAAATTAACATGCATTAACCTGGGAAGTTCACGCACGCCCACACACCCCTTTTTTTCACTTGAGATCTCACTGATTAAAAAACAAAATATCCAAAACTCAACAAACATTTCACGCACAGTGACAATTCTGCAGGAGCATATGCTTCCAACATTGCAACTTATACTTTCATCACTATGAGCAAGTTATCTCCCCAAGTTATTTCCTACACACATACCGTGCGTGCCCTGTGCCCCTGCTGAAACTGCCACACACGCTGGAACTGACTGAGCTCTCAGCGAAATGTCAGAGCTTAGCTATGGATCTGTGCAAATACTTTTATTTTGGGCTTCTTTGGTGTTAGAACAGAACGTACATCAAGGTCACTGTAAGAGATTATAGTTATCAGGCTCATAGAGAAGACATGAAGGAAATCAATAAGAGCAGACTTAATTAAACACTGTCAGAAGTTCTGTCTTCTCCCAAACCTGCCCAGAACTAGCATCTGTATCCCCGGCGTTTCGGAGACAGGTGTTTCATAGATACCGAAACTCAGGCTGCTTAGCTTTATGAGCTATCAGCGCTGAAAGGTGAACAGGAGGATTCGTTCTTAGCAGTGTGACAGGTCTGCTCTGAGCTCTTTTGAGTTCCTACCGAGAGATTACAGCCCCGTGGGCCTCTTCCTTTGAAGTGCAGCTCCTCCGAGAGCAGAATTAGTCCCCTGCCTGCAACCCGCGCTCCATATACTGAAATAAATTACCGTCAACTTTTTTGTTGCATGGCAATGTCAAGTACGGCAATAAATATCCACAGGCTAAAAGTAAGCAAACAAACAAGGCTGGGCAAACCATATCCTCACAGCAAGAGCGTCTCAAAGAAAATCACTAGGTAGGGCACAGTAAAGTTAAAGGCGTAACAAACCAAAACTCTAGGTTCACTATCTTAATCCTTAAGTGGGCCTGAAAGGTGAGCAGCCACCCTGCCCCTCTCCTGCAAGAAGCAATTAAGAGACTCCTACAATTTAGTTACAGCTCAGCACAAAGAAGAAGGCATTTTACATTAACGCCTGTAAGGCTGCATCATCTCTTACAGTTGCAGAAGTGGGAAGCGCTGGGACATCGTGCTCCCTTGCTGGCTCCCACGCCGGAGCACCGCACCAGCGGCGGGATGCCCGCCGCGGACTCCGGCAGAGTTGGGAGCTGGGCTCCCCTGCAATCCCTACCACAAACCTCCCGCACCTAAACGCCCGAAAACTGCCGCTGGCGCCGTCCTGCCTCCAAACCAGGAGCGGGCGACCGACAGCTGCAGGGGAAAAAAAAAAGTCACTGGAGACGAAGGTAACGCAGCTAAAAGGCAGCAGAAGCGGAGCACTCACTTGCCTGTACACCACCGCTGGGCGACCTCCTCTCAGCCGGGGAAATGATGTGCGCCGCTCGTCCTCCTCGGTCCGCTCCGCGCTATTTCCAAAATATTTCCACAGGGCGCCGGCACATCTCCGGGGCTCAGCCGGAGCGCGCAGAGAGCCCGGCCGCCGCGCCCCCCAGCCCGGTGCCCATGGTGCCAGCCACAGCCCCCGCAACGCGCGCCCCTTCCCGCCGGCGCTACCTCGGGGGCGGGCCGCCGGCTAACAGGGCATCGCACCCAAGCCGCCGCTGCCGCCGCCGGCTCAAACTCCGCCGCCGCGCCGAGGGGGAGCGAGGGGCTCCCCGCGCCCTTCCCGGAGACGGAGCGGGGGCGCCGGGGCGGGGGAGTGCGGGGAGGCAGCGCCGCCCCTCCGCGGCAGCGAGCGGCCAGGCGAGGCAAGGGGAGGCGAGGCGGCGCGCCGCCGCCACCGCGGCCGCAGCCAGCCGCGGCGATGCCGGCCCCGCCCGGGACCCCCGCCCGCCCCCCCGCCGCTCCCGGGGCGCTCCGTAACGCCACCCTGCTGCCGGCGCCACGAGATCCGGTGACGCGCAGCCCTCCCCGAGGCCGGCCCCCCTGGCGGAGCGGGGCGAGCGGGCGATTAGGCGGGGCGCCGCGCCGCACGGCGAGGGGGAGGACGTCTCCGGCGACCAGCGGCAGGCTCAGCCGGGCCCGCCGGGGGAACGCGGCTCTCCCTTCGCGCCTGTCCCGGCCCGTCCCGCCACGGCGGCCGGTGATCCCGGCCTCGGTGCTGCTGGCACCGCTGGAGCTGCCAGCCCGCCGAGGGGCGGCGGTGTGTGTGTGTTTCCCCCCACCACCGCCCCCTGGCCGCGGGGTAGCCCGCTCTCCTGGAGCCCGCGGAGGTCCCCCCTCCCCGTCCTCCGGAGCTACGGCTGCCGGCTCTCCCCCGTGCCCGGGCGCGAAAGTTGTCCGCTCCCCTCTCGCATCAGTGAGCCTCCGTTTCTGCTCAACTTCCCCGACCGCCGTGTCTCCCGGCTGCGTGCCTGGGTCCGAGCTAACCGCTCCCCACAGAGAACATACACCGACCCCCGCGTTCGGACGAAATTTGGTGCCGGTTTTACCACTTTGCCGTACTGGCTCAGCGCGGCAGGGGCGCCGCCGGTTCGAGCGCGACCTTCCTTCCTATCTCCCAGCCCCTAACGCGGGCCATGTCCCCACGGCCCCTACTGCGCACCGGAGCACAACGAGACCCGCTCCCACCCTGGACTGCTGCGGACAAGGAGGGGGCCCCAGCGGAGCAAAAGCGGGGAGGGCGATGACGCCCCCGCTGTGCTTCCCTGAGGCTGCTGCGTGGTGCTCGCCCGCCTCCTCCGCCCGGCCGTGCCGCTTGACAGCGGCACACACGGTGCCGCGCTGGAGATCAGCCCGCAGGCATCGCCCTCCCCGTCGTGTAGCGCTGAAGTGATAGTGTGTAACGCAGCAGATCAGTGAGACACATACGCACACCCATGCGTGTAATAGATCTATCTAGGTATGTGTGTGCACACACATCGCACACGCACAGACCGCTGAGGAGCGGCCGCAGGGGAGCCGGATCTCCCCTCGGGACGGGGCTCGCCAGGCACCCGCCCGCCTCCGCCAAGGCTGCGGAGGAGGAGGAGAATTAACGCAGGAGGAAAAGGAGAAGGAGGGGGGGGGAGCCGTCAAGGGAGCCGCCCCTCAGCAACCAGTTCCCCCAGCGCTGGCTGCGGGGAGCTCCGAGACCCGCGGGCTCCCCCGCGGCGTGTGCCGGGAGCCGGGCTCAGCCGCAGCGGGCCCGGAGCGGCCTCACCGACGCCCGCCGACGCTGCAGGGAGCCGCGGGCGCGGGCAGGGAAATCCCGCGGCTGCTGCGGGCGCGGCGTGGGGCAGAGCCGGCCCGTCACGCTGCCTCTGGCAGGCTGGCTGTGTGTTTTGCGGGGAGCCGCCGTGGCCCCCTCCGCGTCCTCTGGGCCCCGTTTTAGCTTTTGAAAACGCTTTTCTGTAGTCAAGCTGAAGACATCGGGGAGGACGGTAAAAATTAAAAGGCTGGTAAAAAGCTTCTCTGCCAACCTTTTTCCACTCAACTCGTTTAGGCTTCTCGAATTGAACAGTAATTTTCATATGAATACGTTAAGGGGGCTTCTTCCACCAAACCGGCGCAAACAGAACTGTTTCTGTTCATTATGAATTCTTTTTATAAACATTAACTTCAATAATGTGCAGTGAGCCATTGAGGGGGAAGAGGATGTAAAAAGATGGCTTTGTGCAAGCCCCAATGCAAAGATAATGGAGTTGCTCTGAAGAGTATAGTTAAAGTGTTGAGTTGATAAATGCACGGGAATATGCAGTGATAGGTTTCATGCCTAATTGAACAGATTTGTACTTCAGTTCTCATCTAGATCCTTATTTTTCCCCGTTTCTTAATACTGATTGATGTTAACAGAGTTCTTGATAGCCACAAGCTAACCAAGTTATCTGCCCTATTGTCTTTCTACTGAAAGATTGAATGGTTTGCACTGACAGTTCTCCTGACAAGATTGGAAAAATAAGTTATTACAACTATACATATATTAGGACTAGAATGATTAAAATACATGCCTGAGAATTGAAATAAGTGAAATGTAATGAAACAAAAACTATTGAAACACAGAAGTAAAGCAGCACTGCAGACCCTCCTTGCTCATGCCCTGCTGAGGAAAACACTCAAACCTTGAGAGCACGGATTTTAAACAAAGTGGAAACAAATATTTATAATCTTTTAGCTGTCAAGAGCCAATCCCACATCCAATTTCCAATGGGGCCTTCGTTAGCAGTGAGACCACACTGAAGATGAACTCTACCAAACCAGGTGAAAACTGTGCAATAGTTTTAGTTATTATCAAACTGATGGCACGTCATTGTCTGAAATAAACATGACTTCCAGTTTTACACATGGTTACAAGGTTAATTTTGTGTTGTATTTTTGCACAAACACACCACAGAATTCTTACATATATAGAAATCATATTTCAGGTAAGCTTAGGATGTAGACAAGAACATGAATCAACATTTAAAGTCAGAGTGGGTGGGCCAGAATTGTTTTTGTGTAGTACAGGCAACACTAATCATGAAATTTCATGTAATAAGCTGGCGATAGGTTGGCTTCTGTGATAGGTTCTGCAGCTCCAGTCGACTGACACCATGCAAGTTACCAACAGAGATGAAGTGACAGAGGAGGCACAGCATAAAAAAATGCAAGAAATAGAGGCCATCCATGAAGATAAAACGGCATTGTTTAAAAAAGATGGAGGTGAAAAGAATGTCACCCAACAAGAAAACGAGTGACATCCTTTGTAAAGCTGTATTGACTATCTATCTGCAACAGGTCATTTGTCCTCTTTTCCCTTAGCAAAATTATTACAGCACCAAATCTCTTTTTTTTTTGTAGCTAAAGTATAGTTCACGAAGATCGTGGACAGTGATTCTGACACTTGGCAGCCAAACACCCCTGCATACGTCTGTCACACATAAGTCTCGTTGTGAAAGTGCTGAGAAATGAAGAGCTGAGAACTAAGGCTTTTAGAAAGCCCATAGGGAAAGAAACTGCCTGTAGTAGTGGACAGTTAAGATCAGTATGTAAGAAAAACGGTACAGGTGCTTGGGGAGCAGATGGGAGAGCCTTTTTTTAACCAGTATCACCACAACAGTGGGTTTTCCACTCATACAGTTGGTCTTAGCAGCTCATGGCTGCATCATGGAACATCATGGCTCTCCACTGTTCTCTCTTCTGTTACCTATTCTTTCCTTGACAGAACCTTGCTCTTTATCAATTTTAGACCATGAGCAATGTGAAACACCCTTCAGTCTGCAAATGAAGGCAAGGTATATTCCTATTTTCAACATGAAAATCTGTACCTGAAACCAAGCATGATTCATGTTCCTTTGCAAACACTTTTTTTTTTTTTTTATGAAAATTGCCTTTAACAGACCTCTAGATGCATTTTTAATTATTACAAAGTACCGGGTCTTATTTAGTCACATAAAATGCTCAATAAAAACATAATCTGTCTGTAAGGAGATATTTTTAAGTAAAATATCAAGGGAAATGAAGTGAAACATATAGCACTGAGTTGTTTTTTTTCCATTGTATGAGAATAGAATTAATGTGCTTTCAATACCTACTTCTGGAAAAGATAGCGATCAGAATAGCAAATGTAACTCCCTCAAGGACAGGTGTCATGTGCTTTATAATAAATAGGTGACAAGGTCATCTGTAAGCACCTTGGTACTCCCTATGTTGATTTACAAATGCAGAGCATATTCCCAGTTGCTGATGATTTTGTATTGTTCACAGACCACTTATAATCCACACAACTGACTCTAGAAAAGTCTATGGACATATTCCCTCTTGTTTTTCCACAACTAGTATAAACTAAGCTTCAAGAAAATACTTGATTCACCAGTATCTGGCACACTTATATAAAATAATGTGTCATTTGTCACCATGGCTTGTAATCTGAAAATCTGACTGGGGAAATGATGGAGACCGAAATAGCCTTTTTCAGCTTTTTCAGTCTGTGGGTGGCCAAGAAAGCTGCAGCTATATTCCATAATATTCCTTGCTGCCGTGATTTGTTTCTCAAGAGCTCTTGTCAATCCATTTAAAACTCACACTCTTATAAACCCAAAGAGAAACATGGGGGTTTGTTCAGACTGGAACCAAATATGCTTATACATTAAAATCCCTCTTTTCACATGTAAACAGGATATTAGCAATTCTATAAATGCTATGTGAATTTTACTTTGAAATTCTGAGCTTTTCAAATTGTCTCAAAGCTTGAAGAATCTAAGCCTGTATACGCTGAAACCACACAGCAGAGAACCTCAAAGAAGCCCAACTGTGAAGTTCATAATCTTAAATTTGTTCCTTAATCCCAGATTTTATATGTAGCCTGTACATCATGTTCAGTACTGTTATTGTTTATGCCAGGCTATAATTGGCTTGCATCTCATTAATGGGAATTTTTAACCTATAAGAGAATTTGGATAAAATTATAACAAAAGATTTTAACTAGTTCCAGGGAAATTATCTGTGTTATCTGCCTTAGTAATTAATTTATTAAAATCAATTATCACAAATTAGAAAGGGTAAGTAACAAATCATAGACTGCAAATAGTAGGATCTAAGAAAATTATCAAATACTTTTTTCTGCATTATCCTCAATAAAAACTTATCTTTGCATTATCAAAATTACCCTAATTTTTCACCAAAAGAAGATAGAATTGCCCGCTCTGCATTTAAAAATCAATTTTACACATTGCCAAGTTCAAAACTGGGGTTTTTTTTTTACCCTTTGGAAGACAAATAACTGATAAAAGACATGTATCATTTAAAAATAACTAACTTACACACTGTAGCATTTATAAGTATCCATAAGAAAATTAAAATTATAAAAGATTACTATGGTTGTGAAAGAATTTATTTCTGTTAGCTTCATAAATTTTGAAGTGGCAGTTAAAAGATGAATTCAAACATGGGATGTAGTATGGAAATAATGTAACTGATTAAAGCATTTTGAAATATATATGGATACAGCCATAGCTTATAAAATGATCACTGTTCCTGGCATTAAAGGTCATTAGCATGTGCTTGTGAAAATTTTTGTGGGTGGAATAAAAGTCACAGTTTTGCCTCAAAGTTGAAACCACTCTCCAAAGAGGTATTAAGGCTTAGGTACAAAATTACACCCGTTGCAGATAATACTGACAGATGCATATTAGGATGTGGTCTGCCCAGCATCTTCAGCCTCACCCATGTGTCTGCCTGTGGGAAGATGGAGAGAGCAGTGGCTCTTTAATCAGCAAATGCTTTCAGATGGCTCAATATTTTTTTTACAATCATAGTCCTCAGTCAGGGAGAGGTGATAAAAAGGAGCTGCTTTGAGGCATCCAAAGAAAATGGGGTGGTGATTCTGTCTGTGGATGAATGAGGCAAGCCTTCCCCCCTGGAGCTACTATGGCATCCCTCCGAATCTTCAGAGGGGCAGCTGCTTTAGCTCAGATTTCCCTCCTCAGTTCCTGTCCTGGTTTCGGTCAGGATAGTGTTAACTTCTGTTGTAGCAGCGGATGGAATGCTGTGTTTGAGAGTTAAAATGAAAGCAGTGCTGGTAACACCCTGATGTTTCTAGTTGTGGTCAAGCAGTCAAGGACTTTTTCAGTTCTTCATATTTCTCTATTCATGAGAAAGGAGGGACGAAGCCAGGACAGGTGACCCAAACTGGCCAAAGAGAGTATTCCATGCCAATTACGTCCTGCTCAGTATAACGGGGGGCTGATGGGACGAGGAGCAGGGGCGGCTCCGGGATGTGGGGTTTTTGGGGGACGGTCGGGTTCCGGGACGGCTCTGGGTGGCACAGCCCGAGTTGTGTGGTTCAGTGAGAAACTGCATTGGGTATCAACAGTTTCATATATTTTTTGCTCTAAAGTCCTGTTAGCATTGTTATATTTTATCTTTCTGCTATTCTAGTAAACTGTCCTTATCCCAACCCATGGGCTTTTGGTTTCTTGGTTTTGGGTTGTTATTTGCACCTTCCTTTTCCCTTCCCTCCCCCCCCCCCCCCCCACCGCTTCTCCCCTTCCTCTTTTCCTTTAAAGAGCAGGCAGCTGTGTGGATCTCAGCTCTCAGCTGGGGTGAAACCACGACAGTTCCATAACAGTGATGTGGTGCTCTGTGAGTGAATTCCGCCTTTGCTGCAAGTTCAGAGAATGACTGCTTCATGGTAGAGAACAGGATGTAGGTGTCTCTTGGTGTGAGGAACATGATAGGAGCACTGTGTGCTGATGCTCAGTGCACATGAGAAATTAAAAAAAAATTGTCCTGTAAAAACTAAGTAGTTTTTTGTGATGATGCTTGAGGTTTGCATACATGACCTATGTCTAACACTACAGAAAACCATCCGGGTTGTGGGAGTTGCACTGTTGGCTGTTGTTTCTTAAAGAAAATGACCCCAGCTCAGAACTGTGGTACCCACTGTATTTCGGCATTAATGAGTGAAATACTCCAGGTCCTTAGCATTATTGCTCTTCCATCATATAGACAGTCTTGATTTTTGGTATTGTTTTTTTCCCCAATCTCCTAGCCATGGATCAAGGGCTCACAACTGTGAAATAGTTCCCAACACCACTGTGTGCTTCTCCCATTGCATTTGGGTGCCATCTGCAGAATGTGAACATGGTTCTTGCTCACAGCATTCCCAATAAACCAGTTCCCTAGAGCTCCATGACTCTGGTCATTGCTAAGACTCCACCTAATGTTGCACAGCCCTTTTATCTCAGCACAGCCTGTCCATGCATTTTGGGCATCTCGGTCAGCAAGACCAGAGTGCTGACCTGGGACTAAGATGATGCAGATGTCATTCTTATTTTTAGCAGATCTCATCTATAACTTAAAAAATCCCACCAGGTTTAGTCCATCCTTCATTTTACTTCTGTCTGTCAGAAAAGGCATTGTTTACCACCCAGGTGTTTTTCTGTGGTTTGGCCAGGGACCAAAACAGAGATGAAGGAAAATAGCAGAAATGCAATTAAAAGTACACTTGTTTTGTTGTATTGTTGGCTTGGTTTGTTTGGTTTTTTTTTAATCAGACTGCTCTTAGTCACAACAAACATGGTGTTATCTACTAAGCTCATCTTCTGATGATATCCCACAAAATCTAATGTTTGCTACTTAGCTGCACCAGTCTGATACAGATGACATCTGGTTCCTTTATCCGTACCTTGGAGCCACCAGCACACTTGGGGTTTCCTCTGCCTTGATGTGCTGCTCCAGAAAGAGTTTTTTTGAGCAGGTTGCTGCTGAGGGCTCTGTAGGACCTGCACCTTCCTAGGTGGTGTCAATGTGCTGCTCAGGGGTGGGATGGCTCTCTGGGGACTGGGTGGGTATAGTGACGAAGTCAAGTCCAAGGTCAAGCTGGGAAGGTAACACACAGATCAGGATCCAGTTCTGAAGGGTCCACAGCTGAGCACAAGCATCGTTATGAGACAACTGCAAGCAGGCAAACCTACAAGGTGTGCCCGTGCCCATCAG
This sequence comes from Gallinula chloropus, assembly GCF_964237585.1. Lineage (NCBI taxonomy): Eukaryota > Metazoa > Chordata > Aves > Gruiformes > Rallidae > Gallinula > Gallinula chloropus. Next base: position 44,565,521 of record NC_140086.1, read on the forward strand.
CAGTGTCTGATGGCCCCAGCTGGAGCTGAAACGTGGTCCTGGTCCCAGAGGCACAGATGGCTGTCCAGGTGAGGCTGGGTGGGCACAGCAAGGACTGGAAGTGTCCTCATGGCCCTTGCAGTTGATAAAAATAGAAAATGCACTTCACCTGTACTGGTGGTGAAGCAGGGCCTGCCCCTTTTCAAGAGTAAACCTTCTTCAGGATATTCTGTGCTGTGAATGCCTGTACCAGATTATCACTCATTACAGAAGCATGAAGGTTCCGAGCTGAAGCTCCAGCTCTGATACAGCATTTCCCAAGAGCTGTTGATTCCAGGGCAAAGCAAGCCCTCCTGCAATTCCAGCACTCTTTTACTCACAGATACAAAAAACCACCCACAGCTGCTCATTCAGAAATCATTGGATGGGTGGGTTTTTATTAGTATAAGAAATAGTGGCACAAAATGTTTCTCATTTTTATACAAGGAAAAACATTTTGACATTGTACCTTTGAAGTATTCCTTCTGAGATGAAATCAGCAGCGATGAAACCTAGGTGTTAACTTGGATTATCCACCTCTACTTGTCTTTCATGGTAATAATCCTGTCTTCTGTGTATTACCTCTCTATAAATATTATATATTTCTGATTTGTTTTTTTTTTTTCACAGAACTGAAATGAAGGATGGAATAAACCTGCTTGGTTATTTGTTCCCTCCCCACCCCCCCACCCCAAGTTATAGATTAGATCTGCTAAAACTAAGAATAACATCTGCATCATTGTAGTTCCAAATATTGATCTGACCAGAGTACTTTGGTTTTGCTGCCTGCATTATCCTTCCCTGTTCCTGGAAGGAACTCTACTGACCAAATTATCTATGGGAAAGCTTTAGCCACACTTTCAAATAGGTAAGAAACAAAATTAATGTCATATATAAATTTAACCAATCATTTAACAATTTCTTAATAAAACAATTTCTTAATAATTATTTGGGGGTGTAGGAGGTAGGGAAATAACATTGAGAAAAGTGTTGCAGAGTGCTACCTTTAAAAATCTTGATACTGCATTTAATACTTTATTTTCTCTGGAAAATCCTATTTTGTGCTATAGATGACTTGGACGTTGAATTACAATGACTAGTTTCCCTCTGAATTTCAGTTGGCTGACTTCTGCAGGTGTTCCTGGTCTGTGTCCACTATGCATACATTAGTTCATAATGACATTTTTCTTTGTTTTATTATGAATATTTGTGAAAAAATATTATTCTCTTCTGTACATATTGAATTATTTTAGTAGACTTTGTGTTATCATACTCAAAGGTTGATGAAAAAAATTAATTACACCAAATCAAATTATTTATTCCTTTCAGAAAAATAAATTGACTGGTAAGGATTTTTGGATTCTATTTCTCCCTTCATAATATCTATTTTAAAATGATCTGATATTATCTGTAGATATGATTAAAATAACCACAATTCAATATGAAAACAAATATTAATTGCAGCTTTTTCATGATGAAAACAAGCTGCTTGTCAGTACACAATAGTTGGACACTGCAGTTCTTACAGGTTAATTAGCTTTCAACATGGGCCTCAGTTTTGAAAAAAAAGGAAAGAGAAAGTAGACAAGCATCTCAAAGCAATCTTATTTTCACTGCAGATGTTACAGAGAGACTAACTATAAATGGGTCACAGATCTGTCACAAATTATGAAATCCTTGGCAAAACCCATAATGGATAGGGTTGCATGGCTGTAAAATTAATATAAATTCCTGGCTTTTTTTCCAAGTGCCACTAACCAATGAGTTATATTATATGCCAGTACTATTATAAATGCTTGAAAGAAATGTTAACTCTGTATTTTGCTTAATTAAAAAAAAAAAAACCCTGAGTTAACGTTTGGGGTTAACACTTGTTTTCTGTTGTTGATTTGTAACTCATAGAAGAAACAAATATAAATCCCTAAAATTTACATAAAGACTGCTAAAAAGCTAACAGAGTTTTAAACATATGCAATACATGCATTTTTGAAATTAAACTGTTGTGAAAACTCTCAGCTAGACCAGAAATGATGAAAAAGATCACTTTTATTTGATAGGACATGCAGTGCTGTTGATAAAATATCTCAAAATTTTCTAGAGAAATAAAAACACAGAAAATTTTCCTTCACATTAGTCAAAAGCTTTATAATGTTTTCTTCTTTTATTCAGCATAGAGAAATTAGAAGTAATTCCAAACCAGAAAAAAATATGTATTTTCTCTTCTGATAATATCAGTTTATTTCAATGCTTACTTCCAATCACAGTTCTGTCAAGCTGACATGGTGCTGCTTTGGCTCCCCACCAAAATGCTTTTGATAAATTGGCTTTTCTGCAACAGAAACATTCTGCCAAAAAAAAAAAAAATCAGACTAATTCTATTTTTAACAGAATGTCTACGTACCAGTCTATGTACCACTCGTGCAAGCTGTTTTGACTGATTGGCATCTGAATCCACGCTAGTATTGATGGGTGCTGATATATACTGAAGCTTCTCCGTGCCCTCTTATCAGACTGAAGGCTGGAACAATCACTTGTAGCAGCTCCAGTACAGAAGTTGATGTACAGCTGCCAATAGATAAATCATTTACTTTCAACACCTGTGCTGGCTACTTCCTAGATGTTTTACATTAGCATGCTGGGTCCCTCTCTACAAAGAGAAGAGACTATTAACCTGAAACCATTTCATGGACAAAGAGACAGATTCTGACAAACAGAAATACTGAAGGGAAAAAAAGGAGTCAAAGCTTGAAATATGACAATTGTCATTATAAACCTTCTTTCTGACAGAAGAGAGGGGTTCGAGGAACTGCCACACACGTAACGTATTCTTTATATTCTTCCTGGTACATCAGGCAGAAGATTCTGTCTGACTTTTATGGATCTCTTGTCTAAATTATGGTTCTTGCTTGTGGCTTCCTCTGGTCACAAAATGGTTTAGTGCTCCTGGATCACAGAGAAGAATCACTTAGGAGATTCTCCTTAGTCTCTTGTGATTAAGTACTCTATTAAAACTACAACCCAGACGTGCAGATCCTGTGGAGTCACTCTGAAGACTGGCATTTTGAGCTGTAAAGGGTCTTAGAAAACCTTTTACATCTGTCTGGCAAACTCAGACTTATTCCCATTGACCCTCCTGAACTTGATAGTCTAGTCTGGGCGATAATCCAAAGTCTTTCATGAAACTGACTTCCCCCAAGCATCCTTAATATCGCTAGCTCTTAGATAATGGTGCTTAATGTCTCAAAACACTCGTGAGATCTTTCAACCCTGCTCTGTTCCCATGTTACAGGCTTCGCTAAGCTGCCTGCTGCTCAGATAGTAACAGCTCAGATGCTGTCTTCAGTCTGACTGATTTCTTTTGATATCAGTCAGTGAGCCTCTCCTGTCCACTGATGCTCATTTGGAGCGTGAAAATGTGAACATTTATTTGCATGTTCTACCCAGCTATGCCTGAGACTCCGAGAAGTGAAGAGCAATATTACAACAGAGAACTCTTCACAGAACTGGGAATAATAATGGTAATAATTTTTAATGGCAGATAGTGAAGGTCATGGGGAGCTGTGTGCATGCATGCACATACACAGTACGACTCCCTGAAAATCAGCAATCAGGGATCTAATGTTCTGAATACAGCAAAATATTGTAGCTGTAAAAGAACTGAAGTACTGAATACTAATTTTTTTAGTGCTGTTCTCACTAGGTGTCTTTAATTCACATGTAAATAATATATAAAACTATTACTTAAGAGAATGTAGACAACATAAAGAATGTTAGAGATCTGAAGAAAAGATTTTGTATGTTAATGATCACAGCCCCAGTGTCAATTTATGTAATCTGTGTATTGTAAATCTGTGCACGAATACTTTTCAAAAAATTGAAATGCCATGTAGAAAAAAATCAGGTTGGAAATGTTGAGAACATGAGAAGCTATGATTGAAAAAAGATTAGTCTCAAAAAAGTAAAAAGAAAAGATGCTAGATTTATCTGGTTTTATTGGCACATTCTTTACTAATGATGGCAATCCTGCCCATAGGCTCTAGTGGACAGCCCCCAGTATCTGTGAGGACTACACTTCATTGCATAATCTCAGGATGGAGACTTCTCTAATTTAAAAATTAACAAAATAAATAAAAGGAGACAGAAATGCTCATTCTTTCGAAACTTCTATTAATAAGCTTCTTAAGTGTTTCTAAGAGCACATTTATCAGCTTTTGAAAGCAGTATCTGCACAACACATATAATTCCATATAGTTATGTCTTAGATGAGAATTAATTTTCAGATTACAGATTGAGAATTCATTTTGCACTCAACATTATTACTGTGTAATTCATAAATCAATCTTACCAAGTCTATCACAGAAAAAATATTGAACCCCCTGAAAAATCCCAACTGCTACTGTTCCTCTAAGTCAGTACTATGACAGTCTTTTTATCAATTAGAAATTTTACAATTTATTAGATAGGTCCTTATACTAAAATCAGTACAAAAAGGAACAACACTCAGTATTCTTCAGTGTAACAGCACTTCAGACTGAGGTAGAAAGAAACTGTTTCACTACTATGCATGGGCTAGAATGTAAAAATTTCTACATTCAGAGGTTTTTTCCCCCATGCTAAAAATTAAGTGGAAAGCCTCATATTTGTTTCTACAATTCTGTTCCAAGAATCAATGGAAATTATCTTCTACTTATACATAATTGCCTGATGGTCTAGGTGAATGAGGTGTTAATATAATGATCTATTTAGTTTGGGGATGAAAAACTTGGTCCCATGTTACAAGGAAGAGGGGATTGACATGAAGCCCTTACCTCTCATACCATTTCCCTGATTACCAAGCAGCCGACTTCTTCCTGTTCCAAAAAGATCAGATTTTATGCTCAACATGAATGTTTCAAAAGAATTTCAATTAGCAAAAATGTCCACTTGTTCCGAAGTGGAATGAAAACAAATCCCCAAATCTCAGAAGTTGCTGTGAAACAGGACTGTTGTCAGCTCTGCTATTACCCACAGAGGGCTTTGGATCAGACCCATTATCCCTTTAATCTCTTTATGTCTCTCCCATGAGCAGAGGACAAAAATGAAAACAGAAAGCCCTGTGCATCAGTGACCTAGATCAGACTACCGAGTTAGTAGCTAGAACATTAAAATATCACTGTTGAAGTTCTCCTACCAACAAGCGGTAGATAAGTGGAAAAGAAAACACAAAAGAAAAATGAGTAGGGGTAAAATAATACGTGAATATCTATTTTCTTCTAGAAAAATGTATTTAATATATAGTGGCAAACCAAGGAAAGCTGGCACCACCACTACTATATTCCAGCTCTCAATGTTGTTTCATAAAAATCTACTTTAAACATTGTAAAACAAAGCAGAAGTGGAGCCAGCTGTGCTTTGGAACCACTTGTTAAAGGCAGAAGTACCCTTCGTCTTTCAGAACAGCCAGGTTGGTAACTACTATAACCATTCTTGTAATTTACTAGGCTCGCCTGTTGACTTCTGTGTGGGAATTACAGAGAGACATCTAATGTTTTGTAACAAGTTTCATTCTTAAGGTTCTGAAACCCTTTGTATGTCTTAGCTACCCACACATACATACATACATAGATACATACATACATACATACACGAGTCACCTATGAATGTGACTGTTAGGCTAACTATTTATTTTTGGTACATAATGTGACAACTGCAGCAGTTCCTTAGAATTAGAAGAGATGAGGTACCCCCTGATCACACACTGGAAAGTATAACCGATTTATTGTTAATGATGATGGTCATCGGGTTTGAAACAATGGAAATGGTTATAGCAGGGAACTGGAAAATAGCTACTAACTTTGTGATAATAACAGTCACAACTGCCTTGTTGTTCAATTTCAAAACCTGTAGGACACTGATGGTGTCAGTTTCATCCTTAGACTGTACGTGTAGAACAATCCAGAATTATATTTTCATGTTCTCCTTAATACACACTAGAAATGCTCTCACCTCTTGAATTACTTAATTCAAAATATTTAGAAAAACTAAAGTTGTCCTGCCCTGAAAAGAGTAGTTTTCCTTCAGGTGTCATCAGTGATATCGGTTGTCCAACAAATGAGAAAATAGCCAATATGAAACAAGTCTTTTTAGAAAGAATTTGAATACGATTGAAGCCTCTCTGTAGATAAGGATTTTGCGTATTGGGAAGTACAAAGAGATAATGAAACAAATAATTCAGTATCTGTAAAGCAATAAATAAATAATATCACCAGGAGGAAAATGTGCTTTTTTTTGATTATGCATTTTGCCCACAGCTGTAAGCAATATGTGTTCTACCAGAAAACATGCTATTTTCTAATGTGTAATATTTATCTCTATCATTATAAAAGCTAGTCAAGATGCACACACACACACACACACACACACATACATACACGTCTAGCCATACACACGGCTGCAGCTCTACACATAGTGTTCATGCCTATAGGTGTTCAAAATATATTAATTACATATTAGCCTTATATATGCATAAAACCCTTTTGGCCCCTGAAAAAAAATATCCCATGCACCGTTACTCTCAGAAGATGTCTGAATTATCCTGAAGGTATGCTGACAGAAAATGAGCTGAACCAAACCCCCTGACTCTTGCTTTTACTGCCTTCTGTTTTAACCTTGTAAAACGGATGTTGCATTTACAAGGTTTTACTGTTTCTATTTCTTCAAAGACAGAAAAATGTCTCTGCAGTACTGCTGTCAGAGTGCTGCAGCAAACACACTTAGGCTGTGTCTAGGCAGCACAGCAGATGAGCATCCTGGCATGCCTGGGGTCCCAGTCCTCTGATACCCTGATCACAGATGTGTAATGCTGCTTGCCCACTTTCTTACCCATGGAGATGAGGATGTAGGGGAGGGAGAGAGGGAGAATAAGGTGGTGATGCCCTTCTGGGTCTGGCTCTGATATTCTCTGTGGTCCTGAAGTGCAAAAATAGTCTTGGAGACTCTCCTAATGCCCCCTGAAGTCAGTGGGAATTTTTCAAGTAAACTCCTATCCTGAATTCTCCATGTGACAGTAGAGGTTATAGAAGGAAAAGCATTAACAGTGTTTAACTGAGAAAAAGGTATACTTGTGACAAACCACAGGTACTCATATTGCCTTATGCTCTGAGAATAGCCAGACTGGTTTAAAACCAAGATTTGTATTTATTATGTAATATATATTAAATTTTGTATTATTTCCATAGGTCTTTTCATTTTTGACCATTTATGACAAACTAAAGATTGGAGTTAGGAAAAAAAGCCATGCCAAAACTGGAAATATGGTAAGTCATACTTACACAACATATTTCAGTTCCATCAGATGACAAATTTCATATGTAATTTTGTTCCATTAAAAAGTTTTTCTTACTATCAGTACCTTAATTTTTAAGTAGCCAACGGAGTGTGTGATAGCCCCATTCCTGAATGAAAATTAGTAATTTATATACTTTCAAGCCCCAGTGGGGATCAGGAGAGTCTGCAGTATTGCTTAATGTATTAAAAATTGTCAAAATAATTTATTTTCAGAACTTCCAAAGCCCAGTAATTTATTTGTGATTTTGGTAAGAATTTAAACAGTTGCCTCTGTCTAGATAGGTACTTAAAAGTCAAAACACCTCTCAGCTGATGCAATATCTTTTCTACATTTAGGTCACATCTTTATAAACTCTACGTACTACATTTAATGTCTTCTTTGATTTGATAACTGACGTACAGGGGTCTCAAGCTATCACACTACTGCCTCGTTCCAGCTCTATTACTGAATAAAATAGTCAAATAGAAGGAAACGTTAAAAACAGAAGAGATCTTTTTCTCAGTTTATTAGTTATGCAAAACTGCAACTCCTGTGACCATTCATGTTCAATAATTTTGTTTTGGGTTTGTTAGTTGGGGGGCTATAGGGATGGCTTCTGTGAGAAGCTGCCAGAAGCTTCCACTATGTCTAAGAGAGCCAATGCCAGCTGGATCCAAGATGGACCCACCCCTGACCAAGACTGAGCCTATCAGTGATGGTGGTAGTGCCTCTGGGCTAACAGAGTCAAGAAGGGAGAAAAAACCCAAACAAAACCAAGGAGGATTTTGCAGAGAGGAGAGGAGTGAGAAGATGTGAGGGGGAACAACTTGCAGATACCCAGGTCAGTGCAGAAGGAGGGGGATAAGGTGTTCTGAGTGCTGGAGCAGAGATTCCACCTGCAGCCATTGGAAGACCCCATGCTAGAGTAGGGGGATGCCCAAAGGAAGCTGTGACCCTGTGAGATGTCCCTGTTGGAGCAGGCTTCTGACAGGACCTGCAACCCATAGAGAGAGTAGCCCAGGCTGGAGCATGTTTGCTGGCAGGACTTGTGACCCCATGGGGGCCCCACACAGCAGCAGTCTGTTCCTGAAGGTCTGCACCCTGTGGAAGGGCAGAAGGGACCCACACTGGAAAAGTTTGTGAGGAACTACAGCCCATGGGAAGGACTCACATAGAAGTTCACGAAAGATTGTCTACCATGGGAGGGATTCCATGCTGGAGCAGGGGAAGAGTGTGAAGACTCCTCCCCCTGAGGAGGAAGAAGCATCACAGACAATGTGTGATGAAGTGACCACAACCCCCATTCCCCATTCCTCTGTGCCACTGGATCAGAGGACGTAGCGTAACTGGGAGTAAAGTTAAGCCTAGGAAGAAGGGAGGGGTGGGAGGAAGTTGTTTGGAAGTTTTGGTTTTATTTCTCGTTCTCCTACTCTGATTTTTTTGGTAATAAATTAAATTACTTTTCCCAAGTTAAGTCTTTCTTGCTTGTGACAGTAATTGCTGAGTGATCTCCCTGTCCTTATCTCAACCTACGAGCCTTTTGTTATATTTTCTCTCCCCTGTCCAGCTGAGGAGTGATAGAAAAAAAGTAATTAATGATCTGTTGCGGGACAGGTCTCTGAACAATTCCAAATGGAACAATATTAAAAAGAGAACACAATCTGATCGATTAAAATTTCTCCAGTGACATAGAGCAGCTTGGCTGAGCAGGGTTTATGACTTTATTAATGCAACATATGCACTATTTTAATTTCAAATGCACTATTTTAATTTAGGGGAAGCCTTTTGTAGTAAGTAGCAGTCACTAAGTACTTACCCATAAGGCTGCTTACGGCAGGCTGCCTAAATTACAGGATGATAGTCTACGTCTCAGTGCACAGAAATACTCCTTTTATTAGTACAACCAATTAAAACTGAGGTACTGTATGACAGCTGTGGAAATTGTTAATAATTAAAATCCAGCAAATGACTTCTGTATCTTGATTTTGATCCCTGTACAGTCATACTCAGCTTAAGACTATTTCAGATTAAAGGTAAAAAGGAAGATTTATTTTGAACACATCGCCTCTGGGAAAATGGCGGCGAATGTAACAAGAAGAACAGTCCATTTTTTCCTTGGGAACTTGTCAATAGCTGTAATACAGATAACACTAGAACTGTCAGATAAATTAATTATTAAAAATTCATCTTCAAGACAGGAAGTTGTGTTTTTCTGCGGATGCTGAATAACCAATATATGTCCAAAGAGAAGAACATGTAGTTAGTTGAGCCTATAATATTCTTTGCACGAGGCTGGAAGAAATCACAAGATACGAGACACTAAGTGGACTGAGGTGGATGGGAATGTATAATCATTCTCGGTATTGAAAGATACTCCTTCCCATAGGATCTTCCTCCTTCAGATTTTTATGAAGACATACCAAGAACTTGAAACAATCCTACAAGTCCATGTCAACAGATATAATTTTCAATAGATGTGACTTCCCTTCTGAGCCATGGTTGTTTACATCATTAAGGTAAGAGCAAACCCCAAGATGTGTCGGATTTGTGACTACAATGGCTGCTTTGATTCCAGTAAAAATGGTAAACTGCCATTAGATTAAGTCCTGTTTAAGGTACCAAATGGCTCACTTTCAAAGCAGAATATAATTATCTCATAGTTACTCACTGGAATTTCTGGCATGAAATAAACCCAGAAATACATATACAAAGTTGGATTAAATATACATAAGTGCCTACAATGTGAAAAAAACATTACGTACCGTAATCCATCTTGCCAACATCTTTTAAATTTATTCCACATATACATTGCTAGCGGATCATAACAGAGGCTGATAGCACAACCAGTAAGAACTTTAATACCTAGGAAGGAGAAAAAAAGCCAAATCAATCCATTAAAATTGTAGGAGATAGGTAACATTATTTCTTGAAAGTGGTGAGAAGGTTAGGTGAGCAAAATTACTTGACAGTAAAAGACAGATTACTTTCAAGAGCAGTTCCATTTCATATCCTTAACTTTGAATGCAAAATACCTTAGCAGTAGGGTCTGTTAACAAATTTCTTCATTAATTCAGGAAGGATAACTCAGTTTTCTGCACAAGGTTTGCCTCTCCGTTTTCACAACTATAAATGATACTACTGTTCACTACATCATATAAACCCACCTCCCATTCCTTTGTCCTGGGTCATATTAAGAATGTAACACAAATAAACATATTATTATACTATTAAACACAACCATTAATTTTACAGTAATTTAAAACCAAAATTCCTTGAATGTCCTCTGTGAAAGGATGGACAAATATATTTAAAACTAACATAAAATATTTTTTCCTGTGTTTCCAAAATCTAAAACATGGGGGAAAAAAGCTATTTTTTTCATATTTATTAAGGATAGGGAAAACCTTACTGCAAGACAAGTTACTTGATGTCCCACATTGCAGAGGGTGACTCTCACTGAGATGTGGCTGACTTGTGTTCAGGGGCTATTTCAGAACAGAAGTACCATCTAAAATCTGAAAAACTTTGCATTATGATGGGGATGTGATCTGAGAAGGTCTGATAAACTGACACTTTGAAAAAATAAAACACTTTGTGGATTTAAAACCAGGTCTTCTTTATTTTTCCCTTGACAGCTATGAAAATAGAGGATTGTGAATGTAATTAGTTTCACACCAGCATAAGAAACCAGTTCATCAAGATGTTAGAAACAACAGGCTCAGTCCTATGACAGTTATGCTGAAAACCAAAATTCCAGCTCATATCTACGGACGTTACTAATCTGTGGAAGAGAATGTTACTCAGTTCATCATCTAAAGCTGTTAGGGGATTTCCATTGATATTTATTTAACTATAAGTATCTTGTTTGTTTTTTTCCAAAACCTAGCAATTAGGACTGCAGAAAGCATAACAGAGTGTCAGGCTACACCTGTCTGACTCCAGTGAACCAGCTACTCTGGTGATAATGGGTGTTCAGTGTGTAACTGGCAATGGTTACCAGGGTGGAACAGTCTGCAGGATGCAGGTGCTCTCATTGAGCTTCTGCCCACAATCCCCTCCACGCCAGGGGGTCTGCACATTTGCTGTGGGTAGGATGAATATATCTCAATTTGTATTGTGTTTCACACGGAAAGTCAAGATGATCCTGACAAGAGAGAGGTGTAGAAGGCAGCATCTGACCATGGTTTAAGTTACTGCCCATTCTCTGCATCATTCAGGAATTTTATCATCTGTTTAAACTGTGAAAGCAATGCATCCCTACATAAGATATGTTATCCTGGGGTGAAATATTCTATTTAACTAAAGCATCTGGGCTATACATGGAACATCAGTGTTTTCCAGAATGAAGACATCACAGAGTATGGAGTACCACGTGGTCTTTCATAAACAACGCCTATATGCGCAAAAGCAATTAATTGTGGCAACTTATACTTCCCTGTGTGGTAACATGATAGTGATTGTCCTTGCATTGAAAGCTTTCAAACAGGAATGCTTGCCAAACACTGCTGTAGTGATACCATAAAACTCTCTTCAATGGATTTTTTCTTCTTTTTTTGTAACATTCTCTGTTATATTTTATGTGCTAACTGCTAGAAAACTCAATTTTGTTGTGATCATCTGCGTAATATTCCATGTTACTGTCTCCTAACAATGCAAATAGCTCACATTTATCATGGCTTTCCAGTCAAATTAACAGAAATGCTGAAGTTGTGGAAAACAGTACTTTTTACAGAAACATTTAGGAATGCTTGTCACATATCTAGTTTGCATTTCTATCACATGAGGATTTTGAAATTCTGTTGGCAAGTATGAATCTGATCTATTGCTGTGTATAGATGCTCAGATAAATGTGTTTAGATATGAAGGTAACAGGTGTCCTGAAAATAGTCCTAAGCAAACAGGTTGATTAGAAATTTTGACTTCTACAAGCAAGCAAACAGGAAAGAGGTTGAGTCATTTGTTTTAATTTTAGTACAAAGACATGCTATCCAGGAAAGACAAGAAGAGGTTTTCTGCGTAGAAAGGATAGGGGGAAAGAGCAGAAGTAAAGCGCTCTCTGAAGAATTTAAATATGAATATGCTTCTGTACCTAACATATGTATCAGGAATGAGAGCCAATCTGGCTGAGAAGATGATGTAAGGTAATGCACTGTTGAAAATATCACAGAATGAAAAGCAGGAATAATGATCAGTCAGTCCCCTAGCAATACAGCAATAGTCCATACAAGCAAAACCAGCTGTGAGGACTGGTAGCTTTGATAATATGCCACATACCTCATTTTATGCCTATGGTTCTCATTTTGTTTATTTCCACATCATCTATTTTTTCTTTTTGCAATTTTGTATTCTCTTTGGGATGTTTCATATGAAACCACCTGTTCCTAGTCTTTGTCCCTTTGTACAGTTTTCCTTTTTTGCTTATGGTAGTGACGATGTTTCAGTAAACACTTTTCTTTATGTATGGAAAGTCAATAACTGCCATGTAATGGAAGAGCTTGCTCCAAAAAAATTGGAGTCAGATGGACTTCAGTGAGCTTGAGTAGGGCTCTTCAGGCTAACATCCGTGTTATAAAATGCAAATTTTTCTTTTATTTCATGATACAAAGTTTGTAAGTCATCTCATCTTGGGTTTTGAAATGACAGTATCCTGTAAGACACCTTCCTACCTAAGAAAAACAGCAAGAACAGGCAGAAATGCTGTTTTGGACTATCCACAGAGCTAGCAGCAGGGCAGAACGTGCCAGAATTTTTCAAGAAGGTGTTTCTAGGTTCTTTATTCATTTGCAGCCTAAATAGAGGCTGTATATTTTGTACTAATCTTTGTATTAAATATTAGACTTTAAAATAAAGCGTCCCATTATATTGGTACAATGTCAGAGCTTAAGAACTCTGGAGGGACTAATAACAGAGACATGGTCTTCTTTCAAGCCTCATTTTATTGCTGCAGAATAGATTACTGCAATAGTTCTCTCTTTTGTGTTTTTAAGCAGTGGCTTAATGCCAGTGAACGGTGAGAAAAGGTACATTTTGTATCATCTTCACTGTTTCCAGCAGCCTGAGGTACACGTGTGCTACAAGTTATTTAACTCTCTGGCTCTGTTTTTAGGTATTGGTCCCAAGATCATTTGAGAAGCCTGAGCATTTGTTCACTCCCAGGCTGTCTTTGGATACGAAGTGACAGTTCCTACCAAAAGAAACAAAAAACACCCAACAAAGCCTGGTCATGGTTCATTCAGGATGTACCTTCCAGTTTACAGTTTGGAAAACAGTGACTGAAGTCCAGCTGCCATGGCAGCGGGCTGTGCGTCCCTGCAGTCCTGCATGCTCCGGTGCCCAGCCTCACCTCTGCAGCACCCACCATGTGGACATGCTTCGGGTTCATGGCATAAGAACCCTGATGGTGTGGGAGGTAGCACAGACCTTGCATTGTCTGGCACATTTCAGGCTGAAATAAAAAGCACACAAATAAGGAGAACTGCATCTAAGGATCACAGTGCTGGTCCCTGAAGCTGTCAAGGGACCAATTGCCAAACTTTATTGTATAAGTGCAGGTCCCAATCCACCTGAATAAGGATCTGATCCTGGAGAGGGTATGCGGATATGCAGACTCTTTAGGATGTGACTTCAAAAGATACGCCATTATATGTAGCCTTGGTAAAAACATTATCATGTTGTAGTTTCGCGTGGCTGGGTTCTAGTGGAGGTTGGAGAGGGTGGGGGCGTGGGGGGGTGGGGGGGCGTGTGGGGCGGTGCATGAGTGACTTCTGCAAGAAACAGCTAGAAGCTCTCTGCAGACCCAACAGAGCAAACACCAGCCGACTCAAGGCCAGAGTCATTGACCAAGGCCAAGCTCAACAGCAATGGACACAGTGCCTCTGGGAATCATATTTAGGAGAAGAAACACAAGCAGTCACTTTTTGACACCAGAGAAGGGAGTGAGAAGATGTAAGAAACTGTGTAGACACCAAGGTCAGTGAATGAGGTACCCCAGGTGCCGGAGAGAAACCCATGGTGGAGCGGGTGTCCCCCTGCAGGCCATGGAAAAGGACAAGACCCCACCTGCAGCCTGTGGAGAGGCCTCACACTGGAGCAGGTGGAGACATACAGGAGACACTGTGACCCACCTTAGGCCAAGCCTCTGCCAGCACTTGCAGCCTGTGGAGAGAGAGACACAGATTGAGGGGGAGAGAGAGAGACACACACACACCTATGCCAGAGCAGGTTTGCTGGGGGGGCTTGTGACTCCATGGAGGACCAGGCTGGAGCAGTCTGGGCCTCAGAGACTGAAAGACATTCTAAAATTCTATGGCTGGATCCCATAGAAGTGACCCACGCTGGGGCAGTTGGTGAAGAGCTGAAGCCCTGCGGGAAAGGACTCAAGTTGGAGAAGTTTATGAAGGACTGTCTCCCGAGGGTGGGACTCCACACTGGAGCAGGGGAAGGGTGTGAGGAATGCTCACCTCCCCACCCTGCCTCCTCCCCCCTCCCCCTCCCAGTTCATGAGGAAAGGAAAACAATTAATGAGGAACTAACCAAAATCCCCATTCCGCAGTAGGGAGAGGAAAGGGAGCAAAATCATGACTAAAGTTAAGTCTGCTAAGAAGGGAGGGGTGGGGGGATGTTGTGCTTTAAGATCTGGTCACACTTCTCATTATCCAACTCTGGCTTCACTGTGCATGTAGGGTCATGTAATAAATTAGATAATTTTCTTTCCTTTCTTCTGTGTTGAGTCTGTTTTGCCCGTGACGTTAATTGCAGAATGATCTCTCCCTGTTCTTATCTCAACTCCTAAGCCTCTCAATATATATTTTCTTCCCTGTCCAACTGAAAAAGGGAGTGATAGAGAGACTTGGGTGGGCATCCGGCCTCCAGCTAGGGTCAAACCACCACAATCAACAGCTCTGTTACCAGTTATTTAAATCACAAACCAGTGTCTTGTGCAGGTCTGAGTCTTTAAAGATAGTACATTAAATGATGATGATGATGACAACAACAACAGCTACTACTATTGTGTCTTTTTCCTTTTATTTCTGGGCAGGATATACATATTAGGCTAAAGATCTCCAAGTGGTCTTAAGCCTTGGTCTTCAAAGACTTTCAGGCTGTTCTCTTCCACAGATTTCATTATGACTGGAATAATATATCTTCAGGATCCAGACCATTGAATCACTTCCCTCTAAAAACTATGATTTTTTTAAACTCACTGAGGCATCTGTATATATGCTGGTTCCTGTTCAGACAACTCTGTATTAAAGAAAAAAGGATTAGCACACTTTAGTAGCAAAATTGTTCACTAGCCTTTGATAGCCTAAGGTGACTATACAGATAACATTCATAAGACCATGTTTTTAGCACCCAGTTATGTACTATTGCATAGCAGATGGTGTGGACTCCATCATGAGTGTGGCTGGAGTTTCCAGAAATCTGGTAGTCTATTACTCATGGAATCATAGGACAGTCAGTCTAGATTAGAAGGGACCCCAAAAGATCGTCAGGTCCAACCTGTCATGGGAAGGGCAGTCTATATGGGATTATTGATCACCCTGTATGTTCACCTCACTGTGCATTATTCACTTCAATGACAAATAATGCAGGATAAATCTTAACAACCAGCAAATTCTAAGCAAGTTCCATCTCATATTTTGAAACATAGGTTTCTGTTTTGTTGCTGCAGTTGTTTTATTTAATAGTCTAAGGTTATGGGGCTGCATTTGCATGGTTTGACCTGATAATCACAGCAGTGATAGCTGCAGTTCAGAGCTGTGAGTTCCTGGCTGACCCAAGTATTTAGCCACTTCCATTTAATTTATACACCTAGAATCAGATGGAACTTTGACAACTTAAACCTTATCCTCAGAATTATTTTTTATCAAATACATTAGCGTCAAACTCTATTAAGTACATCAACAACACCTTTTAAAACATAAATTATTAAAAGCTTCAGGTCAGTCAGGGTAATTCACACTTTTAACTGCAGCATAGTCAACTTTTCAAAATACGTTGAACATATTTCAATTGGACTCACTATGGCAGCGCCTGAGGCTTCGATAAAAATTCATGACTACAAGACATAAATGACACTGATGAATTCACTGGGTGACAGACTGAAATGAAGAACAGAGGTGAAATTTCAAAGTGTGAAAGGCTTCCAAATTTGTGTCTGGGTCTATTAATAAATCCATAGATAAAAATAACAAATGGTATTTCCAGGAATGATGCAAAAAGACATAATCCCTTATCTCTAAGGGTAAAGTGGAATATTCAGAAAACCAGAGAAAAAAAATGTAAGTTCCACTGAACTCATTAAATGGTCAAGAACAGGAAATTTCCAAATAATCCCTGCCAGATTCTGTGTATCTATGTTACAAGTATATGTCCATGAAAGTAAATTTTTTACTCTGATTATGGCTGTTAATTCTGCTCCTCAACTTCCCTGTCCTGCATGTATAATCTTTGAGAAATGAAATATTTGGGGACTTGAAGCCAGAGGTGTATGTCTGGATGTCATGAAGTTATTTAACTAATGGAAAAAATAAATACACATATATAATTTGACTTTCATAGGAAAAGGGGAGAGTGTGACATTCTGTAAACAAGAAAGCAGCCATTTGTGGACTAGAGTGAGGTGTCAAGGAGGAGAGCAAAACATCTTCCTAATGCTGTCTCATTTTCAAGCTATGCCAAACTAGAGATAGAAAGGCTTTTGCTTAATTAAATATTGACGGTTATATAAATATGTATTTTAGCTGTCTGCTTAAACGATGAACAGGATAACATTAACAAAAATTATAATGCTTAGAACAAAGCTCCTGTGACGGTAATTACACCTAGTACATTACCCCATAACAAGCATTGCATTTGTGTAAGAGAATTTTATTTCAATTTGAGGACAGTGTGGGTGTATACAGAACAACAAATGAAGAGCTACACTTCTGCTACTCTGTCAAAAAACTTCAGTGGAAAAGTCCTCTCAGAAGAGATTCATTTTAGACACTTAATTTTTCTGTTATTCCCAGATTTTCAGCCAACCATTAAAGTTCATTAAAGTACTGAATGCTGCATGCTCTACATCAGGTAAAAAACTTACTACCTGTAAATGTTTTTCCTTATTAATATTTGTAGGATGCATTCAGAGTTTCTGCTCTAAAAAATCCATTAAACAGCATTAATTCCTCAGAATCATTGATGGTCTAAATTACATAGGTTTAGATCAGATAATGAGGAAGTAAATATTGAGTAATTGTAATATAAACAGCTGTTGAAGTGAATATCTTTTTCATGTAATCCTAATTTTCTTCAGTCCAGCTAAGAAAGAGTTGATAGAAAAATGCATAAATTTAAGCACTGTCCTAAAATAAGGTGTTCTCTTGAACCAGGCCTCAAAGCTTAAAACTGTGTGTTCTAATCCAGCAGTGCCTAACCCTGAGCCATGACTGACATAAAAACTGTTCACTTTGGAGTAAGGTCTCTTCATGGCATTAAGGACAGCCACAGCAGTGGTTCAATTTTCCAGGCGTTGCTCCTATTATTTGTCATGATGCATTTAGGGCAGATAGGGAACACTTTTTCCAAGTTTGCTAGAAGAGCATATTCCAAGAGTTAAATCCATTTTTTAAGACCTTTTAGATATTGCCAATAAGATTAGTTCAAAAATCTCCTCTC